>NW_027204826.1:9652500-10852500 GCF_024711535.1 Dipodomys merriami
CACGGGCGGTGAGGGCAGCTGTGTGTGTCCCCGCCTCAGCCCACCCCAGGGCAGGGGCGAGTCCCTCATGCAGCAGCCGACCCCACCGCAGGGGTGAGGCCCTGTTCATGGGCTCCCTGAAGAAGATGAGCAGCTCCTTCAAGCGGGGTTCACTCAAGAGCTCCACCTCGGGGTCGCAGAAGGTGAGTGAGCCGTGTGGGCACCTGTGGTCAGCTGGATGGAAGGACGGGAGGATGCGAGGCTTCGGCTCAAGCCGTTCCTGGAGCTCTGGACCAGCAGGCTCCCACCCATCCAGCTGTGTGTGCGGACGTCCTAGTGTGTGTCAGTGGTTCCCACCTTGGAGGGGCCCCCAGAGCCGGGGAGGAGGAGCCTGGATGGGGTGCAGTCCTGCTGGGCCTCCAGCCGGAGTCCACACTGCTGGGATTTGCTTGAACCGCCCTGATGGTGATGATCAGGGTTTGTTCTGGCCGGATGTTAGTTAGCAAGGCGGTCGGAGACTTTGAGGGATGGAGGACAATGTCGGTGTGGGTCTTGTCCTCAGCCGATGGAGTCTGGTGGCGGCAAGGACACAGCCAGATGCTCCTCACAGAAAGAATGACCCTGGGGAATCCTCATGGAGGTTCTGGGTGGGGCCCAGGCCTTGGCCACACCCACCCAATCATGCTGATTTGAATATTGAGATGTGATTCCTCCGGATGGCTGTCTACCAGCTCTGGAGACGGTGGCCGGGGATGCAGGAGGCCTCTGGATGCCTCTTGCTGAACTCCAAGGGCTTCTCAGGGCACTGCCCACGGGCACAGATGCTCTAGGCAGCACCACCATGATGGGGTCGGAGGGAGAAAACAGGGTGAGCCAGGCAGACACCGTGGGAACCTCTGCACCTGGGCTACACACAGAGGCTGGTCCCTCTGGGGCTGGCCAGGCTGCGGCCCCCGCTTCAAGCACAGGCGGGCAGATGTCAGACCAGTTGTTTGCAAATCTCTGATGTCCCCTCCCCAGGACCTGAAAAGGCCAACAGGAAAAGATAACCGGCTTTCATTCCTTCCCAACGATTTAAATGTGGCTCTTCTTCCATGAATAGGGAAGACCCATCCTCAGAGGGCTGTGTGGGGTGGGGACGGGATCCTCGATCTTCTCTCCCGGCCTGTGTGAGAGTCAGCTGTATTTTTAGCGCGTGCCACGCCCACCATCTGGTGTAAATTAACATTCACCAATGGGGGAGGAAGGAGACTGGCGGGCGGTGCCCACAGCCACATGGCCACATGTGTGACAGAGCGGCCCACATGGTTCCTGCTGATGAACTGAGGAGGAGCAGGCTGGGCTGGTGGCTGGGGGAGGCAACTCCCTGCCCCTCCAAATTGCAATCAATACAAACTGGGCACAGGGAATCACACAGTGGAAAGGGAGAAGCAGGCCAGGTGGGGACATTCTGAGTTTGCAAGCACAAGCTTTTCCCTTCCAGGGTGACCTTACCCCAGCTGACCCACGATGAATTCTCACACAGGGGATGGACGTGGTGCTCGGTGGTAGAGCAGGCAGAGCATGCTGGGAGTCCTGGATTTCACCTCCAACCAAAAGAGAAAGAGAGAGGGGAAGAGAGATAGGAAGGAAGGAAGGAAGGAAGGAAGGAAGGAAGGAAGGAAGGAAGGAAGGAAGGAAGGAAGGAAGGAAGAAAGGAAGGAAGGAAGGAGGGAGGGAGGGAGGGAGGGAGGGAGGGAGGGAAGGAAGGAAGGAAGGAGGGAAGGAAGGAAGGAGGGAGGGAAGGAGGGAGGGAAGGAGGGAGGGAGGGGAAAGAAAAGAAAGAAAGAAAGGAAAGAAAGAAAGAAAGAAAGAAAGAAAGAAAGAAAGAAAGAAAGAAAGAAAGAAAGAAAAAGAAAGAAAGAAAGAAAGAAGGAAAGAAAAAAGAAAGAGAAAGAAAGAGGAAGTAGAGCTGTGGCTTGTGTGGTAGAGTGCTAGCCTTGAACATAAAGAGTTCAGGGACAGGCCCAGGCCCTGATTTCAAGCCCCAGGATCAGTGTGTGTGAGCACTGGAGGAAGGAACTGGAAGAAGGAAGGAAAGATGAAAGGAAGGAAGGGTAAGGAGGGATGGAGGAAGGAAAGAAAAAAGGAAGGAAAGATAGAAGGAAGGGGAAGAAGAAAGGAAGGAAAGAAAGAAGGAGGGAAGGAAGGAAGACAGGGCAGAAGCCATCATTCTCAAATTCCTATAAAAGCTCAGCACAGCTAAAGATGTTCATGGCATAGTTTTCCCTATGGCTGGTTTACAATAACCCGTAAACCAAGAAGTAGAATAAGTGAGAGAAGAATGAAAACAGTACCTATGGCTTTCAAAGAGGCTGTTCTTTAAAGAAGTTACTAGTCAGGGGCTGGGAAGGTGGCTCAGTGGTAGAGCGCTTGCTTCACATGCATGAGGCCCTGGGTTCTATTCCTTAGTACCACATAAGCGGAAAAAGCCGGAAGTGGCGCTGTGGCTCTAGTGGTAGAACGCTAGCCTTGAGCTGAAGAGATGAGGGATAGCGCCCAGGCCCAGAGTCCAAGCCCCACAACCAACAAAGAAAAAGAAAAGAAGTACCAGGGAAAAAAAGTCCAATGGACACAAACTTGCATACTTGTCCCTCCTTAGAGTCCAGGAACTCAGTGTCAGTTCTCTGATTCCTGTCCCAAAGTCACGCCCCTGTGCTGGGTGTTCACTGACACATGCCAGCTGCCCAGTGGGAAGAAACAAACATGAAGGACATCATGTGTAAGTCTTCGAAAGGTCACCCTTCCTGGCTGTTTGTGGAAGGCAGATTTGACCCTTTGTCCTTGGCTGATTGGTATTCTCTAACACAGAGACACTTCTCCTCCTCCTCCTCTTCCTCCTCCTCCTCCTCTTCCTCCTCCTCCTTCTTCTTCTTGTCAGTCAGGGTGCTTGAACTCAGTCAGGGACTGGGCACTGTCCCTGAGCTCTTTTACTCAAGGCTAGCGCTCTATCACTTGGAGCCATAGCTCCACTTCTAGTTTTCTAGTGATTCATTGGAGATACAGAGTCTCAATGGATTTTCCTGCCTGGGCTGGCTTTGAACCATGATCCTCAGATCTCAGCCTCCTGAGGAGCCAGGATGACAGATGTGAGCCACCAATATCTGGCATAAAACATGATATCTTAAGAAGGTGCAAACCACAAGTCCTAGGGCTTAAAAATAAATAAACAAGTTATTACATTTAACAGACACGTATTGATTTCTTTGGTTCAGCTGGCATTGCATCCCTTGTTAGCTTCAGCATTCTGCTTCCTGTTGGCAGCCAGTAGTTGAGAGTTTGTAATCGCTGGGCTCCGAGCAGGCCCTGAGTGTGAGGACTCACATTTGGTCCCTTCAAACCCCAAGCAGCAAGGACCCCTGGGAGAGGATCTTTGGAACGGGATGCTGTGAATTCTGGCCAAGGGTACCATGACAACTTTGTTCAAATAGCTTAAGCAATGAATGGGATGGGGGAGGACTATTTCAGGTTCCTCTTTCATGCTGAAGAAGATGTTCAGAGATAGGGAGCCTCCCTCAAGGAGCTCCATTTTTTTTTTCCTCCAGTGCCTATCAAAGGTGCATCTTCCAGAGCCATGGTGCTGGAAGCTGCTGGAAATGGCTTCCGTGCCGAATGCTAGGAGAACCTCTGTAGCCAGGCGAGGGGCCTGACCAATCTGTGGATGCAGAACTGCAGAACATGAGCCGAGTTACTATCCAGTCAACTGTCGGGGGTGGGAGGGGTGGGGGGGGAGGGACATGTTCTGAGTGACAAGGGGCCAGCAGTGTGTGTGAGCTTGAGAAACCAGCCGGCTGCCTGACAGCTTCTCCCTTCAACTGTGCGAGAACAGGTCTTGCCACAGCCAGCACACCCAGCCCCTCTCTGCGGGCTTGCTGGGGTCACCCGATTTGCTGAGTAGATGTGAGTTCAGTGGCTCCTTCTCTTGTCTTCCTCACTCTTCTGTATAATCGATGCTTAGCCCCAGGGCGGGAAGGACACCTGCTGAGCTCTACAACCCAAGAGGTAAAGGCCTCTCTCTAAGTGAAGGCAGGGGACCCTGGCAGGGCTCATCTGCAGAGGGTGCTGGTCAGGAAGACTGTGAAACAGGCAGCCATTTTGTTTGGTCAGCCCAAGACATGAGAGGAAAGGGACTTTAGGCTGAGGTATAAGTCTCTGACAAATTGGCACTGGCTCTAAGCGACTGAGGTCATCTGTGTTCGGGATCCCACGGTAGTCCCTTGACAGCCTAAATCAAGTTCACCCTGGGAACACTAGCTGCAGGGCTTACTCAGCCCCAAACCAGCGGAATCACAGAATCCTCTAGTGGAGTTCTGTAATGTACATCGTCAACACATGAAAGGCTCTGATAAGTCCTGCAGGAAGAAAACAAAATCCTCTTCCATTTAACCCAGCATTCCCCCATAGAACCTTTGCCACGTAGAAGCCCATGTAACCATTTCTGGCTTTCATGTCAGGAAAACAGCACCATACATTACAGGAAACAGAGCTGAGAGTTAGCTCCTGAACATGACACAGAGAGAGGACTTTATTCCTGACTTTGCATACAACCAGAGAATGAGGATCTTCCCTCCAATACCCAGGCCCTGGCTAGCGGATGCAGCCAACAGAGGATTTTTAAGTGTTTAACTTTCGGTTAACACGGACAACAGTAGCTGCTGCTACAATATGGCACTGCTGAGAGACTGTCATCCTAGCTACTCAGGAGGCTGAGATCTGAGGATCACAGTTCAAAGTCAGCCCGGGCAGGAACATCTATGAGACTCTTATCTCCAATGAACCACCAGAAAAAGCTGGAAGTGGAGCCGTGGCTTAAAGTGGTAGAGCACTAGCCTTGAGCCAAAGAAGCTCAGGGACAGCACTTAGGCCCTGAGTTCAAGCCCCAGGAGCCAAAGGAGGCACGCGCACACCTGCATCCTCATCTGAGCTGTCATACTATTTTCTTGGGGACAGAGATAAAGGTGACTCCTTAAAGTCCCATGGCTGACAGGGACTTCAGAAAGTCACCCTCTTTTGCCCATTTGTTCCTTTCCCAATCCAGCCCAGGGCAGCCCCGTGTCCCTGGAAGTAGCCATTAGGACTTCAGAAAGTCACCCTCTTTTGCCCATTTGTTCCTTTCCCAATCCAGCCCAGGGCAGCCCCGTGTCCCTGGAAGTAGCCATTAGGTCTCAGGTTGCTAGTGATCCATCTGGAAGTTTCCCCATCCTCCTCTGGCCCCTGCAGGAAGCCTCTCCTTCAGACCTCTGGAGCCCCGCCCTGTCTATTCCTCTTCCTCTGCCTTTGTCCAATCAACTCTGCAGGTCTAGGATTTGCTTCCTGCCTGACCCCGCCTCTTCCTTCTTCCCCCTGGGCCCATCAGGCTGGCATGGCTTTCCCCCTTGTTCAGTTTTACGTGCTTTAGGAGCGTGGAGGCACTGTCGCCAGGTTGTGTCTGTTGTGCAGAGCGTTTGCAGGCTGTCCCCCAGGACCTCGGAATGGGGAGCAGGAAGTCCTAGACACTTCATCAACAGACCTGAGACCCACCAGGGAAGTGTCCATTGCTGCCAGGCCGCCAGCCACTTCTAGTGGCAAGGGGACAGATGCCTCTGAATCTCCATGTACACCGTGCCTGTCTCTTCAGTGCTTCTTTTTATTATTGGTGGGAGTATGGGGCTTGAACTCAGGGCCTGGGCGCTGTCCTTGAGCTTTTTGTTTTTGCTCAAGACTAGCACTCTATCACTTGAGCCACAGCTCCACTTCCAGTTTCTTGATGTTTAATTGGAGATGAGTCTCAAGGACTCTTTGGCCCAGGCTGGCGTGGAACTTCATTCCTTAGCTCTCAGCCTCCTGAGTAGCTAGGATGACAGGCCTGTACCACCAGTACCGGGTCTATCAGCTCTATTTCAGAGAACAAAGCCCCTCCCTTCAGGGGAGGAGCGATTAGTTCATTTCTATGCAAACTAGCAGGGCTTTGATTTGCATACTCAGGATGGAGGAGGGGCCCTGCCCAGGGCCAGCAGGAATGCCCCTGTCTAGACTGGACACCTATGATCTCGCAACTCACTGCCGAAAGCCACTGAGGGCGGGTCCTGCTGTTGCTGAGTCTGTTTTCTAGGCTGTCACAAAAGCACCAAGACTGGAAAATTGACAAAAAGAAAGGAATCCATTTCGACCTGTGGCTCCTCCAATCTCAGCCTCCTGAGGAGCTTATGATTCTATGATCGAAGCTGACCCAGGATGGAGTTCATTGGTTCAAGGGAGAAAGGGGGCTTGTCAGGAGAGATCAGCTTGGATTTGTTTGTTTTTAGGACATGGAACCAATGTTACCTGGTGGCGTTGTCTGCTTGAAAAGCTGCCGGACTTGATGTGTAATAACCACAGATCAGTTATGGGGGGAGAGCGAGGATGGGGTAATTACCGTGTGTGTGACATGGCATAGACTTGGAAGAAGTGCTTGTTGAGCAGTACAGTGCAGTGGATACCTGCTAGTTACACACAGGGCCGTGATGGCATTTCACAGCCTGGGACAACAGTTTCTGCCATGCAGATGACAAGGGCTTCGTGGATAGATGTGGGGAGTCCACAGGTAGGAGGGAGTCAATGTCTTATTTATTTATTTATTTTTGCTGGTCCTGGGGCTTGAACTTCTTAAGACCTAGGCACTGTCTCTGAGCTTTATTGCCCAAGGCTAGCACTCTACTACTTGAGCCACAGCGCCCCTTCGGGCTTTTTCTGTGACTTAATTGGAAATAAGAGTCTCACGGACTTTCCTGCCCTGGCTGGCTTTGAATCTTGATCCTCAGATCTCAGCCTCCTGAGTAGCTAGGATGACAGGTGTGGGCTTGTCATAAGGCTGCTTTGAGCTACCAGTCCACCTTGCAAAGGGATTCATACATCCTTGGCTACTGAAAAAGCCCTGCTCACTCCCCTCCCCTTGGCCCGCATGCCTCTCTGAACACCTACTGCCCTCTCTGAGCTCCCAGAGCCTTCCTCTTTAAGGGGTCACCTGCAAGAACTTCCCACATGCCCAACCCCCGCAGGGCAGAGGTTCCAGCCCATAGGCCAGGAAGTGCACCTGCTTTCCCCAGGCTGTGGATGTGATTCCATCCTCTACAAACCCTCCTGACCCAGGGCAAGGGGGTTGCTTCTCAGGGAAATCGAGCCCCCCCCCCTCAGCTAGGAGGGGCAGGGAGGAGGCCCCTGGGAGAAATCCCTGCATCGTGGAACCAGGCAGCGGTGCTGGACCCTGGCACTGCCGAAGGATAATCTTTCTAATGGTCCAGGCAGCGGGCGACAGCTGGCCAGGGCTAATGCTCCTTAATATCTGCTCTCATGTGATTAACGGCTGTGGATAAAACCTTGATCCTGGGGGAAAAAGCAGGCCCCCCGCTGCTAAACCCCAACCCACACGGGGTTGTGCTGGGAGCCTCAAAGACATTCTAGCTAGCGAGTTCCATGTCAACCAACGGATCGGTTTAGGATGCAAGGAAAATAAATAAAGAGACAGGGAGCTAAATTCATGAAAAGCCCAGGAGCAGGGCAAGGGGGTGTTCATGGGAGATGGGGCTGGTTCCGCAGTTGGAGGGCTGAAGGCAGGGGGGAGGGGCTCTGTATCAGGCCCCGCCCCATCTCCCTTAGGCTGACAGGAGCCTAAGGCCTCCCCCTCCCCCCACAATCCAGCTAACCAGTTGCCATGTAATGAGTTTTCTGCATTCCTTTTCTTGGACAGTCTCAGTGATTCTCATTCGACCTGTAAACAGCTGGGTGAGGGAGAAACGTCAGATGGCAGACAGGGTCCTGGGGCTCTTATCTCCAGTTAAGTCACAGATTTGTGGCATCCATCCTTCCCATGACCAGGTCATGCCACTGGTCCCCAAAGGTCCCAGGGGAAGGCTGAAGGCATCTGGGAGACTCTGGGCAAACCTCCTATGAAAGTATATTGACCTCCTATGAAAGTATACTGTCGGCTGGGTGCTGGTGGCTGCCATCTGTAATCCCAGCGACTCAGGAGCCTGAGATCTGAGGATCATGATCCCAAGCCAGAAAAGTCCATGAGACTCTTATCTTCAACGAACCAGCAAACAACAACAACAAAAAGAGCCAGAAGTGGAGGTATGGCTCAAGTGGTAGAGCAACTGTCTTGAGTGAAAAATCTAAGGGTGAATGTGAGGCTCGAAGTTCAAGCCCCATTACCAGCACATATAACACACACACACACACACACACACACATGAACTATGATGATTATTTGACCCTTGATATCCACTGGTTCAAATCCAGGGGTTTAACCATCTGTGTGTGTGGGGGAGTATCAATACTACACAGGTGCAGACTTTTCTAGTCTTTCCCTTAACAAATGGTGTAACAACTCACTGACTAATGTTTATACTGCTACTATTGCAACATGGTTCAAAGGTACAGCATGAGACTGTTTTGAGCATGTGCAGTTTTGATGTCCTTGGGGTCATGAACCAATCCTCTTTTGTGTCCCCCAAAAGTCCATCCTTGTTGAAGACCAGCCCTTGCTGGTAACATGCAGGAGGTGAGCTTGATCACAAGTACGATACTAAGATCCACGGAGCATACAGAGCTCCGGAATGTTCCTTACTGAGCCAACTCTGTCCCTCTGGCTTATGAGGACCTTCAGTCACTCTCCATATTCTCCCGTGTTCTCTAAACTTTGGGGGGGGGCGAACACCCCACACAAGTGTCAAATACTTCAAAAGTGACACACACCACGAGGCTGTGCATAACCTATACCAACTTGTAACTGGGATCATTGTTAATAGGAACTCCGTTCCTACTCGGAAGACCTCTATAATGGTTCTAACATCTTGCCACTGGTGCTGCTCTAAAACAGTCAAACTGTAGCAATTTTCCCTCCCTCCCTTCCTCTCCTCCCTTCTTAACTCCCTCCATCCCTCCCTTCCTACCTCTCCTTATCTTCCTCTCTAACTCCTTTTCTGCCTCCCTTTCTCTCTTCCTTCCTTCCCTCTTCCCTTCCTTCTTTTTTTCCTGCTTTCCTTCATCTCCCTCTGACCTTCCTTTCCTCCTTCCCAACTCCCTTTCTCTCTCTCCCTTTTCCCTCCCTCCTTCCCTTCCTCCCTCTCTTCCTTTCTTTTTTCCCTCCTCTCCTTTCCTTCCCTCCTTCTCTCTCCTTCCCTCCTTTCTTCCCTCCCCACTGAGCAAACAGCTCCAGAGACTGCCAGGAGGGGGCAGCAGAGAGCTGGGCTGGCAGACCCTGGCCCACAGGAGGGGCTGTGAACAGCGTTCTCCAGTGGATCATCAGATGGAAGGAAATGGAGAGGGCCTGTTGCCCAGGTCTCTTAGCTGTGCAGCCAGTTAGCATACAGCCGGGCACTTTTGCTGGGACAGGAGAACAGCTCAAAGGCTGGGGCTTCTGGCCCAGTCTGGTCCTCCTGAGCCTCAAGCTGTGTCTGGGTGTGGGGCTGTCCCAGGCTCCTGTGCACTGTCCACAGTGGAGAGACGATGCTGTACACAGTCAGCGTCACTGTACCCCGCAGGCTGAAGCCCACACTGTGGAGTGTGATCCAGGCTCCCGAGTCCGGCTCTGACTTTAGTGTCTCTCACGGGTCCCCTTTCCATCCTGCAAGCACACACACACACAACACACACACAAACACATACGACACACACACACACACATATACACACTCCATGCACATATAACACACAAACATATGTAATACTCACACACACACACATTGCATACAAAAATACATATACACACCAAGCACACAGACATACAAACACACATATACACACATACAAATAGGTGTATACACATAACACACAAACGCTTACACAGCACACATATAAACACACATACACACAGCACACACAATATACAGTTGGTTGCCTGAAGTAAAATACCACTGGCAACCTTATTTATACAACCAATCACATTCTATTTGAAGGGGTTAGTGCTCTTCTATGGTTCTGCAGAAGGCTGGCAAATGCAATTTGTGTAGGAGTTAAAAACCAGATAGTAAAAAATAAACAGCGCGAGAGAAGAAAGGAGGAAGATGGGGAGAGGAGCGGCCGGGTGAAGGCTGCAGGAATCCAAGACACTGAAGGATTGCTAAGGGGTAGAGAAGGTAAAAATGAAAAACAAGGTAGAATAAACCACCACCAGAAGGAAATGTGAGGGACAGGAAAACTAAAAAGAAAACTTAAAGACATGACAATGCATAAGAGCGTACACTTTCTTTTTGAATATTTGAACTCAGTGTCTGGGTGCTGTTCCTTGGTTGTTTTGTTTTTGTTATTTTGTTTTTTTTTTTTCCTCAAAACTGGTACTCTACCAGTTGAGCCACTGTTCCACTTCTGGTTTTTTGGTAGTGAATTGGAGATCAGAATCTCACAGATCTTTCTGCTGTTTTTATTTATTTATTTATTTATTTTTGGGGGGGGGGAGGTCAGTCGTGGGGCTTGAACTCTGACCTGGGCGCTGTCCCTGCACTCTACCACTTGAGGTAAGCGCTCAAGGCAAGCGCTCTACCACTTGAGCCACAGCGCCACTTCCGGTTTTCTGCTGCTTTTAAACGGTGATCCTCAGATTGCCAGTGATCCCAGCTACTCAGAAAGCTGAGATCTGAGGGTCCAGGTCCAAAGCCAGTCTGGGTAAGAAAGACCGAGTCTCTTATCTCCAATTAACCAGCAAAAAGCCAAAGGGTAGGTGCAGCTCAAGGGGTAGAGTGCCAGCCTGGAGCAAAAATGCTTAGAGACAGGGCCCAGGCATTGAGTTCAAGTCTCAATACTGACACATATACACAAAAAGAGCATGAAAGAGGGAGCAAAGAGGCCATCTTGCCTCTTCTGAGTTCTCCTCTTCCTATGAAACATGATGCATGGGATGGAAATATAACCAAGTGCCCGGGGTTGAAGAGGAGCGAATCTTGACGGATACCTGAGCCATCTCCCAGCGTGAGCGCCCAGAAGGCCCAGCTGGCCGCAGGAGGCTCCCATTCACTGTTTCCATGGCCTGCAAATCCTCTTCTTCTAATGCTGGCAGCTGCTGTCAACAAAAGAAGGTTGCAGTCAGCCTAAGAGGAAAAAAAAACCAAAAACATCTCTTGGTATGTTTCCTGCTCAGATTTCTTCTCAGGAACACAGACATGGCGGAGGAAGGAAAGGTCAACTTGACTTGCATGTAATTAGACCCACATTTTGGGAGGCTTGCCATGGCTCACAAGTGAAAATGGAAGAAGTCTTCATCAGGATCATCCGAAGGATTTTTGCCTCCAGAAGGCAGAACTCCACACTCAGAATTGTGTGGATCTCAGCCCATGGGGGCTTCTGATGCATGGCTGGTGGAGTTGTGCATTCATGAGATGACTTTCATGGGAAGGAGGGAATCAGCTCAGGTGATGCTGTCTCATGGTGGAATTTTCCAGAACTTCTAGCTTTGACCCCTAGCAATGGCAGCACCCAGAACTTCCTTATACACCCCAATCCACCCAAGATGTTCATTCATCCCATGGTGAGACATCTACAGAGCTCTCCCATAATGAAATATCTCTGCGGCAGAGCCTTTGGGTTTATTTTTATTGGAGAAATGATCCCCCAAAATGAAAACATATTAAAGGCTTGGCAGGGGCGTTTTTGCCCATGTGTTTGCTATCGCAGCACACATTATCTGCCAACACTGCAGCATAACCCACTGAGGAGCAAGGAAAGAAAAGAAGGAAGGAAGGGAGGAAGGAAGAAAGAAGGAAGGAAGGAAGGAAAGGAAGGAAGGGAGGGAGGGAGGGAGGGAGGAAGGAAGGAAAGAAGGAAAGGAAGAAAGGGAGGGAGAGAAGGAGGAAGGAAGGAAGGAAGGAAGGAGAGATAATGAGAGAGATGGAGAGTGAGAGAAAGAAAGACAAAGAAAGAAATATGAGAGAAAAAAAGGAGAAAAAAAAGGAAGTTAGGTAGGTAGGTAGGAAGGAAGAAAGGAAGGAAAGAAGAGAGGGAAAGAAGGAGGGAGGGAGAGATGGAGAGAAAGAAAGAAAGAAAGAAAGAAAGAAAGAAAGAAAGAAAGAAAGAAAGAAAGAAAGAAAGAAAGAAAGAAAGAAAGAAAGAAAGAAAGAAAAGAAAGGAAGGAAGGAAGGAAGGAAGGAAGGAAGGAAGGAAGGAAGGAAGGAAGGAATTGGAGAGAAAGAAAGAAGCAAGGAAAGAAAGTAGGAAGGTAGGAAGGAAAGAAAAAAAAGACAGAAAAAGAGGGAAGAAAGGAGAAAGAAGAGGAGAAGAGAAAAAATGAAGAAAGCTCCTACAAGCAATCAAGAAGATGGCAAGATCTCTCTTCTAGCCCCGAGCTAAAGACACCATTGAATTAGAAGGTGGCCAGTCTGGGAAGGAAAGTCCATGGGACTCTTCTTCAATAAATTAATCAGAAAAAGCTGGAAGGGGCGCTGTGGCCCAAGTGGTCGAGTGCTAGCCTTGAGCAAAAGAAACTCTGGGACGGTGCCTAGGCCCTGAGTTCAACACCGATGACCGGCACACAAAGAAAAGGAAATAGAAACAGGTTCATCATCATCATCATAACAATGATCATTCATAATAATAAATTTCATGCAACTCAATATGGCTGAACTTTTTCCATATACAATTGGTATGAAGTGATCATCACGAGTCTTAGCAATCCTGTTGCTTGCTTTCTGATCAGAACATGACTCTGTTGAGAAAAGCTATACTTCAAGTCTTCAGGGGGAACTTAGAACTCAGAGTCACCATGCTGAATACATCAGTGTCTGCGTTCCAGCCTCTCTGTGCTGGATTGGGGAGGAGAGCTACGTCCTTAGGGAAGACCATCTGCTATCTCTGAGGAAGGCCTGCAGTTTGAGGAAGTACTGGCTTCTGGCTGGTCAGGACCAGGCTGGGCTGTTCCTTCCATTGACTTCCTCACGGTGTTAGCTAGCATTTTAAATACTCAAGGAAATCGACCACCAAGGAGGAAAGGTCCAGTTGGATTCACACTTGCAGACATTTCGGTCCATTGTCCGTGTGGGCCCTGTTGCTCTTAGGTAGAAGACCATGATTCAAAGTGGGTTGGGAGTCAGTGTACAACCTATAGGTTCTGGGGGGAGGGGGTACTGGGGGACCCACAGGACACCAGCCAGTAGCTCCCATGCTTTTCAGTCAGCTGCTGGCTTTATGTTTCCATGGAGATGTCCCTGGGTCACTCCGAGGCTGATTCCTGGTGCCTGTGACACTCTCTAGGCCATCAGAATTTTCGGTCATTCGCAGCAGCGATGGTCATGAATCTGTCAGGATTCTGGATTCAAATACCAGTTGCAAAGCAAGACGAGCCAGGAGCTAAGCAGAGGCTGCTGTGGTTCCGGCCCTGCCCCCCTCAGACATGGGCACTGGGCTTCGCCCCTCACACCCTCCTGTGGCCGTGCTGTTGGAACCCCATTGCCATTCTCCAGCAGCCACGGACCCCAAGAGAGACTGCTGTCTCCCCAGCTTGGTTTACGTGCCCTGGGGGAGTTGAGAGGATCCTCAAGTCCTCTGGACATTGCCAGAGTCAAGCATAATGGGGACTTGGAAGGTTTCCAGGCTCAGATTGCGTCCCCCAGAACCGACAGGTTGAATATAGAAACCTGGGCTTGTCCTGATCTAGCTCACACAGACCCTGCCTGAACAAAGCATCCTCACCATTATCAGTAACCCCATCTCTCAGTGGGACCCCTCTGTCTTCTTAGCCCCGCGGTGTGTCTCCCACTTTTTGTGCCAGTCCTGGGGCTTGAACTCAGGACCTGTGCACTGCCTTCAAGCTTTTGTTGCTCAATGCTAGCATTCTACCACTTGAGCCACCTCTCCACTGCTGGCTTTTTGGTAGTTTATTGGAGATTAGAGTCTCACAGGCTTTCCTGCCGGGCCTGGTTTCCAACAGTGATCCTCAGATCTCAGCCTCTTGAGTAGCTAGGATTACAGGCACGAGCCACTGGCATCTGGCCCAAGCCCTTTTTCTGTGGACTTCCCCATGAGTGGCAAAGAGAGGGGGGAATTATGGAGTAATTATGGAGTAAACTTCCATGCTGGGTGCTTTCCTTCCAGCTAGAAGACAAATCCTCAAATTCCCCTCCATAGCCATTTTGGGGTGACAGTAGACACAGCCAGGCAGGCTGCTGACAGGGTAGGGTCAGTGTGAGTTTAGAGGCGCCAGACAGGGCTGAGAGTCATGTGGGGTTCACGCTGCGGCACTGACAGCTGGATCCCCCTCTACCACTGGCTGGACCTCAGACGACTTTAAAAGGGTCGCGGTAATCATTAGTGCCACGTGACTCCTTTCTGTGGCTCATCAAGGCCTAGGCACTGTCCGCTTGATGTTAGGGCTTCTGAAAGGACTGATTATATCCAATTGTGTCAATTATGCAAGCCAAGCTGACATTTCTAGTGGGGAAGCAAGGGGGGGGGGGGAGGTTGGGAGGTTGGAAGGTGTAGGGGGTGGGGCGAGGGAGTTACTTCAAAGGGATCGCTGTGGCTGTTCATCTCTCTCAGATCCCAAGGCTGCTTTTGGTGTGGCCTGGAACGCTGGGAGCCCTGGCTTCCTTTTCTGGCCTGGGAGTGAAGTCATGGGACCATTGCCTCCCCGGTGATCATGAGGGCCTGGCCCACGGGTGCTCACATGCTCCTCGTGTGGACAGCTCTGTTTAAAGGGTAGGCCCTCTTCTCCCAGCTTTCTGTCCAGGCCCAAGAAAGAGGCTGGAGGAGACCAAGCTGTTCCCTTCCCACTTCCCTCTGATGGCAGGTAAGTGCGGGTGTAGAGCTCCATTCCTGGGGCCTCTCGTTCTTTTTCCTGCAAAGGTTGGCTTGGATGAGACTTTTGGGAAATCGAAGCAGGATGTATGATGTGTTATAGAAGGGTCTTCCTAAAATAGGCCCAACAGGCTGATGGGGGGAAAGATGACCGACACTCTGTTCACCTGTCACTGAACGCTCAGAATGCTCTGTGCTTCTTCGCAGGGCCAGTTTCTGTCTAATACGTCACAACAGAAAGGCTAACAATGGTTATGTGCAGAATGAGGGTGGGGCCCCCGGATTTGCTCAGAGGTCCCAGCTCCAGCGCTCAGTTTCTTACCTATGGCTTTTTAGCATTATCCTTCCATTTCTTTTGTTTGTTCTGGTCAGTCGTGGGGCTTGAACTCTGGGCCTTGTACCTCAGCTCTTCAGCTCAAAGCTAGCGTTCTACCACTTGAGCCACAGTGCCACTTCTGGCTTCTTCTGTTTATGTGGTACTAAGGAATCAAACCCAGGGGCTCATGCATGAGAGCAAGCACTCTACCACTGAGCCACCTTCCCAGCCCTCTCCCTCCATTTCTTTCCTTTGGGTAAATCAACGTCTTTAGATGTGCCTTCTTCCAAAACATTAAAGACCATACAGGGAGGAGTTTGTACATATAAGCCTTTATCAGCTGAGGTCGTGTGTGTGTGTGTGTGTGTGTGTATGTGTGTGTGTGTGTGTGTGTGTGTGTGTGTGTGTGTGTTGGTACTAGGACTTGAACTTGGACCTCTCGCTCTCACTTAGAGCCTTTTCACTCAAGGATGGCACTCTACTACACGAGCCATACTTCTACTTCTGGCTTTTTGTTGGTTAATGGGAAATAAAAGTCTGACAGACTTTTCTGTCTGGGGTGGATTTCAACAACGATCCTCAGATCTCAGCCTCCTGAGTGGCTAGGATTCCAGGTGTGAGCCACCAGCGCCCAGCTATAAGACAATGTTTTAACTACCAAGGCCATAGGGAAATAATTGTACAGCTCCCACTTCACAGTGGAAGGCAGTTCAGGAATATGAGCTAAGGACCAACAATTCCATGTGTAGGAATCATCCCAATGGTGTGTCCAAATCTGCACAGCTCATAGGAGAATCTGAATGCCCAAAATATAAATCACAATCTAGCCTCAGGATGAAATACAATGAGTCACTTTTTTTTTTTTTATACTGGCTGTGGAGCTTGAACTCAGGGCTTGAGTACTATCCTTGAGTTTTTGCATTCAAGAGCTCTACTCCCAGATTTTGACAGCTCATTGGAGGTAAGAGTCTCATGGACTTTTCTGCCCAGGCTAGCTTCGAACCACGATTCTCACATCCCAGTTTTCTGAGTAGATTACAGATGTGAGTCACCAGCATCTGTCTAATAAGTCACTTCAGAAGTAACAACAGAAAGGGTAACAATGATTATGTACAGAATGAGTGCATTTTAAATTTGACAGCCAAATGCACCAAAGCTAAGCGATTACAGGCGTGAACCATTGGTCCCTAGCTTCCTTTTTCAATATAGTTCTGTAATAAATACATTTTAATACATTACAGGAAATACACACATATATCCCTTAACAAAACTTACTTAACTAGTGAGGGAGATAAGGATGTTAATATTTGCAGGAATATTGAGCTAACAAGGGATAGGAATGGAAGAGAATGGGGAGAAGAAAGAGGAGACAGATTTGCTCTGAGATGGATATGAAGGGAGGAGTCTCAGCCTGTCCAGGAGTGGTTCTGAAGAATGTCGTCTTGGTTTGGGGGAAGAGTGGTGTCTGGCGATGTTCACCAAGTATCTTTCTGCCCACGATCGAGCTGCAGTTTTCTATCGTGGCATTTGGAGTTCTGTTTGTCACGGAGATGGATCACTTCTGATGGCTTATTTTAGGGCCCAGAAAATGTCATCGGAAACGTGAACTCGTCAAATGTGAGCGCTGAGATTGTTTGGGTTTGCTTGGTTCTTTACTCTTAGCTTGGGATTCAGTCGGGCTCTTTGTGACTTCATTTATTTGTTTTGCCAAGAAATACCACGGCATGTGAGCTATCCCACGAGGTGCTGTGGGCCTTACTCTGAACCGAGGGAAAATAAGACAGGTTCTCTCACACTGAAATCTTACTTGGGACATTAGATGATTTTAGAAAATGCTTTTATTTTATTTTTTTAAAATGTGTCTGCCAGTAGCGGAGCTTAAAGTTTGGGCTTCCAACTCTCCCTTGTCTTTTTTTAACCTTCAAGGTTGGTGCTCTACCGCTTGAGTCATGCATGCCTCCACCTCCAGCTTTTGCTGATCAATGGGAGATAAGATTCTCATAGACTCTGTCCAGGCTGCTTTGAACAGCAGTTCTCAGACCTCAGCCTCCTGAGTAGCTAGGATTGCAGGCGCTGAAGCAACCCCAGGACGTCCCTCAGCATTGCTGGGCCCCGCCTGCCCTTCCTTCTTGATCAGATGTCCACCTCTCCTGGCCTGTCCTCACCTGGTCATGAACAAGTTAATACGTTCCCTTCCTTCCCCTCTCAGTGCGATGCGGCATTTCCTTTAAAAAGAACAGGAAGCTTATAATACCCCAGTTCACAGTATCCCCAGAATGGAAACAACCCAGTTAATACTCCGTTGGAATACTTGGAATGGATTATTACTAAGGCATAAGAAGGAATTCAGTACTGACACTGGTGACCACGTGACAAGTCTGGAAAACCCTAAGCTGAGGGAGTGAAGCCTAACACCAAAGCCCATGAAGTCTATGATTCCACTCATATGTGAGATCCAGAAGAGGTAGAGCCATAGAGACTAAAAGCAGATGCCTGGTGGCCAGGTAGAAAGGGGGAAGTATTAGAAAGGGACAGGAATAGATACCTGGGTTTTGTTTTAGGGGACGATGAAAATGCTAGGAATGAGACAGGGGTGGTGGTTACACACGCTCTGGACTATACTGAAAGAAAAACAACTCACTTAGCGGTGCACTTTGAAAAGTGAATTTGAGCTGGGGGGTGGGGCAGTAAATCAGCCCTATAATCCTAGCTGCTCTGATCAGGAGGCTGAAATCTGGAGGATTGCCATTTGAGGCCAGCCTGGGCTGAAAAGCTCATTCGACTTGGCTAAAATAGCTAGGCTGGAGAGAATGAACTCAGGTGGTAGTGCCCTGTAGCAAACAGGAGGCCCGGAGTTCAAATCCCAATCCTGCAAAGAATTTTTTTTTTTTAAAAATAAGGTGAACTTTAGGGTTTGTGGATCATATTTCAACTCTTAAAAAAATAAAAAAAGAAAACAGAAAGCTGTCATTTCCCTCAACCTCAGTTTCTGAGGCTACAGTCTGAAGAGTTTTGTTTTGAATCCCTTGAGCTGGAAGGGGTTGTGGGCCAGGGAGACAGGAACGCTTGATGTTAGGAGTCAGCTGGCAACTTCTGATGTTGTTTTTTCAGTTGTTGTTTTGGTTTTGGGGTGATTTTTTGGGGGGGGAGGGTGCTGTGATGGGAAATTGGACTTCACTGCTCTTCCAAACTCTAGGCCATTTGAATGTCACAGTTGCCTGCAGAAAGGAGGGCGGTCCTTTGCCTCATCTTGCAGATGCTTCTGCAGAG
The DNA here is from genome assembly GCF_024711535.1 of Dipodomys merriami. Taxonomy (NCBI): domain Eukaryota; kingdom Metazoa; phylum Chordata; class Mammalia; order Rodentia; family Heteromyidae; genus Dipodomys; species Dipodomys merriami. The sequence continues at coordinate 9,670,844 of NW_027204826.1, forward strand.
CGAAGGACTTGCTTTGCCAGTGGGGGACAGAGAGGCTGTGTCTGACCTGAACATGTCCCCAAAGGCCCAGAGCAGGGAGTCCAAGCTCTCCACCCAGAAATGGCCTGTTGGGTCCAGGCCAGACGTCCTAGCGGCAGGAGGGGTGAGTAGGCAGGAGGGTGGAGCAGGAAGCGGTGATTGTGGGGCTTAATCCTTTGTGCACATAAGGAAAGATGGTTTGTGCCAGTTTGTTGGCTGGGGAGACTTTCCCGGGCGTGTAGGAGCTGCCCCAGATAGGGTGGGGCCCTTGGAGGAGACAGCCCACGTGCCCATTCATCTCCCCACCAGCCAAACAAGAACAGAGATCCACCAATCAATGCAGAAAATCTGGGGGACCCGCAGCCACCTGCAGCTGTACAGGAATGTCTGCCAGCTCCCCACAAGAAAAAGCGAAGTAAAGCTAGAGTCATGATCTCCCCTTTGGGTTAATAATGGCCGCTAATTACACTTTCTATGTGAGGGTCAAAGCCAGCCCTTTGTGTGGGCTACTCATGGGTGGGTGAGAGTTTTGAGTCATCTGCTCTAAATATACACACAGAAACAACTGGTTTCTTCTGGCTAAACTGTCCACACAGATCGGTCGCTTTGCTGTGGGGTTGAACCGTTCTTTTGGGCCCAAGAATCAGAGCTGTGGAGTAAACAGAGCTTTGTCTAGTAGTAAGGCAGCGTTTCTGTTTGGAAGTTAGATGACGTCCCTCCTTCTGCCCTGTCCCTGTCTGTGCTCCTAGTGTCCCCCTGTTACCTGGTGCTCCCTCTTTCTCCTTCCACATGGACTCATCCATGTGTGAAAACAGATTCTAGAAAGTCTACTTGTGGGTGGATTCTGGTGGCTCCTGCCTATAATCCCAGCTCCCCCAGACCCCGAGTTCAAGTCTTAGGAGTGAAGAAAGAAAGAAAGAAAGAAAGAAAGAAAGAAAGAAAGAAAGAAAGAAAGAAAGAAAGAAAGAAAGAAAGGAAGGAAGGAAGGAAGGAAGGAAGGAAGGAAGGAAGGAAGGAAGGAAGGAAGGAAGGAAGGAAGGAAGGAAGGAAAGCTGAAAATCTAGAAATAGTTCACAGAAGAGGAAATATCTCCCCTAAAGAAATGGGGTCTACAGGGGCTTATAATCCACTCCAGGACCCCTTCCTCCCTGACTTCCTTTTATTTCACAGGACAAAGTTGATCAGAACAGCGCGGGTGACACCCCAGGGCCTCCGCTGTGGAGGTCTATTGTAACTCTGGAGCTGGCATGACGAATTTATAAGAGGTCAGGAAGTACCAGCTCAGGGTTTTGTAGTTCTTCGTTACAAAGTTCACATTACTGGGTTCCGGGGTGTGACCTGATGGGGTGGAGGAATGTTTGGCGGGGGGCCTCTGCCCTTTGCCTTTCTCTGCACCTTTGCCTGTTTACCGGGGACTGAACTCTGCAGGGCTGAGCAGGGACTCTCCTTGGTTGACCTGGGTTACCTCTGAGACGGTTTAGGGCTCTTGTCTTAATCCCACCAAGAGCTGAAAGACAGTACGCAAGCAGAGAGGGTGAGAAGCTGTTACAGCAGCCGAAGTCCTTGAAAACAGAAGGAACAGACTCCCCAGAGGCCAGAAGCCAGGGAGAGGATTGGGAAGCAGGAAGAGTGCAAGTCGACACAAAGTTTACTTGAAAGTAAGAGTAAGATGACAGGGGAAACTGAGGAAAAGCCTCTTAGCCATTGGTGGATTGGTTTAGCCTCCAACTCATATACCAGACAAGGAAAACTGCCATATGCTACATTGGATCTGCTTCCCAGGAGAAGAGAACAGGAGGAGAAGGAGGAAAAGTAGGAGGGAGAGGAACAAGAGAAGGCAGAGGAGAAGGAATAGGAGAAAAAGGAGGAGGAGGAGGAGGAAGAGAAGAAGGAGGAGGAAGAGAAGGAAGAGAAAGAGGAGAGGAAGCTGAGGAGGAGAAAGAGGAGTGGGGAGCCGTAGGAGGAAGAGGAGAGCAGGAGGAGGAGGAAGAGGAGAGGAAGAGGAGGGGGAGGAAGAGGAAAAGAGGGGGAGGAAGAGGAAGAGGAAGAGGAGGAGGATAGGAAGAGGAGGAGAAGAGGACAAGAAAGAGGAGCAGAGGAAGAAGGAAGAGAAAGAAGACAAGAAGGAGAGGAAGAGGTGGAAGAAAAGGTGGAGGAGGAAGAGGAGAGGAAGAGAAGGGGGAGGAAGAGGAGAAAAGGGGGGAGGAATAGGAAGAGGAGGAGGAGAGGAAGAGGAGGAGGAGGAGGATAGGAAGAGGAGAAGAGGACAAGAAAGAGGAGCAGAGGAAGAAGGAAGAGAAAGAAGAAGAGAGGGAGAGGAAGAGGTGGAGGAAGAAGAGGAAAAGGAGGAGGAGGAAGAGAAAGAAAAGGAGGCAGAGGAAGAGAGTTCAGATTTCTCAGTGAAGGAGAGCAAGAATGAGGCCTGGAAATCGGTAGCTCCGGCTGCAGGTCACTCGTTCATAGTCCATTTGGCGAGCCTCAGCTGCTCTGGCATCCGGCCGAGTCACATGACCTCCTCGTTCCTGGGGAAGGGGACACATGTCTCTTGCACAGTCTGCTCCAGAGTCCTCCAGGCCTTCACCTTCTCAGGGCCTTATCTTTCATAGAGGAAGGGGCGTAGGCTCCACTGGGTGGGCTCAGCTCTTCCGAGGTCTCTCAGAAGAGAAGAACATGCAGGCTTCAAAGGTCTCTGTTTTCTCCAGGAAGAGGAATGAGTGTCACCTCCAACCAGTGGCTGTCTCCCCTTATCTCCTTATCTCCTTCAGCCCCCTTTTGTCATGGGGGGGGTCGGAGAGGGGGGAGGCTGCTGTATTAGCAGGAGCTGAGCAGGTAGCATTGCTCCACATGCATGCATTCATTCATTCATGCATTCATTCATTCATTCAGTTATTAAAGAGGTGGGTTGGGGTGTGCTCCAGTCAGGATCACTCCAGACACTTCTGGAAGGAAGTTGTTGTTGTCATTGTGGGTTGTGGGGCTTGAACTCAGGGCCTGAGCACTGTCCCTGAGCTGTTCTACTCAAGACTAGTGCTCTACCACTTTCAGCCACAGCACCACTTCTGGTTTTCCAGTGGTTCACTGGAGATAAGAGTCTCATGGACCTTCCTGCTTGGGGCTGGCTTTGAACTGCAATCCTCAGATCTCAGCCTCCTGAGTAGCTAGGATGACAGGTGTGAGCCACTGGTACCCGGCTCAAACAAGATCTTTGGGGAAGCAGGCTTGTGGGTGACAGCTGCATTTGATCATGGCCACAAGCAATGACTGGCTACCAGCCACTCCCTTAAAAAAATCCTCCTTTTTAACTCAGAAGGAGGAAGGCAGGGCCCGTGCCCTCCAGAAAGGTCACAGCTGGCCTACATGGGCATATGGAGCAAACTGGGGACACTCCTGAGATGCAGCCATTGGACGCCACCTGGGAATGGACAGCCATACAAGCCAAGGGTCCGTGACTGCTATCCAGGCTTCACCTGGTGGACCTGCAGGGCAGGTGGCGTTTCTGGCTTTTCATGATAAGAGTCTCCCAGCCTTGGAGCTTGGTTTTCTGATTTCCCAACCTGTCCTGGCATGGGTGTCTGGGCCATGACCTGTCACTATTTTCTTATTTTATGGTGGCTGTAAGGGACCTGGAGGGAAGATATTATGGGGCAGGACCAGGGGACAGGGTCAACAGATTGAGGGAGAGAAGAGAGTGAGGAGGGAAGAGGAGGGGAAGGTAAAGGAAAGGGAGAGAAAGGGAAAGGGAGAGGGAGGAGGATGAAGGGGGAGCCTGGAACATACAACATGTTATAATTGCATACATATGCATGCGTGTCCATGTATATATATATATATATATATATATGATATGTATATATAGAGAGGACTCATACACAAGCTTATCTCTGTTTTCATAGCTATTTCTTCATAGTGGATGGTTTTAATTTCAGTTCATGGCTACTGGGTTCACTTGCCTTTTCTCCACTTTTCTGTAACTCTTTTCTCCAACAATTGGAAGCCCAGCTCTTTTACCTGCTATGTTTTCATGTACTTGTTCATACATAGGAAGCAGCCTCAGAATGGCCCTCTTATGTTTCTGTGAAAAGCTTCTTCCTTACAAGAGTAACAGAGTTCTTTAGTGGACACAGAGTCCAAATCCCGTAGCACCCATCCAAGTGTGGCGTGCCGTTTGTTTTCATAAACAAGCATGAACATGCTCTCCCTGCCAGGAAGTGAAGCATGAAGTGCACAAGGGGATAAACACATTTTCTTTCTAGACAGCAAGTGTTCTGCTTCCATATTTTGGGGGGAGGGGGGACCCCTGGGTCTTTCTACTTGAAAAGTGGCTCCTACCTAGCTCAGAATCCTAGCTACTCAGGAGGCTGAGATTTAAGGATCATGGTTCAAAGCTAGCTCAGGCAGAAAAGTCCATGAGACCTGTAACTCTAATTCACAGCAAAAAGCTGGAAGTGGAGCTGTGGCTCAAGTGGTAGAGTGCTAGCCTTGAGCGAATAAACTATGGGGCAGCATTGTGTGTGTGCACGTGCGCATACACAGACAAGATGCATATAGGGTTCAGCAAACGGGAACCATAAATGCACAAGAGGAGAGATCCTAAAATATTCGCATCCACCATGATTGAGCTTGATGTTAGAGCTTTTGTCTAACATTTTGATCCCCCAGCACAAAACAAACAATGAAAACCCAAAACTCTGTATAAACACATGTCATGAGAAGTCTTCCTGTGAATAGTATGTTAATTTAATTATTTAAAAACATCAGCATGAAGATTTGGAGGTGTTGCTCAGTCGGTAGAGAGTTAGCCAATGAGCAAAAACATCAGGTACTGGTTCATGTCCCAGAGTCTGACCTAAACAAAAAGAATAAGAGGAGGAGGAAGAGGAGGAGGAGGAGGAGGAGGAGGAGGAGGAGGAGGAGGAGGAGGAGGAGGAGGAGGAGGAGGAGGAGGAGGAGGAGGAGGAAGAGGAGGAGGAGGAGGAGGAGGAGGAAGAAGAGGAAGAAGAGGAGGAAGAAGAGGAGGAAGAAGAGGAAGAAGAAGAAGAAGAAGAAGAAGAAGAAGAAGAAGAAGAAGAAGAAGAAGAAGAAGAAGAAGAAGAAGAAGAAGAAGAAGAAGAAGAAGGAGAAGAAGAAGGAGAAGAAGAAGGAGAAGGAGAAGAAGAAGGAGAAGGAGAAGGAGAAGGAGAAGGAGAAGGAGAAGGAGAAGAAGAAGAAAAGAAGGAGGAGAGAGAAAAGAAATAAAAATCAACATGAGCTCTAGAGATGACTTGCATGAGTTATCAGTCACATTTCCATTTCTTTCTCTTCTAGGGTCAGAAAGCTTGGATCGAGAGAACCTTTTGCAAACGTGAATGTATTTTTATAATTCCCAGCACAAAAGACCCTAACAGGTAGGTTGGAAGCCATACTTGAGACCTGATGGCTTTTCCATCAGTTGCCTAGCAATGGCTCTTCTAGTGTTTGTGGGAGAAGGGAGTCCTTGCACGGGTCATTAACAAGGAATCCTTGGGCTGATAAGCACCTCTGAGAAGATGCAAATAGCCTTGGAAAAGAGTTTCTAATGGGGACTCTCCAAACCAGATGTGCCCCACAGCACACCTCTTAAGTCTTAGGGAGATCAAGGGCCTGAGGCTTGTAGACAGATTCCTAGCCTATCTTCTGGGACTCTTTAACAGAGCATTATAATTTATTTAGACAAAGAATTATTTCTATCACAGGAGAGATTGGAGTGCTTAAGCGCACTCAATAGAACTCTATGAAAAGGCTTAACGTGTGCACAAAATGTCAATCAGTCCCATTCACCTCTGTGCAAATGCATCTGCCGTAAGCTTCTGAAATCACCCAAGCCATCCGAGATGAATTTAGCTAAAACCTCTCATCTCCAGGGGGAGGAAGCGAAGAGGCTGAATGTGAAACGGGGGAGATGCGATTTGTCCCTGGATTCACCCATGAAATCCAGCCAAACAAGATCATGGGATCCGGGATGCACAGGGCACAGATGCGTAGCTACTGCCTGGTTCCGAGCTGTTGGACACCTTAAATCCCAGCGTCCCTGTCCCCACCCCCTCCCCTGACTCTACCCTACAGGCATCTCTCCCTGCTTGAACCCCAGAGATTATCTTCCAAGACAACCAATGCCATAATATCAGTGCTCACCAAAGTCTTCTTTCATTGCACTTTAATGTCTTCCTTTGTATTTTAGTGACCCCCACCCTCCTTGATAGAAACTATCCATGGCAGTGCCTCTCCCCTGCCCCTCAGCACCTGCTAGTGCTGCAGCTCATATGTAACTAAGGATGAGGAAGCGAAAGGGTGGAAGAGCTTGAGGGACTCCCACACAGGCCTCTTCTGTGCCCCCCCTAGGTGTCCCCCCCAAATAGGAATAAGATAAACAAAACAACAACTCTGTAGATCCCCATGTAAAAATATACTTGAAGAGAATAATGGAAGCATTGATGGAGAAGCCTGGTACTCATACACGGACATGTGGAATTGAAACCCACGTGGACAACCACTTAAAGATATTTTAGGAAAGGACTTCAAGATAAATGGCCTCAGACAGCAAATGAAATTTCCATTCGAGAAAATTTATGCATGTAAACCTGGCACCCGTGATTCATGCCTGTACTCCTAGGGACTCAGGAAGCTGAAATCTGAGGACCATGGTTCAAAGCCAGGCTGGGCAGGAAAGTCCACGAAATTCTTATCTTCAATTAACCACCCCCCACACCCCCCCCCAAAAAAGCCAGAAATGTCATGATTCAAGTGCTAGAATGTCAGCTTTTTTGTTGTTGGTGGTGGTGGTCATGGGTCTTGAACTCTGGGCCGGGGCGCTGTCCTTGAGCTCCTCAGCTCAAAGCTAATGCTCTACCACTTGAGCCACAGCGCCACTTCTGGTTTTCTGGTGGTTAACTGGAGATAAGAGTCTCTCAGACGTTCCTGTCAGGGCTGGCTTTGAACCACAATCCTCCAATATCAGCCTCCTGAGTAGCTAAGATTACAGGCATGACCCACCAGCGCCCAGCCCAGCTTTGTGTGTGTGTGTGTGTGTGTGTGTGTGTGTGTGTGTGTGTACGCGTGCGCCAGTTCTGGGGCTTTTGAACTCAGGGCTTGGGTACCGTCCTTGAGATTTTGTGCTCAAAACTAGTGCTCTACCAGTGGAGTCATAGCTCCACTTCTGGCTTTTTTTGGGGGGGGGTAGTTAATTGGAGATAAGAGTCTCAGGCAAGGTTTCTTACCTAGGTTAGCTTCAAATTGCACTCCTCAGATCTCAGCCTCCTGAGTAGACAGGATTACAGGCGTGAGGCACTGATTGCTAGCTACTTTGTGTTCCTTTCCAGGTGTTGCTGTGGCCAGTTCACCAACCAGCACATTCCCCCTCTGCCCAGCGCAACTCCCAGCAAGAATGGGGAGGAAAACAAACAGGTGGAAGTTCAGCCTGAAAAATGGTCCGTTGGCAAACACACGCAGAGCTACCCAACGGATTCCTATGGGATTCTTGAATTCCAGGGTGGCGGATACGTCAATAAAGCCATGGTAAGAGGGCACCTCCCCACGGTGCCATGGAAAGAGGGAGTGGTCCCCAGGGAACACAGCTAGCTGTTCTTGGCGCTGATTTGTCAAGCCACAGGTTTCCCATGCCTGGGTCTTCCCCATGGTGATGGTTCCATTGTTCTAGACATTTCACTGCAGAGCCAGGAAATGAATCAATGCTTGGGTTTTTATTTTTGTGTTGTTGTTTTTTTTAACCATCAGACTTGGAAACTGGATATTATTTTGAAGAAGATGCAGTGTCTCTTCAATCTTGTTCTGGCCCAAGCGTCCAAATACATTCCATTGTACCACTCATTCTTTAAGTAATTGTACAAAAGGGTTGCCATTTAATGAAGTAGTTTTTGAATAGAATATATCTTGATCAAAGTCACCCCTTTCAACATTCTCACCCACCAATCCCCTCCTACACACTTTTCCCCTCGTCTTCATTTTGTAGGCTAAACGTTGGATTATTTATGTATTTATTTTGCCAGTACTGAGGCTTGAATTCAGGGCCTGGGCACTGTCTCTGAGCTTCTTTTGCTCATGGCTAGTACTCTACCGCTTGAGCCACAGCGCTACTTTTGGCCTTTCCTGTGTATGTGGTACAGAGGAGTTGAACCCAGGACTTCATACGTGCTAGGCAAGCGGTCTACCACTAAGACACATTGCCAGCCCCACATTGGATTTTGTTTGTTTGTTTGTTTTTAGTCAGTCTTATGACTGACTAAAAGAAAGCTTGAACTTGGGGCTTGCTCGCTGTCCCTCAGCTCTTCAGCTCAAGGCTAGTGCTCTACCACTTGAGCCACAGCACCACTTCTCATTTTCTGATGGTTTATTGGACATAAGAGTCTCACGGAGTTTCCTACCTGGACTGGCTTTGAACTGTGATCCTTAGATCTCAGCCTCCTGAATAGACAGGATGACAGGCGTGAGCCACCGGCGCCCAGCATCACATTGGAATCTTGACTGCATTTGCCCCCCTCTTCTTTATTCACCCCTTTCCCTTTGACCCCACCGCACCCCTTTTGAGTACCCACTTCCTGGTGTTTTATTTTGCTGAACTTTGACTTTGCCTTTCTAAGGAATTGCACTATTTGAGTTCTCCCTTGCATCTATTGAATTTCAGCTAATACATTTGTATACACTTGCATACCACTGGCCGTGTTTACTTAGACAAAGTTAAACCTAGCTTCTATATATAAGGGAAACCATGTAGCCTTGTCCTGCTGGGTTGGACTTACTTCACACAACACCATTCCCCCGCCCCCCCCCCCCCAGGTCTTTCTATTCCTTTACAAATGATACTATATCTTTCTTTCTAATGGATGTGTAAAATTCCATTGTGTACATATACCATGTTTTCTTGATCCATCCATCCACGGAGGGGCATCTGGGCTGACTCCCTGCCTTGGCTGTGGTGATCATGCATTCTTTTGCAGTACATTCGCGTGTCCTACGACACCAAGCCGGATTTCCTGCTTCATCTCATGGTGAAGGACTGGCAGCTGGAACTCCCCAAGCTCTTAATATCTGTGCATGGAGGGCTGCAGAACTTCGAGATGCAGCCCAAGCTGAAGCAGGTGTTTGGCAAAGGTCTGATCAAGGCCGCGATGACCACGGGGGCCTGGATCTTCACGGGTGGCGTCAGCACTGGTAAGAGCAGACCCCTCCCCTCACCCACCATCTGCTGTGCTCCCCAGAGAGCTTCCTAGTAATAATGGTCAAAAGACACAACAGATTGTATCCTGATCATAGTTGTGACAGCAGTGAAATCTTTATCCAGTGGGACTTGAACTCATGGCATGGGTGCTCTTTTTTTGCTCAAGGATAGAGTTCTACCACTTGAGCCACACTGCCATTTCTGTTTTTCTTGCAGAAAATCGGAGATAAAGAGTCTCATGGACTTTCCTGTTCAGGCTGGCTTTGAACTACAATCCTCATACTTACTGAGTACCTAGGATTACAGGCATGAACCACCAGTGCCTGGCTAAGTTTTATTGAGTCGGAGGGGTGGGGGGCGGGGGAGAGGAGGCAGTACCAGGGCTTGAACTCAGGGCCTGAGTACTGTCCTTTGTTTTTGTTGTTGTTGTTGGTCGTAGGGCTTGAACTCTGGGTTTGGACACTGTCCTTGTGCTTTTCAGCTCAAGGCGAGCGCTCTACCACTTAAGCCACAGTGCCACTTCTGGTCTCACAGACTTTCCTGCCTGGGCTGGCTTTGAACCATGATCCTCAGATCTCAGCCTCCTGAGTAGCTAGGATTACAGGTGTGAGACACCAGTGCCTAGCTTGTCCTTTAGGGTTTTTTTTTTTTTGTTTGTTTGTTTGTTTTTTTTGTCGGTCGTGGGGCTTGAACTCTGGGCCTGGGCGCTGTCCTTCAGCTCTTCAGCTCAAGGCGAGTGCTCTACCACTTGAGCTACAGCGCCACTTCCGGTTTTCTGGTGGTTTATTTGAGATAAGAGTCTCACGGTCTCTCCTGCCCAGGCTGGCTTTGAACTGCGATCCTCAGATCTCAGCCTCCTGAGTAGCTAGGATTACAGGCGTGAGCCACCAGTGCCCGGCTCTTTAGTTTTTTTTAAACAAGGATAAGGCTCTACCACGTGAGCCATAGCTCTACTTCTGGCTTTTTCGTGGTTAATTGGAGATAAAGAGACTTATAAACATTCCAGCCAGGGCTGGTTTTGAATCATGATCCTTAGATCTCAGCCTCCTGAGTGAGTTTTTTTTTTAATCCAGTGAGTTATGATAGCAAATATAATAACTGTTCATTGCCTTCTATTACGGCAACAAAACACCTGGAGCCATCAACTTCAACAAATCAGAAAGGCTTATTTTGCTTCATAGTTGTAGATGTTTAGTCTATGATTGATTGGCCCCATTGCTTTGGGTCTGTCTGGCAAGAGTACTGGAGCAGAGAAAAACCCCATAGCCAGGCACAGAAAAAGAGAAGACGCTGGAGTCCCCCAATCCTCTTCAAGTGTACACCCCAGTGAGCCACAGCTTATTCACCAAGTCCACCTCCCAGTAGTAGCGCCACGCTGGGGACCAGGCTTCAAACACTGAGCCTGTGGGAGATGCTCAAGATCCAAATCACAGCGGCAATGATCATGACGGTAATGGACATCTCCGGATCTCCACTGTGGACCGTTCCTGAGGCTAAATGCTGGATGAGCGTCCTCCTCACCATTGACCATCTTTCCTCCATTTTTTTTTAACCTTCACAAGGCAAATTGTCATTACCATGTAAAGTTTGTGAAGTCTATGAGCTTTGACAATACAATGACTTCTTTCCTTCATTTCAAGGGAAGATAAACTGAGGCACAGAGAGGCTAGAGAACAAGGCCAGGTGATCCGGCTCTCACTTTTAGCTGGGTGTCACCAAGGCCTTCCGGAGAGATCCTTGGGCCTTCTGTCTTTGGGCCATAGGAAGTGAATCTCGGCCCAGGGTCTTTTTTGGGTGTTGTTTTGTTTTGTTTCATCTAGTCCAGGGGTTAAATAAGGGTTCATAGTTATGATGAGCTCAGATGTTCATAAAGAGGAGCATATTCTATTCCTATGCCCTAAAGAACGGGGACGGGGTGAGTGGGGACTCAGAACAGGTGCACCTGGTGGTATCGAGGGGGAGTTGATGGCAATTCAAAGGGCTTTCAGCTTCTGACTTACTGCTACTCACAGGTGTCATCAGCCACGTGGGAGATGCCTTGAAAGACCACTCCTCCAAGTCCAGAGGGCGGGTCTGTGCTATAGGGATTGCTCCGTGGGGTATGGTGGAGAACAAGGAAGACCTGATTGGAAGGGATGTGAGTATTTCCTTTGGATGATGAGTTTTAACATGTAATGTCTGTCCTTGGAGATCATTACAGATTCACAAGTAGTTATAAGAAATAACAAGCTGCCCAAGGTTGGTGGCACACGCCGGTGATCCCAGTTACTTAGGAGGCTGAGATCAGAGGACTGTAGTTCAAAGTCAGCCAGGGCAGGAAAGTCTGTGAGACTCTGATCGCCAATGGACCACTGGAAAACCAGAAGGGGCATGGTGGCTCCAAAGTGGTCGAGCACTAGCCTTGAGTGAAAGAACTCAGGGGCAGTGCCCAGGCCGTGAGTTCAAGACCCATGACCAACAAAAACGAAAAGAGAACAAAAAAGAAATAACAATCTTCCACTCATTCCTTTAGCGGGTACTAGCTTGCAAAACTAGAACAGATGATTATTACCCAGATGGTAACATGATACAGTCAAGATAAAAAAAAAATCCAAGTCCCATCCCTCCTATTGCCCTTTGATATCTATACTTAATTCCCTCCTGCCTCCACTTCCCCCTTCATCCCTGATAACCACTAAGGGGCTACACATCTTTATGATATTCTCACTTCAAGAATGTTCCAGAATGGGACCACACAGTATGTAACTCTGGAGGGATGGATTTTTATACACTCTCCTTTAACACTCTTATCCAGATTGTCAGGCGTATTCTTGGGTCCTTCTTTTTTCATGGCTGAGTGGTATTCTATGGGCTGGATATACCAGAGGTGATTTAACCCATTTATCTGTTGAAGGATATCTGGGTTGTTAATAATTGCTCTGTTATTATAGAGCAGTTTTGCATTCATGGATTTCATGTTCGTGTACATTTTCATTTTTTTCCTGTGACACAGATCATAGAGATAAATAGAACTGCTGGACATTTGCCATGTAAAATAGTGATTTTTCTTCTATCTTACTGTAGTGAGGGGGAAGGGGGCCAGAGATGTGAGAACAGGTGCAGTGCAGCGATTATGTGCCAATACGTTCTATGTCCTCCCGCAGTTCATCTTGCTAGCTTCCGTTCCGCAGCTCTGATTTGCGTTGTGCGTTTTGTCAGGTCACGCGAGTGTACCAGACTATGTCCAACCCCCTGAGTAAGCTCTCTGTACTCAACAACTCTCACACGCACTTCATCCTGGCTGACAACGGCACGCTGGGCAAGTACGGGGCGGAGGTGAAGCTGCGCCGGCAGCTGGAAAAGCACATCTCTCTGCAGAAGATCAACACGAGTAAGTGCTGAGAGGCGCAAGGCTCTGCCCCTGGGCGCAGAGCTCACCAGGAGAGCACGGGCTCAGGAGGAAGTTGCCCAGCTCTGGTGCTGAAATCTTTCACCTGGCTTCTTGCTAAATCAACAGAAAATGACCTACCTAGACCTTTTTGTCTCAGCCATCTGCCTAATTGTATACATGGCGTGGCCAAGTCCTGCTTTGTCCAAATTCACGAGGTGATGCAAGAAACAACTTGGTAGTGGTTGTCATGGTAATGGTTCTATACATCCCATTACCTGCCCTGGGTTGTTTCCCCCCCCCCCCCCCCCGTAATTGCCATGGGTATATTCGAAATGCTTTAACAGGGGAGGAAGAGTGAATTCATAGTATGATTCTTTCTATTAGACATTATATGATCATTCACTGCGTAATTGGAGATGAGAGGCTCACAGACTTTCCTTCCCAAGCTGGCTTTGAACTGCGATCCTCAGATCTCAGCCTCCTGAGTAGCTAGGATGACAAGCATGAGACACTGGGCACCTTGCGTATCAAACAATTATTGAAGGATCTTAAAGAACATGTTGCTCTTGCTAGTAAATTGGTAGGAAAAAAATTGCTCCAGATAATGGTAGGCTTGGGGAGATGGTGATTATAAAACCGAATTTAAGGATAGGTGGCTATTGCTCAGGTGCTCGGTGATTACTTACAAAAAAAACACAAAACAAAAAACAAAACGAGTTGTGGATTCCTAAGCATCTGATCCAGTTGTGACTTGCTGGGATTTGTAAGTTTCCATATCACCCCTGCTCCACCCGGTCACGTGACTTGTGGGCTTCCCTTTGTCATCCTTTGCCTAGGGTTCTGAGCAGGGCAGGGACAGCAAAGGGGTGCCCAGGTGTCACCTCCCACCACACAGAGGCAAGAAGAGCGGGCTCTGTTCTGTTCCTCAAAACAAAGATGATTTGGCCACCGTCTTCTAGATGGCCTAAAATCCCAAGGGTATGGTAGGGTGACACTGGTCAAGATGTATTAAAATACAAAGCTCCAGCCAGACAGAAGTAGTACATTGGAGGTGAATACAATTAATTATAATCATGAATAATTATGCAGCCCAAAATCACTGAGAATCGATTTCCAGTGTGCTCACCACAAAAATGTGTAAGAATTGGAGATGACAGCTATGTTAATAATTATCCTGATATAATTCTCACATTGTTTATAAATGTTCACATCGCTTTTTACCACCCCCCCCACAAACTTAAAAAGCACTATAATTTCTTGATTTGTAATAAAAATAAACAAAGTCCCAAGGTTGCTTAAGTTGGAGATCTCAATGGCAGACTTTATGTCATCCTGATATATTTTCCAGTATCTCTTTCTGAGGCCTTGGCTCAAAGCAAATCTTTAATACTTACTTTGCTAAAATGACCTTACCTATAATTATTCCAGGTCATTTGAAATAGTTCAACATTCCTGACAGTAGAAGTGCATTGTGGGAACGGAACCTACCCACTTGAAATTCTCGAGTCTTCTCAGGATCTGGGCTGGCAGATTTTATCTGAAACTCTTAAGAACTGTGAAGCTCACATTTGTCAATTTGTTCATAGTGATCCATTATTTCCTCTTACAAGTAATGGTGAGACAAGATGGCCAGTCCCCTGTAGCTACAGGCTCTGCCTCAGAGACTGGACCAACTACTGATGGAAAAAATCTCTGGGAGAAGATATTCTTCACTGAATATACATGGAAGGGTTTTCTCTAGTCATGGTTCCTTAAACAGCTCAGTAGAAGAAGTTTTTGTATAGTATATTGTATATTTATACCATATTACTTATTTTAAGCCACATCAAGATGATTCAAAGGATATTGGGCATTGGCTATTAAAAATTCTTGCTACACAAAAGGCTGAGATCTGAGGATCACAGGTCCTAACCGGCCTGGGTAGGAAAATTCATGAGACTCTTCTCTCCAATGAACCAGCCAAAAGCCACAAGTAAGGGTGTGGCTCGAGGGGTAGAGCACCGTCCATGAGCTGAAAAAAGCTAAGGGATAGCGCCCAGGTTCTAGCTTTTGAACTGGCTCACACATACCAAATGGACGAGCTAGGAGAAGGACACTGTACATTGATCCAAACTCCTGACTGTGGTTTGCGTTGTAGGACTGGGCCAGGGAGTGCCGGTTGTGGGCCTCGTGGTGGAAGGGGGCCCGAACGTGGTTTCCGTGGTCTTGGAATACCTTCGGGAAGATCCTCCCATCCCAGTGGTGGTTTGTGATGGCAGCGGGCGAGCTGCAGACATTTTGTCCTTCGCACACAAATACTGTGAAGAAGGAGGGTAGGCGGGGCCACGGGACAAGGGTGGAAGCTCAATGCCACCGTGTTAGGCCACGGAGAACTTCTGAAGTGGCCTTCTTAGACATTCCTAGACCCGTGTGTGTGTGTGTGTGTGTGTGTGTGTGTGTGTGTGTGTGTGTGTGTGTGTGTATTGGGGCTTTAACTCAGGGCCTCTGGCTGTCCCTTGGCTTTTTTTTGCACAAGGCTTTTTACCACTGGTACCACAGCCCCAGCTCAGGATTTTTCTGGTTAATTGGAGATAAGAGCCTCACAGACTTTGCTGCCCAGGCTGGCTTCAATCCACCATCCTTACATCTCAGTATTGTCCTGTGTAGCTAGGATTATAGGCATGAGCCCTTGGCACCTGGCTAACACAGTGACAACTATTTTTTTTTTGTTAATCCTAGCATTTTTTTCATTAAAAAAACGTTTATGCAGAGATAACTTCCAATAACAAAGTCCCAAATAAAAGATACTACTGGGCGCAGGTGGTTCACACCTATAATCCTAGCTACTTAGGAGACTGAGATCTGAGCAGTGTGATTCGAAGCCAGAAAACCAGGAAATCACCAGAAAACCAGAAGTGGTGCTGTGGCTCAAAGTGGTAGAGTGCTAGCCTTGAGAGAAAGAGCTCAGGGATGGTACCCAGGCCCTGAGTTCAAGCCCCACAACCAACCAAAAAGAGGGGACCTGGCTGTGGGGAGAACCTGGTGGGGTGGTTCAGTGAGCGGGGTCGACATGCTATGTTTTGTTCTTTTTCATCTGTGTTTTGTTCTCCTTCGTCTCCTTTTAACAGGGGCATAAACGAATCCCTCAGGGATCAGCTTCTCGTTACCATTCAGAAAACATTTAATTATAGCAAGAGCCAGTCCCAACAGCTGTTTGCAATCATCATGGAGTGCATGAAGAAGAAAGAACTTGTTAAGTGTCTTGAATTTATTTTCAAACACGCTCTGGAGAGACTTTTGTTGTTGTTGTTGTTGTTGTTTACAAATGCATACCAAACTGGCAGACAAGAGGGGAGGGCTCCCCCAGTAGCTCAGTGAAGTGTGCAAATAGGAAGTGATGTCATACCACGTCACACAAACGGAGAGGTTTACAATAGGAATCAGATCGAAAGACTGGGGGGAGAGACTTAGCATCCCTTGCAAGAGGTGCTTGCAAAGTCAGAAGAATTTCACCTCCCAAATTCCATTCTCTGACTAACTCTTCCTTCCTTAGCTGTGTTTATAAGGAATCAGAACTTTTGATGCAGATAAGGGTGATATTTTCAAAATTTGTAATCTACAAATTTCCTCTAAGCGCATCGTATCTGATTAGATAGGATTTTATCATTTCAATTTTTCTTTTCTTTTCTGGTCAATGACCGGGATTCAAACTCAGTACTTGATGTTTTTGCTCATCGGCTAGTGCTCTACCAACTGAACCACGCCTCCAATCCCAGAATTTTATGGTTTCAGATGGCTCCTTGGATTGTTTTTCCTGGAGATAGAAAACACATGGTTTAAAATTGTTTAGTTCTGAAAACCATTTGTGAGTGGTTTTTGTTTTATTTTAGGTTTTTTTGTTATCTGTTTTGTGCCAGTACTGAGGCTTGAACTCAGAACCTCACACTCAGATTTCCCGCCCCCCCCCCCCCCCAATGCTAGCACTCTACTACTTGACCCACAGCTCCACTTCTGGCTTTTTAGGTGGAGATAAGAGTCTCACAGACTTTCCTGCCTAGGCTGGCTTTGAACTGTGATCCTCAGATCTCAGCTTCTTAAGTAGCTAGGATGACAGGCATGAAGCATCTTGTTTTATTGACAGTACTGGGGTTTGATCTCATGATCTCATAGCCTTGTACCCACCACCACATACCTTCAGCTTTGTGATTGCTTTTTTTTTTTTTTTTTTTTAAACCTCAATTCACTCTTATTCTCAACCTCAACCTCAATTCAATCTGTTTTGGGTTCACTTGTTCCAGGTCACCGTGTTTAGAATGGGTTCTGAGGGGCAGCAGGATGTCGAGATGGCCATTCTAACCGCCCTCCTGAAAGGTGAGCTCTTGAGAATGCTACTCTTGTCCTTCAGTGCTCGGCTGGGCTGGGCTTTGCCTATGACCTATGTCCTATTGGGACAGAGCCTGCTGGCTGCCTGCGGTGTCCTTGGCATGGCGGGGGGATGGAATGACAAGACTCAGAGCTGGTTTCTACAAAGCTGGTTTCTATAGGGTTCTTTGAAGGACTGAGAACTTTTGCTTAGGAGATACAAAACTTTTTTTTTCTATGTGTGCCAGCCCTGGGACTTGAACTCGGGGCCTGGGTGCTATCCTTGAGCTCCTTTTCACTCAAGGCTAGCCTTCTACCACCGGAGCCACAGCTCTACTTCCGACTATTTGGTAGTTCCTTTGAGATAAGAGTCTCATGGACTTTTCTGCCCTGGGCTGGCTTTGAATCATGATCTTCCAATCTCAGTCTCCTGAGTAGCTAGGATTACCGGGTGAGCCAGTACCCAGCTAAAACATTTTTTTTTTGTTATTGTCAGTCATGGGGCTTGAACTCTGGGCCTGGGTGCTGTCCTTGAGCTCTTTAGCTCAAGGCAAGTGTTCTACCATGTGAGCCACAGCACCACTTCTGGTTTTCTGGTGGTTTGTTGGAAATAAGAGTCTCACGGACTGTCCTACCTAGGCTGGCTTTGAACCGTGATCCTCAGATCTCAGACTCCTGAGTAGCTAGGAGCACAGGTATGAGCCCCCGGTACCTGACTAAAAACATGTTCTCATTTGTGGTTCACAGAGTCCTGTCCAATTATCCTGTTAACGACAGGCTTCAACCAGGGGCTCACAGGGTAGGGTCCACTATGGGGAGCACATTTCCTCCCTGATTCATCTGGACTGGGGCCACAAGGAGATACAGAGGAGAGAGGCAGGGGCTCTGCGGCCTGGCTGCCTGGCAGGGCTGGGGGTTGGTCATTCTTGGCCCAGCCTGGCATCCATTCCCAGGCTCCTGCCCCCTTGAAGGTCTTGAGCCAATGGGCTCCTCCTTCACCCTTCCCAAAGAGCCTGCAAAGAACTGGCTGGGTGAGAGTTTTCATCTGCTTTCCTTCCAGAAAGTTCTGGAAACTATGGAGTTGTTCTCCTTATTTCAGGGCCCATTAGTTCAGGGACAAGAGGAGAGGCAGCGATGGATGCTCAGATAATGACAAAGCAGGGTGATCCAAGGTAGGAAGTGAAAAAAAAATGACTCTCATGTCTTGTCTTTCCAGGAACCAATGCTTCTGCTCCAGATCAGCTGAGCTTGGCTCTAGCTTGGAACCGAGTAGACATCGCGCGAAGCCAGATCTTCGTCTTTGGGCCCCATTGGCCGGTGAGATGAGATGGTTTTTTTTGTTTTCTGTTTGTTTTCCAATTCATATCATTTGTCATGACCTCATACCGATGAGGCTTTACTATGTCCTCCCTTATGACACAGATCTCAGGAAACCATCTCTGTGGTTTCTGTGCGTTGCTTGGGTGATCCGTTAAGATTATTAAAAGACATCGTTGCTTAACAGGCTCACACCTGTCATCCTAGCAACTCAGGAGGCTGAGATCTGAGGATTGCAGTTTGAAGCCAGCCCAGGCAGGAAACCCTGTGAGACTCTTATCTCCAATGAACCACTCAAAAACCGGAAGTGGAGGTGCTGTGGATCAAAGTGGTAGAGCACTAGCCCTGAGCAAAAAGAGCTCAGGGACAGCAGCTAGGCCCTGAGTTCAAGCCCCACAACCAAAAGGGGGAGGGTGGAAAGGACAAGAGTTCCCACTCCAGTCTCTGGCCTCCTGTCTCACTGGGTGATTGCTTCCTCTCACAGCCAGGGGCCTCCCACAGAGCTGGGGCCCTGTGGGTTTAGACTTGTCAGTCTCTGAAACTGTAATCTAAACAATGTTTTTATTATAACATGCCCAGATTCAGGTATTGCAGACTAATACAGGCTTACTGAATCACTAAATCATGCATGTGGAAATGCTGGGAGTTCACAGAGGGAACTCCGGGGAGAGGGGTGAGCTGTAGCTAGAAAGAAGCTGTTGGACGATAATGGTGATTTGGTGGATGTGCTTATGGGCACATCTTCGTGGTGTAGGCATCAATAAGATCGATGAGAGTAAAGGGGAAAGGAAGAAGGTTAAGAGTAGAGTCTAGAAGAGTCTTGACGTTGAGAAGCAACTTCTGTAATCCTAGCTACTCAGGAGGGTGAAATCTGAGGATTATAGTTCAAAGCCAGCCCAGGCAGGAAAGTCCATGAGACTCTTATCTCCAATGAACCACCAGAAAACCGGAAGTGGCATTGTGGCTCAACATGTCAGAGGGCTCACTTTGAGCAAAAAAGCTCAGGGACAGTGCCTAGGCCCTGAGTTCAAATCCCACAACCAACAAAAAGAAAAAAAGAAAGTAAGAGGGAAGGAGGGACAGCCCCACCTGTTTTATGTTGTTCTGACAAAATACCTGAATCTGAGTGTGTTATAATAGAAAGGTTTGTTTAGATCACCAGTTCTGGAGACTAAAAAGTCCAAACCACATGGCCCCAGCTCTGTGGAGGGCCTCTGGCTGCATCACCAGATCCAGGACATAGTCATACTTCTACCCCCCTCCTGTTTCCTCAGAGAGAGAGCCCATGCTAACCTGATGTCTCCAGTTAATCACCATGTCATATTCAATGCCATGACACCCCTCAGAGATCACCTACCCAGCAATAAGTTCATCCATTGGATCCGGACAGCATCCAAGGCGATGTCTTCTGTCTCTGACTCCCTCACAATCATGTACCATCATTCGATGCCTCTGGGCACATTTACTTGGTGCCTTTGCACTTAGCTCAGCACCCTTTCCTTTATGCAGACATGCACATCAATCAGAAGGCCAGCCACTTTGAATACACAAAGCTATTAATTCAAGCTAAGTATATATTTGTGCATAATATATATGACATAAGATATATAATATCCACGAGCAAAGAGCCTTCACAGGTAGCCCAGACTGCAATGAGTTGGTGTTTGTGTATGTATGACTGTGTGTTTATGTTGTGTGTGTATGACTCTGTGTGTGTGTGTGTATGTGTGTGTGTGTATGTGTGTGTGTGTGTGTGTGGTATATGACATTGCATTTATGCACCAGTGATTTTTGTTTGATTGTTGTGCTGATCCTGCCTGGGGTTTGAACTCAGGGCTTGGGCTCTGTCCTTGAGCTTCTTTTGCTCAAGGATAGAGCTCTAGCATGTGAGTTACTGCTCCACTTCTGGCTTTTTTTCTTTTCCTTTCCTTTTGGTAGTTTAGTGCAGACAAGAGTTTCATAGTCTTTCCTGCCTAGGCTGGCTTTGAACCTCAGTCCGCAGATTTCAGCATCCTGAGTGGCTAGGATTCTAGGCATGAGGCACTGGTTAGCATTAGTGTTTTGTATGTATGTATATGTGTGTGTGTGTGTATATGTATATATATTATATGTATACTCACACCCATGCTTGTGGGTATATGCTTGATGTGTATATGTATATGTGTGCATGTGTATATGCTTGTGTATGCACTAGGTATACGTAGAAACAGAAATGGAGGGTCAATATACTTGTCTTGGGCCAGGGGTAGCCTTACTACCTTTGCTAACTCTGCCTGCTGTGAATTGCAGCCTCTCGGTAGCCTGGCCCCTCCGGTGGATAGCAAAGCTACAGAGAGGGAGAAGAAGCCACCCACAGCCACCACCAAGGGGAGAGGAAAAGGGAAGGGCAAGAAGAAAGGGAAAGTGAAGGAGGAAGTAGAGGAAGAAACGGATCCCCGGAAGATCGAGCTGCTGAACTGGGTACGTGGGAAACCTCCTCATCTGGTTCTTGGGACCAGGGAAACCAGAGTTTGCATCACCTCTCTTCCTAAAGGAAGAGATAGTTCTTTTGTTGTTGTTGTTGTTTTGTTTTGTTTTGTGCTAGTATTAGGGCTTCAACTCAGGGCCTGGGCACTGTTCTTTAGCTTTTTTGCTCAAGGCTGGCAACTCTACTTGAGCTGCAGCTCTACTTCCAGCTTTTTGGTGGTTAGTTGGAGATAAGAGTCTCATGTCTGCCTGGGTTCGTTTCAAACTTCAATCTCAGATCTTAGTCTTCTGAATAGTTAGGATTACAGGAGTGAACCACCAGCACCTAGCTCAACTTATTTTTAGAAGGAAAGAATCCAGTAGGTCCCAATGGCGCACGCCTATAATCCTAGCTACTCAGGAGGCTGAGATCTGAAGCTCACAATTCAGAGTCAGCCTGGGCAGGGAAATTCATGAAACTCTTATCCCCAGTTCACCAGCAAGAAGCCAGAAGTAGAGGTGTGTCTCAAGTGGTAGAGAACCAGCTTTGAGCAAAAAAAGCTAAGGAATAGTGTTCAAGCCCTGAGTTCTAAACCCAGAACTGGCGTGTATACACGTGCACGTGTGTGTTCACACACACACACAATCTTCTACAAGGTTTGCTAGAACTAAGCAGTACCAAGCTGAGAAGAAAGGACAAAAGAGATGAGGTGTGTTTACAGAAGCAAAACATCAAAGACCCATGGTCTGAGGGTGAACCTGAAAGGTAGAGCCCCAGGTTAGATTCCACCACTGGGGAATATAAAAGCATAGAGAACCATATTCAAAATAGTCCAGGCTCCTCTGTGGGGTGGGGGGCTCAGAATACCCTCTCTGTGTTCTTTCCAATCTACCTCCTGACTGGTATTTCCGTAATACAGGTGAATGCTTTGGAGCAAGCCATGCTGGATGCTCTAGTCTTAGATCGAGTTGACTTTGTGAAGCTCCTGATTGAAAATGGAGTGAACATGCAGCATTTCCTCACCATTCCCAGGCTGGAGGAGCTGTATAACACAGTGAGTGTCCCACAAGGAGGGAGGGTGCGAAGAGCTAGCCCTCAGAATCCTTTATCCTTGTTGCCCATTGCGCAAAACTGTGGCATCAGGGGGACAAGGTTTCAGCCCAGAGGTTCATGCTGAATAAGAGCAGGTTGCCATGTCTCCCTGGTGGTTTGGCATAGCTATGTTCCCATCAAGTTCTGCCATGCCTTTCCAGGCAGTACCTTCTGCCATAGGCTTATACCCTGATTAAACCCATCGTAAGTCAAAGGTATCATCAAGTCAAGAATGCATTCACAGCTAAGCTACCGAATACCATAGTTTAGCAATGTAACGCTATACAATGTTCCACCTGCAATTATGGGGCTGGCCTAGGAGTGGCAGGTTGTAGTCTCTGCCCAGCACAGAGAGGAGGTTGGGCAGACTATCTTTAGCCAAAGGAAAAGGTTAAAAAAAAAGTGTAGTTTCTTTTAAATGTACAAATTGCTTTTGCACCATCATAAAACCTAAAAATCCAAAGTCGAACCACCTTCAGAGACTTTCCAGAATAAAAGCTACACTTGGGAAGTGAGAGACTCTCACTGAGTTGTTAGCAGACTACAACATTACTAGATGGTCAGTTGATTTTCTTTGCAATCATCATGTTTTTATGAGGCTTCAGTGAAAAACACAGATCTCATCCAGGTGCCAGTGGCTCACGCATGTCATTCTAGCTACTCAGGAGGCTAAGAGCTGAGGATCTGGTTTGAAGCCAGCCCAGGCAGAAAAGTCTAGGAGACTCTTATCTCCAATGAACCACCAAAAAAGCCAGAAGTGGAGCTGTAGCTCAAGTGGTAGAGCACTAACTTTAAGTGAAAAAGCTAAGGGACAGCACCCAGGCCCTGAGTTTAAGCCCTATGTACTGGCACACACCTGCAAAAATAAAATTATATACATCACAACAAGGATCTCTGCTATATTAGGATGGAAGTGATTTGAATGAAATCTCCATTGGTTATATTATCATAATATGTATTTGGATAATTTATGCTCCCTTCACCCTCCTGAGATTTTTCAATGACAGAAATGGCAATCACTTGCTATTAACCTTATGTAAATATTTCAAAAATAAATCAAGAAAAATAGTTGTTCACATATATTTGCTCACAATCGATACTTCCTTACTCCAACCAGTTTTGTCTTTAAAACGGAAACAGGTCAAAAAGGGATTATGCCCCACTTTTATAAATCATTAATTCTACAAAAGAGGGAAGAAGAATTTTGTCCCAGGAGTTGAAGAGGAAAACTAAACTTGATATAGCCAATTGCTTCTCTTTCAGAGACTGGGCCCACCAAACACACTCCATCTGCTGGTGAGGGATGTAAAAAAGGTCAGTCCGTCCACAGTTTTACAATCCTTACTATTGACATCTTTTACTAAACATTTCTTAAAAAGCAATGATTAAGGCTGGGAAGGTGGCTCAGTGGTAGAGGGCTTGCCTCGCATGCATGAGACCTTGGGTTCAACTCCTCAGCACCACATAAACAGAAAAAGCCGGAAGTGGCACTGTGGCTCAAGTAGTAGAGACTAGCCTTAAGCTGAAGAGCTGAGGGACAGCGCCCAGACCCAGAGTTCAAGCCCCATAACAACAATAACAACAAAAGCAATGATTACTTTTGTTGCTGTTGTTGGTCACAGGGCTTGAACTTAGGGCCTGGGCACTGCCCCTGCACTTCTTTTGCTCAAGACTAGCACTCTACTGCTTTGAGCCACAGTGCCACTTCCGGTTTTCTGGTGGTTCACTGGAGGTGAAAGTCTCCTAGACTTTCCTGCCTAGGCTGGTTTTGAACCATGATCCTCAGATCTCAGCCTCCTGATTAGCTATGATTACAGGCATGAGCCACCCGTTCCCAGCTTTGATTGCTTTCTTAAACGTGTTATCTTCTTATTATTAGAGCCTCCCCTCTTTATTTCATTAACAAAAAGTTAAACTTGAAAAGAGCCAAGTTTGATGGTGCACATTTGTAATCTCAGCACTCAGAAGAGTGAAACAGGAGGATCCCAAGTTTGGGGTCAGCTTGAATTACATGGTAAGAAATAAATAAACAACAAAATTAAATACAACAAAATAAATAAAAGTTAAAAAAAAGTCCCTGAAATAACGTTATCCTTCTTAGGTTTTACATGCATCCTTACACCACAGAAACACACCGAATGACTTGATTAGGGCTGAGCAGCAGCCAGGGCAGCCTCGTTTTCTACATCTACTTTCACACCTCTGACTCATCACAGGCTCCTTCTAGAATGTTACTAAGCAGGAGGAGCTTCAGGTCACTTGGTGTGGCTCCCAGCAAATCTCACAGCTCTGGGTCCCCTCACCATTAAGGGACATGTCCTCTCCTCCCTTTCTCCTGCTACCCACGACCATAGTCTGTATTCCTGAAGGGTCTCACTCACTCAGCGTCCTGACCCAGCATTCACTCACTGTCCCCACAAGTTAGAGGATTCGGCTGGGCTTCCCCCATGAGTGATTCATTTGCTAGTCCCGGGCATACAGAGTGTAAAATGTAAGCTTATACTCTGAGCTCAAAGGAGGGAATAGGGCTCTCTCTGTCTCTTTATCTCTAGCTCTCTGTCTTTCTGTCTCCTTGTCTGTCTCTGTCTCCTTCCTCTCTCTTTTCTCTTTCCTCTATCTCTGTTTGTCTCTTTCTCCCCCTCCCATCTCTGTCTGTCTCAGAATCCTAGATAGCTTGAGTATACTTCACACAAATATTAAATCCTCTTAATAGGAAAATATGCTTCTGAAGACACTAATAGAAAAGAACCAAATAGATGGATCTGGAAATCAAGAGGGACTTCTTAGACCTCCCAAGGGGTGTGGTTATTTTCCACATAAATATTCTGATATCCATCAGGCACTGGTGGCTCACACCTGTCATCCTAGCTATTCAGGAGGCTAAGATCTAAGGATCATAATTCTAAGCCAGCCCGGGCAGGAAAGTCCAGGAGACACTTATCTCCAATGACTCACCAGAAAACCAGAAGTGGTGCTGTGGCTCCAAGTGGTACAGTGCTAGCCTTGAGTGGAAAAGCTCAGAAACAGTGCCTAGGCCCCGCGTTCAAGCCCCATGACCGACCATAAAAAAAAGTTCTGGCATCCCCCGTCCGACCCAATAGAAAGATAGATGGGGAAAATGCATCCTTGTAAGGAAGTACTTACCCTAGTTCAGGTCTAATCATTTCCTGACCTGACTTCAATGATTTCTCCCTCTGTCCTCTAGAAACCCCTTTCCCCATTCCCTGTCCCCATGTGGCAGTGGCTCACATCTATCATCCTAGCTACTCAGGAGGCTGAGATCTGAGGATGACAGTTCAAAGCCAGCCCATGCAGGAAAGCCTGTGACATATCATTAAAAAAAAAAGTGGCAGTGGAGCTGTGGCTCAAGTGGTAGAACACTAGACTAGAGTACAAAAAAAAAAAAGCTTAGAGACAGTGCCCAAGTGCTGAGTTCAAGCCCCAGGACTGGCACACGTACACAAAGTTTCCAATGTCTTCCAAAGGTCCTTCCAAGAAATATGGGCCTCGTTGGGCCTGCTTCACATTTACAGCCTTACTCTTTTTCCATACGACTGAAATCCCCATGGAGATTCCGCTGCCTGCTGATTCCCAGGCCACACCTTGCGCATGCTGGCCCTCTGCGTCCTCTGGCCCTGTGCCACTTGCAATTGGATAAACCACAGGTGTCACTTTCTCCTGAAAGCCCTTTCTTCCCCCCACTTGCAATGGCCACACCCAGGATAGAGTCAAGAATTCCTTCTCGCATTCTCCATGCTTGGCACCCGGCTGTTGAGTAAAGAGAGTCTCTTAGAGCAGAGCAGTATCTCCTTGTTGCTAATAAGACATCCCCAGCATAGCCAAGGATCTTGGTAGGAGCCACACAAACACGCAACACGAGATCGCTGCGTTTTATCCACGCGGCCATTGTGAATGGAGGCTATGTGGAACGAATTTCCCAGCAATGCATCCCAAGATGCCTACAGCCGTTGTCTTGGCTCTTTGAGATAAACATAGCAATGTGGCCATTCAGATGGTCTTTATACACAGCGGGGCCCCTTGGGTACGTCAGCTAGTCCAAGACGGGAATGAGTGATGGTGACTTCATGGGGTACCTCTCTTCAGGCCTGTTCTCTCCTGGAGGGAAATGGCTGTCCCCCAACATCCTCATATGGCATCTTTATCCTGCATGAAATCTGGCCCCTGGCTGGCTTCTCCCTGCTGTTCAAAGGATCTTTTCATCCAAGCCGATTGGCTTTTAGGCCACAGCTGTATCATCACACTGTTTCCTTCACATCTGCACGTGTCAGCTACAGCCCCGTCTGTCAGGCCAGGAACCTATTTGGCCATCCGTCCTATAGCCATGCCGCTTTCTTTCTTCGCCTTAGAAAAACTCAACTCAACTTCTGGAATGTAGTTCAACCCATCAGCTCCCTCCCTTATAGGCAAACACTACCTATTGTCTAATTCATGTTCTATTCCCTGAGCTCCCAAGTTGGGGGTAGGATGAAGACTTTTACCCAGTTATATGTGTGTGTGTGTGTGTGTGTGTGTGTGTGTGTGTGTGTGTGTGTGTGTGTGTGTGTGTGAGCGTGATGATGTCACATGTGTTCACCTCACAGGACCCCACCCTAACCTTCTTTTCTTACAGAGCAACCTTCCCCCGGATTATCACATCAGCCTCATTGACATCGGGCTGGTGCTGGAATACCTCATGGGCGGAGCCTACCGCTGCAACTATACCCGGAAGAGTTTTCGGACTCTTTACAACAACTTGTTTGGGCCTAAGAGGGTAGATCTCAATGCGGGGGGGGGGGGGGGGGGAGGGCGAGAAAGCAATGTTGGGTGCTTCCCCAGAGTGCCACATGGTTCCCTGTCATGCTTTCCTATAACTTGGCCTGTTTAAAGCCCCATCCCCAAGCACCCCTGCCCTGACTCCCTCGGTGATTTCCTCTTGTAAGGCTTCCTCAGCCCCAAAACCTAGCTTCATGCACGCTCATCCTCCATACCCCCTAGCCGAAGGGGTGCCCTTAGATCCAGAGCACCACTCTACCACGTCAGCTGCTATCATCTGCCAAAGCATGGGACACAACAGGACACTCCCTTTCCCCCACCCCCCACCACTGCCTAAAGAATTGTGACCCCATATTATCATCACAGTATCTAAGGCTCTCTGTCAACTGTCCCTACCCCAGTCCAATACATCACCCGCTCCACCAAAACCCAATTGTATTCCTATGCCCGCCAGGACTCCTTCTTCCAGTGGGTTTTTCCAAATCCTTCCCTTACCAAAAGCCCAGTTAAAATGTATTATTACCTAGCTGGGCACTGGTGGCTCATGCCTGTCATCTTAACTACTCAGGAGGCTGAGATCTAGAGAAGGAAGGTTCCAAGCCAGGAAGAAAAGTCTATAAGGATCCATCTCCAATTACTGGGCAAAATGCCAGACTGGAGGTGTGGCTTAAGTAATAGAGCACCAGCCATAAGCACAGAAGTTGAGCATGCATGAGGCTCTGAGTTTTCAAGCCTAGTATTAGTGTACGAGCATGTGCACATGCGCTCTGGCCCTCCCCCACACCCTTGTGCATGTGCATGTGTGCGCATGTGCGCGTGCACGCGCGCGCACACACACACACACACACACACACACAGAGGTCCTAACTATAATGGAGCTTTCCCATCAGCCCTGACTCCATGGCTGTCATTAGGAGCTTTGGCTGGGAACATTTTTGGTTCTCCTGCCTGCAATAGCAAGTATGTGTCTGTCTTTCTCCTCAACTGATTTTTGATGACAGAAACAATTTCCATATTCATTTATGTCTTTTCCTTGGCTACTGTCACTAATCAGTAATAAGGCAAAGCATTTTCAACTAACTGCTAGCATACATACTGACTGTTGTCTGAATAACCGATCTTTCCTCCTTTTTCATTGTGCAGCCTAAAGCTCTGAAACTTCTGGGAATGGAGGTAAGTAGAACTTAATTTTTTAAGTGATTTTATGATATCTTAGTCAACATATGTGTGTATTCAGATTATATTTAACATAAAATTGAGCAAGTTTTTCCCCCATGAATAAGTTCACTACACAACCCAGCAAAATCTACTTAAATGCCTTGACCAAATGGTATAAAAAGATCACACACATTTCTTTTTGTGCTAAACATGGGGCTTGAACTCAGGACCTGGATGCTATTCCTTGAGCTTTTTTGCTCAAGGCTAGAGCTCTACCATTTTGAGCCACAACTACTCTTCTATTTTTGGGGGGGTGGTTAATTGGAGATAAGAGTCTCATGGTCTTTCCTGCCTGGGCTGGTTTTAAGCCACGATCCTCAGATCTCAGCCTCCTGAGTAGTATAGGATTACAGATGTGAGCCACCAGTGTCTGCCTTCTTCATTCTCTTGTAGCCTTCTGCCCCCATTTCAACTGTGGGGCAGGTCTTGGTTTATCAACTTACTTTACCATCTGCAAGTGTCTAGGACTGCTTTGCTACTAACCCGTATCATTTTGTTACACATTTAGGAAGAATCATGAAAACATGTGTTTTCCCCCCCTCCCCTTAGGATGATGAACCTCCCACCAAAGGGAAGAAGAAGAAAAAGAAGAAAAAGGAGGAAGAGATCGACATCGATGTGGACGACCCGGCTGTGAGTCGATTCCAGTACCCATTCCACGAGCTGATGGTGTGGGCCGTACTGATGAAGCGCCAGAAGATGGCCATCTTCCTCTGGCAGAGAGGGGAAGAGAGCATGGCCAAGGCCTTGGTGGCTTGTAAGCTCTATAAAGCTATGGCCCACGAGTCCTCGGAGAGCGAGCTGGTGGATGACATCTCCCAGGACCTGGACAACAATTCCAAGTCAGTGTCTAGAAAATCTAAAGGTCCTAGTGAGACTTGTGTCCTAACTACTTGAGCCCTTCCCTGCAAGGATTGTTATTATAATTATATATTATATATAATTTATATATTTTTATATATTTGTATACATTTTATATACATTCATATATATTATAGTATATAGAATTTATTATATATAATTATTATGCAACAGTAATATATAATATACAATTATCATATAGATATATTAATATGTAATATAGTTATAATATTATAATACTATTATTATTATTCTCACTGAAGGACTATTATGGTTAAAGCTTTGTCCATCAAGTCAGGATTTTTTTTTCTTGTCGGTCCTAGGGCTTGAACTCAGGGCCTGGACACTGTCCCTGAGCTTTTCTGCTCAAGGCTAGCATACTACCACTTCAAGATACTTCCAGTTTTATGGTGGTTAACTGGAGATAAGAGTCTCATGGACTTTCCTGCCTAGGCTGGCTTCAAACCACAAACCTCAGATCTCAGCCTCCTGAGTAGCTAGGATTACAGGAGTGAGCCACCGGGCACCCAGCTGAGAAGCAGATTTGAGGCTAACCAAAGTTCTATTTGCTCATGGAGTCCCTGCCCTGGCCATCTCAACAAGCATTTTGCAGCAAATACCAAAGCTCCTTCCAACCCTGGACTCTGTGTCCTGCAGCTCTGTAAGTCCCTGTGAACATGAATCAAAAGAGAGAGTTCAAGGCCACCTCCACCTCTTTCTTTGCAGAGACTTTGGCCAGCTTGCTGTGGAGTTGTTAGACCAGTCCTATAAGCATGATGAGCAGATTGCCATGAAACTTCTAACCTACGAGCTAAAAAACTGGAGCAACTCAACCTGCCTCAAGCTGGCTGTGGCAGCAAAACATCGAGACTTCATTGCTCATACCTGCAGTCAGATGTTACTGACTGACATGTGGATGGGAAGGCTTCGGATGAGGAAGAACCCAGGCCTTAAGGTCAGTGTGACACAGTCATTAGACTGTGAGAACCACGGTGACAAGCGATGGAGCACACGGCTGAGCCCTGACTCCCTTCTCATGCCATTTCCCTAAAACTTCCGTGGACAGTCTTGAATGTTTCACTGTCTGTGATCGTACCGATGTAGAAGGCACAAAATGGCCCAGGGTAGGGCTAACCATCACCCAGGAGCCCTAGATTCTTGGCTAAGAAGATTATCATTTAAAATCTGTAGCGAGACCTTCAACCGTCCACATCCAAGTTTCACCTCCTCAGATTCAGCCAACCTCAGATCAAAAAACTGCATCTCAGGCCAGGTGCCAATGGCTCACACCTGTAATCCTAGCTACTCTGGAGGCTGAGATCTACTGATCATGGTTCAAAGCTAATCTGGGAAGGAAAGTCCATGAGACTCTTATCTGCAATAAATTCCCCCCACCCCCTTGACCCCAAACGCCAAAAATGGAGCTATAGCTCAAGTGGTAGAGTGCTAGCCTTGAGACAAAAAGCTCAGGGACAGTGCCTAGGCCTGGAGTTCAAGCCTCATGACTGACAAAAAAAAAGTATTCAGAAGATGCATACAGATTATGTGTGAATACTGGGCTACTAGGCATTGGGCACCCAAAGATTTTGGTAACCATGGCCTGAAAACCATCCCATATAGATACTGAGGAATTACTATACTGAGAAACTTTTCTACCATTACTGTAGCTTCAGAATCAGATTTCTTTCTCATTGTTTATAGGTTATCATGGGGATTCTCATACCCCCCACAATCTTGTTTTTGGAGTTCCGAACATACGATGATCTCTCATATCAAACATCCAAGGAAAACGAAGATGGCAAAGAAAAAGAAGAAGAGAATGTGGTTGGTGATTCTCTTGGTTCCAACTGTCCCATTGGCTCTTTTTTTTTTTTTTCTCAACTGGTGTAATTTCCTTTACTGTAAATTTAGAGCCTTTGTCAATTGGGGGTACTTTGAGACTTGGGGGTACTTTAAAGGTACTTTCTGACTTATTAAAGGTTCCCCTATCATATGCCTGCTGTGTTCTGATTTTCAGGATGCAAATGCAGATGCTGGTTCCAGAAAGGGGGATGAGGAGAATGAGCACAAAAAGCAGAAAAGCATTCCCATTGGAACAAAAATCTGTGAATTCTACAATGCTCCCATTGTCAAGTTCTGGTTTTACACAGTAAGGCCTCCTCCTTCAAATTGCCCATTAAGCCTATTTTGAATTCTGAATTATGTTGGAATATCTTAGATATTTTAAAAAGTATCTAAAATTCTTCAGTGTCCATGGCTTATTCCTGTCATCCTGAGCTACTCAGGAGGCTGAGATATGAGGATCATGGTTCAAAGCCAGTCCCTTGGGAAAGTCCATAAGAAAGTCCAATTAACCTCCACAAAGCCAGAAGTAGAGCTGTGGCTCAAGTGGGAAAGTCCTAGCCTGGAGCAAAAGAAGCTCAGGGACAGAGCTCAGGACTTGAGTTCAAGCCCCAGCACCAGCACAAAAAAAAAAAAAAAAAGAAGGAAAGGAAAAGAAAAAAGGAAAAAAATATATAAAATTGACTGTGTTAAAATGAATTATGAAAACAAAATTGGAATTAATTGGATCCTAACTTAAATAAGATCTAATATCTTGTCATATATTTATAAGTATGCAAGAAAATGGCTTTCTGAGCCCCAGATACACCATTTCAAAAGTTAAAATAATCACATTCTGTTGGCCTAAGAGGAACTATTTTTCTAAGGCCTTTAGTAATCTAAATGTAGGGACAGAAAATTAGCTTTTTTTTTTTTTTTTTTTTGGTGGAATTGGGGTTTGAAGTCTGAGCTTCCTGCTCACTCAGCTTGCTTGCTCAACTGGCACTTTCCCATTTAAATCACACCCCCAGCCTAGCTTTTCTCTGGTTAATTTAGAGATGGAGTCTCACCGACTTTTCTGCCCAGGCTGGCTTCAAACCATAATCCTCCAGAACTCTGTCTCCTGAATAGCCAGAATGACAAGTATGAGACACTGAAACCTGACTGAAAGTATGATTTTAAGACAAATAAAATGAATTAAAGAACACACTCATAGATCTCATTTTTCATTAAATGGACAGGGGCATCAATCAGCATTCTGTCACTGTATGAAGTAACTGAGATGATCAATGTATAAAGAGAAAAGGTTTGCTTTGATTCACAGTTTGGGAGGTTCTAGTTCATGATCGAGTAACCTATTAGTTTTGGAGAAAACAGTTTCCCTTGTAGACAGGGACAAAAAGAGAGAGCAAGAGAAAGGGACGAGGGTTCTAATATCCTATCCCAACCAATGAGCTACTTTGCAGTAGACTCAATCTCTTAAAGGCCCACCACCTCCCAATACAACCACAGTTCGGTACCATGCTTTTAACACCAAAGTATGGCTGAACCCAGCTCATACACTCCTGGAATAGGAAAGTAAATCAACAGCTTTCTGCTCTAAAGTGCTTGCACATTTGACCCACTTAGCAGCACACCAACTTTCTGGCCTCCTGCGGAATCCAGGAATCATGAGGGTGGCCCCTTGGAAACAAGAGTTGAGAGAGGAAAAGTTCACAGGTTAAAGTACCTTTGGGGATAACCATCCTGGCTACAGACAGTTAGTTCCAGGAGGGGTGTCTGTGGCCACATTCTGACTTGGACAGTGAAGAATGGATAATAGATCTCTGGCAGTATTCTGCCATTGAGGAAGGCCCTGGTATATGGTTCCATTGGTGATCAGGCAGGAGCAGGTGGAGAGACATGGGGGCTGGGTCCAAGCTCACAGATGGAGCAAAGGATGAAGGTTAGACAGGGGCCTGGAGAGAGCTCTGAGGGAAAGAGGCACTTCGGATGCCCAGCTTTTGGCAGCTACATGCCACCAAGCAGCTGCCACGGGTTTGTTTTCTGGAAATCTTGAAGAACAAGGAGTGGAGGTTCTCATGGCTTCATGGACAATCAGCCTTCCCACCACCCTTACCCCATTCCTCACCTCATCCCCTACCTCCAGTTCTTCCTCTTCCCTTGTCACAAAGGTTGAGCGTCTCTTGTGGCTGCTGGATATCAAAGGCTTACTGGGAATCAAGGGGCTTGAAGTCAACTTTGTGGTCCTGAGCACTTGGTTCATCCACATGTTCCTCCCTTGGTAACTTCTCACAATCTTCTTCAGCAGGAGAGAGATTCGAGAGCAACACGTGGGAGGTGGGAAGGAGTTAGGAACCTTTCTAGTCTCCCCCACCAGCAAATCATTGCAAGTGCCCCCTGAGTATCAGCATTCTTTCCCCTTGTTCGTTTCCCCATGAGGAAATCACCACCAAGAAATACCTCTTCATGCAGAAAACAAAATGGCAGAGCCCATGTCATGCTCAAGGGAGAAATGCCTCCAACCTGCCTCCAAGTTCTCTCTCCCAGCACTGGTGACGTGGAAGGAGCTATCCTCTAAATAGGGGAAAGAAAAATCCATTGTAGAAGCCCGGAGGTAGAGGTTCCCACCTGTAATTCCAGCACCTTGGGAGATAAGAGGAATGTGAGTTCTAGGCAGGGCCCTGGGCAAATTTAGTGAGACTCCTTATCTCAAAACCAAAATGCAAGCGAATGTGCTGGTGGTGCTTGCCTGTAGTCTTAGCTACTCAGAATTCTGAGAGCTGAGGATTATGGCTCAAAGCCAGTGTGGGCAGGAAACTCCGTGAGACTCTTCTCTCCAAGTAACCACCAGAAAACCAGAAATGACACTGTGGCTCAAAGTGATAGAGTGCTAGCCTTGAGCAATAAATCTCAGTGCCCAGTCCCTGAGTTCAAGCCCCAGGGACCTACAAAAAAAAAGCATACAAAAAGGCTTAGAGGTGTGGCTCAAGTAATAAGGTCTAAAGTTCAATCCCTAGTACTAGAAAAGAGAAAGAGAGAAAGGATAGAGAGAGAGACAGACAGACAGAGACAGACACAGAAACAGACACAGAGACAGAGTGAGACAGACACAGAGAGACAGAGAGACAAAGAAGAGAGAAGGAAGGAGGGAAGGAGGAAGGAAAAGACAGATAAAGGGAGGGAAAATTCAATACAGAAGATGCATCGATCTGAAAATAAAGTTTCAAAATCGAATTCTAAGGTTTATTTCCCAAAAAACCAGCCAACAGCTTTTCTTTCCTTCAGATATCGTACCTGGCCTACCTACTGCTGTTTAACTACGTCATCCTGGTGCGCATGGACGGCTGGCCCTCCTTCCAGGAGTGGATCGTGATCTCCTACATCGTGAGCCTGGCACTAGAGAAAATACGTGAGGTGATTACAGCACAGGCTTGTCCCAGCCCTGCCCACCATCGACTTCAATTTCAGGCCTTCTTCAGATGATAGCTACCACTGACTTCATCTTGGAGCCTGCCACCATCCCAAATTTATTCCATGCACTTGTTTCCCACATCAGTGACTGAATTTGAACTTGCAAAAATCCAAACACAAAGCCAAAAACATGACTTGAATGACACAAACAGGTTTGTGTGGACTTAAAAGTTAACGCCAAGGCAGTATAGTAATGGCTCACACTAGCTACTCAGGAAGCTGAGATCTGAGGATTGTGGTTCAGATCCAGCCAGGGCAGAAAAGTCCCCGAGTTCTTATCTCCAATGAACTACCAGAAAGCCGGAAGTGACACAGTGGCTCAAAGTGGTAGAGCACTAGCCTTGAGGAAAAGCAGCCTAGGGAAAGTGCCCAGACCCTGAGTTCAAGCCTCACAACCAACAACAACAACAACAAGAAGTTAAAGCCAATGCCTTAATGCTCCTCGACAATAATCAGCTGCTCAACTGGGTACAGACTTGTGTGGGGGGTGTCATTTTTCTGGGACTTTAAACTAAAAATGGAAGGATGTGGGTAACTTTTTTTGTTGTGGTGGTGGTTGGAGCTTGAGACTTGGGTTTACCCTGTGCACTTGCCGGATTGCACCCTTGGACTTTAGTACAGTAGATTTGGGGAAGGAAATCGGTAGAAGGTTCTGGAAGTTTCTCAACTGACAATGAGCAAGGGAGGGAGGTCCCAGGGAAGGGAGGAAGCTGAGTGAGGTCTGGGATCAGCCAACTATTACAGGTAATCTCCCTGCATTGGCCCTGGATTCTGGCAAATCTATGCTATCTTGAGATAAGGGAGAGTTTTCCACCTATGTCAGTCTTTTGGCAGCTACCACGGAGGTGGCTCCAATTGCCGAAGGGCAAGCCTCCCAGAAAGGGGAAAGGTTTCTAGGACCACCAGCACTGGGCAGAGTGGGCATGCCCATCTGATAATTAAAAAAAAAAAAAAACATTCCAGAGAGGTGGGTGGGGCCCAGAGGATCTGCTATAAGAGAAAGAACGAGATTTTCAGCTAGGTGTTGAAAAAAGGATAGACGCTTTGACTCATACCTCAGGGCTCAAAGGGAGAGCCAAGAAGGCAATTTCTGCCCACAGAAGAGGGCCAGGAACTTTTGTCTCTCAGATCACCCACAGGTGATTTCACAACTCTATTCACTGGTCAAGGGAAAGTGTGTACACAAGCGAAAAAACGACCCTGATACAGAACCCACTGGGTGCTGGTGCCTCACATCTGTAACCCTAGCTACTCAGGAGTCTGAGATCTGAGGATCGAGGATTGAAACCAGCCCAGGCAAGACAGTCCATGAGACTCTTAACTTCAGATAACCACCAACAAGGGTAGAGCACCAGCCTAGAGCAAAGTTTAAAAAAAAAAAAGCCAACAAAGAGCTTGAGGCCCTGAGTATAAGCCCTAGTACTAGTATGTACACACACACACACACACACACACACACACAGAGAGAGAGAGAGAGAGAGAGAGAGAGAGAGAGAGAGAGAGAGAGAGAGAGAGAGAGAGAGAGAAGTGTGTGCACGCCCACGCAAGCATACAGCCAATTTCCTAGCCTTTCTCCAGTGGATACAAAACTAATACTATTATTCTGTGGTTACTTTGATGCTTTTAATGAACTGGAAATTGGCTTGATAACCTCATCCAAGTAGAATGAAGTCTAATCAGAAACTAAGAAACTAAGACTTTTGCAAGTCAGAACAGTACATCCCATCATCTTCTAGGATCACTCTTGCATTCCTAGTGAGGCTCCATTCAAATTCTGAGATTGCTAAAACCAGTACTTTCCAAGGGTTCTCCCTCACATCTCTAGATCTATGTAGTCCTTATTAATTTTCCGATATCCACCAAGATGCTGGTCTTTACCTTAGGTGTCTGCCCTTCAATTACAGTAGAGGGAGAGAGAGTGCAACTGTCAGCTAGTATACATGGCTTGTTACACTAATACACAGCCAGGTGCTGGTAGCTCATGCCTGTAATCCTCACTATTCAGGAGGCTGAGATCTAAGGATTGCAGTTCAGAGCCAGTGTGGGCAAGATCTGTGAAACTCTTCTCTCCAATTAACCACCAGAAAACCAGAAGTGGAGTTGTGGGCTCAAAATGGTAGAGAGCTAGCCTTGAGCAAAAAAGCTCACAGACAGTACCCTGCCCCCGTGTTCAAGCCCCATGATCAACCAATCAAAAACTGAACTAAACTAAACTAAAATAGTAAGCCCTTCCATGTTGGCTTCTCCAATCCTGGGGTCCTGAAATCTACCCACAATTTCCAGAACTAAACGGGTACCACAGCCAATCATTCTATGCGGCTGTACATTTTCCGTTTCTCCCTGTAGAAGTCACCGTTTAACCAGTGGTGAAAGGATACTATTTGGGGCACATCTGGTTCAATGTTCCCATGAGTTTTCATGTCAAAGCTGCAAAGGAACTCTGGCAAAGCAACATTTCCTTGTCTCCGTCTATCATCCCCACCCAATTCATTCCTGCTATCTACATCTAGAATCTGACTTATATATAAGTTCTATGCAAGTCTAGAATTGGCAGCAACAAGCATGTGTGTCCAGATAAAAAAATCAAATAACAACTGCTTTCATTACAGCCAGAAGGAGACCATTTAGAAGGCATTTCCTGAGAGCTTATAAAACCCTGAATCTAAGAATGCAGAGGATCTCATGGAATTTCCCTTTCTAGATATCTCCCTCTGCCTGAGATTCGTGTTTACTCATCTCACTCTGGAAAGGGACCAGAAGCCCTGGAATGTTCCACCCGTCTTATCTTTCCAAGATGCTAAGGAAAGACAAGACTTCTAAGAAGGGCCTCTCTGTTGAATGTTCTCTTTGTTTGTTTCAGATCCTCATGTCAGAACCCGGCAAACTCAGTCAGAAAATCAAAGTATGGCTTCAGGAATACTGGAACATCACAGACCTTGTGGCCATTTCCATGTTCATGGTTGGAGCCATTCTTCGCCTACAGAACCAGCCATATATGGGCTATGGCCGGGTCATCTACTGTGTGGACATCATCCTTTGGTATATCCGCGTCTTGGACATTTTTGGTGTCAACAAGTATCTTGGCCCTTATGTGATGATGATTGGGAAGATGGTTAGTAATGGCTTCCTATGAGTAACCAGAGCTATTTCAGTTGTGGTTAGGACAGTAGGATCAGGTCTCGGGTGTGGCTTCCTTTGGTTTCATTTGGTCCTTGTTTTGTAGTTAGTTTCTCACAGAAAATATTCTTTGCTTTGAGTTACACAGTTCACCTGTGTATCTTAAATAATCCTCAGTAGGAAAACAAGAATTGAAGGCCTATTGTCATGTAGTTTTCCCAGCTACCAATCATAAGAAACAAATAATATGTAATTATATTTATAATATATAACATATATAAAGTAGTATATGTATATACATGCACACACGTGTGTGTGTGTGTGTGTGTGTGTGTGTGTGTGTGTGTGTGTGTGTGTGTGTCCTAAGCTAGGGGCTAGTGGCTCATATTTGCAATCCTAGCAACTCAGGAAGCTAAGATCTGAGGATCACAGTTCAAAGCCAGACCAGACAGGAGACTCCGGTCTCCAATTAACCAAACTATCACAATGAACAGAGAAGAGAAGCCAGCAAGAAAGACTAGGAGCAGATGAAGACAGCAATGTTCTAGAATAAGACATATACTTGCATGGAGGAGACAAAGTCTAGTAGCCCATGGATGGAAAGGAAAGAAGGGAAAGAGGTATTCTTCATCCTAAATATGCAATCATGGAACTTTTAGAGTCAGCCATATAATGAACCAGTGTGAACGTGGTTCAGCGGTGAAGAATGTAAGAGACTTTACGGGGTTCTCTCCGCAGATGATTGACATGCTGTACTTTGTGGTCATCATGCTGGTTGTGCTGATGAGTTTTGGTGTAGCCCGTCAGGCCATTTTGCACCCTGAGGAGAAGCCTTCTTGGAAACTGGCCCGCAACATCTTCTACATGCCTTACTGGATGATCTACGGAGAGGTGTTTGCAGACCAGATTGACCGTAAGACTAGAATTCATAGTAAGATTCTCTTCCCTGCTTCTAGGGCAGATGAATGAGATAACATGTATTCATATAGCAAGAACTTATTTTTCACACTGCCATAGACATCAAATAAGTACATATCATGAAGTATCAATTTTGTGACATGGTTTATGTCTCGCTCTTTTTTCTCTCTCTAAATCATTCATTAGAAGTCTGCAAGAGGCCAGGTGCCAGTGGCTCAGGCCTGTAATCCTAACTACTCAGGAGGGTGATATCTGAGGATCTCAATTCAAAGCCAGCCCAAGCAGAAAAGTCTGTGAGACTCTTAACTTCAATGAACCACCAAAAAACCAGAAGTAGAGCTGTGAGTCAAGTGGTAGACAGCCAGTCTTGAGTGAAAAAGCTAAGGAATAGGGTCCTGGCCCTGAGTTCAAGCCCCAGTATTGGCACACATGTACAAAAAGAGTCTGAAAGTCTCAGATCTCTTAAGCTGGACCTGTGGGACATCGTGTCACACAAATGGAGTGCCAATGCCAATATCTTAGTTTTCCTTCAACCCCAGGATCTTCATATCCAGGAGGAAAGCTAGTGGGGTGCAGCAGAGTAACTCATGACTCATGTAGCCTTCTTCAGGCCATCAAAGCCCACTTCCATAGAGCTGCCCTTTCCCTTTTCATGACTGTTATTTTCAAATATTTTTTTATCTGGGCACTGGTAGCTCACACCTGTCATCCTAGCTCCTCAGGAGGCTGAGTCCTGAGGATCTCAGTTCAAGGCCAACACAGGCAGGAAAAGCCATGAAACTCCAATAAACCACCAGAAAACTGGAAGTGGCGCTGTGGCTCAAGAGGTAGAGCACTAGCTTTGAGCTGAAGAGCTGAGGGACAGTGCCCAGGCCCAGAGTTCCAGCCCTATGACCGACAAAAAAAATTAATTTATTTTAACTGCCATATAATTTTTCATGTTCATGGGTTCCAATGTGATGGCTTTTGTGTGTGTATGTGCCAATACTGGGGGGCTTGAATCAAAGACTTCACCCTCTTGCTTAGCTTTTTTACTCAAAGGCTGTTGTTCTACTACTTCAGCCATCCCTCCACTTCTGGCTTTTTGCTGGCTAGTTGGTGGTAATAGTCTAATGGTTTGTGTACCCTTGCTGGTTTTATTCATGATCCTCAGATCTTAGTCTCCTGTGTAGCTGGGATTACAGGCGTGAGCTCCTGACACTCAGCTTCCAATGGGAAGATTTAATATATGCAGACAAGGTGTGCTATTTTTTTTTTAATTTGTGGACAGTAATCTAGATGTGAGCAGAGGAAATAAACCACAATCCTGAATGGATTTCTGGAAACAATAGGCCCCAGCTTGTTTGTAGGCTGAGCTGGTAGATCTCAGTATCTCCTATGTTAAAGGGATGTGAATTTCAAATGCTCTTGCATCTACTTCACCAGGACATTTCAGGCTCCACCAGTGAAAGAGGCCATTCAGTCCTATTTTCATGTCAGTATCAACCTTCTCATTTACATGTTATGTGCTTTTATTCCAAAGGGTCATGAGTTGATAGCAGGTCTGCTGCTTCATTTTTTTTTTTTTTGGTGGGTCCTGGGGCTTGAACTCTGGGCTTGGGCACTGTCCCTGCGCTCTTCAGCTCAAGCTTGAGCCACAGCGCCACTTCCAGTTTTCTAGTGGTTTTTATTGGAGATAAGAGTCTCATGGACTTTCCTGCCTGGGCTGGCTTTGTACTGCGATCCTCAGATCTCAGCCTCTTGAGTAGCTAGGATTACAGGCATGAGCCACCAGCTCCCGGCTGGTCTGCCACTTCTTGAGCCCTGCTCTTTGTGAATAGAAAGCCTTGAACATCCTCCTTTCACACAAAACAGAGGTGTCTGTAGACACGGAACGTTCTATCTAGCTTTTATAACAACAATATCACAGCTGTGGTAAAGTCAACATTGATTGTGTTTATGAACTAAAATATAAAGTCTAATTTGGATTCAAAAGCATATTAGAGCCAGGCACCGAGGGCTCATGCCTATAATCCTAGCTGTTCAGAAAAGTTTGAGACCTAGAGGATCTCTGCTCAAAGCCAACCTGGGAAGAAAAATCCATAAAACTCCATCTCCAATGAATCGGCAAAATGCTGAATTAGAGGCATGGTTCAAGTGGTAAGAGCATCTACTATGATCAAGATAGCTGAGTGAGAGTGGGAGGCTCTGACACAAAAAATATAAATGTAAAAGCATATTAGTCTCAGGGAAGGTGTGATGGTACACAACTGTAATCCCAGCTACATGAGAAGCAGAAGTAGAAGGATCAGGGTTTGAAGCCGGCCCTGGGTAAAAAGCACAAGGCCCTTTCAAAAAAATAAAATGGGGCTGGGAACTCTACTAAGGACTGTCTAACAAGTATGAGTTCAAATCCCAGAACTACCAGTAGGAAAAAAGCATATTAGCTTTTAGGCATATTAGCATATTAGGTAAAACATGCATTGAAAAAATCCTGGACTCTAGTTATCAACTATAATACTTTTATTGCTGGTGGTTGATTTTTTTTTTACTCATTCATTTCAGTAATTAGAGAAGATAAAGATGGATACAAAAAGTTCTATTGCTTTCAATAACGCCATTAAATGTAGGGTTTCAATTCTTGATCTAGTATGTAATAATTTTTGGATCTATTTGTGATGATTTGCTGTTTGTGTTAGAATATTTAAGATGCTTGGTTTGGTTAAACCCTAAGTTAAAAACAACCATCTGCCAGTTATGTGTCTTTTTCACAGTATTTTTAACATGAAAGCTTTTGCTGTTGCTTATGGACCTAAAAAATAATGAGATACATTTCAGGGACTTGAAAATGGATACAAATCTGAGCAAAGCTCTATGTATCTAAGCATGAATCTCTAATCCCCAAGCTTCACATCTTTGTATTTTCTTCCAGGAAAGCAGTTTTTGTGCTAGTGCATGGTCTGACTTCCTTCTCAACTGTTCTGTTTTCTCTCTCCTTCCCTTCCATCACAACTGAAAAAACAAAATCTGCTGTGGAATCACTATGCAGTGTACGCCATGGAAATTAATCGTAAGTTCATTTGGCATTGAGAAATCAGTTTGTGAAAATGTGTTCATTAAATAGTCTTTAACTTCACTAGTTACTGATAATCTTATACTGTTTTCAAGTAGGTCTTCTGTCCTCTAGTGACAAAAGGTATGTGTGTGTGTGTGTGTGTGTGTGTGTGTGCGTGCACGCACACGTGCGCACGTGCATGCCAGACCTCAGGTTTAAACTCAGGGCTTGAGCATTGTCCCTTAGCTTTATTTGCTCAAAGCTAGTACTCCATGACTTGAGCCACATCTCTACTTTTGGCTTTTTGCTGGGTGATTGGTTATGGAACTCTAAGACTGCCCAGACTGGCTTCGAATCTCAGTCCTCAGATCTCAGCCTCCTGAGTAGCTTGAATTACAAGCATGAGCTGCTGGTGCCTGGTTTGGTGAGTGCTTTTTAAAACTATAAGTAAAATGTAAGCAGACTATATAAATTCAGTGTTGGTGCCATTCTATTTTTCTCCCTTTTGGGAAATAGGGCTCCTAGGATGGAAGTGGCATTTCAAATAAGCAGAGGAATGGATGTTTGAAGGTAGTGGGAACTGCTCACATCTCAAAACAATATAATTTTTAAACTGAATGCATATGTGTAATCAAGGAAATAATCAGTAGATAGCAGAAGCGGATGTTAAATAATCAGAACTTTATATAATAGATAACAATATGGAAGACTCTGAAAAAATAGATTTATCTGTTTAATCATTACGTGAAAAGGCATCAGGTAATGAGGAAATGTTTACTAATATAACAGGCCAAGCATGAATGTGCAGGAAAGTGTTTTCTTACCCTCTTCTTTATATGGATTAATTTTTTTTTTTGCTGGGGAAATTAATGTTTATGAGACAAAAAAAAAAATCACATCAAAATAGAAATAGGAGCCAGGCATCAGGGGTTTACACCTGTAACCCCAGCTACTCAGGAGGCTGAGATGTGGAGACTTTCCCTTTGAACTCAACCTGGGCACACAAATCGGAGACTCCTATCTCCAATGAACCAACAACAGAAAAACAGGCTGGAGGCGTGGCTCAAGTGGTAGAGCACTACCTATGGGCATGGAAGACAAGCAAGCTCAAGGCTCTGAGTTTAAACCCTGCCCCTGTCCCCCCAAAAAAGGGGAAAAATAAGTTCTTTCATAAGACATTTAACAGATTATTTATAGTGATTGCATGTTGTTTTAAAAACAAGCACAGGCAGGCAAGCTTTTCTTTCAGCTCCTTGCGGTGAAAACCTCTATGATGAAGAGGGCAAACGTCTGCCTCCCTGCATCCCCGGTGCTTGGCTTACTCCTGTCCTCATGGCCTGCTACCTGCTAGTGGCAAACATCCTGCTTGTCAACCTGCTGATTGCTGTTTTCAAGTACGTGTCCTTTTTGTTAATTATGCGACAGATTTTTTTTTCCGTTGAAATCTCAGCAAAATCTCACACGGTGTATGTTTCTAGATAGCTTCACTAGCGCTATTATGGTATTTATCTATGTTTATGCCAGTCTTGAGACTTCAGATTCACTCATCAAGAGATGGCCTAAGCACCATCCCTTAGCTGGTACTATACTGCTCTAGCCACACTTCTGGGTTTTTGCTGGTTAATTGGAGATAGGAGTCTTAAGAACTTTGCTGCCGGGGATGGCTTTGAACCACAATCTTCAGATCTCAGCCTCCTAAGTAGCTAGGATAACAAGTGTGAGCCACTGGTGCCCAACCAAGCTATTAAATGGATTGAATTTTTACA
This sequence comes from Dipodomys merriami, assembly GCF_024711535.1. Taxonomy (NCBI): domain Eukaryota; kingdom Metazoa; phylum Chordata; class Mammalia; order Rodentia; family Heteromyidae; genus Dipodomys; species Dipodomys merriami. The sequence continues at coordinate 9,713,600 of NW_027204826.1, forward strand.
GTCGTTTGGGGTTTTTTTTCCGACCAAATTTAATAATGTTAATATATTCGCAACTCATGAGTCAACACTTAAGTACATTTAAATTTAATCTTGGTTTGTATTTTAGTACTTAGTGTATCTTGTAATCTAATGAAAATATTTTATTAAGCTGAAGGCTCCCGGGATAAAGAAGTTTTGATCAAGTTGTGCATTTATTTTTCATTATCAGAGGCACAAAAACAATGTTAATTTCATAAGCTGTTACAATTACTATAATACTATGGAAAATATCTTATCACTTTTGGAATCATAGCATAAGTAAAACAAATAGACTTAAATTAGAAAATCAGGCTTATTTCATAACTTATCCATTTGGCCTGATGCATTAACTATGTTGATAATGCTTAATAAATGTTGAGAACGTTTTTTAGCTTCTAATATGAAAAATACAAGAGCAAGAATTCCCTTTATAGAAATATGAAATTGGCCGGGCACCAGTGACTTGTGTTTGTAATCCTAGCTATGTGAGAGGCTGAGATCTGAGGATCATGGTTCAAAGCCATCCTGGGCAGCAAAGTCTGTGAGACTCTTATCTCCAATTAAGCCCCAGAAAACTGGAAGTGGATCTGTGACTCAAAGTGTTAGAATGCTAGACTCCAGTAAAAGCAGCTCAGCGACACCCCCAGACTCTTATATATATCAAATAAATTCATACAAGCATATGAATTAGTAAAGGTCACTTTGGTGGTTGTTTTTTTCTAAAACATCAGCGTCTATCAATTTAATATGCCTAATTTATATTTATATTAGTAAAATGTCCTTGAGCATAGATAATTCACATTGGTAAATTTTAAAAAAATTAGGTAATCAAGGAATGAGTATTGAGTGACAATGTATTTTTATTTCAACCTGAGTAACTGATTGATCTGGCAAATTACAATATAAAGTAAAGTAAGCGGGCTGGGAAGGTGGCTCAGTGGTAGAGTGCTTGCCTAGCATGCATGAGGTTCTGGGTTCGATTCCTCAGCACCACATAAGCAGAAAAAAAAAAGCCAGAAGTGGCGCTGTGGCTCAAGTAGTAGAGTGCTAGCCCTGAGCTGAAGAGCTGAGGGACAGCGCCCAGGCCCAGAGTTCAGGCCCCACAACTGGACCAAAAAAAAAAAAAAAAAAAAGAAAGTAAAATAAGCAACTTAAAAAAAATGTCTTCTTTTTAAAGCAATACCTTCTTTGAAGTCAAGTCAATATCCAATCAGGTGTGGAAGTTCCAACGATATCAGCTGATCATGACATTTCACGACAGGCCTGTCCTACCCCCACCGATGATCATTCTGAGCCACATCTACATCATCATTATGCGTCTCAGCCGCCGCTGCAGGAAGAAAAGAGAAGGCGACCAAGAGGAACGGGATCGTGGATTGAGTATGTGTCCAACTCTTTGTTTTATCTTCATAGACCTGTATGAAAGTCACACTCCCTTCCAACTGCTGTGCTTCTTCACAGTGCTTCTTGTTTTCTGTAGATTTTATTCTAGTTTTGTTCATTTATTTGGCACTATTGCTGAAAGCCACCTGCTGGAGATGAGAAACTGAGTTCTTGAAAATCATCTCTTCTAGCCAAGCACTCGTGGCTCATGCCTGTAAGCCTAACTACTCAGGAGACTGAGATCTAAGGACTATAGTTCAAAGCCATCCCAGGAAGGAAAAGTCCATGAGACTCCTTTTTTTTTTCCAATGAAGCACCAAAAAGCTGGAAGTAAAGGTGTGGCTCAAGTGGTAGAGTGTCAGCCTTGAGTGAGTATCCAGGCCCTGAGTTCAAGCCCCAGGACCAGTAGAAAAAAAAAGGAAGGAACGAAGGAAGGAACGAAGGAATTTCTTCTATATACATCTCTATGCATATCTACTGTTCCTTTGAAAATGTTTTATTGCATCTCAAGATGAGAGACTATTCTAGGGTTGACTTCATTCATAAAATACATAGGAAAGATTTTCCAGAAAATACTACTTTCCCAATAGATATTTTTTATTAGAAGGTGAGCCATTTTGCTCCATTATAAAGATGGTTGCTACAGATGGCAGTCTTTCTTGGAGAGATGGTTACTAATCTTGTGAGAGATGGTTACTAATTGGAGGTCAGGGAACTGCCTGCCTCCCCTTGTTTTCTCCCCCCTCCCTTCCCAATACAGTATGGAGCTGGGTTACAGTAAGGCTGAGAAATTCCCAAGGATTCTTCCCTCAGCTGCCTGTCTCATCACGTGACCCACATCTCTTCCTTTACCCAGAGCTGTTCCTCAGTGATGAGGAGCTGAAGAGACTGCATGAGTTCGAGGAGCAATGTGTGCAGGAGCACTTCCGGGAGAAGGAGGATGAGCAGCAGTCATCCAGCGATGAGCGCATCCGGGTCACCAGTGAGAGGTGGGTTTAACCAGCCTGTTAGACCCAAGGATTTGCAGTCTCCTGGACCCCAAGTCTAATGGGGGAGGCCACAGTTCTTCTCAACATGCACTCTGTGCTCTTCAGTCCTATTCACCCTTTGTATGTTAGTGAGTTTTTTCCCCCAATACAACAGAAAATTTGTAGGCCAGGATTGTATTTGGCATCTAGAAGTGATGGACAGCATTTACTGAAAATATTAGGGCAAAACAAACAAAACACAAAACCCTAGACAGTTCTTGGCCACCTTCAGCTTCTCCTCAAGTAGAAGCACACAGTACCGTGTTTACTGGAAAGTTCTGTATTCGTGGAGAGAACAATGAGCTAGAGGAAGCCATCTTTTCTTCCTGCTCTTGGACATGCTGTGCTTTTGCGAAGCATGGCGTTCTCTGGACTGACCCCTCATCCTGCCTAGCTGCTTAGCAACTCCTCAGAAATACCCTTCCCAGCCTCACAGGGCAGAGGTAAAGGCTCCAGTTTCTGTGCTCCCATGGCAGGGGTATGGTTAGAGAGGAAGTGGGAGGTGGGATCTGATTTCCTCATTGAGGACAGGATCTGCATTTCAGATACCTTCACATCTTCAGTTTCCAGCAAAATCAGCACAAGCCACATGATGAAGCTTAATAATGACTGAGCGCCAGTGGCTCACACCTGTAATCCTAGTTACACAGGAGGATGAGATACGAGGAGCAAGGTTCCCAGCCAACCCGGGGAAGGAAGGTCTGTGAGACTCTTATCTCCAATGAGCCACCAACAAGCCGGGAGCAGAGCTATGGCTCAAGTGGTTGAGAGCTAGCCTTGAGCAAAATAGCTCAGGGACAGTTCCTAGGCCTTAAGATCAAGCCCAGGATCAACACACACACACAGACACACAGACACACAGACACAGACACAGACACAGACACAGACACACACACACACAGACACACACACACACACACACACAAGCTTAATTATGTCCAGTGAAATGAATTCATGAGGGCAGTTATCAATGGATGGGTGAATGAAAGTAGACCGGGGGGAATTTAATGACAGCTTTAGAGCTTGATACTACTTCCCTACCCTAAGCAAGGAATGAGTAACTTAGCAAAGCATAGGACAGTAAACCTTCACTACTTAACATTTAAAAAATTCAGATTGTGTGTGTGTGTGTGTGTGTGTGTGTGTGTGTGTGTGTGTTGTTCATGCATGCATGTCAGTACTGGGCTAGACTCTGTCCCTTAACTTTTTCACTCAAGGCTGACCTACTATTTCAGCCACACCTCTACTTTCAGCTGTTAGCTGGTTAGGTTTTTCTACCGGGGCTGGCTTCAAAGCCCAATCTTCAGATTTCAGCCTTCTGAGTACCTAGCATTACAGACGTTTTAGAACACTTCCCACTTAGTTAAAGCAATTTAAGCTTGTTTAAAGATCTCAATCCTTAATTTTTAACAACATGGGGAGAAAGATGAGCAGAAGGAGACATGTTTGAAGCAGAGTCTGGTACTTAAGAGTAAGTTTCCTGATAGACCTGTGTGTGTGTGTGTGTGTGTGTGTGTGTGTGTGTGTGTGTGTGTGTGTGTGTGTGTGTGTGTGTGTGTGTGTGTGTGTGTGTGTGTGTGTGTGTTAGTATTTTGGCAAATATAAACACAGTAGAACTTCAAAAAGAAACCTCCAATCAAGAACCTAATAGGATTTACTTGAAGTCCCTATCACACATCCAGACTATTGTCTCCATGCTACTTGTCCCAGACATCATCCAACCAAACAAATTCAACCAACCAAACTCATGGTTTACCTGCACCCATTTGGGCCCTTAATAAAGTACATTTTATTTATTTATTTATTTATTTATTTATTTATTTATTTATTTATTATTTTTTGTCAGTTGTGGGCTTGGACTCTGGGGTTGGGCATTGTCCCTCAGCTCTTCAGTTCAAGGCTAGTGCTCTACCAGATGGGCCACAGTGCTACTTCTGGTTTTCTGGTGGTTTATTGGAGATAAGAATCTCATGGAGGGGCTGGGAAGGTGGCTCAGTGGTAGAGCACTTGCCTTGCATGCATAAGGCCCTGGGTTCGATTCCTCAGCACCACATAAGCAAAAAGAAAAAAGATGGAAGTGGCGCTGTGGCTCAAGTGGTAGAGCGCTAGCCTTGAGCTGAAGAGCTGAGGGACAGCGCCCAGGCCCAGAGTTCAGGCCCCACGACCGGACCCCCCCACCCCCCACCCCCAAAAATGAATCTCATGGAGCCGGGCACCGGTGGCTCACACTTGTAATCCTAGCTACTGAGGAGGCTGAGATCTGAGGATCACGGTTCAAAGCCAGCCAGGCAGAAAAGTCCATGAGACTCTTATCTCCAATTAAGCACTTGAAAACCGGAAGTGGTTCTGTGGCTTTAGCGGTAGAGTGCTAGCTTTGAGCTGAAGAGCACAGGGATAGCGCCCAAGCCCAGAGTTCAAGCCCCACGACCAACAACAAGAACAAAAAAGAATCTCATGGAATTTTCTGCCTGGGCTGGCTGTGATCCTCAGATCTCAGTCTCCTGAGTAGCTAGGATTATGGGCATGAGCCACCAGCACCTGGGTTAATAAAGTACATTTAAAAAATTATCTTGAAGTAGTTGTACACAGGGGTTTCAATCCCACCAATCAATTTATGAGTACAATGGATCTTGATCAATGTCATAGCTTCCATAATTCTCTCCCATCTTTTCCCACCCATAAAGTACATTTTCAATGAAACTTTGAGACACTTAATTGACTAACAGTAATTGCTAAGCTTTTAAAACATTTTTAAAAAAAGTATTACTGTATAAGATACTCCATGTAGATAATCTAAAATTTCCACTTTTTAGTTAGTTAACTTGAATTTAATCATAACTACTTATTACAATGGACATTGGACTTTGTTTTGTTCTGGCTCTGCCTCTCCCCCCTCCTCTCCTTTCCTCTAGCATTGTTTGGATTTTTACCATTCTTGGACCAAAGCTCCAAGAATGTGGTTATCAGGTCACTACCAAATAGCATTTTTCTCTTGGGGCTTAGTGCATGCGTAATAGCAATGAAAGGGTACTGGGTAATAAAATATGCTACTTCCTGTTTCCCTTGGCTACCATGTCTAAGATGGATGGGAGCACATTCCTGCCCCTCTGTTTCCTTTTATTGACCTCGTGTGGGGCTGACTCACAGGTGAATGCCAGAGAAAAGGTTATCCCAGCCAGCTGAGGAGCAAGGCCGGAGCCAGGAAAGAGGGAAGAAGATTTCCTTGTTTGTTCCTAACTTTAGGCATTTGTATTCTCTCTCTCTCTGTCTCTCTCTCTCTCTGTCTCTGTCTCTCTCTCTGTCTCTGTCTCTCTCTCTGTCTCTCTCTCTCTCTCTCTCTCTCTCTCTCTCTCTCTCTCTCTCTCTCTCTCGCTCTATCATCTATCTCTCATTTATTTAGTCAGTTAGTGCTAGTTAGAGGGTTGGAACTCAAGCCTGGGTTTTTTTCTATTCAATAATGGAGCAAAATGGCTCACTTCTAACAGAAAAAAAAAATTACACCTATTGGGAAAGTAGTGTTTTCTGGAAAATCCTTCCCATGCATTTTTTGAATAAAGTCAACCCTATAACACTCTCTCATCTTAAGAATGCATCAAAAAGATGCAGTTGTATGGTAAATATAGTAGCATTGTAGATAATACATATTATATATACATGATATATGAATATATTATATTTGTATATATAATTATATATAACATATGCCATATAAACCTATGCATATATCTACATATATATATATATATATATATATATATATATATATATAAACAACTCTTCATGTCAGTACAAGGTTTGATCACTGGGTATCTTCCCTATAATTACGACATTTAAAAGACAGCCCAATATAAGGAAATATGTGGACATTTAAATAGCTAGATGTACATTTTAGAGTGTATTAGACAACTTTATTATCCATGGATCTGGAATAAAATTACAGGGTAGGAATAGGCTTAGAACTCAAGTACAGAATACTAGCAGATCTTGAAACATGGGTTTCTTCAAACATCAGGCTTTTTTTTTTAATGTGAGCACTTAGCTCTATTATTAAAGAAATGTTCCCATGTAATTTATGAGATGCCTTGCAAATTCAGGGTGATTATTTCTCATAAAAAGATGAATGCACATAAAGTAAATTTTAATAACTGGTTTAGTATAGAACCCCAAGTGTTTAAGTCTTAGCCTTAGGAAAGATACCTAAGGAGTTTTACCATGAAAACAAGAATTTGGAGTTTACATTTAATAATGATAATAATAATCCATAAATGTTATGCCATGCGCAGGTGATCTCTTAGAAGTTATTACTACAAGAGTTCTACATATTGTACATAAGTTCCATAGTGTATCTATTATCATTTAAATGAAATGGAAAAGATTGTTTTTGAGTCCATCAATAAAGAATGAGCATTTGTTAAACATTAAGATTTATGGGTACCACTTAAAAATCAAATACCCTTAATAATAGATATGCCAAGACATAGAGAAGATTTGTGGTGATAGCTTATTTCACACAGATGGCAGATGACATGTGTATAACATTTATCACTTCTGGAGTACTTTTGTGTATATAATTTCAAATAAGTCTTACAATCCTGTCATGCTATACCCATGACCATTTTTGGTTTTATAAAGGATTAACGGTGATAGATACATAACAAATAGAAGCTGCAGGAACAATTTTATCCTCAATGCAAACATAGGCACATCTCAGAGGAAATCACCAAGTTGGCAACATATAAGAATCAGCCTTGTATGATATTTTTTCCCCTCAAGATCAAAACAAAAGAAATAAAAGCATTTCAGAATATATAATATCAGTTGGTAAATTTGGTACCATTATTGTGCTGAGTTTTTTTGTTCAAGGTTGGTGCTCTACAACTTGAGCCACTTCCAGCTTTTTACTGGTTAATTGGAAATAAGAGTCTCATGGATTTTCCTGCATGGGCTGGCTTTGAACCTCAATACTCAGATCTCAGCCCTTGAATAGCTGGGATTATAGGCATGAATCTTCAGTGTCCAGCTTGCACTTTTTTTAATTTAAAAAATAAGTGTACACACATTCATTCATACACACACACACACACACACACACACACACACACACACACACACACACACACACACACACACACACACACACACACACACACACACACCAGGTTTTGAAACAGTTGGAAACCCTTTTAACAAAGAGCCCAACAGACACTTTATATTAAGCTCTAAAAAGGAGACAAATCTGAAGGGAATGGGGAACACTGCAATGATTAATCATGCATGAATGAACTAATTAAAAAATTAATTCTGAGCTCTTTAGTGACTTCAGTAGGAATACACTTGAAGCAGTTAAAAGACGTGGCATATGATGTGATAAATCAAGTGGTGTTTAAGATTCTATTCACAAACCAAGAGAATGGTTCATGTGGGCCCAGTTTGTAATTTTGTTAGTTTATAGAGTCCTCTTTCTTTCCTTCCTTCCTTCCTTCCTTCCTTCCTTCCTTCCTTCCTTCCTTTCTTTCTTTCTTTCTTTCTTTCTTTCTTTCTTTCTTTCTTTCTTTCTTTCTTTCTTTCTTTCTTTCTTTCTTTCTTTGTCATGGGGCTTGAACTCGGGCCTGAGTGCTGTCACTCAGCTCTTCAGCTCAAGGCTAGCGCTCTACCACTTGAACCATAGCACTACTTCCAGCTTTTTCTGTTTATGTGGTGCTGAAGAATGGAACCCAGGGCCTTATGCATTCAAGGCAAGCACTCTACCACTGAGCAACCTTCCCAGCCCTATAGAGTCCTTTAGTATCAAAGAATGGAGAAGGAATGGTTCTGCATCCTACTGGTTAATAATGGCCTTCTATTTTCAAAAGTATTATTCAGCAAAAGTCTTGTTTCTATGAATTAAAGACCAATTTAATGTATGTAATCAAAACCTACTACAAAAACAATGATTTGTGTTCATACAAAACCTATGTAGAGCTGGACACCAGTGGCTCACACCTGTTATCCTAGCTACTCAGGAGGCTGAGATCTGACGATTATGGTTTGAAGCCAGGCCAGATAGGAAAGTCCATGAGGCTCTTATCTCCAATTAACCACCAAAAAGCTGAAAATGGAATGTAACTCAAGTGTTAACATGCTAGTCTTGAGTAAAAAAAGCTCAGGTATAGTGCCCAGGGTCTAAGACTGGCACCAAAGAGAGAGAGAGAGAGAGAGAGAGAGAGAGAGAGAGAGAGAGAGAGAGAGAGAGAGAGAGAGAGAGAGAGAGAGAGAGAGAAAGAAAAATGATGTAGAAAGTTCAGGGCAGCTCTTTTTGTTCTTCTCCCCAAGTAGAAACAACTGAAATGTCCATCAATAGGCATGGTGTACCCAGGTTCAAAACACGTCTTTAAGAGGAAGTCTATTTTATTTACTTATTTATTATTTATTGTGCTGGGGCTTTACTTCAGGGCGTTTTAAAATGTCTAAGAAGCCAGGGATGCTATTATTAATGAGGTAATATAGGGTGGAAAATGGATGAGAATTTAAAAAGACTTTTGATGAAAGATGTTTATTTTACCAGCTTATTTATGTCCCCAAAATTTACAAAGCTGTATTATCTCTCATTTGTTAAAGGATCTCAGATTTAACTGTTAGAAAGGCCATGTGGTTTTAATACAAAAGGAATCACAAGGTTAATAGATTTGAAGGGATTAAGAAGCCATTTGATTTAATTCAGAATAGCCAGTCTCCCTCAGAGGCAATCAGAAGTTCACATTGAAAAGTTTTTCTGTGATGTTGAATGGCAACTTCTTTGTACAGCCACTTAAAGATAATGAAAAAAAAATGTTTTCTTTCAAATTTCAATGGGCAATAGTGTTTCATGCCTGTAATCCTAGCTACTCAGGAGGCTGAGATCTGAGGATGATGGTTGGAAGTCAGCCCAGGCAGGAAAGTCCATAAGACTCATCTCTAATTAACCATCAAAAAGCCAGAAGTGATGCTGTGGCTCAAATGGTAGCAAGCTAGGTTTGAGCACAAAAGCTCAGAGACAGCGCCCAGGACCAGAATTCAAGCCCCAGGACCAGCACAAAGATAACAAGTAAAATGGAATGTCTTCTATGAGTCCCTGAGAGGAGAGAAAATCTACAGAACCTATAGGAAAAAAAAGTATTTATAAAAAAGTAAAGCCAAGCTGGGCGCTGGTAGCTCATGCCTGTAATCCTAGCTACACAGGAGGCTGAGATCTGAGGATTGCAGTTCAAAGCCAGCCCAATAAACCATCAGAAAACCGGAAGTGGTACTGTAGCTCAAGTGGTAGAGCACTCGCCTTGAGCTGAAGAGCTGGGGAACAGTGCTCAGGCCCAGAGCGACAGCCCCATGACCGACAAAAACAGAAAACAAAAAAACAACAACAATAAAAAAAGTAAAGCCAAGAGTTCGTATCCATGTCGAGTTTTGGTCCTCCCTCATGGCAAACTTCTAGGAAACCAGGCCCTTCCTGTTCTGATGATGTGGTTTCCTCAGAGGCACATAAATAGTTCTCCCCTCCCCACACCCACCCCAAGAAAAGTGTTAAGAATAGAAACTGGGACCCTGTATTGCATCACAGTGCAGCTGTCGGTGTGGGCACTAGCTAGAGCAACTCTGGGACACTGTAGGACCAGTTTTCTGGAGAAGAGACAGGGAGTATACAGAGCACAGGAGATGGAGTTGGACACTGAGCAGACAGTGTGGTGCAAAAAGAGTGGTGGGGCCCTCCCCAAATGTGAAGGCGGGGTCTCCTATATGGGCAAGAGGAAAGCAGCAAGGCAAATGAGGAGTTGATAAGGGTATGGAGAGAAGACTGCAAAGACCTAGTGAAGGATTGTGATGCAAGTCAAAGGACTTCAGAGACTATGTCTTTAAGAAAGGTGGGAGAAAACCAAACAAAAGCATAAGGCATCGATGTTTATCTTTATACAGGAAGAAACCTTCCAGGACAGACTCCTACGCTGCCCAACTAGGAGCCATGATTCCCACACCCATCCTGAGACAAATTCAACTGGTGTGTGTGTGTGTGTGTGTGTGTGTGTGTGTGTGTGTGTGTGTGTTTGTGTGTGTGTGTGTGTGTGTGTGTGTGTGTGTGTGTGTGTACACTTGAGTACACCTTTAATTCTAGCTTTTTGGTGGTTAATTGGAGATAAGAGTTTCCCAGACTCTTCTGCTCTAACTGGCTTTGAAGCTCTATCCTCATATCTCAGCCTCCTGATTGGCCAGGCATACAAAAGCATGAGCTACCAGCACCCAGCTTTCACTGCAACTTTTAGAAGTTCTTAGCATACATCACTGACTCTTACTTAAAAGAGTTAAATTTCATGAACCTGTTGACAGAATTCATCCTGGTACATACTAAAGTAAAAAGCAATGTCTGATCCTATGGATTGCAGTCCAGGCAACCTTAGAGTTTCATAAGTTGCCTGCCTGATTATCTGGTGTCTTAAAAATTATCTACCACTAGACATTTATAACTTACCAAGTTCTTCATCTTTGCTAACAATTTTCATAATTGCATATAAAGAACAGTTTAATGTTTTTGGTGTTCTGCAGGAAATTAAATGACTTGTGAAGGCTCTTAGCAAAATGACTAGTATATACATATACATATATATATACATACATATATATAAAGATATATATATATATATATGCACATATATAGTGTTATTTCTTGATACTCTTCTTGTCATTTGAGTAGTTATATTAAGAGATACACAGACTCCACCTGGTACTGGTGTCTCACACCTATAAATCCTAGCTACTCAGGAGACTGCGATCCAAGGGTTGCACTTCAAAGCCAGCCTGGTCAGGAAAATCCATGAGACTCTTATCTCCAATAAATGACCAAAAAAGACAAAAGTGGAGCTGTTGTTTAAGTGGTAGAGAGCTATTACTGAGCTTAGGGACAGTGCCCAGTCCCTGAGTTCAAGCCCCAGGACTCACAGAGAGAGGGGGGAGAGGTAGGGAGGGAGAGAGGGAAGGAAGGAAAGGGGGGAAAACACCCACAAAAACAGGCCCAACAAATTCTACAATTCTCAAAATCTTGAGAATTTATACCATTATCTTTTCATTTTTAATATTCAGTTTATGAAATCTATCCCTCTCCCTTCTTCTTTTTAATTCATTAGAGTTGAAAATATGTCGATGAGATTGGAAGAAATCAATGAAAGAGAAAACTTTATGAAAACGACCCTACAGACTGTTGACCTTCGACTTTCTCAACTTGAAGAACTCTCCAGCAGGATGGTGAATGCTCTGGAAAATCTTGCGGGCATTGACAGGTCTGATCTGATCCAGTCAAGGTCCCGAGCTTCCTCCGAATGTGAGGCCACTTACCTTCTCCGCCAAAGTAGCATCAATAGCTCCGATGGCTACAGCCTATACCGCTACCATTTCAACGGAGAAGAACTGCTGTTTGAAGACACCTCTGTCTCCGTGCCTCCAGGGACAGGCCTCCGGAAGAAAACTTGTTCCTTCCGGGTGAAGGAGGACAAGGACCCTAAAGTCCATCTAGCTCCAGAAAGGCAGACTAGCCTGCACTTTGCATCAGGCCCCAGTCCCCCAGCAACCCCAGTTCACAGTCAACGTAAAGTAGATGGCACCACAGTCACTTCAGAGCCCAAATTAGGACCAGACATCGGCATTTCAACCCTAGATGATGAAAGGCAGGCCGACGCTAAAGTAGAGGAAATGATGTCCTCTGGTTTAAATGCAACAGATGTGATGTCTGGACAGAAGTCAGATTTTCCGAATACTCAGCTCACAGTGGAAACGACCAAGATAGAAGGCACTATTTCCTATCCATCGGAAGAAAGCAAAATCGCACGCTATTACCCAGATGACACACTCAACGCTTACAAAACAATGAAATCCAGAAGCTTTGTGTATTCGGAGGGAAGAAGACTGGTTGGTGGGTTTCACAACTGGGGTGCTGAGTACAGTTCAATCATGGATCAAGCCTGTCCCTCGTCCGTCCAGCAATGGACAACAGAATGGAAATATGAAGTTCAGAAGATCACACGTTCCCGTAGCACCGATATCCCTTGTAGGGTGTCTGAGGCTGCAGTTCAAGCTGAGCAAAGAGAGCAATCCACAGACATGGAAGATGACAATTGCTTTTCTCAAAGAGTCCCTCAGATCTCTCCAGTAGCCCTCCCTGCTACAGACAGAACTGGAAAGGAGAACTTACTGTCCGTGAAGCCACAACAAACTTTGGGATTCCCATCGCCAAGGTCAAGAAGTTTCCATGGCCATCCCAGGGCTGTCAAGTGCATTCAGGGGAAACTAGATAGATCTGGACATGCCAGCAGTGTGAGTAACTTAGTAGTTGTGTCTTCAGTTACCATGGAAGAAAGAAACATAAAGCAGGAGAAAACTTCCACTGAAACTGACTGCTAAGTTTGTATTCTGATAGGAAGGAAGGAAGGAAGGAAGGAAGGAAGATCGGAAGGTCACAAATGGGTGCCATTGTGGCGATCTAAACGTGATCAATTTCTGGAAATGCTTTAATTAAAAGACATTGGAGCTGTGTGCTGGTGGTTCATGCCTATAATTCTACTAGGATACTGAAATCTGAGGATCACAAATCAATGCTAGCCTGGAAAGCCTCTGAGACTCATATCTCCAATTAAGCACCAGAAAACTGGAAGTCAAGCTGTGGCTCCATTTCTTATCACTAGTCATTACTAATACCACCACCATCACCAACTCCTGATATTACCCCCTGCTCAAATCCCAGTGGTTCTGGGTATGAGCACTAGCCTTGAACAAAAGAGCTCAGGGACAGTGTCCCAGCCCTGAGTTGAAGCCCAGGACAAAAAAAAAAAAAGACATTTGAAACTTGGACTTGAATTTTAATGCATTACACTTAAAGTAATATGTTGTTAGTATACATTAATAAACCAAATTGTTTTTAATCTTTCTTTCTTTCCTTTCTTTTATGCCAGTACTGGGACTTGAAGTCAGGGCCTCATAATTCCCTTGGCTTTTTCACTTGGCGCTAGTACTCTCTCACTTGGGCTACTGTTCTACTTCGACTTTGTGGTTAATTGTAAACAAGAGTCTCAAGGACTGGCAATCCTCAGATCTCAGCCTTCTAAGTAGCTAGGGTTATAAGTGTGAGCCACCAGTGATGGCTTTTGGAGTTGGTCTTAGTTGGAGCAGGAATGAAAGTGAAAATATGCCAAAGGAGGTAAATTGGTTAATTACTATACAACCTCCAAGTTCCTAATTCATGAGGGCCACCAAATAGCCTACGAAACGTTTTTAGCTCATCATCAAGTGACTTAAGGATTAAAAGTAACCATGTACGAAAGAGAACTTAAAGATAAAGTAAACATGAAAGAAAAAGAAAAGGGAAGATGAAGATAAAATTAGGAGGGGCACAAAGTAAGAAATGGAAAGGAGCCATCCATGTAGGTTCTCACGTGGATTTTCTGTTTCTATTTTAAAATTTCACAATGGAGGAAAAGTATGCAATGAAAGCCAAATTACTTTAATAGTGTAGGTGATGAAGATTTTTCGTTAGATGTAAAAATAAAGTACCAATATGCATTTTCTTTTTGTCCTCTGGCAAATGCACACTGTACCTCTGTCTAGGTGATTGTGCAAAATTATAACTAAAAACAGAGACTGCCCAAGGGTAAGGATATAAGCTGTGAGGATTCAACTTGAAGTCAAAGCCAAGCAAAAAATATACAGGTAGATCTCCAATATAGAAACTTTTACTGGGAAATAAAGATTGTAATCTGGAACACACAGGCCAGTGTGGCCTCTGTGAACAAAGAAATGAGTCTTATTGGGATAGAGAAGTCTATGTAAGATACTATAAAACACAGTTCCTTGGACACTTTTCAGACTTGCAGGAGCTGGACAACAAAGATGGCCGAATATAGTCTTAAGCTCAGAACTGGTAGTTTTATCAGTTGTGGAGTAAAATTATTCTTTAAAATTTTTTTTGTCAGTCGTGGGGCTTGAACAGAGCCTGGGTGCCATCCCTGAGCCTCTTTGTGCTCAAGGTTAGTGCTCTACCTACCACTTGAACCGCAGTTCTACCTCTGGGTTTTGAGTAGTTCATTGGAGATTCAAAAGTCTCATGGGGACTTTTCTGCCTGGGCTGGCTTTGAACCTCAGTCCTCAGATCTCAGCCTTCTGAGTAGCTAGGATTTCAGGTGTGAGCCACTGATGCCCAGCTTAAAATTATTCTTAAAACTAGGAGAGTTGATTCCTTGATTTGGTTCTATATGTCAGCTCTGGGAACCAAGAACTGAGAATCTCAATTTTTTTCTCATGGACAGTTGGTTCATTTTAGTGCTGGTGACTCCTTTTTTTTTTTTTTTTAAGCTGGATGCTGGTAGCTCACACCTATAATTCTAGCTACTTGGGAGACTGAGATCTGATGATTGAGGTCTGAAGCCAACTCAGGCAGAAAAGTCTGTGAGACCCTCATCTCTAATTAGCCAGCAAAGAGCAGCGAAGAGCAGAGGCTGTCACTCAAGTGGCAGAGCACCAGCCTTGAGTTTAAAAAAAAAAAAAAAAGGCAAGCAAGAGCACAAGGCCCTGAATTCAAGTCCTACTAACTGATACCCATGAAAAGTGACTCCATTTTATCTAACAAATATTCACAACACAAGCTCCTGTCCTATCTATCACTAGGTCTCCTACAGGAATTTGGGCTGGGGTCACTGTCTAGGAAGTCCTGTGGACACCCTACCAACTTTACACCATTGACTATATAATTAGGAGTGGAAAGGAGACTTCTCTGGCTAGAATGGAGGTTAGAGTTAGACCCTGAGCTGGAATATCACTCAAGAGTTGTAGTTGTTGTTTGGGGGGTGGGGGGGTGTTGGCCATGGGGCTTGAACTCAGGGCCTGGTGCTGTCCCTAAGCTCTTTTGCTCAAGACCAGTCCTTTACCACTTTGAACTACAGCACCACTTCCAGTTTTCTGGTGGTTAATTGAAGAGTCTCAGAGACTTTCCTGCCTGGGCTGGCCTTGAACCATGATCCTCAGATCTTAGCCTCCTGAGTAGCTAGGATGACAAATGTGAGCCACTGACTGAGTGGTGATCACAAATGGAAAATGTTCAGAAAGATGATCAATGCTCCTCATCTGAGGCACAGGAGCTTACACCACCATTGGACTGGCAAGGGAGGAAATAGAGAGAAGGGAGACTGGATGTTCCATTAATGCAGGTAGAGATGAGACACGGTAATCCATAAATGTGATTGACTCTCACATCCTAAAATAAAGACAGATTTTGATGGTCAGAGTGGAATCCCTGAACTGGGCTGAATTTATTTGTTTTTAAAAGGCTGATCTATCATTGCTTGGGGGGGGGGTCGTCTTTGAAATTAAATAACTTATAACACTCATTTAGGGGGGAAAGAAAAGCGAATCACTTTTTGTGTCTTGCTTCTTTGAAACGAATCCATCCCGCTTCCTATCTGATCCAGTATTTGGATCTCATTCCTAAAACCTTCCTTTTTGGTAATACAACAACAACCACCAAACCCTTCCAGCCTCGTGCGGACTTCTCGGGACAGGGGCCGGTTCGGGTGACAAGTCAACAGGTTTGAAGAAGGTGGAAGCTCCTCTTTGGAATTCTCCACCTCGGTTCATCACCTGGAGACCTCAGCTCAAGCCTGGGGCCTCGCATGCCAGACGACAGATGGGGTGGTGAGGGATCCCAGGTGCGGGATCTCGGAAAAGGGCCGATGGCACCAGAGTCCCCTCTCCTCCAACCCCACGCTCCTCCCCAGCGACTTCGACAACAACGCCCGCCCGGGCTGGGTGACCAGCGAGCCGGCGGCCCGCTGCCTCCTGACCCCTACGAGCTTCCGTAGCGCCGCGCGCAGGCCGCCGTGAGCCTCGCGGGCCGCCGTAGACGCGTCGGCCCAAGGCCGCGTTTTCAAAATGGCTGTCAGACCCCGCCACCCGCGGTACCCTCGCTGAAGGCCCGGCAGCGGCGTTCCGTGCCCCGAAAGCCCTTCGGTTCCGGGCTCTAAAACCCGGGGCCGAATAGCGGGCTGAAGAGGAGGGCGGCGCCGTGCGTGCCGTCCCCCGAGGCGGGGCGCGCCGAGCCCCTTCCGGGGATGGGCCCGGCGCCACCCGGCTCCTCCCCGCCCGGGCGGGCGCTCGGCGGAGTCTCCGCCCGTCAGGCCGCCCGACGGGGCGGGCCGCAGACCGGGCCCGGGCCGCGGCGCCGGGAGCTCTGAACCCCGCCGGGCATCAGCGCGGCCGCCGGCCCCGCGGCTGGAGGCGGCGGGCGGGGGGGAAGCTCCGGGCGGGAAGGCGGCGGCGCCATGTTCTCCCTCAAGCCGCCCCGACCCAGCTTCAGGTCCTACCTGCTGCCGCCGCCGCAGGTAAGCGGCTCGCCGCGGGCGCCGCCCGGCTCCCGGGACGCTCGGCGGGTGTGTGTGTGTGTGGGGAGGGGGAACCCCGGGAACAGAGACCTCCCCCCCTCCGCATGCACACCCCCGGGGGGGGGCCCCGGCGTAGCCGCCGCCGCCGGTCCCTCGGCCCGCGGGCCCAGCTCTGCCCCGTGACCCAGCGATCGGAGCTGGAGGCGCCGGGGCGGCCGCGGGACGACGGTCCGACGTCCCCACGGCGGGAGTTGCGTCTCCCGGACGGTGGCAGCGCCCGCGGCCGCCTGGCCGACGCGGGGTCCGCCGTCTGTCACACCCGGCCGCACGCCGGGAGCTGCCCCCGGGGGAGGTTGGTCGGGGTGTTTGGACCGTCGATCGGGCCCCCAAGTTCGATCATGGGCCGATCTTTTTTTTTTTTTTTTTTAAATGGTGTTGTTTTTTTTTGTCATTTTAATTTTCTTCTTGTTATTGTCGAGGTGATGCACACAGGGGTCAGGTAACGAGTACCTTCATTATTTTTTTTTTGGACACCGTCACCTCCTTTGCCCTCGCCCAGATGAACAGATGAAAACCTGGCAAGATGCATGTGTGGGTGGTGATCGGTCGCCCCTGTCATCCTCTTAGAAAACTTTTGCCGCTGTGTCTTAATGGAAAAGGAGTTTGGATTGTGTTTTAATGTGTTCCTGTGTTTCAGACCGATGACAAGATTAGCTCCGAACCAAAGATTAAGAAACTGGAGCCGGTCCTTTTGCCAGGTAACTCACCCCCCCTCCTCCCCCCAAGAAGGATTTTTTAAGTCGTTCTGGTAAATAATGTGTTAGGTCTAAGATTGTTCTTCTCAGTGGTTTAGCGTGTGGTTTAACCTTTATTTATTTCAATCTGTTCTCCCACTTAAAATAAATCTAATGACTTAAGAGAAGCAGAAAGAGTTGGTGAGAGATAAATGGTGTTTCTCCTTGAAAGTTTAAAAGCATCATAGAAAACTGTCAAGCTTTAAACATCTTCATTGTCTTCCTGAAATTGTCTTTTGGAAAGGAAGTATTTAATCACTTGTGTAATTTAATTTAATTGCTTGAGTAGTGAAAGTTCTTTTTGTCTTACACATCTGTCTGCAACTTAATGTATTCATGATGAATAGTCTAATCACAATTTTAATGTGTTTGGATGGTCTGGAAATCAACTTTTATTAATCAACAAAGCTTAGTGAACTTTGAGTGACTTAGTTGGCAATTGTTTTTCGAGGCTGTCAGCTGTATTTGCAAGTCTCTGTGTTTCAGTTTAGAATGGGGTTTCTCTGTGGAGGCACTGTGGACAGTTAGTGCTGGATAGTTCTTTGCTGTGGATGACTTGACAATCTCCCTGGCCTGGACCTACTAGATGTCTCTAGTACTTTGGTCCCCTCCTACTAGTTGTGACCTAATTGCCCAACCAAAATGTCTCCAGGCATGCTACGTCTGTTTATGTATGTGCATGTTGTACCTATACACAAGCAAGCACCTCCAGGGGACAAAATCTTCAGGTTCAGAGTTGTGTTTAGAAGAACTTAACCTTTAGAAAGACCTTAGAAAGGGGCTGGGAAGGTGGCTCAGTGGTAGAGTGCTTGCCTTGAATGAGGCCCTGGGTTCGATTCCTCAGCACCACATAAGCAGAAAAAGCCAGAAGTGGTGCTGCGGCTCAAGTGGTAGTGTGCTAGCCTTGAGCTTAAGAGCTAAGAGACAGCACCCAGGCCCAGAGTTCAGCCTCATGAGGACCAAAAAAAGAAAGACCGTTGAAACAAAGGTGTGTGGAGAGAGAGGCGGAGAGGGAAGATTATTGGTACTCAAGAGTTTAGTTTTAGAGCATACAGAAAACAGAACCCTTAATGGTTGGTATTTTTGAATTATGTAACAATCGTTTAATTATTAGGACATGCCAGTTGTTTAATGAGATTCTTGGGGGAAGTAGCCAGATACTTAGGAAAGCCTATTTGAAACCTGAAATGTCATCAAATACCAGATTGTATGACTACCATCAACACTGAAAAATGTCAGCATTGTTACTTAACACCAATTTTGGTGAAATAATGAGAGGTTTATAGGTAGCAACAGAACACATATGGGACTTTGAGAACTTTAAGTTTTAAGTGGAGAAAAAATTATTGAAAAACATCAACTTCTGGTTCCATATGGTAAATGCCAACTCATAATTTTTTTCAACTTTATTACAGGATTTACTTATAAGTATTTTCCATTGATTTTCTCAGTGCCTTTCACCCAGTGTTTATTAATTAATCCTTGGTACTTTTCCTTGGGAGTGAACAACAGAATTACTTAGTAACTCCTGCTCCCTGTGTGTTAGAATTAGTCACTGGAATTTAGAAGCAATGGGAAATAGTACTCATCTTGAGTGAATGAGTGAGTGCCTGTGAACTGTTGAGCTTGTTTCCTTGACTGAGTGAACAGACTTCATTTAGGCTCTAATTTCCCTCTCCTGGTGCTAGGTTTTGACATTGAAAAACAGCATAGTCTTAGTTACAAATGTTACTGCATGATTTTAAAAAAATTAACTTTTAAAGTTAAGGTATGCTTATGGAAAAGTATTATTATCAATAAGCTTAAAGAGTTTTTTCCTTGAAGGGTCGTTTTTTGTTGTCTTCTTTTTTTTACATGCCAGTCCTGGGGCTTGAACTTGAGGCCTGGTGCTGTCTTTGAGCTTTTTGGCTCAAGGCTAGTACTTGAGCCACAGTTCTACTTCTGTCTTTTTTCAAAGCTTGGACTGGCTTCAAACCACTTTGCTCAGATCTCAGCCTCCTGAGTAGGTAGGATTACAGGTGTGAGCCACTGGTGCCCAGCAAGGGTTTTTTGTTCTTTAAAATTACTAAAAGCTTACTCTTTACTGAGAAATCAGTTTTCTGGGGAAGATTTTAAACCCAGTTCCTGACTGGATGTCATTTATTTGTCCTAGAAGTAATAGCAACTTCTTTTTCTTTGTTTGGCCATTCTTTCTCTTTTCTTCTTTTTTCTTTTCCTTTCCTTTTCTTTTCTTTTCTTTTCTTTTTTTTTTTTTTTTTGAGGCTAGGTCTTGGTAAATAGCTAGACTGGCCTTGAACTCACAGTCCTCCTGAGTGAATGTTTGGATCAGGGGCAAGTGCCATCATACTCTGCTAAACAGTATCTTCCTTCAGTAACTGGCTAAGGAACTCTGTCCTGTGCTAATTTTTCTTGCTTTGACTCTCTAGTCACATCTGTACATGCATACATGGTAGTTCTGTCCCTCATCCTTCTAGATCATTGAGCTAAGCCTGAATTATAGTGTCTTCCTGACTCTTGTTGTTACTTATCTGTCTTCTTCCCTTTCCACACTCTTCCTAGATGTGTTCTATTTGGCCACCCTTTTGTGTTGTATTCTCTTTCTTTGCTTTACCTCCCATGTCACTTCTGTTCCTACTCCCAGAACCTCTGTTGCCCCTTTTACCCTTTATACTTGTAGTCTGGAAGACTGGTTGTAGAAAGCAACAGACTTTCTGGCTCTCCAGCCACCTACACTAGTGTGGCTAGAGATGTAGCTTGGAGGTGCATCTTGATTGGTAGAGGGCATGTACCTAGCATGTATAGGCTATGCATTTGATCCCCACCATTGCACACATAAACTCATAGGCCTAGCCTAAGAGGGATTGATTAATGCAGTTTTGACCTTTACTGTGAGAAATCAAGGGAAAACTTGGCCAAGTCACCTGTGGCTTTACCCAGGCACACAGAACAAGAAGTGATTGTTCCAAGATATAATGTTGCATGCTATGCTCTGGCAAAATGCCTCGAGTCCAAGGATATCCTACTCTAGTTGCCCCAAGTTTGAACTTTTGATTCAATAAGCAGATGAAAATTAGAACACAAAAATCAGTTGTTTATTTGTGTGTAGTCATCATGTGTTCTGATCGGATTTAACAAGATTAAATTTAAATTAATGATCCTCCTCAAGAAAAATGGAAGAAAATGACCAGTAGTTTAATGTGAATTGTGGTTTGTGTTAATAATTTTCAACAGTTCATGAAATTTAGGGAGATGAAGATTGTACTCAATTCGGCTCAGTGATTCTGACGTCTAGCATAGTGCCTGAATGTGGGCAATATAGAGATATTTATTGAGTGAATGTCTGAACCCTAGATTGCCTGCCTAAACTGTGGTCGTAGACGCCATGTGCCCACACAGACAGACCAGCTCCAGGATTTAGACTTACTTCATGCTAAATATCTCAAAAGAATCACTTTTGAGCCTGTATGTAATGTGTCTTCTTCATTGGACAAATAGTTCAGACCCACCTGCACCCATCAGATGTGGTAAGAGGGATGATAACCTGCCTGCCTGCAAGCATGGGCGCAGCTCTGCTTCTGGATATTTTCAGGTTAATACTAAGGAAAGAAACCTTGTTTTGGGCAATGCTTCAGTGGCTACAATTCCCGAAAAACCTGTCCCAGAGTAAAAAATCCCCTGAGGGAGTGGACTCATGGCGTTCAGCTCTGGGAGTTTTATTGTCTGTGAGGTCTAGCAAACACAAAGCCACAAAATTCTCCTTTTCGCTATAACTAGTTCCAGGCAAGTTTCTGACACTCAGACTAAGATCCTTAACTAATGTTGCTTACACAGATCTTCATAACAGCTGTTTCATGTAAGGTACCAATTTACCTTCATGTAATGGGAGAGCAGGCTGTCATTTGAAAAGGTTAAGTAACCCGCCCAGTGTCACACAACTAGCAAGGGCAGAACCAGACTTGTGCGCCCAGCTCCCAGGCTGGGCCTTTTGCCACTAAGCAACACTGCCTACCTTGCTGCTCTGGTGACAGTGGGTACAGACTTATGCTTCAGAGCAGTGGATTGGATATCACCCTAGAGGAAATTTTCCAGTGAGGTAAAAAGAGCCCTGACCTTACCTTTGCCCTTTTCAAAGCAGTGACAGATTTTGACCCAGCTTGAGGAGGAACTTTCAATTTCAGCCGCCCGCAGATGGAATGCTTTGAGAGGCAGGGGACTTCCTTCTGCTAAAGCAAGAATGCCAGCTGCTTTGTGAGGAGGACATAAGATTCCCAGGGAATGGGGTCTGATGGTTTTTGCTGACTTCTAGCCCTGAAGCATGATCTTTTTACTGACCCACGAGGTGGGAGGGAGGAGAGTTTGAAATGCTGTGACTAATACTGATGAACTGCTTTGTTGTCCAGTGGTTGCTCAGTGTTACTCAGCCAAGTGGTAGAAAGGTAGGGATTCTGCCCTTAGATAATTTTAGCCCAGAAAGAGAATGCTTCCATAAAGGAGAGCAAGGGTTGTAAGGGCTCAGAGGGAGTCATCTAAGTCAAATTTGGGGGGCCTCATGGGGCATCTCATTCTCACATTCTCAGGGAATGTGTGCTGAGTCAGAGGGCCTGCTCAGCTGAGCCCCTGTCCTAGAGTCCTGTGTCAGGACAGGTTTTTCTTCTTCCCCTCTGCAATGCCAGTCGCACTTTCCTATGGAGATCAACTGTGAGATGGGTAATGAATGCCCTGATTGTCAAGTCTTTTGTCATCAGAGCAGAGGAGAATGCAACCACGGGCCATCTGGAAAATGAAAACAGCCCTTGTTGAATTGAGGCTTGGTTTATTTTTTACATATTCACTGTTTGGACCATTGATGATGTACTGTTCTGCCCAACTGTAAGTCCTCGTTTTGCTTGTGAATCTCTTACAGGCCACCCCAACAACAAAAAGAAAACCCCAACTGCCTTTAGGATGTTGTACTGCCCTTTGAAGATGGCCACACAGATGATTGTAGACTGATTGTGGTTTTACTTCATAGATAACACTTATCAGACCACTGGACTGGTAACATGCCCTTGGGGCTTTGAACACTATTTCCAACTTTAGTATCTTAAAAAAAAAAAATACCTAAGCCCTGTGCTAAAATTTTAGTGATAAAGCCAGGAGCAGCTGTTTGGCAAAACTAGAATGGTTTTCAGTTTTGAGCTCTGTGAATTCAGTTATGGCTGGCACTTTGTATAAACCAGGACTAATACTTTGTCTTTGTCTCTGATTTAACAAAAAACAAATGTGAACTTATCTTCATTCATATAAATACCTAAAACAGAGAGGTTTTTGTTTTTTCATTAAGTGTGTATGTATGTGTCTGTGTCTGTGTCCCTGTGTGTGTCCGTGTCCCAGTCCTACTGCTGGGGCTTGAATTCAGAGTTTGGTGGTTAATTGGAGATAAGAGTCTCACATACTTCACTGCCCAAGCAGGCTTTGAACTGCAGTCATCAGATCTCAGTCCCCTGAGTAGCTAGGATTACAGATGTGTGAGTCACCAGCCCCTGGCTTCTTTAATCTTTAAATAGTTGTACAAAGAGTTTACATCTACACACTAGTTAATGAGTACAGTACATTTTGATCAGTGTCACCCCTTTCTTTGGTCACCTCTATCTTTCTCAACCCCATCCATATCCTCAAGTCATGTGGTTTCATTTTTCACATATGTACATTGAATATAATGACTGAATCTTCTTACCCTTCCTCTATTTATCTGCCCTCCTCTCAAAAAACCGCCATGTTCCAACTTCTGGCATTTATTGTGTTAAACTGTTGGTTGTTCAGAAGAGTTAGACCAATGTCTTAGCATTAGGTTTATAGTTCATCCATAGAACTGAAAAATGTTTGGAACTGTCCATTCCTTAGGCCACTGGGACAGGACCTCAGTCTCGAATTTTATTCCTAAGTTCTTCATTCTCTGTGCAACTTTCCACTCATGCTTGGAAACTCTTCCCTAAGCCTCCATAAACAAATCTTTCTTAAGCTGGATAAAACCCCAAATTGTTTAACTACTATAATTTGCCAACACTGCCTTGCTGACTTGGTGTCTTACTGTTCCCCAATACTGTATATGCTTCAGACAGGCTATCTCCTACACTTGATTCTTTATATAGACTTTTGTCCCTGTTGTCAGGCATTTTCTGATATCTTCACCTTCTCCCTTCAGGACTGCAGCTAAGTCTCCTGTCCAGACTTGTGCTGTGACCCTCATACTATACCTGTTGCGAAGAGCACTTGCTACCTCTGCTGCTTAGTTGTATTGTTTGTAACTTGCAGAATCAGATCCTGCCAGTACCAGTGACAGTGGCTGGCATTTTGTTTACATAGTTTTGACCTTCCTATAATAACTTTTAGGCCACTTTAATTCCTGAATGTGTCTAAAACTAGGGTGACCAACTTGTCACCCTAGCTTGCCCTGGACTGCCGTGACTTTCTGTCAGTCCCATATCCAAACGTGTCACCCAGTTTGCCTCTATAATCTACTTTTTGCCCCCATGGAACATATAATCTTGAGCATAAGATAAGTACTAATTTAGAAATATATATATATATGTAAAATTATATCTGTGATGAGTGCTCAAATTGCAAGTTTATAATGCTCATGAGGGGATTTAATCTAGCAAGACTTTTTGGCAGTACTGGGATTTGAACTCAGAGCCCTGCATAGCACTCTGCCACTTAAATCATGCCTCCATCCCTTTTTGCTTTTGTGATATTCATCATTTTTTAAAATAGAAGATAACTTTTGTTTTGTTTTTGGTTTTGATTGGGGCTGGCCTGCCTACACAGAAATGGGCAGAGCTTTAGGTCAAGAGCGGGAGGCTTGTATTCAGAATGGAAATTCATCCAATGGTTTGAACAAGAAATTTGACCTGAGCATATTTGAATTAAATCTGCAAGTAGATGTTGGGGATCTGTTCTTTAAACAGTGAATCTTGAAAAATTCTGAATAAAAGTTATTCTTGCAAGAGATAAATTATAACTTTTTGTTAGGGAGAGGATTATTTTGAGACTGTTTTCATTCTTCATGAATTTATCGGTGTCTGAGGAGTATCAGTGAACAGGTGCTGGGTCCACTATTACTGGGTTTTATAATGATGAAATACAACTTTCCTACCATTGCTGTGTGAAGATGGATGGTTTAAAAATATTCCAGGGTCTAATTGAGTTTTCAGTCTTGAAATTAAGGTTTCATGGTGGCTAAGCTTGAGATAAATTATAGTTACTCTTTTCAAAAATAGGTTATAACTTCTTTTTTTCTTACATCTATTTCTCTAATGTTTCCTTTTAACTCAAATTTTATTGTAGTTTTATGACTTACTAACATAATTTGAACACAGAGGCATACTTGATTTGGCTTTCTGGAATATATTCTGGTTTTCCTCTCTTACAAATAGAGAACTGTTATGTTATAACAATACAAAGCACTTAGAGCATTTTAAGCAGTGACTCTTCTTTCTTCCTGTCACTATTATCACTTTATAGGTCACACAGTGACAGTTGACATTTTATGGCTGAGTTGTAGCTCTGCCAGTGATGTTGGTTTTTTGTTTGTTTTTAGGAGAAATTGTTGTGAATGAAGTCAACTTTGTAAGAAAATGCATTGCAACAGACACAAGCCAGTACGATCTGTGGGGGAAACTGATCTGCAGCAATTTCAAAATTTCCTTTATCACAGATGACCCAATGCCATTACAGGTGCGTTATTTGTACACTGTTTAATTGAGGCAAAGCTTTGACTCCAAGCAGTGCATTTTGTTATATAAATCACAGGTATGGAAAAATTATAAAATTTGTCAATCAATGATTAATATATTGGTAGTGTATTTGATTAAACTGAAACTTAATAGAATCTTGAGACTTCCTGAGGAATAGAATTAGTGGGATGCTGTTTTTAATCCTTTGTAGTCATTGGTTATACTATCTTTTTGTCTTTTTCTTGTTTTGCCTATACCAGTTTTGAACTAGAGGCCTCATGCTTGGCTTTCTTGCTCTGCTGGCACTGTACCACTTAAACCATACCTCCAGCCCAGCTTTTTACTGGTTGCATTGGAGCTGGAGTCTCAAAGATTTTTCTGCCCAGGCTGGCTTCAAACCACAATCCTCCAGATTATTTACTGAGCATGAGGCACTGGTGCTCAGCTGGTTAGATATTGTTTTCAATGAGGGAACTACTTTTTTCTCTAAATCTTACTTATAAAAGCAAATATTTTCTTTTTTACTAAAAATAAAGAGAAAAATTCAATTATTTAGGAAATTATCTTACAAATGTTGAATTTGTTACTCATTTCATAGATTTTTTTTTTTTGAAAAACTAATTCTTTCCCCAGAAGCTTAGTTTCTAGAATTGTTTAACGGTGATGAAATTTTTGTCTGATAACCCTGTTGCTATCTTAAATATTTACTGGAAAGTGGTTCTACCTCCTTTTGGTTAAATTAAAAATTCTAGATTTTTTTCACAATTATTTTGTTTATATTTGGAAAATAAAACACTTTTGCTCCTTAGATCTATATTTATAATAATAACTGTTTTCTAATGAAATTCTTGTATAATTACTATATATTTTTGACTGATCTTTGTGTAAATATATTTATTGTAATAATTCACTAATTTACTGCAATATATTAATCTTTTACATAAACACACAAATGCACACACACACACACACACACACACACACACACACACACACACACACACACACACACACACACACACACACACACACACACACACACACACACACACACACACACACACACACACACACACACACACAGGCTTGAACTAAGGTACCTCCAGCTTACTTGGGATAGCTTGAGTCCAGTACCAGTAGTAGAAAAAATAAGCCAGTGCCATAAAACAACAGGTCAGTAGTGCCAGCTGTGACCTTAGTTTGACAATGGATATAGAGTGTTCATTAATGTGAAAACATTGAGCTCTAGTTTACTAAAAACTTTTCCTAAAGACTTTTATTTCGATCCCAGTATTTGAGAGGCTGAGGCAGGAAAATCAGAAGTTTGAAACCAGACAAGGCTCATAGCAAGGCTTTCATAATTTTAGTAGACTTTATGCTCTAGAGAGTTATTTCAGCTATAAAATCTCCATTGGTGGCTCATGTCTATAATTTCAGGTACTCAGGAGACTGAGATTTGAGAATCCAGGGTTTAGAAACAACCTGGCCTAACAAATCTAAGCAACTCTAATCTCCAAAAAATAGCAAAACCTTAGAAGTAGAGGTGTGGCTCAAGTGGTAGAGTGCTAGCCCTGATTAAAAAAGCTAAGTGAGCCAGGTACCAGTGGCTCAAGCCTGTAATCCTAGCTACCCAGGAGGCTGAGATATGAGAATTGCCATTCAAAGCCAGCCGGGGCAGGAAAGTCCATGAGACTCTAATTAAACTACCAGAAAACCGGAAGTGGTGCTGTGGCTTAAGTGGCAGAGCACTTGCCTTGAGCTGAAGAGCTGAGGGACAGTGCCCAGGCCCAGAGTTCAAGCCTTATGACCAAAAAAAAAAAAAAAAGCTAAGTGAGAGTGGAAGGCCTTAGTTTAAGCTCCTGTACCAGTCCCCTGCAAACAAAACTCCATTGCAAAAAAGAATATGATTTTACCATACGAGCCTAGGATTGATCCTTTTTTTCCTATTTTATGACCATTTTACCCTGAATTGGATTTGCAAGTGTTTGCCAATGAAGTAATTGATTACATTACATGAAGTGTAATATGAAGTGTATATTATAGTGGTGTTGTAGTATACATTTTTACTTAGTTTCATTCTGTTAGAACAGAAGTAGTCCGGAGCATGCATTTCTTAGTCTCTACCATTGCATTACTACTGAGGTATGTCCTAAGATATGTCCTTCTACTGATGCTCGCAGCTTTTTATTACTTGTTAGAGACAATAGTCACAGTTTCTTACCACATCTAAAAATAAGGCTAGTATTCCCATCATAAGGCTGTTGAGCAAAGAATTAATGTGAACATATTTTTTATTTCAGAAATTCCATTATAGAAACCTTCTTCTTGGAGAACATGATGTTCCCTTAACGTGTATTGAACAAATTGTAACAGGTATGTAGTAGCTAATGTCTTGTCTCTAAAAGTTCAAACTGGGCAGAGTGGATGGTATCCTGTGCCAGTTGCCTCAGCTGAAAAGAGCAGAGATATCTCTTGAGCGTAGAATTGACAGTTGGTCTCAAACAGCAACCAAAAAAAAGGAGTAGATCTCTAAAAGTTGATTTCATTCTGGAAATGTTCTTTGACAAGTTATACTTCCCAAATATTTGAGTTGGAAATTTATTTCTGTAGGTTAGTTTTAACCAGACCCAGACTCCTTCCTTTTTTTATTTGTATTCCAGGAACATTAACCCTAGACAAGTCAAGAAATTACATTTTTTTAAGTGGGAATGTAGAATGTGTATATGGTTTTTTTTAGTTTCTAAATTTTGTGTTCTTTTAAATTACAATATAGTCATTAAGAAGATCTACAAAGTGATGATTTTATTCAAAGAGTAAAATACCTTTAGCAAAGTTTAAACCAACCCCTGAAGTTTTAGGAGTTAGAGATCAAGAGAGAATTACAGATACAGAGAAGGGCGACTTTATCGCAACTTTCACTGATAATATAAATGAACTAATTAGTGACAAGAAAATATTTTCACACTTCTTATTTTTTCTTTCTCTTTTAGTGAATGACCATAAGAGGAAGCAGAAAGTCCTAGGCCCCAACCAGAAACTGAAATTTAACCCAACAGAGTTAATCATTTATTGTAAAGATTTCAGAATTGTCAGATTTCGCTTTGATGAATCAGGTCCTGAAAGTGCCAAAAAGGTAATACTATTAACTTTTATCAAGTTCTGGGTTCATTATTTAATTACCAATTTCACTTCTACATGAAAATTTCATTTCTCAGTTGTGCAGATTCTTTTTAGAGGAAGTTATTTAGTATCTCCTTATGTCAAGAAGTCAAACCTGAGAATAGTAATAGAACTATTTATTTCTTTATATAAGTTTATGGCTACTTGGAAATATTTACATACAAATTTTTATCAGCTCCTAAAATATTAAGAGACTTTTTTTTTTGCAGTACTGGTTTTAACTCAGGACCTCTTTTGAGTATTGGTTTGAAATAAGCAGGTGCTCTACTGCTTGAGTCCCTGTTTCCTTTTTTTATGCCTCATAAACAGGACATGGAAAACTAATGTGCTATTGGTGGTGCAGAGACTTCTTTTTTTTTTTTTTTTTTTTTGTTGGTCATGGGGCTTGAACTCGGCCTGAGCGTTGTCCCTTGGCTCTACACCTCAGGGCTACTGCTCTACCACTTGAACTACAGCACCACTTCCGGTTTTCTGGTGGTTTATTGGAGATAAGAGTTTCATGGACTTTCCTGCCCGGGCTGGCTTTGAACTGCAATCCTCAGGTCTCAGCCTCCTGAGTAGCTAGGATTTCAGGTGTGAGCCACCAGCGCCTGGCCAGAGACTTCTTTAGTCCTGAAAGAAAGTAGATTTCTAGTGCATAAAGGCACTTTTGCTCTATTCCCCATACACAAGAGCAGGTTTTGTTTCTGGGAATTTCATTGCTCTTTCCTGCATTTGTCACAATAGACTGGAACAGAGGACATTGAATCTATCAGCTATACTCCTCTGACAAGTGAATTCATGCAAAGAGGTGGAGCTTTCTTCCCTTGAATTTAACTCTCATCAGCAGGCATTAAATACTTCCTAGAAGGCAAAGGAGTAACTTCGATTCATCCATGAGTTTGATGTGCACATCTGTCATCCATCATAGTCATGGTGGGAAGCATGAAATAGGATCACAATCCAGTCCAGGATGGCCTGGGAAAAAATGAGGCTGTCTCTCAAAAATAATCAGAAAAAAGGGCTGGAAGCATGGCTCAAGCAATAGACCCACCTACAAGTGCAAAGCCCTCAGTTCAAAACCCAGTACTGTCTCCCACTCAAAAAGCTGTGTAAAATTTCAAGAATAGAAGCACCACAGAACTAAAAAGTTAATACAGTTGACCTTTCTTTCAGAAAGTTTAAATCTCTTTCTCCATTTTTCAGATGACACTATTTTAGTAAATGGTAGAAATTCTAATTATTTTAGTTTCTGAGCCATCCAGAATACTTAAGTTTTGATGTGTGTTCTGGTTTCATTTCTCAATTTCTCAGATTTTTAGGGGGAATTTTAATTAGATATCTGCCTAGCAATGGGTTCTGCCAGCCAGAAAGAAGAGGATGATACAGCTTGTTGTGTCTTGTTGAGAAGATGAGGCCGCAACAGGTGAATATAAAGTAATAGTACAGAGCAGCAGCATAAAAGATGTCCCCATGCAGATGATTAGTGTTCAGTGATAAGCACGTAATACATGCTCTGGAAATGCAAGGCTTCCCTTGTTTGTGTCTGTCTGCTAGTGAATGAAGGCTTCATTGAACTGTTCACAGAAACAAGCTCACTCTGCTAAGACCACGTGCCTGCCAAAAATCCTTTCCCCAGTGTCTTAAAATATAAAAAGCATACTAGCTCAGAAAGAAATTCTTTATCTTTTGTATGGTCATGGGGGAAAATGTGGGAGAAAGCAGAGGCAGTGGGAATATAACTAGAAAATTTGTTTCTCTGATTTGCATGTTTTTAAACAGAGGGCTAAGTCATGTGTGGCTACCAAAGCGTTGTGACTTTATGAGTTAAAAACAAAACAAAACCACAAACCAAAGCTTTCTGGAATATGCTGTTGTTACAAGTGAAAGTTTTCATATAAAATTAGGTAGGAGCTGGGTGTGTGGCAGATGTCATATCCTAGCTATTCAAGAAACTGAGGCAGGAAGATCTCAAGTACAAGGCCAGCTTGGACAACATAACATCCTGTCTCAGAAAAACTAAAATGCCAGGCATTGGTGGCTTACACCTGTAATCTTAACTACTCATGAGGCTGAGATCTGAGGATCACCGTTTGAAAACAAGCTTGGGCAGAAAAGAATCTGTAAGATCTTTTAGTCAGTCAGTGAAAAGCTGGAAGTGTAGATGTGCCTCAGGTAGTAGAACACCAGCCTTGAGCAGAAAAGTCAGTTGAGAACATGAGGCACACACACACACACACACACACACACACACACACACACACACACACACACACACACACACACACACACACACACACACACACACACACACACACACACACACACACACACACACACACACACACACACACACACACTCCTTAGAAAAGTCAGTTGAGAACATGAGGCCCTGACACACACACACACACACACACAAACCCACATGAGGCACACACACACACACACACACAGATTCCTTAGAAAAGTCAGTTGAGAACATGAGGCCCTGACACACACACACACACACAAACCCACCAAACCACAGAGATTCCTTTTGGCAGGGTGAGGTGGTCCCTACACCTGGAGTTACACCTACTTGGAAGGCTAAGGCAGGAGGATCACTTGAACCCAGTACAGGAGCTCAAGGTTGACCTGAGCAACATAGTGAGACACTACCTCTAAAATAAGATAAAATTAGCAATTGGGAAATTAGTTTATTTTTAATCCCATAGAAGCTTTGAATGCTAAGTTTTCTTTGGAAAACATTTTGACTTTATAAATTTTTTTAAAAATGATCAACCACATATTTGGAGTTCTGTGAACCACTATTTGTGAAGTACTGTAGGTTTTTTTGTTTGTAATATAAATTCTCAGACTACCAGATCAATAAACATTTAGGTAAATGTTGCTCTAAAACCATTTAGTGGCGTAATTGGTTTTCTCTCAGTTGTATTATGACTGAGTTGGGTTACTTTGTGCAGCTATACTCTTTTTCTGTTTATCCTCCTCCTACTTGGGCCGTCACAGAAAAATAATAATGTTTGGTAAAGAGCCATACAAAGAAGAGTTTCAGAATACAGCATTGGATATCTTACCTCAGAGCAACTTGGAGCAATTTCCTTTTGAACCTTTGTTCACAACTGAAGTGCAAAAAGGTTTTGTGTGTGTGTGTGTGTGTGTGTGTGTGTTTAATAAGAATAAAATTTAAGCCAGCTATTGGTGACTTGTGCCTGTAATCCTAGTCATTCATCAGTCTGAGATCTAAGGATCACAGTTTAAAGCCAGAACAGATAGGAAAGTCTGTGAGATTCTTATCTCCAAACAACAAAAAGCCAGAAGTTGAGCTGTGGCTGAGGTCGTAGAGTGCCAGCCTTGATTGAAAAAGCTAAGGGACAGTACCTAGGCCTTGAGTTGAATCCTCAGTCCAGGCACAAAAAGCAAACAAAAAAAATCTTTTTAAAGGTATTTTTAACGATGTATTTATTTTTTAAATTTATAGACAGGTAAATGGACAGATAGTAAACTAAATATATGACTCCAAGTTTGTTTTATTAACTTGTTGAGGCATGCTTTCTAGAAACGAATTCAGTTCTAATTTAAAGAACAGGTTGGCCTTCACTTGGACTGTCATTTTTGTCTAGAACCTAATAGTTATTGGTGGCTTTTAGACCACAACATGTAGGAAACTTGGTTTTGTTTGTAAATGTGGCAGAGCTAGAGGTTTGCGTGTTTTCTGAGTGTGAGCTTTGCCGTAGTCAGTCTTGGAGGAGAAACATTAACCATGGGTACAAGAGTTTGTTCAATTTTTTTGTTGCCTGAAGAATACTTGGAAAGTAAGAATGATTCTACATGAAAGTGAGACCCAGAAGTTTAAGTCTTTCAAAACCTAGGAATGGAAGCTAGGAATTTGGACAAAGAGTTTTTAAACAGTTTGTAAGAGAAAGTAAAGATGGGGACCCTGGCTTGCTCTCTCCTCTCACAGTATTATTTCCACCGCAGCAGTGT
This sequence comes from Dipodomys merriami, assembly GCF_024711535.1. NCBI lineage: Eukaryota > Metazoa > Chordata > Mammalia > Rodentia > Heteromyidae > Dipodomys > Dipodomys merriami. The sequence continues at coordinate 9,746,047 of NW_027204826.1, forward strand.
GCCATTTACATATGCGGTTGTGCATATACCTCTGTCTGTGCCCATACCTTACAGGTTGCATGAAAATAAGTTGGGCCCACTTATTACTTATCTGACTCCCTCTCTCATTGAACTGAGTTTTCAGTGTCACAATATTTTTCTAGTCTGCTTTAAATGTAGATGTGATTAGCCATACTTGTGCTTTGTTGGGTTTTGCTGTGCAGATAGGCTTAGATTCTTTTTTGTTTTGTAAAGTCCTATTCCATCATGTGTCCATTTCTTTTGTATAAACAGGGTCTGTGACTCCTTTTAATCATCTTAGAAAAGGGAGAGACTAATATTATTGACTAGGAGTATATTCATGAATTTTTAGTAACGTTCTCGAATAGTGTTAGTGATATGTCACTACCTGACACAGTAGCCAACAGAAAGCTTTCAAGTGACACTGGCGGAAGTAGACACTTGGAAGTCTTCAGATCTGACCTAGTTCCTGCAGAGGGCTTTTCCTGGTCTCATTCTCTACTTTTAACCTGCCTCCCTCATTCACTATAACATCTCTCAGTTCCCTTCCTTGCTCTATTTTTTTTTTCTGTTTTCCCACTTATAATTAACTTACTATATCTTGTTTATCTTCTTCAATGTAAAGTATTCTTAATGAAGGCACGGATTTGTGTCTGTTTTATTCACTGCATCATCAGGACTTAAAACATAATAGGTGTTTAGGGGCTGGGAAGGTGGCTCAGTGGTAGAGTCCTTGCCTTGCATGCATGAGGCCTTGGGTTTGATTCCTCAGCAGAAAAAGCCAGAAGTAGCGCTGTTGCTTAAGTGGTAGAGTGCTAGCCTTGAGCCGAAAAGCTGAGGGACAGCACCCAGGCCCAGAGTTCAGGCCCCACGACCAACAAAACAACAATATAGTAGGTGAGTTCAGTGAAAATTGGCTCACTGGATGAAAAACATGGCTTATGCTCTGAATTTAATGATAGAAGCAGAAGTCCTGTGTGCTACTTCTCATCCAAGCAGCCGTTCTGTGAATTATTAGCATAATAGCTGTCTGAAGTACAGTTACTGAAGAGATACTGTAATGGGGCAATCAGATTCTAGAATGAATAACCTGCATTGGCTCCATCTGGGAAGACTTGGGAAGAGAGTAGTATTGAAAGAAAGCATGGTAGCTTAGAGAGGTAGACATATTTCCCAGGCAGTGAGAATGGTAGAGGCCATGGCCCTGGGGCCAGGCACTCAAACTGTATATGAGCATGTTTTCCTCTGGAGACCACAGATGGCTGAGGGAATGGTAGAAAGGTAAAAGACGTCTGGTGATGACAGCCAGTCTTGTAGAAAATCAACAATTAGGAGATTTAATTTATTGCAGGTACTCAAGTGCCTGGGAACCACAGCTAAAGGCCAAGATAGCAAAATTATTAGCCAAAATTACATCTTTAGAAGATAATGTTTAAGTGCTGTGGATTTCTAGAATGCAGGGAAGCTCATAGAAGTGTCGTAGGCAAGAGTGGCTTAAAGATATAGCTATGGCAATTTAGCCAGGTGGGACAGACATGCATGGAAATTTCCAGAGAAAAATGCAGCAAAGCTTATAAAGTAAATATGGTGCCCAAAAGACTAGGAAGTGATGGATGGAGACCTAGATAACAAGCATCTCCTAAATTTTCTAAGTGGAATCCTCATAGAAATCTCTGGCTAGCATTGAGAAATGAAGGTATATAAAATTTAGGAAGCTTTGTTCTCTCCTTTGGTCAAAACCAGTAATAAATTCTGTCCCCTCAATTGTGTATTTTTGATTTAGTGAGATAGAAAATGCTGTTCTGTAGAAGACTTAAAAATATAGTTTAAGCAGCAAGCTGACTTGTACTTACTGATGAATGGAACTCACCGACACAAGCCAGACACCACTAATTTGACAGGAACTAACAATTAACTTTTCTTGCTTGCTCACTGTCAACAGCATATCATTCTGTCTTAGTGCTTTACCTTCTACCTGACATATAATCTTTTAAAATAAGGTCATCTGCTATGACCTGTGTGTCTTTAAGTTTCTTCTTTCTCTTTGCTCATTTCAGGACATTCTCTTCTAGTCTAGTCCAAGGTTTTAGGCACAGGCAGAGCACCATCATTCATTCTTCGTAGTAGCAGCTGAGAATAATCACAGACATATTTCCATGTATGGGACTTCTCTGAAGGTTAAGATTGTTAATACTTACAGCAGCCTAGTTATGACCTCATTTTATGTTCAAAGAGATGTAAGCTGGAAATGAGGCAGTGGATGTAGGAAGACTCAATAGAGCCTGGTTCAAAATCCTGATCCCTTTGATGTATAGCCAGTTCTTTTCCACAGTCTCAAGCCATTTTACTTCAAATGTTTTTTGATGAACTTCTCTGGGTTATCCATGTATTTTGGGGTTTCTTGCTAATTTTAATTTTTTGTGATTGTGGTCTCTCCATTAAATTTAAGCTTTTTTAATCCATAATGTGTAAACATTCAATTTTTTATGCCTTACCCTATTTATAGTTAACTAAAATGGAAACTTTTTGTTTTTTGGCATGGATATGTGGTCACTGCCTTTTTGGAGAATGCTTCATTAGTTTTCAGGTTTCATTTATTGTAACGAAATTATTTTCCAGTTGAAATTCAGCTCAGCAAATACATACTGAGTACTTCTGGTGTACTCATTAAAAATTAAACTGGATCTGGGACACAACAGTGAACGAGGCCTGTCATCTTGAAGGGCGTAACACATTTCAGGTCACCCAGGAAAACATGAAGGGTATCTGTGACCCCTGCCCCAGAGTACCCCCACTGACCAAGGCCTTAATGTACATTTCATTTAATTAAGTGTGTTAAATTCCAATTCTAAATATAGAATTTTTCCTAGGTATGCCTTGCAATAGCTCATTATTCCCAGCCAACAGACCTCCAGCTACTCTTTGCATTTGAATATGTTGGGAAAAAATACCACAATTCAGGTAAATATGAAAATATTAAATATTGTGACTAATTTTACATGTGTCAGTTTTATTCCTATGTTTCTCAGAAAGTCTCCAAGTCATGAGCTATAGTGATTATAGAGTCATTCTCTTCATAACTGTTAAGGAAGTAAACACTATTTTTTTAAAGCCACCTGTCAGATTATCTGTTGGAAAAAAATGACCAGGAAGAACCTATAAGCAGATATAAATTTTGACTCATAAAAGTTGTCAAGTGGTTTACCTCTAATCACTGGCTTGTTTTTGTGATCAACGTGTCCCCTAACCCTTTTTAATAGGTAATTTGAGTTAATTTCTTTAAGAAAATGAAAAGATAGTTGGAAAGCCTCAACTTCACTGGCAAGGCATAATTTCATGCAGACATTGTAATGGTTGAAACTTTAGTAGACTTCATTAAGATTGCCAAAATACTCTTTCTGAATAAGACTGACGAGTAGAATTGAGAGTTTACCCAGCGAACAGGTATGTTTTAGGCTCTTTTGTGACAGTCACACATATCTATGTCAACACCAAGAAAAATTCTAGAGTTGATATAAAATTACATTTTATATATTTTGTTTATATATATTTAATAAGGCACTTTTAAATTGATAAAATAATAGAGAACAAGAGACTCTCCTGTTAACTCCCTGGTAGGTTAGTGAGTACATATCTGTGACTACCTGCGCCCACAGGTCCTCTCCCAGTCAAGACAAATAAGTCTGTCAGTAATTATAATGGAACATCTATTCACTGCCGTGTGGCCCAGGGATTATAGATTATTAATTGTACTACAGATTTGTATTTGTTACCTTTAATCAGATGGTATAACTTAAGAATATTCCAATATTGCTCTATTGTAAATATATTAAAATGCAGTGTCAGTGCTTAGTCTCCACAGAGACATGAGACATGAATACATTTTCAGTACTTTAGAAGGTCCTTGTCAACACTGTAGAGCTGGTAGATGAAGATAATACTGCAGAACAACTTGTGTCTTGTCCTCTACAGAATTTGGGTGGTAGAAAGGATGTAACTCAGTTTTTCTTTCCAAAGTATACATCATCATGGGCTTGAGCAACATAGTTATTCTTTCAAATTGATTCTTTACTATAAAGTAAATTCACTTACTATCTGAAGATAAAGCATTGTAGAAATTCCACTCTGTCCATTAGGTGAATAGCCCTTAGGATTATCATTAGGCATACAACAGATCACAAGTCTGTCTTCAATAAGGTGCATACTCAGAGTCCCAAAACTATTTGAAGAGGTACAGTGTTTGTTTTAGAGTCAGTCTTCCATCCTGCTTCAGTTTGCTTATGCTGCAGACCCAGTCTTCATGCTGCCTTTTGCTAGTAGAGTGATGTGGTCCCATATATAGGTCTGTGGCTTCTGCAAAATCGTAATGGCCTAGGCATAGCAAATATAGTCAACTTTATTGTCCAGGCAATAACCTGATGCCTGCTTATGTTACTTTCCTTCTTTTTTTCCATCCATTCCTTGTGGGTGTCTAGTTTGTCAACCCTAAACTTTTCTGCTACTAGGCTTTTCTATCCATTCCTCTTAATCCTTTATATAACTTGGTGATAGAATTTGATGATTAGTACTTAAAGTCATCAGGAACCTTTTTGTACTGTCCATCCTTCCAACTCCCCTTCAGCAAGTACTCCATGAACATATCTCTGGCCAATTTTGTTCAGTTTCTTCAGAGGGTAACATCCTTCAATATCCTTCCATGCTGTTACAGAAGCATAAACTGCATCTTTAAGATCAAAAGAAGCCTGAAATTTCCACACACTGCAGTCAGAATTCATTAATTTGTGAGTGACAGATGCCCAATAATCCACTCTTGAACTTCTGGATGGCACCTTGACTCATTGGCTGGATTAAAGAACTCCTTTTTGCAGGCAGGTAGGTGAACAAAGCCATTTCCACAAATAAGATACAAGGTTGGAGAATGTCCCCTCTTCTAGGAAAACCTCTCCTATCTGGCCTTAGGCATCCTGTGTTACATGAATAGAATCCACCTCTGACAGGCTCCACAGTTACCCCAGCCTCTGTGAGCATCCTGAGGTGCAGCAGGGAGTGTGGCGCCCACAGGCTGTGGAGCACCGTGCACACACACACCACGTCAGGCACCTGCTACAGTGGGAACAGTGGTTGTGTTCTCTTTTGACCACAAAGAAACCACACTCAGACTTCTGTGTTCATCAGTGAGATTATGGGCAAAGGAAGGAAAAAGTACAGGTACACCTTTGTTAGAAAATTGGTAAGATGTCAGATTATACTTCTGGACTAAGAAACTGAAAACTTTGTGAAGTCATGTGCAGGCTCAATGTCAGCAGCTCCACGTCATGACAGACCATGCTTGCCAATGCTACAGTGCGCTCTGAAGCCATTATGTTGCTTCCCATTAGAAAATGTGTATTTTTCAGTGAGCATCCTCAGTTTTATCCTTTCTAGTAACATAGGTTTTAGTGTAGGACTTTATTTTAATACTTACTTGAAAATCCAGGGAGTGTAAGAATTTTTAAAGTTCGTCACCTGTCAGTTCTTAAGATTCTCCTGTAGCTATACAAGATGGTGATTGATCCTCTCATATCTTGAATATTGGTGGTTTCCAATCCACCACAAGCATCAGAATTACTGGAGGAACCTTTCAAAAGGCGGCCATCTTGGCTGTACCTCCAGACCTCAAAGTCAGAATCTCTCAATAAAGAACTACTTCGTTGACTCACTTTTTAAAATTGCTATTATCACCATTCTTTGTGACTTCTCATTTCTGCCCTTTCATCCCAGCCATGGTGTTCTCTTCATATACTGACTGCTTTTACTACGTAACTGTCGCTTGAGGCCATCCAGGACATCCTAAAAGATCAGCAAGTGGAAACCAGAATAGCCTTGTAAAGTACACAAAACATGGCCAGGGTAAAAGGCACATAGTGATAGTGTCTGGTTGCACTTAGTCTGAAGCTGAGTTAGTCTGAAAACCTCAGTCCTGTAGATGGCAAGGGGCTAGGTCTCCTGAGATGACTCACTTTTCCAGTTGGTTGCTGAGACTGTGTAGTGGCTCATTTGTAAAGCATGCTACTTCAGACCTCTAGGACTTTCTGGAAATCATTACAATTTCCTACTATAAAGTCACATTGAGTATCTGTTTCTTATTCTATAATGAATGTATTGAGAAAGATGTAAGGCATGTGAAAGAATTCGTTCCAGTTGTTAAGACACGTATATGTTTTAAACAAGAGAAACCTCTAAACAAACAACACAGGACTGACCCTAAAGATGCTCTCACTTCACTTGATGTTTAGAAAATGTCGTCCTTAGATAAATCTTAAATGTAATTTTGGCCAGAGAAAATATCTCATTCTTAGTAGCACATGCTCAGCCTCCATTATTAAAGTCTACAACTCAAAATACTGAAAAGCATTTCATTTTAGATGTTGAGCTAGGAATCTGCTGCCACCCTGTCCACATGCCTCTTTTCAAAGTTACGAGTGTGTTCTTTAGGCTTCTGTGTCTGTTGGTTGTCTTTGGCGGTCCAGCCTGCGGCACAGGGCTGCAGTACAGTCCTGGACAACAGCAGTGCTCACAGACATTTGTTTTGTCCTTGGCTTTAATAATGATGCTGTTTGCTGGGTGTTTGTGATAAGCACTCTTCATCACATTTAAATTCCCTTCTATCCCAAATTTGCTGAAAGCTTTTTGTTTTGTTTCTAATCACAAACAGGTGTTAGGCTCTAGTAAATGTTTTTCTATACTGTCTGAGCTGGTCAGATGGGGCTTTCCCCCTTTTATATAGTCTCACATGACGAATGACTTAGATTGTCTAAAATTGAACAGTTTTCTGCATTTAGGTGCAGGCTTTGCATCCAAATGAAGAAGTCACAGCTTCTAAATCACTCTTTCTAGCTGTGTTCTCTAGAGGAAGGTGGGATGTGAAGAGATAGGCCTTGTAGTATGCATATTTTTAACAAATTCTGTTCAATTCATACTCCCTGGGTAATTCAATGGCACATAAATGATACATTTCAGAGTTCCTAATATATACAGAAGACTTTCAGGATCTAGAATAGCACTGTCCAAGAGAGGCATCCATTTGTGCTCTTGAAGTGTGGTTACTGCAGCTGAGGCAGAGAATGTTTATTTTCATGTTCATTTAAGGGGGTGCTGTGGCTAGCTAGGACCTCCACTCTTGTGCAGTACAGATCTGGAATCACAGGCTCATGGAAATCCTCTTCTACTCTCCCTTCCACCACTTCTTACATCCTGATGCTCCAGCTGTATTTATTTAATTCCTCAATATTTTCCTTTGTCTTCTGCTTTTTTAATGTTCTTTGCCCCAAATACCTTCCTTCTCCTCACCAACCAGCTGAAAACTTTTGACAACTTCCTTAGAGCTCTGTTGAGATGAGGTCAAATCATGGCCTCTCCTCTCTCCCAGCCTCCTTCAGCAAGACGATGGGCTTCTGCTTTTGCATCTCTGCTACACCCAGTCATGCAGGGGACCTTTCCTCCTGAGTGCCTTGTTAGCACTTTCAAAACTAGAAGTAAAAGCTTACTCATCTTTCTACTTTCAGCCTTTAGCACAACAGAGGTGTTCAGCAAATGTCTGTCCTGTACCAGGAGGTAACTCATACTGCCAATGGGTAGTTGAACATTCTGTGTGGCTACAGGGAAGGATGGAAACGTGTTTTGTTTTTGTTTTTTAAGCCACAGTTAATCTGAGGGTCTTTTAGGCCAAGGGAAACCACGTAGGTTTGTTTGATTCCATTGGAAAGTGCTTATGATTGGAAGTTGGGGTAAAAGCTAGTGTCATGAAATCACCTTGGCAAGTAGCATGGCTGTGGAGAGCTGCTAACTGGGTTGAGCATTGCTTAGCATCTCACTGGGGATGTCCATCTGGATTGCCCCACTGGGCCTGGAGGGGCTGTGCCATCTGTCACCCAGGGCAAGCCTGGCTAACAGGACACTGCTTTCTGTCTGGGCATATTACACATCCTCCTGGGCTGCAGGAGGAGAACGTGCATCAGAGCTGGTATGTGACAGGAGGGTGGAAAGAGCAGAGCATGCTCCACAGACAGTACTCAACTGCAGTGCTTCTCTCTTAGAGAAGGCTCCATGCTAGAGATTCAGGTCTGGGCCCACCCTGCAGAAATTCCCATGAGGAGTCAGGATGTTAGCCTCTCCCAGAGCATCTCAAAGGCAAATGGAATAAATACAGGAAACAAAGAATTTTCTAATCAGCAGGTAGATGAGAAGTTGTTGTTGGAAAAATGAGATTTGGAGGGCTTCAGAATTGAGATAATTGTGGATAAATCATTTTTCTATCAAAATGTGGAGAAAGTAAATAAATGACTTGGATTTATGCCTACAGTTTGGACAGAGAGATGAGCAAGAGCTGGGAATTGCTTCTGTTAATAGCAGGGATAGGAGATAACTTTCCAAACAAGACGATAAATGGAGAGGAATTATGGGTAGCAAGCATTTTCATACTATAAAGAAATGGTTAGTAAAAAGAAAAATGTGTAGCACAGTAATCAGAAGGGACTAGAATGACAGTGTTTTCAAAATCAAGCTAGACATGGAGGCACATGCTTATAAACCCAGCACTTGGGAGGCTGAGGCAGAAGGATTATACATTCCAGGGTAGCCTGGACTAACCACATAGTGAGACCCTGTCTCCAAACAAACGTGGAAACCTACAAACACAACAACAAGATCAAATTGACCTGTATATGTTTGAAGGAGAGGAGCAACAGCCATAGAAGGTAGGTGGGAGACAGCCGGCTAGGAAGGAGGCTAAACGATTTAATTTTAAATAGAGAGGGCAAGGCGGCTCCTGGAGGCACGTGACAGGTGAAGCAGGAAGGAGATCCCGTCCCACATAAGAGCTTGTGTGCTTGTGACACAAGCGTGGGAAGAGCAGGAAAAGACTGCCCCAAAGCTTCAGTGAAATCATTTGCTTTTCCTGCAGCCAACAAAATTAATGGATTACCCTCGGGAGGAGGCGGAGGAGGAGGAAGGAGCATTGCTGGCAGTGGCAGCAGCCAGAAAACTCCACTGTTTGAAACATATTCAGACTGGGACAGAGAAATCAAGAGGACTGGCGCTGCAGGGTGGCGTGTATGTTCCATTAACGAGGGTTACATGATATCCACTTGGTAAGTCTCATCTCAGCAGTGATGTGCCCACAGGTGACTTGTCTGTGAAGAATAATCACATCTCCTGTCATGGAGAGCTTTCAGGTTATGGTTGACAGAATATTTGTTCTCAATGATGTTATAGTGGATTTTTTTTTTAATTTCAAAGGTAAGAGATTTAAACATAACAGTTGGCAGTGATTTTTGCTACTATTGTCAATCTAGCTGGTGTTTCTTTGCAATCTGTTGTAATTTTGGCTAGGGGCTGGTACTTGAACTCGGATCTGGCTCTCACTCAGCTTGTTTGCTGGCTCACTTCAGTCCTCAGATCTCAGCCTCCTAAATAGCTAGGATTACAGTCACTGGCAGGCAGCCTAGCCAGACTTACCTTTTTCTATTATGGTATAAGCTTCCAAAAATTGTTTTCACTGGTAATAAGGATAATTGTGTTCTTAAGCCAACACAGGCAGAAAAGCCCAAGAGGCTCCTTCTCCAGTTGACCATCACAGTGCCAGATTCGCCCAAGTGGTAGAGCACCAGCCATGAGCCAGAAAGCCAACCAAGCCTTGTTACCACCCCCTCCCACAGAAGATGAGGAGATGGGAACTAAAGCTTTTTGGAAATTTGCCTTACTTCTCCTTATCCTTAGCCCGTCAAGAGAACAGAGGCGAAGGTGTTGTCCAGATAGAGTGTCCATGTTGGATTAGATAGTCATTCTGGAAAATAATATAAATATATTTTGTATTTTTCTCACGCTAAATATTTAATTGTATGACAACTGACCCATCACCCATGTAGACAGATATCTAGAATCATCAGTGCTCCTGGGAGCCTTGGGTGTGGCCACTAAATGAAGTGGGGATAAGTGTGTGTACAGAGCACACAGCTTCTGCCTTGAGCACAGGGCTCACGTGGGATCGTTCTTCCTTTCAGCCTTCCAGAATACTTTGTAGTGCCAAGTTCCTTAGCAGACCAAGATCTGAAGATCTTTTCGCATTCTTTTGTTGGAAGGAGGATGCCAGTAAGTGTTTTTTTTTCTGTTAGATAATGGTTAGAGCTAGCCTTCACTGCGTGTACCCAGTTCAGTAAGCAGAAGTTCTGCCTATCTCCTAGTTCTGGTGCTGGAGTCACCCGAATGGCAGTGCTCTTGTGCGCATGGCCCTGATCAAAGACATGCTCCAGCAGAGGAAAATCGACCAGAGGTAAGTGAGAAATGGTGTTTTTCAGTTGCATTTGCTGTCATAAATAAGTTCAGTACCAATTGGAAATAGCACCTCAGGTTCTATATAAGAATGGCCATTTGAAAAGAACACTAATACTCTACTAAAACGACCTTTTTTCTACCCTTGTGGGCCTTCCAGGGCTGATGCCTTACAGTAACGTTGCTTTTCATATGCTTTCAAAGTGCGGTGGCTTCCAGTGGAGACATTCCAGGATCAATTAAACTCTCCTTGTAGTTCCACATGGAACTTATTAGGTCTAGAAGTCACAGTTGCTAGGACAGTGGTTTTAATGGACCACCGAAAGGAAGTTTAGCATCCTTTGCTACCGTCACCAGTCACTTCTGTCACTGAAGGGGGAGGCCTTTCTCAGTTGTCCACATTGCAGCAAGCTCACTGTTGGTTTTTGTCACTGAGTGCCCTTTGTGTCTTCAGCTGCTGCTGTTCCTCTGGCACTGTACCCTCCACATGCTTATCCGCTCTTCTCTCTGAACATGAAAACTCCAGCGCCTCTTCATCTGTTCTATACTCCCTTCCTAAAGTTTACTCAGATCTGTGGCTTTAGTGACCAACAAACACATTGATATTGGCGATGTAATTTGACATGTTCCATGTGGCAGTCTCCAAGACCATTAAACTCTAGCTTTTCATCCCACTAGCCCTTGTTTGTGGTTGGTTGACATGTGGGCTGCATTGGTTCACAGCCTCTCTTCCTCACTTATCTGTCAGGCCCATGAAGTGACAATGATTGTTTTGTGCCCTGCTACATACTTAGCCCCAGGAAGTACTGATAGTTACAAAATATTTCTTGAATAAACGAGGGAAAATGAACCAGTTTTAGAGACTCAGCCCAGTATTACAACAGCTAGATTTTAGGGTTTTCCCACAATACCATAACTAAGAAAATCACATTTCCTGAAGCAAGTCACTGCCTAGGGACCTTCACTTGACCCTTCAGTTCTCTGTGAAAGAGAGTGATTACAATTCCCACAAGGCTGTGTTTTAATTTTCTCATAATCACAGTAGATTGGTTTTAATTTCGTCCTAATCATACTAGAATTCACTGTCCTGTATACTGCCAGCTTTGTTTTCATGAACGCTTACCAATTAAGTGCTCAAGAATTTTGCCATTAAAGGGAAGAGTACACTGTGCCTTGTGTTTGGTGGATGTATGCATGCTTGATGTATGTTTGGTTTTTGAGGTGCTGGCTATTAAGCCCATTTAACTCATACATGCTAGGTAAGAGCTCTGTATCTGCCGGGCACCAGTGGCTCACACCTATAATCCTAGCTACACAGGAGGCTGAGATCTGAGGATCACAGTTCAAAGCCAGCCCAGGCAGGAAATGAGATTCTTTTTTTTTTTTTTTTGGTCCGGTCGTGGGGCCTGAACTCTGGGCCTGGGCGCTGTCCCTCAGCTCTTCAGCTCAAGGCTAGCGCTCTACCGCTTGAGCCACAGCACCACTTCCGGCTTTTTTCTTTTTGCTTATGTGGTGCTGAGGAATCGAACCCAGGGCCTCTAGGCTTGCAAGGCATGCGCTCTACCACTGAGTCACCTTCCCAGCCCAGGAAATGAGATTCTTTATCTCCAATAAACCACCAGAAAACCAGAAGTGGCCCTGTGGCTCAAGTGGTAGAGCACTCGCCTTGAGCTGAAGAGTTGAGGGACAGTGCCCTGGGGCCTCACAACCGACAAAAACAAAAATAAAACATCCAAAAAACTAAAAACAAAAAAACAAAAGAGCTCTGCATCTGTGTTCATCCATAAACCTTTGCTCTGGGTGTTTTAGTTGTCCTGTTCTTCAAGATTGCTTTTGTTGTTCAATCTCCTCTTCGCCCCTTTTTCCCTAGGGTGTGTCATCTGACACACAGGATCATGAGGTATCTGCATTGGCCATGCTTGTTTTCACTGTGGTCTTTGTGCTAGCTGTCTCTGCCAGAGCCCTTTTCCCTCTGATCTTTGTGTCAGTCTTGACTGTTAGCTTTAGTATTGTCTTTACAGGGGGCTCCTTTCTGACCATGAAACCTAAAGTAGCCTTCTGTACTTTAATGAATCCTCTAGAACATTCCTTACACCCCCTTCCATTTTCATTATTTATCTCACCCCACTGCCCATAAGGTACCCTCCTCGAAGGAAGAGTGCTAATATATCTTGTTCATCTTTCTCTCCCCAGTTTTCAAAATAGTGCTATGATTTTATAGTAAGTGTTCAGTAAATGTATGCTGAAAAAAATGAGTAAATAGTAACTCAAGGATTTTTGTCGTTATCAGGATTTGTAATGCAATCACTAAAAGTCATCCACAGAGAAGTGATGTTTACAAATCAGATTTGGACAAGACTTTGCCCAATATTCAAGAAATACAGGCGGCGTTTGTAAAGCTTAAGCAGCTCTGTGTTAATGGTAATCACATCTTTATTTTGCACATATATACAATGGATGGGTGGTAAGGAACTTGAATGAGAACTATCAGGAAAAGCAATAGTAGATATATTTACAGAGAGACTTACTAAAATACTTGTTCAGTTTACACGTTATTTTACAAGAATGTCAACTGTAGAAAGTTTAAACTGTTTTTTTTTTGTTGTTGTTTTGAAGAGGAAAAATGAACTTTCTAAATCTCCAGTTTGTGAAAGGTATTTTAGAGTAATTTTATTAAAGTATTTGGTAACAAGACAAACTTGGTGATTTTAACACATTCAGTTATGAGATCAGTGACCTCAGGGATCTCAAACAGAGCCATGTGGTATGGGCACCATCACACTTCTAAGCTCTGAGCAAACTCAGATGGCTACCCTCCCCTGGGGAGGATGTCACATGACAATGTGTTTGGCATAAAATGAGCCTGGTCTTGTGACAGTTCTTGAGCACTGGCCCGGAAAGAGCTGTATAGGGGTGGAGCAGGGTGTTTACAGAACACAGTGCTTGGGTGAGGCAGTGAAGGTGTTTGGCCACTCTTGTTCCTACTGTGGTCAGCCCCCAGGGCTACCTCCACCAGGAGGTGGTGCTGGCAGCAGAGGAAAAGAAGAGGAGCAGGGAGAAGGGTGTAAAAAAGCACTGGGGGCGGGCCTCAGCCCCTGTTGGCACAGACGGGTGGGGTTAGATGGCTAGGCATGGGTTGAGTGGGAAGCCAGGAACTAGGAGCTTTCAGGACTAAGAGCAGAAGATAGAGAACCAGGGGGATGGTTGGTTTTGCTCTCTTGAGACTTGTAGCCTAGTGTGGTGGAAAATACTTATAATCCTAGCACTTGGGAGGCTGAAACAAGATCACTCAGGGATTTGAACCTGCGTGGGTATAATGGCCAGATTCTGTCTCAAAAGAAAAAAAGAATTATAACATACTTTTTAGTTGTTTGCTATAGTTACAGAAGTAAAGATGTACATCACTTCCTCAAAGCCAACTTTTAAATTAGACAGTATCTTAACTCTGATATTAATCCATATAAAATAAACTTCAAAAGCCTGAAAATATGTTCATGTGTATGTATACACACATATATTCAATTACCCTATGTATTACAGAGCCTTTTGAAGAAACTGAAGAGAAATGGTTATCTTCACTGGAAAGTACTCGGTGGTTAGAATATGTCAGGTTTGTCATCTTTCCCCCTTTTTTTTCTTTAACTTTTATGTTGAAATAATTATAGGCTCACAGGAAATGCAAAAAATAGTACAGAGAGTCATGGTATCTTCACCCACTGTCCCCCAAGAGAACCAGAGTAGAGCATCAGACCTATAAACCAACACAGTACAATTGTAGATCTCACTGATTTATATATGCCCTCCTGTGTATACACACGCACATGCACATGTGGCTGATGGTGAGTAGATCTACAGGGCTACTACTATAGTACAGATGTATCACTGCGCCACTTCCACCGGGCTGGCTGCCAGCACACCCCACCTCATCCCGTTCTTCTGGCAGCCCTTACTCTGCCACCTCTATAGTTTTATCATTTCATAAGTGTTACATAAGTCCATCACTCCATTTTTGTAAAGGCTGAAGGAATTCCTTGATTCAGAAACTGGGCTATAGGCATGGCTCAAATGGTAGAGTGCCTGCCAAACTAAGTGTCGTACTCCAAGTTCAGATTCCCACACCACAAAAAAACAGTCACAGAGTATACTGTTTTTTGTTTTGTTTTGTTTTGTTTGTTGGTTGTGGGGCCTGGACTCTGGACCTGGGCGCTGTCCCTCAGCTCTTCAGCTTAAGGCTAGCATTCTACCACTTGAGCCACAACGCCACTTCTGGCTTTTTCTGTTTATATGGTGCTGAGGAATTGAACCCAGGGCCCTCATGCATGTGAGGCAAGCACTCTACCGCTGAGCTACCTTCCCAGCCCCAAAGTATACTGTTTTGAAGAATCATGTAAATACCAAGGTTGAGAATATAAATGTGTATAGTGAACAATAAGTTTCTCTTAAGGGCAATTTTTAACAGGATTTTCCCCCTCTCTTTCCAGAGCCTTCCTTAAACATTCAGCAGAACTTGTGTACATGCTAGAAAGCAAACATCTCTCCGTAGTCCTACAAGGTAATTTGAATAATTCCTAAGACATGACCACATGCCAGTCAATCTTGGTGACTCTGCATCCTTCTTAGCTATCTTTTACCTACAGTTCTGTCAGATACACTAGCAGTTTTCACATCATCAGAGTAAAACAGCCATGCAAGCCAGGCACTGTTGGCTCATGCCTCTAATCCAAACTACTCAGGAGGCTGAAATTTGAGGATTTCCAGCTATAACTGGAAAAGCTGAATGAGAGCAGCATGAAGCTTTGAATTCAAGCCCCAGTAAAACAAAACAGTGGTGTAAAGACTGTAGGTAGAAAAATAGAAAGGAGTCCCATTTCTACCCTTAATAAATCCTTCCTCTTTCATGGCACAGGGAAGTCCCATCCTTTATTGGATTCATACCTAATACTAATTTTTGCAGGCATCCTCAGTAATCTTGCTGTCTTCCTAATTCCTACAGATCTGTTTTAGCTTTAATGCTTTCTGACTGTTGCTGTAGTATACACTTAAAGGAAACAGTATGAGGTCAAGAATTCACCAAACTGAATAGACAATGATATTAATTTGGGCTAATATTTGAAAAGGACAAACTGCAATGTAAAACTCAGTTAAGCAAGGGATAATGATATATTAAATAATTTTAGTGCTGATACAGTTTCTCAGTTTACAGATAAAGTTCAATAGACCTCATGCTACCATTTTCCCAGTGCATAGTGTATAAATGCAGAATGAAAATATTTTCACCATCAAACTTTACTCACTTTATGAAGCACAAATACTTAAAAACACAGGTGAGGGGAAAATAGTAGTATATACACTCAGCTGTTTGCAGTTGGAGTTGTTTAACTCACAATTTCATGTAAAGACTGACCGGCAACTTTCTCTTCTTCTCATTAGAAAGTCCTCCTAGCCCCAGCTTCTCCATGCATTTATAATATAAAACATTTCAGAAGAGCTGAGCCAGTTTTGTTGACACATTTCAAGTGTTTTTTTTAGTGTGTGTGTGTGTGTGTGTGTGCGTGTGTGCGCGCGCACATGTACGTGCACACGTGTGTTGAGAATTTAAGACCTTACGCTTGCTAGGCAGATGTTCTCCACACAGATTGCACCTCCCATCCCCCCCCACCCCTTTTTGTAGAGGTTATTTTCAAGGTTGGTCTCTCGTGACCAGGCTAGCCTGGCTGCCATTCTATTCACGTTTCCCTGTATCGCTGGGGATGGCAGGCTTATACCACTGCACCCAGCCATCAGTTGAGATGGAGTCTTGAGAACTTTTATGCCTCAGTTGGTTTTGAACCTCAGTTCTCTAAATCTCTCCCTCTCAAGAAGGCTAGTATTCAGTCCTGATCTGCCACCGTTTATTAAGGTATAATTTACGTACTATTAAATTCACCCATTTTAAATGTACAGTTTAGTTATTAGTAAATTCATAGCCTAGTAGTAAATATATAGCTTAGTTTTAGAAAAAATTTAAGACAGTTTTAGAATAGTGAATTACCTAGTTTACTTCTCCTTTCCTTCACTATTTCCCTTTGTCGTGATTATTTTCTTTCCATTTTATTGACAGAGGAAGAGGGAAGAGACTTGAGCTGTCTGGTAGCTTCTCTGGTTCAAGTGATGATGGATCCATATTTCAGGACAATTACTGGATTTCAGAGTCTGGTACAGAAGGAGTGGGTCATGGCAGGGTACCAGTTCCTAGACAGATGCAACCACTTAAAGAGATCAGAGAAAGAGGTATCCAGTCTTCTTTCCTTATTAGTAGTGCTCAAAATAAAACTTTGTGTTATTATAAAAGTAGCTAACAGGGTTTAAAAAAATACAGCATTTCGTATATATCTTAGCTTCCTTACTCAAACTAGTGGATTAGAATCCACATTGAAGTACTTACAAAGGGTTGTCATAGATGAGCCTAAATACCTGCTCACTGCTAGCATTTCAGGAAGAGCCAGGACAGCTGGCAAGTAGCTACCTTCATGTTGGTTTGCTTTCAGGTTATTGTTGCTAGTTACTGCAGTTAGTTTCCCTCACTCTGAGTGGTGCTGGTGACCAGGCCTGGTACCTTGAGTACATTGAGTGGTGACTTAGCTACACTGCAGCCCGTTGGTGACTTACTTAGCTACACTGCAGCCCATTGGTGACTTAGCTACACTGCAGCCATTGGTGAAAACATTGCCTCAACCCTGCCACCACACCATCCTGTGTGAACCTTGATGGATACTTCAGCTGAGACTAAAAACCTCCAAGCCATAACTTGACCCCTGATTTACCAACTCAATGCAGAATCAAGAGATGGATGAAAGCACAAGGCAACCTGACCACACCAAAGGTTTACAGTTTTATAGCAGCTGATCTAATGTTAGATAAGTGAATGAAATTCTGGACAAAGATTTGAAAGAATATGGGGCTGGGAAGGTGGTACGGTGCTTGCCTTGCATGCATGAGGCTCTGGGTTCGATTCCTCAGCACCACATAAACAGAAAAAGCTGGAAATGGTGCTGTGGTTCAAATGGTAGGGTGCTAGCCTAGAGCTGAAGAGCTGAGGGACAGCGCCCAGGCCCAGAGTTCAGGTCCCACGACTGGCAAAAAACAAACAAAAAAAAGATTTGTAAGAATAAAGCTAGATGTAGTGCTTCACCTCTGTAATCCTAGATACTTAAGAGATAGAGTTGCCGTAACTGTGAATGGAACCTCACATTCTCCTAAAATGGGACATGTGGGGTGAGTTTAGAGGACCACCTGTGTCACAGCTTTAGAGACAGCGGCTGCTGGATCTATCCAGAAGATGCTGGTGTCTTCTAGGACCTTGTGGTAGAGCATGGCAGGAGCTGTCGGCAGCTCCCGCCCCTGGGCTTCCGTCATGTTGGCTGCTTTCTGGGATCACAGGATCTTTGGGATGCCGAGCCTACGGGATCAGCCAGAAGTTACAATTTGGTTGAGCACTGTGTTGTATGTGCTGAGAAACTGTTTTCAGGATATGCTTCAGTACATCTTTGCTCTTCCCTATTAGTATAAGGCAGTGTGCTAATCACCTATTTGCTTGACCATTTCTTTTCACTCCTGTTAGGCAAATAAAAGTTGAGTGGGTAGTTCTGATTGCACATGCCTCTTAGCATCAGCAATATATTTGAAACTAAAATGTACACCTGGGGCAGCATTAAATAACCCCTGCCTGTCTGTGTTGCCAGTCTCCCTTGTTTCTGCTCTTCTTGGATGCCACGTGGCAGCTCTTAGAGCAGCATCCAGCTGCCTTCGAGTTCTCCGAGACTTACTTGGCGGTGCTGTATGACAGCACCTGGATCCCACTGTTCGGCACCTTCCTGTTCAACTGTCCTCACCAGCGGGTGAAGCAGAGCACAGTAAGTGACAGCCTGGAGCTATCATTAATGCATAGTTAATTGCAAATAGAAAAGGGCTATCCAAATTATTCAATACTCAGGAGGGCTGAGATCTAAGGATTGTGGTTCAAAGCCAGCCCAGTCATAAAAGCCCATGAGACTCTCTCTTATCTCCAATAAGCTACTCAAAAAGCCAGAAGTAGTCCTGTGGCTCAAGTGGTATATAGCCTTGAGCACAGAGACTCGAGGACAGTACCCAGGCCCTGAGTTCAGCCCCAGTCCTGAAAAAGATGTTTTTAAAAATGAATATTACTCTAACGACCTTAAGCGTTGTGCTTTTGGATTTATATTCATATATTTGAGTTGTTGGTTAATTTTGAAAAATTGAAGATACTTATTTCAGTGGAGTATTACAGTGGATCAGTGGAATAAAGTTGTTCAAAGCAAGTTTATTTTTGTTCAGGAGTTGTGGAGCAGAAGTTTATAGCCAAAGACATAGTATGACACTGAAATTCTCTGCAGATACTCACTGTGTATTCTCAAGAGTCGCTTGTGTCACATGGTTTGGATTGTTTCTGATGACAATTCATGGGCCTATAGGAAGAGTCAGGAAGGCGTGGGGAGAGTATCAGGCCAGTCTTGGGAGCAGCCTCTCTGTGTGTGTGCCAACTTTCTACACACCATAAGTTCTGTCTCATTTGAGTGAACTAACTGTGAGAAAGAATGCAGAAGTGCTGCCGAGACTCCAGAGAGAGCCAGAGGCAGCCATGCCGGCCTGATGGAGACTGTCGTAGAAGGCATTATTGCCTTAGCATTGAGACCTAAGCTAGGACCCTGAGTTTTAAAAACTGCTAGGCCTTAGTCCTCCCGGATAAGCCTGAAGCCCAGGTTCTTCCTCTGTGTGGTGGCTCCACCCATCTCCAGTCTCGCTTTTGGTTTCATTGTGCAAGATGCAGTTGTAGACTATGTGGCAATAAGCATCTTATTCCAGATGTTTTCAGCTATGGCAGCAGGGAGGGAATTCCAAAGAAGGGGCCTGGGTATGGTTACGAGGGCAGAAAACGAGTCACGAGGGAGACGGGGCAGCCCTTGTCTCAGCATGGGGACCAGCCGCAGAAGGCAGAGGGCTGCTTTCCCTGCGTGAGCAGGGGCTCAGAGCACTGCACCTGTCTCCGAGAGCTCTTTAGATTGGATAGCTTGGGAAGGACATCTTTGTACACTTTATTCTAGGCTTCTCTTGCTAAACCGAGTCCCAGAGGTTCCAGAGGCCTTGCTCCTAAAATACTCACTTCCATTCTCACGTACAGTCATTGTTTTTCTGCCCTGCTTCTTTTCCAGCTTACCCTCTCTGGCTCTGCCTCTCCCAGCTCTCTCCACCCTGCCCCTTCAGTGCCCCCTGTCCATGCTGGTCCACCCCTGCACACACACAGTACGGGGGCCAGGAGGCCAGGCCTGCTACCTCATTAGAACATGTCCAATGAGGGGCCGCAGCCTTGAGTCCTGGTGATGGGGAGGTGCATCAGGTGGCTTCCGAGAGACAACCCCTGTGTAAGCTTAGCTGTATTCTCCATAGGCCAGGATATGCTAACAAATAGATTTCTACTCAGAAATGGAAGGGCAAAACGTTTAACAAGTGTTTCAGTTGCCTTCCCTGTTTCATGTTCTGGTGTATGTTTTCATATTCAGCTGTTTCAAAAGTTTTTCTGACAAACGCTAACATGGGTCCCTCCCATCCTCCCTCCCTGTGGACCTCCATCCTCAGATCTCAGCCTCCTGAGTAGCTACAGTTACAGGCGTGAATCCCTGGCACTGGCAAGTTTTTACTTACTTGGAATAGAAAATTTTGTTAAAACTTTAATGACAGTGCTATTACCTAGTGTACTCATTTCTCAGCGATTCTAAATCATTACGGTTGGGAAGACACGTGGCTGTCACTCAGCCATGATGGCTACTTTACATTTTTTCCTAGAATACATTATTTCTCCAATTTCCAAACAAACTGACTGTTTTAAAATTAGAAAATTTGGAAAAGGTTGAAAAGCACAGAACAGAAAATAAGCCAGTTCCCACCATCTGCAGATTCGGTATTTGGGGATATTTTGTGCAAGGATTTGCACTGTAAACTCGCTGTAGCCTACGTCTGTCACCCAGCTGAGGTGACGCTAGGATCTGTGTCACTAGGGTGACTGCTTCGTTTTGGATGGTCTGGGAGCTGCTCGCAGAGGATCTCCTTGTCTGTCCTCTGCCACAGGGAGGGTGGGCGGTTCACATGCTGTGATGGGGAGTCAGCTCACCAGGCTGCATCAGCACACAATGGGCACATTGCTGGTGCCCAGGCACTGGCTACCACCGTGGCGCATTTTCCCTCTCTCCCCCACTGTCGCGCCCTGAGATGGGATGCGGTGTGCTGCATGGTGTCGCACACGCAGCTTTTGACACCTGTTCAAATGGTTTTTATGTTGTCTTTTTGCAGGAATTTGCTATAAGCAAAAATATCCAACTGGGTGATGAAAAAGGCTTAAAATTCCCCTCAGTGTGGGACTGGTCTCTGCAGTTTTCAGCAAGGGACCGCACCCTTTTCCACAACCCCTTCTACATCGGCAAGAGTGCGCCCTGCGTGCACAACGGCTCGGGGAAAGCTTTCAAGCGGACAAAGGTAAACTGCACTGGGAGAGGTGACGTCACAGTGACGCAGCAGGTGAGGCCCCCTGCCTGCCTGTGTGTCCCGAGACCGTGAAGCTGGGCAATACCTGAGAGCTGGCAGAGCGTGGCGCTGAGCCTGAAAGCCATCTGATCTGCTCATTTCTCTTTCTAGAATGAAGAATCTTGAAAGATAACTCAATTTCCTAACCCATAAGTCTTTAAAATGTCTATGTGCTGTGCTCCCCTCCTCCTCCATGGGTGTGTGAAGCATCAGCATCAGCCCCCGACCAGTGAGCTGAGGGAGGGAGCCCCGCAGGACTCCAGCAGCGCTCACGCCAGTCTTTCCATTGCATAGTTAGCCATTGGGGTTTTGTTGTAACAGTGTTTTTAATGTGCTAGTACAGGGTTTGAACCATCCTGGGCACCATCCCTTAGCCTTTTCACTCAAGGCTGGCGCTCTACCACTTGAGCCACAGCACCTTATCCAGCTTTTTTTTTTTTTTGATGGTTCATTGGAGATGAATCTCAAGACTTCCCTGCCTAAGTTGGCATTAAACTGTGATTCTCAGATCTTAGCCCCGTGACTAGCTAAGATTGCCGGGTGTGAGCTACTAGCAGCCTAGCTTCCGTTTGTGTTTTTTAAAGGGATGCTTTCTTCCTGTGCAGAAAAGCTACAGCTCTACGCTGAGAGGAATGCCATCGTCCTTAAAGAACGGCGTCATCAGTGACCAGGAATTACTTCCCAGGAGAAACTCGCTCATATTAAAACTCAAGCCAGACCTGCTCCAGCACACCGACAGCCAGCACAGTGAGATGGAGCAGTATTTCCAAGAGTGGTTTTCCAAACCAGTCGACCTGCATGGCGTTATTCTGCCACGTGTCTCTGGAACCCACATAAAGCTGTGGAAACTGTGCTACTTCCGCTGGGTGCCCGAGGCGCAGATCTCCCTCGGGGGCTCTATCATGGCCTTCCACAAACTCTCCCTCCTAGCCGACGAGGTGGACATGCTCAGCAGGATGCTGCGGCAGCAGCGCGGTGGCCCCCTGGAAGCCTGCTATGCCGAGCTGGACCAGAGCAGGATGTACTTCCGGGCCCGAGGCCCGCACGATGCCTCAGCCACACCCGACTTCCTCTCTTCGTCCTTCCCGTTTTCTCCCGTGGGGAACCTGTGCAGGCGGAGCATCTTAGGAACACCGTTAAGCAAATTTTTAAGTGGGGCCAAAATATGGTTATCCACTGAGACGCTAGCAAACGAGGACTGAATTGTCGAGTTCCTCCCGAACATCGTGAGGGAGGCCTGCCAGTTCTTCCCTCCCGATCAGAATTGCTAACATAGGCACTTAAAACAGGTTATTTTATACCTAAGAATAACACTTGAAATTTGCACTAACCCTGAAAACCATGTTGAGTCATGTTCCCCACAGTTCTTTCCAGAAAAGTAAGTTTTGTTTTTATTTCTTTCTCCTGTCATTACCAGTTTGGCTTATTTTTGGGTGATCTACAAACATTCCCCCTTTCTTGTAACTGTGATCAGATGGATCAGGTGAGTTGTACACGTTTTTCCTACTCTCTACTAATTGTTACCCAATACTCGGCCCCATGACCAACTCAAGACAGGAGATGCATTCCTTGCATCTCCAGGGACATGAGTAGATGCTAGATCATCCTGTGTCCTGCTCACGCTCCGTGATCCCTGCATGAACTCACCTGACCAGGGTCCAGTGTTGGGGAATTTGTTATTTTAGATCTCCCTTTGGGGCCTTACAGCACTGTGATTTGGAGTCAGGAGTTTGCTTCTAGCGCCATAGGACTGCCTTTACAGTGATACGCACTGCAGCGTTAAAACATTCGCTGTAGGTGCTGTGATTGGATTTAAAAGTGCCTTTGATATTAAGCTATGAATCACAGAAAAATAGTTCATTTGTTAACATTCATGCATTATTACAATCCTACCACATCTGCAAATAGATTTTTCATACTAAGCTTCCTACCATTAGCCCTGGGAATCCCCAGAGCCACGTTTCTAAAAGGTGCCAAGGGCACAGCAGCCTTTGGGGTCCTGCTCCCAAGTGGAGGCAGCTGAGGGAACCCCCTCTCCACGGCAGGACCCCAGGGCTGTAGGGGCTTTCTGGGCCTCCCCCAACAATTCCATTTATTAATACTGCCATTATCGTAAACCGCAAAAGTGCCACCCCCTTCCTAATTGACAATAGTGCTAAGAGATGTTCGCTCCTTTCTGAGATCCTTTTGGTTTCCCACTATGATAGAAGCCTGGCCAGCACTGCAGGGTGAGCGCTTAAGACTAGCCCTATAGTAACAGCACTGCGCACACCCAATCCCCCACTCTCTGCCCCCCACCAAGTTTAAAGCACAACCACCTCACATTTGACTGTTTTCCTTTCTTAAATTGACATTCTTCCAATATTTTTTTAAAAAAAATTTATAGTCAAGTGTCTGCTTAACCTATTCCCTTTTTAAAACAAGATGGTTGCTTTTTCAGATAGTCTGTTTACCTGCCTGTGTGTACGGACTAGCTGATTCTCCGTTCATCACCTGCCTTTAAAAAACGAGTTGATGTCTCTAATAGAGGTTGCTATACAATGTCTTAGGAGATTCATCTTAGGGATAAACCCAGCGTTTTGCCAAGTGGTTTCCTAGAAACTAAGGGCTACTTCCAGCTAATACAAATAGCACTTTTGCATGATATATTTTATACCCTGATTAGAAGCCAGCCCTCTGAAAACACCATTCTGGCTGTGCTACTAATTCTTCCTTTCATTAAGCTGCTTTTTTAAAAAAGAAATTACAACTGGTTCTAAATTTATTGTTTGAGCATTTCTTCCCTTACATTTATTTCAACCTCTAGCAATTTTTCCTTGTTGTTGGTGTTCGCTTACCAGTTTAAAAAAAGATTAGGTACTATTAATGCTATTTTAAAATAGAAAATGGGTGTATTTTTGTATGGTAAATTCAGTTAAGATTTTTTTTTTAAATTTTTGCTGGATAATTGTTCTATCATGATTATTGTGCCACACCTCAGCGTGCATAATATGAAAAACAATAACAGCCTTAAGCCTGGGTGGTGGTGATGGTGGTCGGGAGGCGTGGCTGTGTACAGTGAAGAGCTCCGTGCTGGTGGCCGCAGACTCTAGTGCTGAACGGAAGATCATGTGTGTTATTCTTCTATGATGAGAACCAATCTTAAAACCAAAAATGTCTAACTTCTATTTAAGTAAAAGATTTGAGTTTGTACTAACAGGGTGAAACCTTTTCAGCACTACCCTTCAACAAAACCTTCTTGTGGTAGCAGTATCCTTGTTGTTAATACTTGATTGTACGACAAAACCGTTGTGCCTAGAACTCGTGAGCTGAAGTAGCACACTAGCACAGGAAGATGAGAGGTCGTGTTCAACAGAGTGGATGTGAAGGGCACTGACTGCCAAATAAAATTTCTAGCGGAACAGTGTGTTGTCATCAGTACGGGTCCATGCACAAGGGTGCGGTGATTAAAGACGGGAAGGCGTCTCTTAGCTCATTCGCTCATGCTAACCCTGCAGCCTTTTTGCTGGCCCTCCAAAATGGGTGTAACTCAGTCACATTGGGCACAGTTCAGAATTCGTTGTAGTGGGGCCACATGGGGGTCGGTGGGCCATGTACTGTCTGCCTTTCCTCCACTAGACAAAAACTGGGGAGCGAGTAGTTTCTCCAGGAGGACCCTTGAATCCCCGAGAGCCTGGAACCCCGGGGCTGTTGGTAAATGTTTTAAGAATCAGTTGGTTTTGTCAATTTGTAGTCCCTGTCATAACTGATTCCAAATACCACAGTGGCAGTCATTGAACTCAGCGCTGGAAGAGAGCCCATTTTCCTCATGAGCTGGTATGCACTGGTACCAGCCAACACCTTTGGTTGGTACGAGAGTTTGAATTCAAGGTCTCTTGCTTGCTAGGCAAGAACTCTTCTATTGTGTCACACCCCTAGCCCTTTTCGCATTAGTTAATTTGATGCAGTGTCTTGCATTTTGACCGATCCTATGCCTAGACTGTGATCCACCTATTTTATGCTTCCTATTGAGCTGTCTTAATTTTCGGTTGTTTTATTTTTGCTTATTTAAATTTTTTTTATCGTAATAAAAGGTGATGTACAGAAGGCTTAGTTATGTAAGTCAGGTAAAGAGTACATTTCTTTTGGGTCGATGTCCCAGTTTATCTTGGTCTAATTTTTGAAATAGGTGTGAGCTACAAGCTGAGCTTCTTGGGATGGAATCTTTGGATTTCTGTAACTGTGATGTCCATCTCCCCTGCCAGCTAATCGCAGCCTCCCACACAGCTGGTGTGGTGCTTACCACCATGCCCACAAGGGTCTCGTACCCTGCATGGTCTAGAACCGTGATCCTCCCAATTGCAGCCTCCCAAGTAACTAGGATCACAGGTGAGTGAGGTACCAGCACCTGGCTAGATAAAAAGCTCTACAGAGCATCAGGACACAGATTTTTAGCACATGTATACACAATCCAAGAGTCTGACTGGCATAATGCTTCTGTAATCAGATGCAAATATCTGACTCCTCCTTCCAGGGAAGCAGGTTTTAATTCCCAAAGCAATCAGAAAACAGTATCTTAACAGCTAAATGTGCAAAGAAGTATAGAAAAATTTTGAAATCCAAAATGTTTCCCAAATACCAGAATCACTGAGTGCTACTTTTATAAAAGACCTAAAGCTGTGAGTGAATTGTGTTTGGTGTAGGCCCCCACTCCAGCTTTTTATAACTAATAACACAAATCCACCCAATTACTAAAAAAAACCATTTAATCTCTTTTTTAAGTCCTCACCCACTGTGGAATTAGTGTTTTTGAGCAGAGGCCAAGTTCTGTGATGCACACTGTACACTGATGAGTCAGAACTGCTGACAATTCAAAGGAGATACAAGGTAACATGCTGTGCGTGTACTATTAGTAGGACTTGAACTCAGGGCCTGGATGCTGTCCCTGAGCCCTTTTGCTCAAGGCTGGCGCTCTACCTCCTTGAGCTATAGCTCCACTTGTGGTTTTCTGGGGGTTAATTGGAGATGAGCCTCAACCAACTTTCCTGGCTTTGAACCCTGATCCTCAGATCTCAGCCTCCTGAATGGCGAGGATTACAGACGTGAGCCACCAGCGCCAGGCAAAGGCATGTTTTTCTTTTCTTTTTTTTTTGGTTGGTCATGGGCTTGAACTCTGGGCCTGGGCGCTGTTCCTCAGCTCTTCAGCTCAAGGCTAGCACTCTACCACTTGAGCCACAGCACCACTTCCAGCATTTTTTTTTCTGCTTATGTGGTGCTGAGGAATTGAACCCAGGGCCTCATGCGTGCGAGGCAAGCGCTCTACCACTGAGCCACCTTCCCAGCCCCAGGCATGCTTTTCTTATTGCACCCATATGTCAGCAAAACATTCCTGGCTCCATGGCCTTTAGGTAAGTCCTTTGCTCTTGGCTCCAACCGCAGCCACGTGGCAGACTTCCACATCAGCCCCCAGCTTCTGCAACTCATCCAGCCAGATCATTTGCTTATGTGACAGACGATCGTTGGGGCCTTTAACTTCCACCAGCTGGAAGACAGAATTGTAAAAATGATTAGGGCCTTACTGAAAACAGTCACTCAAAAAAGCTGTAGCCATTTTCACCACACACGTCTATAGCCAATCCTATGTAGCTGAGAAATTTGTTGAGAACATTGTGACTCCAGATTAGGTTTGTGTGTGTGTATGTGTACTGGTACTAGGGCTTAACTCAGAGCCTGGGTGCTGTTTTCTTTTATTCACTCAAGGCTAGTGCTCTACCATTTGAGCTGCAGCTCCACTTCTAGCTTTTGGATTTTTTGGGTTTTTTTTTTTTTTTGCTGGTTAATTAAAAGATAAAATAATTGGACCTTCCTCCCGAGGCTGGCTTCGAACCATGATTCTCAGATCTTGGCCTCTTGAGTAGCTGGGATTACAGGTGTGAACCATTCATGCCCAGTGAGGCAAAGATTTCTCCATGGGTTAATCAAAGGTATCCATTAAAGAACACTTGAACTTGTACTGTTGTCAAAATTTAACATGTCTGCCCATCAAAAGAGACTACTAAGAAAACAAAGAGATAAGCCACAGACTGGGACTGAGTGTGACTGAGAACTGGACTTGTATTTAGAATGTGCATGTGTGCACATGTGTGCATGTACACATACACACATAATAACATGATAGGGCACAGGACTGGGCTGAGGACAAGTGAGTTACCTGGGACACCATGGTATTCCCTCTCAGCAGCTGCCTACTAGCTGTGAGTCCCCCTGGGAGAGTGGGCGGGGCCTGGTGACTCTGCTCCCACCCTGGCAGACAGGAAGTAACCTGTCTCCTGGCTCCTCTTGTGAGCAAACCAGCTTCTCAGTGGAGAGGTCTAGGGGTCTCCGGCCCTCAGCCCAGGGACTGTCAAGGAATTCAGTCTTGCCAAAAGCCTCAAAAGAAATGGCACGAGTGTGTGGTCCCTGACTCAACTGACAGCAAAAAAAAAAAAACCCACAAAAGACTTTCACTCTGGCTCCACTGACCTTAACAAGACGACTCCCAGAATTCCACACCACCAGGTCGGGGAGGCCCCCTCGGCAGTGCCGGAAGTCAGAGGCCAGGCGCCTGCACACGCCGCTGAGGACGGGCCCTCCCAGGCAGGAGACCAGATCCTGAAACACAAAACACACGGGCCACGTCCGAGGACAGAACTTATGAATGATCACATGGGGAGTGGGCCACATCCGTGGACAGAGGTTATGAATGATCATATGGGGAGTGGGCCACGTCCCTGGACAGAGGCTATGAATGATCACATGGAGAGTGGGCCACGTCTCTGGACAGAACTTATGAATGATCGCATGGGGAGTGGGCCACGTCCGTGGACAGAGCTTATGAATGATTACATGGGGAGTGGGCCACCTCCACTGACAGGGGTTATGAATGATCACATGGGCCACGTCCATGGACAGAGGTTATGAATGATCACATGGAGAGTGGGCCACGTCCGTGGACAGAATTTATGAATGATCGCATGGGGAGTGGGCCACATCCCCGGACAGAGCTTATGAATGATCACATGGGGAGTGGGCCACGTCCCCGGACAGGGGTTATGAATGATTACATGGGGAGTGGGCCACGTCCACTGACAGGGGTTATGAACGATCACATGGGCCACGTCCATGGACAGAGGTTATGAATGATCACATGGGGAGTGGGCCACATCCATGGGCAGGGGTTATGATCACACAGCCCCTGATCAGTTCCCAGGCCTCTGCGCAGGGTGGCCATGGTGGGGAACAGCTGTTGGAAAGATTTGAATTCAGCACTCAGGGACAGGATAGCAGGCCTCCTGGAAGCCAGTAGTTATAGGGACATTGAATTCAGGGCTTGGGCACTGTCCCTTAGCTTCTTCCCTCAAGGCTGGTGCTCTACCACTTGAGTCACACATCTCCTCCTTCTTGGTGATTAACTGGAAATAAAGAATCTCAAGGACTTTGCTGCTCAGGCTGTCTTCACACTGTGATCTCAGCCGCCTGAGGAGCTGGGATTGCAGGTGTGAGCCACTGGCCCCAGCTACACCTGGGGCTTTAAAATAAATGCTTGACTGTGTTCCCATCACCCAGGGCGCAGGAATGGGGTAGGTATTAACACAGGCACACACAGCGCTGGAGAGGCAGCGCGTCCTGACCAGGTGAACTGTTACCTGGGCTTGCTGCAGGGAGCTGAAGCGGTCCCAGCTGACGAGGGAAGCAGCCCTGCCTTCGTGGGCCCGCCACGCAGCCGCCACCCAGGCGCGCAGGCTCTCTCCGGGGGCGCTGTGGATCTGCTGCAGCCTGGCCTCCAGGGCCGGCCCCCGGCTTGTGAAAAAGCTGTCCGTGCACAAATCCAGTGGGGACGCCTGTGTCACAGGGAAAGCACGTTAGAAAGAGGCATGCTGAGCACACTGGACAGTGGCCAACTGGCTGCCATGCTGTCTCCCAAGAGATGTGGAAAACTGTCATATGCACTTGGATGCTATAGCAATTTAGCATACTGTTTTCTTCGGAGCAACAATGTGCAAACAGAGCTTTTAGATTAAGTCAGTGGAACTCGTGGCTGGCCCGTGTGCCGGTGTTTGGGGAGCCCTTGGCAAGGAGGAGGGGCCGTGGAGGAGGCGCAGAATGGACGAAAGCGTAAGGTGTACTTGGTTCTAAAAGCTGACAGTGCAGATTGGGCCCTGATGCCTCTTGGCTGTAATCCTAACTAGTCAGGAGGCTGAGATAGGATTGTAATTCGAAGCCAGCCAGAGCCGCAAAGTCCATGACGACTCTTTATCTCCAGTTCATCACCAAAAACTTAGAAGGGGAGGTACAGCTCAAGTGGTAGAATACCAGACTTAAATGAAAAAGCTAAGGGACAGTGCTCAGGAGCTGAGTTAGAGGGTCAAGCTGAGTCAATGTTTACAATGTAACATACATTTGAAAGCTTATGATTCTTTTTTTAATCTAAGGTCTGCAAGGCACCCAGGGGCTCATGCCTGTAATCCTACTCAGGAGACTGAGATGTGAGGATTGTGGTACAAAGCCAGCCCAGGCAGGAAAGTCCATGCAACTCTTATTTCTAATGAACCACCAGAAAACCGGAAGTGGTACTGTGGCTCCAAGTGGTAGGGTGCTAACCCTGAGCCAAAGAGCTTAGGGGCAGCACCCAGGCCATGAGCTCAAGCCCCATGACCGACAGAAAAATAGTTAAAACTTTAAAAAATAAAAATACAAGGTATTCATATAATGGCATTCGTTTTGTGATGTGTCTGGGTGACGGGAAGGACTACCAAGGGGCCAGGCTTCTGGGGACAGACACCTGGCATCCAGGTGGCTCGAATCACAGCCCATGTATGCAGCTGACCTGGTAGGCATTTCTGAAGACATCCGGTACCCCGTCCATGAAGATTATGTCCCACAGCAGGAGGCCGCACAGGGTGCTGAAGGTGGAGCCTTCACCGTGGATCCCTACAGCGTGCCACACACACACAAACACACAGGAAAAACCAGTTTCAAGAAATACTGCCAGTTCTGAAGCAAATGCTGGTTCTATGCCAGCCCTTGCTCGCTTGTTCGTGTTTTCCACTTTGGCCTTTGCATACAGTGTCTTTTAAGGGCAAGAATGTCAGTAACCAAATCCACTTTGCAAAGCCACAAAGTGATAGCTCCCATGCTCAGCGAATAATAAAGGAACATGCTCTAACAAGGCAGGTTCCAGCCCCGGACTCCGGGGGCTGTGATGTAGCAGGGTTGGGCACTGGGTGTGGATTTTACAGGTGGCTCTGGTGCAGGAAGCCCCTAGCGAGCCTTACTGGGAATTCAGTGAACTCCTGTATCCTCAGACTTTCCATTCACCTGATCTGCCCATGTATTATTACGCTGCTTCGGCCTGAATGAAATACTAGGCAGGCTTTTTTCTTTTTTAAATTATGATTAGGTGATGTACAGAGGGGTTACAGTTGCAAAGTCAGGTAAAGAGTCATTTCTTTTTGGACAGTATCACCTCTTCCCTCGCTCTCTCCCAGTGTTTCCCTCCCGTCCCCACCCACAAGCTGTGGAGTTCATTTCCAGTGTCCAGTGAGTACTGCTGCTGCATCTGCCCACCCTTTGTCCCTCCACTTCGGTGCCCTGCCTTGCCCTCCCAAAGACAGATAAATGAACAAAGAAGACGAAAAGAAAAGAAAACAAAAACCACAAAGAAATAAACCTCTTGTTTCCATTTCCTGGAGTCCATTTCGATAAAGATTATTTTGTATGCACATAGGCACTGCACCTCTGTGGTCCTTGCCTAAGAGTAAAATAGGCAAGGCTTTTACCAAACCTTTGGCCATTCTATGCCATCTAATGCTGAATCTACACACACACACACACACACACACACACACACACACACACACACACACACACACACACACACACACACACACACACACACACACAGTATTGACAGAAACAGCCTCAGAAAAGTGACATGGGGGAGAGGGGCCTGTTCCCCAGAGAACCCCAAAACTCACCAAGCCCTCTGCAAAGTGGTTGCCCATTTCTCAGAGCAGCAGACCAGGGGAGGTGACTGTGCCCTGACCCCTATATGTGGGCAGACCTGGCAGCAGGACTCATGCCTGGGCCCGGCCTACGGGCTCCCTGCTCCTGTGGCCCGACGAAGAGCTCTGCAGAAAGCAGCAGCAGCAGCAGCAGCAGCAGCAGCAGGTGGCTGCCTTCTGTCTTGCATTCTGAGCTGTGGACTCATGCCTCTACCCCTCTCCATCCTAAACCCTGTTCCTGTAGCCTGACTCTAGTCCCTGTGTCCTATCTCCGGTCCCCGTGGCATGTCTGGTCTCTGTGGCCTGTCTCCAGTCCCCATGGACTATCTCTGGTTTCTGTGGCCTATCTTTGGTGCCTGTGGCCTATCTCGTCTCCTTGGTCTGTCTCTGGTCTCTGTGGTCTGTCTCCAGTCCCCTCGGCCTGTCTTCGGTCCCCGTGGGCTGTCTCTGGGATGCACGGCTGTCCACCCGCACCCTGACTAGCTGGGCAGGGGAAATGTGGCTCCGTTTACCCTGGTCAAAGCCATTCCGTCTGTAATAGTCCAGCGCCAGCTCCTCCACGGAGCACAGGACTGCGGCGGGGGCAGCGCTGTCCCCAGTGTCCACGACGAACACAGATTTGCCCATCCCACGCTGCGGGCACAGCCTGCCGGTGATGGTCACCTGGGAGGGCAGAGGAGCACCGGTCAGTGGGGCCTCCGTGACGCGCCCTGGCACCTGCCCGAGGCATCCTGAGGATAAAGACTCCTGTTCTGCTCCCCACCTGGCCCCAAAGCCACGCGCCAGCAGTGGGAGGTGGGGGGGGGCGGTGGCCCTTGCTGGTGTCTCGAGGGCCTGCCAGCTCACCGCCTGAGCTCTGCAGAGCATCGACATGGAAACCCCCCTACAGACCCCTAGGAACAGGGCAAAGAGTCAGCTGCTGCTGTGAATTCCTCCTCTCCTCGGGAGTCCGTCACCACCTGGTGCGCCTCAGGCTTCTCGGGAAGGGGAGTGATTAAGAATGAAAACGGGAGCTTGACCACTGTCCAATGTAAGTTCTAGACTGTTCTGAGGACAACAGAAAAGACACACACTCCCCGGTGCTAGCGGCTCACGCCTGTCAGCTACTCAGGAGGCTGAGATCTGGGGGACTGAGGTTCAGTGCCAGGCAGGAAATTTTACATACTCTTATCTGCAATAAACCACCAAAAAAGCTAGAAATGGAGCTATGGCTCCAGTGATAAGAGTGCCAGCTTTGAACAAAAAAAAAACCCCAAAACCTAAGCAAGAGCATGAGGCCATCAAAATGCACAGTATTCATCAACAGCCGTGTTAAATGGCAACTGCTTGTATAACTACTTAAAGATGATTTTAAAAAATTAACTAAGTAAATAAACATTTGCACCATTAAAAAAAAAAAAGAACATGAAACCAAGTTCAAGCCTCAGTACCTGCAAAACAAAACAAAAAAAAGAAATCTAAAACTTCTTCAATTGGTTCTAGCCAGAACCAAAGTATGTTTAAATAAGTAAATGTGTTTAAGTCCAAAAGTCCAAAGTCCTAAAGGAGAGCTGCAGAGACACAGCTCCCACGTGAGGCCTGAGATCACTCTAGAACAACAAAAAAACAAAAAAAAAAACCAAAAAAAAAAACCAAAAAAACAGCCAGGCAAAGCGCACTCACGTGTTTGACATCTTGCACCGACATTTCCGGCAGCTGGCGGAAGAGGTGCTGGTACTTTCTACAGCTGGGAGACTCGCGCAGGCGCACAGCTCTCTGATAGAGTGAAAGACGGTGACCTGTCCTTACTTCCGGATCGGCCAGCCCTTCGTGGATGCACCGGATTGCCTAGCACACAGCAGGTCACAGGTCAGGATCCCAACAGAGCCTACCTAGGTGTATAGCCATTCATTCCACAGAGACCCTGGCTGCTCATTATTCAGATTTGCTAATTAGCAGACAAGCAAATAGCACTTTCAGAGACTTTGCTATCTCTGGGAGAAGGACCCAAGGGTTGTAGTTTTAATCTCTTGCTAAGGTTATCCAGAGTTGAACAAATCAACAGAAACACCAGAGCCACAAGAAGATACTACTGCATGCCCCTCCTGAGAGAGCCAAAGTCAGAAGCAAAGAATAACAAGTGTCAGAAGGATGTGGAAAAAATGCTCGCAGCCTCCCTGGCTGGAGGGAAAAGCGGTGCCAATGTCAGAGAGGATACTGTGCCATTTGGTCAAAAGATAGTCAGATTACCACTTTATCCAGTCAAGTCCACCCATGGTAGAGACCAGAAAAAAGGGACTCAAAGAAACACTTGTTCCTAATCGCTCATGGGAGCAGTACTCACAGTAGCCAAAAGGTGGTGGTAAATTTAGTGGCCACCTCTGGCCAACTAGGGGAACAAAAGAGGTGTAGACAGATCATGGATCGGACTCAGCTACAAAAATGGATGGAGCTTGGAAACATTCTGCTAAACTAAATAAACCAAAAAACCAAGGGATAAGCCAGGCATTGGAGGCTCACAGCCCTAGCTACTCAAGAGGCTGAGATCTGAGGATCACGGCTTGAAGCCAGCTTGAGCAGGAAAACCAGGGAGACTCATCTCTCCAATTAATCACCAAAAAAGCTGGAAGCGGAGGTGTGGCTCCGGTGGTAGAGCACCAACCTTGAGCGCAAAAGCTCAGGCACAGAGCCCAGGCCCAGGCGTGGCACAAAAAAATAAATAAAAAATGTTTTTATGCTAATGCTAAATGTTATATGATTCCAGTTATGTGAGATCTCTGGGTGTAAAAGCACGTTCATGGAGACAGAAGAGAGATTAGAGACCACCAGGGGGTCCTTGCTGGACAGAGTTTCTATTCTGGAGGAATAACTATAGATAGAAAGACAAAACTGTGGGTATCACCCTGGGCCATAGAACAACAACAAAGGTGAAAATGATAAATTCTATGTAAACATAAACCAAGTGAATGAGAAAGTGAGGGTGTCAGGGAATGAAGACTTGAGAAAGTGCACAGAAGTGTGCTGCCCCCTGGCAGAAGAGGCTGGCAGCGCAGGCCTGGAGAAGGCAGGTGCATATGAATGTACGCATGCACACACACACACACACACACAGGTGTGCACACTGAAATAATATGCATACTGCTAGCAGCTTGGATCTTGGAAGGTCACCTACCGAAAGCATGTAAGGAATGGTAATTGAATAAAGGGACCTGTGATCTTGGCCAAGGAGAGTGTTGGGGAAAGGCTAAAAAGTTACTACAAGTTTATTCTTTTTTGGGGGGGAGGGGGAAGATCCTGAGGCTTGAACTCAGAACCTGAGTGCTGTCCCTGAGCCTCTCTGTACTCAAGATTAGTGCTCTACCACTTGAGCCACAGCAACCACTTCCAGCCTTTTCTAGGTAGTTTTACTGGAGATAAGAGTCTTACAGACTTCCTGCCCCGGCTGGCTTTGAAACACAACCCTCAGATCTCAGCCTCCTGAGTAGCTAGAATCACAAGTGTGAGCCGCCGGTGCAGAGCTAGAAGTTTCTTCGCATCAAGGGCGTGCGTGCGTGAGAGACATTTCTGAAACTTCACTAGAATGAAGGGGACAATAGATCAGACACACTCTCTCCCTTCAGGGCTTGGCTCTGACCAGACAGACAGACAGACACCTCACCTCCCAACAAACACTGAGAGGAAAAAGAGAAACCACACCCACTCCTCAAACAGAAAAACACGCCCCACCCCACTTTTCCGGGGCACCTGAAGCAACAGGCACCTTTTCAATGAAGGGAGTACAAACCCTGTTCCACATTCCACATCAGTTCTTTCCAGCCCCACCTCAGCCTGCTTTGCTTACTGCACCTCTGCAAAAACAAGACCACAACCTCCCTGGGGCACAGGCCTCTCCATTCAACTCCCAAGCAGGGTGGGAATGGAGACAGAGTGGGGAACCTCCCCAACACCCCCCCCCCCCACACACACACCCAAAGCCACACAAAGAGCCACTGTCCCTGCCTGGCTGCGCAGGAGCAGCCTGGGAAGCCTCACCCTGCCTGGCAACAGAAACTTTGTACTTCAAAGTTCAGTGCTGGCAGGATGGCCTGGCACAAAGACAGAACAGAATACCTCACTGAGCTGCGGCACCTGTGGCTCGTGCCTGTAATCCCAGTTATTCCAGAGGCTAGATCTGAAGGTAGAGGTTTGAAGTTAGCCAGGGCAGACAAACCCACAAACCCAAGACACTCTCATCTCCAATTAATCCACCCCTCAAATAAAGAAAAGACAAGAAAAGAAAAAAGAAGTAGAGTTGTGGCTCAGGTGGTGGAGAGCTAGTCTATGTGAAAAAGCCAAGAAAGAGAGGCCAGGTCCTGAGTTCAAACCCCACACAAACAAAACAAAACAAAAATCCTGCCTGACTATAGAGTTATTCACAAAGCACCAAGATAGGGAAAAGAACGTTTTTCCATCAGTATTTCTAGCTGGAAGCTGGATGGATAAAATAAACCATTTCACCATTTCCAAACCAAAACAAACACCACCTTGGAACTCAGTGGTAAAGCGCATGCCTGATGTGCACAAGGTCCTGGGGTAAGTATCCAGAAGGGCAAAATTAAAACTCTACCTTGAAGGCACGAGGGCTGAGACCTCTGACCCTACCCCCAAGATCCCTAGACCCCAACTCCTGGATCCAAACGGAGCCAATGCCAGCTGATCTCCCTGGTCAGCCACCACAGGGAGAGCTTCTGGAGAGTCGCTGTTGTTGTTTGTGGTGATATTTGTTTTTGCTTTGGGGTTTTTCTTCTAAGGCGGGCAAGGAAAGGGAGGGAGGAAGGATGAACAAATGCAGTCATGGTATTCAGTCCACACCATGTGGAAAGCGAAGGAAGGGGTGATATAGTGCAAAAAAGAAATGGGCTCCTTACCCGACTTATGAAATGGTAAGCCCTCTACAACACCTTGAGAACAATCAAGTCAGATTTTAAAAGACACACATGGTTAAATTACATTTAGTGTCTTCAAGTGTCTGGCAGATGAGTAATGTAGCTCAGTGGTAAAGAGCTTGCTTAAACATGCAAGGCTCTGAGTTACATTCCCAGCACCAAAAGGAATGAACGAATGAATGAATGAATGAGGCACTTAAAGGAACTGCCTCATTTTTCCTGTTTTCAGCAGTCTAGGGTTTGAACTCAAGGCCTTTGCTTGAGCCACACCTCCAGCCCTTGTTGTGTGTGTGTGTGTGTGTGCATGCATGTGTGCGTGTACAGGCCTGTAGTGTGTACGCATGGGTGCCTGTGTGTATACACACATACCATACTGGGGCTGGGTGTTCTCCCGTATTCATTCCCACTCCAGGCTGGTGCTCTACCACTTGAGCCACAGCTCCAGTTCCTGCCCTGATTTTTCAAACTCCCTGAAAATTCAGCAGCGCTGCAGGGATCTCAGTACCAGTTCCGGGCGCTTGAGGTGCTGCTGCAAGTTCAGGGCCAGGCGATCCCACCATCGGCCTCGGCTGTCGGGGCAGTAAATGTTCTGAGACAGGAGGCTTCGCAGTTCCTGGACGGCCTCCTAGGGTCATAAGAAAGGCAGCAACGTCAGCCTCCCCCACATCCACTGGGGTGACATGACAGGCCAGCCAGACCGGCCGGCGCTGAGCCCCAGGGCTGACAGGACAGGGATTCTCGGCACGACAGGAGTTCTACTGAGCACCCCGGGCCCCGGCCTGTGGGCACAGAGCTCCAGGGCTCCCCACTTTCACCAAGTCCCAGAGGCACCCAGGATCCAGCTGCAGACACGCTGCTGGGCACTGGTTAAGGGTGGCAAGCCCTTACCCTGCTGGGTGATGGGAGACCACAGGGATGTGGGGCAGGAAGGACAATAATGACGTGGGTCCACATCCAAACATTCAGCCTCGGCACAGATCTCCACCCTCAGATCTGCAAGCATGGACGTACTATTTGCTCACTCTAGTCTGGTCTGTTTTGTTTTGTTTTGTTTGGGGCTTGAACTCAGGGCCTGGGTGCTGTGCTTTAGCTTTTGCATTCAGGGCATGGTGCTGCTCTACAACTCGAGCCACGGCTTCACTTCCAGCTTTTTGGATGTTTAATTAAAGAGTCTCATAGACGTTTCTACCCAGAGCTGGATTTGAACCATGATCCTTAGATCTCATCATCCTGAGTAGCTAGGATAACAGGTGTGAGCCACCAGCACCCAGCTCTAGTGTAATCACTTGTGATTCACGATCTCTTGTCAACAAAGAATGATTTTTTTTCTAGAAACATGCGAAATCCACTGGACCCACGCAGTTTTGGGGTTCACAGATTCTTGAGGGCCAGGATGATAGCTATGTATCCCCAGGTGCATAGATGACCTTGAGGTTCAATGACCCCAGCTTTCAGCCCACTCTCCTGTTAGAACGCCATTCGGCAACAGAGAAATGTCACTTATAATCAAAGGGGGCTTTGGCAATGCTGAGAGTAAGGGACATCACCAAACTTCTGATCTGTCATCAGTGTCTCCACACAACTCGTAACAGTTGATTTGTAAGTGCAGGAGATGTGAGATTTCCACCCCAGAAATCTCTCAAGTCTCACACTGTCATACTCCTGTCTGGGCTTCCTGCTGGGTTCTATTCCTGACCCATAAGCCACCTCCACAGCCAAACCACCAGGGGAGCCCACATGCATGCACTGCTCTACAAGGGAACTGCTGAGCGCCAGTGGGCAGTCCTTCCGGTCACGTCACAGCACCAGGAGAGACAGGGTAGGCCCGGGGGCTCGAACCTCATACATGTGCAGTCTCTCCAGGATCTCCACAGCCCGTGACAAAATCCTTGTATAAATCCACCCCACGGTAAAACTCCGCAGAAATAGCGGCAGACCCTCGTGGAATCTGAAAAAATAAAACAAAGTGTATGCAGGTCATCTCATCATTTGATTTGTTGGGAGACAATTTTAAGAGGTGACGGCAGGGTAGGGACTGGAGGGACAAACTGGAAGGGAGAAAGGAAAGGGGTGACATTGTCCATACGGATGTACTCATTACCTGACTTACGTAACTGTATGAGGCCCTGAGTTCAAGCCCTGGTATCAGCACCCAATAAGAGAGTAAGCGACAGAGAAAGAGAGAGAGATGGGGGGAGGGAGGGAGAATGAGAGAGAGAGAGAACAAACTGAAATTTCTACTTTTCAAAAAGATGTATGAAGCCAGGACCTGGTAGCTCATGCCTGTAATCCTAACTACTCAGGAGGCTAAGATCTGAGGATTGTGGTTCAAAGCCAGCTGGGGCAGGAAAAGTCTGTGAGATTCCTTATTTCAAATGAACCACCAGAAAACTGAAGTGGAACAGTGGCTCAAGTGGTAGAGCACTAGCCTTGAGCAAAAGAGCTCAAGGACAGCGCCCAGACCCTGAGTTCAAGCCCCACAACTCACACACACACACACACACACACACACACACACACACATACACACACACAAAAAGATGTATGACAAATACACAAATACTTTTGAGTTGTATATAATTTTATACATCACAAGTCTATACTGTCAGAGCAGCTGGGGTCATGCAGATAGTACAGAAAGATAAAAATAGCCAGTAATAGGTACAATCCAAAGTCAAGTCCCTCATTTTCTAAGCCTTACAAACAAAAATGGCTTTTGCTTTTTAAATGATCTATTTGAGGGATGGTTTGTTTTTTGTTGGTTTGTTTTTTTTTGCATTTTTACTGTTATTATTAAGTAATTGTACAAAAAGGGTTACAAGGGACTGGGAAGGTGGCTCAGTGGTAGAATGCTTGCCTTGCATGCCTGAGGCCCTGGGTTCGATTCCTCAGCACCACATAAGCAAAAAAAAAAAGCCGGAAGTGGCGCTGTGGCTCAAGTGGTAGAGTGCTAGCCTTGAGTTGAAGAGCTGAGGGACAGCGCCCAGGCCCAGAGTGCAGGCCCCACGACCAGACCCAAAAAAACAAACAACAACAACAACAAAAAACAAAAAGGGTTATAATTCCATAAGTCAGATTATGAATACAATACTTCTTGGTCAATGTCACCTTTTCCTTCATTCTGGCTTTTACTTTTTTAAAAAATTATTTTAAAACATACTTCACTATTTAATTCTTTAGTATTTACTGCTGTTGTTATAATAATATTTATTATTATTATTATCATCATCATTGCTATTACTAAGGCTTGAACCTGGCATTGCGCTTTCCCATAGCTTTTTACACTTCAGGCTGATGCTTTACCAGCTTTTATGTTTGATCCACACCTCCTCTTCTGGCTTTTTTTGCTGGTTAACTGGAGGTACAAGTCTTTCAGACTTTTCTGCCCCAGCTGTCTTTGACCCATGATCCTCAGATCTTAGTCTCCCAATAGCTAGGATTACAAGTGTGAGCCCATGGCACCTAGCCAAATCAATATTATTTTTGTTCTAGAATGTGCCTCTTGAATGTTTTCCCATTTTTCTCTCTACTACATTAATAAAGCAACACATTTCTTTTTTTTTTTTTCCAGGGCTGAGGACCAAACCCAGGGCCTTGCGCCCGCCGGTCGGGCGCCCTTCCAGTTTCTTCATAGGTTCGGAGGATGTTTACTGACATTCAACCAGCATAATGGAGGCTCCTGTGCACTTGGAACTTTGAAGGTCAAGGGTCACCTGAGCCATCTTTTCTGACTAGCATGACAGTGGGTTTCTATGGGAAGATCAAACCTCACACTCCACACTTGCCTCGCCCGTACTCCAGGGAGCTGGTACCTCAAGAGACCACAGCTGAAATTGAATGTGCTCCTGTCAACGTGTGCCATACTAGGATCTGAATCCTAGGGGCTGAAGTATTTCCTTCTATTTCATATAGCACTTCTGATTCTATGCAAAGCGGGGTGGAAAACTTCCATTCTATCACAGGTTAGATCAGCAAAAGGAGTATGCTCTTCATGAATAAAATTATAGTAAGTGCTTAGAACAACAGAATCAGTAAGTCAATTTTGGCCAGGACCTCCAGCAACCAAGCTCAGTGATAGGGTGCTTACTTAACCTATCCAACGCTCCATGGCAAAACTGCCATGCCCCTACCCCCCAAAAAGTAAGAAAACCCTCACCTCAGGGAGGGGTGACTTTTCAGTTTGTCCCAATCCCCTTTTGCACGCTGACAGAGTTCCTTAGCTTCTTCCCAGTTCCCAGCGGCCATTGCGGTAGAAATATCACTCAGCATGTGCATGGCGGCTGCGTACCTGGGAAAAACAACATCCAAGAGGCATGAGTGAAGGGCTATCCCCACAATTCTTGCATCCTAGCCACCGCATCCAACTCTCAAGGCAAAAGCATGTCATACTTCATTTACTTGGGTGTTTGTGGTGCTGGTAATGGGGTCAAACTCAGGGCCTGGACACTGTCCCTGAGCTTTTTTTTTTTTTTAACATTCAAGTCTAGTACTCTACCCCCAAAAATAGTCAAACACTTTGGACGGTGTCTTGGTTTGTGAATTTAATGTTGGTAAGAAAAAAAAAAATAATGAGATCTCGCTCACAAGGTGTCCCAGTGAGTGAATGGAATCCTACCTGACAAGGTCCTCTCTGTCCTGGAAGATTCGGGTTTTCCGATGGATGCTGTAACGAGGAAACTGCATTCGGCCGAGATTGACCAGCAGAACGGTGGAGAGCTGGCCCTGACCGCCACACGCAGCTTCCTCATCTTCCACAGAGTCTGTCAATGCAAACAGCAGCAACACCCGGGAAAACACGGCCCTCGGGCCCTTACACACTCGGAGTGAGCAGCCAGCCAAGTCTTTAGCTCTAGAACAACAGAGAACACCTTTCTTGTGGCCCTCATTATTCTAAGCCAGAAGCAAATGTCTAACCTTCAGCTCTGTGACCATCAGGGGCTACTTAACCTCTCTGAAGCTCAGACCCTACTCGGGGACGCAGAGAAAACCAAGCGTGTTCAGCCATCATGTGGCTCAATGAAAGTGGTTCCTAGAGCTGGGGGCTTGTGGCTCACACCTCTAGCTACTCAGGAGGCTGAGATCTGAGGATCGTGGTTGGAAGCCAGCCCAGGCATGAAAGTCCGTAAGCCTCTTATCTCCAGGGCCAGAAGTGGCACTGTGGATCAAAGTGGTAGAGAAAGAAAAAAAAAGTATACAGATATCAATGGCAATGTGAAATGTTGTTTTCTTTTATAATAGCCAAACCTTTTTAAAATCACTGCTCCGATGCCAGGCTGACTCTTGCTCCACGTGCAGACCGAGCGCTGTTTGGCCAGTTTGAGCAAGGACTCCAACACCTGCTGTTTCTGTCCATTGGGATTCACTAAGTGGAAGGCCTTGGCCAGTGTTTTCAGTTCAGGAGCAGAAAGGAGTTCAAGTACTTCAGAGAGATCTTGCAACTCAGACTCTGGAATGGTTAACAACAAGAATAGTTTTAAAAGCTGGACGCTGGTGGCTCACGCTTGTCATCCTAACTGCTCAGGAGGCTAAGATCTAAAGATCACAGTTAGATGCCAGCCCCAGCAAGAAAGCCCATGAGAACTGCATCTCCAATTAAGCACCAAAAAAGTAGGAAGTGGAGCTGT
This sequence comes from Dipodomys merriami, assembly GCF_024711535.1. NCBI lineage: Eukaryota > Metazoa > Chordata > Mammalia > Rodentia > Heteromyidae > Dipodomys > Dipodomys merriami. Next base: position 9,787,480 of record NW_027204826.1, read on the forward strand.
GGCTCAAGTGGTAGAGCACTAGCCTTGAGCAAAAAAAGCTCAGGGAGGGGCTGGGAAGGTGGCTCAGTGGTAGAGCGCTTGCCTTGCATGCCTGAGGCCCTGGGTTCGATTCCTCAGCACCACATAAGCAAAAAGAAAAAAGCCGGAAGTGGCGCTGTGGCTCAAGTGGTAGAGCGCTAGCCTTGAGTTGAAGAGCTGAGGGTCAGCGCCCAGGCCCAGAGTTCAGGCCCCACAACCAGACCAAAAAAAAAAAAAAAAAAAAGCTCAGGGACAGCACCAAGGCCAAGTTCAAGCCCCAGGACTTGCAACAACAACAAAAAATTAATTTAAAAGCCTTTTCTGTTCACTCATGGAAGATAGAAGTTTACTTAGCCAGATGCAAATCAAATGAAAATTTACTGTAAAAATTCTAATTCGTTTGCTCAGAGTCAAAACTAGCTTGCCAAGAATGTATGTCCATGAAAGACGGGAAAGATTCGGCTTTTTTGCTCGAGGCTAATGCTCTACCATCTGAGCTACAGCTCCACTTTCAGATTTCTGCTGGTTAACTGGAGATAAAGAGGCTCACAAACTTTTCTGCCCAGACTAGCTGTGAACCATGATCCTTTTATCTCAGCCTCCTGAATAGCTAGGATTACAGGCATGAGCCACTAGTGCCTGGCTTGTTGTTTTGTCTTGTTTTTGTTTTTGTTTTAATAAAAGAAACAATTATTGCCAGGCTTCAGTGGCTCACACCTGTAATCCTCACTACTCAGGAGGCTCAGAAGGTTCAAAGCCAACCTGGGCAGAAAAGTCCATGACACTTTTTTTTTGTCGGTCGTGGGGCTTGAACTCTGGGCCTGGGCGCTGTCCCTCAGCTCTTCAGCTCAAGGCGAGCGCTCTACCACTTGAGCACACTTGGTTTTGAGCACCACTTGGTTTTCTGAGTGGTTTATTGCAGATAAGAGTCTCATGGAGTTTCCTGCCCAGGCTGGCTTTGAACCGTGATCCTCAGATCTCAGCCTCCTGAGTAGCTAGAATTACAGGTGTGAGGCACCGACACCTGGCTCCATGAGACTCTTATCTCCAAATAATCACACCAGAAAAGCCAGAAGTAGAGCTGTGGCTCAAGCAGTAGAGCACTAACTGTGAGCAATGAAAGCTCAGAGACAGCACCCAGGCCCCAAGTTCAAGCCCAGGGATTGGCACCAAAGAAAAAAAAAAAGAGAAGCAATTATTATTTAACTGGGACCAACCAAGGCGATGTGGCATTGCAAGTGAATCCTTTCATTTCACAAAGCTATGAATCATACCTGTCTGTACAAAGTTTGCTCGCTTTAATTCTTCAATCACAGGAGTTAAATCGGAGGCAATCTCTTCATATTCTAATTTACTCGCCTTAATCCAGGTTAGTTTACGTTGAAAGAGCCTGACGTACAACTTCTGACCACCAGCTGTAACAGTTTACCAACATTAAAATAAATATCATTTTTCTTCTCAAAGACAAATACAGATACTTTTTAAACATGAGCTGAATAAATATACTATGTGAGGAATTCACATATATTTGCCTTATGTGTAACGGTGCCATCTTATAGTATAAACCCTTTTAAAAATTCCAAATTGGACCAGGAACCAGTGGCTCATGCCTATAATCCTAGCCTCTCAGGAGGCTGAGATCTGAGCATTGCAGTTCAAAGCCAGTCCAGGTAGAAAGTCTGTGGGACTTTATAGCCAATTAACAATCAAAACAAGCTAGAAGTCGAGCTCAGGAACAGCTCCCAGGCCCTGAGTTCAAGCCCTTGGACTGGTACATACACATAAAAAATAAGCCTACATATGTTAGATCCAACCTATCTAATTAACCTAATTTTGGTGTTTTATTTTCCCCCTTATTTCCAAGAGTACCTTGAAATTTCTGCCACTTCAAAATGGTGCAAATGTAGTTTAAAATTTTTCAATATCTGTTTCTATTTAGTGTGTATGTATGTGTGTACCAATACTGGGTGATTAAACTCAGGGCCTCCAACTTGTACTTGGCCTTTTCTACTCAAGGCTGGTGCTCCTCCACCTGAGCCACACCTCCACTTCTGGCCTTTTGCTGAAAATCATGGATTTTCCTGCCTGGGCTGGCTTTGAATCACAATCCTCTAGATCTCAGCCTCCTGAGGAGCAAGGATTACAGGTGTGAGCAATAGGTTCCTAGCTCAGGCTGTATTTTTTTTCTTACAGACACAGTTGTTTGACCACTATCAGATACATGTATAAAGGAAAAAATAACTTCACCCATTGCCATGAAAGTACGCTTGCAGCACAGACAAAACCAGGTCCCCAAACCCACCTCTACCTGCCTCTCTTTCTAGACACAAACTTTCTAAGAAGCAGATTCCCACAAGGACTTCTCACAAGCTACAGCGCCCCCTTGTGGACAAGATGCTGCAGCCCCTCACTTCGCAACTCAAATCCCCCACAAAGCCAAGAGGAAGACACAAATTCCCAAGAAAACAATGTCTGAAGATACCTGATAATTGATAAAATCGGGTTATAATGTCCTTCTCCTGTTCATTGAAGAGCATCAGATCATCTTCATTCTCCAGCACAGCTTGGAGGACCATGAGAAAGCTCCGCAGGTAGTAAGGATGGCTGGGTGGGGTCTGAGGGGTCTCGCCAGGATGGCCCTCCTCCGATGATGGAATGCTACAAGTGACATCATTCCTTAAGTCCCTGTCAGCTTCCGGGGGAAGTGTGCAGGTGTTACTCCACTTAGAAACATGGTCTGTAGAACTGTGAGAATTTGATTCTGAATTTGACAACTGTGTAGGGAGATTTGAACCCACAGCCACTTCTACCCTTTCATGCTGACATGCTTGGAGCTTTCTAGCAACTAGGTCATTCTCTTGCTCTCCGAGACTGTCTTCTGAACTTAATTTTAAATCATTCCTAACTGTTAAAACCGGTGAACATAAAACAGAAGTATTATCTGAGCACCCAGGGCTGAAGGCTGACTCCACACATTCCTGGGCTGCCTTCTGGCCTCCATCATCCATATGTTCCAGAATGTTCTCTCCCTTTGGCAAATCCCATGTAAACATATTTTCCTTTTGAGAACTGTTCTCGATCATTGGATTCTTGTCTTCAGTGTCTGAACAATGACTAGCCAATTCTTCATGCTTATCGAGTGACTTTTTAGCTTTTATGGATTTTCTGAACAATTTCGATGACAGGCTTCCCAAAGAAATGATTTGCACACGATTCTTTTCCAAGTCATCTCGGGTTTTGTACACCAAGGCATCTTTATTTTTAAAGTAGGGACTGGTCTGTGGTTTTAGGCCCGTTTTGGAAGAACCACTCTGGCCAGGAGTCAAATTTGTCTTTGGTGATGACAATTTCTTTGCTCTTCTTTCTTCTGTGGTAATGTCAGTTAAATCTGAAGTGGACACATCTGAATTTGTTAAGGAAACCTGAACGGGATCAATGTGAATAGCATGGCCATTGTCAGTACACAGTTGGTCAAGGTGCTGGTTTAATTCATACCTGGGGATCATTTTCCTACAAACTGGGCAGGCAATTCTGGCAGGTGGGGCATTGTTAAAATAGGAAATAATAGAGTTAGATGGGGATTTTGCTGCTTTGACGGTTGATAAGCGTCTGCAATGTCTCTTTGGGGCAGGAGATTTCCCCTCCGCCATCACAAATGTTAAAAAAAGCGCTACCTTTGGTGACGGGCAAGATTCAACGTTCGCCTTTTATTTTCTTGTCCTGAGTTAATAAAATGCGAGGTGTTGTTTGAGCTCATGATTTTGGCTTAGGCAAGGTCTTCTTCCTACAAAATAAAACACATACACCTTAACGATGTGTTTATGGCCCGGATCACCCCCTGACAATCCTAGCTCCTTCAAGGGGAGGCTCGAGATCTGAGGATCTCAAGAAATCAGCCCCAGGCAAACCTGAGAAACTCATCAACTAACCAGAGGAGGCATGGCTCAAGCGGTAGAGCACCAGCCTGGCACGGAAAAACCTAAGGGAAAGCCTCAGCACTGGCTTCAGTGAGTCAAAGTGTGATGTTCTCTGGGGTGAGGTTGGAGGGGGCACCCCGCTGTGCGGGCACTTCGGGGGGGCCTGGCGCTCTCCCGGGTGATGCGCTACCTCAGGGGCACCGCCAGGCCTCTCGCCGGGCTTCGTGTCTCCGGCTAACCGGGGACGTGAGGCTCTGCAGGCGCGGCCTGGCCTCCAGCCGCCGTCCTCGGGCCTCAGCCTCAGGTCGAGCCAGGCTCACAGGCCTCGCAGGCCATCAGAGCGTCCCTTCCCCGTGTCAGCTCCAAACCTTCACATCGGGGGGTCACCCTGTCCTGGAGCCATTGTTTTTCGGGGTGCCCGCACTCCCCCCCTGCTCCCCCCCCATCCCAGGCCCGCGCGGCCCACGTGGGGGGGGGAGTCTGGAAACACGCATGACTACCCCCGCCTCGGCTGCCCCCTGCGGGGCCGCGCGACCCCGCCGGGGTCCCCGCCCTCAGCGACCCCCCTTCCGTCCCCCCCACGCCCCCCCACCGCCCCCCCACGCCTCACGCCCCGCGCCCCGCGCCCCGCGCCTCCCACCTGGCTCCCCGCGCCCGCGGCCCAGGCATGTCCAGCCGATCCCCACAGTCTCGATCTCCACAGGCTCTGCAAGTGGACGCCAGAGCGATCGATCTTTCCCGCTCAGGGAAAGGCTCTCTCCTAGGCTAAGGGCTGAAATCCGGCCCCGTCCTTCCTTTGACACCTGTGGGGACGGGGCGGGGTGGAGGCTGCCTGCTCAGGGCGCCCCGTCCAGGCCGTATATTATACATTATGTATTATTTATTCTAAAAATCATTATATAAACTATAGTGTTATGTATAAAATATGTATTAAAAAGCATGCATATTACATAATATGTATTATACCGATATGTTAATATATATTGATATACTGCAATATTACATATTACCATATGTAATGTACATTATATATTACTTATATTCCATTATATATCAGTAACAAAAAGGATAGGAGAATCAATGTTCAAGAAGTCAATGCTCAAGAATCTTAGGTTTTATATCAAGTATAGCATTTAAGGACTCATTAAATTTGTAATTTCTTTTTGTTGTTGTTGTTGTTGTTGTTGTTGTTTAAATTACTCTTTATTTTGTTTCTGTGCCCTTCATTTTATGGAAACTTGCATCTCAAAAAAAAACGGTTGCCCCCATATTGCACAAGGTAAAAGTTATGGTAGTCCATGTAATCATAAAAGCGAAGAGCCTTAATTTAAATGTTAAAGTGAAAATATGAGATGTGTTGAGGAGGTATGCCTTTACTGGAAGTTAGATGGTACTGTGTTATAGGAAGACTGAATGGGGGTATATCAGCTTGTCAACACAGCAGAGACCTACTTGGAGGCATTGAGGATTACTAAACTTGGGATACTGGATTTGGTTTAGCAGTAGAACACTTCTCTATAATCCCCTCAGACATAGCCTAGAAGGCCTGTGGGAAGACATGATGGCCACAAATTCCAACCATGACTTTCATGACTTTCTCAGCTTCCCAGGGAAGTCAGTCTTCATGACAAAATTAACTCCAGGGAACCCCAAGAGCATCAAGCACTTATCTTGAGGAAGCCTGAGCACCATTAGGAGAGAAGGGATCACTCATCATGGTTGCCAAGACAGGAGCATGGTATCAGGGAAGCAATGAAAGAAAAGGCCAAGTCCTCCTTGGTGAGGGGCTGGCTCCGGACATGCTGCAGCATTTCCAAACCTTGGGCTTGACAACGAGCATCCTGGTGCCCCAAATACTGAGCCATGTTCCTGAGCCACTGCCTGGCCTTTGGTGGACCCACCACAGTGACTTGAGTGTGGCCTGTGGCTGTGAACCAGGGCTCCAGCTGAATGAGGGTGTGCTGTGTTTCTCAATGCAGGGGAGGAATGCGTCCTCTTGGCCGAATATGTCTTTCTCCTGTTGTTCTGTCAGGTAAAAAACCAATGGAGCATCGAAGTTTTCAGGCCAGGTCCACCAGGCTCCCATGCTGTGAGCTCAGCTCCCCTAGCTTTACTCAGGACAGAGCAAGTCCAAGCAGCTGTTTGCCTAAATTTGTAATTTCTTATACAACTAAGTCTTAAGGCACAGGAGTAAATATGCTCATAAAGAATGAAAATCAAGATCAGTGAATTGACTGATTTGGTTAAGAAGGCAGGAAAAAGGAGCAAATACACATGTACTCATTATTTGACTTACCCCTCTGTACCTCACCTTTATAATAACAATTTAAAACAATAAAAACTTTAAAGAAAACAATAGTAAAACCAAGTATAATCAGGTTAATATATTAAATGTGTACTGACTATTCCAATCATGGAATGATTTTTCTTCATGAAATTTAAATACTACCAAAATTAATAAACGGTCCATGGGTACTTGTGTATGTGGTAAAACACATACAAATGTTAAGGAAAGATCAGCACCCAATAGGAGAGGTTAAAAGTGAGCCCTCTCTAGAGATCAGCCTCCCAAATGCTGGGATTACAGGGATATACCATCATGCTAGCACCTTTAAAAATGTTCCTTCCATCTTTCGTATGTGTGTATGTAGGCATGTACTAGTATGCAGATCCTAAGACTTGAATTCATGCTTTGCATTCTCGCTCAGCTTTCTTGCTTATGGCTACCCCTGGAGCCACTGCCTCTCCAGTCTTGAATGTTGCTGGTTAATTGGAAATGGAGTCCTGCACTTTCCTGTCCAAACTAGCTTTGAACCATGATCCTCTAAATCTCAGTCCCCTGAGGAGTTAGGATTTGGGGTGATCCATGGTGCCCAGCTTCCACCTTTTCTTTTCACCTGGCAATGGGGATTAAACCAAGTCTCATGTATGCTAGGACAGGTAGGAACCATCTGCTCAATTTATCCCTCCTACCAATAGGGATAAATTGCAAAAATGCTAGGGGCAGAGCAAGAATCTAGAGTATAGAGCAAACAGACTAAGGTATCTCCCACAGATATAAAGACATCCCCAAACCCAGATGTGAGCAAATTGTCCTTCATATACATAATGAATCATCACTGATCTATACGAACTCTTACGAAATAATAAGGGAAAGAGAATTACATGGAGACTGGAAAACACAATTTCAAAAGAATTGCCAAAATAGCAACTCCCAGGGAAATGAAAACTTCGCAGGTTTCGGGAGACCAGGGAATTCTTTCAAAAAAATGATTTTTGCTGAGTAGACTAGTGAAGAAAGAGAATTCTACTTGGACTAGAAGTTGGAACGTTGCATTTCTGTATTGATGGGGAGCTAAATGTAAGTGTTGGCCCCCAAATGTTCTGGGCCCCCAATTTACTGACCAGTGTAATGGAGGGGGCGGTTTGGTCAAGGGTAGAACGCTTGCAGGTATAATTAGTCTTTTGTTTTATTGTGCCCATCCTGGGGCTTGAACTCAGGGCCTGGGCACTATCCTTAAGCTTCTTTATGCCAGGCTAGTGTTCTACCACTTGAGCCACAGTTCCACTTCCTGCTCTTTAGCAGGTTAAATGGAGATTAAAAGGTCTCAGACTTTTCTGCCAGCTGGCTTTGAATCGTGATCCTCAAATCTCAGCCTCCCAAGCAGCAGGACTTGCCAAAAGACACAACAGCAGAGTGCCATCTTGAAGCAGAGCCTCAGCCCTATACCAGACACCAAATGTGATAATGCCTTGTCTTAGACTCCCTGGAACCCAATACTGGAAGAAGCAAATTATTGTCTATAAATTGTCCCAATTTGGTGATTTTGTTATAGTAGCCTAAGCAAACTAAGAGAATGGATGTTTCTTACTGCCCCACATAACCTGGTTCTATCATGCCACAACCAGCTTCTGCATTGATAAAGAAACCAACACGATCTTCTTTCCCCACTGATTAGTTTCTGCAGATGAAAAACCAGAAGGGAAATCCAGGAGTGGTGACTCACACTAATGTAACTCCAGCTTCTGGATTGGGGGAGATCAGGAGTATCCAGGTTGGAGGACAGCTTGGGCAAAAAAGCTCATGTGACTCCTGTGTTAATAATAGGTGGGGCATGGAGGTGGCCACCGTAAGCACAACTACAAAGGAGGCTTAGGAAAGTAGTTCAAAGCCAGGTTGTGAAAAACATGACTCTATCCACACAAGTAACTAAAGCAGAGAGGAGCTGGTAAGTGAAGAGGTCCTGAGTTCAAATCTCAACACTACCAAATAAAAAAAGTACAAGGGTTCCGCTGAGTTTTGCTCTCATTCTCTACCCAGCTGGACTTACGGGCTGTATTGCATGTATGCAACTCAGCATCTCACTCTGGACAGTATTTTTTTTCTGTTGGTGGGGCTTGAACTCAGGACCTGAGTGCTGTTTCTGAGCTCTTTTTGTGCAAGGGTGGTGCTCCACCATTTGAGCCACAGTGCCGCTTGCAGTTTCTGGTGGTTCATTGCAGGTAAGAGCCCCTTGGTGTGCGGAGAGGCTGGCTCTGCCCGCTGTGTCCTCCGCCTGCTGGCCAGCCCGCATGGCTAGCGTGCCCCCAGCGGCCTGGCCTCCGGGCAGGCTGGGAGGATGGGGATGTGTGTGAACAGTTCTGCCAGCGCCAGGTCTTCAGCATGCCACGCACCCAGGCAATCTCTCCAAATGCACTGCAGACTCTATCACTGCACACTGTGGAAGCCTCAAAGAGTGACCACCACGCAAAGAAAGGTCTCAGACAACAGATCATAAGCTTACACATTTATATATACAATATATTTCAAATATATTACAGCTTTAACTTGTGAACAGAAATATCCTGCGTTTTCTTCTTTTTCTTTTCTGGTTTCTTTGCATCATTGATCTGCATTTTTACTTGATCTTGTAGTCTAGAGAAGAATGCTTGGGAAGACTTTAAGGCCTTGTCTTTCCGTTCATCCTGCCATAAAAAACAAAAATACACGAGCTGCAAATATGCTTATGTGTGGGGAAACCTCAAGTATAACATTACAGCACAGTAAAGAAGAATAAATGACTAACTACTAGGGTTATAAAGAACTCAAGCAGTTTGCATAAAAGATTCTCTGAGCCAGGTGCCTGTGGCTTCCATCTGTAATCCTAGCTACTCAGGAGGTTGAGATCTGAGGATCAAGGTTCAAAGCCAGTCTGGGGAAGAAAGTCCATGAGTCTTTTACCTCCAATTAATCAAAAAAGCCAGAAGTGACACTGTGGCTCAAGTGGTAAGAGTGCCAGCCTTGAACAAAAAAAGATTAGGGACAGCACCCAAGCCCTGAGTTCAAGCCCCAAGACTGGCACCAGAAAAAAAGAGAGAAAGAGAAAAAAAAAAGGTTTTCTGTACCTTCTGCTACAACATTCTTGTAACTTGTGGGAGAAAAAAGTACAAGGAAACTGCTGTCAGAACCTCTGTGCTAACCCCAGAAGCACACAGCAAGTCACCACTGGGGCCCACAGTGGGCGACCCCAGGCTGAGAGGAGTCAGTGGACGCCGCACACCCCCAGCCCCCACAGCCCTCCTCCCTCCCCACCCTTACCTTTAACAAGGCCACTTTGCCGGTCTTGGTCAGATGCTTTAGCTTCTCGGAAGCGGCTGCTCTGCTGAATTTGCCCGCCTGATCTGGGTTGCTCTTCTCCAACAACCTTCGCCGCTTCTCCTTCTCTTTTATTTTCCAACGCTTCTGGAGTTTCTTTCTCCTCCGTTCCCGTTTCTTGTCTGTAGCTGTTTTCTCAGCAGCAGTTTTTAGATCTCCACCTTTATTTTTCTCCTATTAGAAAACAACCCCCAACACACCAATTAAACCTAACTTCACATCAACACGGGGATCAGAAGCAAGAAGGGGCCTGGAGGCGAAGAGGCGGGCGGTGCCAGGCCTGCGCCAGAGCTTTCTGCTTTCTAACTCCAAACTTGAATGTGTTCTTGGGCAGGGCAGACTCAGCAACAGCACAGAGCTGAAGGAAATGGAGAGGCAGAGGGGACAGCTGGGGCAGCGTGCACACGTGAGGTGCACAGCCTCGCTCTGGGCTGCTAATGGGGTCACAGAGAAGGGGGAAGCTTGCTGGCACCCGTGGCCCATGCCTGTAATCCTAGCTACTCAGGAGGCTGAGATCTGAGGACTGCAGTCCAAAGACAGCTTGCAGATAAGTCCTTGAGTCTCTTACCTCCATTTGACGTAGCAAAAAGCTGTGGCTCAAGTGGTAGAGATCAGGGATAGTGCCCAGACTCTGAGTTCAAGCCTCAGGACACACACACGGACGGGGACACACACACACACACACACACACACACACACACACACACACACACACACACACACACACACACACACACACACACACACACACACACACACACACACACACACACACACACACACACACACACACACACACGTATGGAGTAGTCTGAAGAGTAAGGGCAGATACCATTTCTGATTTTCAAGTCTCACAGACTTTCCTGCCCAGACTTGGCTTTGAACCTCAGAACCTCAGATCTCATCCTCCTGAGCAGCTGGGATTACAGGCCTGAGCCACCAGCACCTGGCCTAAGGATCTGGCTTCTTTTTGCTCAGGACTGACCTGGACAACAATCCTATTCACACTTCCCACATAGCTGGGTTGAGATATGCACTACTGCACTCAACTTACAATCCCCCCTAATCTCAGTGGGCTGAGTAACTGAGATCCAGGGGCATGTCACAGTGCCTGGCTTTGCCTATAATTTACATCATTCTCAAGTTTACTTATAATATAGCTAATGAAATATAAATCCTATGTCCTAGTTGCTATACTCTTTTACGAATGACAGCAAGAAAAAAATACCTCTGTATATATTCAGTACAGATGTGATTTTTTTTTTTTTTGGTCTATTTTTGATCCACAGCTAGCTGAATCTACAGATGTCACACTCGCAGGTATGGAAGGCCAACTGTACCTAAAACCCACTTGAACGAACTAGAATAAAAGCTGCACACTCAAGGGAGATGACAGGACTAGAGATCTGGCTATAACAAACCGACTTCTAAGCAGGGTGAGTTTTCAACACTGGCTAAGTTCTTACCTTGATTTCCTCTGGGGCCAGCAAAGCCGCGTCACTGACGCTCACCGGGGCCACTTCCTCCATGGTTATGGCCGGCAGATTCGACACAACCTTGATCTCAGGGACAGGCTGGAAGACACAGTGCACATTAGAGGCAGTCAGAGAGAGGCAGTCAGAGAGCCCTTAGCATAGCAGCTAGGAAGTAACTCAGAGACTGGTTTCTGTGAATCTCATCTGGCCTTCATGGGGGAATTGGAGAGGGAATGAGGAAAATGACAGACCACTTGATAAAACAGCATTTCTCAGTTTCCAGCTCCCAGAATATCTTTAACAAAATGGCATGGACTAACTAATTTTCATGGACTAACATGAAAAACTGGGAGAATTTCAACATAAATGAGAACAATGGAAGGAGGAGAAAGTACACAACACCAAAAAAGGGCTGAGCTATTTGGTGTTCTGCTAGGCTGGTTTCTTCTGTTTATGAGGAATACTGCCCAGGACACGCAGAAATTAAAAACGTGTCTCATGCTGGCCAGGACAATGGCTTATGTTCCTCATGCTGCATTCTTGAATGGCCCTCTGAGGATGACTGTTGAGCCCATGTGAGGAAGTGGCTGAGAAGCGGAGAGGAAGGCTGAGATCCACGCGCCCACAGAGCCTGTCACCCAGCCTCTGCCCACTCATTTCCTACCACAGTGACGTCACCAGGGAGGTATTCGCCTCAGGAAACTTCATAGAGAATAAGAGGGACCCAGAAACACGACAGGATCCCGGATCCCAAGGAAGAGAAAAATGCCAGTGGGAAGAAAACAATTTCCCCCACAGGACCCTGCTCAATTATTGACTAGGAACACCATGTTCCATTCTATAGTTTAAAAAGGAAGAGAGAGGAAGTGGAGACGGTCCAAAACACAATGGGAAAGGGTGGCTGGTGGCTGGTACATGCAGTCTGTGGAGACAGCAGGTAAATTGCAGACCTGAGTATGAAAAAGTCAACAGCAGGGACAACCCACTGTGCCAATCATTTTTCTTTCTGAAGAACAGATCGGAACCGCTTTTGAAGTGGGGCAAGTAGACACAGGTGCATTTGTTCCTTTAACCCACAAGATTCTGAAACTCTGACTGAGGGCTTGCTGCTCAGGCTCTGCGCTGGGGCAGGCACAGTCTGTACTCACTTGGGGAAGAAGAGTAGAGATGATGAACCACCAGCCAACAACGGCAACCGGGCAGGGACAAATGCAGGGAGGAGGGAGGGGGCACACTGCTCCAGACAAAGGGCAGGGAAAGTCGGCAAGGAGCAGAGAGGCAGGTGTGCAGCTGAGGGGAGAGGGGAGAGGCCAAGGTGCAGAGAACAGAGCAGAGGTAGAGCTCCCTGAGAATGTGCTGGGAGGGGAGGGCCTGAGCCTGCTCAAAATCCCGAAGACCAGGGCATCTGGGTGGCTCACCAGGGCGGCCAGAGGGGAACATGGAAGCCAGAGGAAGCAGCTGTCAGGCTGCCAGGCTGGAGGACTCAGGTCATCTCAGAAAAACTCCCTCAGTAAGAAGTGCTGGCCAAGAAGGCTCGAGCAATCCCACGCATCCCTGGACAGTTAACTCCAGGCACCTGGGGCCTCTAAAAATGGTTCCCACCATTGCAAATTTTTACAACAGTTTAACAGCTTGAAAAGCAACAGTTTAACAGCTTGTTTTCTGTGCAACAAGACAAAATATTGGTCCAGAAACAAGCACCTAGCCATCAACAAATCAGAACGGATCTTGGAAGGGACCTCTCTGGACAGCGGAAATGATCTGCCTATCACAAAGCCAGTGAGCAGCAGAAACAGTTTCAAGTTTTCGATTCCTAGACTACTACTCAGTTCCTTTCAGACTCCACAAAGGAGAGCCAAAGGCAACAGGCAAACAAGTACCACCAGGGTGGGAGAAGGAGCTGAGGATTCTAGATCAGGCAGGTGCTGAACCCAGCCTGGGTCAGTCAGTGACAGGGAGAAGGGCTGGGCCAGACACAGGAGCATCATGCTGTGGACAGCAAGGCCCTGTGTGTGGGACTTGACAAGGCTCAGAGTGGGCTCTGGGCCGACAGGAGGGATCATCGCACAAAAACTCAGGGAGGGTCATGCCTGCTGTCTGCATCCTGAAGGGTTCACACACGTACCGGTTTAGGGATGAAGTGGAAGTTTGACAGAGCATCCAGTTTTAAGAAGAGGGAATCCATCATCTTCTGAATTTCTACGTGCTCAGGATTTTCTTCTTCCTCTGTTTTTTGCTTAGGGAAAAAAAGTCAATCTCATCAGATGAAGAGAGTCATGCCCAGACTCTACCACTTAACAGAAAGAATGGAGAATGAACCTACATAATCCTGCCTGGAGGTCTTTTTACCTGGCTGAGTTTGATGTATTCTTGTTCATAAATTTCAGTGAGACTCAACTTGCTCTTCTCATGGTCTAACGTTAAGCGCTTTTTATATTCGTACGCATCCTCTTTAGGCTTTTCTTTCCTTACAATATCATCCCAAGCCTGAAATATAAAAGGTAGTTGGAATTTAAAATCAACAAAATCAGTCATTTGTTTCTAGGTTCATATGAGAATTATAGCAAACAAATGTATCACTGGTGCTCACTGGATACTACATGGAAAATGAACTGTACAATTTGTGGGTTGGAATGGGAGGGAAAAACTGGGAGAGAGCGAGGGAAGGGGGTGATGTTATCTAAAAAGAAATGTATTCACTACCTAACTTATGTAACTGTAACCCCTCTGTACATCACCTTTATAATAACCATTAAGAAAAGGAGAAATAAGTAGTTAAGTACACCCTTAAAAGAAAAACAAAAAAGAGTTATAGCAAAAACAAAGTACCTTTTTGTCAGGTGCTGGTAGCTCATGACTGTAATCCTAGGAGGCTGAGATCTGAGGATCACAGTTTGAAGTCAGCCTGGACAGAAAAGTCCATGAGACTTATCTACAAGTAACTACCCAAAAGCTGGAAGTAGAGCTGTGGCTCAAGTGACAGAGCACTAGCCTTGAGCTCAAAAGCTTAGGGTCAGTGGGTGCCCTGAGTTCAAGCCTCAGGACTGGCACCAAAAAACCAAACGAACAAAAAACCAAAAAAGTACTTTTCAACTTGAGGAATGATTTCTCAAGTCATGAGGAATAAGCATTATGAAAAGGAGAGTGGCATTAAGTCTAACATTCTTTCCTTTTGTTAAAGGAGTCTTTCTTCTGGTTACTAACCTTAGCCCCACATTTCCTCCATACACTATTGAGTGTATCTCATTTGATTTCAGCTGTTCAGATCGTGTGCCCTCCCCCTCCTTTACTTCAGACACCAAGCAGCAGCTGAGAAGGTTATAAAGCCATTGCTTCCGTGCATGTTGGCATAAATCTTAGGTTTATGCTAAGTTTACAAAATCGGATCTGTTCTTAGGCAGCAATTCTTTGCTAGGTTATGGACACTGGAGAAAACACACCGGCTATGGTGCCTAGATCAAGGGTCACACTGGGACCAGTGCAAGTCAGACATGGCCACCAAGACAGAGAAGGGCGGGCACAGGCCACAGCTTCCGGCTACCTCTCTCCGCACCCATCCGCCTGCCTCTACACAGTCTAGTCTTAAGGCTTTAGGTAGAAAGAAAGCATGATTCCCACTCTCCAAATGCTTTCACATCATTTTCTCTAAGTTAAGCTTGATGTCACTCTCACTAACCTGATCTCGTATCCTCTGCTTGATAAGGTCTTCCAGCTGCAGCGTGGTTTCCTCGGTGATCACAGGTGCTAAGGGAAACACAGCATGCCTTCACTGGAACGTGTACATTAGCACAGTGATTCTCAAACTGCAGTCGGTCCGTGGACCCATAGAATCAGTTAAGACCTCAGAACTTGTTGGCCAACCCCTTGGCTCCTAAGTCCCGGTGTGAAGGGCAACTGCTATCTGCATTTCTTTGTGTGTGTGTGTGCCAATCCTGGGCCTTGAACTCAGGGTCTGGGCGCTGTCTTGAGCTTCTATTGCTCAGGCCAGCACTCTACCACTTCAGCCACAGCTCCATTTCCCTCATTTTTGGTAGTTTATTGGAGTTAAGAGTCTCCTAGACTTTCCTGCCCTGGCTGGCTTTCAACCTCAATTCTCAGCCTCAGAGCCTCCTGAGTAGCTAGGATTGTAGGCATGAGCCACTGGCGCCTAGATCAAGTTTTTCTGAATAGAGTTGGGAAAACACAAACAGCATTGGATTCTATCAAGAGAAACCCAAGAAAAAGCATGGCCGCCAAGCCTGCAGGCCAGCCGTGCCCACCCATGCGGACGGCGTGGTCGAAGTGCAGCGTCTCCTCCAAGAGGCTGTTTTCTGGGCGCTTCTGGGCTGTCACTTCCCCCTGGAGTTGCCAAGGCTTCTTTTCCATCAACTCTTTTTCTAAAGAGGCGATTTTTTCATTCATCTACAAAAAAGACAAAATCAGACATTTGCTTAGGGGATAAGTACAGACGTAAAGAACGAGTAATATTTTAAAGTAGTATTAAAGTAGTATTCGAGAAAATGGAAAAGCAAGAACTGTTCTGCTCTTGCCAAGATAGAAGGGTGCTAACGAGTTCCTCTTCCTGTTGCTTGAGTGAACTGCAGATCTTTTTCCCATGGATTTGAAAAGCGATGGCATACCCAAATTCTACTCATTTCCAACTTCTAAACAATGATTCAAAAGACCTTAGCAACGGTTTTAAAAAGCACTGACACCCAACCAGGCACCAGTGGCTCAGGCTGTTCAGGAGGCTGAAATGTGAGGCTTGAGGCAGAAAAGTCCATGAGACTCCTATCTCCAAAAAACCCAAATAAGCCTGAAGTGGAGCTGTGGCCCAAGTGGTAGAACATCAGCCTTGGATGAAGGAGCTAAGAGGACAGACATTCACACCCCGAGTGCAAGCCCCACTTGGGTCACCAAATGAAAGCTATAGGCTAGGAAATGTACACAAGTCATTAGATGCTCTCCTGGTGGTCTCTACATACAATACAGAGCAATAATTTTTTTTCAGGGCTGGCAAGCAGTTCTAACAGGTAAACCCAGGTATAGATTAGGGAGTTCCAGGCTCGTGGTCCTAGTAGTTACCTTCTCCTGTCTTTTCTCAAAAGAGGATTTAACGTCATCAGCCTCTTCTTTGACACGTGGTGCTTCTCCGCCTTCTGTATCTTCATCATCCGGCAAAGCAAAGGTGACTCTTTTCAAGCCCTCTTTCGGTGGCTTCTCATCTTCACTATCAAACTCACTATCTTCATCCCTAGGAAATCAAAATGCTCGTCAAAGGAAAACACCACGCTCCCTGGAAATACATGAACCAAATATCTAGTCATGTTCTCTTCTATTCCCAACTGCCACCAGATAGTCAGAACTTCTGAAATCATTAAGGTACTAAAGAATATAGCAGGAATTGTTTAGGTGAGATGCTATGTAAAAACAGAATATATTCAAATACATGATTCATCAATCTGTATCACAAAATTCTTTTTTTGGTGGTACTGGGGACTGAACTCCAGGCTTCACACATGCTAATAAGCAGGCAATCTATGCCTGGTTATTTTCCAGGTGGGGTTTCGCTCTATGCTGTCCTGCCTGCACTGTGATCCTCCAGTGTCACTGGAGATAATAGGTATACACAACTGCACTGAGCCAATGGATGAAATGGAGCCTCTTGAACTTTTCTGCTCTGGTCAGTCTTAAAACTGTGATCCAGTGAGCTGGGCCCAAGTGGCTCAAGCCTGTAATCCTAACTACTCAGGAGGCTGAGATCTGAGGATCGTGGTTTAAAACTAGCCCAGGCAGGAAAGACTGTGAGATTCTCATCTCCAATAAACCACCAGAAAACCGGAAGTGGAGCTGTGGCTCAAGTGATAGAGCTCTAGCCTTGAGCTGAAGAGCTGAGGGATAGCGCTCAGGCCTAGAGTTCAAGCCCCACAACCGACAAAAACAAAACTGTGATCCTCTGACCTCTGCCTCTCCAAATAGCTAGGATTACAGGGTGAATCCACTGAGGCTGGCCAAAACTCTTAGCTCACAAAAATACCCTGGCTTTACTGGAACAAATCCAAATCCAAGGTCCTTCACTGTAACACAGGTTTGCTACTGCTAGTGCTATTTTTCGTTATGAGATAATCCTCAATGTTCCTTTAAATTCAAAGACTTTCTTCTGGTTATCTTAAGACAGTGTGATGGTAGAAAATCTACTACTTTACTTTAAGCGGGGTTGGTTGGTTGGTTTTCTGCTTAAACTCAGGGCCTAGAAACTATCCCTTAACTTTTTGGTCAAGGATGGTTTCCCTACCACCTGAACCACAGCTCTCCTTCTATCTTTTTGGGGGAGTTGGAGATAAGAGTCTCATGGACTTTCCTGCTTAGGCTGGCCTTGAATCACCTTCCTCAGATATCAGTCTCTTAAGTAGCTAGGATTACAGTCGTGAGCCATTAGTATTTGGCTACTATTTAGTTGTAAAGTTTAGGACTCCAACTTGCTATCAGATGCTTTATGTTCATTGGCAGGTGCCCTACCACCTGAGCCATGCCTCCAACCCCTGGAGTCTTAACTTAAGGAAAATCCATTACTATTATGCATATACACACATGACTGGCAATTCCATCCAATGCAGAGGATGATTTGCATTACTCACATTTCAGAAATGCTTCCTTCTGCCTCTTCTGCCTCTTCGTCAGCAGTGTCTTCCTCTTCTTTGTTTGAACCCAACTCATCGCTATCAGCACTCGCCATGTCTCCATCACTTCCAACTGGATCAAAGAAATCTTTATATTTCAAATCACGGGAGCTTTTACCTGCCTAAAAGAATAAAGAACATTTGAAGATATAAAAATATATAAATAAGTTGATGTTAGGCAAGATGAACCCCACAATAAGGACTCAAATGGTTTTTCTTTCTTGCTATTGTTTCTAACATATTTATAAGATGATTTCTTTGTTGCTTTCTATGTCCCTCCCCCACGGTATAATCCCTGTTTTCACTGTATTTGATGTTGGTATAATTTGGGGGGAGGGGGGGAGGGAAAAAACAAATTGTGGCTCAAGCAGTAGAGCGCTCGCCTTGAGCTGAAGAGCTCAGGGAAAGCGCCCAAGCCCAGAGTTCAAGCCCCACGACCACCACCAACAACAAAACAAAACAAAAACAGCATATAAAAACAATGCTATGTTTTCTGACTTTAACAATACCAGCCAGAAATAGCCATGAATAATGCTAGCAACTAATAATAGTTCCCTAAAACTGTAAGAATAACTGGAATATAAACTGGAAACATAAAATAAAAATACACTATTTCAGAGCTGTAATTACTTCCAAAAATACCCCTGCCTAAATCAGTATTAAATCCCTCCTTTTCACTTGTGTTTTGGAGCCAATGTCTCACTGTGTCACCCAGGCTGGCCTCTTATTCATGATCCTCTTGCCCCAGCCTCCCCAGTGCTGAGATTACAGGTGTGTTTACTACCATAGCCAGCTTTCAGAATTTTTAGTGTCTGGTGAAAACACATGTTTGAGGGACACATGTGTGATCATGGTTCTTGAGCTACATAGTTTAATTTCTTCAGTTAACTTCTAGATCTAGAATTTCACTTGGGCTTTGGTAAATTTGATGGCACTTTCCTAGGGAAGACACCTAATTTGAGGAAGGAAATCTACTTTCTCCAAACTTTACCTTACGTTTTTTACTTCCAAACAATTCTCCCTCATCATCAGAATCAATGTCTTCAAAAAGGTCCACATCTTCCTCTTCCACCTCTTCACCTTTTTCCTCTTCTTTTTCCATTTTGTCTAAAAAGGTCTCCATTTCAGAGAGTTTGAAGAATTTGTCATCAACCACAGACTTCTTGCATGGTTTCTCAGGCAGTTTCTTTGGCACCTTGCTCTGCTGTTCCAATTTGCTCTGCTGTTCCAATTTGCTGATATCAAAGTCAAGGTCAGAATCTTCATCACTGAACACGGGGCTTTCCCTGAGTTTATGTTGTCTTGATTTTTTCACCTTGCCATCCAATTTAGGATTGTCATTATCTACCTCTGACAGTTCCTCCTCCTCCAAATCTTGTTCTACATCCTCCTGGCCATCAGCCTCTGTGTCTGAGCCATCCTCTTCACACTCCTGCTCTCCACTCTCAGGGAGAAGGCTGATGTCCTCATCTTTCACTGTTTCATTGACTGCATTCTGGAAGTACTGTAAAACTGGCTTATTTTGCAATTCCAACTGCTGCCAAATCTGCTCATCATCAAAATTGTCTATCACTAGTTTCTGTAAAGGACTCCCGGAGATCTCACCGTTCTCTAGTACTTTATTGAAGTCATAAAGAACTTTGGTTAAAGAAGTGAAGTTTGTTGCTAATCCATCTTGAATCCTATTGGGGAAAAGGATTAAGTTAGAAATTAACACATAATAATATGACAGCACTCTGAATTAGAAGAAAAGCAAAAACCCTAACTCTTATACAAAGTAAAATAGTGAAAAAGTTAAATACTATCTTTTGTGTGTGCCGGTACTGGGGCTTGAACTCAGAGTTCTCACTTGGTTGTTTAGTTCAAAGCTGGCACTGCACTTGAGCCACACTTCCACTTCTGCCATTTTGCTGGTTAATGGCAGATAAGAGTCTCACAGCGGACTGTTCTGCCTGAGCTGACTTTGAATCGAAATCCTCAGATATAAGCCTCCAGAAGAGCTAGGATCACAAGCACGAGCCACCAGCACCCAGGCAAAATATTGATTTTTAAGTATACATTATGGCTCCCAACATCATATTTTGCTGATGAGCCCAGACTGATATAGGAAATGTCAACTAAGTGTTTGAGTTGACTGTATAGATTTTAGACAGGAAAACCATAAGAGATATATCTGCATAAAGAACATTCATAAGGAAATGCAAAGACTTGGAAAAAAAATTATACTAAGTGAAATAAGCCAGACCCAGAGAAACAGAACGTTACATGCTTTCCCTCATTTGTGGTAGATACAAAGTTCCCATAAATCTGTAAGTAAACAACTGGGGGTATGAAAGTGGTTGCAAATGAGTTAATTGAAGTACAATATACTTTATGGGAAGCTCAGATAGTGTAATTCTTTAGAAAAACTCAAGGCCCAACAAAATAAGTACCACAAAATGGGTACTTGCAAGAGGGAAACAGGGCCAGGGGAATAGTAGATAAATATAGAATTCATTGTATGTACCACAAAATTAAGAAAAATATGCGAAAGGATGAATCGAAGGCGGGTGAAGATGTTCAAGGGATGATACAGATCAAGATGCATGGTTTACATATAAACTCCTTTGTTAAAATGACAATTCAAATACATATCCTAAAAAAATTTAAGAACAGTGAAGGTAGGGATGGGAGGGGGGAAGGGTGGGTAAGAATATTGAAAGCAGTGACAATGATCAAGATGCCCTGTATTCATAAACTGCTTACATGAATGGTAACTCCTTTGTGCAACTATGTAACGATAATGACCTATAGTAAATTAGACTTACATTCTCAACTCAGCTACATTATATACTACTCCATTCATTCAGCTAGTGGCCAACATCTGCTTTGGCTAGAAAAATGGGGGAAGGCATCTTTGGGGAATGTGATACCTGACAGATTAAAAAAGGTTACTGTTACGAAGAGCTAGTAACATGTACTCTGGGCAGAATAACCAGCAAGAACAAATTCTCCAAGATAGAATCCAGCCTGAAAAGCTTGAACAAGAAGACTGCCTCAGCTGCACTGTGGTGAAGGAGATTAGGAGAAACTTAACTAAGCAGGTTTTTGAGGTTAGAGTCTGCCACTTTAACTCTACCAAGAAAGAATGAAGATTTTAGGTCAAAAAATGAAATGAGCTGGGTTGACACTGGCTCATGCTGGTAATCCTAGCTACTCAGGAGGCTGAGATCTGAGGATTGAGGTTCAAAAGCCAGCCTAGGTAGCAAAGTCTGTGAGACTTTGAACTCCAATTAACAATCAAAAAGCCAGAAGTGAAGATGTGGCTCTTAAGGGTAGAGCATCAGAGATGTGAGCAAAAAATGACAGTTTAAGCCCCAGTACTAGCACACACGTGTATGCCCACACACACACACACACACACACACACACACACACACACACACACACACACACACACACACACACACACACACACACACACACATGCAATGATGATGACTTATACTCTGGAAAGTCGACCAGCACAAAAAGAATGAAGGTAGGGTGATTGAGAGGTTGAAGTAGCAATCCAAGCAAAGGAGGACAGAGGTTTTTGTTGGGAGTCAGAGCAGTGCATATAGCAACAGAAGAATCGCAGAACCTACTTTATAAAGGTAATACTGACAGGAAGGACGAACGGGCTTGCCGAAGAATCAGAGGTAGAACAGAGAAAGCGGAAGGCACCACAGAAGCAGTCTAGATTCCGAGTAACTAGAGCGACAGAACTATCACTCTGTTTTCCATCAGATTTGGGTATGTAACGTCTGTCACACAGCATCGACAGTTGGAACTCTAGGAAGAGCCTGAGTCGTAATTTTAGGAGATCTTAAACTCCTTGAGCAAAAATTAAGTCCGAAACATTGCAATGGCAAAGGGGGGCGGGGTGGAAAAATAATCGGAATACTCAAGATGCTAGGTCATGCGCGCGAGAGTGGGGGAGTTGCACAGAAAGCAGCAAGTTAGTGCGTTCAAGAGATCGGGGTGCGGCGGGCAATTCGAGGGGGGCCTCTGGGCCTTCAGGCCTGAGCTTGGTTCGATGTCAACAGCACTAACTGGGAACCTAAGATCTTGACAGATCACGGAAGCAGAACTGACTGAGATTTGGAGGAACAGGATCTAACCCCCCCTTTCATTCCTCCCAGTCCGGGTTCGGCCCTAGGATTTGCAACCCATGCCCGGGAAATCCGAGGCCGCCCCCGGGCCCCGGATCCGCGCCACTTACGTGAGGAAGCTCTCGGGCCGGCTGGTGGCTTTCCCGGCCTCCCGCAGACACCGTTCCAGAGTCCGTCGGCGCCAGGCCGGGTGAGCCATGGCAGCCAAAGCCCTCCACGCACCGCGCCGCGTGCGACCGGAAGGGAACCCACGGGAAGCCGCGCGACGAAGACGCGCCCGGGGAAACCCGAGCTCAGAACCAAAGGTTCCGCCGCGCACAGCTTCCGGACCCACAGCTAAGCCGGAGCCAATGGCAACGCGAGAATTTCCATTGGAGGCGGGGACAGGGGCGGAGCAGGAAACGGAAACAATACTGGATCAACCCGAGCGCGCTTGCGCTTCCTCCAAATAGTGTTTGGGGCTTCCTCCCCACTAATGGTGATGCGTAGTCGCTTTGTGCTTTAGGTACAGTAAGTGGTCTGGCGACATTATAACAGAAGAGCAGGCCGCTTCCTAAATCCTTTGGAACGTAACCACGCTCGCCTTGCCCTCCGCCTCATGCCCCGCCCCCAGCCTCGTGCCCCGCCCTTCTCGCCCTGCTCCGCCCTTCTAACTCACGCCACGCCCCCAAGCCAATGCCACGCCCTCTCGATACAATGCCTCGCCCGCCCACCTCATCACACACCACGCCCTCCGTCTTGCGCCACGCCCCTCTGTCTTACGCCACGCCCACCCCTCTGGCCGCGTCCCGGAGCCGATTTCCTCGCCAGCTCCTCCGGCTCTCGCGCTTTAGCCGGTCTCTTCCCCAAGATGGCGCGCGTGTTGAAGGCCGCGGCGGCCGCGGCCAACACCGCAGCAGGTGAATACGGGGCGCCCTCAGATCCCCGTGGGGCTGGGCGTGTGGGGCGGCAGGCCGGGGCGGAGGAGGCCGCGGCGTGGTCGGGGCATGTGGATGTGACGCGTCCGGGACCCGGTTCCCCGCGGCCCTCGGCCCCGGACCCGAGCGCGGGATCTCTGCGAGTCTGCCCGGCACCCCGGGAAGTTTTCCAGGGGTCCTTCTTCCCGCGGGCCCGAGAGACGAGGGGAACCTGTCCGGGGACGCACCGGTCGGGGACAGAAGTGAGGACAGGCGCTTGCCCGTGATCCAGCTGCTCAGGAGGCTGAGCTCGGAGGACTGCAGTTCCAAGCCAGCAACAAACAGCACAAACAAGGGGGAAACGTGGATCAAGTGGTAGAGCACCAGCTGTGATCGAAAAATCCAAGCAAGAGTGCTAAGCCCCGAGTTCAAGCCCCAGTACCAGCACACACAGACAGACAGACAGACAGACACACACACACACACACACACACACACAACGAAGGAAAGAGAAGAGACTTACTGTCTTGTACACCTTAAGGAGAAAACAAAAGATTTGATGGGTTTAAACTTGCTTGGGAACACCTGACGGTTAGCCAAGTATAAGATACAAGGAAGGAGTGTTTTACTCATATCCCAATATATGTATCATTTTGTACATAAACAAGAAAAATAAAGGCAGAGGGATTGGCTGTACCTTAAGTACTCTTCACCTCGAATCAGCAGTTAATGTCAGTTGTTCAAGTTTTCTAACTCCTGCACTTTCTCCTTTCTGTTTTTTTTGTTTTTTTTTGTTTTTTAAAATCTGAGCTCTCCTGTTGGGAGAAAGTGCAAAGTCATAAAGCCTCAGAGTTACTCGGGAACATTAGTGACAAAGCCTTCAACTAGTGTGTTTTAAAAACGTTGGAGGGAATGAATAAAGCTTTGTTAATCCCAGACTTTTCTCCTAAAAGGAAAAAATAAAATAAAAGGGATTAGCATAGGTGGCTCACACATAGTCCCAGCGACTCCAAAGGCTGAGATTTGAGGATTTAAGCTTGAAACCAGGAAGAGCAAACAAATCTGAGACTCATCACCAATTAAATAATGAAAAGCTGGGGTGGAATTGTGGTAGAGTACCAGCCTAGAGCAAGTACTAAGGCCCTCAGTTTAAACCCAAGTACTGGCACAATTTTATTATTATTTTTAAATGCTCTTATCCCACCTGTTTTATCAGTTCAAGTCATCTTTTGAGACCCATCTCAAATTGAGTTAGTTACTTGATTACTTTAGTATTTTCCAACGATCACAACTTTGCTGAATTATCTAAAAGTTACAGGGGCTAAGTGATGAGCCACACAGAAAGCAAAGTCTCACCCTATTAGGTTTAGCTATCTCCATACTTAATTCAGGTTAAAGGGACAATATATATCATCCGCCTAGATAGAAACAAATATTGTAATGGTCTGAAGCACAGTTGGCACAGAATTCCTGAATAACATGATATTCAATATTCAAGTTTTGATAATACACTTTAGCCTTTGGTAAAAATCTAAGTCAGGATCTTAGTTTACATACCTTTAGGGAGGGGTAGGAGAAAGTACTAGGGGTTGAACTCAGGGCCTGGACACTTAGTTTTTTTGTTCGAGGTTGGCACTGTACCATACCACTTGAGTTGCAGCTCAACTTTATGGGTTTTTTGGTAATTAATTAGAATTGAGTGTCTCCTGGACTTTCCTGCTGGGAAATTGTGAGCCTCAGATCTCAGTCTCTTGAGTAGTTTAGAATTACAGGCCTGAGTCACTGGTACCTGGATTCACATACATTTTGGAGGAAGGAAGAAAAAAAAAAAAACCACCTCATGAAATGAAATAATCTCTTACCTCTCTTATCAAGCAGTATTGCTCAGAGGACATATACCAGTAAGATTAAAAATTGGGAATTGAAAGAATTGTAAAGGTTAGGAGTGTAGATGGAAATAGAGCCTTTCTAGAATGTACAGGGTCTGTATTCAACCTCCAGCCAAAACAAATAGTTCTAAAGGAGTGCGAGTTTAATGATTGACTAAATCAACTGTGATATTGACAGATCTTGGCATTGCTACTTGGTATGGCATTAAGGAAATGACTTAAGGTCTGTCATAGAATTATTGGGGGAATTAGGTGAAATGAAGTGCTCACAGAACTCCTAACCGCTATCTCAATTTTTTTTATGGCCTTGAAGACTGGTAGGGCTATATCATTACATGGAATCTTCCTATGACAAAATACTTGGAGTTTGTGACTTCACAGTTAAACATGATTCCAGATTGAAGCAAAGTTACATAGTAGCATCAGCATGTAATTCTAACTGAAGTAAACCCATAGGCATTATGGGAAATGTGAGGTAAAATCAAAGTTTTTGGGTTTTTTTAACCCATGAGATTCTGCCCTCTACTGACTATAAATCCTAGCAGGTGACAAAGTTAATATCTAATTTTTACATAATATACTTCAGTACATTTGACAACAGACTCTTGCAGCTAGATCTTTACTTTTATGCTTGGAGAAATTGACCTGAAATGCCAAATATGAACAGGAAGAAAGACAATACTTTTAAGTCAATACAGTAAAAGTGATTAGTAAGAACATGACTCATGAGACCCAATACTAAGGGAGAGGTAAGAATTAAGAGTGAATACACACTTTCTCGTAACAGATAAGCTACAAAATGTTTGAAATGTTGGCTTCATGTTATGTCACAATGCGTTCATATATAAAATTGCCCATTGTGTGTGCAATATTTTTGTCATTACTCAAAATGTTTTTCATATAATATATAAAAATATAGCACATAATATACATATAAACACGTTATATAAATATACATTTAGATATGTGTGTATAATTTAAAACACTGTTCTTTACCCAGTTTTTGCTTGATCTATAGGATTCCATCCGCAGATCTTTCAATGCCTAGTGTCTCCTCTTCCTCCTCCTTTAAAGTTTAAGTAGCATAAAATTAGCCATTAAAATGTATAAGTGAACTAGCATTTATTACATTTGCCATGTTGTGGAGCTGTCACCTCTATCTTGTCCCAAGACGTTTTGCATAACCCCAAAAGGAAACCCATTTTTGTATTAAGCACTCTGCATCCCTCCCCTCCCCTCCCCTCCCCTCCCCTCAGCAGCCACTATTCTGCATCTGCCTGTGCGTTTCCTATACCTGATATTTGATACTAATGAGATCACATGCTATAGGATCATTTGTGTCTGGCTTCTGTCACTTATCATAATGTTGTAGCACTTCTTAATAATAGTCCATTGTAAAGGTATGTGTAATGTTTCTTTTTTTTTGGCTGTTGGGGAATACTGTTGCTATACATATTAGTTTATGAGATTCTAGTTGCAGTTGCTGGGGTACTTGTTGGGTCATATAATGTTCTATTTTTTTTTTTTTTGAGAAACTGCCACACCCTCTCTCTGACATACACCATTGTACATTTTCACCAGCAAGATGCCAGGGTTCCAACGCTTGCTATTTGGGGGTTTTCTTCTTGAGTGTAAAATGGTATCTCTGTGGCTTGGATTGCTAATGTTATTGAGTATCCGGTGTGGTTGTTGGCTAGTTTTATTTATTATCCCTTTGTTTTAAAGGAACTGAATTGGTGAAATTTTAATGGTGTCATTGTATTTTTCTGTCCTGTTCCTTGAACTTACAGTGTAGGGACCAAATGAAACCAATAAAAGCCATTACCCTTCCCCAAACAGTTATACCTCTAGAGATAACATAACCCTCAAAAACCATAAATCTTACAGTATATGAAGAGGCTGCTGTTTCTGTCTTGATTGCATATGAAGGAGATCTTTTTAGATTAAAGAAAAAGAACTTGTTCTAATAAGCCAGATGTTAAGAAAGAAAAAGTGCAGTGAGTTGCTTGAGCTTCCTGTTCAGGGCAGTTTTTGAAATGTCCCTAACACAATCTGGTACCAGGTTTATACTTTGTTTTTACTTGGGCATCCTGCAGTCTGTCCCTTTGGACTAGGATATCTGCTTGTTGTCCTTAGTAAGACATTTATGGAGTCTTCTGGTTGACTCATTTATGTAGGCTAAACTCATGCTAAGAGAAAATACTGAGTATTTGGCAGAGCCTTAAAATCTTACAGACTCAATAGCTTTTTTTTTTTATTTAATGCCTGAACAGGGGCTTGAATGCAGGGCCTCAACATTTTTACTCATGACTGGTGCTGTACCACTTGAGTTATAGCTTCCACTTTCAGCTTTTTCCTAGTTAATTGGAGAAAAGACTCCAATAATGACAGCATTGCATGTCAGTAGTAATTAAGAATGAGGAGATTTGTTGTGGCCCTAGTATACATACATGCTTAGGCAACAACTACCTATTCTTCACAAAAACAGGCGAGTTCAATATTTAATGGATAGTGCTAAAGTGTTTTGAAAACATGGGAAATACAAGATTAGAAAATAATCAGGACATATCACTGACAGCAGGGACTAAGTATTCTTTTGTGGGGTTTAGTTTCAGTTGTACATTTATGTCTGTGTACTGCATTTTGGCACATTTGGATTTTAGAATACAGTGTGTCCATAAAACCAGACTATATTAATCTATTGAATATTAAAATCTTTGAGTATTTCAGCAATCAATGTAGGAGCAGTTCTGCTCAGATTGTATAATTATGAAAGAAATAACCTTGTCCCAAGCCAGGAACTGGTGGCTGGTGCCTATAATCGTAGCTGCTTTGGAGGCTGAGATAGTCAGATCTTCAATTCAAAGCCAGCCTGGGCAGGAAAGTCCTTGAGACTCTTATCTCAACGTTAATTACCAGAAAACCAGAAGTGGCACTGTGGCTCAAAGGTAGAGCACTAGCCTTGAGCAAAATTGCTCAGAGATAGTGCCCAGGACCTAAATTCAAGCCCCAGGACTGGCAAAAAACAAACAAACCAAAAAACCCAATTTAAAAAAAACTCTAAAACTAAAAGCCAAACCTTGTCCCAGAGGAAACAAGCACTTCCTCAGACTTTGCTTGTTTCCCCCAATACTTAGAAATTTTCCTTAGCCGTTACTGAAAAAATAACCCATTAAAAATACTGTATAGCTATGCCTTTCATGAACTTACTACAGGCTAGAAATGGGATATGTGTCTGGTAACAAAGAAGATGGTTTGCCCTTATAATCATATATGTGTGGTATGTGTTCCGTGTTATCTTACTACCGTATTCAAATTGCACCTCTCCATGAAGTACAGAGATTTATGAACAATTCTCAATATGCGCCCATCATTTTAGTATTACCAGGAAATGTATGTTATTATGAAAAGCGTCATTCTTTAGTATAACCTTGTTGAAGCTCAGAATTAGTTTGTGTGTGTGTGTGTGTGTGTGTGTGTGTGTGTGTGTGTGTGTGTGTGTTTTGTGGGTCGTGGGGCCTGAACTCTGGGCCTGGGCGCTGTCCCTCAGCTCAAGGCTAGCGCTCTACCACTTGAGCCACAGTGCCACTTCTGGCTTTTTTTCTTTTTGCTTATGTGGTGCTGAGGAATCAAACCCAGGGCCTCAGGCATGCAAGGTAAGCGCTCTACCACTGAGTCACCTTCCCAGCCCAGTTTTTTTGTTTTTGTTTTTGTTTTTTTTTTTTTTAATTCTAGACAGCTTTTTCATCCTTGGCAGAGCAGAGGGAGTAGTTTTGACATAAACTTTTCCCTGTGTCTCTCCTAACTTAATTTCAAATTATTATTTGAAAAGATTCAAATTATGATTTATTTCTTTAGATTCACAAATTAAAAGTACAGTAACTGTCCCTGGGTTCCATCTTCCAGGGTTTTATTTCAGACTCCAGACTCCAATTCAAGCAGGAAGAGCTTTTTCCACTTGGCAGTCCCTGCGTCAGGCAGCCGCGGATGTGTGGAAACTGGGTCGGCTCAACCATGTAGCCATAGCGGTGCCAGACCTGCCAAAGACCATGGCATTTTATCGGGATGTTATGGGGGCCAAGGTGAGCGAGGCGGTCCCTCTTCCTGAACACGGAGTCTCCGTTTCTTTTGTCGACCTGGGAAATACCAAGATGGAACTGCTCCATCCGCTGGGAGATGAGAGTCCGATCGAAGGTTTCCTGAAGAAGAATAAGTCTGGAGGAATACATCACATCTGCATTGAGGTACTGGCTCTCTAATGTCTAGTGTTTTAAATCTCTCCTTTACCAAAATCCCTCGTATTTTGGGGGGTGGGGGTCGGGGACAGTACTAGGGCTTGAACTCAGGACCTGGGCTCCATCCCTGAGCTTGTTCTGCTCAACACGAGTACTCTACCACTTGAGCCACAGCTCCATTTCTCCCTTTTTGGTGGTTAGAGATAAGAGTCTTAACAGACTTTTTTTCCCAGGCTGGCTTCGAACTACAATCCTCACTGGCCCCTTTTAAGGCATTCATTAGAAACTTATTATGTGGGCCTGGGAAGGTGGCTCAGTGGTAGAGTGCTTGCCTTCATGCATGAGGCCCTGGGTTCGATTCCTCAGCACCACGTAAGTAAAAAGAAAAAAGCCAGAAGTGGTGCTGTGGCTCAAGAGGTAGAGCACTAGCCTTGAGCTGAAGAGCTGAGGGACAGCACCCAGGCCCAGAGTTCAGGCCCCACGACCAGACCAAAAAAAGAAAAGAAAAGAAAAGAAACTTATTATGTTTCTTAAGGGGACTGATAATAGCAGTCCTTTTCAAAGGTAGATCCATAAGTGTATGTGGATTCATATATTTTCATATATGAATGCTCTTTCTCTAGAAAGCTATTAAAATAATATTAGTGTATTTTATTAAAAACTTGATTGAATAGACACCGAAAAGGCCACCAAGTTGTAAAATATGGAGTCTTCACTCCAGTCTTTGCTCATGGAGCAGTTAGGAGAAGCAGGTTGAAAGGACTGGACATAAAAGAATTTCCATACTGACATTGAAAGGTTTTCTTGTTATTTGGTTTTTCTTGGTTCTGGAATTGAACTGTGGACCAAGGTCATACTAAGGCACACTACACTGAGCTACACACCCAGCCCAAAGTATTCTAGTTATTTTCTGTCCTTGAAATTCTAATA
The DNA here is from genome assembly GCF_024711535.1 of Dipodomys merriami. Taxonomy (NCBI): domain Eukaryota; kingdom Metazoa; phylum Chordata; class Mammalia; order Rodentia; family Heteromyidae; genus Dipodomys; species Dipodomys merriami. The sequence continues at coordinate 9,817,267 of NW_027204826.1, forward strand.
ACTTGTTCCCCATTATAAAAGCAATACATTTTCAATTACCAACTGTAGTTTTGGTTTTAGTATCTTCTAAATTGAATTTGCTAGCACATTCCAAAAAAACATGAAATGTTAAGACAAGAGCATTTTCATTAGAGACCATTTATCTGTAGATGTTTATGTTCAGTTAACTGCCTTTTTGAATACTAGAAATACCAATTAGGCTTCAATTGAAATTAATTTGTTAGGACAGTTGTTTTGCTAGAATTAATGACATACTTAATAGTAAATCTACTCCAGAAGAAAGGTGGGCTGATTATAGAATGAAGTATTCGGATAGGAGAACCTACAGTGTATACTCTGAACACTTGAGGTTCAGCGATGAATAAGACATGGGCCACGTGTATAGTAACCATGGAAAGATATTTAAATAAGCAACTACAGTGAGTGTTCCAAGTAGAGTTACAAGTAGGGACTTCTCCAAAAGAGAAAGGGCTTGTTCCTTGTGGCAGGTCATGGAGATGGCATGGTCTGATAGGGTGTGAATCAACAATGGCTGTGAAGAAATTTCCCAGATGAATAATAGGAAACAGATATTCCAGACAGTAGAGAACAGTAGTAGGTAAAAGGCATAGGGTAATCATCAGCTGACTATTAAGTACTACACGTGCATTGTGTTTGTTCATTCCCCCAGCTGCCGCACGAGGGTGCTGTGGCCTCTTTTGGGTGGGGTGATCACTGATAGCTTGCACTGATTGCTTCCTTAGTGGCCTTAGGAGTAGCTGGCTAGGGCAAGCTCAAACCCAGATTCACTCTGGCTTTTGAACTCCATGAATAGAATGAAGGCAATTGACCTGGTAGCTAAGAATGCCCTATCAAATTAAATGTAAATTGAAGCCTAATTGGTATTGTTAGTATTTCAAAAGACAGTTGCCTGAGGGCCTGCCCTCTTAACCTCTTATGGTGAGGCCAACCTTCATTCTCTTGACCTAGTTTAACATTTTGAGGAGGGTTAGCTTCTGGCGATTAGACCAGGTAAGTGGGGCCTGAAATGTAGTCTGTCTTTCCTTCTTGGGTTACCTTGGGCCTGCAGGCTTTATCAGTGAAAGTTGAAGAGAAGCAGGACCGTGCCCCCCCCCCTTTGAACCCCACTCTGCTTCCTCCCACACTGCACTGTCTGGGTTCCACATCAAGAGAGCCCATGGCTTCAAAGCACACAGGCTGTGAGAAGTTCAGTTCGGTAAAGTAACAGCAAGTTCAAAAGTAGAGCTCAAAGGCAAGTGTCTGAGTTGAAAAATGGAGGTAGGAGATAGGAGGAGGTGTGGAAAAGTGGGGAGTTGCTACTTGAGCCCCACATCATCATCATCTTGCAATAGTGACTTAAATAGTGTCTTAACAGAATAGTGACTTAACCAGATAGATTTTCCTTTCCTCTGGGGAATCTAAAAAGGAAGCTGCAAAGCTGACGGGCCAGCTCGGCAGCCTGTAGCAATTGGCTCCCAGGGTTGGTCACACATCTGTGTTTACCAGAAGAAGAAGACAGAGAGAGAAAACAGGGCAAGCGCCTTTAAGAATCTATCCCCTTTTGCTCCTATTCCATTGGCCTGAGCTTCGTCACGTGCTACACGTGGGTGTGAGGGAGACAGACACGGAGGAACACAGCAGTGTGTGCCACTAAACCTCGAGGGAATAAAAGAAGGCCTTCAGTCCCCGTGCTACACTTGGGAATTTTCAAAACCTAATATTGCCAGAAGAGCGGGATATTCTTCCTGAATAGAGAAACGCTGAACGACAGGAACACTCATTGTTCTTTCTCCCCTGCTGTAGCCGTCCACAGCGGCACCCAATGAAAGGGGCCACTTGGTTCCCTGACCCAGCAGGTGGAACAAAATGTCTTGCCTTTCCTTGATCAGAAAATGCATTCTTGTTGACCGATCCTGTTGTAGCGTGGTCTATTCTTCCTTCATACAACTTGAGTCTGACCTTGTCTCCCATTGTTCACAAAGGGATTGTATCCAGCAGAAACTCTTTCTGTAGCCATTGTTCTATTTACCACATTAGCACGAGATAGACTGTCAGCAACCGGCATCCACTCCGGATTTTGGGGACCAGAAAGCTCAGGAGAGCTCTGCTTTTGCTTTGGATCTCTTGTGAGGGGACAGCTGTTGGTGGCCACAGGTGCCTTACTCCTGGTGGCTGGCAGCTGACATGGAGGCTCACAGCTGAGGTCGGCAAGCTGGAAAGCAGACACAACTTCAGAGGGTCTCTCTGCTGCGTGAGTTAAGCAGAGGTCTGACACTAGTGGTGGACCTCTTACTCAGCAGCTGGCCGCCCCAGAGCCAGTGTCCCGAGGAAACCACACAAGGATGGCAGTGACTTCTTCTGACCAAGCTGTGGTCTCTTGGGCAAAGGCAGGTTCAAGGCAGGTGACACACAAGGGTGAGTCCCTACAAGGATGTGTGGCCATGCTTGAGAAGCACTTTTACAGTACATCAGTGGCAAAAGGATTCAATGCTCCCAGTACTCGACATAATAGAAGGACAATAAATGCTACATCTGCAAGAGAGTTCTTTAGTCCTTTTTTTTTTTCTGTTTGTTTTTTGTCAGTTGTGGGTCTTGAACTCTGGGCCTGGGCGCTGTTCCTCAGCTCTTCAGCTCAAGGCGAGCGCTCTACCACTTGGGCCACAGTGCCACTTGCGGTTTTTTTGGTGGTTAATGGGAGATAAGAGTCTCATGGACTTTCTTGCCCAGGCTGGCTTTGAACTACCATCCTCAGATCTCAGCCTCCTGGGTAGCTAGGACTACAGGCATGAGCCACCAGCACCTGGTTTAGTCTTTTCTTAGATGTAGCTCATAGGCACTATTCCGAAACGTATCTTTTTGCATATGACAAAAGATAGAAGATAGAGATTTTTCTCAGAAATGGGCCGGTGCCAGCAACCCAAAGAATGAGATTTAATGGGGGTTACTCAGTAACACCAAACCATGGGGATATAAGGAGGGCTACATTTACTCAGAATCTCCAAAGTGCCAATCCCTAAAGCCACAGCAGTTGATGGAAACTGAACTAGAGCGCCACCAGGTGTCAAAGGGGCAGAGTAACCACAGGTTCCCATGATACAAGGCACAGTCCAGTCTGTGAGAAAGTGATAGGCGTGTACTCTGTCCTTGCTGATTAATCAGGGTTTCTGCTGACCTCAGCAATCACTGGCCCACTACAGGAAGGATTTTTTTTTTTTTTTTTTTTTTTTTTTTTTTTTGGTCTTCAATCTGGCGCATGAAACAGCTAAATGGTGGCCAGCTGCAATATGGCGTTGCCCTGGTTTACCATTCAGTAAACTAATCTGCCTACTCCACCGTACCCCTGAAAATGCTCACATTTCTATAGTGTTATGGTTTATTGCCAGATATTTCTTAATGCCAGCTGTTCTTTTATTATGTTAAATTCACCTGTGGCAGAATTTTCTTTCCTCTGTAATATTTCTAGGGTCTTTGTTCTTTCTCACAGAGATCTGCTTTCACGGTTTCTGTTTGGGCATGTTTCACACCTTTGGGGTATTTTTTTCTCATGTTAAATGTCCTTTTCCTCATGAGTGCTTAAATTTTGTTCTGACATTTTTTTTCTGTCATTCATTGTTTTTTGTTTTGTTTTTGTTTTTTCTTTGGTCGGTTGTGGGGCTGGGCACTGTCCCCTGAGCGCTTGTGCTCAAGACTAGTGCTGTACCACTTTGGATCCCCAGCGCCACTTCCAGTTTCCAGTGGTTAATTGGTGATAAGAGTCTCATGGTCTTTCCTGCTGGGGCTGGCTTTGAACTGTGATCCTCAAATCTCAGCCTCCTGAGTAGCTATCAGATGAACATTTCAAAGGAGACAGCGCTTGGGGAGTATTGTATGTGACTACTACAGCAAATAGGGAAGCTTTAGAAACAAGCACCCTGTGAGGTCATTCCAAAGAGCACACTGGGAGCCACCAAACCCCAGGCATGATGAAAGTACTGCTGTGTTCCTGCAGTTCACTTAGTTTTAGCTGTAGGGGGAGAGACAATAGAAACATAAATATTTAATTCTGACTTTTTGTTTTAAGTGTTAGAGATTTAAATCAAATTTAGGATTGAATTATTCATTATTGGCATCAGTTAACACCAGAATAATTTTATGTAAAATAAAAGCCTGTTTTGTTAAGTCGATTGACATATCCTGTGGCACACTGTGACTTGTTCATCACATTTTACTTGCTCATAAGAGTGGAAGCCACCTATATACCTTCAGGTTAAAAGCTGCTATTTACCCCACAGCTTGCCTTCCACCAAACAAAACGTAATGGGCGTAGTCGGATCAGGCAGCTGAGCACTAAAGAAGATAGAAAATTTACCTGCAGATAATGAATTGTGATGGGGACGGTCCACATGCTTTTTATTTGAATTTATTGCCACTCTCAATTTACAATGACAGGAAAATCAACAAGAACTTTCAGTCACACATTCATACACCCGAAAGCTGGCAGGAAATTGAAGTGGAAATCATATAGCTCAGAGTTTCACAAATATACTCAAGACCCTACAGGAGCTATCTATGCACAAGTGTAATTGTTTGAAGAACCATAAAAGCTGTTTTAAAAGACTATAAAAACCTATTTTTTAAGATGGGTTATTATTGACCATATTACTTTCATTACTTAGGGGGATAGATTTAATTTCCCAAAACAAATCGACTTGCATTTCTTATATAACTATTTTGGATGGCCTTTCAATTCAGAAAATTAAGACATTTTTATTTCATTCTTTTTATTACTTCCAAACAAACCATTCAGAGTACTCCTAAAGAATTACAAATTTTATATAGCAACATTAACAGAAGAGTAGATCTTTAAAGCCAAAGTTAGCAAAAGAAATAGTAACAAAAAGAAATTGATGCCCGTCCAATATCAATTAGTCATTTTACAAAAATAAATCATCACTCACTACATCTTGGATGTTTTTCTTGTTTTTTTGAATTATTTCTTGGATTAGCGGATATTGAATAAGCAAAAATTGGGGTGCAATATTAGAATTGTAAGTTTGTACTTGGGTAGAATAATCTATAAAATATTCATGATCTGATGTAAAATAGAAGTTATCCAAAGGGCTTATAAATTTAAGTAAATGTGTTGGGTGGTATGCAGGTGTATACAAATGCATTAGCTAAATACAGTAGATTCAAGGGAGAACTCAGAATGTAATTCCTTAAAAAGGCAGTCAAAGTTCAACAAAAGAAAACATCAGGGATTCAAAAGGTATGGGGTGGAGCCCAGGGGAAAGCAGGTAGGCAAATGAAGAGAAAGGAAAACCGCAATCAAGAGGGAAGGGGTAGGTAGCTGGGGGAAGGATGGGTAAGGCAGTGATCAAGATGCACTGTATTCTTAAACTGCTTTGTTAAATCGCAACTCCTTTGTACAACTACTTAAAGATAATTTTAAACATAGAAGTAGGGAAACCAACTCAAAATGTTGGGAGTTCAGCCTACTCCCAGATGCCCTCACTCAGAGCCAACAGTTTTCAAGATCTTGCCATACCTACATCATCTGTCTTTTCTCATTCATTAAGCCATTTTAAAGTAATTTCAACATGTTATTCTGCCCTATTGAACTCGTGTGCCTAACAAAGAACCTCATGGCATATCACGCAAAAGTAAAGGTAAATCTTTGCAGACACCAGGTCTATACAGTCCATAAATCAGATTTACAAGATTGAGTTACCATTATCTTTTTACAGCTGACTTATTCTAATTAAGATTCTAACAAGGCCCAGTGATTAATCTCTTCAGGCACTTCCCCCCTCCCCTGCCCCCAGTTACTAACACATTAGTAGGATACATTTGTCCCAATTAATGAACCAATGCTGATCCATTATTACTGAAGCCAGCATTTTATTCAGATTTCCTTAGATTTGACCCAATGTCCTTTTGAATTTCATCCAGTATCCCAGAGCCTGTTTAGATGTCTCATGTCCTTGAATTTTTTTTCTTGCCTGGTTGTTTGATGACCTCATCAAGTTGAAGATTTCTTGTGAATTACTTTGTAAATATAAATCTCATTTGAGATTGGCCTGATGGTTTTCTCCTGACTGTACTGTGATTGCTGGCCTGGGGAGGAAGAATACAGTGGTCAACTGCATTCTCTTCAGAGAACCTTCAACATGACCTATCATGGTCCATATTAACCTTGACCCCAAGGAGGTGCTGTCAAGTTTCTATACTGCTCAATGCTATATATCTTTGGGAGATAGGCATTTTGTGATGTGTACTCTGAGAAAATGGAGAGTTATATGTTGTGACTATCATTTTGTGTGTATATGTGTGTGTGCACACATGCGGGTCCCAGGGCTTGAACTCAGGGCCTGTGGGCTGTCCTTGAGCGTTTTTACTCAAGGCTAGCCTTCTACCACTTGAGACACAGCTCCCCTTTAATCTTCTTTGATAGTTAATTGGAGATAAGGGTTTCTCAGCCTTATTGACTTTTTTCTGCCCAGGCTGGCTTTGAACCACACTCCGATCTCAGCTTCTGGAGTAGCTGGGATTACAGGTGTGAGGCACCAGGACCTGGCCTGTCTAGCTCTTAGCTGTTAACACGTGGAACACTCTAGTTTTTTCCCGTGAGAGAAACTTAGCTCTCACCGTCAGTGCTCTTAATCGTTCAATTTCAGTATGCATGCATGTGTGCCCTAGAGCTTCAGTAAAGACGTACAAAGCAGGCATAGTGGCTCATCCCAGCACTTGAGAGCTTGTGCAGGAAGACTGGCAAAGTGGGCATTCGTGTCTCCTGGTCCGTGGCTGGATTCACTATCGAATGACTGATTTCCAAGATGGAGGAGGGGCATTTCTTCATCAAGTACATAAACCACAAATAAGAGACTTGTGAAATCATAACGTTGAGATTTTTTTATGATGGACAATAACATTTTGATAGTTTAAAAATGACTTTCATGTGTTGGACAAATATCTCAACGATTATAACCACTTGATTTGATAGGAGAGAGACAAGGGTACTCACATTTGCTGTGTGCAGACTGGACTGAGCTTATCTGTGACCATTTTGATTTGTAGTTTCTATGAGAGGCCTCTGTGTTGACTGGCTTCCCATCACTCTAACACATATCTGCAGTGATCAGAGTTATTTCTGGTTCACCATTTTGGTGATTTCAGTTCAGCATCAGTCAGCTGGAGGCATCATGGGAGGAGTGCATGGCAGAAAAAACTGCTCACCAGGGAGGAAGAAAGAGAGAGGGAGGAAGGGAGAAGATGAGGGGGCGTGGCTCTCTCTATTCCCTTCAAGGATGCGCACCCCATAACCTGAAGATCTCCCTCTAGACATCCTAAAAGCCTCCCTCCCATATCCCTTCCCTGGAGAGCAGCATTTACCACAGGGACTTCAGGGACACTTACGACCCAAATGACAGTAGCTTCCATTTTTTGCTATAGATGAGGAACCCAAGTCTCTGGGGGGGAAAAAACAACAAAGAAATCACTTTTCCCAGTATCATCAAAAGGAACTAAGTGCCAACTAGGTGATTTGAGTTAGAAATGGAAACCTTTACTGGTGATGAGAATTCGTGGGCATCGCAGTTGCTCACCCAGAGAAGTTTAGACAACTTACTTTTCTGAAAAGTTAGGCCTTGTTTGTGTGTACACGTGTTTACATGTGTGTGCGTGCGTTTGCAGTGCTGGGGATCAAACACGGGGCCTTCCTCCCTTGCTAGGCAAGTACTGGACCCCTGGTCTGTACCCCAGCCCAGTGATGGCTTATGAATGACCCTGTCCAAAGACAGAGGACATTGCAGAAGCTCTCAGTGTCTCTTGTACATCTTACAGTAATGGAACTTGGCATTTTTATGATCTCATATGTGTTCTTGCTTCTTCTCTCAAGGTGGATAATATAAAGGCAGCCGTGATTGAATTAAAAAAAAAGAAGATCCGAAGCCTGACCGAGGATACCAAAATAGGAGCACATGGAAAACCAGTGATTTTTCTCCATCCCAAAGACTGTGGCGGGGTCCTTGTAGAACTAGAGCAAGTGTGATTTCTGTGTGCAAGAAACATAATCGACGTGAAAAACTTTTCTCTTACCAAACACTATCAAATGTATTATGGTACCGATTCCACCTCTTTGAAAGTTTCACAGTGAAAAATTAAATCACAGAAAGACTAAAATGTATGTAACATATGCATACATATTTGTTCATTTGAAGTAGGAAGAAACTGATTACTGGATACTTAAGAGAGCACTATGGAACACTTATTCCTAGAAATGAATATTTCTCTTCTAAAATGGGGTGATTGAGGAGAGTGTGGGAGTAGAGTGGGGGGAGCAACCTGGCAGTCATATGATGACTACATACTAGGTGTTTTCTTTTTGCTTATGTAGTGCTGAGGAATTGAACCCAGGGCCTCAGGCATGCAAGGCAAGTGCTCTACCACTGAGCCAACTTCCCAGCCCATACTAGGTGTTTTCAAAGTTGTTTAGGGCTGTGATTTCACTACAGTTTCTTCAAAGTTCACCCATAGATGGGTAGAAGAAGGTACCACTGACAAGCCCAGCCTCTTATCTCCTACCCTAATAATATTCTACTCTTTTTTTTTTTGGTCAGTTATGGGGCCTGAACTCTGGGCCTGGACACTGTCCCTCAGCTCTTCAGCTCAAGGCAAGCACTCTACCACTGAGCCACCTTCCCAGCCCCACAGTATTCTACTCTTATATAAAAGAATATATAGCCCAGCTTTCTCACTTTGGGGTAAATACTCAAAGGCAATGAAGTCAGCACTCCTCAGAATAGCTATGATATGGAGTCTGCTTAGCTGCCCAGAGCACATGCCTGAGTAAATAAAATGTAGCGGGTATACACAACAGAGTATTATTCAGCAATAAAGAAGAAGGAAATTCTGTCACTGTGGCAAACTGGAGGACATTATGTTAAGAAATAAGCCACACACCGAAAGGCAAGTACTGCATCTCCTGTATATGTAAACAAAAAGATCTGGAAGGGCTAAGGGTTTTTTTCTGGTTTGTTTGTTTGTTTTTCTTTAGAGCATATCACTAAGGTTTAAGATTCTTGCCTCAAAATATTGCCACAGGTTCCTTTGGGACACAGTGATGGAATGCTTGCATTAGGTATTGAAACTTTGGGGGAAGATGACAGGTGATCTGCAGGTGACAGGCAGTGAAGTGCTATTTTGAGTAGTAATGTGTAGTTGCTGTCACCTGCTAGAAGGGCTCAAACTGGTCCTGGGGGAGTATTTACAATGACTAGAGAGCCACTGGTGAGAAGCCTGTGGAACAGTCAGGAAAAGTGCTATATATGAAATAAATATACATGGTTACAAAATAAAAGATGGATTAATTGAAAAGGAAAAGTTTTCGGTGGTGGTGGTGGTGGTGGTTTGCCTTTGTTTTGTCAGTTGGTTTGGGTGTTCTTACATGCGTGAGCTTGTAAAAAAAAGACCTCTCCATCTTTCCCTTCCTCCCTCCCTCTTCTCCTCCTCTCTCTTCCTTTTCTGTATAATTTTTAATTTTCTTGTCTTCCAGGATGATCCAAATGAGAAGTGGAAAGGACAAATTTGCCTTGTTTCCTGATAATTAACAGAAAACCTACTTTTTTCATCTTGACTATGGTGTGAGCACCATAGGGCTTTTGTAAATATTCTTTACCAAGTTGAAGTTCTTTTAGTTTGTTGAAAGTTTCTTTAATTTTCATAAGGGGGTATTGGTTTTTGCTAAATAGATTTTTTTCTTGTGTATTGATAGGATGGTATAATTTTTCTTATTTTCTTCCTTGATTTTTGGATGTTGAACCAGACCAGGGATACCTTAAGTAAATCCCACTTGGCTATGATATATAATTCTTTATATATACTATTCAATTTGCTGGCATTTTCTTGCAGATTTTTCATGAGCTATCTGAATCCATACTTCTTTTCATAATGTCTTACGTGGCTTTGATTTTAAGGTAATGCTGGCCTCATAGGATGAGTTAGAAGATTCTCCCTCCACTTGTATCTTCTAGAAGAAATTATAGAAAATTGGTATACTTTATTCCTTAAATGTTCAGTAGAATTCACCAGTGAACCCTGGGCCTGGTACTTTCTGACAGATTGCTTCCTTCCTTCAGCTGTAAGTTTTAGCAGATTTTTTTTTTCTTTCAAATAATTGGTTTAGCAGAGCACAGTGACTCATACCTTGTAATCCCTGGGATCTAACGATCATAGTTCAAACCTAGCCTGGGTGGGAAAGTCTGTGAGACTCATTTCCAACTAACCAACAGTAGACTGTAGCTCAGGTGGTAGACTGCTAGTCTTGAATTAAAAAAAAAAAAAAAAAAAAAAAAACTAAATTAAGGGACAGCATCTAGGCCTTGAGGTCCAGCCCCAGTACCAGCACCAAGAAAAAAAAATTGGCTCGTGTCATCTAGGTTCTCAAATTCTGGGTGTAGAGTTACTCATATTCTTCTTTTACAATCATTTTAATGCTCAAAAATATCTGTAAGGATATGCTCTCTTCATTTCTGATATTAATAAATTCTATTATATCTCTTAATTAGCCTGTGTAGGGGCTAATGGATTTGATTTGTTTTTCAAAGACTTTAAGTTTTAGTTATACTAGTTTGTTTTTCTCTATTGTTTTCCAGAGTCATTCACTTCTGATTTTTTTTTTGGGGGGGGGTCCGGTCGTGGGGCCTCAACTCTGGGCCTGGGCACTGTCCCTCAGCTCTTCAGCTCAAGGGTAGCCCTCTACCACTTGAGCCACAGCGCCACTTCCGGCTTTTTTTTCCTGCTTATGTGGCGCTGAGGAATCGAACCCAGGGCCTCAGGCATGCAAGGCAAGCGCTCTACCACTGAGCCACCTTCTCAGCCCCTCACTTCTGATTTTTTTTTTCCTTTTGCTTACTTGGTTTTAATTTACTCTTCTAAGTGTTTTTAGACTGTTGATTTTAGATTTTTTTCCTAATACATACATTCAGTGTTGTCAATTTCTGTGTAATTGCTGCTTTTGCTGTAACCCACAAGATTGTATAAGTTAGGTTTTCATTTTCATTCAGTTCAGAGGGATTTTTTTTTTTTTTTTTGGAACTTCCACTTGAAATTTCTCACTGGCTTCTCCGGCGTTATTTAGAAATGTCTTTTTAAGCTCTATTGTGCTTAGCAGCCGTCTTTCTCATACTGATGTCCATTGTGACCCAGGCACGCACTGTGTGACTTGGATTTCTCCCAACTTGTTAAGGTGGGTTTTACAACCCAGAATGTGGGTCCATTTGGTGTCTTCCATGTGAGCTCAAGAAGAGTATGCATTGTGCTGCTGTTGGATAAAATAACTGCGAGGCATCAGGCCCATCCAGTTGATGGATGGGGCTGTTGACTGATTTTCTGCCTGCTGGGATTTTCTGTTTGTGCCACAGTTGAGTTCTCTTAACTGTAATAGTGTGTTCATCTCTTTCTCTTTGAAGGTTTATCCTTTTTTTTTTTTTTTTTTTTTTTTTGCCTCATGTGTTTTGATTCTCTGTTGTTTCTTAGGTACCCATTAAGGATTATTGTGTGCCTTTGGAGAATTGCCCTTCTGCAACCCTGATCATTTTTATTGAGCCAAATTTATGAATTAAGCTTTAATCATAGGTATACCTGTGTATCAATAGGAGGCTATAAATTCAGTCTGAAGTTTCAGACATCCACTGGTGGATCTTAAAAAATAATCTCATGTGGATAAAAGGCTCTTCCATCCTATAACTCCCATTGATGACTGACTGATGGACTTTGGCAGTGCTGGTGTTTGAATTCAGGGCCTCCCATTGGCTAGGCAAACCCTCGGCCACTTGAGCCCATGTTCCCAGCCCTTTATTGGCTTTCTTTGTTTCATAGAGTCTTGTGGTTTTTGCTGAGACTAGTCTCTACCATAGTCAGCCCAGCCATGGCCTCCCCGTGTAGCTGGGATCACAGGCCCACCCCACATCCAGCTGACTGATTGAAATGGGGTCTTGCTAATGTTCTGCCCAGGCAGAACTGGGATCCTCCCTATCTGGTACTGGGATCCTCCCTATCTCTGTCTCTTGGGAAGCTACTGCACCCAGCCCATAGTTTCTATTTCTATTCTCAATGTCCTCTCCTGGCACTTTTTTTTTTCTTTCTGGTTTTGAGGCTTGAACTCTGGGCCTGGCTGCTGTCCCTGAGCTTTTATGCTCATGGTTAGATCTCTACCACTTGAGCCACAACTCCACTTCTGAATTTTTGTGGTTACTTAGAGATAAGAGACTTTCCTGCCCAGCTGGCTTCCAACTATGATCTTCAGATCTCAGCCTCCTGGGCTGGGAAGGTGGCTCAGTGGTAGAGCGCTTGCCTTGCATGCTTGAGGCCCTGGGTTTGCTTCCTCAGCACCACATAAGCAAAAAGAAAAAAGCCAGAAGTGGCGCTGTGGCTCAAGTGGTAGAGCGCTAGCCTTGAGCTGAAGAGCTGAGGGACAGCGTCCAGGCCCAGAGTTCAGGCCCACTACTGGACCCAAAAAAAAAAAAAAAAACCTAGAAAAAAAGAACCAAATCTCAGCCTCCTGAGTAGCTAGGATTACAGGTGTGAGCCTCTGGCATCTGGCTATACGTCCCTTAAAAAAAAAAAAAAAAGCGTACATAGTAATATAAGTTTGAAGAATGTTCAAGGTGTGTTTATCCACAAGGGCATGTAATACACACAGTCTGAGGACCAATCCACCTCTCCCTTCCTGTTGAAGACAAGGAAGGAAGAGGGCTTATGTGGAATTGGCCCATTCCCTGCCCCCTCCCAGCTCACTGTCAGCCCAGGAAGTAGATCCCCCTCAGAGCAGCAGGGCATCCAAGCAGCTCTGAGCCACTGCACGTAGTGAGAAGCAGACACTCATCCACCCAGAACTCACGGAGGCTGTGTGGGTTCTGTTCATCGCCCTGGCTTGCCCGGGCGCCTTCTGCAGCCTGCTTAGTGCAGCTTACGCTGCCCGCCCCTCACTCGACCTCCCTATCTTCAGGGCTGCTACCTCCCTTCTCTCCCTTCTAGTTTCCCACCCAGGTGGATAGAGGGAAATCTAAGTGGCTGATGCTAAGCATTTCTAAACTCAGCTCTGGTATCCATCTCCCTAGAAAAATTCCATTTTACAAAGAAGGAAGCAGTTGCGGGGTGGGGGACCCATTTTTGCTGCTCTTCCCCCAAACTGTCTCTGCCTCCAAGAGAGGTCTCTGCTTACTCAGAGACCAGAGGCCTTAGATTCTCTAGATCTTCTAGGGTTATGCCCAAATTGGTAAATGCTGGTATGGTAGGCTGGGGGGTACAAACCAAAGGAAGTGGCATGTCCAAGGAAGTGGCCTGCACAGTCGACATGTGCTGTGGGCTACGTTTGGCATGAGCTCTAGTAGAAGACCATGAAAATGAGATCAGCGCTGCACTGGCTTTGCCACCCTTGTGGGCAACACTACTTTGTGTGCCACAAAGATACACCATGTGCTGGTAGCTCACGCCCGCAATCCTAGCTGCTCAAGAGGCTGAGATTTGAAGATGAAAGCCAGCCCAGGCAGGAAAGTCTAGAGATTCTTGTCTCCAATTAACCACCAGAAACAAACAAAAATCTGGAAGTAGAGCTGTGGCTCAATTTAGTAGAGCACGGACCTTGTGGGGAAAGGTTAAGGGGCAGTGCCCAGACCCTGTATTCAAGCCCCAGTACCAACACAGACACACACACACACACACACACACACACACACATACACCAAGAAGTTACAGTAAATGGGAACTTCCCAGTGCCTGTGCGATTTCACTTCACACATGTCACTGATGCTCTTGGAAGCCAAAAGACACAGGAACACTATCCGTTACAAATGTCACAGCCTCCCCAAGATCAAAGCAAGCTTGTAGTCTGTGACCTGCCAGCTTTGCCTCATGGTGAAACCTGAAAGGCATTTTTTCCTTAGCTTCCCTAAAGAAGGCTCTTGGTGCTTAGAACGTCCTCACCAGTATTCCCACAATAAATAAGGAACATGTTCCCAGCATTTCTTCCTGGTAATGTCTCTCTTGGCGCAGACTAATGGCAGAACGCCAGAATGCAGCCCAGGAAAAAGCAATTACAGGAGGCACCATGCATCCTCCATCCACAGGAAATAAAAGAATTGGCACACTTGTGGACTCCGGGGGGTTACTCCGTGGGAAAGAGGAGCTGGCACTGTGGCTGGGGTGGGGAGTCAGCTCAGTTCTTGGGCACTGAAGTCAGATATGCCGAGAGGGACCCCTGCAGTATGTGGAAAGAGAAGAGAGGGTCCCTGTGCAAAGGGGCACAGCGAGGAGCCCCAAAGACAGAACATGGCGGGGGGGGGGGTAAGTGCTTGGCAGACATTGATGATGAGGACCTTGCAGAGTAGACTCAATATAGACTTAGAACGGATCAAGAAAATATAGTATATACACACAATAAATTTCTACTCAGCCACTAAAAAGAATGATGAGAATGGTACCGTTCATAAGGAAGTGAAAAGACTCAGAAAAAAAAAAAAAAACTAAGTGAAGCAAGCCAGACCCAGAGAAACACAGGTTACAAGGTTTCCTTCATTTGTGGTAGATAGAATGTGCCTATAAATCTATAAACGTTGGGTGAAATGCTCATGATTACAACTGAATTAACAAGTATATTAGACTCTATGAAGAACTCAAATAGTATATTTTTTGGGTACCAGTCCTAGGGCTTGAACTCACAACGTGGGCACTGTCCCTGAGCTTTTGTTGTTGTTCAGGGTTAGCACACTACCACTTGAGCCACAGCTCCAATTCTAGCTTGCTTTTTTTTGAGATTTTTATTGGCAATGAGTCTCACGTACTCCCCTGTCCAGGCTGACTTTTAAGCTTCGGTCCTTAAATCTCAACCTCCTGAGTAGCTAGGATTAAAGGTGCGAGCTAGTATAACCATTTAGAAAGACTAGATCAAAGCCCAACAAAATCAACACCAGGAAAATGGGGTACATCCAAGAGGGGAGGTCAAGGGGAGAGGGGTAGATGAAGGGAGGAAGGTGGAGAGAGCACCGTCAAGAATTCATTGTATATGCCACAAAATTATGGAAAAGTAAGGGAAGGGGGGGGGTTGAAGGCAAGAATGTTGGAGTATGACAGATTAAGATGTGGTATATATAAACAGTTATAGGGCACTTCTTTGTTACTTCAAGATAATTTTCTTTTTTGGTCGGTTATGGGGTCTGAACTCTGAGCCTGGGCGCTGTCCCTCAGCTCTTCAGCTCAGGGCTAGCACCCTACCACTTGAGCCACAGCACCACTTGCGGCCTTTTTCTGCTTAAGTGGTGCTGAGGATTGAACCCAGGGCCTCATGCCTGCAAGGCAAGCATTCTACCACTGAGACACCTTCCCAGCCCCACTTCAAGATAATTTAAAGATTTTTAAAAAGCCAGAAGTGGAGCTGTGGCTCAAACTTTGAGAAAAATAATCCCAGCTCAGGGACCAGGATTTACACACACACACACACACACACACACACACACACACACACATGCACACACACACACATACATACACACAAAGTAAGTCAACAACCACAAAACACTACAGAGAGATTAAAGATCTAAACAAGGAAGTGATAGACTGTGTTTATGGGCCAGAAGCTTCAAGGTTGTTAAAATGTCAATGCTCCCTAAATTGATGTACAGATTCAACATAAACCTAACCAGAATCCTAACAGTTTTATGTTGAGATTCGTAAAAAGATTCTAAAATGTTATGAGAAGGAACTGCAGTCGCCAAAACAGCTTTGAGACCCAAGGACAAAGTTGACCCTTTTTAAGAAAAAGCTTCCTGCAAAAATAGCAGCCATTAAGACAGCTGTATGGAGGTAAAGTTAGAGAAATAGATGAACTGAATAGACATAAATAAACCCAGATATTTACAGACAGCTGATTCTTAACAAATGTGCAAAGAGAATCCATCAAGATGCCAAAAGATGAAATTCAAACCATACCTTGCACCATCTAATCACAGACCTTGGCCAAAACCTGAAAAACCACAAAACTTATATAAGAAAAATCGTGACCTTGGACTAGGCAGCAATATCTGATCATAGAAATAATTGATAAAATTGACCACATGAGTCTGGTGCTGGTGGCTCACATCTGTCATTCCTAGTTACTCAGATGCCTGAGATCTGGAGAATCTCAGTTCAAAAATAATCATGAGCAAAAAAGTCTGCAATTCTTATCTCCAAAATAGCAAAAGAGAAAAAAAGGCATTGGCCTTAAATAAGAAAGACTGGGTATATAGCTCAAGTGGTAAAACACCTGCCTGGCAAGTGCAAGGAAAATTGTGAGTTAAAACCCCAGGCCTGGGGCTGGGAAGGTGGCTCAGTGGTAGAGTGCTTGCCTTGCATGCATGAGGCCCTGGGTTTGCTTCCTCAGCACCACATAAGCAAAAAGAAAAAAGCCAGAAGTGGTGCTATGGCTCAAATGGTAGAGTGCTAGCCTTGAGCTGAAGAGCTGAGGGACAGCGTCCAGGCCCAGAGTTCAGGCCCCACAACCGGACCCCCCCCCCAAAAAAAAAAACCCAGTCCTACCAAAAATATAATAAAGGAATCTGAGGAAGAGCTCAGGTCCTGAGTTCAAGCCGCAGTATAACCAAATATAATAATCATATTTTTGCTTATAGCTTAAATAATGATAATTATATATTAATATGTATGGTATATAGTGTATTTTATCTATTTAATTTTACTATTCTCATTAAGCAGTTGCACAATGGAATTACAGTTCTGTAAGTCAGGTTATGAGTACACTGCTCCTTCATTAATGCCACCCCTTCCTTCCTTCTCCATTTTCCCCTTCCTGTCCCTAGTCTCAGATTATATAGTTCATTTTTTACATAATGTACATTGAATATGACTATTTGCTCACCTTTCTCTCCTTTATATTATTTACCTATTTACATATCATGTTATATTATTATATTGTTTATAGTGTAATATTAAGTTCTGCTTAAGGCAACACACTTCTTTTGTTTGTTTATTCCAGTACCAAGTCTTGAATTCACGACCATAGGTGCTCTTCTTCAGCTCTTTCTGCTCAAGACAGCTGCTCTACCATTTAAGCCACAGCTCTACTGCTGGTTTTTTGGTGGTTAATTGGAGATCAGAGTCTCACAAAACTCCTGCCTGGGCTGGCTTCAAACCTCAACCCTCAGATCTCAGCCTTCTGAGTAGCTATGATTACAAGCATGAGACGCCAAGACCTGCAGTGTTGTATTTTTCTTTTCTTTTCTTTTCTTTTTTCTTTTGCCAGTCCTGGGGCTTGAACTCAGGGTCTGGGCTCTGTCCCTGAGCTTCGTTTTTGCTCAAGGCTAGCACTGTACCACTTGAACCACAGCCAGCTTTCTCCGTGTATGTGGTACTGAGGAATCGACCCCAGGGCTTTGTGCATGCTAGGCAAGCACTCTACCACTAAGCCACCGTCCCAGCCCTTTGTCCTTTCTTTCTTTCTTTCTTTCTTTTTTTTTTTTTAGGAACTTACACTCTTTTCTCCCTGACAGACTGCTCTTAATCTCTGATGTCCTGAACTTTCACTGCATTTGGGGGCTGGGGGGGAGGGAGAAAGGAGGGTACAGGGGGAGATGTAACTGCACAGGAGAACAAAACAAGACTATTTGCAAGTTCTGTTCAGAACTGTGAACGTTCATCCAGTGTATTGAACTGTTCATTCCAGTATAAGTTCTTTTTGTTGTTGTCATTATTGTTCTCCATGATCCCAAATGGTTTGGGTTCTATTTTAAAGTCCTTACCTGCTGTTCTATCAGGATGCCCTTGGCTCTTCTACTGATTGTCGTGTTGCATTTATGGGTCATGGCTTCCTCTAGTATTGTTCATTTCTGGCTCTCTCCTTGTCCTCTCGTGGGGAAATTCTCCAGCTGAGTTGTGAGTCGTGTGCTGCTCCCTGCCCATAGCCACCCCGCCCAGTGGCCTCCCTCACCGGATCTCAGCCCAGGGTGCCCCCCCCCTCCCCACAGCTGCCTCTGCTGCCACTTCTGTTTTCAGAGCTGCTGCCTTATCTCTCTCTTTCAAAGAAAAAAAATTACCATTTCAAAACCACATAGGGCTTTCTCTTTTGACTCCAGTCTCAGCTAGGAATTTATGAGTTTGCTTTCATGTTTCCTAAGATGATTTTAGTAGGTGGTCCTGATATTGAGTTGATTGTCACAGGTGTACACCTGTTTATGCCAGGAAATAGTAATTCTTCCCAGGTGAGGGGCTAAATCCAGCTTCACACCAGAGTGGGGTGCCCTGCAGAGCACTGGGCCTTAGTCGGGGTTCCCTATCTCATGCTCGAAGCAAGGTGAGTGTCTTGTCTCCCATACACTCCAGGCTCCATGCTGGTGTCTTCTGCGATGTCACGTCTTCCTCTGGGCCTGCACTTTTGTTGTGGTTGTGGTTGTGGATGATGGGGCTTGAACTCAGGGCTCCAACAACTGTCCCTGAGCTTGTTTGCTCAAGGCTAGTGCCCGTCCACTTGGAGCCACAGCACTACTTCCAGTTTTCCAGTGGTTCATTGGAGATAAAAGTCTCATGGACTTTCCTGCCTGAGCTGGCTTTGAATCATGATCATCAGATCTCAGCCTCCTGAGTAGCTAGGATGACAGGCATGAGCTACCAGAGCCCAACTGGGCCTGATCTTTGTGTCCTAGGCCCTAGCAGGTCCTGTCTGTATCCATCAAGCTTTCAGACTTGAAGGCAAATATTAAGTCCATGCTGGGACCCATAGTTCCTAGGGTTTGGATGTTCTTTGTTTGGATGTTCTTTTGTGCTGTACATTTGATCACTAATGTGACAGTACTGAACCGTGTACCACCTTTACACCATGAAGCAACAGTCCTAAGCACCCCTGTGAGGGAACTAGTGCTAGCTCTCACAGGGCTGGATATTCCCCCCCCCCCAGAGTTGGCTGTTGGGGGATTGAGCCTGTAACAGCCTACCTGCTCCAACTGGCTTTGAACTGTGATCCTCAGATCTGAGCCTCCGATGTAGGTAGGATTACAGGTGTACTCCATCTTAACTGGTGTTTTTGAGGTAATGTTTTGTTTTTTTTTTCTCCAAAAAGATATGCGTCCAGGTAATTTTTGAATTTGATTTTCTTCCTCCTGTCTCTGGGAATCACAGACTGGGAACTGGTTGGGATCCAGTGCAGACCCCAGAACAACATCAACCTCACGCCCCCTATTGCAGAGGGAGGAGAGTTAGAAGTGGAGACGTGAAGAACTCCTGTTGTCTCCTGTGACTCCCCAGAGGGCAGACCAGCCCTTCCAGGCAACCCTGTCTGTCTGTCTGTCTGTGCAGTGGCCACGCCACCGCCTCCAGGGCCTGAGCCCTCTACAGGTGGCCCTGCTCTCCCCCTCCTGCTCATAAAAACAGCCCCTCCCACGTCCTGGCAGATCACAGAGATAATGAACACGAGAGAGGGCCTGGCATCTTCCTTTTGTGTCTGTGCCTTCCTAATTTGATATTTTAAAGATGGTTAAATCCAAGGAACGAGCAAATGTAAGACGCCACTCAGATGGAGGAGGAAGGCACAGCTTAGAGTAATTGCCAAGTTCAGAGTTCTCACAGCAACTGTGGAAAACACATTTGAGCCTCTCCTCTTCCTCCCCCTCCTTTGCCCTCCCTCCCCCCCACTTCCTCTGCCACAAACCTGCCCTGTCTGTCTCAGCCAAGGGCATCTCCATCCTTCACAATGCACCAAGCCAGAGCTGAAAGATGAAGGCTCCCATGGCTGGGAATGCGCATGCGTGGACACACACACACACACACACACACACACACACACACACACACACACACACACACACACACACACACACAGAGCTTACAAAGGCCTCTTTCTTCCGCCTTTCAAATAGTTCTCCATTCCATCTGCTAATCCCTCTCCCTCTCATCCCCCCCCCCCACACATCCAATCTGTTCTACATTTGGCAGGAGGAATGTTGTGTATGTATGTAGTTATTGTTTTCTTTATGGCATACCTGTATTTACCAGGAGCACAGCAAAAAGACTTTTTACCTCATTGGGAAAGATGGGCTAACTCAGGGCTCCCGGAGATGCCATTTCTCACGGGCCAGATGGTGAAGAATGAAAACAGTTTGATGGTATTGTTAAGGACCATAGAGCAAGCCGACTCTTATCCGTTGCCCATGGCCATGTAAATGAAGCCCGCTCTAGCCAACAGTCCCATTGCCATAGTGATTGGCAAGATTAAGAAACATTATACATTCTCAGACAGTTTGACCCGCCTGTCGACATGTATCTTCCAGTGCAAAATGTTAGATGCTGATGATTATTCATTGTATCATCGTTTATCACAGCAGCTGGTTGGAAATACCACAAATGTCTCATCAGGAGGGGCTGGGCTCAAAAGGATGAGGGTACATTCCCATGATGCAATTCTGTATGCTCATGAAGAACATTAAAGACATCCTTAGAATATTCCATAAGAGCAGTGCATATGTGTGTGTGCGGAGGGGGGTGAGGGAGGGAGGCATTTCAGAATGGTGTGCCAGTGTGTGTGTGTGTGTGTGTGTGTGTGTGTGTGTGTGTGCGTGTGCGTGCACACCAATACTGGAGTTTGAACTCATGGCCTGTTCTTTAGCTTTTTTTTTTTTCCATTCAAGGCTGCTGCTCTTAGACTACTTGAGCCACAGCTCTTCTTCCAGCTTTTTGGTAGCTAGCAGACTTTCCTGTCCTGGGTTGGCTTTGAACTGAAGATCTCAGCCTCCTGAGTAGCTAAGATTACAGGCATGAGCCACTGGTGCCTGGCTGACAAACCTAGAGATTTGCTAAATAAATAAATAAGAAACTTATTTGCTTGCATATACATAGGATATACTTTAATCCAAATAAATTTAAATCCTTTCAGGGAGATTTTCCCCCGTGTTCTCTGTTGTTACTTCTGAGTTTCCCACCACGTTCCTGTCTTATCCATTTTAAACCTAACTACATAAGAATTTTAAGTGGGTAGCTATAAGCACCGACTATGAATCTAGCACCGTGGTATTTGCTGAATAAATGAAATATTCAGCAGCATCATGAAATATGATATATATTAGCGCTGTGTTTACATCTCTGGTGATACTGGGGTTTGAGCTCAGGGCCTCACGCTTACTCAGCGAGCACTCTACCACTGGAGCCATTTCTCCAGCCTTTTTTCCTTTGGTTGTTTTTGAGGCAGGGTCTCACTGGACACCCAAACTTGCCTGGACTGCCACCTTCCTATTTGTTCTTTCATTCCATATGACAGGGCTAATGCTGTGCCAGCAATTGGTTGAGTTTTATGTCGGGCCTGACCCTGGACTGCAGTCCTTCACTTCTGAAACTCAAAAATGGCTAGGATTACAGGCTTGGGCGATGGTACTTGGTTTTTGAACATGTCCCCACAAAAGTTACATGTTCAAAACTTGGCTCTGGCTGGGCACTAGTGGTGATCATCTGTATTCTAGCTATTCAAGAGGCTGAGATCTGAGGATCACAGTTCAAGGCCAACCTGGGCAGGAAAGTCTGTGAGACTCTTATCTCCAGTGAACCATCAGAAAACCAGAAGTGGAGCTGTGGCTCAAAGTGGTAGGGTGCTAATCTTGAGCAAACAAAAATAGCTCAGGGACCGTGCCCAGGCCCTTAGTTCAAGCCCCACGAGTGACAAAACAAAACAAAAACAAAAAAATCTTGGATCTCAGTGAGTGACACTATGGAAGGAGGAGACTGAGAGTTCCAGAGAAACCACTAATAATCCTGCCCTCACTCTCTCCATTCCTCCTCCCTCCTGTCCTAGAGATTAAGGAGAAGCTCACAGATGCATTGGGCAGAGGTCAGCTTCCCGGACACAGAGCCAGGTGAGGATTGGTTAATGAAGGCCACATGTTCTAACACCATTGTGTAGATTCAGTCATTTCTCCCAGGAGGAGGGGGCAGGGTGGTGGGTGGAGGTGGTGGTGGAGAAACAATTTGTTAACACATATCATGCTAGGGACCAGGGACCAGGGACCAGGTTGATTTGTAGCAATCTGGACCCACATCTGCAAGGTTCTGGAACTCCAGCTGTGGCTGCAGCTGGACCCACATGGGTGACACTTCATTGCCATTTTCCATACTTCATATCCATCTATATGAGAGCAAGAGAGAAATCAAACAGTACTGTGACCCACCTTCTACCTTGCCCTGTTCCTCTTAGTTTAGTGACAGTGCTCTTGGCTGGTTCCCTGAGTTTACTAGTCCCACAGGGAGGAAGGGAAGGAGGGGGAGGAAAGAAGGGAAGGGTGAGGGAAGGAAGCAGGGAGGGAGGGAGGAAAGGAAGGAGGAAGGGAAACAAGGATGGAGGCAATCAGGGAGGGAGAGAGGGAAGGAGGGAGGGAGGGCTACTCATGCCGTGGATGAGAGGAGTCCCTGGAGACAGAAAAGCCATGCAGGTCTGCTCTGATGACACATTTCAGACGCTACCCCCCCTCCCCCACCCTGAATGACAAGGGAATTCTGCTGAGCCAGCTTTGAGCCCTGATTCCATCTATCCCCCCACTACCATAAACCTCACTCTGTGACAGAGCTCACTGACATGTGGCTCTCCAAATAATGTTAAAAATGTTCTCCGATTGGATTTCACCTCAGAGCTCCTGTCTGGAAATCTCTAGAAGGTCTTGCCATTTCTCTTTTCCCCATACACGTGTGGGGCTAGCAAATGACCTCTGTGGGGAAGAATGGAAGCAGGGCGGTGTACGAACTGTCATTGAGACAGTGTCACAGCACTCTGTGTGTGTGTGTGTGTGTGTGTGTGTGACATTCCCATGGTACCTTCATCAGAGGACTTCGGGGTTTGGTCTGGACATTGTTTGCTCCATGTCTCCTCCTGGGAATATAGGACAATCTCATTTAGGACCAACGGGGGTATTTTTCAGGACAGAAATTGTTTCGTGTCCTCGGTCTAGGGGCGTGGCTGGACTCTGGTCTGAATGCTTTTGTCCTTGAAAAATTCATCAGTTGAAACCCCATCACCAACGTGATGGCATTTGGGAGGTGCTTGGGGCTCCCAAGAATGCTATCAGTGCCCTCATGGAACAAGCCAGAGCTCGGTGCTCCTCCTTTATCCTCAAGTGAAAATGGCAAGAAGGTAGCACGGTTTCTCACCAGACACCATAGGTAATGGCTCCTTGATCTTGGCTTCCTAGCCTCTAAAACTATAGGAAATAAATGTTTTGACCAGGCACCAGGGGCTCATGCTGGTAATCCTAGCTACTCAGGAGGCTAAGATCCAAGGATCGTGGTTCAAAGCAAGCCCAGGCAGAAAGTCCATGAGACTCATTACCTAATAAACTATTCAGAAAAAGCCAGAAGTGGAGCTGTGTCTCCATGGTTAGAGCACTCGCCTTGAGCAAAAAGAAGCTCAGGGACAGTGCCTAGGCCCTGAGTTCAAACTCCAGGACTGGCACAAAAAGTGATAGATAGATAGATAGATAGATAGATAGATAGATAGATAGATAGATAGATAGATTTGTTATTTATAAACTACTTTGCTTATGGTATTATAGCATACAGCAGGGGCCCAGACAGGCTGGTGGTTCTCTGAGGGCTGACAGTATAAGAGGCAACTTAAAAGATGCCTTTGTTGGGTCTTGTGAATTAACTCAGATTCCTCGAGTGTGTGTCCAGAACCTGAGTTCTGCTCTGCTGAAATCAACTTTGTATCACCATGGGCTGCAGGAAAGACTAGATTCACACATACACCAATCTCGTGTGGAAGGCAGAGGTCTTTCACACAAGCAATGTCTTATCATGGTTTGTTGTTGTTGTGGTGGTTATTGGTGGTGGTGGTGGTGGTCATGGGGGCTTGAACTCAGGACCTGAGTGCTGTCCCTGAGCTCTTCTGCTCAAGGTTAATTAGTGCTCTACCACTTTGGATTACAGCTCCACTTCTGGTTTCCTGGTGGTGGAGATAAAGAGTCTCATGGACTTTCTTGCCCGGGCTGGCTTTGAACCACGATCTTCAGATCTCAGTCTCCTGAGAAGCTAGGATTACAGGTATGAGTCACCAGCACTCAACTCCTTTTCATCTTAAAGTAATAACCTCTTCAAAACTCCTCCTGGGACAAAGATAGAGCAAAGGGTCAACCAGGCCACAGCTGCAATCTGGCTTGGTTGTTTCTTTTTGTAACTTATTGTTATTATCAAGATGATGACAAGTCAGGTAATGAGTACATTTCTTTTTGGACAGCGTCACCTCTCCCCTCACTCTTTCCCAGTTTTTCCCTCCCATCCCCACCCACAAGGTGTAGAGTTCATTTTCCACCTACTCAACCTCCCTATTTAACTTGATCCAATGTCTGTACCCACAAAGATGGCAGAAGATGTCCTGAAGTGCTGTCTTCCCATGGCTGCCTTGAATAAACCTCCTTTCTCTGCCTTTTGCCATGTCTCTCTAATTGGCCTGTGGAGGTGAGTGGCAGGATCTAACTTGGAACTCCTGGACTTTGGGCCTGAGATCTGAAACCCTGATTTCAGTGGCATGTCAGGGGCTCAGCTTGGCTGGAGTCTGTGCCTGACAGCTCTCCTTTAGTGAGAGGAAACCCAGACTCCTGGGGCACCCCAAGCCTCCTCACTCCCCATCATGGCTACTCTTTACCAACCCCCTGTGACCATGGCAAGTAACTCAGGGGGAGTCCTGCCCATCCTGTTGGCCTGGCCCCTGCTCCATCCTGGGGCGCCCTCTGGTGGCCGCCAGTGTACACAGCAAAATCCTCCCGGTGATGGTCTGGCCTGCAAGCCAAGCAAGACATTTGTTACTGTCCATAGAGAAATCGACTCCCTTTCCTTTTCTAGAGGGCCCTGACTCTGGCCCCAAAATGAAGCTGTGAACCCCTCATCTCTTCTCTGGCTTTGAGAGATGCAGATAAAAGAAGGAAACAGGAAGAGGGCAGAAAGAAGGAAAGGGAGGGAGAAGAAAAAAGAGCAAATGAAGGGAGAGGAAGAAAAGGAGAGGGGAGGAGAGGGAAGGAGAAGAGGGGAGGGGAGAAAAGCAGAGAAGAGCGAGGGCAAATGAAAGGAGAGGAAAGGAGAAGGAACGGTGAGGGGAGAGCAGGGGAGGAGCAAAAGGAAAGAAAGAAAGGAAGGTAGGGGAGGAGAGGAGAGAAGAAGAGAGGAGGAGAGGGAGAGAAGAGGAGTGGAGAGAAGAACAGAGAAGAGGGGCAAAAGAGATAAGAGGAAAGGAGAGAGGAGCCAGGCACTGAGGGCTCACGCCTGTCATCCTAGCTAGGCAAGTGGCTGAGATCTGAGGATGAAGGTTCAAAGCCAGCCTGGGCAAGAGTCTGTGAGACTCTTATCTCCAATAAACCACCAGAAAACTGGAAGTGGCGCTGTGGCTCAAAGTGGTAGAGCTCAGGGACAGTGTCCAGGCCCTGAGTTTAAATCCCATAACCACCACCAACAACAACAAAAAGAAATGGGGGGAGGGTAAAGGATGGGGGCGGGGAGGATCTTGGATCAGCAAAGGCCCAGGCAGGACCGAGGCTGTGGTTCCCATGGTTCCCCAGACCCGGCTGCAGAGGATCTGGCACAGTGGGGAGGGAAGGATCTAGAAGGCCAGGCTTTGAGGGGAGGGGCTAGAGAGAGAGAGCAGCCTTGCCAGAGCGGAGCCATCTCTCCAAGTCCTTTGTCTGGAGGCCACAAAGCGGCTTGGTGAACTGTGGGAGGATTTCCCACTGCTCTAAGATGAGCAGTAGCAGAACTCAGAGCAGCAGCATCTTTCCCCACCCCCCTGTGCAGGGTGGAGGAGCTGGGAGGGGCGGGGGGGGGGGGGGCCGGCGCTGGGAAGGTGATCGAAGCAGCCAACCTGGAGAATAGCTAGGTAGAGTATGTGCGCCATGCCTGCTGGCTGCTTCTAGACACCCATCCAGCCATGCTGTCCTGCAGCTGTGACACACAATGTCACCTCTCTTCCATGCCCATGTCAGAGCGGTTGTGTCTCCGTGGCAATTGAACTTGGCTCTCCTCTGTGTCCTGGCAGCATTTGCTATGTGTGTGCATGTGTGTGTGTGTGTGTGTGTGTGTGTGTGTGTGTGTGTCTGTGTGTGCATGCCGGTCCTGGAGCTTGAATTCAGGGCCCGGGTGCTATCTCTGAGCATTTTCACCCAAGGCTAATGCTTTACCCCTTGAGCCACAACTCTATTTCCGGCTTTTCTGGTGGTTCACTGGAGATCAGCATCTCATGGCCTCTCCTGCCTGGGCTGGCTACTAACTGCAATCCTCAGATCTCAGCCTCCTGAGTAGCTAGGATGACAGGTATGAGCCACCAGCTCCTGGGAGCATTTACTGTGGAATTCAAGATGGTGTTTCCAAGACCTGGCTTCTGGGGATGGACAGGGAGCAGGACTGGCATTATTTTTAAATGTCATTCTTCTGCTCAGAATTAGCTGGGCAGGATGACTGGGCAGGCTGGCTGGAGACCCCATGTCTCCCCATGTTAGATCTTTGGGGACTCAGGCTGGGCCCACTAGGCTCTGGTCACAGCCTTGTCAGTCCCTAGGTCTCTGT
Organism: Dipodomys merriami; assembly: GCF_024711535.1. Lineage (NCBI taxonomy): Eukaryota > Metazoa > Chordata > Mammalia > Rodentia > Heteromyidae > Dipodomys > Dipodomys merriami. Next base: position 9,843,811 of record NW_027204826.1, read on the forward strand.
CATGCCATGGGAATAATAGCGATTTTTTTCTTTGTTCTGAGACGCTCCCTGCTTGTGAGTCACATTAACATATAAGATTGTTCCATGTAAATTAGTGAACACACTAAGGCCTCCTGGCTTCAATCACACAGTTGCCTCCATGGACCCTGCTCTAGTGTCTCATGCCTGTAATCCTAGCTACTCTGAGGATCGTGGTTCAAATACAGCTTGGACAGGAAAGTGTGACACTCTTATCTCCAATGAACCAGCAAAAAGCCACCAGTGGAGCTGTGGCACAAGGGGTAGAATGCCAGCCTTGAATGGAAAAAACAGCTCAGAGACAGCACTAAGGCTGTGAGTTCAAGTCCTGGTACCAGCACATGTGCACATGCAGGTACATGCTCACACACACACACACACACACACACACGACACTGATTTCTGCACTCTGGACATCGTGATATTATCAGCAAGCCTGCAATTTGTATATCCTGCCACCAGGTGGCAGAAGGCAGTGCGGTGGTGTGGTCCAAAGACCATCTCAGGGTTGCCTCCTTAGGTTTCTGGATGGGGGGGGGGGGGGACACAGGGGAAGAGGTCTTATCCTCCTTCCTCAGGGAAAAAGAGGCTGGAGATATCATGTGTCTCCCAAACGGCCTTGCTCCCCAGATTGGCGCAATCGAGAGGCAGTAGAAATTTAGTGGGGGCCTAAAGTTAAGTCTTAGGTCACTGGACCCTGATCTTCCTTCTCTCTCACTTCTGGGTTGAGAAGAGGTGAGCAGATTTCTTGTGGCTGCTATGAGGTCCTGTCTCACCGGAGGGCAGGGACACTGCCAAGTGGCCATGGATGAAAACTCCCCAAACAGTACTAAAATAAACTCATGGCTCACACCTGCAATCCTAGCTACTCAGCAGGCTGAGATCTGAGGATCACGATTCAAAGCCAGAACCACCAGAAAACCAGAAATGGCACTGTGGCTCAAAGTGGTAGTGTGCTAGCCTTGTGCAAAAAACCTCAGGGACAGCACCCAGGCCCTGCGTTCAAGCCCCATGATTGAAAACAAAACAACCACAAAACCCCACCTCATCTCCTTTCCTAGGCTGTCACTTAGCCAACACTGTGACCAAAAGTGACAGCCTATGCCCCCAAAGGACCCCAGATCCAACGCCCCACCCCCATAGCAACCCTGGCTCAGGGCAGACTCTCCCCATTTCCGGTTGGTCCCCCTCCACTTCCCTATAGTCTATGCGGTCTGCGCCCTAGTTCCTAGATAGACATCCAAGAGTTGGGTCTCTTGTTGGGTTTTTGTTGTTGTTGTTGGCCATGGGGCTTGAACTCAGGGTCTGGGCGCTGTCTCTGAACTCTTTGGTGCTCAACGCTGGTGCTCTACCACTTGAGCCCAGCTCCACTTCAGGTTTTCTGGTGGTTTATTGGAGATAAGAGTCTCATGGACTTTCCTGCCCTGGCTGGCTTTGAACTGTGATCCTCAAGTCTCAGTGCCCAGCTCTTCGTCTATTCTCGTTTTTATATGTTCTTTTTGCGCCTTTCTGTGTCTGATATCTTCCCCTCAGGGCATGAGGAAGAGGGGTTCCCCTCGCCCCTCCCAGAACCCCGCTTCCTTCTGTGACAAAGCATGTCAGAACTTTCCTCATGTCAGCCTGATCCTCCAAGGGAAGCAAGCAAGAAAGAAAAGAAAACAGAGGCTCAGGGGGGCTCAGGGGGGTGGGGGCACTAAGGGGGGTTCAGGGGGGTGGGGGCGCTAAGGGGGGCTCAGGGGGTGGGGTGGGGGCTCAGGGGGGCTCAGGGGGATGGGGGCTCAGGGGGGCTCAGGGGGATGGGGGCTCAGGGGGGCTCAGGGGGGTGGGGGCTCAGGGGGGCTCAGGGGGGTGGGGGGCACTTAGGGGGGCTCAGGGGGGTGGGGTGGGGGCTCAGGGGGGGTGGGGGGCGCTTAGGGGGGCTCAGGGGGGGTGGGGGCTCAGGGGAGCTCAGGGGGGCTCAGGAGCCCCCGCCCCGACGACCCCGGCACCCTGGACGTTTCTCCCGGTGGATCACCAGTGGTTGCACCCCTGGGGGACGAAGGCGACACAGCCTGGCTTCCGGAGGGGGCAGGCTCTGTTTGGGGGGCCGTGGGTGATTCGAGGTCTCTCCACTGGGGACAGACAGGAGGTGGGGAGCCAGGCCCCGGCCAGCGCGGGGTCCTGGGGGCCCAGCGCAGACTTGGGGCGTCCGTGGTGAATTGGGGCTCTCTGAGCTCACGATCCTCGAGGGGGTCGTGTCCAGTGTCCCCCCCCCCGGGACCCCGCGTGGCACTGGGCCGGCCCGGGCTGGCGTGGAGCCCCGGACGGGTTGCGGACACCGCCAGACCCGGCTTGCTGGGCTCAGATGCGGGCCTGGAGGTTGTGGGGGCTGGACCCCCCATGGCTGCGGGGCAGGGCGGGTCCCCACTGGTGGGTGCGGGCGGGACAGGGTGGATGCGGGGTGGGCAGCGGGCCAGGGGCGGGGCAGGGGGGCTGATGCGGGGAGGGGGCGGGCAGGGCAGTTGTGGGGGGGCAAGTGCGGGGGGGGAGGAGGTGGGACAGGCGGGGTGGGGGGTGCGGGGTGGGTGTGAGGGGGGTGCGGGGAGGATGGGGGTGGGACAGGGCGGGGCAGGGCGGATGTGGGGTGGGGGCGGGGAATGGGGGGGAACAGGGCAGGGTGGATGCGGGGTGGGCCGGAGGGCGGGGCGGGGCGGGTGCGGGCTGGGCGCGGGGAGGGCGGGGCGGGGCGGCCGGGCGGCCGGGTGCGGGGAGCGCCGCCCGCCCTGCGTGCCCGCCCGCCCGCCGTACGCGCGTCCCGGGCGCCCGCCGCCATCCAGCTTCCCGGGCTCATTTGCAGTCTCGGTGCGCGGCTCGGCGCGGGCTCACAAAGAGCTGCGGCGGCGGCGCCCCGCGATCGGCCTCGCGGGCCCGGCGGCGGCGGGGCGGCGGCGGGGCAGGGCGGGCGGGGGGGCGCCCGGAGCAGCCGCGCACGGGAACCAGGTGAGCGGGGGTCGGGGGGGGCGCCCCGGACGCGGATCGGGGGCGGGGGGGGGCCGGGGCGCGGAGACGCGGGCGGCGCGGCCGGAGCGCGCCCGCCGGACCCCCGCAGGGGCTTCGGGGCGGCCACCCGCGCCCCGTCACGCTGGGCTGCGGGGGCCGCAGACTCGGGGACCCCGATCTCGCCGGGACCCCGATCTCGCCGGGCCCCCGCCCCGCGAGCCCCGGCGGGGACCAGCGACGGCGGCGGCGGCTCGCGCGTCAGGGCCGGGGAGGCCCGCGGCGCTGCTGGGGCTGGCGACGGCGGATGCCAGCTCGGGGCCCCCGGACCCCCACCCCGCCCGGGCCCCCCAAGTCCCGCACCTCGCTCGGGTCCCCCACCCCACCCGGGGCTCCACATGCCTCTCACCCCGCCAGGACGCCCCCATGTCCCCCACCCCGCCCGGACCCCCCCAGGTCTCCCACCCCACGCGGACCCCCCATGTCCTCCTCCCCGGCCTCCAGGCCCCTCCAGGCGGAGGTACTAAGTCCTCACGCCGGTGTTCGCTGCGAGGATCAGTGATGGTCTCCTCACCCGAACGAGGCCCGTGGGGGACTCCCCCGGTCTCAAGTGCACCCCGTTTCCCCTGGGCGGGGTTGCGAGGGAGGGGTGGGGTACTGAGGGGGTGTCCCAGACTCCCCGGGTGCTGCAGGCCGGGGGGCTTCTGTGCCCAAGCTGGGGTGAACTTCCCCTGGAGCGCAGAAGGCCGTGCCCCGAGCCTCTGGAGCCAGGGATGGAGCTGCTGGTCCTGACTTGGTATTTCTGTGCCAGGAGGACTTTGAATTGTTTCAGATCTGGGATCTGCGGGTCACTGTGGTCAGCTGGAGGGGGGTGGCCCTGTGGAGAGGGTCGAGGACCCTCTGGCGGCGCCAGTGTGTGCTTGGGTTCCATTGTCTCCTTTCTGGTATTGCCCCCCCCCATGCACACCCCCATTGAGAAAGGACAGGGTTGGAGAGTAGCCATGGGACAACTTTTCCAGAGGTCTGTCCCCCAGCAAAGGCCAGGAGCCCGTGGGTGGCCTTTGTTTGGGGCAGGAGATCTCTTCTGTGGGGAACAGCAGCCACCAAGTGTGTGTGTGTGGGGGGGGTCACAGCCCCAACCTTTGCCCACATTGCCGTGGATGGAGGGGGTCTGCTGGGGGCCATGGGAATGACACAGGTTCTCATCCTGTGGGGACTCAGGTGTGGCTCCGTGCGTGGCCTGGCCCTGGCCCTGGTGTCCCCTAACCCTGCAGGGCTGTCTTGAGCTGGGCTGGGTCTAGATGGTGGCCCTGGTGATGGGTCAGCCTGGGCTGACCCTGGTGTCTCCCCCTCCCTCTCCCCTGGTCCACAGCCTGCCATTCCAGCTCGGGGGCACTGGCCAGAGCTGGGCCAGTGCAGCCTGATTGCCACAGTCTCCTGGCAATGTGAGAGGCCAGGCGGTGGGTGCTGCAAGGGGCTGAGGCCTACCTGTGACCCCTCCTGTCTTCCACCTCCACTGTTTTCTGGGGGCATTTGGTGAGTGTGTGTGTGTCTGTCCGTGAGCATGCATACCAGTACTGGGGTTTGAACTCAGGGCCTGGGTATTAGCTCTTAGCTTTTCCGCTCAAGGCTGGCACTCTACTATTTGAACCACAGCTCCACTCCTGCTTTTTTGTTTTGTTTTGTTTTGCTTTTTGGTTTTTGCTGGTTAATTGGAAAGAAGAGACTCTTGGATTTGTCCATCTGGGCTGCCTTTGAACCTTGGACCCTTCCATCTCAGCTTCCTGAGAAGTAAGAATGACAGGCATAAAGCCACCAGCGCTAAAGTTCTTTTCGTTTTTCTTTTTTTCCTTTTTTCTTTTTAATATTAGTTTCACAGGAATAATTGGTGGGGATGGATTGTGAAATGGAGGCACACAAATATCCAGTTTGCCAAGTGAGCTAAGAAATAACTAGATAAAAATAAAAGATAATTGTCAAAGACGCTGATCGCACCCTGGAAAGCTGAGATGGAGCGCTAAGACACCTTGAGCTTTTCCTAGACAAAACTGAGGAACTCAGAGGAACAACATGTTTGGACCGTGGCCTTGCCTTAGGCGGGGCCTGCTTGGCTGGGGCGGTGGTCACCATGGGAGGTGGAGAATATGGATGGAGGAGGCTGTCCCCCCGTTTTTCCTTTCTGTTGCCTTCCTGTCTCCCAATATCTCCGCCCAGAACTCAACAAATGAGATATTCCCTTCCCTCAAAGGTTGTATAGACTGAACTCTTGTAGTTAGTGAGAGCCCTCAGGGTTTATTAATTTGTGGGTCATGGGGCTTGAACTCAGGGCCTAGGCACTGGCCCTGAGCTCTTCTTTTTGCTCAAGGCTAGCCCTCTGCCACTTTGAGCCACAGCACCACTTCCTGGGTTTCTGGTGGCTCATTGGTGATAAGGGTCTCACGGACTTTCCTTGCCCAGGGCTGGTTTCCAACGGTGATCCTCAGATCTCAGCCTCCTGAGTAGCTAGGATGACAGGTGTGAGCCATCGGTGTCCCAGCCAAGTCTTAAGGTTTTAAATGCAGCCCTGGTTGCCCTGGAGAAAGCCAGTCTCTCAAAGATCTAGAAGGAAGTGTCCTGGCCTGGGCTCTTCCCCTGGCTGCTGGCTGTGGGAAAGTGGTCTGCTCTGTAGGATTGCACAGCAGGGAGCAGCCTGACAGGGGGTTGCCAGCATGCTGGTGGGGGGGGGAGGGGGGCCCTGGCTTGGATGGGGGTTGGTCCAAAAGTCTCCAGGGAAGATTCTGTGTGCTGTGGCTCCTTCTCCCTCCCCGAGGCCCCCGCCCACCCCGAGTCAGGGCCAGCTGGAGTCTCCCAGCATCCCTTTGGCACAGACCCAGTCAGCTGTCATGGCCACCGGCTTTGCTGGCCTCTTCCCCAGCAGTCCGTTCTCTCCATTGTCCCCATCTGCAGATTCAAGGGAACCCGGGAGGACGGTGCCCCGCAAGGTCGCGCTGCCCGGCTCTCTCTCTGGTGGGGCCTTGCCTGGGGTGGGGGTGCATTATATTCTAGCGCAGGCTTTGAGGCTCCCTGGGGTTGGACTGTGAGAAACCTCCAATGACTCCCCATTCCTCAGCCCGATTTTCTTTGTTCCTTGTCCCCCCCCCCTCCACCCCCAGTCCTGCTCCCTTCGAAGCTACCCAGACTCCAGGCAGACAGTCTCACTGCTCAGGTTTGTTGCTGCCTCCGTCCTTGATGATCGCCGTGGAATGCAGAGCTCTTTCTTTCTTCCCCCTTTACCTTGCTTTTTTTTCTTTTGCCTCAGGACCTTTGTACCTGCTGTACCTTCTAGGCCCTATGCCTCCTCCACATGGCCACCTGGCTTTCCCCCTTCCTCATTTCGGTTCTCTGTTTCTATGCCAGCTCCCTGAATACCCTGCTTGTGAATCTTGGCTTTGTGTCTCTCCTTCGCACTTAACATTCAATGTCTTTATGTATCTACAGTGCTTCCTTGTTTATTGTTTGTCTTTTACCTCTGTTAGAGCAGTGGCTGGCACGGAGTAAAACCTTAGTATTATTGTCACATCCATCTTTTAGATCACACTCGCCTCTCTGCCCCTCTGCTCCCCCCCACCCCCTCCTGCTGCCCCTGAGTTCATTTTGCTCAAGGCTCTATCACTTTGATCCACAGCTCCACTTCCGATTTCCTGGTAGTTCATTGGAGAGAAGAGTCTCATGGACTTTCCTGCCTGGACTGGCTTTGAACCTCAATCCTCAATCCTCAGATCTCATCCTCCTGAGTATCTAGGATTATAAGCGTGGGTGTCTGGCACCCGGCTCACCTGGGTATTTCTAAACCTGTTCTGTACCTCATGTCACACTGTCTCTGGGCTCCTGCCTCATCCCTGTCTGCTAGCAATTCCTTCCAGAAGTCTGTCTGGCTCTCTCCTGGCTGGTCTGATTCGGCTCAATGGGGTACTCTGATTTTAGGAGGTAGAGAAAGAGTCTAGGACTTGGAAAGAAGAGGCTCTGTCTGTGTTCTCTGTCCCTGGGACCTCGTGTCAACATGCCACACTGGTCCTGGGCTCCTTCCTCACTGTCTCTAACACGTGTATTCTACCACGTGTCCCAAATTGTTTTGAGACATGAATATAATCTGAAATAGAAAGATGTCATTAGGACTGACAGCCCTTTTAGGGGAGGGAGGGTGTGGAATCCTCTGGCCTGGTGTGGCTTTTTCCCCTTTTTGCTAGGCAGTATAAGGGACAGGTTTGTGTGAGTCACAAGTACAGCCCCAGAAGAGAATGTGGGTACGGGCATTTTAAAATCCCTGAAGTGCCATTCCAGTATAATGTATTGAATTGAGTGTGAAGGTTTGAAACTAAGAGAGAAAGATAAACAATTGAGAGTCCTGTATTATTTCCTGCATAAACCGCAGCCACTGGTCTTCACCCTCTCAGGGAAGGTGGAGAACTGGGTAACTATAATGAAGAGCTTGAGCTGGAGAGTTTAAGGGGGCCCATTTTGTGTTTGTTTATTAAAAAAAAAAAACCCGGGCTGGGAAGGTGGCTCAGTGGTAGAGCGCTTGCCTTGCATGCCTGAGGCCCTGGGTTCGATTCCTCAGCACCACATAAGCAAAAAGAAAAAAGCCAGAAGTGGCGCTGTGGCTCGAGTGGTAGAGCGCTAGCCTTGAGCTGAAGAGCTGAGGGACAGCACCCAGGCCCAGAGTTCAGGCCCCATGACCGGACCCAAAAAAACAAAAAACAAAAAACCCAAGCTGGGTGCTAGTGGTTCACACCTCCTGTCATTTCTAGCTACTCAGGAGGCTGAGATCTGAGGATCACGGTTTGAAGCTAACCTGGGTGGGAAAGTCCATGAGACTCTTATCTCCACCAGGAAACCAGAAGTGGCGCTGTGGCTCAAAGTGGTACAGCACTTAGCCTTGAATAAAAGAGCTCAGGGACAGTGCTCAAGCCCCAAGTTCAAGCCACATGACTGACAAAACAAAAATAGCTGGATGGACTTTACTAGGACTTTGGATCAATCAGGTGGCAGGTACACATGCCTGTAGATTCTAGAGCCCGGTGACGGGTGAGTCGGGGTGGAGCCCCTTCCCGGGGGTGCCTGGTGAGTGTTGGACAACACACCGTCTAGGAGAAAAGCCACCGTTGGTGGGTTCCTATGTTAAAGTGAATCCAAATTATTTGCATTGCTGACCTCTAGAATCTGTTGTATAGAGCGACGTTTCTAACCACTCAGCCACATATCCTGAGCAAACTCAAAGTTAACAGATAGGAACAGAACAATATTAGTGTTCAGAATTTTTCCATTGGTGTGTGTGTGTGTGTGTGTGTGTGTGTGTGTGTGTGTGTGTGTGTGTGTGTGTGTGTGTGTGTGTGTGTGTGTGTGTGTGTTCCATGTGATTGGTTTTATAGTCTTGGAAGTTGATTACCCAGCAAAGCAGCTCTAAAGAACAGCATCTCTGAACTATTCTATGCATCGTTGATTAAAAAATATAGAGAGTTCGTGGTGGTGGTGGTGATGGTGGTTGTTTTCTTTCCCCAGTGGGTTTGATTATGAATTTTCTTGGAGAAGCCATTGTTTTGGGAAAGGAAAAAAAAATACAACAATGAGAAAATTAATTGAGTCAATGCACGCACTTAGGGGGATGATGGATTTCTCAGGTCTCTGACAGTGAGCCCGTGCGTTGTTCAAATAAAACACGGTTTATGTTTCCCCATCTTTCGGTGTGCTAAGCGAACCATGTGCTCCAGCATCTGTCCCTATTATCCAGCGCTGGTGACAGCTGTCACGGGTGGAGGGGAGCGGAGGAGCCTGCCGCTTGGGAAAGCCGGGTTCTACCTCTGTCCGCTGGCTAGCCGCAGCGGGGCCCCTGTGGTGATGCCAACAGAGGCATGCACGTAAGTGTGAGCTGGACCGGTGCGGTCACAGGTGAGCACGCGCATGAGGGAGGGCCTGCGTGCACACGCATTCCCACCAACTTGACCGCCACGTCTCTACCCTCAGATCATTGCGGTTCTGGCAGGGAAAAACGACGTGAAAGCTTGTCATCAGACTTGCTGGGTGGGTTGATTCTGGCCAGGGGGCCCCAGGGGGCCTGCTGGGAATGACTGCAGGGTGCCAGGACCCAGGGCGGGCACGGAAGGCAGTCATCTTGACAGCTGCTTCTTCTGGGAAAGGCAGGGGGTGACGTTGAACTGTCCTGACCTGCAGCCCTCCTCAGTGTGACTCGTGTGTGCTTCTGTGCTGGGAAGATTCTGCCCTTTTCTCTGCCCATCCGGTGCCAGGCTCTGGGCATATGGAGAGAAGTGTGTCCGGAGATTGCAGGTTGCGTGTAGGCTGCCTGAAATGTTTGGGGATGTGTCTTTGGACTGTCTTGGATTGGAAACTTCTGATCTGGACTTCCTCTTTTAGCTTCCCTTTTTGTTTTTGTTTTTTTTTTTTAAAGCTTCTAAGTGAATTGCATTGTGTGTGTGTGTGTGTGTGTGTGTGTGTGTGTGTGTGTGCGCACGCGCGCGCGCGTGCGCCAATACTGGGCTTGAACTTGGGGTTTGGGCACTGTCCTTTTGCTTTCATGCTCAAAGCTGGAGCTCTACTGCTTGGACCACCGCTCCCCTTCTGACTTTTTGGTAGTTAATGGGAGATTAAAAACAAGGATTTGTCTGCCCAGGCTGAGCTTTTTTTTGGTCAGTAGTGGGTCTTGAACTCTGGGCCTAGGCTCTGTCTCTCCGCTCTTCAGCTCAAGGCAAGCGCTCTATCACTTGAGCTGCAGTGGCACTTTCGGTTTTCTGAGTGGTTTATTGGAGATAAGAGTCTCACAGACTTTCCTGCCAAGGCTGGCTTTGAACCTGCATCCTCAAGGATTTCAGCTTCCTGAGTAGCTTGGATGACAGGCGTGAGCCACTGGTGCTTGGCTTAGGATAGCGTTTTCTATATCACGCTTCATGACCCAAGAGCTTAGCAAATGGGCAAGAAGCAGCATGAAACGAGATGGAGGAGGATGTGCAGCGGAGATTGCAGGGAAGAACATTGGGGGAGGGGGGTGGAGGTGAATCAAAGTTCTCAGGAAGGGAGGACGTGAGAGGGGGGAAGAGTGGGCTCCAGGAGTCTCCCTCCCAGCCGGGCTGTGTCGGAGCCTCATGAGCATCAGATGTTTCCTTTCATCCTTTAGAAATGTACAGGCTTTCTAGATTAAATTGCTCCCGTTCTTCTCCGGGCATGACACAATCCACAGCCAGCCGTACATCACATTATTAATTTGCTCACGCTGAGTTAACCTGTGTGGCTCCGCTGATTTCCCCCAGACACAAGGAAGCCTGCTTCCAGTTGTCTGTAGAGAATAACTTGTCTACGCCATGGGGCGGGCTTGCTGAGGAAGCTGTATACTTCTTTGCCCACAGTGTGGCTGCTGACCTATAAGCTACTAGTTAGCTTTCTGGCCCTCTGTTGGGAGAGAGGGGTGCCCCCCCCATCCCAGGCACAAGGGTTAGGGAAGAGCTGGCAGAGCATCTGTGGTTGGACATACTAAGTCCCTCTCTACCCTGGGAGTTGGATTTCAGGCCTCTGTCGTATGTCCAATATGGATGGTGTCTGTCCTCTTCTCCTTGGCCCCAGGCAGCACTAGGTAGTTGTTTGTTCTTGGGGGCCAGAAGGAGGCTGGGCGATGGGTTTGAAAATATCCTTAGCAGGGTGCTGGTGACTCACGCCTGTCATCCTAGCTACTCAGGAGGCTGAGATCTGAGGGTCACAGTTCAAAGCCAGCCTGGGCAGAAAAGTCTCTGAGACTCTTATCTTCCAGTTAACCACCGGAAAACTGGAAGTGGAGATCAGAAAACCGGAAGTGGAGCTGTGACTCAAAGTGGTAGAGCACTAGCCTTGATCAAAAGAGCTCAGGGACAATATCCAGGCCCTGAGTTCAAGCCCCATGACTGATGAAAGAAAGAAAGAAAGAAGGAAGGAAAGAAAGAAAGAAAAAGAGAGAGAAAGAAAAGAAAGAAAGAAAGAAAGAAAGAGAAAAAAAAGAAAAAAAGAAAGACAAAAAGAAGATATCTCATTCTTGATCATACCAGCTGAGAGCTATGGAGATAGAGCTAGCCCCATGGGAAGCTGAGACCCTTTTCTTTCCATCCTTCTGCCAGTGTCTCTGGGACTGGACAGGGGACCTGGTTAATACTGCCTCTGTGAACCCCCTCACGTGTCAGAGCTGGGCATGGCTTGCTACTTTCTGGTCTACTTAAAGATCCAGACTTTGAAGAGAAGGAAGCTTGATTGCTTCCATCCAAGACCCAATATTGTCCTGCAATTCCCTTGAGCAGAAATCCCAGCCCATGATTCAGACACCAGAGTCTTCAGCTCAGGGATGGCTGGACATGACAAGATGGCTCTGCCACCTTCGTACACTGGCATGAGGTAACCACAGCATGGAGCCCAGGCCATTTCTGGAGATGGGCTACCTGGTCAGCCGTGGTTGAGCCTGGAAATGCTCTTAAAAAACAAACAACAGCCCATGTCTGTAGAATTCCAGTTAGAGTTCACTGTCCCACTGGCCAATCTCAGGTAGCATGTGATTGGGTTTCCAGGAAGTACATAGAGACATGGGCATCCATTTGGGACCTGATTTTTCTCCTCACCCTTCCAGAGGGAAAGTGTATGGTCCAAGCTCACACAGATTTCTCATTTGAAACTGTCCAAGATGAACAAGATCTTGAGTCCATGAAAGATGTCCCATGTCTAGAATTCAGCCCATTGCTTGTCTGGATACCACTGCGTTGCTACATTCCAGGCCTGACCTCCATCTTTAGTGGAATGTAGATTAAGAAGTACTCATTGGAAGTGTATCAATGAGCTACACATCCAGCAGGAAGTCCGAACAGGGAAAGGAGGCACACACGCATGCGCTCACGCACGCATGCGCTCACACACGCACGCACAGCCTATCACCAAAGAAGTGGAGTGAAATATGCAAATAAGCCACAACTTTGGGGCTGGGTGTTGGTGTTTGTGCGTGCGTCTGTCTACGGTGCCATCTATGGACTGTTGGAGAGCCTGGAGTCTGGGCTTGACTCTGTCCCTGTCTCCAGGACCCTTCTCTGGGACTTTCCCAGACTGGCCCAGTGGTGGGCAGCGTGGCTCTGAGAGGGCTCAGGTTGCCCGCTGCTGGTCTCCTCCCTCCACATGGCAAATGCTGGTGCTGGGCCTGGTGTGTCACCTCTGGCAAGGGCAGCAAGGAACAGATGTTGAGGAAATGTCCCCTGTGCCCTCTCAGGGGACGCTGCTGGAGGGTCTTAGGTGTCAGGGGTCAGCACCCACTGCTCTGACCTGCGTGCTTAAGGCGGGTGTATGCTTGGAAAGCGGTCACACTGCAACTTGAAGCTCCAAGGTGACCTCCTCATCTGTGTAGCCATGGGACTGTCCTGGTGGCCTGTCCCTGGCCTTGTCTGCTGGGGCGCTGCGTGACCTTTGTCAGGGGAGCATTTGCCGTGCTCAGCATTTTGGAGGTGTTTGTGCAGACGCTCAGCGCCCGCTCGTGCCCGGCATTTCAGGCCTGTTAGTGGGTGTGGCCTTTAGTGCACCCCGTTTTCCTGTCCGGTCTGTCTCTGCCTGCCCCATTCTGCGTGTCTGGTCACCCTTCAGGGACTTATTTTGTGACTCCTAATAAATAGCCATCTGCTGGAGAAGTAGGCTCTTGTCTCTTTGCCTGCTTTCCCCTAAGTCACGGATACATCCTTGGAGAGGGTGTTGTTGATTGTGTTTGTAAATGTTTCCCTCCCCTGCACACGTGCCATCCACTGCTCAGACTTATGTCTGGGACAATCACCAGGCCCTAGCACCCAGCACCATGCCTGGAACTTAGTAGCTGCCCAATAAAAATGGTGGAATGATGTCTTAACCCCTCCCATTCATGTTCTAGCTTACAGAGACGAAGGGAAGGAAGGAAGGAAGGAAGGAAGGAAGGAAGGAAGGAAGGAAGGAAGGAAGGAAGGAAGGAAGGAAGGAAGGAAGGAGGGAAGGAGAGAGGGAGGGAGGGAAGGAAGGAAGGAAGGAGGGAAGGAAGGAAAGAAGGAAGCCCATTGGGCTCAGCTCTGCTTCAGGGGTTTTGTGTCTCACAAAAGATACGAATGAGGGGTGGGGGTATGGGGGAACCATGCCAGGAGCCACTCTGTACCGTCAACAGCAGGGCTTGGCTGAGGCTGGAAGGACATGCCCCCGGGCCAGATTTCCTCTCCTGGAGACAAATTCCAGCTGGACAACTTTCCACAGTACATCTCCCCTCGGCCTTCAAAAATGTCAAGGTCATTGCGAAGCAGGGAAGGCTAAGGAATTGCCAGGGCTGATGGCTGGGGAGAAGGGAGGCGGGTGGCACTAGAGAGACATGATGTTTGCCCGTGATACAGCCTCCTGAGTAGGATTCTGGAACAGATAAGGGACATTAGGGATGGGGTTGGGGAATCCCAAGGAAATGGGGACCCAATATGGACTTGAGAGTGGATCCGTCACACTTCATTAATTGTGATGACCACATTGTTGTTTTTCTGCAAAACTGAAAATTGGCTGAGATTGAGCTCCATTCCTTCTGTGTCCCTCCGTGCAGACCTTTGGCTGTGTCGTCCCTTTGGACCTTCTTTACTGTCCTCATGAAAGTTGGGAGGCAGATTCAGTTTAGGATTCATGTTATATTTGTTGGCTGTGGGGCTTGAACTCAGGGCCTGGACACTGTTCCTGAGCTGTTTTCTCTCTAGGCCAGCGCTCTAACACGTTGAGCCACAGTGCCGTTTCTGGTTTTGTTTGTTTGTTTGTTTTGTGTGGTTCATTGGCAGTAGGAGTCTCATGGACTTAACTGCCTGGGCTGGCTTTGAACCTTGATCCTCAGATCTCAACCTCCTGGATAGCTAGGACTGCAGGTGTGAGCCACCAGCTCCAGGTTGCATGAGATGATCACTTTACACAGAGGAAAGGTTTTTTTGGGGGGGTTACCGTTTGGAGGCTTGGGTCCGTGGTCCCTTGACAGGGTCGCACGTGGTAGAACAGAGCTGCCCTCCTCCTGGAGGCTGGGAAACAAAAGAGTGAACTTGTATTTATAACCCAGCCAGTCCCCTGGAAGCCATTAAGCTGTGGATCCATAAATGGATGAATCCATTCCTGAGGTCAGAATCTTCATTACCCAATCACTTCCCAGAGGTTCCTCCCTGGACACCGCTGCCCTGGGACCAAGCCTTCAATGTCTGGGCTGTGGGAGAGCATACTTGAGATCTGAACAATGAGCCAGGTGTGGGGGGTAGCTCAGGCCTGGAATCCTAGCTACTCAGGAGGCTGAGCTCTGAGGATCCCAGTTCAAAGCCAGATTGGGCAGCAAGGTCCATGAGACTCATATCTCTAATTAGCTACCAAAAATCCAGAAGAAGAGCCGTGATTCAAGCGGTAGAGCGCTGGCCTTGAGCAAAAAAGCTAAGGGACAGTGCCCAAGCCCTGGTTCAGGCCCCAATATCGGCACACTTGTGAGCTTGTGTGTGCACATGTGCGCGCACACAATCAAACTACATCTGATATTAGTGGTCCAGAGAATCATTCAGCCACCTGTGCCCAGTCCATGTGGGCCATCTCTCACTGTACTGATGACTCCAGATAGCAGTGGTCTCACTCTGCTTCTTTCTTATGATCAGACCCCAGCTCCCACAGATTGTGATCTGTGGACATTTTATTTCATTCTATTTTGTGCCAGTTCCGGGGCTTGAACTCAGGGCCTGCACATTGTCCCTGAGCTGTTTCACTCCAGGTTAACACTCGACCACTTGAGCCACAGATCCACTTCCAGCCTTTTCTGGTGGTCACTGGAGCTAAGAGTCTCAAGGCCTGCCAGTCCTGCTCAGCCTGGCCTTGAATGGTGATCCTAGGATCTCAGCCTCCCGAGTAGCTAGGATTCCAGGCGTGAGCCACCAGTGGCCCAGCACTAGATGGGGTTACACTGATCACAGTGAACAAGGTTGATGGAGTGTGTGGTGGATGGCTGAGCAAGGGAAGCTAAGAGGGTGTCTCTGTGCTGGGTATCCATTACAGGTTCACAGCCATGGCCACAGCTGGTCCATTCACTTTTTTTTTTTTTTTTTTTTTTTTTTTTTGTCGGTCGTGGGGCTTGAACTCTGGGCCTGGGCGTTGTCCCTTAGCTCTTCAGCTCAAGGCGAGCACTCTACCACTTGAGCTACAGCGCCACTTCCGGTTTTCTGGTGGTTTTATTGGAGATAGGAGTCTCACGGTCTCTCCTGCCCGGGCTGGCTTTGAACCCTGATCCTCAGATCTCAGCCTCCTGAGTAGCTAGGATTACAGGCGTGAGCCACCAGCGCCCGGCTGGTCCATTCACTTTTAAAACCCACAGTAAGGGTGACCCCAGTGTCTGAAGCTCTGGGTGGCAGGGAATTTCAGCTGTAATGTCCGCAAGTGTCACCTCTTGTGTCTCTGGCAGAGGTCCAGGGTGGAAGAGGAGACCGAGTTCTGCAGACAGACGCAGGCCTGTTGTATAGCCCGGAAGGATAGTGCGGGTCCCGGGGAAGATCAGTGAGTCCTAGGGACCCCATGTGCTGCCCACAGCCTGGCTGTGTGGCATTGGGTGCGTCACCAGCTCCTTCATTGCAATAGGACGGGAGAGGGAGCTGAAGTGGAACCTGTATGGAAGATCTGCGCTGTCTGAGGCAGCCAGGGTTTGGCTGTGTGTCTCTCCCACCAGGCTTGTGATGATGCTGTGGTCCTTTTAAGAGTCTAGGCCTATTCAGAGGTCAGTGGGTCAACAGGGTCATACCTCCCCTAGGGCATTGTGGGTCCCACCTTGCTCGCTTTTATTTTCCTTTAATCATCATCATCATCATCATCATCATCATTTTCTTCTTCTGCTCCTCCTCCTCCTCTTCCTCCTCCCCCTTCTCTTCCTCATTCTCTTCCTCCTCCTGCTTTTCCTTCTCTTCTTCCTCCTCTTCCTCTTCTTCTGTCACTGGGCACTGTCCCTGAGCTTTTCTGCGTAAGGTGAGCACTCTACCACTTTGAGCCACAGCACTACTTCTTGTTTTCTGGTGATTCATTGGAGATAGGCGTCTCACAGACTTTCCTGCCCAGGCTGGCTTTGAGCTGTGGTCCTCAGATCTCAGCCTCCTGAGTAGCTAGATGACAGGTGTGAGCCACCAGCATCCACCTATCTTTTTCTTCTTTTCTATGGACTGCCTTTTGCCATATGTGTCCTCCCCCCCGGCCCAAATCCTCCGGCCCAGGTCCAGAGCAGTGGTGTGCTGATCTTGGACAGGAACCTGCAACATTATGCATTCAAAATAAACCTTTTCTTTGTATAAGTTAACCAGCTAAGGCCTTACCACATCTGAATTGTGTGTGTGTGTGTGTGTGTGTGTGTGTGTGTGTGTGTGTGTGTGTGTGTGCGCGCTCATGTGTGTTTATGCCTATGCACATACTGGGGCTGGAACTAAAGGACTCATGTTTTAGCTTGTCTCTTTCATTCAATATTGGTGCTCTACCACTTGAACCATGTCTCCACTTCCTGCTCTTTGCTGGTTCATTGGAGCTGGGTCTCTTGGGTTTGTCTGCTTAGGCTACCTTCAAACCACAATCCTCAGACCTCAGCCCCCGAGTAGTAGTAGTTAGGGTGACAGGCATGAGCCACCAGTGCCCATTGTTTTTTCCCCTTCCCTCCCTTCTTCCTTCCCCCTCCATTCTTCTCTCCTTTCCTTCTCTCTGTCCTTCCTCCCTTTTTTCTCCTGTCCCTCTTTGCATTTCCTCCCTCCTCTCTCCCTCTTAACTCCTCCATCCCTCCTCCCCTTTCCCTGACTCCCTTTCTCTCTTTGGGTTGCCTCTGGAGTCTAGCAGGGTGCAGACTCCTGGAGGGGTGACCACCTTCCCATGTTGGTGGCTTCCTTCCCAGTGACACTGAACTTGTCAGAAACCCACAGACTTCCCGTGACTCAGCCAGCCCAGGTGCTAGCATTTGTTCTGGGAGACCTTCCTTTTCTAGGACCCCCCTTCCCCCCCGCCACATACCCTGAGGAGCTGGGCCAGCACCCAACACTCTACATGCAATTATTGTCTTATCTTGGCCTGGTCATTTGGCCAACGGCTTGAGCTCTTTCCCCCAGGCGCTGGGGGGTGGGGGCGGTGTTGGTGCACACCTGAGTCGGGGCCTGGCCTGCCCTGTGTCCTGGCAGCTTGGAGCAAGCAGGGAGACGCGGGTGGGTTCTGTGGCTCCAGTGGGGAGGGGCAGGGAGAAGGAGGGAGAGGGGGGCTGTCTTTGCCCTCCTTCTGCCAAAGCCGTCGATTCCTGGATTCGCTCTGTTGATCTGGAAAGAAAAGAAAATTTTTAGATTTCCTCTGGCTGAAGGACCAAAAATGGGGCAATCTACATCAATTTCCCTTAAATTGGGCTTTGAAAGTTCCTGGAAGAATGGACTCGATTATTCTCAGTGCGTGGAGCTGCATTCAGGGGAACCGCGGGTAATAATGAATTTTGAAGTACCTCTTCCCCTAGTCTGTCTCCTCGCACGCTGAGCCGACTCAAGAACCCAAGGGCTGAGGTGGGAGGTGGGGTTGGGGGTGGGCAGGGTCTGGGGTGGGGGCAGCTTTCCTCCCTGCAGGAGCAGGAGGGGCTGGGAAGGTCCCCCCCCTTTCCCTGGCCCCTGTAGTTCTCACATTGTCTCCAATTAGAAAAATCATGGTTTTCACCTCCCCTGGCAGACTCAGCCTACGAGAGAAGTGAAGGAAACAGGAGCCATTCTCACCTGCTTGGCAAACTTGTTCTATGGGGATGTGGAGATTCTAGCAAGCCCAAGGCCCTGAGTTCAAATCCACCACCTCCCCCAAAAGATGACATACAACTGCAAGCTTACTGACTAATATTATCTTTTGGCTATATGTACAAGATGTAGGTGAATCAAATGGATTTTTTTCTTTAGACTGAAGTCCCTTCTGCCAGATAGATAGCTTATGTATGTATTGGACAGTCTTCCAAAATCTAGAAGAAGAAGGAATAAAATCAACTCTGAAAGACGCAGTACTTTTATCCCTAAGCATTTGGATAAAGAAATCTGCACCTGGTATAAATATTGTAATTAAGATTCCTCCCCCGCCCTCAGTGGTCTATCTTAAATGTCGCCCTTGCCAGTTGTTCATAGTAGCAACATGATTCTCTGTAACATTTGCGTCATAGATGAGTGTTTACTTCTTGAACTTTCCAGTAGCTCCTATTTTTCACACTTTAGGGGCAGTGGTGGAATGCATCAGTCTTTGCATATTCCTGGGGATGTTTTTTTGTAGCCTGCATTTCTAGAAGGAGACTGGGACCATAGAGACTAGATACTGCTTTCTGGAGAGGAGCAATCATGATAAATGGTGCCCCCATGTGGGGGGGGCAGTGGGAGGAGTGGGGGAGGGAGAGACAGCATTTCCCATGGCCTGGCCCGAAGAAGTGCTTTAAGAAGAGCTTTGCAGTTTCACTGGGCCAAGTAAGACTTTCAGCTGAGCCAGAAACCAACTTCTCCTCCCCCTCCTCTTCCTCCCTCTCCCCCCACCTTGCCTAGACACTGTCCCTCAGCTTTTATGCTCAAGAGAAGATCCCCACGTTCTGACTAGGCCAAGCCATGGTGCTTATGCTACTAAATTTCCACTAAGGACCCTGTGATTGGCTGTGGAATCTAGGAGGCTGATTATGTCACCTCCGCCCCTCCATCCCCCAACTATGGTTTTCACTCTTACTTTGGAATTGGCCTTAGAGCCTCTGCTCTTCAGAGGCTGTCAGTCACTGGGATGACAGGAGTGAGCCCCCATTCCCCAGTGCATCATGGGCATTTTGTGGGTGGTTCCTACCCCCTCCCTGCCCCCCCCCCCCCGCCCCGCTCGTTGCCTATTTCACATAGAATCTTTGGATGTTATCACTGTCCATACTGGGTCCCCACAGGTTAGCAACGAAGATGATGATTTGAGATAAACCAGCCAACCTGCTGTCTTTAGGATGATCATACCTGTGCTGGGTCCTTGGAGTGTGGGGTGGCTTTGCTCTACACCGCCCCCTGCTGGCAGACTGGTGATGGGGTTGGCCTTCCTAGGAGGTGAGCAGGCCCAAGTGGTCAGTCTGATGGAAAAAAGAGGGGACTCAGCCTGGCCATGTGGTTTCAGGTGTAGAGTTTTGATTGTTTGATGTTCGTAGTCTTTATTATTCAGGCCACAGGTTCCTCGGCTCCGGGGGAGAGGTGTTGGATGGGAAGAAGCTTGAGTGTCTGCTCCCTTGGAGGCAGGGTGGGGCCAGGTGTGCGGAAGAGCAGCTAGCAGGAAAATCATTCTCTCCTGTGGTTCTTGGCGGCTTTTGCATCCCAGAGCTGGTTCTGTGGACGCGAGAGGTCTGGGACAAAGACCTGTCTGCAGGTGCTGGGGTGCAGCCTCTCTCCAGGCACTGGGAGTCTACCCCCATTGAGTGACAGGACCTCCCTCACCCCCCACGCAGGACATCAATTGCAGGCTTTTAAGTTGATGCTGGGATGAGTCGATACGCCGGCCTTCGAGAAGAAGTGCTAAGGAGGAAATTTACCATGGGATTCCAGACGTCCTTACCAGATCAATTTGGCGATCTCTTAATGCGCTACTCAGAACGGCCTATTTTTCAAATTAAGTGGGAATTATTTTATACCCGAGGTTAATCCCGTGTAGATAAAACTCCACTAGAAGAGGGGAAGAGAAGTCACAGAAGACTTGTTCAGGTAGGAGGCACGGCTCTCATGCCCTCCAAGCTAAGTCTGGGGCTGTGAGCTGTCACTAGGTCAGGGGCCTGCAGTCCCTGCCACCCCCCCCCCCCCAGACTGTAGGCTGAGGGTCACAGTGTTCTGAGCTCCCTAAGCTATGATTTTTTTTTAAATCTTTCCGGTGCCAGCTACTCAGGAGGCTGAGATCTGAGAATCATGGTTTGAAGCCAGCTGGGGCAGGAAAGGTTGTGAGATACTTGTCTTTAAATAACCCACAAAAAGCTAGAAGTATGACTCAAGTGGTTCGAGTGGTCATGGGTCTTGAACTCTGGGCCTGGGCGCTGTCCCTCAGCTCTTCAGCTCAAGGCGAGCACTCTACCATTTGAGCCACAGCACCACTTCCCGTTTCCTGGTGGCTAATTGGAGATAAGAGTCTCAAGGCCTTTCCTGCCTGGGCTGGCTTTGAGTGATCCTCAGATCTCAGCCTCCTGAGAATAGTGGGATTACAGGTGTGAGCCACTGGTGCCCTGCTAGCTGAGAGAGAAAGTCTAGGCCCTGAATTAAAGCCCTAGTATCAACACACACACACACACACACACACACACACACACACACACACACACACACACACTGTGAGGCTGGTTCAAAGTGTGTGTGGCACAAATGAGCAAGTGTGTGAACAGCTTAGGCCCAGGAGAGACAGCAAGTTATTTCAGCCATGAAGTGTGCAATTCCCCAGAGGAGCAAATTTGCATAGCGTGGTTTCTATTTGAACCAATCCAAAGAGGTTACTTAGATCAAGAGTCAAAGATTTTTTTTGTTTTGTCAGTCACAGGGCATGAACTCAGGGCCTGGGTGCTGTCCCTGAGTTCTTTTTGCTCAGGACTAGGGCTAGTGCTCTACCACTTCGAGCCACAGTGCCACTTCTGGTTTTCTGGTGGTTAATTGGAGATAAGAGTCTCATGGGGACTTTTCTGCCAGGGCTGGCTTGGAACCATGAATCTCAGATCTTAGCCTCCTTAGTAGCTAGGATTACAGGCGTGAGCCACTGGCACCCAGCTTCTTGACAGTGCAAACTTTCCAAGTCCTCTAGCTTTTTTGAGATGCATTAGTGTCATCTGTGTGCACTAGCACACCAGAACTCCTTTCTTCTATCTTTCCATCCAATGGATAATATTCCATGGCATGTGGGTACTAGATTTGTTGACCCATTCACGTGTTGGACACTATAGTGTAGAAAGAAGCAAGGGAAGAGCTAGTCATGGCTGCTGGTGCAGGTAAGATGGTGGCCTCTGTGGGGGCTGTCACTTGTGTCGGTGTCGGTGATGAGTGCCGAATGCAAATGGCAGCCAGAGCTGGCTTTCATCCTCAGAAAGCAGCCAGTTCATGCTGGTTCATCTGGGTTCCACAGGGTTAAAAGACAAGCTGTTATGCTTGGAGCAAAATGCTGGTCTTCTCCCAGTTGGCCACAAGGTCTCAGTTCTTCCTGAGGGTGCGTGTGTGTCCTCAGGACTGGCTGGCAGCTCGTGGGAGGGTCTCTTCCCTCCCGGCACCCTCCATGGAGACAGAAGTCTTCTTGCTGTGTTGGTGGGAGTGGATATGATCCCAGCGAGTGGAGCTTTGTGAGGTCCCCACCTTTGAAGCTCTCCCCAGATGGAGAAGATACCCCTTAAAAACTCCCCGAAGCCGATAGACCCAGAAATAGAGTTAAAAGAAATATTTGGAGGGTTGGAAATAGCCAGGGAGAGGAATTAAATTCTGAAATGATCAAAAGGATGGCTAATGGAGTGGGGAAATACAGATGGGGGGGCAATGGTACCTTTTCAGTAGAAGGCCTTTCGGCATTTGATTATTTGAGTCTGAAAGAATTGTCTCATTTCTTTAAGGGCTGTGGGCAGCAAATGATGGACCATCTGTCAGGCTTTCGGCTGCGTTCTCCCAGGGAGGCTGAGCCAGGGATGGGGTGTCTGTCTCAGCAGAAGGTATCCAACAATACCAGGCAGGAAACAGGATAACAGGATGGGGAGATGCTCAGGAATGGGTGGGTCATGGTGTTTGCCACAGTCATTCCTGACAAAGGACTTCACATGGCCAGTTATTTAAAAAGTCTACCTAGAACTGGGCACTGTAGCTCACACCTGTCATCCTAGCTACCCAGGAGGTGGAAATCTAAGGATCCTGGTTCAAAGCCAGTTTAGGCAGGAAAGTCCGTGAGACCTTTTATCTCCACTGAACCAATGAAAAGCTGGAAGTAGAGGTGTGGCTCAAGTGGTAGAGTGCCAGCCTTGAGTAAAAAAAGCTAAGAATGATTATGAGGCCTTGAGTTCAACCCCCATTACCAGCACAAAATAAAGTATCTACCTAGCCAGATCTGCATCTTCAGTGTTTGTGTCCAAGACCTGAAGATGTGAGTGTTGGCACTCATGGAGGGGCTGGTGAAGGAATGCTCGATTTGGGCAGCCTCTTTCATGCCTCATACAGTGGCCTCTGGGCTGGTTGGGTGAGAGTCTCACAGTTCCACAGTTCCACAGTGCTGGGGCTCCTCCATGTCATGATCACATTCTGCAGGAATGACGTGATTTTTCTCTTTTCCTTCTCCTGGTGTAGCTGCACATGTTTGAAACTCGAGTTTCACATCAGTTCTGTCTAAGTGTATTCTCTTGAGGTTGAGTTTGTCTTCAATGGGTGTGATAGGCAGTTATCTAAAAGTTCCAAGACTTTCAGGTACCCCAAAATGTTCATTTTCGGTGATAATTTGGACTAGTCCAATGTCATTCTTTTTCTGAGAGAAGGGTCACTAAATGAATTACATTTTCCGTGTGTGTGTGTGTGTGTGTGTGTGTGTGTGTGTGTGTGTGTGTGTGTGTGTGTGTGTGTGTGTGTGTATTGGTGCTTGAATTCAATACCTCCCATTCTTATGTGGCTCTTTGTGCTCAAGGCTGGTGTTCTACCAGTTGAGCCACACCTCTACTTCTGGCTTTTTGATGGTTGACTAGACATCAGAGTCTCCCTGGGCTTTGTCTGCCTGAGCTGGCTTTGAACTGCGATTTTCAGATCTCAGCCTCTTTGAGTAGCTAGGATTATAGATGCAAGCCATGGAAACCTGGCTATGAATTACATTTTCTATAAGAAAACAGTATGGGGCTGGAAAGGTGGCTCAGTGGTAGAGTGCTTGCCTTGCGTGCATGAGGCCCTCAGCACCATATAAGCAGAAAAAGCCAGAAGTGGTGCTGTGTGTGGCTCAAGTGTAGAGTACTAGCCTTGAGCTGAAGAGCTGAGGGACAGTGCCCAGGCCCAGGGTTCAGGCCCCACAACCTACAAAGAAAGAAAAAAAGAAAGAAAGAAAGAAAGAAGAAAGGGAAAGGAAGAAGAAAGGGAAAGGAAGGAAGGAAAGAAAGAAGAAAGGGAAAGGAAGGAAGGAAGTCAAGAAGGAAAGAGAGAAAGAAAAAGAAACTATTCCTGCTTATCACCTAGGTTTTCTAAGAAGCATTGATTAATTAGTATTGGTAATGATAATATGATAATAAGGGAGCCCTAAGAAGACACGATTTCCATTTTGACTTCATCTAAGTATCTTCTTTTACAGAAGGTGCTGCCCTCAGGTCTGATGTAGTTGGCTAGGAGGAGGCCAGGAGCAGAGCTTGGTGGGAGATGGCATTCTGGGAAAGACCAAACAGTTAGATCTTGTGGGGAGGGAGGAATACAACTGCCAGCCTTGTATCATGTTGCATCTCTTGAACAAGGAAGATCATCCCTGACCCCCCCACACACCCCCTCCCCACCCCCCGCTTTGTGGGCTATACCAGTGGTTCCTCCAGGTCTGTGTGGCCATGGCTTGTCTGCTGGCTCTCTTGGAGATAAGAAGCCCAGAGTCACGGAGCTATTGAGGGCGGTGTGTGTGTGGGGGGAGTGTTGTGCACAAAAGGAGTGGAATTCAGTTCATCCCCCTGCATTCCCCAGTCTCATTTACATTTCTGAGGCTCGTGCTATTCCCTTGTTCTCTCTGGAGCTGGGTATGAACTAGTTTTCCTTGTCTCGATTTTAACAGGGCTTTTGAATGAAAAGCCACATTGCTTGAGCCACTGTATATTTAGGGAGACAGTGAGTAGGTAGCTGCCTCCGTGGTCCCCACAGCTGGTGGCCTCAGGAAATGACCCTTCCTGGCTGGCCATAGCTTTCTGGGGAAAGGTTGCTGAACCGATCGGATGGGAAACTGTCTCAGTGTGGATTAGAATAGATTCTCGAGAGCTTAAGGGATTGATGAAGTGTCCTCTGCATTTGCCATCCAAAGCGAAATAACCAGGCTGCCCGTTTGCTTCGAGCTGCTGGAATCACGTGTCGCCCAACTCATTTCCATTCGTGGCAACATGTTGTTTGAAAAGAGATTTCTCAAGCAGCACTTTGGGAAATCTTATATACCAATAAAGTGATTTTTCTCCCCCACTTTCTCATTTTTTTTAAAAGTGTGTGTTTCTATATCTGTTTGATTTTTTTTTTCCCCTTTGAGACAGAATCTTGCTGTGTAGCCCAAGCTAGCCTCGAAACTTAAAATCCTCCTGTCTCAGCTTCCCAAATGCTGGGATTACAGGAGTATGCCACCACATGCAGCTTTATCTATTTGAATTTCAAAGGTCATATCAGTTTCCATTGATGGTGTACTGGCTGGAGATATTTGACTTCTATGAAAGGGGCTTGATAGTAAACCATGTAAGATGATTTTTATTGCTAACCAGAAGACCTGAAAGAGCCCCCAGGAATTTCTGTGTAGGATACGGAGGTGTCACAGCCTGCCCATGTTGGGACACGTAAGAGTCAAGCCATTTCATTTCACAGAAGGTCAGAGGAGAGACTTGCTATTTCTGAGAACATTTTTTTTTTAGGATTTGAAATGTTCAAAGAGCCATCCCTCTGGGCTTTGAAATGGGATATTTTTAACACTCTCTTTAAAACTTCCAAGGTAGCCAAGCACCAATGGCTCACACCTGTCCTCCTAGCTACATAGGAGGCCCAGATCTGAGGATCACAGTTTGAAGCCAGACCCGGCTGGGAAGCCCATGAGTCTCTCCTCTCCCATGAACTTCCAAGAAAGCTGGAAGGGGAGCTGTGGCTCAAGTGGTAGAGTTGTTAGCCTTTGAACATGTAAAGCTTAGGGACAGCAACCTAGGCCTTGAGCTCAAGCCCCAAGACTGGGGCACAAAATACAATAATAATAATAACAACAACAACAACAATAATTATAATAAAATACCAACTTTTAGGGTTATTTAAATTTCAGGGGAAAAAATCTGCTAGTTGTAACATCAAATCCTCTGGCTTCAATCAATGGGTCTGGAGATTCTGAAGTCCTTTCAGCCGTTCGTCGTCCCTCAATACCATTTGCTCCGTCCTGAAGTCTAGATGAGTAAGTAGCAGGGACACCTGTTAGCGTTGGCCTCCGCCTTCAACCTCTACTGCTGGGTTTCAGCAACAAACTTTCAGGCCAGTGGGGTCCATTTATAACTTGTTAGAGACTCACTGGATCTGGATCCAGATTCCTTTCAATGAGCCTCTAAATTCACATCCGTGTAATTTGAGACGCTGTGTAGCCGCCATGACACCGAAGCCACGTGGAGACCTCGTGTGTCCCATGTGACATTTCCGTTGCCTGATCTCGGAGCACCTTGAAGATGTTTGGAGGAGCCGCAAAGACAAGTGCACACAGAAAACAAAGCCATCGCTTCTCTCCCAGATTGGCAAAGCTGAAGTGTCTACTCAGAAGTGCTCAGCCTGGCTTGCTTTCCTATCTGTCTTGCTGCAGGGACTCAGGGTACAGTGTTCTAACATGGCTGCCCTGCACTGGGCCCTGACTCCAACTGTAAGTTGGGCTGTGACCTTGAACATGTTAATTGCCCTGTGCTTTGGCTGGCTCGGAAGGACAGGATGAGAATAGAATTCCCTTGGAGCTCTCACCAAGCAACAGGCTCCGCAGGCTCGGTGGCTGCCAGCTTTTTACCCAATTGGGAAGACCCACCTGGAGTCTCTCCCCGGAGGTAGAACTTTGCAAGCTGTTGTTTCCAGGACAAAAGACCGTTTATCAGAAGATGACCTCTATTTGTGCCCATCCCTCTGTCCTCAAAGATTCAAGACCAGATGTTAGAAACACTTGTGTGGCTCATGCCTGTAATCCTAGCTATTCAGGCTGAGATATGTGAGGATCGTGGTTCCAAGCCAGCTCTGGCAGGAAAGTCCATGAGACGCTGCTCTTCACACCAGAAACCTAGTAGAGCTGTGGTTCAAGTGGTAGAACACCAGCTTTGAGTGAAAACTAGCTCAGGGACAGCAGCCCTTAGGACAACCATGTGGGCATGCCATTGCTTGTTAGTTTGCAGAGACTTGGTTTGTTCTGCACGGTGGCAGAAACACAGTTTGCTCTGGTGGCTCTCGTCTGTAATCCTAGCCACTCAGAAGGCTGAGATCTGAGGATTGCGGTTCAAAGCCAGCCAGGGCAGGAAAAGTCCTTGAGACTCCTATCTCCAATAAACAACTAGACAACTGGAAGTGGTGCTGTGGCTCAAGTGGTAGAGCGCTAGCCTTGAGCTGAGGAGCTGAGGGACAGCACCCAGGCCCAGAGTTCAGGCCCCACAATTGACAACAACAAAAAAAGATAAACCCAAATCATAAGCACCTTTTTTTTCTTTTTTCCTTTTTAATCACTTTGGAAAACCAAGTTGGGAAGAGAGTCTTGGTGAATGTGTTTCATTGCCTGTGAGAGCGAGTGAGACCTGAAATATAAATGGTTGGGGTTCCCTAGTTCTTCCTTCCAGAGCCTTTGAGAAATAAGATTCTCCCATGCGCAGTGATGGCTCATAGTCTCAGACCATTAGTCATCTGTATGCGCCAACTCTGTAGGAATCCGAGGACTCCCTTGAAAATGTCGAGGAGAATTATGATTAGCTTCAGACTCTGCTTTTCCACGTGGTGGCCTGCCTTGGGAATCTTGGGAGTATTCTGTTGGGAGTTACTTTGAGGTGGTGCCCATCAGGGCTGCAGTTTCCATTCATGGCCCCTCTGTCTGTGAGTGAGCTTTTTTTTTTTTGGTCTCAACTGGCTAATGCCTTGTCTCTGATCTTTCTCATTTCAGCCTCCTGATTATTTAAGCATCATCGACTCTTGTGCCAGCAGATCACTGATGAGGCCTGGACTAGCCCTGTGGTGAGGACAGGAATCATCTGTGCCTGGACCAAAAAAAAATCTGTGAGTCAGATGTGTTTTATTCCTCACATTTTGCCTAACGACCATATTATTGTTTGAATCTGGCTGGCTGATGTACTGAATGGGAGGAAACACACACACACACACACACACTCGCAACTGTGAGCTCTCGATCTGTCCAGGCTCTCATCTTATCTCTTAACAAGCTTAGATGCATTTGGGATTAGTTTTTCATCTTTTTCTTTTGGGCAGAGAGGTATTATTTTCAGTTAGGTCTTAGTATCTGTGGAGCACTGGACCCCTGGAAGATAATAATTGCAAGGATGACCCAGCCCCTTACATAAACCAGCACAGTATTTGTGCAGGGCCTACGCGCCATCTTCAGATGACTTGCAGCATTTGGACCCAGCATGAACACAGGGTAAATACGAGTTCTGCCATATTGTGGGTCTCACCACACAGTACAGGAACAACTCCGTGAGCACTATTCAGACAGTGAGTGCTTTAGAGAGTGGGTGGTCCTGTTGTTAGTTTCTGGACCCTCAATCCTTGTGAGGCCCCAGATCAGGAGGAGGTACCCAGGTTCCATGACCAGGTAAATGGGATCTCAGGCCTGCTTTCCCCCCTCTCTAGTACAGCAGGGACAAGAAAGTTCAGTTTAGTGCCCTCAGTCCTTGTCCTTTGGGACCTGCGCCGCCACTTTTGTGAGACTCTGTGTCCCCGTCAGTGTGTGGTTGGAGAACCAACCTCGTTGTACAGAAGTGGAAGTGAGGCCCGATTCTGGAGTTTGTTGCCAGGGCTCTGCATGGATCGGGGAGTTCTTTCTCCCTTGGAGAACCCAGGATGGTGGTTCTGAGGAGTTTCACAGCATGGAAGGGTTAATTGTGGGCGGAGTGGGAGGGGGGACCGGGAAGTGTTGTTGCCTACATCTGCCTTAAAGATGGGGACAGTTTTATGCTTATTCAGATTAGCAGCAATTTAAAAATTACAATTTCAATCTCGATTGTGTGTATTTGGGGATCCCATTTAGGTCTTCAGGAATAATTGGCGAGTGATATTTTGGGAAGTTATATGAAAATGAACAGATGTTCAAGTAGAGAAAGGTCCCCGTGGGTGAGCCTCAGCTCTGGCAGAGCGGGTATTTGGGGCCATTTCGGCAGCAGGTGGCTTTCCTGGTGTGGGCCTTGGGTCTCAGGTCTCATTGGCTGCTGGAAGGCAGCAATTGGATTTGATAACCCTACCTCCTTTCCCAAGTAGATCATCCTTCCTTATTTGTAGGGATAAGTGTCAAGTCTACAGATAGGACCAGACCATTACATACTTTTTAAAAATTTCTTTTTTTCCTCCAACATACGTAATTAATACATTTGATGCATAGTAAGAAATGAACAACAATAATTAATAATACAGTAGGACAATTAATTATAAAGATACGTTGTAATGAAGTCATTTAAAAATTATGAATTAAGCCAGGCTCACACTTATAATCTCAGTTACTTAGTAGGCTGAGATCTGAGGATGGCAGTTTAAAACCAGCCTGGGCAGGAAAGTCCGTGAGACTTTTATCTCAAGTAAACCACCAGAAAACCAGAAGTGGAGCTGTGGCTCAAGTAGTAGAGCACTTACAGTGCCCAGGCCCTGAGTTCAAGCCCCAGGAATGGCAAAAAAAAAAAAAAAAAAAAAAAAAGACAACAAAAAGATAATAAAAGAACAAGAAAACTAGATTGATTCCTGTAGTCCTGAGAAGACGCCACTCTGACTGAGGTGATTCTGATTGTTCTGTTTGAGTTTATGAGAATGGAAGGGAGATGGGATGTTGGCAAGGTTTGTTCAGGGTGTATGCTGGTTAGAAATCTTAAGATAATGACCTGCAGGCATTGATTGTTGTGGGGAGCTTTCTTGCCCTGACTGAAGGGGAACACATGTTCTCAGAAAGCTGACACGGCTCTGACAGGCATCTAAATAGAGACCAGGAATGGCTCTGGGCCTGCCACGCTGGGCTTTGTACCTCCCAAAGCTGTTTGTGCCCACGCTTGGCATGATTGCTTAAATTGATGGATAACAAGCTGATTATGCAAGTGTGTGTGTGTGTGTGTGTATGTGTGTGTGTGTGTGTGTGTGTGTGTGTGTGTGTGTGTATGCACGTGCATGAGCATGATAAAGAGGCTCAAAGTCAGGGCCTGGGCGCTGACCCTGAGCACTTTTGCTTGAGGCTAGGTGCACTACCACTTGAGCTACAGCTCTACGACTGGCTTTTTGCTGGTTCATTGAAAATAAAGGGTCTCATAGACTTTCCTTCCTGGGCTGGCTTGAGACCACAATCGGCAGATCTCAGCCTCTTGAGTAGCTAGGATGACAGGCAGGAGCCACCAGCACCTGGCTACTTCTTGGGTTTTCTTCTGTGCATCTTCATCAAGGTGACCTGGGCACACAAGAGGCTGGACACCGGTCCCCTAGCAGGAGGGGCCATAGTCCCAGCTGCACAGCCTCCTGGGGCCCAGTGTTCTTTTCTGTCTGCCACCCCAGCAATGAGCCTTGAAATCAGAGCTGCTTTGGCTTCTGAAGAACATCTTCAGAGATTCAAATGTCCTCATCCCTCTCACCCGGAGCTCCACCAACTTACTATCCAACCCTAGGACTCTACTGGGGATGTTTTTTTTTTTTTTTTTCTTTCCCTCCTAAACCACTAGTGTTGAGTGGAAATTTTCAATGCTGACTAATGCGTCTACTTCAGGATTTGCTGTCAGGCAACTTACTTATAAATAAAGGAGCTTTTCAAGGAACACTAACAAACTAAAATAATAATTAGCATAATGAGCCTGGGTTCCGAGCCGTCCTGCCACCGCCGCCTCCCTGGCAGGGTGCTGGGGAGCACAGTTTACCACAGGCACATGCAGAAATCTGGTGTCTTCTGATCTCAGGGAGTGGTTGGTGATGACCCGGTCGGTTTTCCACTGTAGGGATTTGCCGTTCGGAGGATATTGGTTCCATTTGATTTTGGGAAAGGGTGGATGGGGTGTGGATGTGTAGAGTCATTGTCTGGCTCAGCACTTTAGGGGTCACCAACAGCTAAGAGGGGGTGCTGGCCGTAGGCCAAGGCAGGCTGGCCCTCCTATGGTCAGCCCCTCTGCCTATTAGCGACTTTTTACTTCTGCTTTTTAAAATTAAAATTCTTGGATATCCTGAGGCTAAAGAGAAAGTCTACTGTGTGTGTGTGTGTGTGTGCGCGCGCGTGCGCGCGCGCGCGCGCACGCAATTAGGCACATGCCTTTCCTGGGACTTGAATTCAGGGCCTGGGCACACTGTTCCACAGGCATTTTGGCTCAAGGTTATAGCTCTCTACCACTTGAGCCACAGCTCCACGTCTGTTTTTCTTGGGTAGTTAACCAGTGATAAGAGTCTCGTGGACTTTTGTCCTGGCTGGCTTCCAACTGGCGTCCTCAGGATTCAGCCTCCTGAGTAGCTGGGATGACAGGCGTGAGCCACCCGTGGAAGACCTGTTTTTGTATTTTTATACCGAGTATATACTTCGAGGAGATAGATACCTCTTTGGTTCTCTATGAAATGATATTTCCCTGTGTAGGTGGCATCTGAGTTTTCATCCCCTGAGAGCTTTGAATTCTCTTGATCTTCTTCACTATCCCGAGAAAGGCCAAATGGATTCCTTATCTCTGTTGTGCAGAGACAATGATACACTTTCGGAGGAGATGTGATTTTTTTTTTTCCTTGTAAGTTTTTGCCAGCTCTAGGCAGCTAATATAAATGGGCTTTGCATTTCTGTCTGCAGCACCTAGTTCCAAATCCTTGGTCCTGTGTGACTTAACTAACTCACTCTTGAAATGCCTCAGGGAGAGAAAGAACAAATGCGTTCTCTTGGTCACTTTGTGGCCTGTTGCTTTTTTTGAGGGGTGGAGAGTCTCACCATCCCCTTTTGCTTGGGGATCACAGTTTTTCTCCCATTTAGCAGGCAGGCTCCATGGTTGTTTTTTTCTTTCTTTCTTTCTTTCTTTTTTGACAACATGGGAAATGATCTGGTTTCAGCCACCCACTTCCTCATCCATCCAGTGTTGCTACCCTGCCCCCTTCCCCTCCCCCTCTACCCCTCCCACTGGAATTAACCCCTTGGGCTCCGGAGTCAGCCTCCTCTTCTTACTTAGCACCAGATGCTGCCTCTCACCGTCTCTCAGCCCCACACTACCGCTTCCTGCCATCTTTTGGATCATCCTCTTTCCTCTTTAACATTCCAACAGCTGCTTTTCTTTCCCATCTTAGAAAAAGAGGGGAAAGGAAAAAAAAATCTCTGGCTCTCAATTGCTTCTCCTCCTCCTCATTCTGACTGTCCTCATTTTCTGCTTGGCTTTGCTGAAGAACTTCTGGAAAGAGTTGTTTCCTGGCTCTTTTTTAGTCCCTCCCCTCCTACTCTTCCCATGACTCACTAGTCAGACTTCACCCCTTCCGTGGATACTGTGGATTGGGGCTGACCCCATCAAAGACACCGTGGCTGGTGGTCAGTCCTCCCCTGGTCTTTTATTTATTTAGTTATTTTTATTGCATAGGTGTTGCTGGACCTGGGACTTAAACTCAAGGCTAGGGTGCTGTCCCTCAAGGCTGGTGCTTTACCACTTGAGCCACAGCTCCACTTCCAGCGTTTTAGTGGTTCATTGGAGTTAAGAGTCTAACAGACTTACCTACCTGGGCTGGCTTTGCATCGAGATCCTCAGATCTCAGCCTCCTGAGTAGCTAGCATTACAGGCGTGAGCCACTGGTGCTTGGCTAGGAAATTCATTCTTGATCTGCCTGTGGGTCCCATACCATCTATCTGCCTACAAATGCCTGAAGCCTGAAATCTAAGGGTTTAGCAAGGGGGACATTAGTGGAGTCCTGTACTATGCATCCCCTCCCCCAGTGAGGTGTTCCGAAGCTCATATGATTAATTCTAATGATTATAGTGTTATGGCTTATTTAAATACCCCAGGAGGAACATTGGCTCTATTAAGGAAGTTTTATTATAGTTGCCCACCTGCTCTATTCGGGGACATGCATCTTTTGTGGCATGTCTTCTGAGTAATAAAGAAGGTCTAAGGAGCTGGGATTGTAGCCGAGGGCTGAACTGTAGATAAAGATGAACTTCAAGGAGGACGCGTGACTCCGTCTACAGGAGCACCTGAGGGATTCAAATTGGAAGAGGGATCAGCAAAGCCCTTCCCGGGGGTCTAGAGAGGCTTTGAGCCTTTGAACCTGGTCCCATTGTGGGCACTCCAATGCACAGTTTCTCAAAACTTGGGGTTCACATACAGGCCACAGCTAGGGCAGCTCTAGTCTGAGGATGTAGCACTTTGGCACGTGTGTGTGTGTGTGTGTGTGTGTGTGTGTGTGTGTGTGTGTGTGTGTGTAAGAGAGAGAGTACCACTATAATGAGTTGAATTCAAGCCTCAGCGTTCTCGCTCTTCGTTAGCCAGGTGCTGGTAGCGTACGCCTGTATTCCTAGCTACTCAAGAGGCTGAGATCTGTGGATCATGGGTTGAAGCCAGCTTAGGCAGAAAAGCCCACACATCTCTAGTCAATCAGCGAACAGCTGGAATGAGGGACGGCTGAAGTGATAGAGCACTAGCCATGAGTATAAAAGCCAAGAGAGAGTACGAGATGCTTAGGTTCAAGCCCCCAGTGCTGGCCTAAAAACACTGTGGAATACCCATCCCATAACCTGAGCTGTTAAAGGCATCATCTTCACTTGTGCCTTTGGCCGCATTCAGGATGGTTTGAGCTGCTAGGTAACCTTCACCCCCTAGAGATCATTGCGTCTTTCTAGTTGACACCCTAAATCCCTACATACTAATCCCCATCCTCCTCATGCCCAGACCCTGCCCAGACCCCTTTGCTCTATGACCTCGAAGGCCCAGAACTCAACTGTGGGCTTTGAATAAGCAAGGCAGAAGCCATTACTGGGCACAGACTGTGAGGCCTAGGACTTGCTTGTAACTGCAGCATCACCTAGCCTAGCCTGACAGATCCAGGAGGATCTAGAAACTGTTTTAAGCACAAAGATAGGTTAAGGTGAGAACTGAATATTACAGAATATTTCCCAATGCTGTTGCTGCTGTTGCTGCTGCTGCTGCTTCCTCCTCCTCCTCCTGCTCCTCCTCTTCCTCCTCCTCTTCCTCCTTCTTGTATTTTTTTCTGTTATGGAGCTTGAACTCAGAGCCTGATCACTGTTTCTGAGTGCTTTCGTTCAAGGCTAGCACTCAACCACTTGAGTCACAGCACCACTTCCAGATTTTACTGTGATTAATTGGAGATAAGAATCGCACAGACTTTCCTGCCTTGGCTGGCTTCAAACCACGGTCCTCAGATCTCAGCCTCCTGAGTAGCTAGGATGACAGGTGTGAGCCACTGGCACTCGGCATCCTTATGATTATATCTCTCATAATGAACCCCTTCAAGGACGGCAGGCAAGTCTCAAGACTAGGCAAGTAGGTTGCGTTTTTCTGTAGGGAAGACAGAATGAATTATCAGACATGAATGAGTTTATTTTGCCAGGTGTGCTCATCCCCTGGTTGCTCTGTGATTTCCCCCCAGCCTATCTGGGAGCTCTGACTTCAACAGTTATGCAGCTCAGCCTTGCATTAAAAGCCACTGTGGTTTCTCGTTTTTGTTTTGTTTTGTTTTTTCTTTTCCAAGAGCTTGCTTAGCAAATCTTGAGCCTATTGATGCTTTCCGCACCAGCTCTAGGCTCTGTGGACCTCATTATACTTTCAGAGTTGGAGAGTTGTTGGTTTATAGTTGTTCCCAATTTGGTTTGAGTGGAGAAGTGACTTTATTCTTAGCAGTACTGGTTATTTGAACTCAGGCTTTTGTGCTTTTTAGGCAGGTACTCTGCCACTTGAGCCACGTGGAGAGCCCTCAGAAGTGCCTTTTTTTGTAACATCAAAAACTTTCCAAGGGCTCCCCTACATATGGGGGGAGGGGTAGTACTGGGGCTTGAACTCGGGGCCCAGTTGCTCTCACTTGCCTTTTTCACTCAAGGTTGCTGCTCTACCACTTGAACCAGACCTCCACTTCTAGGTTTTTTGTTTTTTGAGTTTTTTTGGTGGTTCATTGGAGATAAGAGCCTCCTGGACTTTCTTGCCTGGGCTGGCTTTGAACTGCCATCCTCAGATCTCAGCCTCCTGAATAGCTAGGATGACAGGTGTGAGCTACCAGGCCCTGCTTCCTTCATTTTTGAAAAAAAAATTAAGTCTGATGTTTGCTTCTGAGCTCAGCTTGGGCCCAGTGAGGTCTGCATCTGGTCCTGGTGATGGGTTTGTTTTCACTGGGTTCTGATTCTTCCATGTTCTGTCCATTTCTGTGGTGTAGATGTGGTTCTTCATCTGAAAGGCCCATGCTGGAAACTTGGGCCTGTAGGTCAGGGCTGAGGGGGAGCCTAGTGGAAGTCGTTAGGGGCGGGGCCTAGTAGAAAGCCATTAGGAGTGGGGCTTAGTGGAAGGTCATTAGGGGTAGGGCCTAGTAGAAGGCCATTAAGGGCAAGGCCTAATGGAAGACAATTGAGGAGAGGCCTATGGAAGGCCATTAGGGGCAGGGGCCTAATGGAAAGTCATTAGGAGCAAGGCCTAATGGAAGGTCATTAGGGGCAGGGCCTAGTGGAAGGTCCTTAGCGGGAGGGCACAGTGGAAGGTCATTAGGGTAGGGGCATACTGGAAGGTCATTAGGGTAGGGGCCTAGTAGAAGGCCATTAGGGGAGAGGCCTAGTGGAAGGTCATTAGAGGCAGGCCTGTGAAGGTCATTAGGTCACAGAGACACTACCCTTAGAAGGTACTAATGCTGGTCTCATGGGATGTGTTACTTTCTCACAAGGCTGTGTTATTACAGAGCAAAGTCACCCCCCGAATTTGGCCCTTCTACCTCTCTGCCATATTGTTATGCCACCATGATGATCCCACCACAACACTGATACTGCTGTTTGGGCCTCGAGCTACCAAAATCACCAAATAAACCTTCTGACTTTATACTCCACCCAGTCTTGAGTATTTTGGCATAGCAACACAAAACAAACTAAAGTGTCCCTTTACACCATCAAAGACTAAAAGCCTCAGTTCTTAACAGGAAAGCCTGTATGGGATCTAACAGTTGATCTATATATAAAGACCACCTGAACTGTTCAGTTTCTGAGCCAGGCAGATGTCCTGTGCTTATGAAAATTCAAAATGCTCTCTAGTGTAACTTCTCCTCACCAGTATTCTGAACTCCCAAAGAACAGAAGCATCACGTGGGCAGGCGCTGCCTCTAGTTCTCTGATTTAAACAGTCTAGACTGCCGTTGCCAAGGCTTTAAGAATGAAACCCTTGCCGGGAGTCAGTCAGTTGCTCATGCCTGTAGTCCTTGCTACTCAGAAGGCTGAGCTTTGAGAATCACAGCTTAAAGCCAGCCTAGGCAGAAATGTCTTTCATATGGGACTCCTATCTCCAGTTAACCATCAAAAAGCCAGAAATGGAGTTGTGATTCAAGTGGTAGAGCACCAGCCCAGCACACACACACACACACACACACACACACACACACACACACACACACACAGAGTGGAGGGTTGAGGAATCACAAGGAGAAATGACTCATTTGCTTATGGATGGCTTCATCCAGAGTGCCTTTAAATACCATGTCCCATCTCCACTTAAAAATACCCAGTGCACTCAGAAACATCATGCTTAAATTTGGGAAAGCCAGACACGAGTGACTACAGATTGTATAAATTCTGTGCATAGGATCTTTCTAGAAAAATGAGTATTCATAGGGGCAGCAAGCAGATGAGTGGCTGAAGTTCTGGGGTGTAAGTGAGGGCTGGTGTCAAGGAGATTTGTGGGAGCAGTGGGGAGGGGGGTGGAGGGACCCGTGTTCTAAAGGTGTGCAGTGTGGCTAGCTGGGCATGAAGACACTGGATGCCAACCACCGCTCCTGCAGTGGGTGAATGGTATGGCGGGTATATTCTGTCTTGGTAAATCTGTGGAAATGGTTCAGTGCAGCTCTGGAGAAGCTAGGAAGTTCTTGGAGGGCACAGGCACTGAAAAGGCTCAATTTTAATTACTTAACTAATTAATTAATTTTTGTTGGTTGTGGGGCTTGAACTCAGGACCTGAGCACTGTCCTTGAGTTCTTTTTGCTCAAGGCTAGTTCTCTACCTCTTTTAACCACAGCTCCACTTCCGGTTTTCTGGCAGTTCATTGGAGATAAGAGTCTCATGGACTTTCTTGCCTGGGCTGGCTTTGAGCTGGGATCCTCAGATCTCAGCCTCTTGAGTAGCTAGGGTTACAGGGGTGACCTACCAGTGCCTGGCTTATTTTTTATTTTTGGTACAAGTCATTGAGAGGGAATTCTTGGTGGAGAAACAAGAGCTTCAGGAACAAAAAAGGTGACTGATTCGGATGAGGGAAAAGCTTGTTACAGTACACAGTATCAGGAAATTGAAGATTTTCCAAATCCTGGTTGTATTTGTAAAACATGGCTGCCTGAATCCCATTCCTGAACCCCATTCCTGGGGATTGAGATTTAATTCCTCTGGGGTATAGGTCTTGGATGATGGTGCTATTTTTTTCCCCAGATTCATGTCCCCAGATTCTTTAATGTTTTCAGTCAATTTTTCAGCTTGTGTGTGTGTGTGTGTGTGTGTGTGTGTGTGTGTGTGTGTCCATGGCCATGGCCAACCTCAGACCAAGATCTGCCTCCCTGTACTTCCTAAGTAGCTGGGATTACAGGCATTTGCACTCTGCCCAGCTTGTTTATTGAGATGGAGGTTGTATTAGCTTTTTACCTGGACTGAGGTTCAGGATTGCACTGCAGTCCTCTTGATCACTGCCTTTTAAATAATGGCTAATGCTGTTTTCTTTTAGACCCATTTTTAAAGGAAGTGAGCTTCTCATTCTATAACATTCTTCTCCACTTCTCAGCGGGAATGCTTCTACTTAAAAAAAAAAAAGCCACCTTATAGCGCGTGGCAGCTCACGGAGGTTAACCAGAGTCTTAGTCCATATTCTGTGGCTATGACACGGTGCTGAGACGGAGTAGTTTATGGAGAGACGAGGGTTATTTCAACCAGAAGTTCTGAAGGCCAAGAAGTTCCAAGATCGTAGATCCGGCATGCCAGCTTGGGTGCGAGAGGGACCAGCATTAGCACTGAAAGTCACAGCAAGGGTAGAAATAAATGGATAATAATTACAGAGCAGCTGCAGGAATGATGGTAAGTGCTGGTCACTACGTGACCGTGACTGAGAATATTTGTGTCACGTGGAGGATGGAGACGTTAGCGATGACTTGCTTTGGGTGACAAACAATTATGTATACCACATAGTATGGGGACAGGCTCCATCCAGTTAGAGGTGCTGGGAGATGGGAAGCAGTACTGAGAATCAGATGTGGGAGGACCGTGGGCTGCAAGGGATGGAGGAGAGGGTAGGGCAGAGGGGGAGAACACGATGAGAGTGGAGACGGCGTTATGAAGTCCACCAACGATGGCTGTCAAACGGGTGAGAGGGCTGGGAGCTAGTGGCTCACACCTGTAATCCAAGATGCTCAGGAGGCTGAGATTGGAGGATCGGTGTTGGAAGCCAGCAGGGGCAGGAGCATCCAGGAGACCCTTATTTCCAGTAAACTACAAAACACTCCAAAAACAAAACAAAAAGCTGGAAGTGGAGATGTTGCTCCGGTGGTAGAGCGCTAGCCTTGAGCAAAACAATCTCCGAGACAGCATCCAGACCCCGAGTTTAAGTCCCATGACTGTCAAAAGAGGAAGAAAAGAAAAAAGAAAAAGAATGAGCACTGAAACAAAAACATAGGCCCTCCTAAACACCTAAAGAAATCAAAAAACAAAACCCCTTGTCAAAAGAGTAAACAGTGCAATACTCAAACACAAATGGCTGGTGCCAGTAGCTTATACCTGTAATCTTAGCTACTCAGGAGGCTGAGATATGAGGATCACGGTTCAAAGCCAACCAGGGCAGGAAAGTCCATGAGACTCTTATCTCCAATTAACCACCAGAAAACTGGAAATGGTGCTGCGGCTCAAGTGGTAGAGCAGTTATCTTGAGCTAAAGAGCTCAGAGACAGCACCCAAGCCCAGAGTTCAAGCCCAGAGTTCAAGAAAGAAAGAAAGAAAGAAAGAAAGAAAGAAAGAAAGAAAGAAAGAAAGAAAGAAAGAAAGAAAGAAAGAAAGAAAGAAAGGAAAGAAAGAAATGTAGGTGTCACACCAGTAAACTTAAGAAGATTCAACCCCTCCTGTCCCAGGCAAAGACTTTCAAATTTCTCACAGTGACAGCCAGCTCTCAGTGATGTAAAGAAAGCATATCTAAATGAAAGAGGCTCAGAAAAGCTAGTAATGGCAGGAAACCCACCGAAAGAAAAAAATAAACCCATGTTTTAAATCATGCCTTCCACCAAAGTGGAATTGAGACCAGACGTTAAATGACGCTAAAAAAAGGGACACTGTGTGACACTATAGCATGAGATTCACGTACAAGGCAACTGCGGTGGTTTCTAACAACATCCCCAGAATTCCCCCAAAGCAGATGTACAGACGAGACAGGATACATGCCAATTTTAGGTCCCCATGACAGCTACTTAATCTGACACATGAAAGGGCCAAGAAATCCATCCCCGGCACCCACACTTTGGGCCATGATAATAGCGAAGAGAACATTTATGCGAGTTGACATATATTAGGTTACTAAGAAAATGTCGGCAAATTTCCTATTATCACGGTAATATAAACAACATTTTGTGATCACCGTGCCATCAGACTGAAAATTCATCATAAGATGAAAAAAGCAAAAAGGCCCTGCAGTCGGGAAAATTTACAAGATTAAATTCTACTCAATAAGTAGGATGAAAGGAAATTTGCAAACCCAGTTTGCATAATGTTTTGGATCTGATAATAGCCAAGCCATATCAGTCTATGCGACAATGGGGAAAGCTGGGATTATACTTTCAGAAATAAAAATAAATGAACAAATTAAAGCCTAACTCAGAACATTAAATTAAAAACAACCGAGCGAACCGGGACAGAATGCAGAAATATGAGTAAACTTGGAGAGGAAAGGTGGAATCAGAGAACAGAAAACTAAATAGACCTAATCAACACACAAGATACTGGTTATTAGAAAAAATAGAGAGAGTGGAAGAGGAAGGGAGAATGATATATAGTAGATGAAAGGGGGAGGAAGAAAGAGAGGGAGAGGGAGAGGGAGGGAGGGAGGGAGAGAGAAAGATGGGGAGGGGTAGAGAGAAAGAGGACACAAACAAAATCAGTAAGAAGCATGTAAACCAAAACCATTAGTGGCTGTTTTGTACATTACCTTCTACTTGAGTAGAAAGGGAATTTTTCTTCATATATAATATATTATATATTATATTTCGACTAGGATATACAGAGAGGCTTTATATATAAATATAATACATTAATGCATATAATATACATAATTAATATATTATAAATATATTTTACCCAAACTAACCCCAGTAGAAAGTTTAACTGAATTAAAAGCAAAACAATAGCTCTAGGTGTATATATTTTCACAGCAGAATTCTATCTAATCTGAAAAGCAAAGATGATCTCAGTGCCATTTAAATTATTTCAGAGCATATAAAAATATAGAAACTTCAAGATTCTTCAATAAAAGAAAACTACATCAATCTTGATTGAGGTAAAATTCCTAAACAGAAGAATGGATCCTTTAAAAATAGTTTCAGAGCCGCGCGCTCACATCTGTAATCCTAGCTACTCAGGAGGCTGAGTTCTGAGGATCCTGGTTCAAAGCCAGCCCGGGCAGGAAAATCCGTGAGACTCTTATCTCCAATGAACCACCAGAAAACCAGAAGTGGTGCTGTGGCTCAAGTGGTAGAGCGCTAGCCTGGAGCTGAAGAGCTGAGGGACAGCACCCAGGCCCAGAGTTCAAGCCTCACAACTGACCAAAAAAAAAAAAAAAAAAATGAATAAAAATAGTTGCAGAGGGAGAGTAGTGGTGGAGATGGTAGAGAAAAACAAAGGAGGAGGCAACAATGCTCGGTAGGAAATGTACTCATTACCTTGCTTGTGTAACTGTAACCCTTCTGTACATTATTTTTTACAATAAAAAACGTACAAAAAATAGTTGCAGAGAAATTAGCCATTTGGAGAGAAAAAAAAAAAAAGAATTGGTGACTTGATCGTGTATGGCATACATTTTTAATAGCTCTGGGCAGGTGGAAAGTACTCACTACAAGAAACCAGAAGAAAGCTCAGTAGAAAAGGTTTTATAATTTTGGGCACAATTATCTTTCAGAATCCAAGAGCAATGCCAGAAAAGACTGATACAATCTGTTGCATTATGATGTGTGCGTGGGGGAAGCCTTTGGGGGGAAAATTACCATAAGCAAAGAGAACCAGATAATAAACCTGTAAAAAACATTTGCAACTTATATCCCAAAGATACAGACTGTAAACAAATGCCTCACAGAATAGGAAGAGACCTCTAACATATAGTTAACTAAAAACTACAAGTGAAGAAAAGAATACACCCAATGAAAATGGGCAAAAGGTCTCAACAGGTCATTAGCAGAGAAACAAAACAAAACAAAACAAAAAAACTACAAATGGTCTTCTGAGTATCAGGAATGGTGTTTCATCTCTCATGGAAGAGAAATAGAAATTAAAATATCATGGTGCCATGTTTAATCCCTCAGATTGACAAAACTCCAAGCTCGACAGCGCCCTCTGTTGGTGTAACTGTGGGGAAGGGTGTCATCCAACTGGCTTCTGGGGAGACTGGGGTCCTGGGGATAAGGAGCAAGGGACCAGTCCTTTTGTCTAGACTCCTGTCTCAGTGCTTTCCCTTTCCGGGAGTCACTGGGAGGACAACACCCTGAAACAGTGTTCCACTGTTGAGTTACACCTAAAAGAAAACCTATCAAAATAACCCTAATTACTCAGGAGGCTGAGATCTGAGGATCATAGTTTGAAGCCGGCCCAGGCAAGAAAGTCTATGAGATTCTCATCTCCAATTAGTCACCCCAAAGACTGGAGGTGGAGCTCTGGCTCAAGTAGTGGAGCACAGTCCTTGAGCACAAAAACTCAGGGACAGAGCCTAGGCCCCGAGTTCAAGCCCTGCATTCAAGCCTGGCACAGAACATTAATGAATAAATAAACAGGGCAAAAACATAATAGGGAATATGGAGGTCTCACTTGAATACATCTTCTTTTATACATGTCTATAAAGTCACAGATGTTTTTCTGCACCGATCTTGCCTGTTTTACATCAAGACACTAGGAATCTCTCCATTCTG
Organism: Dipodomys merriami; assembly: GCF_024711535.1. Taxonomy (NCBI): domain Eukaryota; kingdom Metazoa; phylum Chordata; class Mammalia; order Rodentia; family Heteromyidae; genus Dipodomys; species Dipodomys merriami. The sequence continues at coordinate 9,885,009 of NW_027204826.1, forward strand.
GCTCCTCTCCAAGTGGTGTCTCTTTGGAATTGACCTGCTCCAACGGTGGTTGAGTTTTCCTGTCTTGATCTGCTATCCAACAACCCTGCTGAGTCGTTTGTCGAAGTCTCCTGAATTTCCTCTGCGGATCGCACGTCTCCTGCAAATAAACGCCAGCTGGGGACCAGCCCTTTGTTCCAATCCTCATTCTTTTATACCATTTGTTTTCTTATTTCTGTAGTTCAGAGGGATGGGACCATGCTAAGCAGAAGCAATAGTGGCACTGCCACGTTTTGTCTCGTTCTTTCCTGGAGGGCCATATTGAAAGGTTAAATGTGGCGTTTGGTGCTGCGGCTTGTTGAGAATCCATGCTCTGTGAAAAAGGAAGTCCTTTTCTGGTCTGCATTAGTCAGCTCTTTGCCACTGTGACAAAAATACCAGAGGGGGGAAAAAACACCTTAAAAGGAGGCAAGGTTTGGCTCACAGAGCATATGGTGGAGATTGGTGGAGGACAGTTGCTCACCTCATGGTGGCCAGGAAGTCGGGTGGAGAATGGAAACTAGAGACTCCCCTTTGGGACACGCCTCCAGTGACCTATTTCCTCCAATGAGGGTCCACCTCCTAGTAGATCATCCACTATGAACTCATCATTGGGTTCATCCATTGGTGAAGTTCCTGCCTTCTTGGTCTAGTCGCCTCTCAATGGTTTTCCCTCCCTTTTCATCTTCCTTGTCACTCAACGGGGACAGCCTTCTCACTCAAGGGGGTGGGCCCTGTCACTCAAGGGTTGGGCCCTGCAATCAAGGGGCGGTTCTTATCACTGAAGGGGTGAGCTGTCACTCAAGGAGGCAGGCCCTGTCACTAAAGGGGGGGGGCCATTGGCCTTGTGCCAAAGGAAGGTTTGGATACTCCCCCACCCCCAGGCTTATTCACACCACTGACCAGTTCGTGGTGACCCTGTTGCAGTGCAGAAATGATCAGTAGTGTCACCGTGAGCTGCTCCTGAACCCCACCTGATAGTTTAGCTCGTTGTCAGGGACAGCATTCATCTTCCATCTTCACAGATAAGTTCAAGAATGCAGTGTGGCCATCCCTCGGTTTACTGATGGCCTGAGTGTTCTGTGCTCCGGCCGTAGATCTTGAACTTGGGACCTCATGCTTGCTAGGCAGGAACTCTACCCCTTGGAGCCATGGCCTGGTCCCTTTTGCTTCTAGACTGTTTTTCAGGTAGAGTCTTATACTGACTTTGCTGGGGTTAGCCTCAGACCAGGATCCTGTCTCCTTACTCCTCCTATCTGGGATTACAGGCATGCACTCTCTTCCATGCCCGGCTGTGTCTGGACTTGTGTAGTAAGGCTTGGGAAGCAGGTGCCATCTTGAGTTCAAGGCCCCAGGCTTCCATCTGCTGCGCTGCTTGCTTCTTGCTCCCTCAGAGTGGCCGGCCCACCCAGGACTAAGGTTGCACTGTTTCATGGTGGGATGGAGGGAGGAGCCAGGGGCTGATGGCCTCTTACGAGTCACCTAAGGGAGCCACGCTCACTAATGTTCGTTCTTTATGTATCTTCCTTGGCTGTTTTTGGTAGCTTGTGAGCCATAGTAGAAGAGCCATGGGGGTTTTGGTTTTATATTTTTTAGATGTTTTATTTTTTTAAGATGCTGTCCCCTGACCCTCAGTGTTGCCGGATGGGACGGGGGACGGGGGTGGGGGGTGTCCAGCAGCCTCCTGAGCCACTGGCGCTGCAGCAAGCTGGTGGAAAGACTGCTCATGCCAGGAGCTGCCTTGTATTTTTCCAAACACATTAAGGATCTTGAGCAGCCAGGGCTGTTTAATGGGCTTGAAAGCATTTGATTAGTCCAAAGGGCTCTGAGCGCTGCGGGGGGGGGGGGGGGGGGGGAGGGGAGATGAACGTCGGAACGGCCTTCGCTTCGGATCCTCCCCTCCAGCTCTGTGGCTTCTGAATTTCCCAAGGTGCCAGCCAGGCGGTGGATGACCCGCTCATCTCCCCAGGAGTGCTGGAGGTAAGCTGAGCTCCTCCAAGCAGGGACTACAGGAGGATACTCTGTGGCCAATCCTGGGTCCTCACCACCTGTCCAGACCTGGTGCATTGTGGGACCTCAGCCTCCCTCCCTCCCACCTCTTTTGTCCTCCCGGGGGGGCCCTGTCTTGGCCTCCTTGGCTGCTTTGTTACCCAGCTGTCTCCTGTCCTTGGCCATTCTGCCCTGCCCCAATCCTGTTCTTTGGCATCGAGTGGTCTTCCTGGCTCTGGCTATGCTGGTCATGCCAGGAGCACATTGTGCCATTTTCCCTTGGGCCTTTGTTCTGTTTCACAGTTAGCAGCACAAGGTCAAGTGTGTGGTGCGCTTAGTGTCGTCTGATTCATTCCTCAGAGGACCCTGCTCTCCACCGTGGACCTGGGCCGCAGGATGCAGTCAGTCCTGCAAGCAAGCAAGCGTGCCAGCAGGTGTCAGGATAGCGTGGCTGGGGGGGGTGCCGTGGGGGGCTCTCTGCCGATGAGGCCCTAGCTGCCTGTGGGATCATCCTGGGTCCTCACTGGGTAAGGGCTATGCCCACTCCCAGGCCTTCTGGAGTCCTTCTGTGGGCATGCCGAGGCCACTTGCCCTGTGTGAGCCTCTCAGCCTGGCAAGGGGGCGGGGGAGGGCAGGGGGAGAGGGGGAGGGGGAGCAGGGAAATGCCCCTGGGCTCCTTGGACCCTGTAGGTTTGACCTAGTTCTTCGATTTGAAACAAATTCACCTAGCTGAGTTTTTCAGATGCCTAACTTCGAAACTGGATGGACAGAGGGTTGTTAAGGAATGACGTTTCTAGTTCTCATTAGCTCTTTACCTTATTTATGTATGTATGTATGCTTATTTATTTATTTTTGGTCAGGTGTGGGGCTTGAACTCGGGGCCTGGGTGCTGTCCCTCAGCTCTTTTTTTGTTCCAGGTTCAGCGTTCTACCACGTTGATTCACAGCTCCCCTTCCAGGTTTTTGAGTGGCTCATTGGAGATAAAAGTCTCCCAGGGAGTTTCTGTCTAGGCTGGCTTCTAACAGTGATCCACAGATCTCAGCCTCCTCAGTAGCTAGGATTACAGGTGTGAGCCACCAGCACCCAGATATTTATTTATTTATTTATTTATTTATTTATTTATTTATTTATTTATCTAGCACTGACTGTGAGGCTTGAACTCAGGGCATTGGCACTGTCTCTGAGCTCAGGGCCTGTGCTCTACCAGTTTGAGCCCCAGCTCCACTTCCAGTTTTCTGGTGGTTAATTGCAGATAAGAGTCTCACAGACTTTACTGCATGGGCTGGCTTTGAACTGCAATCCTCAGATCTCAGCCTCCTAAGTAGCTAAGATTACAGGCGTGAGCCACCAGTGCCCAGCTATTTCCAACTTTTTGATGATTAATTGGAGAGAAAAGTCTCATGGGCTTTCTTTACCAGGCTGGCTTTGAACCACAACCCTCAGATCTCCACCTCTTGATTAGCTAGGATTACAGGCATGAGCCGCAATGCTTTTTGTTTTGTTTTTTAAGGAAAAAAATAGGCAAAGTAAGCCAACACAATCAAAGCCAGCTGATCACCCAGCAGTACTTATTTATGTTGCTAATTAAAAGAAAATTTCTCTGTGAGAGCTGCCTTGAGCTTTACTGTGAGCAGAGAGTAAGACAGGGTCAAAAGTTGCCTGTCAGAGCAAGGAAATTGCTACAGCAATTGTGCTTTTGCCTCAGTCACTTAGTGGATCCACTGTTGACTATTTAGGCTTGTTCTGTTTGGGGAAGTAAAAGAGATTTGATTGAGTTTAATTTAATTTCTGCTTGATTTTGTGGAAGAGTTTGAAGAGCGGGAGGCCTCGGGCTAGTCAAGAATGAAGAATTTTGTGCTTTAGTTTAAACCGTGTAGAAAATGACACGAGGTGTGGGAGGATTTAATGTAGGGAAACAGCTTTATTTATTTCTGTTGCTCTTTGGGCTGATGTCATCATGTTCTCTCCTTGGGTTCTTTTATCCCTGCAGATACTTCATGTAAGGAATTAAAAAAAAAACCCATTTCACAGGGACATAAACTTTTTCTTACATGATTGAAAAAAAAAAAAAAGAGCCTAGATCAGTGGATTTCAGGCAAGGTTTAATCTAGTCTCTTAACTTTGTTATCTTTGGGTCTGTCTTTTAGTGTATCAACCTCATCTGAAAATCTGGCTCAAATACAGGTCTGGGTGAAAATATTCTGACAGGATATATTCCTGCTTTTGTTTCTTTTTGATTTTTCCTTTTTGTTGATTTTATTTTTTAAACATTTATTCATTGTACTTATCGAGGTGATGTACAGAGGGGTGATGGTGATGTAAGTCGGGTGAAGAGTACATTTGTTTTGGGACAGTGTGGTCCCTTCCCTTGCTCACCTAGTTTTCCCCTCCTCTCCCTACCCATTCGTTGTGATTTCGTGGATGTGCACATGCACGTGCGTGTGCACACACACGCATCATCGTGAACATGAGCCACCTGAGTCTGGAGTATTTAGCAGTTGGAATTGCTTTAGGACAAAAGATGTGAATGTTAACATTTACTAGAGGTAACCAACTTGCTGTGGAGAGCAACCATCAGTAGGTGTGAGTCTCCACTTTGTCTTTTTCCTTGACAACACTTAGTATTGTCAGATCGTTTTTAGTATTTGGTCAGTTTGATGCACGTGCATCAAATGCCTTAACGTGCATTTCCCTGCCTTCCAGTGAGGCTAGAGACATCTTTTCCTCCATTTGTTTTCATGTGCTGGCATCCACTTCCTTTATATATTTGCTATGCTGTGGTGATTGCTTATCTCTTCCCACCCCCCTCCTCCCCGCCCAGAGTTTCTTGATGCCTAGTCTGATCCTTTGACTTGTGTATTTTATATGAATATCATGTCCCAAGCCAGGTGATGGTAGCTTACTCCTGTAATCTAGCTACTCAGGAGGGTGAGATCTGAGGATCGAGTTTCAAAGCCAGCCCGGGCCTGAAAGTCCATGAGATTCTTATCACCCATGAACCACCAGAAAACCGTAAGTGGCGCCATGGCTCAGAGTGGTAGAGTGCTATCTTTGAGCGCAAAAGGCTCAGGAACAGTGCCCAGGCCCTGAGTTCAAGCCCCAGGACTGACAAAAAAATAATCATCCCGCTTTGTCCTCCTAATATAGTATAGGGCTAAGAGCATGGGCCTTGAGGATGGCCACGCCAGGATTAAGCGGAGCCTCACACTTCCTGTATAGCTTGGGCATAGTTTGAATCTCCATTCTGCATCTGTGAAGTGGGAGGGGGTGGCCGTCTCTGGCTGTTCACCGTGGGGCTGGAGGACCTGAGAGGTGTGTGAAACAACATGTCTGCTCCTTTTCCACTGCTCTAATGCAGCACCTCGGACAGGGACGTTTGTAAACAACAGTTGATTTGACTCACAGTCCTGGAGGCTGGGAAATGTTACATCAGGGTACTGGCATCTGGCCAGGGCCTTCTAGATGCATCTAAATGTGATAGAGAAAAAGGGAGAAGGGGAGAAAAGAGGAGGGGAGAGAGGGAGGAAGGAAGGGAGTGAAGAAACAAGTGCCCGCTGAGCGCTGGTGGCTCACACCTGTCATCCTAGCTACTCAGGAGGCTGAGATCGAAGGGTCACAGTTCAAAGCCAGCCCTGAGAAGGAAAGTCTGTGAGACTCTTAGCTCCAATGAACCACCAGAAAACCAAAAGTTGCGTGGTGGCTCAAAGTGGTAGAATACTAGCCTTGAGCTCAGGGATAGTACCCAGGCCCTGAGTTCAAGCCCCAGGACCAACCAAAAAAAAAAAAAAAAAAAAAAAAAGAAGAGGGGACAGGGAGGAGGGAGGGGGAAAGGTAAGGTAGGAGAAGGGATGAGAAGGAGATAGAGGAAATGGGGCTGAGCTCATCCTCTTATGCGAGTACTCGCATGATTACTAACTAGCCCAGTCTTTCGGTGGCAGCATTAATCCATTCCTGAGGGCAGAGCCCTCCTCACCTAAATACCTCTGCTGCGCTGTGGATTAGATTTCCCACTGTGGGGGGACACGTTGCAGAGTGACAGAGCGGTAGTGTCACCTGGCAGTGTGACATGGATATGCAGTGGCTGCAGGCATTGTCACCTTGTCCAGATTGAGCTCTGTGTCCTTGTTTGATGAGACTGGCAGGCTCTGCTTCTCCCTGGCTCTAATCAGCCTCCAGGGAGGGAGGCCCAGCCTCCAGTCCCTGAGCTGCCTGAACAAAGAAGGCGGTAAGCCCAGCCTCCCTCCCCGGAAGGCATCAGAACCCTGGCATCAGAAAACAAAAACAAAAACCCAGAAGCTTCTTTTTGCTTCCGAGAGAATGACAATGAGCCGGATAGCCAAGGCCCAGGCAATGGGGAGGGGGCTATGTTACCCCAAGTCTGGGCCTTCACTCCGACATGGCTGACAGAGCCTGCCTGCCATGCTTCCTTCCCTTACCTTCTTCCCACAATGACCTCCTACTAGCGTGGCGTGTGGCTTGTGACGTGGGTTGTGTTGGCTCCGAATTCTAGTTTCTAAGACCTCAATGTGGCAGTGTCCTCTGGCAAGGAAGCCAGAGAACAGAATTGGCTTAATATGGAATCATTGGAGCAATATGCCAGAGATAATAGGATAGACCTCCCTGCCAAAATAGGAGCTGGTGTGTCTGTTCCCATAATGCTGTGGGCTTCTGTGGGTCCGATGCATGGAAGATTTTAAGGAGATGTGGAGGGCAGAGTACCATTGACTTCCACCTCACTGTCCCTCACCTAACAGAACACTCGGGACCAGACACTTCCGCCTTGTGGTCACGAGTTGTTTCCTGATGGGACATCTTGAGCATTGACATCTTAGCTTCATCCTAGATTCACTTCCCAGAGCGAAGATGGCTCTGTTACCATGGGACCCATAAGGTTTTGTGCGCTGGGATTTGAACTCAAGGCCTCAAGCTTCATGCTTAGCTTTTCCCTCCTCATGGCTGGTGCCCCACTACTAAAGACACACCTCCATATTTCCTGGCTCACTGGAGTCTCTGGGATTTTGTGTGCTCGGGCTGGCTTTGAGCTACCATCTTCCCATCTCAGCCTCCTGAGGAGCTGGGATGACAGGTGTAAGCCACCGACCCCCCTTCTGGGGACACAGTATCTTCTGAGACCACTGTAGTGTGTATGGTGGAAGAGGTTATATGGCGCTGCATTTGCACTCAGAGTTTTTACACGAAAGCAGACGTGCCACAAATGAGATTAAGAAGTTCCGAACCTTGGCTGAATGGCACGTTTCTGAGCTGTTGGTTTGGTTGTAGAGCAAATTTCTGAGTTTTGACACAGATTAAAAAAAATCCCCTGCCAGGCACCAGTGGCTCACGCCTGTCATCCTAGCTACTCAGGAGGCTGAGATCTGAGGATCACGGTTCAAATCCAGCCTAGGCAGGAAAGTCTGGGAAACTCTTATCTCCAATGAACCACCAGAAAACCAGAAGTGGTGCTGTGGCTCTAGTGGTAGAGCGTTGACCTTGAGCTGAAGAGCTGAGGGACAGTGCCCAGGTCCAGAGTTCAAGCCCCACGACCAACAAAAAACAAAGTCTGAATTGCCTCAGCTGCATAGATCCCCAGAGAAGAAACAACCTCTATTCAGAGAGAGGATCATCACAAAGACTCTCTGACTTCCAATCTTGAGCAGGAAGAGAGGACTCACGGCAGGATTCCTGGTGGACTTTGAATGATAACTTGCCAAGAACTGAGCTTTTGAACCATTTGAATGATAGCAATTTTTAATTCCTCCTCCTCCTCCTCCTCCTCCTCCTCCTCCTCCTCCTCCTCCTCCTCCTCCTGCTCCTTCCCCTCCTCCTCCTCCTCCTCCTTCTCCCCTCTTCCTCCTCCTCCTCCTCCTTCTCCTTCCCTCCTCCTCCTCCTCCTCCTTCTCCTCCTTCTCCTCCCCTCCTCCTCCTCCTCCTCTTCCTCCTCCTCCTCCTCCTTCTCCTCCCCTCTCCTCCTCCTCCTCCTTCCCCTCCTCCTCCTCCTCCTTCTCTTTCCTTCCTCCTCCTCCTCCTCCTCCTTCTCCTCCTTCTCCTCCCCTCCTCCTCCTCCTCCTCCTCTTCCTCCTCCTTCTTCTTCTCCTCCTCCTCCTCCCCTCCTCCTCCTCCTCCTCTTCCTCCTCCTCCTCCTCCTCCTCCTCCTCCTCCTCCCCTCCTCCTCCTCCTCCTCCTCCTCCTCCTCCTCCTCCTCCTCCTCCTCCTCCTTCTCCTCCTCCTCCTCTTCCTCCTTCCTCTTCTTCTTCGTCTTTGTTTTGGTCTGTTGTAGGGCTTGAACGCAGGACCTGGCTGTTGTCCCTGAGCCTTTTCACTCAAGCTAGTATTCTACCATATGAGCCACAGCTCCACTTCTGGCTTTTTTTTATGGTTAATTGGAGATAAGAGTCTCATGAACTATTCTGTCCAGGCTGGCTTCACATCCTGATCCTCAGATCTCAGCCGTTTGTGTAGCTAGGATGACAGGCATGAATCATTGGCACTTAACTCGTTTTTAAGTATTTTTATAAGCCTGATTAGAAACACCTGAAAAAAAACACAACCCCCCCCCAAAAAAAAACCCCAGCAGTTGTGAGTGACATTGATCTAGATGCATTGTGCTCATAAACTGACATGTTGAATTGAAACCCCTTTGTACAACCACTTAAAGATGGTAATAATAATAAAAAGAAAGCAACAGTTGTTTTGGAAACTCTGAGATCACTGAAGACTCACTTTAAATCCATTTGGTTCTTGAAACATTGGCACAAATGAGAGTCTCGGGGTTTGAGCTTTTTATTCTGAAGACATTGCTTCCTTGCTCAGAAGGGAAAAAAATAATACACGCTCGTATTTATAAATAGAGTTGTTAGCATTTGAGTATTTTACTTTGCAGCTAGTTTAGGGACTTAGTTATTCAAATCTTCAAAATCTTGTAAAAAAAACAAGAAAAAAAAGCACCATTGGCAGGGCACTGGTGGCTCACGTCTAGAATCCTAGCAACTCAGGAGGCTGAGATCTGAAGATCATGGTTCAAAGCCAGCCTGAGCAGGAAAGTCTGTAAGACTCTTATCTCCAATGAACCACAAAAAGCCAGAAATGGATCTGTGGCTCAAGTGGTAGAGCACTAGCCTAGGGCACAAAAGCTCAGGGACAGTGCCCAGGACCTAAGTTCAAGCCCTAGGACCTACAAAAATAAAAATTAAAAACCCCACAAAACATTGGTTCCCTACTGAAGCCGGAGTGTCCCCAGGTTTTGTCTCCATCCTCTCCCCAAGCCCCTATCCCTCTGTCTCTGAGGACCTGGGGACTGTCTTCTGGCCTGGCTCTTTTTTCCCTACTGTAACAAGTGCTTGGAGTAGCTCCTGGGGGCCCTCCAGTTACACCCCTTCTTCCTCAATAAGCAATATATCTCCTGGACCCATTCCATCCTGCATGAGCTGGAGTTCCAGCCACACTTAGGTAGACATTGGACCATCTTGCTCAATCCCTTGGGGGTGGAGTGATTGAGCTGCAATGGCAGGTTCTAAGATGCCTTCTTGTGCCAGAGTTTACTGGCTTGATCATCATTTGCCTGCTTTCTTCAGTGAGGCAGCCCTGAGTTGGTGAGCCCTGTGCCTGCCTGGGCTGGCTACAGCCACAGACTGGTGCCGGGAGGAACCATAGTGGAGTTGGCTACTGTACTCAGGGGACTCTTCCTGTTGATGCACCGTGACCTCCCCTTATGCCTCTGGCCTGGTTGCTCTGTCTAGACTCCTTCTGAGCCCGTTCTAGGGACCCTGCTCGGTATGGCTGGTGTCTTTCTAACATGTATTTCAAGGATTAATAATACACCTTGTCACATTCCACTTGTTCTATGTCCCCGGAACATCTGATCGTCCTGAGCCTGTGTGTCCAGCCCCTCAAGAAGCACTGTTGATCATCTATCCCCAAGTGAGCCCCAGCTTATGATCAGCAGGAGAGGAAATGAGATGAGAGGTCTGGATTCCACTGCTCCTGGAGGAAATGGGAATTCTGGGTTCCACACGGGTCCCTGTTCCCCACTTTCTCCAGATCTGGGAGTATAACATGTGTCTTAACTTTGCTAAGAAAATGCTGTCAAAGATGCATTCTGACCCAGATCTCCCTCTCTCGGGCCTGTCTGTGCTCAGGGTCTGGGGGATAATGGCATGAACTGCTCCATCTGGAGACCATTGGGGTTCTTGTAGCCCTGGGTCTTTCCTTAACTCCTTGGGCCCTGAGGGTTGTTTTGTTTTGTTTTCAGTGCTGATCCTTGAGCTTGAACTTTGGGCCTGGGAGCTGCCCCTGAGCTTCTTTTCCTCAAGGCAAGTGCTCTACCACTTGAGCCACAGCACCACTTCCAGCTTTTCCTGAATAGTTTAGTGGAGATAAGAGTCTCATGGACTTGCCTGCCCAGGCTGGCTTTGAACCACGATCCTCAGGGCTCAGCCTCCCGAGTTAGCTAGGATGACAGACGTGAGCCACTGGGTCCTGGCTAGAGAAACATGTTTGATCATTGTAGGAATGATGAGACCACACCAGCCACAAACAGAGGCCCCGGTAATTCAGAGGAGCCATACTGCACTGGCTGTGTTCTTTCTTGCCACTGGGATACAGCCAAAATGTACCTGACTGTGGGTGACTCAGAGCTAGTTGGAGATACGGCAGCTGCCTCCCTCTCCGTCCCCCCCCCCCCTCCTCCTGTCTCCTGACCTTGAGAGGAATGGATTTCAGGTGTCCAGAGGCACAGGTCATTCAAAGAATACCCTCTGACCTTAGCCAGTGCAGGCCAGGGGTCCTACTGCTTAGGAAAGACAATGATTCTTTCTCTCCAGGGGAACTCCTAAGTAAGCGGTGTTGGATCTGAGTGGCAGGTGACCTTGTTTTGAGTTAAAAGGTGGCTGGGAAAGGAGAGAGCAACATGAAAAGAATGCAAATGAGCCGCAGTGGACAGAAGCTCTGGAGTCCTCCGCTCCCCACCATCCACGGGGAGATGGTTATGTGATGTCTATAAATAGACACTTAAAACCCAAGCCTAAATTAAGTGCAGAGGGGGGCCGTTGTCTCCACAGGGAGAGTGCACCAGGTACTGGCAGGGTTCCCCTGTGGTCTGGTGGGGCTGGACCTTTGTCGGGGAGCACGTGGGGGCTGCTCAGATGCAAATGATCGAAGCTGTGCCCTTTCAGGAGCCCTGGAGGTGGGGAACAGGAAAGGAGACTTGTGCAGGGTGGGAAGATCATCCACAGACAGTTCGGGGCGGGGGGTGGGAGGCTCCCCTGAAGAGTCTCCGGCCAGGAGTCATTGGGGAGGTGCTAGATCCAGGGCAGATCATAAAAGCTGCCACAGGCCCCTCAGAGATTCATGGAGATGGTGCCAGGTGGGCATGGGCGCCTGGTAAACCAAGCAGCAGGGAAGTTCCCAGTGGGTTTGTGGGAAGAACTCTGCCATGCTGGTGGGTGGGGTTTCTCCCCATCTCCCACCGCCCCTTCTGAGTCACAGCTGCACAGAGCCGGGACTGATGATGCGTGGAAGAGGCTGGGGTGGGGGTGGGGAGGCTGCCGAGGCCGTCTTTCTCACTGTGTCTGTCCGTTTGCTGTTACTGTCACACAATCCCTGAAGCTGAGTGCTTACAAAGAAAAGAGGTTTGGCTGAATCGGAGGGAGGAAGGGTGAACAGAGGCCGTTACTGCTATTCAGTGGACGCTATGTATGTGGAGAAGGAACTGTGTTCCTTGTGCACAAGGACAGGAGTGGGAAACAGGAGGACGAGCGAAGGAAAGGAAGGACGTCCAAAACAAGGACAGGTCCTCATTGCCCGGGTTATGAGCTGGTAGCCCCTCTGAACAAGACCCTGACAATAACGATCGTCTAATTATATAATAGGTATTTTAAATAAAAGAGGTTTATTGTGTCTCATGGTTCTGGAGGGCCCAGGGCAAGGGTTGGCATCTTTTCACAGCTGTGGCTGGTATTAGCAGCTGATGCTTCCTCCTCCTCCTCCTCCTCCTCCTTCTCTTCCTCCTCCTCCTCCTCCTCCTCTTCCTCCTCCACCTCCTCCTCCTCTTCCTCCTCCTCCTCCTCCTCTTCCTCCTCCTCTTCCTCCTCCTCCTCCACCTCCTCCTCCTCCTCCTCCTCCTCCTCCACCTCCTCCTCCTCTTCCTCCTCCTCCTCCACCTCCTCCTCCTCTTCCTCCTCCTCCTCCACCTCCTCCTCCTCTTCCTCCTCCTCCTCCTCTTCCTTCTCCTCTTCCTCCTCCTCCTCCTCCTCCTCCTCCTCCTCCTCCTCCTCCCCTTTTCTTCCTCCTTTTTCTCCTCCTCCTCCTCTTTCTCTTTCTCCTCCTTCTCCTCTTCCTCTTCCTCTTTTTTTTTTTTTTCCAGTGCTAGTATCAGAGTTTGAACTCAGAGCCAGGGCACTGTCTCTGAGCTTCTTTTTGCTTAGGACCTAGTGCTCTACCACTTGAGCCATACCTCCATTCCACTCCTCCATTTTTTTGGGGGGGGGGGAAGGATGATTTATCAGAGGTAAGAGCCCGACCTGGGCTGACCTTGAATCACGATCCTCAGATCTCAGCCTCCCGAGTAGCTAGGATGACAGGCGTGAACCATGGGTTTCCCGCTGGCAGAATCCTCGGGTGATGAAGAGCATCACGTCGCAAGAATCAAAGTGGAGGCGTGCGGAACGTGTGCGTGCAGGCTCTCCCACTCCTTACCTGGTTGTCAGTGGACCATCTTGGGGACTCTTGCCCTGGCTCATCGGGATGATCTCCCTGGGGGACCCCTCCCTTCCTCACCTTCCCCCTCCCATAAATACCATCCGGGTTTTAGGTTTCCATCCTCACCATGGGATTTAAGCTCCCCTGGGAGTTTTGAAGGGGACAGACCCCATTCACCGACTATTTTCCTGGGGGTCCAGGAACATGTGAGAAAGCGAGGCCTTTCCCCCCCACATTATTCTCACTACCAGGGAGACTTTCTTCCCACTGGAGGCCCCACAGTAGGGGAGGGGCAGCTGGGCGGGGGTGGGGCCGGTGGGGGAGCTTGGGAATGAAGAAGACGGTGTAGCTACTGATTGCATTTCACTTTCCCATACACCTTTGAAGTAATGCTTGTTTTCCAGGTGTGTGTGTGTGTGTGTGTGTGTGTGTGTGTGTGTGTGTGTGTGTGTGTGTGTGTGTATGTGTGTGTGTGTGTATGTGTGTGTGTGTGTGTGTGTGTGTTTTGCACTGCAAAATTGAGGCCAAAGCTGTGAAAGGCTCTGTGGATGATGTATGCACAGGAAGCAAGCAGCTCACAGTGCCTGCTCTTAGGAAGTGGGTATATTATTTAAACTATAGTTCACTCACTCTGAGGAGTCTGCCTGCCTTCCATTCTGTCTTCCTTCCTCCACACCTTTCTTTCTTTTCTCTCTCTCTTTCTTTCTTTCCTCTCTCTTCTTCCTTCCCTTCCTTCCCTTTCTTCCCTCCCTCCCTCCTTCTTCCTTCCTTCCTTCTCCCTCTCTTTCTCTCTTTCTCTCTTTTCTCTTTCTTTCTCTCTTTTCTCTTTCTTTCTCTCTTTCTCTCTTTCTTTCTTCTTTCTTTCTTTCCTTCTCTCTTTCTTTCTTTCTTTCTTCTTTCTTTCTTTCTTTCTTTCTTTCTTTCTTTCTTTCTTTCTTTCTTTCTTTCTTTCTTTCTTTTCTTTCTTTCTTTCTTTCTTTTTCTTTCTTCTTTCGTCCTGGGGCTTGAACTCAGGGCCTAGGCACCGTCCCTGAGCTTCTTTTGCTCAGGGCTATAGCACTCTGCCACTTGGGCTGCAGTACCGCTTCTGTTTTTTTCTGTATAGCTTACTGCTGATAAGAATCTCAGAGACATTTCTACCTGGGCTGGCTTCAAACCACGATCCTCAGATCTCAGCCTCCTGAGTAGCTAGGATTACAGGTGTGAGCCACCAGTACCAGGCTAGGAGACCTCCTTTCAAAAAAGCTGGGGGACTGTCAGGTTCCCCTCAGAATAGAGGAAGGTAGCTTGCAGACCTGTGTCTCTTTTTAACAGGTGATTTGGTCCACATGGAAACGTCCTTAGTGTTCTGAGAGCTAGCCAGGTTCTTTCCCTGTGCATCTGCACCAGATGTGTCTGTCCTCATCCAGTAGGGAAGTACTACTTCTAAAGCTGGGCTCCGTGGCTCACGTCTCAGAAGGCTGAGATCTGAGGATCGTGGTTCAAAGCTAGCGGGGGCAGGAGCATGTATGAACTCTTAATTACTAAATAAAAAGCTGGAAGTGGCGCTGTGGTTCAAGTGGTAGAGCGCTAGCCTTGAGCTGAAGAGCTGAGGGACAGCGCCCAGGCCCAGAGTTCAGGCCCCAGGACCAACAAAAAACAAAAGAAAAACAAAAACAAAAGAAAGCTCTAGTTAAGGATCATGAAAATACTTTTCTTTTTTAAGATGAAAAGAAACGAGACCGTCCTTCCGTAGCTTTTGTGGTCTTCGGCCCCACGAGAGGAAGAAGAGGAATCCAGAGGTGATAGCTGCAGCCAGCAAATGCCCCGCCCCGTAGCCTTGCGTTAGCCCAGTCCAGTTCCCTGGTTCTCTGATGGCTCATCATGAATTCCTGAGCCACTGAAGGTCTGGCCTTGGATCCTTGGGATCTATTGTGGCTTCTTCTTCATCTCTTCTTTGCAAAGCTTTCTCTATTCGAGGCAAGTGTGAGAAGACCTCCTGGCCTCTTTCCCGTTCTCTTTCACTTACCCAGGAGGGAGGGTGGGAGAGACTCAGGAACAGAAGAACCGAGAGGATTTTCTTTTCTCTCCCCTTTAACTGGTCCTCGCTCCATTCCAACCCCAACATGGCAGGTCAGCCTCCCTCTGCAAGGGTCACCAAACACCAGTTCTGCAAACCACTGGGGTGTGGCTTTGTGATGGGAAAATACATATTCATGAGAGCTTTGAGGAGCTTCATTAATATGCGGGTAGTCTCTCTTTTCCTGAATGATCCGTAAGCCATGGCTTTATTTGCCCAACACATTGTTCTTAAGGCAATAATTGTGTGAGGAAATGGCTAGAGACACTTTAAAAAATTATTTGTTTAGGGTAATTTCTAATCCTCTGATCAGAATGTTAATTTGTTCACTTTCACAGGTGATTCAAAGCCTCTCACTCATTTCCATTTTTATATATGAAAGAGCTCTATGTCGGCACCTGTATCATCGCTAAAAGCTAAATAATGCCCTCTCTTTCCTTTCTGCTTTATTTCCAGAAAGACTTGATCACCGGGAGGCCTTTGGGGACAGTACCAAATCCCTTGTTTTCGGTAAGAACTACGGAATGGCCTTGCATGAAGTGAGATTTTGTGTCTACCATGTGGGAAGTGGGATTGTTTCACCAGAAGACCGCAGATGGAATTGGCCAGTCGCCAGGGCTTTTTTCTTTTCTTCTTTGTTTCCTGAGAAATGGTTGTGGATAAGACTGTGTGTGTCTGAACTCAGGGAATTAGAACTGGAAGTTTGACTGACTGCCAAGAAGTAGACAAACGGCCCAGGGTCACTCCTGGGCCGGTATTTTTCCTGGGGCCAGCATCCTTTTCCACCTGTCCCTTCGCCGGCCTTTGTACTGGAGGACCATTGTCCTTGCCAGCTCAGTCATTTATTCGTGGGCTCCCAACTTTAGGAGTACATTGAACGTAGCTATCAGGAGCAGGTGCCGCTTGGACTGTTCACTAACACAGTTAATGGCTACAGGTGAAGTAGATGCAGTCCGAGACTCTGAAACTTTGTGAGCACTGACACAAAAACCTAGGTGCATTTCTGACACCGAATCCATCTTCAAATCTCTGAAATCTGAAACACTTTTGAAGCTCAGACAAGTCACTGGGAATTACCAGGAAACAGCAGAAGAAGTCTCAGTTGTCAGTTTTAGTATCATCTATCTATCTATCTATCTATCTATCTATCTATCTATCTATCTATCTATCTATCTATCTATCTATCTATCTACCTATCTATCTACCTATCTATCTATTTATTGGTCAGTCCTGGGCTTGAACTCTGGGCTTGGGCACTGTTCCTGGGATCCTTTTTTGCTCAAGGCTAGTTACTCTACCACTTAAGCCAGAGCACTACTTCCAGCTCTGTGTGTGTGTGTGTGTGTGTGTGTGTGTGTGTGTGTGTGTTTGTGTGTGTGTGTGTGTGTGTGTGAGATTAGCTGGAGATAGGAGTCTCACAGGCTTTTCTGCCCAGGCTGGTTTCGAACTGTGATCCTCAGATCTCAGCCTCCTGAGTAGCTAGAATTACAGGCATAAGCCACCAGCACCTGGCTCATTTATTAGTTTTTTAAGCTATTTCTGAACTTTGGTGTTCTCCATAGAAGTCTTTCCTTTCCATTTGATGGTTCTCTTTAGAGTTATACCTGTCATCAACTTTAACTTAATTGGCTGCATTAGCCACTTGCAGCTCCCAAAATGAGAGAGCATTTGGGGGACCCTTTAGAGGGGTGGATTTTGTTTGCAAGTAGCAGAACACATGGTATCTTGAGGGAGATGCTATGTACAGTGCAGAAGTTTCACAGACTTCAGTGAAATGCTGAGCTACTGGGAGCCCAGGTCAAGCAGCCAGCTAAACCCATCCACAGTCTTAAGAGCTGTCCCCTGTTCAGTCGGGTCCTTGATGTTTTGCTTCATGAATTTAGGGTGTCACTCAGTTATATTCAGCTGGAGCTGTGAGGTGATTCCCTAGATACCCTGAAGGGTTAAAGGGTTTGATTTTTGTTTTTTTCTGAGCTCAGAGAAGACCTGCTGGATTTTTTTTTCTGTGTCCTGAAATACTAATAGCAGATCAAATGAGCTGCAGTAGCCCAGGAGCTGTGCCCGCCTCTTGACCGAACTCCCCATCATTCGAGTGAATAAGCTCATCATGATTCTTTGCAGCTTCCCCGCAGAAAGCCATATTCCTTCTCGGAAAGAAATAGTGGCACTGAAATGGATATTTTTTAAATGTCAATTATGCCAGAATGAATCTCCGTGAGGAGAAGATCTGTCTGCAGAGAGAAGAAAAGGCCATGAGTTTATTTATTTATTTTCTGTAGCAAATGGAACCATTCTGTGTCTTCAAATGCTAATACTCATAGCGTGATTCATCAAATAACTTGATGAATCTGCTTCTACTTAGAAAGAAGAAAGCTTTTGTTTTGTTTTGTTTTCCAGAGGGGCTGGTCAGGGGGCACCTTTTGCTTGCATAATGAAATTCTACAGTTGGTTTCTGGCATGTGAAATATTTGAATAGTGAAATGTATAAATCCAGTGATTGGCCTGTTGGAAGGGTGGGAAGATTAATGAACAACTTGCAGGAAGAGAAGAAAATGTTTCATCATCATACCTTTTGTGTGTGTGTGCGTGCGTGCGTGTGTGTGTGTGTGTGTGTGTGTGTGTGTGTGTGTGTGTGTGTGCCAGTCCTGGGGCTTGAACCCAAGGCCTAGGCACTGTCCCTGAACTTTTGTGCTTAAGGCTAGTGCTCTACCACTTAAACCACCTCTCCACTTCCAGCCTTTTTGGTGATCAATTGGTAATAAGAGATACACAGACTTTTCTGCCCAGGCTGGATTTGAACCACAATCCTTAGAATTATAGATGTGAGCTACCGGCAGCTTCCACCATCATCTTTTTTTTTTTTTTTTAAGTGTGTTAAGAAACTAGCACCAGAAGCTTCTATGCGTAGGTTGCACCTAACATAATTAGTGTGATTAAATGAAAAGCAGTTAGCTGTTTCTGTATGTAATTTTTTATTAATGGGACTCAGGCCCAGTTAATTATATTCAGTTCTAATTAATAACATCAGTAGGTAAGGGAGCATTCCCAAACTGTCCCGTGGAGTCTCAAGAGATGTTGGTGAAAATAGTATACCATACTGGTGTGAGAATTGCTGTTGGTACTGCCCCCTATTGGTCAATCCTCACCTAATTCTACTGAGCTCATGTTCCAAACTTATTGTGTTCATTTGTGCTCTCTGAGAAGTAGCGGGCATGTCTGCGGAGACATTCGCTTCATCTTCTGGAGTTGCACTGTGGGTCATATTCTATTGTAGCTATGTAGACTGTGAACAGTTTTATTTCCAAATAGTCTATGGCCACAACCTTCTCATCTTTCTTGAGAGAGGACAAAAAAAAATCCCTTCCTGTCTTCCATTCAGTGTGTCTTCAAGAGATGCTGGTAAGGACCTGCCAACTTTTCGGTGTGTTGTCATGGTAAAAGTTGGTACCCAGAAGTATAGTCTCTATCGTGGGCTGCAGGAGGGCCTCTCAAAGCGGTGGCTGTATGTGGTGAGGAGACCCTCACATACAGGAAGACTGTGTTACACGCATATATGCCTCTGAGGAAGGGCTTGGTCTCTGATAGACCTACAGGGAGAAGCCTCTACTTACATTTTGAGCTCCATGTTGGGTGCTATGTATGTGGCCCCCTTATTTGGCTTTTGTTTGTTTGTGTTTATTTTTCATCATTTAAGTGGTTATGATGCTGCATGCTGGTGGCTCAAACCTGTAACCCTTGCAACTCAAGAGGCTGAGATCTGAGGATCACAGTTCAAAGCCAGCCTGGGTAGGAAAGTTCCTGAGGCTCTCATCTCCAATGAACCACCAGGAAATCAGAAATGGAGTTGTGTCTCAAAGTGGTAGAGGGCTAGTCTTGAACATAAAAGCTCAGGGCAGTGCCCAGGCTCTGAGTTCAAGCCCCATATATGACAAAAATAAATAAAGAGTGATTATGTTGGAAAATAGAATGTGCCAGGCAGTTGTTTGTGTGTACGATGTTGAGAGGGAGCCCTGACTTCATGTTGAGAGTCAGCCCCCGCAGGAAAGAGTGGGAGTTTGGTAGCCAGAACAACACAAATTTTCATGTATGTCTGGTTTTTTACCCATACTCAGTGTGGATTGGTCACTTCTGGGTTTTGTAGCCAAGTGCATGAGCTGTTAGGATAAAGCGGAAGTTCTTACTCGTACCAAGAGACAATTAGGCCTCTGTCTGCAACAACATGAGATTCTACTAAGGGAAACGCACAGGATTTGGGGAAATGTTGGGTAGTAGATAAATCATAGCCTCTTCCCCTTCCCTAGAGCCTTTGGGGGAACATCAGATAAGTGGGGTGCAAACGATATAGAAACCACAGAATCATACATGCACCCACAATGCACAGCTCAGGGATGACCCAGTAAAACCAAAGATTTTCTTCCGCTCCGAATGGGTATGCATCCCTGCTTCTCTGAGAGGTTTGGGGTCTTCCCTGGCTGCCTTTTGGGAGAGGTGGCCCCCCCTAGGTGTGGTTTTATTTCTCTACTCCATCTTTTCTTCCTCTCTACCTTGGCTGATGTAGTGACTGCAAGAGAAATCGGCTCCTCCTCACCCAGTGTCACCCCCTAAAATTTCACTCCCACAATCCACGGTGGGCCAAAAACACTGCATAGAAAATTTCGGAAATGAACGATCCTTAAGTTGTACATTGTACCCTATCTGCCCATTAGTCACATAATACCTGACTTGGTGATTAAAGGTGTCAGTATCTCAGTGCAATGGTTATTTTAATTGGCATGTATTTGCACTCATTTATGTGAGCACACAATTATGCAGTCTTTACATGCAATGTATAATGAAGGATGCAGGGTAATTTGCTTTCCCATCTCTTCAACTCCTATAATTTCTATGCATTGGACACCTTCAAACTCTTCTAGTTATTTGGAAATGTACAATTAATTGCTGTAGACTAGAGCTACCCTACTGTGCTACAAAACTCTGGAGCTACCACCCTGCCTCCAGCTCTGCTGTGTTACACCCACGCTCCACCCTCTCTCTTCTCCCGGTGCCCCATGCACTCTCCCATCTAGAGATCTCTGTTCTACTCAACGCTTGTTCTTTAAGCCCTTATTAATTGTGCCAAATAATGACATTTCTCATGCATATATATGTATATATACATATATGCATACATTTCTCATGCATATATATGTGTATCTATATACACATATATATGATGCACTTTGTATGCGTTCACTCCTGTTGCCCTCTCTGTGTGCTTCTGAAGCTTTCGCAAATCACTCATCTTAATTACCAGTGGCTCCAAGGGCAAGGGCAAAGGGTGATTAGCAGTTCAGATCTGCCAGGAGATGTCGTAAAGTGGTTCCTCTGAGGGAAAAGATGGAAGCTCTTGACTTAGGAAGAAAACATACTGTTTGCTGAGGTTGCTAAGGTATTACAATGCAATAAGATGTTCAGAGAGAAGCAGAAAGAGAGGAGGGAGAGGGGGAGAATCAGAGATTGAGAGAGAGAAGGAGAGACAGGGAGAGAAAGACAGATTGAGAGAGGAGGGGAGAAGGGGAGGCAGAAAGACAGTATTCACTTTGCTTTTGTTGTTTATAATGGTTCTGTCATATCATTGCTCTTCTTTTATTTTGCCTAAGTATTAAGCTTTATCTTAAGTCTCTATGTATGTACATAAAACACACATATTGTATATATATATATATATACATATCTATATATACATATATACATATAGTCATGTGCCTCATGATAACATTCCAGTCAGTGACAAGTGGCATGTATGTCTTTATTAAGTGACTGGAGTGACTGACCCAGCCCAGCTGGGTGTGTGTACATGTGATCTGTGATGTTTGCATGATGAGGGAATTATCTAATGACTTTTTCTCAGAACAAATCCCTGTCCTCAGCAATGGGTAATTATAGCTATCTCTATCTGTCTATAATATATATATATATATAAAATTTGCATTATATATTATAACATATAACACTATATTATATAATTTATATAGCACATGTATAATTTGTATATAACACATTGTATGATATCATATCTACTATATATTACTGGATTGTATAATACAGATTGGGGACCATGCGCTTGGGGTGGGGGTTGGGGAGATGACGAAGACGGTCTTCCTGAGGAAGATGTTCCTTGTCATCTCCCTGAGGACCGAGGGAGTCCTCTTCTCTCATTTGTGGAGCTTATCTGAGTGGAAGGTGGATGGAGTCGTGACCCTTTGTGAAGAGAGTAAAGCTGGGCCCTCCTCCTGGGTTTGTTTCTGAGCAGATTCATTGCCATGAGTGCAGCTGGTCATTAAGGAGGGAGCCCGCCCCTCCCCCCTCTCTTCCTTCCTCCCTTTTTTTTCCTTCCTCCCTTTTGTCTTTGCATCCAGAGCCTCCCAGTCCAGTCCTTCCATCTGCCATATTTTGACGTAGTCAGAGGGCTGATGGTTTTAGACACAGGTGCCATCCACTACCTTTGCTTTCCATGTTACCTGGCATCCAGGTATTTTGTTATAGCAACACAAAACAGATTAAGACATCGAGCAAGGGCAAACTTGTTGGAGAAGATGTGTTGGTCTCTGGAGAGCTGGGAGGCCTGGGGTTTGGGCTGTCCAGAGCTGGTCTGGAGAGGCTGGTGTAACAATAGGTCACCACCCACCTGTGGGAGGAGAGCAGGAGTCGGCGCCCGGTGATACAGGTTTGCAGCAGGAGTTCAGATATTGGTAAGAACAAAAAGCATTCAGAAAATGTAGAAGTAGAGACTCAATAACTCCAGGAAGATACAAGGCTGGCCCTGGTAGGTAAAGACAGCCTAATTCTGGTTCTGGAGATGCTTATCTCCAATTAACCACCAAAAAACCAGAAGCAGAACTGTGGCTCAAGAGGTAGAGTGCCAGCCTTGAGCAAAAAAAAGCTAAGGGATAGTACCCAGGCCCTGAGTTCAAGCTTTAGTACCAACACACACACACACACACACACACAATCAATCAATCAATCAATCAATCAATGAATCGGTTGTTTAGCAAGTATGCCTTTGGGAGGTGACTAGGATTAAGACTAGGAATTGATTAGGATTTGGTGATTAGGAATCGTAGTGTAGATGCCTCATGATTGAAAATTGGTAGCTTTCTAAGAAGGTAAGGAAAACAGACCGAGGCCCGCACCTGCACCCTGTTTCTTGCTATAAGATATCCTTGGCATGCTGGGTTTCTGCCTCCAGACACGGGCCCTTGACCTTATACCTCCAGAACTCCTCTTGCAAGGAGCCTAAACCACTCTCTACAAGTCTTAGCGACTGTGCCCACTTCAAAGGAGAAATACTGCAGCGAGTTTGCTTGTTCATCACAGAGCATTCATGAAGGATAGACAGTACAACAGTAATGGGTGCAGTCTTTCCAACATTAACTTGAATTTGTCCACAGGGCCTAGGAGGTTGGTCAGTGTAAATTCTCCTATAGAGCTTACATTCTATTAAAAAAAATATGTATGTTTGGTAGCTTAATGCTGAGTAATTAGTTTTGCTTGGAGCTCAGTATCTGTGTGTGTGGTGTGTGTGTGTGTGTGTGTGTGTGTGTGTGTGTGTGTGCGCGCGCTTGCTGGTATTGGGACTTTAACTCAGGGCTTTTCATTCTTGCTCAGGCTTTATCACTCGTAGCTAGCTCTCTACCACTTAAAACAGACCCCCACATCCAGTTTTGTTTGGTTTTTTTTGCCAGTTAATTGGAGATAAGAGTCTCTGGGATTTGTCTACCTGAGCTGGCTTTAAAAGGAGATTGATTCTCAGATCTCAACCTTCTGAGTAGCTAGGATGATAGATGGATGATAGATGTGAGGATTGGTATCCAGCATCTTTTTTTTTTTTAATTTTAAACTATCTTGTTTGATGGATACAGAATTCTAAACAGATCTAGTTATGGTTTAACTTTTTCTTTTTATCTCATTAACTCTGATTTCTATGAAACTCTCCCAGTTGGAGTAATGAAACCAGTTTCCTGTTGCATTAGCATTTGCTTTCTTGGTATTTTGCTGGTATGTTGCTAAGTGGATCACGGTACGTGGTGCTTTTGGCAGATCATTCTTTTTATTAATAGAAATGTTTCTTTTGTCCCTTTACATATTTTGCTGTTTGCATCTGTTTTGCCTAATTACTGTCACCCTGCCTGCATGCCTACTTTCTTTTTTTTATTAGCATTTGTTTGATTTGTCTTTTTTCAACACCTTTTCAGTAGCTTTCATGTAATTTTGTGTTTAGAAGTAGTGCTACAAGAGAGGAAGCAGGG
This sequence comes from Dipodomys merriami, assembly GCF_024711535.1. NCBI lineage: Eukaryota > Metazoa > Chordata > Mammalia > Rodentia > Heteromyidae > Dipodomys > Dipodomys merriami. The sequence continues at coordinate 9,908,058 of NW_027204826.1, forward strand.
CATAGTTGTTTTTTCTAAAATAGTCTGAAAAATCCAACTTTATTCAACTGATACGCTGAAGAGATGGTACTTCATTAACCAGGCACTGGAGCTCATTTCTATAGTCCTAGTTACTCAGAAGGCTGAGATTTATAGAATCTCAGTTCAAAGCCAGCCCAGGAAGCAAAGACCCAGAGACTCCATCTTCAGTTAACCAGCAAAATACTGGGCTGGAGACGTGATTCAAGTGGTAGGGTGTCATTTGTGAGCAAGTAGCCTGAGCAAATTCAAGTCCTTGCACCCAAGACCCAGTAAAAGAACACTGTGCTAGATTTCTAGAGTTGCTGGGGACTATAGATAAAAGAGCTGACATTTATTTTCTCTTTGCTCTGGAGGCTTGTTAGTCTGAAGGTTCTAGAAGAAGGTGTCTGCAGGGTAGTTTCTTCTGAGGCCTCTCTCCTTGGCTTGTGGAGGGCCATTTTTTGCTGTCAGATGACCTCTCTGTGTGTCCAAATGTCTATTAGTATAAAGACTTCAGTCAGGTAGAGTGAGTGTCCATGTAATAGACTTTTCATTTTTTATTTTTTGGACTGGTCCTTGGGCATGAACTTAGGTTCTGGGCACTGCCCCTGAGCTTTTTTGCTCAAGGCTAGCACACTACCACTGGAGTCACAGCTCAACTTCTACCTTTTGGGGGGGGGGTGCATTATTCGAGATTTTCCTATCCAGGCTGGCTTTGAACCATGGTTCTCAGATCTCAGCCTCCTAAGTATCTAGGGTTACAGGTTTGTGTCCATCGTGCCCAGCATTAATAGACACATTTGAACCTCATCACCTCTTTTACCTTCAAAGACAGTGACCTTTTGATGCTGAAAGTTAGAACTACATTTGGAAAGGGACACAATTCAGCCCCTGACAGCACCATAACTCAATCTATTCAGTTAAGTGAATTTAATCCCGGTGATAACCGATCAGTTCAGACTATCTTTGACATTTCCTTTTGTGTTGGTGTGTGTGTGTGTGGGGGGGGGGTTATAGGATTTAAACTCAGGGCCTGGGCACTGTCCCTGAACTTTTTTGCTCAAGGCTAGTGCTCTACCACTTTGAGTGACAGCTCCACTTCCAGCTTTCTAGTGGTTCATTGGAGATAAGAGTCTCACAGATTTCCTGACTGGGCTGACTTTGAATCACAGTCCTTATAACTCAGCCTCCTGAGTAGCTAGGATTGCAGGCATGCACCACCAGTGCATGGTTAATTTTATGTGTCAGTTTGTTAGGCTATGATATCCTAGTGTTTAGCCAAATACCAGTTGCTGTAAAAGTGTTTGGGGGATGAGAGTAACGCTTAAATCAGTAGATTTTGAGTAAATCACATTATCCTTCAAAATGGGGGATGAGTCTCATATAATCAGTTGAAGGCCTTGAGAGAAAAGGCCCAATAAAGTCCCCCAAAGAGCAAAGAATTCTGCCTGCCCCCCTCACCCCAGGCTGTGTCCAGACTCAAGACTAGTTTTATCTCCTACTACAGTACCCAGCCCGCTGGCCTGCTCTGTCAATGTCAAACTCACCAGCCTCCACAGCCGCATGAACCAATTCCTTGAAATAATCCTCCCCGCACATCCTGTTGATTCTGTTTCTCCGGAGAACCCTGACTAATACCACAGTTCTTCTCGTCTGGTGATCCATCTGGCGATCTCACCAAGTTCTGAGTTTGCACCACCTGAGATTCAGAGAGGAACCATCTGTCTTAGACCCTCTAGCCCCTCAATACACGGCTGCTGTTTGGCTCCTGCCAAAATCTGCCTTCTGTGGAATGGCCTGCCACACTTTTTTGTTCTCCAGCCCATGGTGCTCCCCGTTCATCCCACTGACTATAAGTTAATTAGGACAGCACATTTTTTGGTACCAGTCCTGGGGCTTGAACTCAGGACCTAGGTGCTATCCCTGAGCTTCTTCTGCTCAAGGCTAGCACTCTACCACTTAAACCTCGGTGTCACTTCCAGCTTTTTCTGAGTAGTTTAGAGATAAGAGTCTCATGGACTTTTCCTGCCTGGGCTGGCTTTGAACTGTGATCCTTAGATCTCAGCCTCCTGAGTAACTAGGATTAAAGGCCTGAGCCCCCAGCACCTGGCCAGGACAAGGTATTTTGTATGGCCCATTCATTGTAAATATATCAGCTGCCATTCCATTGTCTTGTAGCTGTGCCCACATGGATTGAACTAGGATCTTGTTAGGAAAGGTATAGTGGGGGCAAAAATCTCACCAGTGGGTTTGTTTCCTGACCTTATTTCAAAGCAAGGCACATCAGCCGGTGACTTAAAGCCAGGTTATAGGGTCTTGATCAATACCATTGGGCACCAGCCTGGGTCTCAGAGCTTAATTTATTAGCCTTCCCTCAGAGCACCTAATTGTCTGTAATCCAGAATCCACAGACCACATGGCTTGGATGTTAGAGCTGATTTTACAAATATATTCCAGGATCGTCTCCTCCCAAAATCATGTGCAGTCAAAGCCAGAAAATGATACTTGAAAGGCACAAAAGAATATTATCTTTACAACACAGGAAGGCACACTGGAAGACAAAGTTGGTGTCAGCCAACCATGCAATGGAATCTGTATCAGTATCTGAATTTGTCCATTTCAGTTACACCCAGCCCGTATTGTGGCCACTGGGGGGGCGGGAAAAGAGGGGAGGAAAAAAGAAAAAAAAGAAAAAAGCTATTTTCTAGCTCATCTCAACCTGCCGTATCACAAACCCTTTCGAAGAAACCGGCGAATGCTGTTTACCCGTGCGAAAAGGAAAACATGGTTTAGAATGAGGACACGTTGTGTCTTGCTGGTTGGCAGTGAAGCTGTTTCCCATGTCTCATTAGTATGTGCCGGGAGACCAGGGGCCAGCGCTGTGTCAGGGATGGCGTTTCCGATTGATTTATGTGCCGTTACAGAATTAATGGCGTCTGGACACAGGACCTCATTTTCTTGGACATGCGGTAGGTAATAGTGCTTCTCCTGTGCGCTCAGATTGCTTCCCCAGATGGGCTGTGGTGACGGATTCATCCCTAATGTGATTAATCAGAAGCAAAGAGCCTCAATATGTTGGTGCACATGCTCTACAATGCCAACTCATCCCGTCTCCCATTGGATGGATGGTTAACCCTCTCCTGACCCTGCTCCTTCTGGCCTCATTGGAGGAGCTGATCCTCAGGTTAATACACAGCAAAGAACCCTTTAGAGGGGCCTAAGTTGAGGTTTTGTCATGGGGGGCGGGGAGGAGCAGCCGGTGAGAACTTTAGCCTGGAACGGGCTGTTCAAATAAGGGGCTAGTTAGTATCAGTCAGCTGACCTGCAGGTGGAGTTACTCATGTAAGCAATAGCTATTTCTCCTAGTTCTGGGTGGAGGTATTGGCTTGTCTGGTGCCTAGGGAAGGCTCACAAAGTCCTCACAAGGTGGAAAGGGCAAGGAAGCCTCTTTGAGCTTGTTGGTCAGTTGTGAGGCTTTCACTTGGAGCCTGGGCACTGTCCCTGAGCTCTACCCCTTTGAGCCATAGCTCCACTGCTGGCTTTCTGGTGGTTCATTGGAGATCACAGTTTCCCGGACTTTCCCATCTGGGCTGGCTCTGAACTGTGATCATCAGGGATGCCTGGCTTCCCTAGGAATTCTTAATAGGAATAAATGCACAGTACAACAGACCAGACCTCATTCCCAAAAGGGAGAAGGTCGTCCCTCCACTAAACATCTTCACAGTGAAACAAAAGTCTGAATTCATTTTAATGTAATTCATTTGCAGTGCGAGGGCTTCAACCCCAGGCCTCTTATTCATGCTAGGCAAGCACTGCACTTCTGAACTTTTGACTTTTTCCCTTCAGGCTGGTGCTCTACCACTTGAGCCACAGCTCCACATCCATCTTTTTGCTAGTTCATTGGAGATATGAGTCTCATTGACTTTTTTTTGCGGGGGGGAAGGGGGCCGGACTGGCTTGAACCATGATTCTCAGATCTCAGCCTCCTAAGTAGCTAGGATGACAGGCACGAGCCCCCAGCACTTTGCTAGCCCTTGCCTTTCTCCATGCAGGGTCTTAGCTAGGTAGCTCCAGCTGGTCTCGACCTTGTAATTCTTCTGCCTCGGCCTCCCAGGTGCTGGTGTTATAGGTATAATCCACTACATCCAGCTCAGAGGTCTGAACTAAAGTAATGACTTCTGGTCTTCATCTTTAGCATGAGGCTGCTTTCTCCTATGATCAGAGTGCCCAGTGGATCCAATGCAGTTCTGTAGAGCCGGCTTCTTTCTGAGTGGCTGTAGGTGCAGGTAGGCCCTTTCCCCTTTGTAGTACAAAAAAGAGCCAGATCAAAAAGTTTGTGATGTCAGACTGGAGAAAAGAGCTATTGTTGGTCATATGCCAAGTTACATTTAATGGTGAAACTGTTTCTGATATCTAAAACAGGATTACTGCCAATACCCAGTAGAGCCATACTGTGACTGAAGGCAAAAAAAAAGGAAAGAGAAAAAAGAAAAGAAAAGAAAATCAATAACCATCCTATCTCCATTTAAAATTCTCAAGTTTTGTATATCATGGGTTTGTTTTTTGGTATTCGTTCTGGTGTGACTTGAAGCTGGTGTCCATTATTTAATGAAACAACGTTATCAGCGAAGAATGATCAGGACTAATTCCATGTGACTGGAGTTCTTCTTTTCCCCCACCCCCTTCCTCTACCCCACCTCGCCTTTCTATACCACCAGCCAGGCAAGCAAATAATTGGAGAGAAACTCTTTTCATGAAACAACAACAGTGCCTATATAGCGGTATAGAAAACCACAGAGCTGTTGACAGACACCTAAGCCTTAAGTCAATGGGGGAGATAGTTCTTGAGTATAATTGGGTAAAAAGACCCAGTGCTGCTGATAACAGAATTTTCTGCTTTTGCTCTTGGTGGGCAGCTCAGTATCAGATATGGCCTGCTTAGTGGAGGCGGGGGGTGGGGGGGGGAGGGTTTATGGCAGCTCAGCAGCAGACAACGCCTGCTGGTGTGGCTGCTCCACTGCCAGCTCTGCCTCTGTAGCCTCCTTGGTTCTTGTCTCAGGAGTTCAACAAATAAAGTCTATGGGGGAAAGAATTCTATTCGGAAGAGAAGTATCTAGTTGGGAGGATGCTTCCGTCGCTGCTTGTCTGTCCCTTGTGTGGTCCCTCCGTCAGTCATCCAGCTTCCCTTCCCCGGATGGCTTTCTCTGTCTCTCTCTGTCTGGGTCTCTGGGATGTAGAGGTTTTTGTCCCTTGATTGGTTGCTCTTGTTATAATTATGTGTGTTGGAAGGCAAGGTCCCCCCTTATTTGGTGGGGACCCACAACATTCTGATTCTAATCAAACCCCTTCCCCCAAGGTCATGGGAAGGTTATGGAAACCAAAGGGCTTCGAGAAGGGCAGACAGAGGTCAGATGTTCCAAAGCAATGTCTCTTGAGCCCCTGGTGTTCTCCTGCTAGGTCAAGGGACTGTCCTGGAGGTCTGGGTCTAACTAATTTACTTTTACATCTCTCTTTCTCTGAAGAAGTCATCCCAAGTCCCATTAAGGAAAGGGACAGTAACAGCTCTGATTGCTTCGAGTTAACAAGGGCTGTTAGTAGAGGAATGGCCGTCAGAGTGTTCTAGAAGTCTATTTGTGGGCCCCCCCCCCGACCCCTGTAGATGGGAGTTTCCATCCTTCTGCATGGCCATTTGAAGTTTGATATGCTCTAGGTGAGGGGAAACAAGGGCCAAACATGAGTATTATAACAAAGGGAGCAGAGAACGGAAGGATCGCTGTCCACTCTGGCAGCCCAGAGACAGCAGAGTGTTCAAGCCAGCTCACAGTTAGAATCACTTTGATATCCATTAAGTATGAAAATAGTCTATCATAATTTCTAGCAATCTATAATTTAATGTACCATTAAAAAATCAATAATTTAGGGCTATATTGACCAAAATGTTAGTGGAATAAAATGCAGACATAGCTGGGGACATACTCTTGAAGGGGGGGATATTGGGACCCTAACCTCCCTTCTCTCTCTCTCTCTCTCTCTCTCTCTCTCTCTCTCTCTCTCTTTCTCTCTCTTTCTCTCTCTCCCTTTTCCTCCCTCTCTCCCTCTTTCTCTCTCCCTTTTCCTATCTTTCTCCCTCCTTCCTAAAACATCTCTGGAATCTGCCTTACAAAACATTTACAAAATCCATGTGATATATTTTTCTGTCATATGAATGATCTCTTCTTGACCTTCTCAAATCCTAATTCAGTTTTCAGAGACTTGGTGTGTGACAGGTCCGTGTTCCTTCTGGTGGTAGCAAAGGGTCCTGATGACCCTGGGTAGATCTCCCCACAAGCGGCAGCCGTGGGACAGTAGTACGACCTATAGTGAGAGGTGATTTTGTTTTTGTCTTCTTTTGGGGGGGGGGCGGTGAGCTGGAAACAATCTGGGCTGGCCACCTGGATCTTTACGGTGGAGCTAGGAGGAAGCATCTCCCAATGTTTTTTTAAGCTACAGATAGAGATGAGCTCTCAGCAATATCTACTTCTTTTAGGGTTAAAAACAAATTTTAGCTGCCTTTCAGTCATGGTGACAAAATAAATGCCAGAGATAATGAACTTAGGAGGAGGAAAGATCTACGATGGCTCATGGTTTCAGGAGTCTTTACTCGTGGTTGCTTGGCTGAGTGGTGGAGCCGCATAGCGTGGTGGGAGTGGGGGCTGGGGAGACGGCAGGAGGAAGAGCTGATCCTCTCATGGCGAACAGGAAGGGAGGAGACAGGCAGGTCTTGGATATTTTTGATCCTTACTTGGTTAGTCCATGGCTTTGTGTCTCACAGGTGTGGAGTGTGTAGGGTACAGGCCTAGTGGCCAACTCTAGGGAGACACAAAATGCTGTAACATTGGTTCTGTTCCCAAGGAATGGGTTCATGAGCTCTGTTGCCTGTGACCTCGGGCATTTGTTTGCGGTCCAACCTGAGAATCCAGACTTGAGCCTCGCGTGTTGGTCTTTCCCTTCAGCATGTGGCTGGGGTACCCTTGGAGGTGGGGGGAGTCCTCTCTCTGAACAGGATACCTGTGTCTTCGTGGTGCCATATCCCTCCTATAGCCTTCACGTGGACTTGGCAACACATAGGTATGTAGCTGGAAGGATAGGTCCATGCCACTATGCCCAGCTTGGTCTTTTTGTTGTTGTTGTTGGTTGGTTGTGGGGTTTGTACTCAGGGCCTGGATGCTGTCCCTGAGCTTTTGTGCTCAAGGCTAGAACTCTACCACTTTGAGCCACAGCTCCACTTCCACTTACTTCCAATGAACCACTTTTGGGTGGCTCATTGGAAATAAGAGTCTCATAGCTTTTCCTGCCTGGGTTGGTTCTGAACCTCGATCCTCAGATCTCAACCACCTGAGCAGCTGGCATTGCAGGTGTGAGCCACTGTGCTTGGTTGGCCCAGCTTTGAGATTAGGGTTGCACCAGCTTTTCTTTTTTTTGGAGGGGGGGTCCTGTCATGGGGCCTGAACTCTGGGCCTCAGCTCTTCAGCTCAAGGCTAGCACTCTACCACAGCACCACTTCCAGCTTTTTTCCCCCTGCTTATGTGGTGCTGAGGAATCGAACCCAGGGCCTCATGCATGCAAGGCAAGCGCTCTACCACTGAGCCACCTTCCCAGCCCCCCATTTTGTTTTGTTTTTAACTTGCCGCAGCTGGCTCAGGCTGTGATCCTCCTGATCTCTGCCTCTGCAATAGTTGAGCAACTCCACCAGGCCGCAGCCTTTCATCATGCTTCTCAGCTTGGCAGTGGTCTGTGTGTGAAGAGCAGTGAGGTGGGAGGTGGTTCTGATCATTCTTCTCTTTGTCCCTCCCCACAGTGGCTGTATCCAGTGACAATGACCGCGTGAGCGTCCGCCATGGCCCACCGCAAGCGCCAGAGCATTGCAAGCACGATGCTGGACCACAGGGCCAGGCCGGGCCCCATCCCTCCGAGCCAGGAGCCCGAGAGCGAGGACACAGAACTGCCCCTGGAGGAGGGCTACATGCCGGGCGATCTACAGCTGGCCACCTTGCGGCCCGAGAGCCCTACCCTGGAGGAGCAGGAATGCCACAACCACAGCCCCGATGGGGACTCTAGCTCCGACTACGTGAACAACACCTCTGAGGAGGAAGACTACGATGAGGGACTTCCGGAAGAGGAGGAGGGCATCACCTACTACATCCGCTACTGCCCGGAGGATGACAGTTACCTGGAGGGCATGGACTGTAATGGGGACGAGTACCTGGCCCGTGGCCCCGTGGACACTGATGAGTGCCAGGAGGCAGTGGAGGAGTGGACAGACTCGGCGGGTCCACATCCTCACGGCCACGGGGCTGAGGGTAGCCAGGACTACCCGGGCGGTCACCTGACCATCCCTGAGGATGAGCCCTCCATCTTGGAGGCCCAAGACCAGGAGGAGGACAGCCACCATTTCTGTCCCAGCAAAGATGGCTACCAGGACTACTACCCTACCGAAGCCAATGGGAACGCAGGGGGCGCCTCCCCTTACCGCCTAAGGCGTGGGGACAGGGACCTGGAGGACCAGGAAGAGGACATCGACCAGATTGTAGCCGAGATCAAGATGAGTTTGAGTATGACCAGCATCACCAGCGCCAGCGAGGCCAGCCCCGAGCATGCGCCGGAGCCGGGGCCCGGGGACTCCACAGAGGCCTGTCCGCCTGACGAGGCCCCCCTAGGACCCAGCAGGCATGAGGCCAGGCCCAAGTCGCTAAACCTCCCTGCTGAGGCCAAGCATCCTGGAGACCCCCAGAGGGGGTTCAAGACCAAGAGCAGGACTCCAGAGGAGAGGCCAAAATGGCCCCAAGAGCAGGTAGGTACTTGGATGTCCCCAGGGAAGAGAAAAGAGGGAGGTGCAGAGGGCTGGGGTAGTGCCCCTGGCAGATATTAAAGGGAGGAGAGACCCGACTGCCTTCCAGTTCTAAGTGCAGGCTTGGTATATTTGCTCAATGGCGTGGCATGTTCAAGGCTCTTTCTGGCCATCCTGGACCCACCTGTAAGATTCAGCATCTGATACTAGAAACCTCTCCCTTCCAGGGCTTGTGGGCAGCTGGTGTCACACAGAAAACATTCCCCCTTCTACCATGTGTCCAAGTGCAGGTTTTGGCCCACTGCTCTGTAACTGCTATGGGTGGAGGAGTGTCTGTGATCTGACTTCAGGCCTCCCCAGTGGCTTCCTTTGGCCAGCTGGGATTGGCAGGGGGCTGGAAGGGAGGGGGTGCTGCTCCGCCCACCACCTCAGCCAGTGGCCTGAATTGCATTGCGCATTATCATTGCCTCTGGGTTATAAGTCTCCGAAACCTGCAAGCCTGGGCCTGATGGGGCATTTCGCTGTGAATAATTTGAAAAGAACTTTTTCTTTTTACTTTTTTTTTTTTCTTCTGTATCCATGGTCATTTTTCTTTTTTGCCAGTACGTATGTGTGAACTTAGGGTCTTGTGTTTGCTCAGCTTGCTTGCTCACGTGGCCATTGGGACACACACACACACACACACACACACACACACACACACACACACACACACACACACACACAGAGCAGTTGATTTACACATACCTTCACACAGTATCTCCATGTCCTAAGTCCACAAACCAAACACACGTTTTGATTCTGTAGCGTTTCCCTGATTTCTGTATATCTCAAAAGAACCCTCTGATAATGGGATTTAAAAAAAAAAAAAAAAAAAAGGAAAGAAAAATCAATACATCCTAGCTCACTGAATATGACAGTTAAGATGAGGTGCGATATGGGACCCCAGCCCACATCAGACACACACGCGTGTCCCTCGCTGCTTGTGGCGGAAACACTTGGGCTGGGGTGTGGCTGTTGATTAGGGCTTGTGTTACAGAGGACTTTGAGACTGAGATGGGAAAACTAGCACCAAATAAGCAGAACGGGGCTGCCTTATACCTTGTCCACAAAGTAGGGCGAGAGATGGAAGAAGAGCCTTCAGGTGAGGCTGAGGATAGGAATTGAGGGGCACCATGGGGGTCCCCGGAAAGACTGTCCCCCTCAGCCCCTGGCTTACTGGCGTGCAGATGCTCTTTAGCTTCCCACAGCCCTCCCTTCCTCAGCCCTCCCCTCCTCAGCCTGCCCCTGACCTGGGAGCCAGCCCTCCTGCATCTGCCCATGGGGATGTGGTTGGTACCATGCTACTGGCATGAAGCCCTTCCCCAGCTCTCTCTCTGCCTCCAGCAATGGGGAGGTGGTGTTCTTTACACCTGTCTGAATAGCAGCAGGGTCTGTCTGGCAACAGGAAGCTGCTGGCATTGTCCCGCCCTCTCCCCCGCTCAGCCTTCGCTTGCCCCGCCCCAGTTTCTCAACTTCCTGTGCTACAGCAGATGACAATATGGCAGATGGTGCAGGGACACTGAACACAGCTCAGATATGTTGAGAAGGGGTGTGGGATATGAGAAGGTGACTTCTGCGGCCTGTCAGGTTCAGGCAGGTCCCCTGATCCCACCATCTACCTTCCTGGAAGAGAAGTTGTGATGGAGCCAGGGCCCAGACCATTAGGATGAAATGATGTTGGGTAGGAGGTGCAAAGATTCCCAGTCAGCCTCCTCTCGGTTCAACAGCGACCATGTGGTCTACATCTTGGGTTGGTCCATTTCAGAGACTTCTAGTGAGACTACTAGGTGCTGTCCATGGTGCTGACAGCAGCCATGGTATTGGCAGCAGCCAGGCTGTGTAGGCTGGTGAGTCTGCGCTGGGCATGATTATTCAGTAGTAGATGAGATCCCACTTCAGCAGGAGTAATAGGAGGAGATTGTTAAAACTGTTGACTGGGTGCTGGTGGCTCACGTCTGTAATCTTAGCTGTTCAGGATCTGAGGATCATGGTTCAAAGCCAATCTAGGCAGGAAAAGTCCATGAGATGAGACTCTTCTCTCCAATTATCCACAAAAAGCCAGGAATGGAGATATGTCTCAAGTGATAGAGCACTAGCCTATCTAGCCTAAACAGTGCTCAGGCCTGGAGTTCAAATCCCAGGACCAGCAAACTGAACAAAAACAAAAACCTGTTGGGGTTGTTTTCATGAATCATCCCAGGCTATAGCAAAAGTATACCTTATTAGAACATTAAGATGAACTACACATGGAGCCGGGTGCTGGTGGTTCACACCTATAATTTTAGCTACTCAGTAGGCTCAGATCTGAGGATTATGGTTCAGAACCAGCATGACCAGGAAAGTCTGTCCAGACTCTTATCTCCAATTAACCACCACAAAACTGGAAGTGGAGCTGTGGCTCAAAGTGGTAGAGAAGTAGCTTGGAAAGGAAAAAGCTCAGAGACCTAGGCCCTTAAGTTCAAGCCCCACAACTGACAAAAAAACCCAAAAAAACCTAAAAAACAAAAACAAAAGACATGGGCTTCCTGACTCACAATAAACCCATAAGCCAGCCATTGAAAATATCACAAGCAGAAAAGGCATTTCATACTGTTAACCTGCTAAACAGCACAGACAGGACACAACATGGTAGATACTGTTTATTTCACTGCTGGTATATGGCCAATGGGTTTCAGTGCCTAGTGCCACAAGAGACAATTAGACTGCATGTCCGGCAGTGGGACAAGTTCCAAAGTCAAGATTCAAAGTGTAATTTCTACTTTTACATAGCCATAAGGTTAAAAAAAGCCAAACATTGTAAATGAAGGACAATCTGTACTGTGAAATCCATCATTAAAACAGCAGCTAAGCCGGGCCCCAGTGGCTCACATCTATAATCTTACTTGCTCAGGAGGTTGAAGATCAAAAAGACCCAGTTCTAGGGCAAAATAATTTTTTTTAAAGTCAGCTGGGTGCTGGTGATTCACATCTGTAAGCCTAGCTACTCAGGAGGCTGACATCTGAGGATCTCAGTTTGAAGCCAGCCTGGGCTGAGGAAAGTCTGTGAGACTCTTACCTCCAATTAGCCAGCAAGAAGTTGAAAGTGGAGCTGTGGCTCAAGTTATAGAGCACCAGTGTGAGAAAACTCAGAGACAGTACCCAGGCCCTGGGTTCAAACCCCAGGACTGGCACCAAAAATAAATAACGTAAATAAATGAGTCAGTAAAAGAGAGAGGGAAGGGGAGGGAAGGAGGAGGAAGGGAGGGAAAGGGATAGGGAGGAGGGGGACAAGACCCCATCAATCTGGGTATGGTAGCTCATGTCTGTCATTTCAGCTAGGGCAGAAAGTAAAAATAGGAGAATCAAAGTCCAAGTAAGCCCAGGTTTAAAAAAAGATGTGATCCTATTTCAAAAATAACCAGAGCATAAGGGGTTGGAAATACGGCTCGAGTTGTAGGGAGCCTGGATAATAAGCATAAATCTCTGAGTTCAAACCCCAGTACAGCAGGACCAAAAGAAGAAAAAGAAAACTAATTCCACTTTGCATATGCATAAAAACTAAACAGGAAGATGTAGTAGACGCTAGCTGGATGATTGTTATCTTCTTTCTATGTCTCCTGGGGGAGCTGTTATTAAGATTCTAGGCTGTGTGACTTCGTTTTAGTGTCTGCAGCGCCAGGAGATTTCTTTTGAGTCTAACCTCCACTATTGTATTATTTAGAATGAATCATATCGGCTGCCACTGAGGTCTCCTCTTTCCCACATCTTCCACACTGGGCACAATGCCCCACACAGACTAATAGAGGTTAAATACAAAAGATGCCCTCTGGAAATGGAAGTCTAATATTGACTGAGCGTTGGTCATTGACTTTCCTTGTGGCTCAAGTCTCTTGCTTGCATTCAGATCTCAGGTGTCAACCTCGTGTTGACAGAGCTCAAGGCAAAGTCGGGCACAGCTTGTGGGGGGTGGAATTCAGGACTTGTCCCAAGGTCAGGCCCCCAGAGAACCCACAGGATTGGTTTTGTCGCCCTAGTAAACAGCTGTCCCCAAACCCCACTGGAGGCAGGGCATTGTGCCCAACACTTGTAGGGGTTTGCGCCATTAGCAGCGGTGGCCACCAAAGCCACCACGTTAGATAGGAATGGTGGAGATTTTCCTTTTGCCTGTATCCACCATGACTGACTACCGTGGTACTTTGCTTTAGTATGAAGATGTGCTTATACCTGCAGAAGGCTCTGGGTGTCTTCCCTCCCTCCCTCCTTTTCCTCTTCCCCTCACCTGCACTGCGTTCCTCCTCCCTCTCTCCCTTTATTTGTTCCTTCTTTCTTTCTTCTTCCTCTCACCTTTCTTCTCTTTCCTTCTCTCCTTTCTCTTCTCTCTTTCCCTTTTCCCCAACCTTTCTCCTTCCCACTCTCCCTTCCTTCCTTCCTTCCTTCCTGTCCTTTCCTACCTTGCTCCCTCTCTTGTTTGCTCCTTCTTTCTTTCCTTCCTCTGCTTTTCTTCCCCTTTCCTCCTTCCGTTATTTGTTCCTTTCTTTCCTTTCTTCTTTCTTCTTCTTTCCTTCCTCTTCCTTCCCTCCCTCCCTCCCTCCCTCCCTCCCTTCCTTCCTTCCTTCTTTCCTTCCTTCCTCCCTCCCTTCCTTCCTCCCTTCCTTCCCTCCTCCCTCCCTCCCTCCCTCCCTCCCTCCCTTTCTTCCTTCCTTCCTTCCTTCTTTCCTTCCTTCCTCCCTCCCTTCCTTCCTTCCTTCCCTCCTCCCTCCCTCCCTCCCTCCCTCCCCCCCTCCCTCCCTCCCTCCATCCCTTCCTCCCTTCCTTCCTTCCTTCCTTTCCTTCCTTCCCTTCCTCTTTCCTTTCTTTCTTCCTTTTTCTATCCTGCCCTTTTATTTACTGACCCCCGGATGGGTTCGTCACTTCCTCGGGTCTGGCATGACGGAGGTGACTTTGGTCTTGCCTGTTTGTTTGCGCCCTGGCTCATCCTGTGAGGCTGGGCTGACAGGATTGCCACCCTCTGCCTCAGTGATGGCCTCTGAAATGTCCAGCAGGGCCTTTGTGGAAACTCCTTCCTGTCCTCCATGAGAGACAGCCTAGCAAAGTGCCCCTGGCTCACACCTGTCATCCTAGCTACTCAGAAGGCTGAGATCTGAGGATCACAGTTGGAAGGCAGCCAAGGCAGAAAAGTCAGTGAGACTAAAAAACTACTCAGAACAGGCTGGAAATTGTGCCGCCATTCATAGCGCTAGCCGTGAGCAAAAGAAGCTCGAGGATGCACCCAAGCCCTGAGTTCAAGCCCCAGGAACTGCACAAACTAAAACAAAACAACAAACAACAACACAAAATGCTGCCAGTTTCAGCAGATAGCAATGCAGGGCACAGACTTGTTAGAATTGCAGATGGGTTTAGAGCGTGGGTTGTATAAGATGCGAAGAATTATAGATCTGGTAATAATTATACAATGTTATATGTATATTTGGTTTCACTGATTTCTACAATGAACAAATAATTAAGTGAAAATCTAGGTGGTGTGTCTTTTGCCACAGTTTTTTTTTTGTTTTTTTTTTTTTTTTTTTTTTTTTTTGTCGGCCGTGGGGCTTGAACTCTGGGCCTGGGTGCTGTCCCTCAGCTCTTCAGCTCAAGGCGAGCGCTCTACCACTTGAGCTACAGCGCCACTTCCGGTTTTCTGGTGGTTTATTGGAGATAGGAGTCTCACGGTCTCTCCTGCCCGGGCTGACTTTGAACCGCGATCCTCAGATCTCAGCCTCCTGAGTAGCTAGGATTACAGGCGTGAGCCACCAGCGCCCGGCTGCCACAGTTTTTTTTTAAAGAAGAAAAAAATTGTATTTCAGATGGATGATGAATCAGTTTTAGTAGAAAGTATACCAGAAAATATCTGATGGGGAATTGATCTATCAATCTGTCTGTCTGTCTATCTGTCTGTCTGTCTGTCTATCTGTCTGGTACCAGTCCTAGGGCTTGAACTCAGGGCCTGGATACCGTCTCAGCAATTTTGCTTATGGCTAGTGCTCTACCATTTGAGCCACACCTCTATTTCCAGCTTTTTTGTGGGTGGTGAATTGGAGATAGTCTCAGGGAATTTCCTGCCCAGGCTGGCTTTGAATGGTGATCCACAGATCTCAGCCTCCTGAGTAGCTAAGATGACAGGTGTGAGCCACCAGTGCTACTGGGAGCTGACCCCACCCAAGCCGGGTGGAGGAGGAAGCCTTTGATGGAATTGAGTAGGAATGGATTGGCAGAGGAAGCTGGGTGTCACCCAATGCAGCCATTCAGTCATCAGTCCTGGGGGTTTGGTCTCCCTGGATGGGTTCTGTGTGTGATCTAGAGAGGCGTGACAGCCCAGTGGTGACACTATGTTGCTTTTGGCTTTAAGCTGATGTCCTCTGCTTCTCAGCGTGTCATTCAGGGGAGTGCTGGGAACATTCTCCACTCATCACAGATGGCCTGAGCTGAGTGGTTGGGTGGGCGTGCGTGCATGCGCGCTTTTGATGCTGTGCTGGCTTCTCCCCGCCCCCTCCCCAAGCAATGTGTGTTATATTCCCGTATTTTTAGTTTAACCAAGCAGAGAAATCAGAATTGACACGTTAAGAAAAATAATAATAAATTCCGGGCTTGAGTTTTACCCCAGCTGGAGCCAGGATATGTATGAGAATGATTTCATATCACATTAGTAGTTTGTATTAAGAGCATTTATCTCTGTCTTAAACAGCTGTCCTAGGATCCCAAACTATTATCAATAGGCCCTGCCATACAACCTGTTAATTTTCTGTCCTCAGAGCTTTTCAAAGGGGGTCCTCCCCCCTCCATCTGAAGAGCATACTCCCCTCCACCCCCATCTGTGTAACCCACTGTGTTCTCTGGGTAGGTGGCCCGACAGCTCTCAGCCTTTGGCAATGAGAACATCTCTCAGAATCTGCCTAGGAGAGATTTGGGACAATGTACTCCTGCTAATGGGGGGAGGGGAGTAAGGGGGGATGGGTAGGGGAGACTGAAGGGATCCTGGCCAGTATCTCATTTGAAGTGTGGCTAGGTCTCTATCTGTAACACAACAGGATTCCAATGGGAGGAGCTGGGAGCCCCAAATAAAACTGAATTTCAGCTAGTGAATAAATATCACGTCTCCATCCCCTTCCCGTCTCCCCTCCCCTACTTTCCCAATCCCCAAGATGAAAGAACGGTAGCTAGATGGGCGCTCCCAAGGAGAAGCAACCAAGCTTGCCCTCCTGCCTCTCTCCAAAGCAACCTGGCTGTGCATCTTGCGAAGTGGTTGTCATGGTGATGGACCGCCCACTTGGGAGGGAGTTAGTGGAGATGCAGGAGATGCCAGCATAGCCGTAGCAGAAGACTGCACCTCGGGGAACACTCAGTGTTCCTTGTGGCTCCACTCTGAGCAGTCCTATGGGCGGGGCTTGGGGCGTCCATATTCAGCCTGTGTCCTGACAGCCCAAAGTTGTCCAATGGCTAGCATCTTTTTTTTTTTTTTTTTTCCTGTCAGTCATGGGGCTTGAACTCTGGGCCTGGGCGCTGTCCCTCAGCTCTTCAGCTCAAGGCAAGCGCTCTACCACTTGAGCCACAGCGCCACTTCTGGTTTTCTGAGTGGCTTGTTGGAGATAAGAGTTTCATGGACTTTCATGCCTGGGCTGGCTTTAAACTGAGATCCTCAGATCTCAGCCTCCTGAGTAGCTAGGATTACAGGCATGAACCATGGACACATGGCTGCTGGTGTTCTTGATCATTAACCTGCCTCCATTTGTTGTTGATTGGTTTCTTTGGATATTTTTCTGGTTGATGAGAAGGATCTATTCAGGTCCCTGTATGGCAAGACAAAACTTTAGTGAGCGATGTCAATGCAGATAGCTCACCTGCCGGAGAACTTCTCCATGGGGAACCTGGCTCAAGTGGTAAAGAACCTGCTTAGCAAGCATGAGGACCTGAGTTCAAACCCCATGCCACCCTCAGAGTTAGCAATGAGATTACCACATGCCCACTTCTGTGATTGCACTTCTGAGTATCTATCCAAAGAATTGTAAGGCTAGGCACTGGTGGCTCATGCCTGTAATCTTAGCTACTCAGAAGGCTGAGATCCGAGGATCGTGTTTCAAAGCCGGAGAGCTGTAGCTCAAAGTGGTAGAAAGCAAGCCTTGAGTAAAAAGAGCTTAGGGACAGAGCCCCAACCATGAGTTCAAGCCCATGACTGATTAAAAAAATAAAAAGACTTGTAAACAAGCTATCAAATATATATATATATATATATATATATATATATATATGCACATGCCTCTGGTCTTTGCAGCATTAGTCACAATAACTAAAAGTTGGCAACAACTTAAATTCCTATTGATGGATGAATAAGCAAAAAAATGTG
This sequence comes from Dipodomys merriami, assembly GCF_024711535.1. Classification (NCBI taxonomy): domain Eukaryota; kingdom Metazoa; phylum Chordata; class Mammalia; order Rodentia; family Heteromyidae; genus Dipodomys; species Dipodomys merriami. The sequence continues at coordinate 9,925,283 of NW_027204826.1, forward strand.
GTATATACATACAGTGGAATATTATTCAGCCTTAAAGAGGAAGGAAAATTTGAATTTAGTTACATACATAAGAGTGCATAGACATATATACATACTTGCAGACATGTGCATTTTATGAATCTAAGTCTCATATAGCCAGTCTTTGTGTCCTGGGCTACATTCCTCTAATATGTAAACACACAATCTTTAATTTCCCCCATTTACAGGTTTGCAATGGTTTAGAACAGCCGAGGAAGCAACAGCGCTCGGATCTCAATGGACCCATCGAGAATAACAATATCCCTGAGGTAATATTTTCCCCAAGCATTTCGATGGTGACAACAATCAGCCTGGTCAGGACCCCATGTTCTACACCTAGATTTAAACACGGGTTTTTTAAAACAATTCCATATGAACCAGTGTTGCCACTTGGAGTTTATTGTAATGAGCATTCAGTAGGGCGCCGGTGGCTCACGCCTGTAATCCTAGCTACACATGAGGCTGAGATCTGAGGATCATGCTGCTTTCATGAGACTGGCTGGTTTTGGGGGGAAACACCAGTGCCTCCTCACCCCGGGGCCTAGATGCTTCCATACTAGTGGTGAACGGTGCTTTGCAAAGAGCTTAGACGTTCGGTTCTTTGAATCAGGGCATCTGAGCCTTGTTGTAATGGACACCATGTTTGTAGTTAGTGCGTCTCACTTCTGTTCCTCCTGTTTCCTGACAGACGAAGAAGGTGGCGTCATTCCCAAGTTTTGTGGCTGGTGAGTGACTTTGAATTTGCTCTTCTCGGGGAGGGGGTGTTACATTTTATGTTCAAGGTGAATGGTGCTTTGTTTCCCCTTTTCTTTTTGTATGATGGTCATTTTTATCATCTTTAAGTCATTGAACAAAAGAGATTTCAATGTGTTGGTTTATGGGGACAATGCGTCTTGATCAGTGTTACCCCTTGCATGTTCTCCCTCATCTCCCCCAGCCCCTCCCCTCAAGGTACCTGATTCCATTCTCACATTGGATATTACAACTGCATTTGCCTACCCTTCCTCCCTCCATTCACCCACGCCTATCCCCTAAACCTCACATCCCCCTCTCCCTCCTCTCCCCACCCCCCCACCCACCTCACCTCCCACCTCAGATTCCAGCTTCTTAGTGTTCTTGGTAGACTGTAAGTTGTTCAAAGGAGTTACACCATTGTAATCGTTCCCTTCATACTTTAGTTAATGCACTTGCATAATATGCATATAGCCCTGTGTATGTAAATATCTGTTTCTATAGCTATAGATATCTATAGCTATAAGATATTTACAAATTAGATGCAACTTCTACAAGTGAGAGGAAGCATGCATTCTCTTTCTATCTGAACCTGACTTACCTTCACATAATTTTTTTCCTAATGAATGAGTAAAATGTCATTATATAGATCAGTATATATATATGTATACATAAATGTGAGATTTGTATCTCACATTTTTCAAAAATCTGTTTGTCCATTGACAAACAGCCCAGTCCATCTGGGTTGTTTCCATACCTTGGCTATGGTGAATAATGCAGCAATGAATATGGTTGTATGAATAGCTTTACTGTATCCTGACTTGTAATCTTATAGATTACAGCTAATTATGACTCCATGCTTTTGATCAGGCTAAGATACAATGGCATCTTTTAGATATCAGATACTGGTATTATAGGGTAGTTCTATGTTTAGGTTTGTTTTTGTTTGGTGTGTGTGTGTGTGTGTGTGTGTGTGTGTGTGTGTGTTGAGGAACTGCTAAACTCTTCAAGAAAAAAGAAACACACCAAAGAAAAGCACTATTCCCTCCCAAGAATACAAATACCCTGGTGAATGGTGCTTTGCAATGAGCTTAGAAGTTTGGTTCTTTGAGTCAGGACAAGCCCTGAGTGGCTAGGGTTGGGGGTCCCGTGAATTTGCCTGCTTTGATACAAGGAGATCATTCATGTCATTCCACCCTTGCTAATGCCGTCTCTAGCGATGCTGATGATGGAATGAATAGTTGGAAATGTGTCTGTAGAGGCTGCTGATTGTGACTCCATGCTTTTGATGAGGCTAAGATATAATGGCATCTGAATTCAGGCTCTACATATGCTTTCACATTCTTCCCTTTGCCCTTCCATCTTTTTTGAAGAGGTTAATGGTACGTGCCTACATTGAATAAGGAGCAAAATTGATCTTATTCATTTGGGAGCTCAGACTTGCATGATTGCTGAAGGAGCTGACTTGGGGGGGGGTCTGTAGGGCATGGGGGTCTTCTGAAGGGCCCCTGTGGGCTGCTTCTGGTGGTCCAACATCAGAACCAAGAGCCTCTTCAGTAGGATCTTTCTCTGTGCCCTGTTTCCTGCCCCTGCTAATGTATGATAATAAACAATGTGAATTTTATTAATTCTTTCAATAAGCTGCTAATTAATTCTCATGAATATTTATAGGAGCCATGTAAATTGGTCTTTAGAAATCAGTGGCTGGAAGCCTTTCGCACTCAGTTTTATGTCTTTATAGTAAATAACTGGAGCCTAAGTAACTGATGCCCCTAAATTCTCCCCGTTTAAGGGACTAGTGTGAGCCAGACTCAACTGTTTCCAACTGGTTCAAAGTGGATGAGCTGGCTTTCTGTTATTCAAATGAGATGAAAATCAGCTTAGAATGGTCGGAACCATTTGTAACCATTTGTGTTTGCAAGTTAAATAGACTGGGCTCTATTTGGAATCAATATAGATAGACTCCAACAGGTTACGCCCAGAAGTTAACATGTTTTTGCTGGTTCCAACTGGCTCAAACTGGTTTCCATCAGGTTACAGCAGGCTGTAGTCCAACTGGCTTGTTGTGTTTTCTTCAGAATTAATGACTAGCAGGAGGAGACAGGCCCCTCCCCATATCACCCGTACATTGTAATGTGATGGGGCAGCTCCTAGGGTTCCCCAGGACACTATCTATGAGCCACGCTTCTCTGCACTGTGTCCTTTGGTGGTTTGAAGCCATGGTGGACATATGACTGGCAAACTGCCCCACTTCACATTGCTGGGGTGGGGTTATTTGCATATTAAAACCTTCCCTGGGCCCTCCAGGCACCAGTAGCTCACACCTGTAATCCTAGCAACTCAGGAGGTTAAGGTCTGAGCATCAATCATGGTTCAAAGCCAGCTTGGAGTAGAAACTAGTAAAACAAAATCCAAAACACTAGAAATGGACCTGTTTCTCAAGTGTCAGCCTTGAGTGGAAAAAGCTAAGCGACTGTGCCTAGGCCCTAAGTTCAAGTCCCAAGACTGACACAAAGAAAGGGGGGGAAATGAACGAATTCTTTGCACAGGGATTTGACCTTCTATTAATTTTCTTTGCCTCACTCCTGGGTGATTGGAAGGCCAGCTGTAACTGAGCAGCTTGTTCAAATGGCTGATGGGGCCACTGTATCTTGATTGGGGAATTCACACCCTTGAGGGGAGGGGCAGACTTTTGGGTTCACCACAGAGGTGATTATTAACAACTGGTATCTGTGGAGGACCCTGGAAGCTACACCCCAAGAGTGGTTCTAAGAGACTCTGGGTTCATGAACTGCATGAGTTCCACCCACTTCCTGATGGGTGTTTTGTGCCCTGGTGGGACCCAATGAGATTGGAGATGGCCTTCTGCCTCAGGTCCCATGGCAGAGACCAGCAGTCAGTGGGCTTTTCCGCCTTGCTCCCTTTTGAGTTAATGGCGCCGTGCCCAGGTGAGTCCTAGGGAATGGAGGGTAATGGACAGTAGTTTCTCTGTGGTCTATTAGATCCACAGCACTTAATTCCCTGTGAATGAATGTTTGTAAACAATGGACAACGTTTATCCATTTCTTACACACACACACACAAACACACACACACACACACACACACACACACACACACACACACACACACACCTTGGCAACTGGGGTTTTCAGTATATCTTATTGATTTGCTTTGTTCTTGACATATAAAGGAAATAGAAGCCGGCAGCTACAGGTTTTGGTGTTTCTTATTGATTTTCCTTGCTCTTTACATGTAAAGGAATGGGAATGAGAGCTGGCTACTGGGGTTTTCTGTGTTTCTTGTTGGTTTTTCCTTGTTCTTTACATAAAACGAAAATGGGAGCCCTTTGATGCAGATCACAAATGTTTTCTCCCAGGTTACCATTGGTTTGGTTTTACATTGCTTTTTCTTTTTACTTTGCTGAACATTTTATGATATCAACTCTATCTGTCTTTTTCATTCACAGTTATGAATTTTTGAGGGTTGCCTGACTTGACCTTCATACACCCAAGATAATTTGTGTGTGTGTGTGTGTGTGTGTGTGTGTGTGTGTGTGTGTGTGTGTGTGTGTGTGTGTGTGTGTGTGTGTGTGAATACTGGAGCTTAAAATCAGGGCCTGGGCACTATCCCTCAGTTTTTTCACTCAAGACTGGTGCTCTACCACTTGAGCCACGCAACTCCACTTCTGGATTTTTGCTGGTTAATTGGAGATAAGAGTCTCACAGACTTTCCTGCCTGGGCTGGCTTTGAACCATGCTCCTCAGATCTCAGCCTCCTGAGTAGCTAGGATTTCAGGTATGAACCACCCACAGCAGTCTCTTATTTTGTGATTTATGATCCGTGTCATTACCTGATTGAACTTCTTACTTTTGTCACAGTATCTCTTCTTATACCCTCCTCATATACTTTCACACAGCTTTTTTTTTCCTATAAAGACTTTAGAATCTGCTTGTCTACTTGCATGCTAAAAATTCCTATTGACATTTTTATTTGGCATGCGTTAAATTTATCTAGTTACTGGGAAAGTGTCGGGTTTACAATATAGAATCTTGCCAGCCAAAAAGAATTTATCTTTCCATCTGTTCAAGCTTGTTTATCTCCATCTATAAAGCCTATTCATAAAAAACTCGATACATATCTTTTTTTGTCTATTCTTGCCAGTTTATCTTTTTATATTGCTTTGGCAAATGTCATCTTTTTCTTTATTTAAAAGACTTGTTGCATTTGAAGGTACCAAGAAAGCTTTTGGTGTGTGTGTGTGTGTGTGTGTGTGTGTGTGTGTGTGTGTGTGTGTGTGTGTGTGTGTGTGTGTGTGTGTGTGTGTGTGTGTGTGTGTGTGTGTGTGTGTGTGTTAAATTTGAAACCATTGGTCTAATGAATTCTCTTGTGTTTTTTTTTCCAGCTAGATTTTTAGTTGTTTTCTTGTGAGGTTTTTTTTTTTTCTTGGCTTATAATCATACCATCTGCAAAGATGAGAAAGATCTTTGCTTTTTCTTTGCTTGTTTTCTGTTACTCCTTCCTGTTGTCTAATTGAATTGGATAGAACACAAGAATAGATTTATATAACAGTGGAATATACCCGCCACTAAGAAAATAACATCATTTTGAAAAGTCCATCCTTCTCCTTGTTCAACATTAAAAAAAAATTCAAGCATGGGTGAGACACTGCGCTGAACTAACACTTTACATATCTTTATTGTAAGTGTGTCTCCTTTAGTTGTTGGGGTTTTTGTTTTGCTTTGTTTTTTAGGTCGATGGTGGCAAATTTCAGCCTCCTTTCTCCATGTTGCTTTTTCCACTGAATACACACTGTGGTTTTCTGCCCACCATCATTGGGAGGTTCTTGTGTAGACTCCACTGTTAAGATGGATAGCTTTTGTTCAGGATTGTTTGGGCATTTTCCAGTGAAATCATGACCACCTAGATATATGCCCTTTGCCTTCCTCTGCAAGGTTTTTTAAATTTATTATTCTTTTCCGGGGAAGTTTATTTCCCAGATACACAGATGATTCTAGACCCGGATGGAGCCTGGCTTTGCCCATCCTTCCCTTTCTCTCTCATGTGCAGATTCTTTCCACAAGCCAATGACTTTTGCCATTCACTGGGCTCTAAAGTGTCACCCTGAGAAACTCCTCTTCAGGGACAGCTCCGCCTGACCTGGGGGGCTCAGGGCTCCCCTCCCTGCTGAACAACCACAGGTCTGAATTCTCAGGCCACATCGTTTCCTTCCTGTCAGCTTTATAGGATTTCTTTGAACACGGGCTTCCCAAGGTACAGGATAAACTAGCCTCTGGGACAAGCAGTCTGCCAACAAAGCCCACACCTCGGCTTTGTGGCAGAGAGACTGATGCCGCTCATCCCCTGTCTCCTCTCCCCACCCCATTCTCCCCTTCCCAGGGCTGGTTCTCCATTGACTTGGACAATCAGCCTAGCACATGGTCTCAGTGTGACTTTGCAGAATTAGAGTCCTTCCGCCTAAGGGAGGCAAGTCCCATGTCTCTTCTTTCTTGTGTGTTCCCCTCACCCCTTCCACCACCTTTGAACTCTTTTGTATTGACTTCACACAGCAGCATTCCGCCATCTCCTCCACCTCCTGAGCCTGAACTGGCTATGCTGTTTACATCATTGGCACTTTATGCTGCTCATCCCATTGGCTGGCGTAAGCCCACTGCTCACTCCATTGGCTGGCATAAGCCTGCTGCTCATCCCAATTGGCTGGCATCAGCCTGCTGCTCGTCCCATTGGCTGGGATGGGCCCACTGCTTGTCCCATTGGCTGGCATCAGCCTGCTGCTCGTCCCATTGGCTGGCATGGGCCCGCTGCTCGTCCCATTGGCTGGGATGGGCCCGCTGCTTATCCCATTGGCTGGCATCTGCTCACTCCCCTGAGAGGCTGCTCCAAGGTCACCACCCACACACAGCTTGCCATGATTCCTGGTTACCCCAGCTCCTCATGGATGGGCATTCGCCAGCACAGGCACAGATGGCCACACCTCCCTTCTCCAGAGCTGCCTCATCCTGGCAGGGCTGGTTCCCAAGACCTCCCCTCCACCACCTTAACTCTTTCCTTTCTCTCTTCTCTAACCTGGACTCCTAAGTCAGCTGCCTGCCAAGCTGTTCTTGGAACACATCCCTGCTCCTGCTGCTAAACCTACCCAGACTCCCCTCTCCCATGTCAGCCCTCTCCCCAGCGGCCCATCTGCCCAGATGTGCAACCACTCTTCTGGCCCTCCTTGATTCAGTCCATCTTCTCGGCTTGTTGAATGAATCCCACTCTGCCCCTTGGTGACAGATCGGTGAGATGTCTCTCTCACTTGTTTGGACCATTGCAGTCGCCTCTCAGCCCGTTTTATTCTTCCTCTTTATTGTTGGTCTTGATGCAGCTAGAATTAGTGTCTAAAGGTGGAGTGGTTGCAGCACTCACCTGGAGTGACGGTCTTGGGTGTGACTCCAAGGTCCTCACATCTGGCCTATGTATAACTTATTCCAACTGTTGGCCCAGGCCTGAGTTTGGCAATCTGACTGTCTTAGAGTTCTTCTTAAAAACAAAACAAAACAAAAACAAAAAAAAATCTACTCTCCCTGCCATACCCCAGGGCCTTAGCATCTGCTCTGGCTTCACCTCTAGAAAGCCCTCCCTCCTGCTCCACACACATTCCATCGCCTCTTTTCTAAGTATTCTCTCTTCCCATCCCTGGCTTGGGGCTCAACCAACGCAGCCGTCTGTAACTACGGGACCGCCTTAAGCCTCACCTTCCAGCGTGTGAGCGCCATGTTTTCTGGACCCAGGTCTTTGTCCCGTGGCCTCAGCGATCCATGACAGTGCTCCTCTGCCAAACTCTAGAGTGCTCCATGGTAGTGTAGAGGGCTGGCTGGACTTTACCTGGTAGCCTAACTCCTCTCAGACCCAGGGAGAATGAGGTACAGCCTTGGAGTTAGGGAAGCCTGCCTGAAGCCCGGATGGAGGAGGAGGAGGAGCCCCTGCCCCCACCCCCTTCCGTGGGTAGGGTAATCTCCAGAGGGTGCAGGGCCTAGTATTTCCCCTCCACACACACTCATACAAGATATGCGGACATGCACCCCCAGACAAGACACCCCCGCCAGGCTTCCTAAGGGGAGCTTTAGACAAAAGCTTTTTCCAACTGGAAACTGGAGGGCCTGTTTTCCTCCAAACTGTGCAGGGATTCCCAGACAGAGACCTCATGTCCAATATATACAAGGAGCTCAAGAAACTAACCAAACCTATTAAACCAGGCGCTAAATGGGCAAGGGAGCGAAGGAGAGACTTCTCAGGAAGATGAAGGAAGAATGGCAAAGAAACACACGAGGAAGGGCTCATCCTCCCTGGCCATAAAGGAAATGCAACTCAAAACAACCCTGAGATTCCATCTCACCCCTGGAAGATTGGAGAACATTGTGCATTTGAACAACAACAAATGCGGGCGGGGATGTGGAGAAAGAGGAACCCTGCTGCACTGTTGTTGGGAGTGTAAACTAATACAACGGCTCTGGACAGCAGTCTGGAGGTTCCTCAAAACAACTAAACCTAGACCTTCCCTACAACCCAGCCATACCACTCCTAGGCATTTACCCTGAACATCATGAGCCAAGATATGATAAAGACATCTGCACACCCATGTTCATTGCTGCACTATGCACACTAGTCAAGATATGGAAGCAGCCCAGATGCCCCACAACAGATGAGTGGATCCAAAGAAAGGTGGTACCTATATACAGTGAAATTTCACATAGTCACTAGAAAGAATAAAATAATATCATTTGCAGGGAAATGGATGGAACTAGAAGAAATCATGTTAAGTGAGGTAAGCTGAGCTCAGACAGACAACAGGCGCATGTTCTTTCTGATGTGTGGAAATTAGATCTAAAATGTGCTGGGATAGGATAAATTATACAGGATTATAGAGACTCACACACAGTGAGACCAAAAGAGAATACTCTTAGGAGAGATACACAAAGGCACAATGCCTAAGCGCCTCTCCATGTTTATATAAAATAATATACACACTGAAATGAACTCTAGAATATGCAAACAAAAGGCTTCTTTTTTTCCCCCTTTCTTTTGAGTTTTTAAGCTTTGGTCATTCTGTCTTCTTTACCTTATATATGGTGTATTCACGTGTATATCTTTGGGAGGGTGGGAAGAGTGGGCACAAAATTTGAGGGGAAAGGGGTAAAAAGGTGTAGCATGGGAGCTCGCTGAACACTGGTGAAAGTGAACTGTACAAGTTGTGAGTGGAGATGGGGGGAGGGACTGGAAGAGAACGAGGGAACAGAAGAAGACACTGTCCAAAAGGAAATGTGCTCATGACCTGACTCATGTAATTATAATCCCTCTGTACATCACCTCTATAATAACAATAAAGTAAGTTAATAAAATAAATAAGAAGGGCTGGGCGCCGGTGGCTCACGCCTGTCATCCTAGCTACTCAGGAGGCTGAGATCTAAGGATCTTGATTCAAAGCCAACCTGGGCAGGAAAGTCCATGAGATTCTTATCTCCAATTAACCACTCAGAAAACCGGAAGTGTCGCTGTGGCTCAAGTGGTAGAGTGCTAGCCTTGAGCTGAAGAGCTGAGGGATAGCGCCCAGGCCTAGAGTTCAAGCCCCATGACCGACAAAAAAATGAATAAATAAAAAAGAAGGCATGCTAACAAACAAACAAACCTGTGCTGGTATGTGATCCATACATGAATATCACCAAGAGGAACCATCATAAAGAGACAAACCCCCTCATTAAAGCCTCTCTCTCTTCCCTTGTCCTCCATCTCCCTCTGCTGGTCTCAACTCAGGGTTGGCGCAGGAATTTTATACAGTAAGAAGAATGGCAGGGCTAGCTGCTGGCGTGGGGTGAGAAGGTCCTTGGTTTTGGCTCTGCTGCTCAGAGCTGGAGTGGAGAGTTCTGATGCTTCAAGGTCAGAAGGGGACCAGAGCATCTGCCCAGGCTTCCACAGAGGCCTTCAAGTGACGTCCCCTGTCTGCTAGCTAAGCCTTCACACCGCGTGATGTCCTCGTGGGACCCATCCCCTGTCATCAGCCCATGAGGACAGGACCCAAGGCCAACTCTCTCTGAAGGGTACAGACCTGCACCCACTCTGTGAGGGAGCTCCCAGAAATGCCACCTTTTCTTGTATCTGGGTACCAAGGACTCAGTTCTGCCCCCTGGTGTCCAGCTGGTGTATGTGACGCCAGTGCAGGAATGAGCCATTGCCAGACACGAGTAGGCCTAACATCATCACTGTCCGGCTGGGTGGACAGGCTGGACGTCACTACACTAACAAGCTCAGCCGTTCCTTGATATCCACAGGGATTGGTCCCAGAATACCTTCCCCCTCCTCCCCCCAACCTAGAATGGTGTAGTGCTGGCATAGAAGCCACACCCATCTTCCTTAGAAGTCATCTCTAGTCGGCTTCCAATACCTGGGCACAAAGTAGATGCTGGGTAGATGTTGATCTGCGTTGGTCAAGGCATGAAGGAAAAGGTCTACACATGCACACTGCAGACCTGCAGACACAAGGATCTTAGGTCACGTTGAAGGTTGGCTTGGTCTGTCAAGGTGGAACCCGGATTGCGGAAGTGACACCTGAGTATCCACAAGGAAAGGAGCCACAGGGCGAGGTTCTCAAAGCATAGGCCCCTCCGGGCCACCATAGTGTAGAGGCAGCAGGGAGGAGGAGGACCACGTGACCAGGCTGGGCCTCTGTGTGGGGTAAGGGTGGACAGCAGCCGGCTAGCCAGGTCTTCCAGGCAGGAAAGGAGGAATGAGCCCAGCAGATGTCAATGCGCACGTGAATCACCACTGCGTTCTGGGGGGTCTCCGGGGAAGGTGCTTTCAAACAAACCATCTAGGTCACCTCTCATGCCTGGATTGTGGTTCGAAGCCAGCTTGGGCAGGAAAGGCTGTGACACATTTATCTCCAATTAACCATTAAGGCTGGAGGTGGATAGATCTAGTGTCAGCCTGGAATGAAAAAGGGAAGAAACAGAGTAGCTCGGGTACTAAGTTCAAGACCCAGTACTGGTGTGCACATGGGCACACACACACACACACACACACACACCCTTGGGTCAGGAGGAAGTGGACTTGTCACCTGGGTGCTACCTTCAGTGACCATCACCTGGGATTCTGGAATGTTCTTCCTGATCTAGCAGAATTTTCTGGCTACCTGTTGATCTTGTGCAGGGACTCATGGGTACGGAGGGAAATAGACAGTCTCTCTTCTTCGGAACACTCAGCCCTTTTCCCCTGGCCTGTCTTGGCAGCCATGGTTCCTGAGCCTCATGCTCAGAGCGTTTACCCTTAGTTCCAGGACCCTGCGAACCGGAAGACCTCATCGATGGAATCATCTTTGCTGCCAACTACCTGGGGTCCACCCAGCTGCTGTCTGAACGCAACCCATCCAAAAACATCAGGATGATGCAGGCGCAGGAGGCCGTGAGCAGGGTCAAGGTAGGGCGCAGGCAGGGAGGAGGGGCGGGGCAATCAAGATCACGGTGGGGCACTGGAGCTCGGCCTGGCCGGGACTCCCAGGCACATGGGCTGGGCTAACCAAGGCATCCCGTTCCCCTGCAGCTCGGCTGGGCACAGGCTCTGCTGGCTACAAAGACCTGCCAGCGCCCTACGAAGGCACAGCCCAATCGGAAACCCAGTCCTTAAAAAGATAATCCTTTTGAAGCCAGGGACCAGTGACTTACACCTGTAGTCTTGGCTACTTAGGAGTCTGCGATGTGAGGATCATGGTTCAAAGCCAGCTCGGGCAGGAAGAGGATATAATGCCAGCCTTGAGTTTGAAAAAGCTAAGAGAGTAGCCTATGCCCTGAGTTCAAGTCCCAATACAGACACCAAACTAACGTAAAAACCTGGGGTCAGAAGGAGGTGGGCCCAGCACCCCACATACAGCAAAGGGACTCCCCCCCAATGCCATCCTCAGAGTCAGGGGAGGGCAGAGCACCCCAGGGCCGGTGCTGACATCCCTTACCAAACACCTCTGACATATGACACAGCTGGCTCATTTCCTGGCTGATGGCAGGCCTCTGTACACTGTGGGTCGACCACCCTTCCTGACGTGGGGATGTGGGGGGCGGGGGTGAAGCAGGACTTGCCTGGGCTCCTTGATTTCCTGGGTGCTCAACCCCCAGTATTGCAAAAGAACCTGGCGACACGTGCTTCCCTTGGTTCCCACCTGCTTCTCTTTTCCTCTTTCATGCTGCTCAGAGGATGCAAAAGGCTGCTAAGATCAAGAAAAAAGCGGTTTGTAGGATGCCTGTGGACAGCGATGTTCGTGTGTGTGCGCATGCGCCCTTGTGCGTGTGTGTGTGTGCACGCACATGCATGTGTGTGTGTTGGTGCAGCAGCAGGGAGGGGTTGGGGGAGGGCTGGATGGGCCCAGTAGAAATCCAATAAGTACTATGAAGCTGGAAGGGTTCTTTTCTTCTTCCTTTGGTAGGTTACCATTAGACTTTTGAATGCAACCACACCCAATACTTTCTGTAACCACCCACTTAACTGAAGAATGTAGTAATAAGCCAGGCGCTGGTGGCTCACACTTGTAATCCTAGCTACTCAGGAGGCTGCGATCTGAGGATCTTGGTTTGAAGCCAGCCACGTCAGACAAATCCATGAGATTCTTATCTTCAATTAACCAACAACAAAAAAAAAGAGTTGGAATCGGAGGTGTGGCTCAAATTGTGGAGCACTAACCTTGAGTGAAAAAACAGAAACAACAACAACAAAAGAGAGAGCTCAAGGCCCTGAGTTCAAGCCCAGTGCCCGCCCAAAAATAAAGGAGGACAGGCGATCTCTAGTCCTGAGTTTGGTAACTTAGTCATTTAGTAATTGCTGGAAACTTCCTTTCTCTTTATGTAGAAAATGTTTTGTGAGGTTTTTTTTTTTTTCTTTTTTGGTTGGTCTTGGGGCTTGAACTCAGGGTGTGGACGCTGTCCATGAACTCTTTTACACTCTACCACGTTGAGCCACAGCTCCACTTCCAGTTTTCTGGTGGTAAGAGATAAGTGTCTCCCAGACTTTCTTGTCCAGGCTGGCTTTGAACCACGATCTTCAGATCTCATCCTCTTGAGTAGCTAGGATGACAGGCCTAAGCCACTGGCACCGGGCCCGTAGAAAATCCTAACATGCTGGGTTGTCAGAAGGCTCAGGGTAAGCCCAGGGGGGACTTGGCACCAACTTGTTTACATACCAAGAGATTTAGTCCCTCCCCACACTCCAGCTTGATGGCCTCTCTTTGGGTCCTCCTGCCCCACCCGCAGACTCCCCGCCCTGCAGTGCCCCTCCTGCTTGCTGAGGACGCTCATCCATTTCCCTCTGCCCAGACCTCAGGGCAGAGCAGAACGGGTCCCATTGCAGGCTTGTATGTGGGAGCCTCTTTCCCAGTGAGGGGCCCTTGCCTTCCGCCTCACACACCACCTCTAGGATGTCCAGGCGGCGAGGCTAGCGGGAACTGGGGAGATTTTATGGGCCGCAGCCTCCTCCTCGGGTCTACAGATCCAGAAATCCTACAGCATCCTGGAGTGTCTGGAGGGGCCTAGGCCCAGCCTGCTCAGAAAGGCCTCCATGGCCAGCTGACATTTCACGAAGGGTTGTTCTTTCTTTGGGCTCGGGATCGTTCCTTATGAATCCATTTCTGGTCTGCCCGCAAGCAGCCCGCAGTATTCTCTGGTGTTCTTCTGTAAAGGCTCTGTGCGTTTTGGTTGGCCACCTCCCGCCCTTCTGTGAACTGGATTTGGCTCCAGGTCTCGCCTGCCACTGGGGCCTGGGTTCCTTGGAATGCAAAACAGGGTTCGAGTCCTGTCCACTATCACCACACAGATGCCCACCCACAACTTTTTGGATTGACTTTTGGCTGTTTGGGCAAGAGGTTCTGAACTCTGATCCCACCGAATAAAGTTAAAAACAAACAAACAACTCAGCTGGACACCAGTGGCTCATGCCTAGTTACTCAGGAGGCTGAGATCTGAGGATCGCAGTTCAAAGTCAGCCCGGGTAGGAAAGTCTTTGAGACCCTTATCTCCAGTTAACCATCAGAAAAAACAGAAGTAGAGCTGTGGCTCAAAGTGGTAGAGTGCTAGTCTAGAGTTCAAGCCCCACTACCAACCCAAAACAAAAATCAAAATCCCTCACACATGTCAAATAGAAAACAGAAGAAGAAAATTAGAACTCAGAGAAGGCTTCTACAGCACTCCCAGAGACTAATTGTCAGCTGCTTCGCTTCCAAGTCGATTTTCTTTCTAATTAGTTAAAATCATTTATCTTCCCCTGGTAGATTGGAAGCCCCCAAAGATCTTTTCCTTTGAAAACGGAGCTCAAATACAAATTCATCATTCTAAAACAGAGTCCCTCCGTGACTCAATCTTCTTGAGGAGTTGTCAGTGAAGAGAGGTTTTTTTTTTCTTCTTCTACTGTGAGATTGTTTTTTTCTAGTGAGTAATTAAATCACAGTTTCTGTTGTTTTGAAGGTGAAGATTACATCCATAGGTTCCCATGTGACCACGCAGAATTATTCACCCCCTGGTGGGCAAACCAAAGGATTCTCTTTTCCATGGCTTTTGTGCAGTAGTAATTAGGATCCTCACAGGTGTAAAAAATAAAATAAATTAAAGCTTGCTCTGCTTTGGGGCCAGATCTTGAGTAGCTTACTCAGCTTCTGCCATAGCCCAGGGAAATACAATGTAAGGAAACGGACCGGCACCAGCTGCTTTCCGTGTCTCTGTTGGGGTAGCTTTAGGCTGGGACCATTCTGCCTCTGTTCTCCTTAACGGCTTTGGAAGGTCTTAAACAAAGAGTCCATGTGACTGTTTAACTCAGCGGCTACTTTTATCAGCTTTCTAGGGAAATAACCTTCCCAGTTGCCCAATGGACAACCTCAGAATCCCCCAGTTCCAAGAACTATAGCTCACATCTAAATGACTCGTGGAGCTGGGAAGAATCCCACAAGGTCTAAACCAGCAGCTGCTGCCGGCTGCTGAGAAAGGGGGCTGTGAAGACCCTCCCCCCTCCTCCAACCCCTTCACCCCCAATTCCGGCTTCCCAAATTTCACTCTCTTTTTCCCCAAAGACACTTCTTCCAGCAGCGTGCTTTCCACGCTGCCTTTGAGCAAGTGGAGGTCGGTAGCGAAGGCAGTTAGCTTTCCAATGACTGCTCCATTCTGGAGTTCCATTTCCTTCCACACAGGCTCTGAGTAATTAAGTCATTAAGTGCAAGGCTTTGTTGGAAGCAACGAGTTTCCCAACAGCAGCATCCGTTTCTTCTTCATTCTTAGAATTCCGAGGGGGGCACCCAGACACTGACAGAAGTGGACCTCTTCATCTCCACCCAGAGGATCAAAGTCTTAAATGCCGACACACAGGTAAGTGCTCAAAAGAAGTCACCTAGGTCGGGCTCTAATGCCCTGTGGCAGGGCTGGGGAGGAAGGGAGTCCAGGGTGGGGGCGGGGAGGGAGAGCAGCTCAGCAGCTCTGTGGCCGTGCAAACTAGTACGAGCTGCGTGGAGCCGAAGAGCATGGGATAGAAGCACAAAAGCCATCAGGAGTGATGAGACTGCCATCAGAATTACACAAAGGAAAAAAAATGCAGAGGAAAGAAGAGGAGAGGGCTAGAAGGTATGTGCTATTGTCTGTCGGGGTTCTAGAAGGCTCTTCTGAAATCCCTGTGGACCCAGCCTGGCAAATACAGCTGGAAGGGTGGAAATCTCAGGGTGGCTTATTGTCTCTGAGTGGGTGACATTACAGTGTTTTAGTGTGTGTGTGTGTGTGTGTGTGTGTGTGTGTGTGTGTGTGTGTGTGTGTGTGTGTGTGTGTTGGTCGGTCAGTCGGTTGTGGGGCTTGAACTCTTGGCCTGAGCGCTGTCCCTCAGCTCTTCAGCTCAAGGCAAGCGCTCTACCACTTGAGCCACAGCGCCACTTCTGGTTTTCTGGTGGTTCATTGGAGATAAGAGTCTCATAGACTTTCCTGCCGGGGCTGGCTTTCAAATGTGATCTTCAGATCTCCGCCTCCTGAGTAGCTAGGATGACAGGCGTGAGCCATGGGTGCCCAGCTTCAGTGGGGATTTTTCTATCCACGACCCATTAGTTTCTGCCGTGGTCTGCTGGCAGTGGCCGTGGTTCTGCTTTAAATCACTATCTTATCTTTGGTAGGGAAGATGCTCAAACAGATAATGAGGGGGAAAACTGAGCAGGTGTGAAATGCCAAGAATTGAGGAGGGGCTAAAATGGAGCACGAGAGGGCGGGTAGCTGGGGGCACGGGTGACATACAGGGTCTGGAAGTTCTAAGGTGCACCTGACTCAGGAAGAAATGGAAGGGCCTCTTCTCTCTCTGGTCCAGGTAACCTGGACATTAGGCTGGCAAAGGCATCCTGGAAATAGGGAAAGATCGTGATACTCCAGACCCTGAGCATGCCCAGATCCCAGACGGGCCTGATGGTTGTTTACCATATAGAAAATGCAAGGTGGTAATTGTGTGTGTGTGAGTGTGTGCACGTACCCCCCCCACATGCGTGCACGCATGTGCGAATCCGTGAACACACGCAAGCACACCAGTACTGGGACTTGGCGCTGGGACTCAGGATCTGGGTGCTGTTCCTAAGCCTTTTCATTCAAGATTGGTGCTCTACCACTTGAGCCACAGCTCCATTTCTGGCTTTTTTGGTGGTTAACCAGACATAAGAGTCTCATGGTCTTGGATCTTGTTGTTTGCATAGACTGTTCGTACTTACCAGTAAATGTGGTGGCAACCGTCGCCAAGTCCAGGTTCCCGGGTGCCAGGCGAGGGCTGGGCCTTGCAGACAGGCCTTTCCCAGCTGTTCACTCTCCACTGCACCCCGCCCTCGGGCCTAGACTCATGCTGGGGCTCCACCCAGGGGCAGGAGGTGGGCCATCCATAGCTCAGGTCTAGGAGAGGGTTGCAGTGAGTGGAAAATGAAAACGTTGGCTGAGGGGCTGGAGAGCAGGAAGAGAGGAAGAGGCTGGGGAAAGAGAAGGGATGGCCACCATGTTGGAAGCAGCTTCTGTGAGGAGAATGGATCTGATATTGACACTGATTGGGAGTAGGGAGGTTGGCTCAGGCATTTTCCCCCCAGGAATCAGAAGGTGCTGAAGCCTTACCCCTCCGTGCTTTTCAATTTTCCATTGTCCCTCCTTTGTGCCCAGTGATTATGACCCTGGCCCCACAGCCTTGGCCAGAAAACATGTCATGCCCTACTGACTCGAACATTAGGCAATCTCTGCTGTAAATGGTGGATTCTGCTGAGAGGAGAAAGGCACTAGAGGTGGCAGATTTCCCCTCCCCAGACCCCCTACCCCTACATATACACCATATCCCTTTGTAAGGGGAGAACAAAGGGACCTAGGACACTATTAGCTTTCTCCTTTGAATCTACAGTATTTTAGTTAATACATTTGTATACACTTGCATACCAGTCAACATATTCACTTGTGAGTTTGTAATCCAAACCTGGCTTCCACAAAGAAGGAGAAACATGCATCCTTTGTCTCTCTGGGCCTGACTTACTTCATTTCACATCATGTTTTCCAGGTCTTTCCATTTCTTTATAAATAGTACCATATCATTCTTTCTAATGTATGAGTAAAATTCCATTATGTATATACGCCACATTTTCTTGATCCATTTGTCCATCAAGGGGCATCTGGGCTGACTGCATTCCTTGCCTGTGGTAACTAGTGCTGCAATGAACATGGTTGTACTGGTGGCTTTATTATATCCAGGTTGGTATTGTTTTGGGTAAATGCCCAGGAACTGAATTGCTGGATCACAGGGATCTCTGCTTTGAGACAGAGAAGTGGTACTAGTAACAAGTGGACAGCAGCTACAAATGTTGCTAACATCCTCAGGACGTAACAGATGACCACAACCTGAATGTCAGAGCCTCAAGGTTGAGAGCCCCTAAAGCTAGAGTGATTATCAATGGTGTGCCCCCATGCTGTTCCCTGACATGGGCCTTCCTCTCCATCCCCATCAGGAAACCATGATGGACCACGCCTTGCGTACCATCTCCTACATTGCCGACATTGGGAACATCGTGGTTCTGATGGCCAGACGCCGCATGCCCCGCTCAGCCTCCCAAGACTGCATTGAGACCACACCTGGGGCGCAGGAGGGGAAGAAGCAGTATAAGATGATCTGCCATGTGTTCGAGTCAGAGGACGTGAGTAAACCCACAAACCCACAGGCAGTGGGTGGCTGTACCCGCCCCCAACAGCTTCAGAATGTCAGGTCACTTGAAAGCCACCGGGGGGGGGGGGGGAGAGGGAGGACAGGAAGAAATCATTTGATTGATGTGTGTGTGTGTGTGTGTGTGTGTGTGTGTGTGTGTCCTGAGGCTGTATAAGGAGCAAATAAACCCACTCCCCAAGGGTAGATGCCCAGCTGGTATGGTGATCAGGACAGGAAGAGCCTTGCGGTCACCTGGCCTCTGGCTGTGGACAGAGGGGTAGAGCCAGGGGCTGACAGGTGGCAGGGCACCATGGTGAGGTGTCCCCAAATGGTGCTTGAAGGAAGGAGGAAAAGGAGGAGCATGGAGGCTCCCCAGAACAGCTGCCCAGAGAGGAGGGGTGGAGGTGGCGTTGTCCGGATGAGCTGCTCTGGGTGAAAGGGCTCTTCCAGTGGTTCTGACACAGCAGCTTCCTCTTCCCCCATCTTTGAGAGCCGGGCACCTCGGGGCCTTGGCACCTGCTGTCTTCTGGGGTTGAGGCAGAGCCAGGCAGGAAAGGACCTCAGACAAGCACTGCACAGACAGGAGGGAAACCAAGACTTAGGGCAAAGCAGGGAAGGTGGGAGGGCAGGGGGGAGACAGCTGGTCAGACCCCAAGGGGCTCTTGGATTGTGTCTGGAGACAACACAGATTTTTCCAGGAGTTTCCACAAAGGACCCTGCAGCCCAAGGACAGATGTGGAGTCTCAGGGCAGCAGCAGCTTTAAGTCTCATGGTGAAGGAATCTGATGCTAGCACCAGCCAGGGCCATTCATGGGCCCTCAACCCTCTTCTTGCCCTCCTTTGAGCAGAAGCCCGCCCCACTCCCCCTTTCCTTCCCTGCCCAGCTCCCCCACTCTGCCCTGGCTCCTGCAGTCCTGTGGCACCATCTGGTGGTAGGTCTGTCCTCCTGCCCTCAAAACTGTGCCTAACTTGTGCCTATTTGAGGAAAGTCCTTGCATGCTGTAACCCAGCATGCTTTTACAGATGCATATTCATTCGTAAAACTCAAGTCCTGCATCGTGCAGAGAAAGGAATTTAAACCGGATCTCTGTTTTACCTGTTTCCAGATCCTCTTGAGCCCCACTTTGCTGAGGGTGCCTATGCAGAGACACCCCCCTTCCCATCTCCAGATGGCAGGCCAGGAGCATGGGGCAGTCGTGAGGCCAATTCTTGGGGCCGGAAGGGGAACTACCGTGTCCTGGGATGTCCCTCAAGGGCCTGCTACTACTCCCCCAGGCTGTAGAAGCTGCCTACCTGCTGGTGCTTGGTGCTTGGTGCTGGTGCTGGTCCAGAACCTTAGAGGATCAGCTCTCGCCTCCCATCAGCCCTTGTTTGCCTGCAGGCAAGGTGTAAGCAGGGCCCTGCTGGGATGTTTTGAAGCCCAGGCCTCTGCGGTGTGGGAGGCAGGCTATTCTACAGAAGAGATTCCATGGAAGTAGCAAGAAGTAGGGTCTGTGCTTGTGTCCCCCAGTCCCCCACCTCTCTTGGGGCACAGCCTGGTACACCCCTTCCTCCCAAAGCAATCAGCCCTCACACGGGACCAGCCCTGTCGGCCTTGAGTTCTATAGCTCATGGGAGAGATAGAATATGGAAGAGTCAAGTAACCCTGTCTCCTTCTTTGGAAAGCATGGCTGAAACAGGTCCAAATAGAACACTGTGAAGTACCAACAAAAGCACACACACACCCACACCCCCCCATATATATATATATAAGTTATATATATATATATAAGTTATATATATATTTAAAATACATTAATATATTAATATATAATTAATATGTATTGATTATCCAATACATATGATATATAAATGTAATACTGATATAATTATGTATAATTATATAATTACATGTAATGTATATATGAATATGTAATATTAATATATTATATATGGCATATATAATCATATAGACATATATGTATGCATATATACATAATTTGTCATATGTGAATTTACCTCATTTCCCCTACCTTGGTGGGGAAATGTTGGGGTCATAAGCAGCTTAATGGGTCAAGACCCAGTCCTGATGTACCACACAGCAGCCATGTCACTCTCGTGGAGCCTGGGTGCCCATACCTACGGCCGGCGGGCCTTCCTGACTGCCCACAGGCTCAGCTCATCGCCCAGTCCATCGGACAAGCCTTCAGCGTGGCCTATCAGGAGTTCCTGCGGGCCAACGGCATCAACCCCGAGGACCTGAGCCAGAAGGAGTACAGTGACATCATCAACACGCAGGAGATGTACAATGATGACCTCATCCACTTCTCCAACTCCGAGAACTGCAAGGAGGTAAGACCCTCCCCCCCCCCCCCCCCCCCCCGGGCCCAGAGCGCCAGGCTCCTGCAGAACTGCCAGGAGAAGCCGAGTGTCATCTCAACATCCCCGGCCGGGATGAGCAGTGGCTGACAACCAAACCTCACATGCTCCAGACTCAGGAGCGTCCCCACATGTGCATCTTCAGAGCCGAGCACTTGGGTGTGAAATGAGATGCTCCTCACAAAGAAGCTGATTACAACCAGTCTTAATGACCTTGAAAACGAGCCTTTTAACGCAGCCATTAGCAACGATTGGCGATCCGCACCGGCAGATATTTCTGCAGAGCATTTGGGATGTCTCTCTCTCTCTCTTTTTAATTTTAAAAATGATCATTAAGGAGTTGTGCCACGGGGTTTCAATTCAATATGTCCGCTGATGAGTAGGCTGCATCTTGATCCGTGTCACACCTTCATCCTTCTTCCCCATCCCTCCCAACCTCACCCCTTCCCTCAAGCTACCTGGCTCCATATTCATGTGTACATTGGATGTTATGATTGTAGGCATCCACCCTTCCTCTCTCCAGTTATCAGTCAGGAAGCATCTTTTAAAATAGGGATTTGAGGCCTCTTTTAATAGGCAGGGCTTATTTGAAGGGACTTTCCGCTTGTAGGACAGAGGAGCCAGGACTGTGAAGATGGCCTATAGTTCTATTGCTAGTTGGGTGAATGGATCTTTCCTCCTGTGAATTAGTGAATGAGTGAGTGTATGAATGATTCTGGATTCTACTTGATTTTTTTTTATTCTACTTGATTAATACTGAGCACTTCTTAAATGAATGACCCAGACTGCTGGTTGAATAAAGATGTTTGTTGTTGTTATTCTCTCTCTCTCTGTGTGTGTGTGTGTGTGTGTGTGTGTGTGTGTGTGTGTGTGTGTGTGTGTGTGTGTGTGTGTGTGTGTGTGTGTGTGTGTGTGTGCGCATAACAGGGCTTGAATTCAGGGCCTGGACATTGCCTCTTAGCTTTCAAACTCAGGGTTGGCACTCTTCCACTTGAGCCACACCTCCACTTCTAGTATTTTGCAGGTTCAGTGGAGATAAGAGTCTCACAGACTTTCCTACCTGGGCTGGCTTTGAATCTTGATCCTCAGATCTCAGCCTCTTGAGTAGCTAGGATGACAGACGTGAGCCACTGGCACACGGCTTGAATAAAGCTTTTGGATAAACTCATGCCAGGCAGTTTTCTGGGAGAGCTCTGAAGCTTTCTAGGCAAGAGCAAAGGCTGGGACAAAGTGGGGGGATGCCAAGGACCATCCCCCCTGCCTACCTAGGGTTTGGGCAGGTGGACAGCAGGAGTCAGCATGAAAGAGGAGGAGAGAGATTTTGTGTTTCCTGGTTCCCAGGTTTGCTGGGTCTCGGGGAGGGGGGAAGAGGAGGCTCAGGAACCAGATCAGGTTCTCGGGTGCCCCCATGGCAGTCCCCTGTCGATTCCTTTGCAGCTGCAGCTGGAGAAGCACAAGGGTGAGATTCTGGGCGTGGTGGTGGTGGAGTCGGGCTGGGGCTCCATCCTGCCCACCGTGATTCTGGCAAACATGATGAACGGCGGCCCGGCAGCCCGCTCGGGGAAGCTGAGCATCGGAGACCAGATCATGTCCATCAACGGCACCAGCCTGGTGGGGCTGCCCCTCGCCACCTGCCAGGGTATCATCAAGGTGAGTGCCCAGGGGACTCTCCATCTAGTGCTCTCCCGGCCCTGCTCCATTTGATCCATAAGGACACCGAGGCCCAAAAGAAACCCCCCTGGGGACTAAATGGTGGACAGTCAATTGAGCCCCCGTCTATTAGGAATAAAATCAGAAGGGGACCCTGGCTGCCCAGTGGGAGCGGGGAGTACACGGTTTCCTTTCACTCAGCTCAGGGCTGAGCCATGCTGGCACTGAGAACCTGACCGTGCGAGTGTCCATCCCATTCGGATTATCTGGGGTGTTCCTACGAGGCTTAGCTTCTGCATTCCCTCTGGGCCCTGGCAGGTGGGGCGAGGGGAGGGGTAGGAAGTTGCCTGTTGGGGAGGGGCACTGAGAGGCCAGTTTCCTTTCTGGTCATCTGACCCATGGGCTTGGGTCTGAGCCCCCTGCAGAGGGGTGCTTCAAGCAGCAGGGACCCCGACAGACGGGGTGAGGGTCTCAGGAGGAATGAACTCAAGGTAGAGAGCCTGTCACCCATGCTATGTCTCACACCAGCTTTCCATGGCTGGCTACCTCCCTGGCCCACTGGTCCTGGTGCTGGAATCAGCCCTTACTTCTTCTTTCAGCCTGAGAGGTGAAGGAGTATTCCTAAGACCAGAACATTCCATGCATGGGGGAGAGGGGATTTGGGGAGCTAGCGCCAGTGCAGTCTGCCATATGGGAGACAGGTAGAGAGGGCATTGGTAAACCTTAGCTGGGGACGGAGGCTCCCTTGAGTTGGGGGGCAGGACTCTGGGCAGGCAGTTACCCCCAACTCCAGGCCGGCCGGAATTGTAGCCATGTGGGGATCAGACTCCTCCTCCTTCCTTTGCCCCCCACCCCCCACCCAGACTTGCAGCCAGGGGCACCCACTCTGGGGCAGGCTAGTCCTGTCTGAGGCCTAAGGCCTCCCTCGACTCCAGGCTGGCCCCCCCCATGCCACCCCCAGAGCCTCTGTGTCCATAATACTTGGGGGTATCCCTGAGCCGGGAGCCTCTGCCCTGGGGAATCCATGGGTGGAGGGTGTTAGATTCTTCCAAGAGGAAGTTCTTCAGAATTCAGTATGGTGAGAACCCCCTTCTGTGACCCCTGTGGGTGACCCTGAACCTCCCCCCCATCCTCTCCTCCCCCTCCCCCCTGCATTGGATCCATTCAGCAGCCCTGGAGCCTGGCTGCTAAGCTCCTTTAGTGATCCCATCTACTCTCCTGATTGTCAGGGTGACGTCCCTGCCCAGAGGGGTCCCTGAGGTGGAGAAGTGACCTGCCTCACCCAGGGGACAGTCCTATGAGACTTTCCCAGCATTGAGGCCTGAGGTCCAGCCCACATGTGACCTTTGGCCCCTGTGTTCTTCAGGGCCTGAAGAACCAGACGCAGGTGAGACTCAACATCGTCAGCTGTCCCCCAGTCACCACGGTCCTCATCAAACGGCCGGATCTCAAGTACCAGCTGGGCTTCAGTGTGCAGAACGGCATCGTGAGTACACCACCCCACCCCAGGCCGATCCCAGGGCACTGCACGTGGGCACTGGGCCGTGGAGCTGGGTAGCCGCTCCTCTAGAGAGGGCAGGTGGCAGACCGGTCCCTGCAGTACCTGCCCAGTATCCACAGCTGCCCAGAGCCAGGCCACACAGGCAAAAGCTTTCCACAGCTGCCAGGGTGAGTCCTGGGTGCTGGTCCAGATGGAAGGGGAGGGCTGGGGGCAGGAGGTGGAGAAAGACCTCCAGACTTCATGACCACAGCAAGTAACCTGCTAACAGAGGGGCGGGCAGCAGGTGCTCGGCCACAGTAGCTTGGACCCTAACTGGTGACATCAAGGTCACCATGTACAACAAGCACCTGTTCATTCATTCGTTCATTCATTCATTCGTTCATTCAGCTATTCAACAGGCATGTATGAAATGCCTGTCCCATGTTAGACTCAGTGCCAGGCACTCAGGGGCCTGGAGGGCTGTGTGGAGGAGGGGATGAGAGGCTTGAATGAATATTGCACCTGCCTTCTCCACACTGAACTTCTCCTGTTCAGAGTTCCTGCCGTGTCTGACCTGTGTTTACTTGGCATGAGTTTCTTTTCCTTAGCTCTTGTCTTTTTAAAATATATTTATGTTATTGATTGATTGGATTGGATTTTTGGTGCCAGTTCTGGGACTTGAACTCAAGACGTGTTTGGGCACTGTCCCTGAGCTTTTTTTTTTTTTTTTTTTTTGCTCAAGATTAGCACTCTACCACTTGGAGCCACAGCTCCACTTCTGGCTTTTTGGTGATGCATTGGAGATAAGCATCTCATGGACTTTCCTCAGATCTCAGCCTCCTGAGTAGCTAGGATTACAGGTGTGAGCCACCAGCACCTAGTGCACATTTCTCCCCCCTCCCGCACCCCCCCCTCTTTTTCCCCCAGGATATTTTCTCCTAGGATCTCTCTCTCCTCCCTCCTTCTCTTTGCTTTTCTTCCTTTATTTTTAAAAAATCGTTGTGGCAAATGCAACATGGAAATCAACCCCCTTATCTATTCTTAAGTGTATAGCTTAGAAGGGTTAAGCTGCTGCTGTGCCTGGCATGGGCATGTCAGCAGGCGGCTTGGGGATACTCAGAACCAGTACAGGAACTGATGGGCTTGTATCTGGGACTCAGGACCTCATAATCAAGCATCAGCAGTACCCCCTGAGGCCCTGGTGATGGCTTTGGTTGCAGCCAGCCAGTCACTCCTGCTGAGCCTGGAGAGCCCAACACCCACACGCTGCCGTACCCCATGGAGCTGGGGTCCCCTGGGTCTCCCGCAAAAGTCTGCCCATCTCAAAAGCTGAGCATTTTGCACAAATGCCTCCCCCTCCCTCCCCGTTTTCAGCCTCATTACACCTAAATGCCATGCGTTCATTTGCAGACAGGCTCCAGATGACCCAGTTAAGAGTTATTTTCCAAATGGATCCCACATTTCTTCTCCAGGAATCCAGAAAGCTCCAACTTGGAGACAGTCATCTTCCTGCACAAAAGTATAAACCAGCAATGTGCAAGTGCCAAGGTCTCCGTTCCCGGCTGGCGCTTGTGTGGGTGTACGGCCCACACCACCTCCTTCCCCCCTTCCCTGCTCCCAGATTCCTGTCAGTGCAGGCATCAGGACCCAAGTCCCTTCTCCCAGCAGCTTCCCTCCCCTTCTTTCCCTGCCTTCATTCTCTTCGATGGACTCTCCGGAAGTCTCACCAGCAGGGACTTTTTATCTGAACCCCATTTTCTGAAGGCTGGGTCACCTGGCTTCTCTCTCCGTGAGCTCATTGGCTTCTTTCTGGCTACTCTTTGTCTCCCTTGAAAGGGGAGGGACTCAAATGTGGCTGACAGAATCATCCAGAATATGCATGTACCTTTGGCCTCCACCCTTGGCTGGTGCTGAAAGCAATACCTCCCAGGCTCTCTACCTTCAAAGGCTTGGGGGCCTGGCTAATTCCCTATGCAAACCACAGTGTCCACCATTTTTCTTTTCTTTACAATAGTCTTGAGTTGGTGCTGGTGGCTCACCCTTGTATCCTAGCTACTCAGGAGGCTGCGATCTGAGGATCGTGGTTCAAAGCCAGCCCAGGCAGGAAAGTCTGTGAACCTCTTCTTTCTGACAAACCTCCAGAAAACCAGAAGCAGCGCTGTGGCTCAAAGTGGTAGAGCACTAGCCTTGAGCAAAAGAATCCCAGGGACAGCGCCCAAGCTTTGGGACCAGCAAAAAATAAAAACAGTTGCAATCAGACATGTTCCTGTTCGTGCATTAAGGAGCTGCCCAGCAAGGTGTTTGATCTGTTAGGATCATCTCTCTGCGTGAAAAATCTCTCTGCCCCCATCTTTGGGAACAGGATGGAGAAGAGAACTGTGGAAGGGTTGCTGGGAACGCACTTGCTGACCTGCCTGTGTCTGCTCAGATCTGCAGTCTCATGAGAGGGGGCATCGCCGAGCGAGGGGGTGTCCGCGTCGGCCACCGGATCATCGAGATCAACGGGCAGAGCGTGGTGGCCACAGCCCACGAGAAGATAGTCCAGGCTCTCTCTAACTCCGTGGGGGAGGTAAGGCTGGGACAATCATCCCCCCCCCTTGGTCCCTGCTGGTGCTGTTTGGACAGAATCTAACACTAAAAGCCCAGGCTTTTTCCATAGCCAGCATCAATGCTTGCATGATACACCTGCAAAAATGATTGGTCCCCGCAGAGGAAGCCCGCCCTCCTTAAGCCCGCTGTGAGCCTTTCATATGCCTCTCTGAAAAGCCCCTATTTGCTAGCTCCCACACGCTCCTACACTGAGCTCTGCAAAGCCGGCCCCTCCCCACGGCCACTGGGCAGCAGCAGAGCTGGCCGGGCTGTGTCCATCACCAGCTCCTAACCTGACGCCTCAGCCAGCTCTCGCTGGTGTCACTGTCATAGCAGCAAGATGAGTTGATTGTACAAGGGGCTCCCAGGTGAGTAGCACAGCCCTGGGCAAAGGACAGGAGGCTAGTGTGGCAGAATTGGTTTGTTTGTTTGTTTCTTGGCAGAATTTAGGTTGGGTTCTGACAGCCTCCCCCCACCCCCCACCCCCCACCCCTACCCCAATTCCCCGCGGCAAGCTAAGGTGGTGTGCAGCGCCCTCTGGTGGCTGAGTTTGGGAGAGCAGCCCTGGATTCCGTCGGTTGTGTGTAGTAATCCTGCTCTTTTTCTTTTCCTACCTTCCTTCCCCCTTCCCTTCTCTTTCTCTCTTCTCTTTCTCTCCTTCTTCTTTCTCTCATTTTTCCTTTCTTTCTCCTTTCCTTTATTTCTTTTTCTTTCTTGCCCCTTCCCTCTTCTCTTCCTCTCTCTCTCCCTCTCTCCTTATCTTTCCTTCCTTCCCTCCCTCCCTCCTTTCCTTCCTTCCTTCCTTCCTTCCTTCCTTCCTTCCTTCCTTCCTTCCTTCCTTCCTTCCTTCCTTCCTTCCTTCCTTCCTTCCTTCCCTCCCACCCCTCCTCTCCCCTCTCTTTCCTTCCTGATTTTTTTGTGCCAGTCCTGGGGTTTGAAATCAGGGCCTAGGAACTTTCCCTGAGCTTTTTATTTGCCCAAGTCTAGCGCTGTTACCATTTAGCCACAGTTCTCTGTGTGTGTGGAGGCAGGGCGGGGGGTTGGGGGGTGTTGATCAGAGATAGAAGCCTCACAGACTTTCCTGC
The DNA here is from genome assembly GCF_024711535.1 of Dipodomys merriami. NCBI lineage: Eukaryota > Metazoa > Chordata > Mammalia > Rodentia > Heteromyidae > Dipodomys > Dipodomys merriami. The sequence goes on from NW_027204826.1 coordinate 9,952,400, forward strand.
TCAGGTTGGCTTTTAACTGTGATCCTCGGATCTCAGCCTCCTGAGTAGCTAGGATTACAAGCATGAGCCCCCAGCCCCCAGCTGGGTGCTATTTCTTGAGGAAGCTCCAGACCACATCTCTCAGATGGATCAGAACACTCCAGATTCTGTGAAACTGGACCAGCCTGGGGGAAGAGCTGGTTTCCCCGGGTTTGGTGGTAGCCATCGCTGCTGGCTGGCTGGCTCTCCGAAGAAAAGAGAGAGGCTCAGCGAAGTACCATTAGCATCTTTGTGCAAATAGCTTCCAAGAAGGGGAAATTCAATTTTCCTAAGTAGATGCTTGGAAACGGCTGTCCCAGGGGAACGATCATCCTCTCACCTAAATCAATCCAGCGAGCCGGCCTGGGAGCTGTGAGCAGAGAGCCCTGCTCTTGCTCTTCCAACCTGAAACGAATTGAGATTCAGAGAGGCTGGAAGGCGGGCGGGCCTCCTGGCTGGGTTTTTGTTTTGTTTTGTTTTGAATCCCTTCATCTCCTGCCTGGGCCTCCGTCCTGCAGGCAAGACTGGCAGCTAAAACTGTCTTTAAACTGGCCTGTTTTCCCCTCATGCCTGAGCACATTTGGAAAGTTAGCCATTGGTAAATTGAGAAGCCTTTGGGTGGGGCAGGGAGGGGTGAGGTTCAGAAGAAGGAATTAGTGAGAATGAATTTTTGGATGGACACAGCCATCCTGGTGGGGGGTGGGGTGGGCAAGGGGGATGGGTGATGGAGGGACTAACATCTGGATAGATCATCAGGCCTGATACACTAGGCATGGAGTCAGGAAGGGAGGCCAAGCTGCTCAGGGTAGATTGCTGAATGGTTCTGTAAGGATAGGGGTTTGGAGGCCCAACTTCTGGACACCCCCTCCCCCGGACATTTGCCTTCACCTGTGCTGATGTTGAAGGAAGAACACACATGTCCCCTCTTGATCCCCTCCCTCCTAGAAGCAAAGCCTACACTCTGCAGTTTCTGGGGATGCTCTGAGCTGGCCCCCCCAACACTCCCAACCTTGTGGGCACATTGTAGTCCAGTTTTTTCTTCTCTCCCTGTGGTACTGCTACTTTGAACTGAAAGCAAAGCTAGCACTGCACGGTGTGGAGCGGAGAACCCAGCCCCTTCCTCCATCACTGGGATGTTGGACTGTGAGCAGGATTGGGGGTGGGTAGGACAGGTGTTGTCATCTGCTCGCATTGGATGGCGTGGAGGGGGGTGGGTGGAGCCGGCCAGAGGCTCAGCGTCCTGTCTCTGTTGACAGATTCACATGAAGACCATGCCTGCCGCCATGTTCAGGCTCCTCACGGGCCAGGAGACCCCGCTGTACATCTAGGCCCACCCCAGCCTCTGCCACAGAGCCCAGGGACACCCGGCCAGGCCCAGTTGGGCGCAGAGGAGCCGGAAGCCAAGGACACAGCCCTGAACCCTGACCCCATAGCCTGCCCAAGGACACTGGCTCCCATGAAGGACGTGAACCTTAACTATCCAGTTCTTTTATTTTGTCGTTTGTTTCAATTTTTTCCTTTTCCTTTTTCCTCTCTCCCCTCCCAGTAGTTCCCCCCCCCCAAAGGAATCTGACTTTATCAAAGGACAAGTCGCAGGAACAAACCTTTGTCCATCGTTCAAGTATTTAGCCACGTCCGGAGCTGTTTTCTCCCGGTGGCTACTGAAAGGTGCTCATGGATCTTCCGTATGGTGTGGTGTGCAGCATGTGTGTTTTTCTTCCTGGAGCTGTAGCGTTTGAATGTGGGTGCCTACCCACCCTCTGTGGGTTTGTGGGTGCAATTCCCGGGGCAGGGGGCAATGGGCAGCCCCATCTTCTGCCCCTCTGGGTAGGACACGTAGGATCCTGTTGGGCCCTGGAAATCACCATGAGAATGTGCATCTCCGGACTCCAGTTGTCACTTGTGCCGAAGCTGTGGGAAAACAAATTGTGATTGTAAGTATTCACCCAGAAAAAAAAAAAAGGAAACCTTCCTAAGTTAAATAATAAAAGAAAAGATGATGATCATACCAACATCCCAACTCCCTATTTCTTGAGAAATCTCTTAACCATGCGGACTTGCACCTCGGCCAGCGAATCTCCAGATACGTAGGGGTTTTCCCTGATCCATGCTTCCGGCTGTTTTTCCTGTCCTCAGTTGAGGTCACCAGACTCCTCATCAGGAGGGGACAAACATGTCCCCAGAGGGCTGCAGATAGCATGGGTGTCTGCCCCTATTTAAAAATCTCTCTGTGTCCACACACATATATACACATCCATCTCTACACCCGCCCAGTGCCCCCTCAGCAACTGCTCACACCAGGAAACTTGACCTCTGACCCTCCCCCTCCCCCAGGGCAGTTTTCTCCTTCCTCACAGACTCAAATAAATATGGTCAGCAAGGTGCCCAGGCCACGAACAGTATTGGAGTGCTTAGATGGAGGAGCATTAGAGAGCCATGTGAACTGACGTTTTGTCTGGAAGTCTCTCTTTCTTTCTCTTTTTTTTTTTTTTTTTTTTGGCCCAGGCCTTGAAGAATACACTGTGACTTAAGAAGCCTTACCACACAGTAACTAAAGCTTTAGGATTACTGTATTTGAGAGTAACGCGTGTTGCATGCAGCCGAACCGTAGGAAGACTTTGCCCATAGCACTAATAAACCCGAAGTCATGATGTACAAGTTGTGGGTTGTGGCTTCATTTGTCCCCCGAGCCTTCTCTGCCCAGCGGGCTCCCACTGTCTCTGCTGTGCTCCTCCACCCAGTCTAGAGCCCAGGGCACTCTTTGCCGGGAGGTTGGAGGATGGAGGCTAAGGTCACCAGGTGCCAGGCTGGACAGAGCCCTGTGCCAGGTATAAAATAAGCCAGCTGTGGGTTCTGAACACCTGCCTCAGGTGTAGACACACTCCTGATTGGCTGAATGAGAGATGGAAGCCCATGGGGCAGCTCCAGGGTTCTACTGATTACCTGCAGATGTATGCACGTGCACACGGCTCCTGGCTCCTGCTGGTATCTGTGATGTCATTTTGTGATCCATGTCGGAGAGAAAGAACCTTCTCTGTGGCCGTGAATCTGAGGTCACTTGGCCTAAGGAGCCTGTGAGGTGACGTTGTGCACCTCAAGTGTAGGCAGAAAGCCCTGGGACTTTGGCAAGCTGCCCTCTGCTTCTCTGGCCTAGCCACACGGGGGCGCATGACCCCACTGCCGTGAGCTGCTGACCTGGTGTGTGTTGGGGAAAACTCCAGAGTGACGCATCTGTCCTTGTTGACTTCCCCAAGGATTTGAGGTCAGCACCCGTGGTAATGACCTTGACCATCAGGGGTAGGTAAGAAACCAAACTGCCTTTCAACATGATGAACCCCAGCTCCAGGTCTTCCCTCTCACTAAAAAGGTGTGTGGTGGTCAGAGTCACCCCCAGAGTAGAAGCTTGCGTGGAGAGGGCTGTGTTCAGGGGGCCAGCAGGAACATGGCCAGACAAACGTGGCCTCTGGAGAGGAATCTCATGGCTAGCAGACCACATGGGGGAATGGCTTCTAACAACTCGGGGGAGGGGGGCAGGCGGGGTTCTGGGGTTTGAACTCAAGGGCCAGATGCCATCAGCCTTTTCCATGCAAGACTGGCACGCTACCACTTGAGCCACACCTTCATTTCTGGGTTTTTACTGGTTACTAGGAGATGAGTCTCACAGACTTTCCAGCCCAAGCTGGCTTCAAATCATGATCCTTAAACTCAGCCTCTTGAGTAACTACAATTACAGCCGTGAGTCACCAATGCCTGGCCAAATATATTTTTTTTTGTCAGTCATGGGGTTTGAACTCTTGGCCTGAGAGCTGTCCTTCACCTCTTCAGCTCAAGGTGAGCACTCTACCACTTGAGCCACAGCACCACTTCCAGTTTTCTAGTGGTTTATTGGAGAGGAGTCTCAGGACTTTCCTGCCCGGGCTAACTTTGAACCGTGATCCTCAGATCTCAGCCTCCTGAGTAGCTAGGATGACAGGTGTGAGCCACCAGTGCCCGGCTTTTTTTTTTTTTTTTTTTTTTTAAGAAACCTAAATTAAGGAAGGATCTTGCAGAGCCCTTGGTGGTGCTGTGTCTAAAGAGGGGTGGAGGGGCTGCTATGTGCCCAGGGCCTCTGTGCATTGGTTTGGGGGTTCTGGTGGCCTGCTTTCTTCTCTCAGCCCCTGGAGCTGAGGGCAGGCATTGACCAACAGCGTACACAGCCCTGGGGCTGGTATGTGTTCCAATTAGACTTCAGAGACAACAGAGGCCAGAAATACTTTTTATTAAAACACTGATCATTATTAAAACACCTTGAGGTACATTAAATAAATACAACCTTTCAAGTTGTACAAACAGGTCTCTGGTGTCTTGGAAACCGTTTCCTGTGAATGCTGCCTTAGCAGCATCTGATAGAGCCGAGGGAGAGGAGATGAACTCCATTCGAAATAAACTTCCTGTAACGTGGTTTGTTGCAAGCATTTCATTTGTATTGTTCCAGCAGAAGGAGGCCATAAGTCCCAGTAAAGAAGACCCCCCCCCATTTTATTTGTGGGAGAGTTCAGGGGCGGGGGGAACAGAGTTTACATGTTAGGAAGGATAGAACATCCTTGGCTTAGCTTCTTAAGAGTCTCCGGGGCCCTACTTCAGTATCCTCAAATCCACATCCCTCCCCAGGCCAAGGTCAAAGGGCAGTGTCCTTAGCAGCTGCCAGCCTCTTCTGGGATCCTGCATGGGACCTTGCCAAACTAGAGAGCCACCTCATACACTTAGCTGGCCATTTCAGATGCCCACACCGGAAGTGCAAACGCAGACTTCCGGTGGTAGAAGGGAGGCATAGGCCATGTGCAGGAACTCATTTTCCCCCGTGTCTGAGGTGTGGTGGCCAGCCTGCTGCTGGACTCCTAGTACCAGGACACCACTGAGTCAAGGACAAGGGACGTAGAGGGGACCAGTCAAGTTGCCAGAACATTCTCTAGTGGCTCTAACTAGCACCTCTGCCTTCTTTCCTGATGGCCGAGGCTTTCCTCCTGAGGCCCTGGGAAAGCAGATGGAGGAGATCGTCGTCCTCTCTAGCCTTGCTGTAGGAGGCAGGAGAGTCGCACAGAGCAGCCCGAGGCTGGGAAAGCTGTTTGCTTGTTTTATCCACAAGATAGAGCTGGTGTAAGAGTAGACGGAACTGAGCGTGAGTGGTACGTGAGGCCAGTTTCTTGCTAGTCTTGGGGGACTGGAGGGCTCCCATGGCACCAGAAGGGAGGAGGCGCGGCCCTGAGGCAGGAAGAGAGGCAAAGCAAAGGACACAGAGCACCGAGCTGGCTCCTCTGGTGGCAGATCGCCCTGGCTGGTGAGTGCCCCAGCTCTGTGACATGAAACCTGGCCCCAAGGCGCAGCTCAGAGACACTGGCTGCTTGGACCCCCAAGCAAGCGGCCCTCCTACAGCTGGCTGCTCGCCAGATGTAAAGCTGATCCCTAGGCTAGAGCTGCCAGATGTAAATCCTCTCCTCTGTTTGTTTAGGCTCAGGGGAGGCCTTTCAGAGAAACATCAGTTCACTTTACCTGCAAGGAGACTTGTGGGGGGCGGAGGGGGGGGGAGTTTCAGAAGTCCTTACTTGAGAGAAATGAGGGAGTATATTTTCCCATTTTATCCGTCTGACTAAAGTGCTCATAAATTTATCTCTAGTGCATCTCTTGTGGAAAAGGGAAGGCCGTCCACAGGCCTGATTTATATATTTATGTATATATATATATACATATATGTATATATATATATGTACACACACACACACACACACACACACACACACACACACACACACACACACACACACACATTCCAATCTCAAGGAGGCCACAGCCCACAGCACTAGAAAAGCTATCTTGGTGGTGGTAGCTGGCTGTCCCTGGGGAACTACCACACCATCCTTGCTGGGACCCCCTGGGGGCCACACCCCCTATCCAGCCTTCAAACACATTGAAGTGCCCTTAGCACCCTGCAGGGGGCTGGGGGGCTGAGGGTGGGGCATAGGGGGAGATGGCAGGCACAGGCCACACAACAGAGCTGTGAGAGTCTTCTGGTGAGACACTGGGCAATGTGGACATCCTCCAGTCCACTCCCGTACCTCTGTGCCATGGCCTGAACTCTCAGCTGCTTGGCCAAAGCAGGGGCCACTGGCCACGGCTCTGGGGTTATGCTGATGGCTGCTGATCTTGATGGCCCAGGTCATTTCCATTACGGCAGAGAGTATTGTTCTATGACCACGGTTGGGGAGAAAGTTGTTGGCAGAAAGTGAGGGGACTAGGGGCAGGGATAGCCAAGAAAGTGAAAGGCATCCATTTCCCATCAGCACCCAAGTTGCACCTAAGGTAGGCTTGCTTGTTTCTTGTACAACCAATCCTGTGAGCATTCTCACTGAAACAAAGGATTGACAGTCTACACAACCAATCCTGTGAGTGTTCTCACTGACATGCATGATTGACAGCCTGCATCCTCCAATAGAGATGTGTCTGCTGTGGCCCTGGGGTAGGGGTCGGGGGAGGAACAGCTCTGGAATCATTAGCAGGAGGTGGTCGTTGACCAACCCAAATCAATCAGATGAGATCATATGGGAAGGGTCTCAGGATAGGTACTTACTATGACAGAATACGTCTGTTCTGGTTAAAGTACAGGAGATGGTGGAGGAAGGGCCGCCCAGGGAGGAACTGGGAAAGACATGCCACCAAGAGGAGTCTAGTGGGGGCACAGGGAGATGGAGGGCCCCTCCTCACTTTTCCAACACACCTGCTTGCTTCCCAGGGGACTGGCTGCAGTGATTCCCTCGCTGGGTATTTGTTTGCACAGTCATTCTTGGGCGAAATGTTGGCCCAGGCTGTGCCAAAATGTTCTATTTCCTTTTAAAGGAAATAATAGGCCCAGGTTGGATAATGGTCTCGTGGTACAGTGACACAAACCACACAGATGAATGGTTCCCTTACCTGCTGCCGTCCTGTCTCTACTTAACTGTAAACCAAGTCAGGAATAGAGGCAAATCCTGCTTCAACAGCCCTGACTTAGGCGGAACCTAGTGTCTTTATGTTCCATGAGACCACCTGTCCCTGTGCTGGTATTCAGAAGATCTTCCTGGTATTCAGGAAGTGCTGGTTAGTTCAAAGTTACCACACACCCCCTATAAAGCCAACAGACACCAGAAAATCGACTTTCTGGATTATGGAAATAGCTATCTCAAGAGAAGGAATGAGGATTTCCCACCCAAGCCATCCTGAGCACCTCTCAGGTTTGTGCCCCGTTTGTGATCTCTAGCAAGACCCCGGCTGTGTGACGCCAGGCCCATCGATGTCTGTGTCTGGGCCTGCGGCTGTCTCATAGCTGGTCCAGGCCACCCGCACGGAAGACAGCCTCCTCCACCGGATGCTCTTCAGAGGCGACCACTGGTGGGATGGCACCCGTCACGTGCCGCACCTCAGCAGGGAGGGCGCTGTGCGCATGTTCCAAGAACTTAGCCACCAAAACCCTGGTGTCCGCATAGGCCTTGCTGTCTACTAAAGAGGGCGGCCTGTCTTTGGAGACCATTTGTAAGGCCTCTGGTTTGGTCTGTTGGTCCATTTTCCAGGTATCTGGGTTGCCAGGTGTTGAAAGCTGGTACTGACAGGCAGCCATGGCAGAGCGAGATGTGGAAACTAAAGATCGAGAAAGAACATGTAACTTTCAGACAACCAGAAAGAAACCAAAACTAACCAGAGGCGGCTGGGTTGTTTTCTAAAGAGCAAACCAAAAGCATGCCAAGAACAAACTTGGGGGGAGCTTTTCTGGCCCTGAGCTGGCATCTGACATGTCCCCTGCTTCCGATGTCCCTTCCCCCCGCCCCACCCCCAGCCTGAGACTGGCGTTGACTTGAAGGGGCCTTCAGCCTCCTGAAGGACAGGAAGGTGATGTGGCACAGGCTGGGGAGAAGATGGGCAGGTGCAGGCAAAGATGGCCTTCTGTTCAGCTGGCTGCTGGAATTCCAGGGCTGAATCTCCCCTCCTCCCCCCCAGCTTGCCCCAGCTCCATGATCTTTGTCCCCATGGTCCTGATCACTGTGGGGGCCAGAATGATGGCTTCTAGAGGTGGAATCTACTCTAAGACCAGAGCTGGGGTGGCAGAGGGTCCGTGAAAAGCCCTTCCACACATGCCAGGTATGGACCATTTTCACACATGCCATAACACAGTGTCCTGCCCGACTTCCCCAGGCCAAGGGCTGGGGAATTGGCTCAGGCTCTACAAAAGGGATGATGGAGCTGGGTGCCCATGGCTCAAGCTTGTAATCTTACTACCCAAGAAGCCGAGATTTAAAGATCACAGTTCAAAGCCAGCCTGGGCAGGAAAGTCCGTGACACTTATCTCTGACTAACCACCACAAAGCCAGAAGTAGCGCTGTGGCTCAAGTGGCAGAGTGCTTGCTTTGAGCAAAAGAGCTCAGGAACGGTGCCCTGGCCCTCAGTTCAAGGCCCAGGCCTGACAAAAGGTTGGGAGGTGAGGGGGCGGAGGTCATGATGACCAGCCACTCAGCACAGGCCATAGAACAAGCATCAGTCTGCATCTCTGAGAAAGCCAGTTCCTAATGGTCCACTGAGATCAACTCACACCAAACATCAAAACCCAAGTTGCCTGCACAGCGTGGGCACATTCTGGGCAATCTGTTTTGGACTCCTTTGGGTGGCAATGAACAAGCTCAGAAGAGAAATTAAAAGTGAATACAATGCTTCCAGATAGGGCCAGTGAACTTCCCTAATAAAATGAAGTAAGGCCAGGTGTGGACTTCTAGGAAGAGGACTGAAAGTTCAAGGCCAGCCTGGGCTACATAGTTGAGAAAGTGTTTCGTGTGTGTGTGTGTGTGTGTGTGTGTGTGTGTGTGTGTGTGTGTGTGTGTGTGTGTGTGTGTGTGTGTGTGTGTGTGTGTGTGTGTGTGTGTGTGTGTGTGTGTGTGTGTGTGTGTGTGTGTGTGTAGAGAGAGAGAGAGAGAAACAGGTAACAAGGAATGGGTAGGGTTGGAGAGAGATGAATGAAACAAAATGGAAGGGGTGACTTTGTTTAATTTGCATTGTATTCACAGCCTGACTTGTTGAATTGAAATTTTAAAAATTAGAATTTTTTTTTTTTTTTTAACAAATCAGACAGAGTAGTTAGTAACAGCCTGTGGCACAGCTCTTGGGTGGCTGAGAGGCTGCAGTGGTGCAGGGACCTCCGCCTCCCCCGCCAGCCATGTCCACTTCTCCGTAGGTAGATGGCAAAGTGTTGGGGAACGGGGCAGGGCTCACCTGTCCCCAGAGGGGTCCGAGAAGGTGTGGTTTCCAGGTCCTGGCTGCACAAGGCGGGGTGGTGAGAGGCATCACCTGAAGCAGAATAAAAAGCACTCAGCACATGAAAGAGGAATTATTGACCAAACAATCACAACCCACCCGAGACTCAGGCATTGGTCAGAGGCCAGGAAAACCCTGTGAGAATCAAGCACAGAGTGGTGTCGCCCGCCTGTCCCCTTACATGAGCCTAGGGGCTGGCATCAGAAGGCCTACCCTTCCAGTTTGAGGTTCTCTGGGGACCTGGAAAAGCACATGTCTTCCGTGTTGAGAAAAGTGATGGTCCATCTAGCTGGAAGGAGACAGAAGCGCCAAGGTCGCAGAGAAAGCATGGCGACCAGAATCTCCATCCACAACTGAGAGCCATCACAGGGCCTCGGAGCTGACCTTGAGCCTTCCAAGTGCATGGGGCCCTCCCTCGGGCCTCAGTGAGTGACCGTGGCCACAGAGGCCCACGGGTTGGTCCTCCCGGGGGTGGGGAGGGAAGGAGAGAAGCTCTGTCACTGTGAATCGATGCTCACAGTAGGTGTTTCCCAAAGATGAGTCATTCGCCCACATAGGGGAAAAGATAAATAGGGAAGAGGGCTGGGGGGCTGGGGAAGTCTGGAGGTGCACACAAACTTTATCAGGAGGATGCTTCTAGATGTATGCAGGCTCCTGATAGCCATCGGTGACTCCATGCTTCCTTGGCAGGGCCAGGCTCTGGGTGATCGAGGCCCAGTTGATGTGGGCACCCAGATGCTCTGCTTAGGGTTTGTCCACATCCATTTTAGGAAGGAGTCATGCAGGATGAGACCTCAGTCAAAGGCCCTCTTGTCTTTATTGGCAAGGCAACTGCCCCACCCCTACCTATGGAATCAAGGATGGGTGTGGGTTCTCTAGCCTTGGGGTACCCCCACCTGAGAGGGCGACTGTGAGATGAAAACTTGCTATGCTGACGACCACAGGGACTCCAGCCCTGAGCGAATGCCCCCCACACCACCACCCCCAACACATACAAAGCCACATGAGGGGTTTCAGGAACGCACACTGCCACCCCCCAGTATTACCTGAGATCACTGCTCTGACCCCACCCTCACTCTCTTTGTTCGTGTTTATGGCCACATGGAAGGCTCCCATTCTCTTCAGCTCTCGTGTCCTTTCTTCCCCCACCAGCATGAGGGCCCTTCTCTGGAGACACAACAGGACTCTCCAAGGGCCTTCCTCCACGTTGAGGGGTCTCAGATACCCAAACCATTCCCCAGTTTTCCCCTGACCCACAGAGCCTCTGGGACCAGACACACCTGCCTTGCTGGACACACAGGCAGTGGGATCACTAGCCGAGCGGGCCACACGCCCGGAACTGGGCGGTCCCTGAGAGCTCAGGTCTGTGGCTTCTGGGGACAGATGCTGGAGGTCTGGGGCAGGTGGTGGGGCTGGCGGGGTGCCTTCTGTATCATCAGGGGATGTGTGGCTTGGACCCAGCGAGGTGGCCCCATCTGAGGTGGGTAGGCTGGTGGTGCTGGCTGGCACTGAGGAAGAATGGACACAGGTTAGGCACGGCCAGGTGGCCACATGGACAGGGCAGTACAGGGCTTTCAATCTGAATCAACTACGCACCATCTCAGATAGTGCCTGGAAATGGAATGGATTGGGAAAATGCCACTGAAAGATGCGGGGATGGAGACAGGGGGAGTCAGATGATTGTCCATGAATCTTTCCAGGAAAATTCTAGTTAACTTTTCAGGAAGATTCTCCTAGATTCTCCAGGAGACTGGAAATTGGAGGTGAAGGCCAGGTGCTGGTGGCTCACGCCTGTCATCCTAGCTACTCAGGAGGCTGAGATCTTAGGATCGTGGTTCAAAGCCAGTGGGAAAGACCCCAGGCAGGAAAGTCTGTGAGACTCTCATCTCCAAATAATCATCAAAAAGCCAGATGTGAATCAGTGGCTCAATTGGTAGAGTACTAGTTTTGAGTAAAAGAGCTTAGGGACAGTACTCACGCCCTGAGTTCAAGCTCTATGACTAGCACAAAAAGAGAGAGGGAAGAGAGAGAGTAAGGGAGGGAGAGAGGGAAAGGGAGGGAGGGAGGGAGAGAGAGGGAGTGAGGAAGGGAGGGAGGGAAGTAAGAGAAGAGAGGAGAGTAGAGAGAAGAGAAGAAGGAGATAAGGGGAGGAGAGGGGAGGAGAGGGGAGGAGAGGGGAGGGGAGGGAGGGAAGGAGAGGAGAGGAGAGGGGAGGGGAGGGGAGGGGAGGAGAGGAGAAGAGAGGAGAGGAGAGGAGAGGAGAGGAGAGGAGAGGAGAGGAGAAGAGAGGAGAGGAGAGGAGAGGAGAGGAGAGGAGAGGAGAGGAGAGGAGAGGAGAAGAGAGGAGAGGAGAGGAGATGGGAGGGGAGGGGAGGGGAGGGGAGGGGAGGAGAGGAGAGGAGAGGGGAGGGGAGGGGAGGGGAGGGGAGGGGAGGAGAGTTGAGGAGAGGAGAGGAGAGGAGAGGAGAGGAGAGGAGAGGAGAGGAGAGGAGAGGAGAGGAGAGGAGAGGAGAGGAGAGGAGAGGAGGAAATCCTTAGAGAATATAAACTCAGTGCTTCAGACACCAGGGGAGGGAAGGAAAGATTACCTGGTGTGCTAAAGTCAGCGGTGGTGTCTTGGTCCCCAGAGCTGGGCAGGACCACCTGGTGGTCCATACTTGTCACCTGCAGCAAGAAACACCAGGTATCACAGTGGGTGATCAGTCAGACTCAGAGGCCATCACACAGCGGGCCTGAATAACACAGCTGGCCCTCTGCAGCCTCACATTTCCTGCTTTCAACTAAGCAGGGGAGGGGAGGAGGATTGTGAATAATCTGAGGAGAAAAAAAAAGGAACTTGAGCTGGAGACTGGTGGCTCACACCTGTAATCCTAGCTACTCAGGAGGCTGAGGTCTGAAGATCACAGTTCAAAGCTAGCTGGGGCAGGATATTCCGTGAGACCCTTATCTCCAATAAACTACTCAAAAGAGCCAAAAGTGGCACTGTGGCTCAAGTGGTAGAGCACTCGCCTTGAGCAAAAGAAACTCAGGGACAGCATGCCCAGGCCCAGAGTTCAAGCCCCAGGGCCAGAAGAGCGGGGCGATATGATGCTTCAAGCCACCATGGCTGGGCCTGGAATGATGCCAGCCTGAGTGACTCTCCCTCACTTGCTGTGCTCTCTTCCTCATGGCATCCTTGCCAGGCTCGGGGCCAGGGTTCAGTTCTGCATGGGGCACTGTGTGAGCCTGAATGAGGGTCTCCGGCATCCAATCTGGGTGCAATGAAGACTATGAAGAGTTGGCAGCTGTTTTGCCTAGCAAGGCCTCAGGAAACTGGAAGACGAAAAGCCAGCCCCCCCACTCCCATCTCTGATCACACCCTCACCCCTCACGTGGTCCATCCTCTACGCCACCGGCTGTCTGCCTTGATGGGGGCTGCTCCTCCCTCTGTGATTCGGGGCATAGCCTGTCCCCACCTGGCCCTTGGGCTGGAATGGAACGTGCACCACCCTACACCCCTTCGCCAGCTCACAAAGCAATTTTCTGATGCCTCGTGTTATTTCAGAATTGCTTTGGGAACACTCTTGCAAATCACAAGCTCTGAAGGGGGCTGAGGAAGGTGAGGCCGGCCCCTGCGGCTCAGTCCCATTCTAGCTCAGGTAATTACATTTCTGCCTTCCCTGGTTGCCCCCTCATCTGCCACCACTTCAGCCAGAGAGCTGATATTCTCCATCTCTCCTCCATACAAAGCTAGGGCAGAGGCAGGTGGCTCCAGTGGCAGCCTTTCATGCCCACATAACAGGGTGGGCAGTGCCCCTACCCCATAGCACCAGGGCTGGAAGGGGATAGAGAGAGGGCAGGGCAGGCAGGAGAGCCGCTGCCTCTGACTGACTGCATCTGTGTGCTACAGAACAGCAGCTTTTCCTCCCTCAGCACTGCTGGAGAGGGAATTACCAGAATTCACACCACCACCAGCCCCCGCCTACCTCCCTATAGTAACCATTGCATGCCAGTAACCAATGCTGGAAATCCCTGCCCAGAATCTCCCACTCAATCACACACACACACATACTCACTCACTCTCTCTCTCTCTCTCTCTCTCTCTCTCTCTCTCTCTCTCTCTCTCTCTCTCTAACGGATGCCCAAAGATCTATTTCATCCCATAACTCTCTTCCCACATCTAATCACACAGATGCAGAGGTGAGTAGAAAAGGAGACGGGGGCGGGGGAGGGGAGTGCCCGGCAATAAAGAAATATAAATAAGAGAAATAAAACACCCAGTGGGACACGGCCGGGAGAAAATTGGATTCGTCTCCTATTTGCAGACCTCTCTCTCCCTTCCCCTCCGGTTCCCTGAAATAGAGAGCTAGAAAATGTGGTTCAAGGGAGGCAGTTCTGAGAGGCATCTGTCACCTCTTAACAAACAAAGTGCCAGGAGCTTCATTTGAATTTGGCTGTCCCCGGTGTCAAAAGCCACCTTGTCACACTCAAGCTGCTGAAGGGAGGAGGAGGAACGAAATAGCTGTTCAGTTCACACAGCATTGTTGTTGAGCTAGAAAGGCAGCAGGAGGGAGTGCAAAAGGGAATGTCTGTGGTATAGAACTGAAATTAGAGTTTGGCCACAATAGGCTCAAAACCGCAGCTCCTTGCAGGTGATGGAGGAGGAATGGGGAAAGGGACTGTTCTGTTAAGTTAGGCTGTTGCGAGTCTAACTTCACTCAGAACCCTCCACCCTGTGTGGATTTAACTAATTCTAAGAGAGGCTAGATGGGACTACCATCATCGTTCAATGATCAGCTGTCCAGTAGGGGAAGTCACTGTATTTCCCCTCATCTTCCCCCATGGCCAGCCCTACATAGAAATCCTGTCAATCTTATTTCCTCCCTCCTTCCCTCCCTCCCCCCTTCTCTTTCTTTCTTTCCTTGGTTGTGGGGCTTGAACTGAGGGTCTGGGCGCTATCCCTGAGCTCTATGGCTCAAGGCTAATGCTCTACCACTTGGGGCCATAGCACCACTTCTGGTTTTGGAGTGGTTCATTGGAGTGAAGAGTCTCATGGGGACTTTTCTCACCCTCATCCTCTGAGGCGCCTCTATAATTTGGCATCCAAGGTCGTTAAATGTCTACACAGACTATCCTGGTGACCTCCTTCATGAATCTAAAACTCCCACATCAGGCACCTGGCCAGCTGCGTCAGTGCCTTTGCATGTGTGGTACCATCCACCTGCATGACCTTTCCTGGCGACTCACAAGCTCTACCCAGATCACCAGGCTTGGTGCTTCCTCTGAAGTCTCAGAGACCTGTGACCACGTTGGATTTTTGGTTCCCTGATGGGGGAAAAGATAAAGAGGATTCTGTGTAGTTCCTACTTCATGGCTATCATCAAAGCAGGAATATCGGCTTGGCAAGTTCATAATAACTAGAAAGAAATTCTGTTTTGTGGTGGTGGTGGTGGTGGTGGTGGTGTGTGTGTGTGTGTGTGGTCTCAGCTTCTTCAGTAGGCTGAGGCAAGAGAATCTCTTAAGCTCAGGGGAGATTAAGACCAGCCTGGATGGCACCAAAGACCCTGTGTCAAAAACTAAATCTCGGGGCAGGTGCTGATGGCTCACACCTATAATCCTCGCTACTCAGGAGGTTGAGATCTGAGGATTGCAGCTCAAAGCGAATCCCAGGCAGGATAAAGTCTAGGAGACCCTTCTCTCCAATTAATCATTAAAAACCAAGAAGGAGAGGTGTGGCTCAAATAGTAGAGTGTCATCCTTGAGTGAAAAACATGAAGGGGCAGTGCCTAGCCCCTAAGTTCAAGCCCCAGTACCAGAACTATATAAATACACACATATACACACACATACATACATACATACATACATACATACATACACCCATTGTCAGCCAGCTGCTGGTGGCTTGTGTCTATAATCCTAGCTACTTAAGAGGCTGAGATCTAAGGATGGCAGTTCAAAGCTAGCCCAGGCAAGAAAGGCCTAAAATCTAGAAGTGGAGCTAGAGTACTAGCCTTGAGCAAAAATGCTCAGGGACAGTGCCCAGGCCCTGAGTTCAAGCCCCAAGACTGACAAATAAATAATAAATCTTCCCAATAAGTGCTTATCTCCTCCCCTGTGCAGAGCCCCATTGTGTCCCCTCACTCTTCTGCCATTCTGTCATTCTGTCCTCTTTATCCAAACTTGGCTGATAGGCAATTTATACTCCATTTGTCCCAACAAGGGCGAAGCAATTAGCCTGCTCCTCATCTAGGAGGAAGGTTTGTGCTGTGAAGTCAAGGGGTGGCTCCTGGCTGTGTGGTCAGATGGGGGACAGACCACCCCAGAGGAGGTGGCAGCTGGCATGTGCGGCCCCCCCTCGGTGGATGATAATGGGTTTCATCGACTTCTGGCCTCCCAGAGACACTTGTGGAATTGAAAATGCCCTGAGAACATGGGGTCAAGGAGAGTCAGCCTGCACTCGGCAGGCCACTTAATTACCAGATGTTCCCATACAGCTGGCTTGCGAGAGGCTGCATCTACAGAGGCGCTCACCTGGGCTGCTCTCTGGCTGGCCATGTCTGCAAGCTGGCTAGATACAGGCTCTGTGGAAGCAATCTCAGTATAGAGTTCCAAGGTGTTTTGGAGAAAGGTGTCCTATGGATCTTGGAATTCCTATTAATTATCAATTGATATATTCTGTGTGTGTGTGTGTGTGTGTGTGTGTGTGTGTGTGTGTGTGTGTGTGTGTGTGTGTGTGTGTGTGTGTGTGTGTGTGTGTGTGTGTGTGTATGTGTGTCTGTGTGTGTGTGTATGTGTGTGTGCTGGTACTGGGGCTTAAATTTTAGGGCCTCAGTGCTGTCCCTTCACTTTGTCATTCAAGGTTGGTACTCTACCATTTAAGCCACAGTTCTACTTCTGGAGTAGGTTAACTGGAAATTAAGAAAGCTCAAAGCCTTTCCTGCCCAGGTTGGCTTCCACCTGCGGTGGACAGCAGTGGGAGCTGGGGCCTTGTTAAGAATGGGAAATTCCTGGCTTACCTTTCTCCCTTCACCTGCTGCTGGCTTCAAAACCCTGGAGCTGTGCCCTGTCATCAGAATTTGATTGACATGTCTTGGGGAAGGGGTGAGATGCCTATCAGAGTCCCACACCCAGCTATTCTTCTTCATGCCCCTCCGCAAACCCCAAGGCCATCTGGCTCCAGCCCAGCAGGCTTTTCATGACCATTCAGGAGGATCACAGGCTCTGGGCAGCTATGAGCCTATGCTTTCTTTCTTTACTGCTGGTCCCCACAAATCCAGGCTTCTGGGGGCCCCACCTGAGCTCTGTCATGTGGGCAGGAGCCTCTTCCTTCCCATCATGCAGTGATGCAATTCTGCACACCCCTTCTTCAGGCCCCTCTCCCCTCCCTGGCTCAGATATCCCAGTGAGGGTCCACCAGGTCAGGAGGATGAGCCCTGGAGGAGTTTAGGAAGCGCAGAGACAGCCCTTCCCTACCAACAGTTGGGCATAAGTGCAGTGTGCTTATCATCCCAGCTGCGTGAGAGGCTAAGGTTGGGAGGATCACAGTTCTAGACCATCCTGGGTAGAAAAGTATACAAGATTCCTTCTCAACAGGATAGCCAGGTCTGGCGATGTCTACTTGTCATTGGGGCTATAATGGGAAGCCCAAAGCAGGCAGATGGGATCTTGTATTTTTGGCTCAGGCTGGCCTGGAACCAGAATCCCCTCGCCTGCATGTGGAACAAAGCTTAGGTAACAGGTATGGACCACCATGCCAGCTTGTTGACTGTAAAGGTATTTAGCTAACTTCTTCCCCTTTTTTTTTTTTTTTTTTTTTTTTTTGGCTTGGGCTGGTTTTGAACAGTGATCCACCTCCCAAATAAGATGGGATTATAGGAATGAGACACCTTGCCCAGCCAATGATTGTGGTATATGCTGGAGACAGGTCATGCTCCCTGCCCCTGACCCCCCAATACTCAGCACACACAGCCCCAGCCTCCCTAATGGGGTGCTTCACCTATGATTTAGAAGCTTCCAGTGCCTTCTACACTAAGTTCTTACCTATCACAGCATCAAGCTCAGATACACGTGAGTTGTGTTGCACGCTTTCTATAACTAAGTCAGACAATCAAGGGGAAAACACAAATAATGGGGACCCCAGGCCTGGGCTTGAACTTTGGTAGATCTAGCTGTCAATTCCAGCACAGAGCTAAGCAGAGCCAGTATCCTATTTTCTGGAAGGTTCCCCAATGCAGGCACCGGTAGGAGCCATCAGTGCGAGGCAGGCACAGGTGTGTCAACCACACAGCCCATTCCACATCTGACCGAGGGCTTGCCCTGAGGGCTGGGCCCCTGTAGTGGCCCCAGGCCTCACCTGGCTGGCCGGCGTCTGGCCCACCACGGCCTCGTAGGGCGGGGGCAGCTCGGCAGGGTACAGCATGCTGGGGCTGTTGATGGCTACGTCGTACAGAGCGCTGAGCGGAGAGGAGGAGAAGTCCAGGTGGAGGCCCCTGAAAAGGAAAAGTGGCCGTCACAGGGCCGCTCCCGAGGAGTGGGCCCTGACTGCTGACTGACTCCCACAGAGTGTGAACTGTTGGCTGGGGCATCCTCCATCCAATACCTGATTTGTCTGAGGGAGAAAGGTGTGAGTCACTGGGCAATTGTAACTCTGGTCTTCCTTCTGGAAAGATATCCACATTTCTAGTCAACTCACAGTCATGTAACTCCAGTGCTCACGCAGTGGTGGGACCTTGAGTGACATTTTCCACAAATAATTATCATTCATTCCATCGGTCGTGGGGCTTGAACTTGAGGCCAGGGCACTATCCCTGAGCTCTTTTTGCCCAAGGTTTAAAGCTCTACCACTTTGAGCCACAGCTTGTGGTTTTCTGGAGGTTCCTTAGAGATAAGAGTCTTACAGACTTTCCTGCCCTGGCTGGCTTTGAACCATGATCCTCAGATCAATCTCAGCCTCCCGAGTAGCTAGGATTACAAGATGAGCCACTAGCGCCCAGCTCAAGCTTGCTTTTCTCTGCCTGGTCTTAGGTCTGCGCAGCCCTCGTTTCCCCCTCCCCCACCCCGTTCCTGGAAGAACAGCTGACTATTTCCCCCTTGTCCCAACCAAAGCTGCTTGTGATGCTGGTGGCCTGAGCCCGGGAGTGAGGCGTGGAGAGGAAGGCTCACCGGTGGGTGTCAGAGGAGGGCGTGCAGGAGTACTCCGGAGGGTAGTAGGGTGGGGGCGGGAGGGGTGCGATGAACTCGTCGAAGTCCAGGATCTGGTGGATCACGGTGCCATGGGGGGTCACGCAGGCAGGGTTGGCCGAGTGTGACCTCTGGGGAAAGAACTAGAAGACAGAGCGCCTGGCAGTTAGTTAGGAAGCCTGGTGTGTCTTGTGTCTCGTCAAGCTCATTGCACCCGCGTTTTCACCATCATTCCATTTTCCACACTGTTAGGCAAAGTGCCTTTTAGGGATTTTTGTTTTGCTTTCGAGAAAAAGTAGTGTCTGGGAGGTATTGGTTATTACCCTTCCCATTATGCTGGCTCCTGGGTTGTTTTTTTTTAAATCAGCCATGGCTATCCATGGGTTCAGGATGGAGTCTTGCTATGTCCATTTGTGGAATAAGCTTGGGAATTGTCCGCTGCTCTCAGTGCAGAGACTGTGGCTATGAAATGGCTCTGTGGGGGATGGGCTCTGTGCTCTTGCACGGCGAGTGGCATAGGAGAGAGAGGGTGAAGGGACAACAAGGGGACCCATATCCCCTGCACATATAACAGCACCATTAAAAAACAATGAGGCACCTGTGGCTCATGCCTATAATCCTAGCTACTCAGGAGGCTGAGATCTGAGGATCACGGTTCAAAGCCAACCTGGGCAAAATATACATTACAAATTACTTATGAGGGTTGGAGGCATGGCTCAGTTGGTAGAGGGCTAGCCAATGAAGTAAATGCCAGGTACTGAGTTCTGGTCTCGGACCTAAACAATAAAATCCATATAGACCATGCTTACTGAATGAGCAGTAGGTCATCTCTTTAGATCAGTGAAAACTGAGGTGACACAGCCCCAAGCTCAAGGGAAAGGAAGTGGGTCTCAGATACAGACAGGCCTTGACTTCAGACCTATGACCTCCCCCAGGCTCACTGCTGCCCCCTGCAGGTCACCAGACAACAGCTCTGTGCAGAGCAGTTACCACTGCAGCTGCTTCAGAGCTACAGCATACTCACTTCATCTTTTGTTGCCTGTGTTCAGTGTGATACTGAACAACTGGAATAATGCAAACTTTTTAGCATTTTAGCCGCCCTTTTGTTCTGTCAGTTGGGCCAAATTGGTGTGATATTTACAGATCAACAGTAAAAAAAAAAAAAAAAAAGAAACAAAATCTGCTGAGGTGAGGAGAATTCCCTGGTACTTAACCTTTCCTTCCCACAACACACTGAAGAAAATTGCCAACCCCAAGTCTCCATGAACCAGGCTGAAAGTTCACCCTGCTGAATAAGAGCTTAATTAGACACCTTTCAAAACTCTGCAACCCTCCGGAAAGGTTGGCTGGCCGTGACGGCTGTGTGGGTCCATACTGGGCAAGGGAAGCTATATGTGGTAGACAATTAAGGAATGACAGACACATTTTTAACATCTGGGTAACGATGCTCCCAGGTCCTGTATCTTGATTAACTGGGGTATTACACCAGAACAGTGAGGAGAAGGAGGAGGAGGAGGAGGAGGAGGAGGAAGAGGAGGAGGAGGAAGAAGAGGAGGAGGAGGAAGAAGAGGAGGAGGAGGAGGAGGAGGAGGAGGAGGAGGAGGAGGAGGCGGCAGCAGCGGCTGAGGAAAAGTATAAGCATGCATACAAGATGGGGTGGGCCAGGGAACAGAATGGGAGTGCGGCAGACACAGATGGTGCTCGGGTAGGACACACCAAAACTCAAGGGAGCCAGGCACTTGTGGCTCATGCCTGTAATCCTAACTACTCAGGAGGCTGAGCTCTGGGGATCGTGGTTCAAAGCCAGATCAGGCAGGAGAGACTTACTTCCAATTAACGATAGAAAAAGCTGTAAGTGTTAAGGAAGGTCACCTTCCTGTTTTGTCTCTCCCACATTATCTACTTCCTTTCCTCCTTTTTCCACAAGGGCCTTACCTAAAGCTAACCAGAAACAGCTGCTGGTTCTGAGCTTCTCCAGCCTCCTGAGCAATAAGGTGAAGAAACCTCTTTTTTTTTTTTTTTGATCATTGTTTCTTTATTTAATCACCAATTAACGCTGCTCAAGGTTTCAAATTTCTCTCCAAACTTTCTAAAACATTGATAAATGTTTTTTTGTTTCTAATTAGAGCCATCCTAATTGAGATGAGGTGTTGTCTGTTTTCAGTTTTATTTGCTAATATTTTTATTGATCTCTTTATGAACAAGTTCTTTTAGGTGTAGCCTAGTTGAAGCAGTCTGAAAAAAATAAAATGATAAAAAGAAATAGCAGACTAGTATTTCTGTGGAAAGATAATTAAAATAATGAAATGATAAGCAGAAGGCCACTATAGTGGGGGCTAGACAACTGTAATTTGCTAGTACTATAACTTTTGAATGGGAAGTATAAACTGGCCATACGAACTTATGCACTTCAAAATAAAATGTAATTCAGACTTTAAAACTAGTTTACACTGCTACCAACAAGGCAGCAGAAACCTCTTTTCTTTATAAATCCATCTGCCTCCGGTATTTCATTATCCTAACTGAAGACAGACGGAGATGGGAAGAGAGATTCTGGGGGAGAGGGGGGGAGAGAGAGGGGGGGGACAGAGAGAGGGAGAGAGAGAGAGAAAAAAAAAAGGAAGAGAAAAAGCAAGAACAGGAGGAAAAGTCCCTCCTCTACTGTGAAACAGTATCACCTAGAACCTCTCTTGTGTCCTGAGAATTGGCCTGTGTTCCATTGACAGGGAAACAACACGGACCTATCATGGTTTAGGATGTGCATATTTATAAACGTGTATAAACAAGCGTATAGCTCCTCCAGGGACAGCAGAACTGTCTCTCTGAGACCCTGGCTGGCTAGGGTGCCAGGGGAAAGCCAGTGGCCAGGTTCATTACGAAGTCAGGATTAATTAGCAAATTGTAAAAGCAAGGCATAGCACTTTTGAAATTTGAGAAGAACCCATCTTTTGACAACCCTAAACATCCTCAATAGCATGAGGTTGGCCCCTGCCCTGGAGGTGCCTGGCGTACAATGAAGTCCAGGGCCATGGGATTTCTACTAAAATTGCTCAGGGGCCGTCTAGGAGGATGGGCCAGTCGCAGGACTGTCCATACAGTTTCAACAGCATCTACCATAAATAATCAACAGCTCCCAAAGTGCACTGCACCATCTTACAGAGAGCAGAGGGGCACGAGATGGCCTCCAACCAGGTACCTCAGGCAGAACCAGCCCAGTATCCCTGCCCTACCTCTGGGGTCCAATCAGAAGCGTCTGCTTCTGCTTCGGTCACTCACCATGTGAAGGACATCAGAGGACACCATTTGCATGCAGCACATGGCGGTGGCCAGCGCACACACGATGGTGGAGAGGACGTTGAGGGCGCACACGCTGAAGAGGAGGTCCTGGGAGAAGAGAGGACGTGGGAGAAGGTCAGCTCAGCTTGAACACCCACATGCAGGGGGCCTTCCACGCTTTGCCAGGGCCCAGCATGAGCTGGCGACTGCCATCTGCTTCGTGTGTGTGTGTGTTTTCTGCCTGTCTGTCTGTCTGTGGTTCTTTTTTAAAACATGTTTCTTCTTTCACAATGCTGATCAGCTCATAATAATAATTAGTAGTAGTAGTATTAGCAGTAAGGTAGTTTGAACTCAGGGCCTTAACTTGCCAGGCAGGTACTGGACCACGTTAGCCACACTCCCAACCCTTTTTGCATTATTTTTATTGTTATTCTTAAATAAGGTTTGGTTTTCACCCAGATCCCTTGGCTCTGTTCTCCTGTTTGTTTGTGTGTGTGTGAGTCCTAGGGCTTGAACTCAGGGTCTGGGCATTGTCCCTGAGCTTTTGTACTCAAGGCTAGTGCTCTGCTACTTTGAGCCACAGCTCCACTTCTGGCTTTTGTTTTGTTTTGTTTTTGTTTTTGGTGGTTAAATGGAGATAAAGAGTCTCAGGGACTTTCTTGCCCGAGCTGGCTTTGAACCACAGTCCTCAGAACTCTGAGTACCTTAAGTATTACAGAACCACCAGCACCTGGCTGTTCTCGTGGTTTATTATTATTATTATTTCCAGAGTAGGCTTTTTTGGAGGGAGTTTTGTGTCCACATGCTTCTTGAGGAAATGAATTCTCAACCCATGCCAGAAAGAGGAAAATAAAATAACCAGGATGTACAAAAAGAATCAGCAATTCAGAACATACATCATGGATTTGGATATCTATGGTCTACCTGAAAGATTTAGAATGATTCAACATTTATTTATTTATTTATTTATTTATTTATTTATTTATTTATTTATTTATTTTTGGGTCCGGTAGTGGGGCCTGAACTCTGGGCCTGGGCGCTGTCCCTCAGCTCTTCAGCTCAAGGCTAGTGCTCTACCACTTGAGCCACAGCGCCACTTCCAGCTTTTTTCTTTTTTCTTATGTGGTGCTGAGGAATCGAACCCAGAGCCTCAGGCATGCAAGGCAAGCGCTCTACCACTGAGCCACCTTCCCAGCCCCAACTTTTTTTTAAATAGACAGAATCCAGCTACCAGGAGAGAGATTGCCTTTTCACAGAACTGTGGCATTAGCAAGGTGGGAGGTATTAAGAGGAGTGTGTTCTGCACGGTCCCCATCCTGTGGTGTGTCTACCAGACTGTCTGATGGAAGAACCTCCTAGGCCTTGTTCCTGCACACATAGGAACCCAAGCCTTCTAATGCAGCCCATCCTCTAGGAAATTTCCGTGATTACAGAAGTCACAGTGGAACCCCTTTCCTCAGAACCTGCTCCTTAAAGGCCTCTCCAGACTGCCCTAGGAGAGACAGATAATGGGTACAATTATGAGAATATCAAGGAAAAAAGTGAACATGTGGTGTTGCAACACATTCCTAGAGATACAGTCCAAGGCGGGGGAATGTCAAGATGGAGAAATGAGTCTTGATTTTTCGGCAGAAGAGAAATAGAGCTCCCTCTAGGGTGAATTATCTCCCACTCTGAGATAAGAGTATTTTGAGATTTCTGGTAGGATTCTTGGCTCTGTATCTCTAATTCTCTTGGCTACTCCTTTTCCTAGACTCAAAGAGTTTCTTCCCAAACATGCGCTAACAGTATTCAACAGAATACTTGATGAACCCTCCAGCAATCTCAGGGCACCTCTCTTTTCCAGCATCCCATCCTGAGAACTTGAGCTTCTTATCTCTCGACTCTCTTTGGCTCTCAAGTGTGTCTCTCCAATTTAGGGAGTCCCCTGGGCTCCCATGCCTGGCACAGAGACCTGGAAATGCAGGGCAGTCAGCAGGGGCTGTGGCAGGACTCCTGTGATTTGTCCTTCACCTCTCAGGGAGATCGCAGTGCTTTATTTCTGATATTCACTGTCTGTATATGTTGTATTGATTTGGGAGCATCTGACAGGATTAAATCTCATCTGTTATTGTTTCCTGTTGGCCAGATAGTCTTGGTGATTGTTCTGTGTGTTTGCTGGTACTGGGGCTTGAACCCAGAGCCTAGGTACTGTCATTTAGCTTTTCTACTTAAGGATGGTGCTCTACCACTTGAGCAATAGCTCTATTTATTGCTTTTTCTCTGGTTAACTGGAGAGAAAAGTCTCATGTACTTTCCTGCCTGGGCTGGCTTCGAACTGCAATCCTCAGGTCTCAGCCTCCTGAGTAGCTGGTATTACATGTGTGAGCCACAGGCACCCAGCAATATTGTTAGTTTTATAAAGAAACCACTTGTCTTCATCACCCAGAATCTGGAATACACTCTGTCTGCTTAGTGAAGGAAAGGTAGGCATCACACAATATTCTGTTCACAGAGGAAATACATAATTTATGGCTTTTCAACTTTCAAAAACGTAAACAAGCCAGGCAGGGAAGTCCATGACACTCTTATCACCAATAAACCACCAGGAAACTGGACGTGGCACTGTGGCTCAAGTGGTAAAGCACTAGTGTTGAGCTGAAGAGCTGAGGGACAGTGCCCAGGCCCAGAGTTCAAGCCCCATGACCCACAACAACAAAAAACTTAAACTCTAAACCCATTGGGCACCAGTGGCTCACGTCTGTAATCCTAGCTACACAGGAGCCTAAGATAGAGGGTTAAAATTCAAAACCAGGAGAGGATAGACAAATCCAAGAGATTTTTATCTCCCATTCACTACCCTAAAGCTTTAAGTGGAGGTGTGGCTCAAAGGGTGGAGCCCTAGCCTGGAGTGAAGAGAGCCAAGTTAGAGCTGGAGACTCTTGAGTTAGAGAGGGGAAGGGAGGAGAAGGGGGAGTGGAAGAGAGACCCACTGTGTCCAGTTCGCTTTCAGTGGAGATGGAGTCATGAAGACTTTTCTGGTTGAACTGGCTTAGAACTTCAGTCTTCCCAATCTCAACCTCCCCTGTAGCTTGGGATGACAGTCATGAACAACCGTGTGTAGCTACAGTTGACAAGGAGAACTTCTCTTTTCTGGGGCCAGCCTCAAACTGTGATCTTTCCTTTCCTCAACCTCCCAAGTAGCTAGGATTATAGGCCCGAACCACTGGCACCTGGCTGCTTTATATTTTTATAGCAAGGAAAGTTGATTTTAATACACACAAAGTGGCCTCCAGGGGCCTTAACATTCCCCTGGGGAATCTGTCAGCTTTCCCTGGAAGTAGGTGGTGATAATTACAATCAGTGGTTTTGTTTTGGTCTTAACAACAGTAGAAAGAAAATGCATCCAGGTGGAAGAGGCACTTTAGTAGTCAGAATGAGAAAGAAATGGCTGCTCCTGTCCCTCTTAGGAGGGCTTGAAATGCCATGACAGGCCTCCGAGGAAGGCCCACAATGCAGTGGGGGCAGCAGGAAATGTCTACAACCATAATGGGTGGGTCTGGAGTGCTGAATTCCTGGCCTCCTCCAACCCTGCTGGGCTCTGAACTTGGACCGGTCTTCTTTATGAAAGAAAGCAGGTGCTGGGGAGCCGGGGCCATGTTCCTGCCTCCTCCGTGAGGAAACTTCTGTCTACATAAACCTCTCTGCCTGTCTGCCAGCTGATGCCCACCCACAGAAGGCTCACCGCTGGCTCACATCTGCAGGCCACAGGGCCTCTCTTCTTGGCTCCCGTGGTCACCTTTGGCGTCCCCAGATCTCTGCATATTGTGTCACCCCTCCCTACTGTAAATACAATCTCACCACCAGCCCTGGGCTCCTTTGATCCTGTCACAGCGGTTCACAGAGTTTCAGCACCATTTCATTCAGGGGAAAGAAAAGAACCGGGGTCATTGTTCATATGCATTTATAAACAGTCAGTTTGGATGTTCAGGAATCAAATATCATTTCTAAGAAGACAAAGAAAAACAAAGGGGGAATAATAGAAATGATATTCTTGGCATCATATGCTTTCCATGAGAATCGAACACCATAGGAGATTGGCAGAATTCTCTCATTCATACATATACACACACACACACACACACACACACACACACACACACACACACATATGTATATGTGCACCCATCTGTTTCCTGATGGTGTGACAAAAAACAAACAAACAAATAGAAAGTGCTGGGAATGCAACTGGATTACATCATGAGTGGAAAAGAATTCTTCCAACGACTCAGGTGCAGATCGCACAGGTAGAAAAATAATGGAAAAGAACATCTAGAAAGCAACAGCTTCTAAATGAACATCTCTTATCCTATAAGATACTCTCTGGGAAAAAAAGGTTCCCTCAGGCACTGAACCCAGCTGTGTGAATCCTGAGCTAAAGGATCTGTTTGTTAATAAATCTCCCTAAGTGTCTGTGAGGGCTCGCGGGAGACAGGACGGCCGGACGCAGGCGCAGAAGAAAACGTCTCTAGCCCGGTGTCTGGGGTGCGTGCGCGGACGAGGAGCCTGCAGCGAGCGCAGGGGAGAACGCATGCGCAGCAGAGCCTGCCTCCAGCTGGTGGGAAAGGACACGCATGCGCAGAAACGTCCTGCCGCTAGCTCGGTCACCTTCAAGGTCAGCCTGACGGCATTGCAGTTCTCCTGCAGGGGGTTCAGCTTCAGTGTCTCCCCGAGGTTGCTGCATCCCGAAGACTGATGCTGCAGCTCACAGCAGACGCACACCTCCACACTGTCAAACTTGATCTAGACGAGGAGACAGACAGACCTCACCGTTAACCTGGCGTTCGGCCCTCGGTGAAGAACACAAAAAAATGACTCAGCTCAGAGCACCCCAGGAAAGCAAGAATGGTTTCCCGGGACCCAGGCCACGAAGAACACACAGCAGGGGGGGGGGTCTGCAAATCCCTAATTTCAGTGCAGTGAATGAGATAGAGTAAAAAATACCCCGGGAGAAAATCTAAGCTTGTGAGTGCCAGAAAAGCGCAGGTGAATTACAGAAAGGCACACCGAGTCAGGAAAAGCACTCGCAGGGATCAGTGGGTGGGGATCGCCATCGTACTAAGCTGTATGTCATTCTCCTCTCAGAAACTTTGTCTTGCCTCATGAGCTACCGAACTCCTACAAACCCATCAATGCCCAGACTAGCTCCTGCTTGGAAGCTTAGGCTGGTTTTCCAACTTCTACCTGGCACTTTATCCAGCAGCTGCTGCGTCTTATCATCAGACTATTTACAATGCTGAGGGTCTGTAGGTGTTCAGTAAACGCTGAGTAAAAAACATTGGATTTTGAAAATAAAAAACCATAGAGGTGCTGGGCGCTGGTGGCTCAAGCCTGTAATCCTAGCTACCCAGGAGACTGAGATCTGAGAATCGAGGTTCGAGGTTCAAAACCAGCCTGGGCAGGAAAGTCTGTGAGACTCTTTTTTTTTTGGATCCGGTCGTGGGGGCTGAACTCTGGGCCTGGGCGCTGTCCCTCAGCTCAAGGCTAGCACTTTACCACTTGAGCCACAGCGCCACTTCCGGATTTTTCTGCTTATGTGGTGCTGAGGAATTGAACCCAGGGCCTCATGCATGCGAAGCAAGCGCTCTACCACTGAGCCACCTTCCCAGCCCTCTGTGAGACTCTTATCTCCAATTAACCCCTAGAAAACCGGAAGTGGTGCTGTGGCTCAAAGTGGTAGGGTGCTAGCCTTGAGCCAAAGAAGCTCAGACACAGTGCCCAGGCCTAGAGTTCAAGCCCCAAGACAGGCACAAAACCAAAAACACGACAGAGGCAATAAATATAAGAATTTTAAAAATGAGCTAGATAAAAAGAGATTCAGTGATAGGGAAGAGAGTTGTAAGGATTGAGAGGAAAAGGGATTATATATATATATAAAACAATAATAAATGTAAAATGACTAAAATAAAAATTAAACCTATATATTAAACTTATAATTTTTTTTACTCAAAACAGCACATAACACAAAACAACTCATTTTCTTTAGGTTACAAATTAGCCTTCTTTGCAGTAAATAATAAATTCCTTACAGTAGAGAACTCAGACCAGAGTATGCTCAAGCTCATACATACATATATATGTATATACATATGTAAGTGTATGTATATGAGTGGTGTTGGTTTTTTGTTTTTGTGTCTAGTGAAGGCTGGCCTTCCTACCTCATCTTTCTGGGTGCTGGAATTACAGACACCCGCATCACCATGCCCGGCTAAAGCACCAATATTGCTCTGGACAGATAAGAGCCAAGTGTTAAGTGTGAGCAATGACTTTCCCTTGCATGCATTATGAAGGGTGATGTTACGTGACTTCTGAGCCTTTGTGTGTGCGGAAATCACTAGATGTGGGGTGATGTTGCTGAGAGGTGGGGCTTTCATTTGAGACTCCGTCCCCCCCTTACAAAGGGTGCTCCCCACCAGCATGGATTCCAGAGACACCAGGTTGGTGTGGAGCTCACGCATTGTATTTGAGATGACGTTTTGCCCTTAGCCTTATGCCTTTACTGTGTTAGCTGGACAACACAATAAACAACTATAAACACCACTATACACACTCTAAACACCCCCGGCTTTTTTCTTTCTTTTTCACTTTTAAGGCATATACTGGGAT
This sequence comes from Dipodomys merriami, assembly GCF_024711535.1. Taxonomy (NCBI): domain Eukaryota; kingdom Metazoa; phylum Chordata; class Mammalia; order Rodentia; family Heteromyidae; genus Dipodomys; species Dipodomys merriami. Next base: position 9,980,810 of record NW_027204826.1, read on the forward strand.
TTGAACTCAGGCCTCACACTTGATAGGCAGGAGCTGTACCATTTTCTTGCACACCAGGCTGTTTTCCAGCTCACCATATCTCTACCTCTACCTCCCGAGAGCTGAGATGACAGGTATGAACTTCCAGGCCCAGCTCCCCTCAAATGTTCCCAACTGAATGTACACTGAATAGATACTGACTTTTTTTTTTTTTCAGGCTTTCCTACACCAGGCAGGCAAGCTATTGCCACAGCATTTCTGGGGTTCACAGAGCAATGAGAGATGGTGCCATGTCCCCAAGAGGGGGTGTATAGGTGGGTTCTGTGCAAACATTGCCATTTTACACAAAGGGATCAAGTGGCCTCAGATTTGTACTTTCAGAGTGTGTGTGGGGGGGAGTACCATTTCCCAGCGAATAAAGGGTGACTATTCCAACCCCTAAGCCTGGATGCTGGGATTACAGGTGTATGCACCTATACTCATCTGAGGCAACATCCCAGAGTCTCATCTGTAGCGGTTTGGCATTGAGATTGAAGCAGAGATCGTAAACCACAGCTCAGTTTCCCTTTTCATCCAAAGAAGAGGACTAGAGCCAGGCTTGTCTCAGAAGTCTGGCTGATGACATTCAGTTATTCCCAGTGGTCCCCAGGGGACTGACATCCAAACAAGTCTCTTCTAGCACTCATTTTGCTGAAGTTTGTGATTCAGCTCAAGAAAACTTCTGGAGCCTTCTTGATGAGCTCCCTGACTGACCCGGACATCCGGGGTGCCTAGGCTGCTGACAGATTTACTCCCTGAGTGCCTCCTGGACATCCAGGTCCTTGGAAAAAGACAGTGGAGCTTGGCAAATGAAGCCACAGCCATTTTTCATGAATGTGTTTAGAGCTATTTTTTTTTTAAGAGCTGGCCTGCCTTCTTATTTATGGCCCACAAGCCTAAGGGGAAGAAAAAGGGCTGACTCTATGAGAAGAGAGGAAGGGAGGGAGGGAGGTTAGGAGGGAGGGAGGTTGGGAGGGAGGGATGCCCTTCCATTCTGTCACAGAGGCCAAAACTGGGTAGGTATGTGACCTTCTACACTTAAAGGACAGAGGACAGGAGAGGCTGGGGCTGGGAGCTGAGTTCCTAGAGCCTAAGGAATGGGGAGAGAGATTGGGCTAAAGGCTTCACAATGAACGTACTTGGGTCCCCCGGGTAAAGGGGGTTTGACTTATGATAGTTTGACTTATAATGATATTTTTCACTTTCAGAATAGCATTCAGTGAATAACCCAGGGCATGCAATACTTCAGTATAAAATAATGTTTGTTCACCAGGCATGATGGCTCACACCTGTAATCCCAGCTACTTAGGAAGCATAGGTAGGAGGATCGTGGTCCAAAACAAATTCAGACCTTATCTGAAAAGTAACTAAAAGCACAAAGCACCCAGGGTAGGACTCAAGTGGTAGAGCATTTGCCTAGAAAGTACAAGGCTCTGAGTTCAAGCTGCAGTGCCACCACAGACAGACAGGCAAACAAACAGACTCAGATAGACACAGACACAGACAGACAAGCTTTGTGTTAGAGGATTTTACCCAACAGGTAGGTGAAGGTCTGCCTGGGCTGGCTTGGAACTGAGATCCTCCAGATCTCGGCCTGTTGAATACCTAGGATTCCAGGCCTGTGTCACCAGAGCCAGCTTGAAGTTAATTTTTTTTTTGATCAAGACAAATGGCCCTGGCTTGAATATATAATTCCAGATGGAGTTTGTTTTAGGCACATTTTGGTAAGTACAATAGGCATGGTTTTTTTTCATTTGTTTGTTTAGGGGTTTTTTGTTTGTTTTTGTCAGTTGTGGGGATTGAACTCTGGGCCTGGGCGCTGTCCCTGAGCTCCTCAGCCAAGGCTAGGGCTCTACCACTTTTGAGCCATAGTACCACTTCCAGTTTTCTGGTGGTTCGTTGGAGATAAGAGTCTCACAGACTTTCTGCCCAGGCTGGCTTTGAATCACAATCCTCGGATCTCAGCCACCTGAGTAGCTAGGATTACAGGTGTGAGCTACCGGCGCCCAGCTGATTTAAGACATTTAAGTGAAGACAAAAGTAAAGAGTACTGGAGGGGTGAATCTGATTGAGGTACATTTTATGTCATTCTTAGTGCCAACCTGAGGCCTTAGGCCTGAGCCCTGCTGCTTCTCTCCCCACCCTTGCACACAGCCCGGCCTTTGCTCCTGGGACCTCAGGGTCTCTCTTTACCCAGAATTCCTCAGTTCACATCTGTTGCCAGGAAGCAGAAAAACAGCACCTGAGTGCGGCACCTAGAGAAGGAATCCACCCACTGCGGCTGCTGCATGTTCCAGCATCGCCCACCCCAGCACCCTGACCCTCCCTCCCCAACAGACATCTGCTGTGGGGCACACGGCACCTTGGGATGGATAGAGGCAGGGAATCCGAAAACGCATCACCTTGCCTTCCTACCACTTGTTTTGCTGGTAAGAGCATTTTTCATCTGCTCTTTTCATATTTTTTCAAGAACACAGTGTAACTCTGTGTGTGTGTGTATTGTGTGTGTGTAAAACATTTAGGCAAATAGTCCAGAAGACAAAATTTTCAAGCCACAAATGTCACAACAAAGCCTTAGGGCCTGTGTTTCCTCCCTGTGCTTCATTCGCGTCCATCCGCCCCCAGCTCCTCCTGCACGGAGGTCTCGTGGTCTCTGGGCCATGGAACGAAACTGTGTCACCTGCCAGTCTGCCACCAGCGCTCACAAGATTGTGTGAGCAACCGTAGATTGAGTTTAAGCCATGGATAATTTTGTTAAGGCATGAGAGAGAGAGAGAGAGAGAGAGAGAGAGAGAGAGAGAGAGAGAGAGAACGAGAACCTTGTGAGCAACCTGTAGGTATAGTTAAGTCACAGATAATTTTGTCATGTCATATGAGAAACAGTGAGAGAGAGAGAGAGAGAGAGAGAGAGAGAGAGAGAGGGGGGGGACAGACAGAGGGAGAGGGAGAGGGAGAGGAAGAGAGAAGAGCTTGAGGAGTCTGAGAGAGAGAGGAGGGAGGGGGAGAAGAGTTTGAGGGGGCGGGGTGGGGTTGTGGGGTGCTAAGGAGGGCAACTGACAAGAAAGCCTGACACAAGATCTCCCTGGCTGATCTTCACAGGCTGCAGCAGCAGTTCCAGAGCTGGGAATTTTCTCCAGAACTTTCTACCTTCTGCACAATAGAGGACAGTATTCCTCCGGTGGGGAAAGTTCCCACAGTATCAGGATTGGACAGGAAAACCAGGCAGCTGTCCTTGGCACATGGGCAGCACAGAGCGGCCCGGGTCGAGTCTGACTGGGAACTCAAGAGGAGGAGGAAGAGGCTGTGGTCTCCGTGTCCACCAGGGACACGGCTGGTGGCAATTATGTGAATGCACCTGGAGGCCGGGTTCAGCAATGGCATCCATGAGCTCTGACGAAGGGTGGTGGTGACTAGCAGGAAAATTAGGAGCATTTGGGTGTTTTGTTTGTCTTGCCTGAGACTCAAGCAAGAATGTTTGCAGTAGTGAAGTCTGTAACAACAACAACAAACAACACCCGGGAAAGCGCTTGATGAGGTTCTGTGATCCAATGAACCTGGAGAGCAGTATTTAAAGACCAGACATGGCACTCTCCTGTACAGCTCCTCCCGTCGGCAATATTCTAGAACAGGATGTTATTCCACCCCCCTGAGTCTCCCCACCTCTGGAAACAAAAACCAAAACCTAGCATCAACTCAAATTTTCTACAAGGAATGGTCTGGAGAGTTATGGGGAGGGTAGAGTGCAGAGCGAGCTCGGGAGCGATGGGACAGACGGGAGGGGCTTCTCCTCCTGTTGCTCCACTTCCTTGGGTGGGGAGGACAGTCCTGCAGAGCAGGACCCCCACATGCTCAGTCCCACTTTATCACTGAGCCTGCCAGACCCATGTCTAGCCCTTGCTGGAACACAGACAGAAATCAGCAAAGAATACATTTTTTTTATTCTTTATTTTTGATCAGTCAAGGGGCTTGAACTTGGGGCCTGGGCGCTGTCCCTGAGCAATTTTGCTCAAGGATAGCATCTACCACTTTGAGCCACAACACCACTTCTGGTTTTCTGGTGGTTCAGTGGTGAAAAGAACCTCATGGACTTTCCTACCCAGGCTGGTTTTGAACCATGATCCTCAGATCTCAGCCTCCTGAGTAGCTAGGATTACAGGCATATCTTTGTACTCTTGTTATACTGTGAATGATCATGGGAGACAGGCATCAGATACTTTCATGTTGTAACAACCTCTGACAGGCTGAGACAGGACAAGACCAGGTGCCCAGCCATGAAATCACAGGAAAGAAAGCCCACAGCAGGCAGCGCTGATCTTGTTCCCACGCAGGTGGTACCAGGACTGGTCAGGAAAGAGGGAGGCCCAGCATGAGCAGAGTGGACCCCTCCGCCCCTGTACCCCACCTGGAAGGAGCTGAGTCTCGACAGCTCTGCCCCTGATAAGTGTCCAAGCCGGTGTCACACACAGGCCTGTCTCTCTTGGGGATTATGCTGTGCCAATGAATGAGACAACAAACAAATCCGTAGAAAAATATTTACATAGAGCCACTGTTGATTTCCTTTAAACACACTGGTGGTTTAACTCGCCATTTTTCTCAACAAGGCAACTTTTCTGGCTTTGAAATCAACTTTTAAGTTGTTGCTTTTGCCCAGAAATCTTATCTCCCCATGGCAAGGCAAAGATAGACAAAGATGGATTAAAAGCTCAATGGTATTCCTCAAAGGAAGAAATTGTGAATCATTATGACAGAGCACAAATAGAAAACAAATGCTGAATTTCTCCCCGAAGGCAAGACAGTCCAAGGCTAGGCTTGACTTCTGATTAGTATCATAAAACTGTACCTATTTGCAACAATGGAAATCATGAAGGATGACTGACAGAAGCTGGAGGAGGTGGGGAGGGGGGTTGTCTGTGAACTAACAAATCATTTTTGTTTCATCTTCCCAGCCAGATGTGTCCCAGTGGCCCAGCCTGGGGCTGTGTCCTCTGGTCATTCATTATTCATGATCACACAAGTGAATCAGGGTTGCCCTGGTTACGGTGGGGCTTGTCTGGGGGTGGGGGGCCGATGGGCTGGGGCTACATAATTGGTGTTGGCTTGGTTACTGGAAGCTTTCAATTCTGAGATGAGATTGTGGGTGATAAATGCAGCTACAAGCCTCAGGAGAAGAAATCCTGACAGGCTTTGGAGAAAATGAGACAGTCACAAAATTAACATGGGCCATGAATGGTCACAAAATTAACATGGGCTGCTAGATGATAAGCCAGTAAGTATCTCAAAAACAACAATAAACCCAAACCCCAAGCCAAAAAACCATAATTCTGACAGACTAGGTGATAACAGAAAAACTAAGTAGTCCAGGAAAATAATAAGGGCCTTCAAAAGTAATGACAAATTGAATCTAGAGTCAAATTTGATCATCTCAACTACCTGGACAACTCTGAATGCAGAGTTTGCTACACAGATTGCACATAGTCCTCCAGGACAGCACCCCACCCTCCCACCCCCAGATGTTGCCTGAGTCCCGGTCACAACTCTGAGCTGGGCACTGGCAGCATGGAGGTTGCCCCACAACAGATTTTTGAAGGAAAGAGAGAGAGAGAGAGAGAGAGAGAGAGAGAGAGAGAGAGAGAGAGAGAGAGAGAGAGAGAGAGAGAGAGAGAGAGAGAGAGAGAGAGAGAGAGAGAGAGAGAGAGAGAGAGAGAGAGAGAGAGAGAGAGAGAGAGAGAGAGATATGCATTAAACCAGCAGGAAGAAGAATCAGGAGCAGAAGGTCACAATCCAGCCTGGGGCCATTGGGAGAGGTCCAGCACCCTTCAGGCCACTTTAGAAGTCAGAAATGTGACTGTAAGGGGTTGGAGGCAGGGCTCCAGTGAGTGAAAGCAGTAGGTGCTGAGTTCAAATTCCAGTCTCAGATCTAAAAAGAAAAAAGAAAAACAATGTGTCTGAGAGCAGGTGGAGGACAGTTTTGCAGGTGGAGTCTGGTCTTAGGTCTGAGGAGCAGAACTTGCACTCATGCCCAGGACTTAGGTTGGAGGAAAACAAAAATAAAATGTATCTGCTAGTTGGAGCTAAGTCAACCAGAACGCTGCCCCTGGGAAGGTGTAAAGTGAGCAAAATAGGCCTTCGGAAAATAGGACAGAGAAAAGTGAAAGCATAACCAGTGAAATAAAAGCTTAAAATACTATATTCCTTAAAAAAACAAAACCCTGCCAGACACCTGTAGCCAATGTGAGATCTGAGGATCACAAAAAAAAAGTCTGTAGGATTCTTCAATTAACCAGCAAAAAGCTAGAAGTGGAGCTGTGGCTCAAATAGTAGAGGGCCAGCCTTGAGTGAGTAAGTTAAGGGACAGCAAGTAAGTTAAGGGAGTTCAAGCCCTGAGTTCAAGCCCCCTACTGCTACAAAAGAAAGAGATGGATTTGGGGGGGGGCGGGTAATGGAGGGAAGGGAAAGAAGGAAATAAAGAGACAGCAAGAAAAAAGAAAGCATAGATTGAAAATCAATAGAGAGAAAAAATTAACAGGATAAATAATCAAAAGATCTTCAAACCTGCCAGGCACCACTGCCTCATGCCTGTAATCCCAGCTACTCAGGAGGCTGAGATCTGAAGACGGCAGTTCCAAGCCAGCTCCAGCAGGTCTGAAAGAGTCTGTATCTCCAATTAAGATTCGTATCTCCAATTAACCAGCAAAAAGCCAGAAGTGGAGCTGTAGCTCAAGTGGTAGAGAGCCAGTTCTCAGTGAAAAAGCTTAAAGACAGTACCCAGTCCCTTAATTTAAGGCCTAGTACCCCCCCCCACACACACATAAAGGATTTTTAAAACTTCTAGTAGCTTTATGATATGTCACATTCTCTGATTTAAAGTGTATAGGTTACTGAAGTTGAATATATTGATGGAGAACTGCAAACAGTATTGAGATATTTTTCATCTCTCCAGAAAAAAGCTCAAATCCTCTTCCCAAACTCCCCATTTCCTCCAGAGGCTCCCAGCTCCAGGAAACTATTAACCTATTTTATATTTCTAAATATCTTCTAAGAACTTTATGTTTCATCTATTAAGGGCTATTCCTGAGCCAGGCACTGATGGCTCATGCCTGTACTTTAGCAACTTGGGAAGAGGCTGAAAGTGGGAAGATCCCAGTTCAAGGCCAGCTTGAGAGAAAAATTCAAGAAATGCCTTCCCATCACACAGCCAACCCATGGTGCCCCACTCCTTGTCATTCTAGGGGCTAATATTTGGAGGATTACAGTTCTAGATCAGCCTAGAGAAGAACAAGAGTGTTTGTAATTCCAGCCATGAAGGAAAAATCTAAAATTAGGCAGAGCTTGGCTCAGGTGCATGCCTGAGAAAGAAATGAGTTCTATCTAACCAGAGAAAAGAAACGAGTTCTATCTAACCAGAGAAAGAAATGAGTTCTATCTAACCAGAGAAAAACAGGGCTGGAGGCATGGCTGAGGAGTATCATACCAGCCAAGGTCCTGAGTTCAAATTCCACTCCCTCCAAAGAGTATTACCAGTAACTATAACAATAAATCAGCAAAGAGTAAAAGAATGTTATGAAAACATATGTTAACCAGAACTGCTCAAAAGAATAGATAAAAACAGATATGTTAACCAGAGAATGGATATCAAAACCAGACAAATCAGCTTCAAAAAAAAAAAAAAAGCAAAAATCACAGACAATTCTTGTCATGGGAACTGAGTCACAGGTCAAACCAAATGCATGCAATTTCATCGTGAGAAGTCAATATCATCCTTCCGATGTGAAAACTAGACAAAGAGTGCATCCAAAGGCAACCTGTAAGTTCATCTCACTGATGAATTTAGATGTGCAAATTCTTCAATAAAACATTAGCCAAGTGAAGAGCGAATAGGAAGTGGGCCTTAAGGTGGGGGTAGGGGGCTGTGTCTACAATGCAATATGAGAAAATCAATGTATGCAAACCACTACATTAATAATCCAGAGGAGGAAGGTCATCTGATCACCTCCACAGAAGATGATAAAATTTATACGCATTTGAAATCCTAGCAAGCCAGGATGGAACAAAATGTCTTAAGTTAACTGATAAGGACATGTCTTCACTTAGAGATTCACAGCAAACACTATGCTAACTCGGAAGCCATCTTGTGAAAGCCAGGAATAAGCATAGGTAGGAAAAGTCCCTAGTGGTCAATCTTTTTTTTTTTTTTTGGGTCGGTCATGGGGCTTGAACTCTGTCCCTGAGCTCTTCAGCTCAAGGCAAGTACTCTATCACTTGAACCACAGTGTCACTTTCAGTTTTCTGGTGGTTAACTGGAGGTGAGAGTCTCACAGAGACTTTTCTGCATGAGTTGGCTTTGAACCTCGATCCTCAGATCTCAGCTTCTTGAGTAGCTAGGATTACAGACATGAGCCATGGGTGCCTGCCCTATTGGTCAATTTTTTGTTCCATCCATCAGCAACACAAGCAGAGGGGCACATCCTTCCAGAGCAGATGCAGCCTTAGCTCCAGAAATGGCCTGAAAGTTTCCTCTGTGAATGTTTGAGTCCAGACCATTAGAGAGGACTGTGACAGTGGCCGATGGAGCATGTCTGGATCATGGAAGCACCACCCAGGGCAGTAGGCTACAAGTTTATTCTGAAAACCTCTGCTGGACAACTGGTGCTCAGGGTTCTAGAAGAATCTCCTTTGTGAGGATAGCACATAACAAGTGTAACTGACAGGGTAAGTAGAGTCGCTGGGCCTTCCAGTGGTTTGGAGAACCCCTGCTTCTCCTGTCCTGTGTTCAGTATCACTCACTACATGGCTGGACTGATTAGGGGAAATCATCTTAAGTAGGCACCATAGCTCATGCCTAGAATCCTGGCTACTTGGGAGGCTGTAGTTTGAAGCCAGCCTGGGTAGGAAAGTCATGAGACTCTGATCTCCAATTACCCACCAAAAAGCCCTAAGTGGAGCTGTGACTCAAGTAGTACAGTGCTAGCTTTGAGCAATGCCCAAGACCCTGAGTTCAAGCCCCAGTACCATCACACATGCATGCGCACATACACACACACACTCACACACACAAACACACTCACACACACACACACACACACACACACACACACAGAATCTTAATGATCTCTCCAGCTGCAGGAGATAATATTTAAATGATCTATTCTGACAAATTACAGGATCAAGGGCTTAACAGTGCACTCAACATTAAGTTCCGTTAAGTGTAAATAACAAAGTCTGCTCACAGGCCATTTGTACTTATTAGAAAATAAAACAATTATCATGAAATGTGCCTGTCAGAGCCACAAAATATTCCAAGGACCCAGTGCTAAACTTAAAAATATGCACCGTCCACCTGCGTACTTTTTTAAATTATGAAACTGAAACGATATTTATAGCAAAGTAAATCTCAGATCTGTGGCATTTTAAGATATTAAGAAGGAATAAAACTCTGAAATGCCAGAGAAACAGTGGAAAAATTGTTTATAATTTTAAGGGTATGGAAGGTTTCCCTAGGCAAGCCAATATAATAAAGAAACTGCAAGGGTGACAATGCATAGATGAATAAAAACAAGGTGAGCATGATATAAAATTTCCCTACAGAAAAAACAAAACACCATTAAAAACAAGTCAAAGCTAGGCACTGGTGGCTCATGTTACTAGCTATTCAGCAGGCTGAGATCTGAGAGTTGTGCTTTGAAGCCAGCCTGGGGAAGGAAAGTCCCTGAGGCTCTTATTTCCAATGAACCAGCAAAAAGTCAGAGATGGAGCTGTGGCTCACGTGGTAGAGAACTGGCCTTACGCATTCAGGCCCTGAATTCAAGCCCTACTATTGGCACACATCAGAAAACAAATAATATAAACCAGTATAGAGATGTCGATTTTTCAATAAAGAAATTAAAATTTCACAAGATCCTACTTTGTTTTGGTCAGATTGGCAATGATAAAAAAATATTTTCTGGTGACACATGCTAAAGTCTGCATGAATTTGGGTAACCAGGCACAGTTACATTCTGCTGGAAAAGTGTCCCGTGGTGTCTTGTTTTTGGATAGCAACATAGGAATAGTTTGACACACACACCTGAACTGTTGCACATGCTCACTGGCTTCAAGACTGCTCTGACAGTTAGCTTTCTAGGTCTCTCTCTCTTTTTTTCTTTTTTAAATTCTAATTGTTAATTTAAAGGTGATTCACACAGTTACACAAGTCATGTAAAGAGTACATTTCTTTTTGGACAATGTCACCCCTCCTCTTGTCTAAATCGCTTTTGTACTCAGCACCATGGCCAGTTCCCCACCACAGCCTCAATCTCCACTCGGTATTTATTGAGTAATGGAACTGAACAAAGGATGATATTCTTTGCCATGCTCATTTGAACAGAATGCCCCTAACCTATCCTTTGTTAAGGGAGGGTGAAACAAACAATTGCACATGCATCCAGGGGCATTCTCCACCATTCTCCAGGCAACAGCTGAGAAAAATCTCCAAGAGTTGATACAGAAATATGATTCGCGCCAGCAATTCTAGCTACTCAGGGGGCTGCAATCTGAGAATTGTGGTTTGAAGCCGGCCTGGGTAGGAAATCCCATGAGAATCTTATGTCTAATTAACACTAAAAAAAAAAAAAAAGCCAGAAGTGGAGCTATGGCTCAAATAATAGAGCACTAGCTCAAGGACAGTGCCCAGGCCCTAGGACAGGTACACAAAAAACAACAAAACCAATTATCATCAAGTTCCCTGATTGATGGATAAAAGCTATGTGAATCCAGGTACTGGTGGCTCACGCCTTTAATCCTAGCTACTCAGGAGGCTAAGATATGAGGATCACAATTCAAACCCAGCCCAGGCAGCAAAGTCTGTAAGACTTTTATCTCTCTCTAAGCTACCAGAAGTGGAGCTGTGATTCACACAATAGAATACCAGATTTGAGTGAAAAAGCTAAGGGACAGTGCCCAGGCCCTGAGCTCAAGGTTCATTGCTGGTACCATAAGTAAAGACATACATATATACATGCATGCATACACACACAAAGTAATGTGAGGGCTGGTGTGCAGAGCAGACTTCCATGTGTATATAAATGTTCCATGCACAAAAATCTGCATAGACAAAGGCTAGAAAGACTAATAAAACAACTTGTGGAAGCAAGGGTGTTTCATAGCAATCCGGAATAAGACATTGGCTTTTGCTATATAACTTTTTTTATTCAGAGAAATGGAGTGAGTTTCAAATTATGCAGTGGGTGGGTGTGGGGAGGGGAGAAGGACATCAACACTACACTTGCCCTATGGATATGTTCTGCATAATTTAAAGGAAAGAAAAACTGGAGTGAAGATGTTGGAAGCAATTTTGGATTTTAAAAAAAAGGCCTACACTGCATGCCTCAGTGGACAGCAATCCTTCCTCGAGCTTGTCTACAAATTTAATATGTTTCTAATTCAAACCTTAAGAACATTGCCCCCCCCCTTTTTATGGTCTGAGACTGGGACTTGAACTCAGTACCAGACGCTTTTGCTCACTGGCTAGTGCTCTACCAACTGAGCCACCCCTCCAAGCCCAAAATCACTCTTCTTGAGTCTGGCTCCTCTCAAATAATACCAAAGCTTGTCTAGAAGACTAAATATTTAAGTGCTTTTGTGAGTAGTAAATTAAAAGTTTGTGTGAATAGGGTTTCCTCTGCCAGTTATACAGATGAAAAAGTCAAGGTAATTAAACTGGTATTGTTCCAGAAGATGAATCAACAGTGAAATGGAACAGAATAAAAGGCAACAGATAGATAGCTGGCACAACCCACTGGCCAGGGATGTGCATATATATAATTAAGCCAGGAGGGGAGATATGGGTCATCTTTGGACCATCCAGTGTACATTTTCTGCTGTTTACTGCCACACATGACTTCCTAATTTTAATTTGGGGATTACCTGAATCCTAGTGGGTTCATTCTGGTGGGGCAGTGAAGCAGATTCCTGTCTTCCTGAGTGTTTTCTGCTCAAGGCTAGGACTTTACTACTTTGAGCTACAGCTCCACTTCTGGATTAATTGGAGACAGGAAACTAATGGACTTTTTTTGGTCCAAACTGGCTTTGAACCATGATCCTCTGATCTCAGCCTCCTGATTAGGATTAGAGGCACGAGCCACAGGTACCAGGCTGAGAGCCAGTTAACTAGGAAAATTTACAGAAGGCAATCAACCCAACTAAAATTCCTTGAACAAGTAGAAAGAAATCTTTTCTTTACCCAACTGAAAAGCTAAGAACTAAAGTGAACATTTACATGAGAACCCAGGAATACAATGAAATGATCTTTCAGCTAGCTCTGGTGCAGAGCTTAATGGAAAGGTTTGTGTTTTGTTACTCACCAACTGGCAGCCTTCTAGCGAGCTGACTAGCTGAGCGTTCTGACAGGAGAGGATGGAGCCTGCCAAATTCAGCATCACACACACACCCGACAGCAGCATGAAAAAGGTGATCTGGACACAAACCAAACACAAACTCGATTATTCACTTGTAGAGGCTCAAGGGAAAGACTGTGACTGGGTGTGACAAAAACCTTTTGATTGGTCAAATAATGACACGAATGACATTCATGTATTTTCCAGGATAGAAAGGGAGAAAGTCTTGGTATTGAAATGCAAATGGAAGCATCAACATAATTTCAGTTTCCTGTAGATGACAGACAAGGTTGGAGGTAATGGTGTGCCTTCTAGCTAGGAACAAACCTGGTGACCTTGTTTTTAGATTCCATTCTCCATAAAAGGAACTAAAGCTCCTAAAAGAAATGGCTCATTCCAGTTGAGCCAGAGAAGGTTCAAGATAAGGCTGAAAGAACTTTTAAAGAATGGGGGTGAGGAATGATAGAGATGCAAAGGCAGGCTAAAGGGCTTTCACTGGCCAAATCATTTCAGTATATATCCAAAAGAATCAAAATGTTTATTTATTCACAGTCCAAATTATGGATCAGAATAGGTGTCCATGAACAGATGGATGAATAAAGAAAAGGTAATAGATGTGCACAATGAGTGTTCACTCAGTCATGAAGAATGAAGTGATGGACTGAGAACATGGCTTAGTGGTAGAGTGCTTACCTAGCATGTATGAAGCCCTGCGTTCGATTCCTCAGTACCACATACACAGAAAAAGCCAGAAGTGGCACTGTGGCTCAAGTGGTAGAGTGCTAGCCTTGAGCACAGAGGGGCTCAGAAACAGAGGCCAGGTACTGAGTTCAAGCCTCAGGACTGGCAAAAAAAAAAAAAAAAATGAAGTAAGGTCATTTCCTGGAGAATGGATGGAATTGGAGGTGATTATGTTACATGAAAGTAAGTAAGTAAGTCAGACTCACCAAGACAAGCAGCAGTACATGTTTTCTAGTGGTAGATAGAGAGAAACCAAACCAAAGGAAGTTATGAAAGCCAAAGGGGGAGGTGGAAGGAGAAGGGAAAAGGGCAGAAACTTGGAAGAGAAGAAAAAGTAACTGGGTAATCAGTTCATTGTGTGCTTATATGAAAGTGTCATGATGTAACTCCTATCTACATAATTCAATGCGTGCCAATTAAAAAGAAAACACACAATGATAGTAAGATTATAATCCCTAAGTCTATATAGGTACATATAGACATTTTGGTGAGGAATGCAATATTCACAGAGTTCCAAGTTATCTCACAGAAGTAGCTCATGATTGCAATCCTACCTACTCAGAAGGCTGAGAATCAGAAACAGTTCAAAGCCAGCCCAGGCAGAACAGTCCATGAGACTCTTACTGTCAATTAACTACTACCATAAAGCCAGAAGTAGGGCTGTGGCTCGAGTAGTAGAGCACTAGCCTTGAGTTAAAAACAAACAAAAAAACCCACTAAGATGAATGCCTAGTCCCTGAGTTCAAGTCCCCGTACCAGCACATAAATAAAGAATTAGGCTAGGTGTTTCAAATGTTAATATCATGGAGAAGGTATTAAGAACTGTTTGTAAATTGAGGGGGACTAAAGAAACACGAAGGCTAAGTGAACTTAAATACTTTAGAAAACAAAATTCTCAACTTTTCTGCAAGTCTGACATTTTCTCTTAATAAATTAGCATAACCTCAAAAACCAAGAATGATAATATAGGGAAGTTTTAGTCTAATTCCCTTTCCTGTCAACAATATAAAATTTTCATATTGTTTTGGGGCTTGAACTCAAGGCCTGAGCACTGTTCCTGAGCTTTTCAGTCAAAGCTAGCACTTTATCACTTTGAGCCACAGCTCTACTTAAGAGTGTTCTGGAGATTAATTGGAGGTAAGAGTCTCACAGACTTTCCTGCCTGGACTGGCTTTGAATTTTGATTCTCAGATCTCAGCCTTTTTTTTTTTTTTGCCGGTCGTGGGGCCTGAACTCTGGGCCTGGGCACTGTCCCTCAGCTCTTCAGTTCAAAGCTAGCATTCTACCACTTATGCCACAGCACCACTTCTGGCTTTTTCTGCTTATGTAGTGCTGAGGAATCGAACCCAGGGCCTCATGCATACAAGGCAAGCACTCTACCATTGAGCCACCTTCCCAGCCCCCTCAGATCTTAGCCTCTTAAGTCACTAGGATTACCGGTGTGAGCCATCAGCACCTGGAAAAAATGACAAATCCTTAGCAAAAAACAATTTCAAAAACTCTCAATAATAACAAGTAGTATTTGTGGCAGGAATGCATGAATAGATACTAGAAAATTCTACTGGAGTTAATTAAAACTCTTAAATCATATTAAGCAGATGAATAATGAGCATAAAACAAATTTTCAGTCAATCATTTTTCTAAACATCTTTAAGTAAGCTAGGAATAGAAGGGAAATTAAATAACTCAATTAAAGATACTTATCAGAAAAAAAAAAAACTTGACAACATAAACATCCAATATGCAAACTCCAGATTATTCCCTGTAAAACTGGGAATAAGAAAATCTGAGCTCGGGCTGGGAAGGTGGCTCAGTGGTAGAGCGCTTGCCTTGCATGCCTGAGGCCCTGGGTTCAATTCCTCAGCACCACATAAGCAAAAAGAAAAAAGCCGGAAGTGGCGCTGTAGCTCAAGTGGTAGAGCGCTAGCCTTGAGGTGAAGAGCTGAGGGACAGCGCCCAGGCCCAGAGTTCAGGCCCCACGACCGGACGCAAAAAAAAAAAAAAAAAAAGAAAATCTGAGCTCTGCTAAAAGTACTGCTTCCCAAAAGTGTATAGCAGTTTCAGCCAACATGATGAAGAATTTAAGAATTTAAGCATTTTTAAATTCTAGGTGTAAGAACTGGAAAACAAGTTTAACATAATCATGCTATAGAATTAAAACTTGGTATTAGCAAACAGCAAATGAACCTTAGACCTGTCCATAAATTCCTTATATGGGACACTGCTATAGAATACAAAAAAAAATTACAAATGTGGAATTTTAAAAAAGGCTAAAATATTGATGACAGGCTATATAAGAAAAATAGAGAAATGTTATTTATATCTCACAACATATAAAAATCATTGAAAATATAGTGAGAATCAAAACTGAACACTTACAAAACACTGTGGAAAAAAGCTTTTCAGTTGCTAGGATTAGAAAAATTAAATATTCTGGGGCTGGGAAGGTGGCTCAGTGGTAAAGTGCTTGCCTTGCATGCATGAAGCCCTGGGTTTGATTCCTCAGCACCACATAAGCAGAAAAGGCTGGGAGTAGCACTGTGGCTCAAGTGGTAGAGCGCTAGCCTTGAGCTAAAGAGCTGAGGGACAGCGCCCAGGCTCAGAGTTCAGGCCCCACGACCGGACCCCCCCCAAAAAAGAAAAATTAAATATTCTTATTAGCATTAGAGCATTAGACAGATGCCAGTGATTCATGCTACTCAGGAGACTGAGATCTGAAGATTGTGGTTCAAAGTCAACTTGGGCAGTCCATGAGACATTTTTCTAATTAACCAGCAAAAAGCCGTAAGTAGAGGTGTAGCTCAAGTGGTAGAGGGGATAGCCTTGAGTGAAAAAAGCTGAGTTCAAGCCCCAGTAACCAGCAAATAAATGTCCTTAAAACACCATGATACACTTATACACTTAAGTCATCTGCATGACAAGAAAAATAACAATTTAGAAAACATCTGCAATGAATATGGAGAACAGAGCATTTACAAAGGGATAACAGAAAAAAATGTCTAACATAGAAATCTGATGGTCAAAGGGTGTAAGAGCAGGTCGTGGGGCCTGAACTCTGGGCTTGGGCACTGTCCATCAGCTCAAGGCTAGTGCTCTACCACTTGAGCCACAGCGCCACTTCCGGCTTTTTCTGCTTATGTGGCGCTGAGGAATTGAACCCAGGGCCTCATGCATGCAAGGCAAGCGCTCTACCACTGAACCACCTTCCCAGCCCCTAGAAGGAAGATTTTTTTTTTTTTAGCAATCACCAAGAAGTAACACCTGCAAGTTAAGGCCAGTCAAGACACACACACACCAGAATGGCTGTACAGGACAAGTGTTCATAAGGGTTCCTGGGTGTGAATGACTGGCAGCCAAGCCAACAAATCTGTAAAATGCTGGTGAGTATAGAACTTAATAAAGCTCAGGAACCATCTGGCAATGGCCCCTATTTGTTTCTTGGTGCAGGAACTCACACATCTGGACAGGTATTTAAGGAAACCCTGTAAGCTGACTACAAATAAAAAGAAAAAAAAACAAAAAACAAAAAACTAGAAGGGGCCTAACTGCCCAGCAATTAGGAAAGGGAAAAACCAACTATTGTCATTTAAACTATTGTGGTCTCCTCCCCATAATATAACAACTAAAATGAACAAATCAGACATGGATGTGTCCCCATTTTGAAGTTGCAGACACAAAGGACAACTTCAAGTTGTGAAAGACCACAAAATAAAAGCGCGTCTATTTGAAGTATATACCCATTTTGAAGTTATAAAACCATACAATGAATGATATCCATACTCTGGTCGCCTCTGGAAAGGGTATGGGCAAGATATAAAAGCTTCATCTAATGCAAGTAACAATTCTATTTGCCAGCTACATGTGAGCGCTAGGAGTGTGGTAATAACTTATTCACTGCTTAGGTGCGTAATAACTTATTCACTGCTTAGGTGCACACAGGTGAGTTAGTCACTGAGGTTAAGAGAACCAGTAGGCAGGTGATTTTTACACTGAAATAAAACGCAGACCAAGGAGGAATGCCCTCAAGAACAAACTGGAGTCCATGGGTGAAATAAATGCAAATCTCTTCTCCAAAACAAATGCCACTCTTCCAAGTGACATTCATTTCATTATTTTTAATGAACTTCACTTTTATCCTCAGGGAAATGGACTGATTTACAACTCCTTTGAAAACAACCCAGATGTGGTGGCTTGCACCTGTAATCCTGAAGAATGGAAGTTCAAAACCAGCTTGGGCAATAAAAGTCTACAAGACTCCATCTTTTACTAGCAAAAAACTGGGCTCCATGCATGGCTCAAGTGGTAGAGCTGCAGCCATAGCAAGAAAGCTGAAAGTTTAAGTCCTGGTACTAGTACACACACAAAATCACTCACTGAACAAAAATGTATTTTGTAAACATTATCTAGCTAGATGTGGAGAAATGCAAGGAGACCAGATACCATGAACCCCTTCTCTCTCATTTAATCCATATAGCTATGACATTTCCCCCCTCATTTTACAAGAAATTGAGGCAGTTTAAAGCTCATTCCCAAACCACCATGCTGACAACTTTGTATGGGGTGTAACTGCAGCTCAACTATAACCTGAAGAGTCATCATCTCATTGCTCTGCATTACAATGCTCTCTTGTTCTGTTTGGCTGTCCTCATATCAGTTTTCCCACATACTCACTCAGTGGCATCAGACTAAAAGATAATAGTTGTAACTTTGGAGCTAATAATCATTCTTCTTGGAATGACTTAGAAAAAGGAAAACAACAAAAAGTAACCTAAGAACAAGAAGCTCATTTAAAAAGCATTAAGGTAGCCAAGTGCCAGTGACTCACGCCTGTAATCCTAGCTACTCAGAAGGCTGAGATCTGAGGATCAAAGTTCAAAGCCAGCCAGGGCAAAAAAGGCTTTATGAGACTCTTATCTCCAATTAACCTCTCAAAAACTAGAAGTGATGTGGTGGCTCAAAGTGCTAAGAGCACTAGCCTTGAGCAAAAGAGCTCAGGGCCAGTGCTCAGGCCCTGAGTTCAAGCCCCATGACCAAAACACAAAACAAAAACCCAAACAGCACAAAGGGCCAAATGCTGGTGGTTTATGCCTGTAATCCTAGCTACTCAGGAACCTGAGATCTAAGGATTTCTGCTCAAAGCAAGTCAAGCAGGAAAGGCTCTTATCTCCAATCAATCACAAAAAAAGCTGGTATTGGAGCTATGGCTTGAGTGGTAGAAGACCTGCCTTGAGTGTAAAAGCTAAAGGACACTGCCTAGATCCTGGGCTCAAACCCCAGTACTGGCATAGAAAGGAAAAAAAAAAAATTAAGGAATAATGTCACATCAACCATACCAGAGACTTTGCCAAGAACATCATACAAACTTCTGATCTACTTATAAAAAAGTGGCATACATGCTGTAAGAACACTGTTTCCTCTTTACAGGTTAAGAATGTCTGTGTGCAAACTAAGAAACCTAACTTCAATTCCTATGATTGAGCTAGGATCTGCACCTACCCAAATACCCAAATGGACATGGCTAATCACCATGCAAGTTTTACACTTTGTTGGGACCCACACTGAAAAATATATTTGCCATTATGATCCAACACACAGGTGAAATGTCTACAAAACGCTATTTACAAAGGTGTGGTGGGTGGTGCATATCTGTAATCCCAGCACACAGGGGGGCAAAGGCAGGATTTCCAGTAAGACGTGCCAAGGTTACAGAGTTCCAGATCAGTTTGGGCTATACAGTAAGACCTTGTCTCAAAACAAAATAAAACGGCCCTATTTACCTTAGGAATAACATGCTGTTTATAAATCATTACATTTCTTTAATAGTTGTAATTTGCAAAGTAAAAAAAAAAACCTCCAGGATTTAAAAATGCTTAACTGTCTCCATAAGACTACCAAAAAAAAGAAAAACAAAAAACAAGTAGAGCCAAGCAACAGAGCTGAGTAATAACTATGAACATAAAAAGTAATTCAGAGAAAATACATTATGTATAAACAGTGCTTGGACCTATGCTTAACAATTACATATTGTAAGGGATATTTTAAAAAGTTGTATCAATGAAGATAAGTTTCTATTTTTATTTTTTTGTAAAGACTTAATTTTCCTTACAAGCTCGAGTTAAGCAACCAGATAGTACTCTGCTTTTATTATTATTACTTTTTTGGCACCAAAGCAACTTGTTCTTTCTTAAATATCTCTTCAAAAAAAAAATCACAGAACAGTTTCCCAACTAAAAGTTAGTATACACTTTATACATACATATATACATACAAAAGAAAAACAGTAAAATAAGCAAAACTGTTCTTTCAATCCGTTCACAAGTGAAAATGTTGGCAACAAATAAAACAACGCTCCTCCAAAGACCATGCGAGCCACATCCTTCCCACCCCTTCCCCCGAATTCTTTCAGTGTATGACATATTAATGGGAGTGTGGGGGAGGGTCCCCATCTCCATGTCTCCACCCCCCCTCCTTTCCCCGGAGTCAGGAGGACGGGGCCGGGGCGCTGGACGGGGGTCTAGCCCTGTTCTCTTCATCCATCAAAGCCTCGCAGTACTGCACGGGCCAGTCCTTGGGGTCCTGGTTGTGGATTTTGGCCACGAACTTCAACACTTTCATCTTGCTCGTCTCCAGGTTGGTGCGGGGACCCCACTGCAGTTCGTAATCCACGGGATCCGTGTGGGGGATGCGCCGGTACTCCAGGTACCGCTGCCGCACGAAGTCCTCTGTGATGAGTTTCTTGGGGTCCCCGAAGATGAGGTGCCGCTTGGTGGGGTACACCCCCAGGCGCCGCAGGAAGTCCCAGACCTCCGTCTCGGTGATGGTGTTTCCCTTCATGAAGATGAGGCCCAGCACGATCATGAGCAGGCCGGCGGCGGGCGTGCCCTGGTCGCCGCGCACCTCGGCGTCCTCCTCCACGGGCTCCAGCGTGTTGACCAGGATGTAGGCGTTGCTGCGCGGCTCCAGCTCCACCAGCTCGTAGCCGAACACGTCGCGCAGGCGCCCGGCCGCCAGGCGCAGCAGCTCCGGGAACACGTCCTTGTAGTCCCCGACCACGTGCTTCAGGATGTCGGTCCGCTTGATCGGGATCTTCTTCTGGTCCTTCACCAGCAGGAACTGCACCAGCTCCGCCACCTTCAGTTCCAGCTGTTTCTGGGTCCGGGGCCCCACGGCCGGCGCGGCCTGGACCCGGCGGCCTCCACCAGGCCCCGGCGCCGGCGCCGACCGGGCGTCCGGCCCGCGGGACGTGCTCGGCGCCTCCTCCGAGACGTCAGCGCTCGGCGACGGGTGGTCTCCGCCGCGACCTCGCTCTCGCTCCCGGTCGGCCAAGGCGAAGGCGCTGGGGCGACCTCGGCTTCGCGGGATTTGCGACATGTCCCCGGGCAGCCGAGCCGGCCGCGGAACTCCTCCGCTGAGGCCCCGCGAGGCTCCGCTCGTAACGGTCCGGAGCGAGGGGGGGGGGGGGGAGGCGAATGCGCCTGCGCGGCGCCGGGCGAAGTTACGGAGGGCGCGCGTTGCGGCCGGCTGAGCCTGCGCGTGTTGCGTCACGAGGACGCGTCCGCAAGGCAGCCCTGGGGGCGGGGGGCCCCGCGGCGGCGGCGGCGGCGGCGGCGGCTCCTCCTCCTCCTGCGCATGCGGGAAGGGAGGGAGGGAGGGAGGCCGCTGCAGCTTGTCTGGCCTTATCAGTGGTTGTCACTGAAAACACTTGAACTAAAACCCTTCAGAAGTACACGGCTAAACTCTGGGGCGCACATGCTTAGGGGTTGCTTGGGTTTTTGTTGTTTTTGTTTTGACATTACTGGGATTTGAACCCAGGGACTCATGCTCCTGATCATTAGAAGCAGGTATTTTCTCTGCTGTGCCTAGGAGTTTATAAGACAAGCTTTGCTCAAATGGAGAACGTCTTCCCTGAGCTTTACAAACTTAGATTCTCTGCATTAAACTTTACCAGCCAATCAACTATGAATAAACCAGAATGCCAATAACACATTTCCTTTAATGCTGTTTTTTTTTTCTTTTCTTTTTTTGTGTGCCAGGCCTGGGGCTTGAACTTGGGGCCTAGGTGCTCAGGGCCGGGGTACCATCCCTGAGCTTTTTCACTCAAGGCTAGTGCTCCACCACTTGAGTCACACCTCTACTTCTGACTTTTTGGGTGCTTGACTGGAGATTAGTGTCACAGACTTTCCTGCCTGGCCTGGCTTCAAACCAAGATCCTCACAACTCAGCCTCCTGAGAAGCTAGGATTACAGGTGTAAGCCTCTGGCACCTGGCTTCCAATGTTTCTAGCTCAGTCAGGCAAATTTATCTTTTGGGAGACATGGTCCTAGAAACTGCTTTGGACCCATAACTAGAATTTTAGATGAAATGTTTAAGATGGATGCTACAAAGCAGGGGGAAATTGCTCTCTCAAGAGATTAACACTTAATTTTGGGCATCAGTGATCAAGAATTGCAGTAATAGGCATTTCCTAAATTTCTCCATTTTAAGGCTCAATAAAAAAGAAAGGACATCCAAGTATCATCCCTTATTATCTGTGATGTGTGTGGTTTGTATATGTTTTTAATCATGTAACTCTTAATAGCCAAAATGAGTCATTTCATTAACTCTAACCATCAGCAGTTGGCTGCCATTATATCTCCAGATTTTAACAAATATATTTCTTTTCATTTACTGACTTAGAAAAGAGAGAGAATCCTGCCACCTTTGTCTTTTTAAAGCCAGCCAGAAAGTGGGTAAGGTCTTCAAAGAACTAAACCAAATTGATTTCCTCCTTAATGCAAATATATTTGAAGAAAAGTGATTGAGAACACATTATTTGAATAATAACCTCAAAACACAACCTTATTAAAATTTCATTAAATGTAACCAGCATAACATTTTTGTTTCTAATTTAATATGAAAATGGAGTCTGATAATGGTGTCGGAACCACAATACTAAACTCCATGTTGTAATGCACGTGTGCTCAATTCTTGCGAAGCTATGAATAATAACTTTCTGTTCCACCCAGGATCCAACATCCACCCTGACAGATGCTGTCAGGGTTCTAATGTTGTTGTCAGGGTTGGAATGTGTCTCCTAAAAGTTCACATGTTAGAATGTAACAGTGTAGGGATGGGGCTCTTATGGCTGGAATCAGAAAGGCTCTAAGGGATTGCTGCCATTATCTCTGGAGTGAGCTGGGAATTCTGATCTGTTACTAAAGCGAGTTTCAGCCCTTTTGCAAGTACACTTTCTCACCCGCTGAGGCATTCCACTTGTGTTGGTATAGAAGAGGGAGACCAATGGTGCATATTTTCTCTCACGTGAAGCTAGATCTAAAGTACACTAGGGCATGATAAGTTATACAGGACTCTAGGCATTCACACAGTGAGACCGAAGAAGAATATTCTTTTAGGGGAGGAACACAAAGGTGCAGTGCCCTCAGTACCTCTGATCATATAAAATACTATTTATCAAGATGAAGTCCAAGAAATGGAAACAAGAGAGGTTTTTTATTTCCTTTTTGTCTTGTTTGTTTATCTGTCTGGGGCTGGGTAAGGAGGGAGGCACCAAATGGAGGGACAAAGGATGAACAAATGCAGCAGTGGTACTCACTGGACACTATGCTGAAAATGAACTATACAACTTGTGGGTAGGAATAGGAGGGAAAAAACTGGGAGAGAGTGGGGGAAGGGGTGCCATTGTCCAAAGAGAAATGTACTCATTACCTGACTTATGAAACAGTAACCCCTCTGTACATTACTTTTATAATAATAAATATTAAAAAATAAGGAAAGTTAGCAAGGGTACAGAGCATTAGACTTGACATTTCAAGGTTTGAACCTGTTAATTTTTTATTCCCTGTTACTTGTATATGGTAAATAAAAATCTCATGAGAAAAATAAAAAGGCTCAGGTGATCTCTGAGGGTGTTTTCAGAGATGATTGTGTCATGGATTAAAACTTGGAATCGAAGCTGGGCACCGGGGCTCGCGCCTGTCATCCTAGCTCCTCAGGAGGCTGAGATCTGAGGATTGCGGTTCAAAGCCAGCCGGGGTAGGAAAGTCCATGAGACTCTTATCTCCAATAAACCACTAGAAATCCAGAAGTGGCGCTGGCTCAAGTGGTAGAGCACTTGCCTTGAGCTGGAGAGCTCAGGGACAGCGCCCAAGCCCAGAGTTCAAGCCCATGACTGACCAAAAAAAATTTGGAATAGATAATTAGAGGGGGCTAGAACTGTGGAAGTTGGGGGCTCGTTGGAAGAAGTGAGTCACTAGGCGTCACCTTAGAAAGGTACACTTGACCCTAACCCCTTCCTTCTATTCCTCCCTACTTCCTGACTGCCATGAAGTAAGCATCCGCTGTCACATGTCCCTGCCACTATGATATTCTCCATCACCCCAGACATAGAGCAATGGATCCAGGCAACTGAAACCTCTGAAATCAAAAGCCACAACAAATACTTCCTCCTTGAAAACAATCTCTTCCACAGATGTGGCCCCTAGACCCTTGGCTACCTGGCCTCCAGAGCCATACACCAATAAAATTCTACTATTTCTAAATGACTGATGGGATTCTTTTATAGCAATAACAACATGAAAAGTAGACTCCTGACAGTGGCCTGTTAAGAAAAGAGTATCATCATGGCATTCATTGGTTTAGAGTAAGAGATTCATCTGCTTTTTAGTTCTCTTGCAAATTATAATGAGTAGTTAAGTTCCAAGAAGCCCTGCACAATCTAAAACTGAGTAAAGGTCCCAACAGAAGGATCAGTTGTACTTTGAGCCAAATGATTTCAGCAAAGCAAGAGATAAGAGAGAAATGGCAAATAAGAAGAAAGCTGTCATCAACAGATTTGGTTCTTGGTTGTTGTTGGTTATTTCTTTTTATGTGAAGATCTTCATTTAAATTACTGAGCAGCCCCACCAGTCAGGTGACACTTGTGACATGGAAATCACAGCATCCTCAGCAGCAACGGTACTGAGGGAGCATATTGCCATATCTCAGAATAGATGAGGAAAGGTTTCACTTTTCTCTCCTTTTTTTAAATGTCTGAATCCAGGACTCCAACTTGGTACCACATGTTTTCACTCATTAGCTAGGACTCTACCAAATGAGCCATGCCTCCAACCCCAAGGTTCCGGTTTAAAAAAACTCTGTCCAAAAGAATGGAGCGCTGGTAAGGTGGCTTCATGGTAGAGTGCTTGTCTAGCATGCATGAAGTCCTGGGTTCGATTCCTCAGTCAGTGCCACATAAACAGAGAAAGCTGGAAGTGGTGCTATGGCTCAAGTGGTAGAGTACTAGCCTTGAATAAAAGAAGCTCAGGGACAGTGCCCAGGCCTGGAATTCAAGCCCCAGGACTGGCAAGAAAAAAAAAAAAGAATGTAGGTAAGAAAAATACAGCTATGAAATGACATCATTAGAACAAAGGTTAGATGTGGCTATGACAGACTGACATGAAGCTATGGATGTTGGGTAGAAACTATAACCATGATAACACTACTAAACAATAATTCTCAATAACAACTGCTAAGGATGTATACAAAGGTAGGTATGGGTCAGGCATGATTCCAAGTGGTTTTTAAGTAAGATTTGCTTAATTTCCATCACAATCCTAGGAAGCATATCAATTTATTTGGGTTTCTCTTCTCACTGGTGGAGAATCTGACATATAGAATTGGGCATTGTCCTAGAAGAAATAAGAACTTGGAACCAGATGGGAAAACTACCAACACCACAAGTTTCTGTTTCAAAGTTTAACAAAAGAGAGAGAATACTAATTGTGACCTCAAGGCATGGAGGAAGATGTTTGCTATGCATACCCCGCAGGGCCTGGTGAGTGGCTGATCACACTTTGCTTCTATTCCAGTGGTTATGTTAAGGAAAACATTCCAGGGTTAAACAAAAGTGCTTTGAAGTTCTTGAAGCTGTACTCTCTCAGAGCCCTGATGAGGCCTGAAAATTATATCAACATGAGACAGATTAGAGGGAAACAAAGTCTACAAATGGAAGGTTAAGTTTTATGTGCCATTGGAAGTCCCATAAGAAAACCTAAATGCTTTTGTATGTGAACAAAGACATGTCATTGTGGAACAGCCATAAAATTCTGTGAGGAGACTAAAGGAAGAGAACTATTTTAACCAGGATGTTTGTACAGAAATCTTGTGGCCATGCTGACACACTGAGGAATAATGCTTCTTTTCTGCTGGTCTGGGGAAAAGCATCTTGCGTGTGGAAGTTTTTCATCTCTTGTTTTCAGGAAGAAAAGAAGAGATTCCCATGCCCTTCTCTCATCTGCTGTTTTTCAAGTGCCTGGAGCTCAAAACAATCCTTATGCCAAAGTGGCATATTTGGGGGAGCAGATTCTCCTACATTAGAAAGATGTGCTATGCAGTGAAGAATATGTACATATAAAATCAGAAAAAGGTTAGATAGATAGATAGATAGATAGATAGAAAGATAGATAGATAGATAGATACCATCTGATATCTATCTGTAGATAGGCAGAATGTGGTATCAATAGATAAGAAAAATACTATGTTATACCTATCTGGTATCACATGATATCTATAAATAGATATTTAGCTAGATATCATGTAGTTATAAATTGAGACATGATATCTATCTATATATGTATCTACCTATCTATATATGAATTTTCCTGATTTTATATGTACATATGCAGATATGTGTACATTATATGTAACTTAGGTATTGTATACATAATATTTATCTATCAAGGTATTATTACCATAATTTCCTTTTAAAAACAAAAACGTTGATTGCTTAGGAGACATATGAAAATTGTATGCTCATTGTCATTTATTATTGTAGTGACATCATACCATACCAGTCATTCAGTTCACCATTTCACTGAATTCAGCATGATTGGAATATGGCATTTGTGACTCTTCCATCTGTGAAGTATCAAAGACAAATGTCTATTTTTTTAAAAAAGAAAAATTTCCAATAATTTCTGTCAATGGCCTTTTTGCTTGTATTATCAGGCTTGACAGAAAAAAATAATCAAAATTCTTTGAGGCAAAACCAAAGCCAAAAATTTCACATGCAGTTGAGAGGGAAAGGCCTTCTGTCAGTCACTCTTTCAATGCCTCTGAGTAATTAAATGCTTTATTTCATCTCCTTGGCAGCAAATGACTGCCATGAAGTTCTCATCATCGGCATTATCTGTGAGAATCTCCTCTCCATTCACTGGTCTTTCTTGTAGAATCGCAACAGGATTTAAGTATTTTTCTGACAGTAACACAGTGGGACTCTTGAAGACAAGCAGTGAGCAAAATATGCAGCCAGCAATGTATGAGCAGCATTGGCCCTGTCCAGTGAAGGAGAATGTAAAGACACTGAGAAGCAAATACTATTTTGGTTGGTAGACAGCAAGATAATCGCTCCAGGTATCTTAATGGTGGCAATATAATTCCTTACTCACTGGCTCTATTTAGTCATTTAAATTTAATTAATTGCTTAATTAATCTATTTTTGTGCTGGTCCTGGGGCTTGAACTCAGGGCGTGGGTGCTGTTCCTGAGGCTTTTTTGCTCCACCATTTAAGCCACAGACCCACTTCCAGCTTTGGGGATAGTTAAGTGGAGATAAGAGTGTCCTAGATTTTCCTGCTAGGCTTGCTTTGAACTGTGATTCTCATATCTCAGTCTCCTGAGTAGCTAGGATTACAGGCATGATAACTGGTACCCAGCTATCCAGTCATTTTTAACAGTGTCTACCTGTTCCTAACAAACATCCTCCATCTCAGATCATGAGGTAGATATCATAACACTTTGTCCCTCAAAAGGGAAAACTCAAAGTCTGGCAGAGCTGTCCTTGATGAACTAGTGTACTCCATGCTTGTACCGATATGGCCCAAAGCCTGTTCTTAGACCCTTTTTCCACAAAGAGAATTAGGAACCTTTATGAAGGTTGTTGAACCTTCATAATCTTAATTAAGATATAGAATACAAATATACAAGGTCTATATACTATTCAGTAAGATTTGTTTAGTTCGCTTGGTTTCCTCCTCTCTTTCTTCCATTCTGCATCTTTAGAAACAGGCTGGTTCAGCTTTCCTTCCTCCCTCCCTTCTCTCACCTCCCTCCCTCCCTCCCTCCCTCCCTCCTTCCTTCCTTCCTTCCTTCCTTCCCTTCTTCCTTTCTCCATTTCTTTTCTTCTATTCAGGACAGACACAATGCCTGGAAGTTCCATCAGCATCCCTCCACGGCCTCACATAGATCCTCCTTTTTCTTAGTGCATAAGCTGAAGGGTGGTGTAAGATGAACTGTTTTGCTCTCACTTGGAATAACCCTGCTTATGGTAATGCCGACTCAGAAGACATCTAAGACAGGGATCATCTTTTCCACCACTGAGTCCCTGGGTCCTGAGTTCAATGTAAGACTTTGATTAGAAAGCTAATCTGCTTTGAGCTAGTTCCTGTCAGGGGAAGTCATAGCTAAGTCAGTACCCAAACCTAATGTGCAGGAAAATGGGAGCACCAAGAAATGAGACTGTTCCACAGGACTAGAGCTTGAGAAGGTAACTCTAAGAATGGGATATTTGAGTGTCACAAGAGACTAATGAAATACAACTTGATGCTGTTGTTTTGTTTCTGCATAGCCATTGACAAAGATTTCAGTTGCTAAGCCACTCTGTCTATATCATTCTGTTACGTCAGGCCTAGCCAACCAATACACATGAAGAGCAGTAGAAAAGAACTGAAAATACAGAAATAAGCTCACACATATATAATCAATCAGTTTTTTTGGGGGGGGGAAGCAGCGAAGATAATTCAGTGAAATAAGTGGTACTGAGATAATTTGATAGCCACATGTCAAAGAATGGATTTAGATCCCAACTGCACACCGTGGAGAAAACCAGTGCAGATCTGGAGGTGTGACTCAGCAGTAGAGCACCTACCTAGTAAATGTGAAGCCTGAGTTCAAATCCAGTACTTAGAAAAAATGTCTGTAAGTCTGTATAGATATGCTTAGGATCTATGATTTAAAACTAAATTCTTGCTGGGGATGGGCAGTGGCTCACATCTGTAATCCTAGCTAC
The DNA here is from genome assembly GCF_024711535.1 of Dipodomys merriami. Lineage (NCBI taxonomy): Eukaryota > Metazoa > Chordata > Mammalia > Rodentia > Heteromyidae > Dipodomys > Dipodomys merriami. Next base: position 10,008,982 of record NW_027204826.1, read on the forward strand.
TAAAGAGGCTGAGATCTGAGGATCACAGTTGGAAACCAGCCCAGGCTGGCTTGTATAAGGTCTGTGAGACTCTTATATACAATTAATCATAAAAAAGCTAGAAGTAGAACTATGGCTCAAGTGGTAGAGTGCCATCCTTGAGCCAAAAAACTAATGGATAGTGCCAGGTTCTAAGTTCAAACCTCAGTACCAGGACAAACAAGCAAACAAAACAAAACCACCTAAATTCTTTCCCCTTGTTTTGAATTTCAGCACTAAAGTCAAGATATTCTGTAGTTAAATACCATACAAAACAAAACAGCTGTTCAAGCACACAATGGATTAAGCAAGTCCCATACAATATTATATAAACATCTGCTGCTTATCAGGCCCAAACCTTTACCTGATCCCACCTCAATGTCATCTGCTATAATTTATTAGATGAATGACTCCCACAGGCACAAGTGTGAAAAGGCTTGATCCTAACCAGTAGTGGTTTGGGGAGGTGGTAGCCCTTTAAGAAGTGGGCCTTCATGGGAGGTTTCTGTTTCCTGAGCACCAAGAGGTGATTGTTTCCTCCACAAAGCACTCCCACCAGACCAAGGGCAACCAGGCCAGGACAACCATGGCCTGAAACTTTTGAAACCTTCAACCAAGTGAACCTTTCCTCCTTATTAGCATTCATCTCAGATATTTCAGTTCAGAGACAGAAAGCTAATAAAACTTATTTTTTGTGGCCCGTACTGGGACTTGAACTCAGAACTCCTTGACCCCTTCTGGCTCAAGGCTGCTGCTCTACCACTCGAGCCACAGCTCCACTTCTGGACTTTGTTGATGGTTTTTGTCGGTGAGAAGAGTCTCAAAGACTTTCCTGCTTGGGTGGCTTTGAACCATGATCCCCAGCTCTCAGCCTCCTGAGTAGTTTAGGATTACAGGAGTGAGCCACTGACATTTGACTAACATAGCTCCTTACTAAATGGTGTTCCTCTCACTAAACTGAACTTAGCTCTCATATGACAGAGAACAAAGCTTTATCCATAAGAAATATATAGTGATCATGAACCTGAATAAAACCTGGAAATTCAGATGAAGTATGGCCCTCCATTTGAACCAAGATTCAGTCCACTGACTAACCAGATTGTCAAATGCACCTTCTCACCCATTTGGTAAAAAAAGGATAATGTCTCTATAAAATAATATTAATAACAATAACCTTCTTTTTGTGTTGGTCCTGGAATTTTAACTCAGGATTTGGACACTGTTCCTGAACTATTTTGCTCAAGGCTAATGCTGTACCACTTGAGCCACAGCTCTAATTCTGACTTCTTGGAAGTCCATTGAAGGTAAGAGTCTCTTGGACTTTCCTTCCCAGCCTGGTTTTCAACAGAAGTCCTCCCATCTCAGCCTCCTCAGTAGCTAGGATTATAGGTGTGGGCACCAGCACCCAGCAATAATCATTATTTTTAGCTAATATGAGCAAATGAATTGAATTCTACCTAACAGAACTATGTTCACAAACAACATCAACATAAGAATTGGTGTCCTGGCTTTCTACTGGAGGGGACCAGAAAGTCAGGGGTTCTGTTCTTTCTATTTGAGCAGCTCTTTTACCTTGACTGTCTCTTGTTCACCTAGACAAAAAAAAAAAAAAAGAACAGAAAGACATACACACATGCGCGTGTGCATGCGTGTATGTGTGTGTGTGTGTTGTCCTAGAATAAAAACTATTCAAATGAGCCAGGTGCGAGTGGTTTATGCTTGTAATCCTAGCTGAGATCTAAGGATCTCAGGAAGCTGAGATCTGAAGATTGTGGTTGAAAGCGAGCAAGGGCAGGAAAGTCTGCGAGGCTCTTATCTCCAATTAATCTCAGAAGAAAAAAAAAAACAGAATTGGCACTGTGGTAGAAAGCTAGCTTGAGCAAAAGTTGCTGCTCAAGTCAGCCCTGAGACCGAGTACAAGCCCCAGGACTGGCAAGAAAACAAAACAAAACAAAAACCTATTCAAAGGAGCTCCCTCAAGTTCAGTTATGACAGAGCTGTCATTCATAGGGAAGGTCTTGGGGTATGGATTCATCATCCTCAAATATGCTTGGACAAATCCGTGAGGTCTTCTGTATTTATTTCTATTACAAAATGTAAAGACCTTTTTCTGCTCCCCCTTGAGACATGTAAGTCACCAGCACCTACATGACACTTCCAGGAAATAGAGGTGACTGATTTATTTGTTAGAGACCCCCCAGAAGGTAATCCCCAGAAACCCAGCCTTAAAGGAAACTTCCTTTTTCTCCCCAGCTGCTTTCTGTGTGCTTGCCTATGTTCTGACTGCTATGTGATGCCTTTGAAAACCTTGAATAAAGAAAATAAGAAGGAATGACACTCTGAGGAATGCAGAAGCTTAGTCTCAATTGGTCCAAAGGAGGTACAGGACAAAGAAGGCTTGGGGAAGGGAGAGACAGAAAATGGGTAAGGCCAGAATGACACAATCACCATATAAATAAAATAAGGTAAAGGACAAACATATCTCCACCTTAGCTGAGAATGTTAAGAGGAGGTTAACCTGCACAGATGAGAACCACATTCTCCTGGTAAGAAAGGAAAGATCCTGGGCCCTTGGCCTTCACTTCAACAGCCAAGAAAACCAGATAGGCAGGTTGACCCAAAATGCATGGGATGAGAAATCTGGATCTTTCTGGTCTCTTCAGCTGGCAGTCCTATTTTATTATCTGGGCTGGATACAGCAGTTTTTTTTATTTCAATTTTAGATTTTTATTAACCCCACAAGCTTGAGAGAGGTGATATGGGAAAAGTAAACATTAATTAACTGCTTCCTTGGATCCAGCCAATCATTAAACACATGTCAATGAAATTTCCTTGAGCAGCTCAATTGTTTGTAATTATCCAAGAGGTTCATTTTTCCTCCCTTTCACGTTTACCTCTAAGCAAATTACCTAATTCAATGTGTTTATTATTCTGGACATTGAAAAAGCTGCGCATGGGGAAATTTAGCATAGCAATGAATGGATGTGGGCACATCTGCTCTGCATCAACCTCTGGGCTTACGTGTGATTACCAGATACAACTTAGAGGAATTGGGAACAACGCATTACCCTTTAATATTAACCACCCATTCATATTTTCACTTGAGGAATCTATCTGAAGGATGATTACTTGCATAATTTATGTGAAAAAAATTATACAGCTCGATAAATGGAAGTGACTGGTTTAGGAATGGACATGTGACCCTGTCTTGACCAATGATTTATGAGGGATATTTTTTGGTGGTATCTGAAAAATGTTTATTTGCTCTTAAAAAAGAAGTCTAACCTGGGTGCCGGTGGCTCACGCCTAGCTACTCAGAGGCTGCCAGCCCAGGCTGGGAGACTCTTATCTCCAATAAACTACTCAGAAAAAGCTGGAACTGGCACTCTGGCTGGAATGGTAGAATACTAGCCTTAAGTACAAAGAGGCTCAGGGACAGCATCCAGCTCTGAGTTCAAGCTCTAGGACCAGCAAAAAAAAAAAAAAAAAAAAAGAGGTTTATAGGCAGAAAGGGATGGGGGGGAGGGGGAGGGCTAATCTGACCATTACACCTACACTCTATGCTACAACCCAAGCCTCCTGTGTGTTTAGCAAGACAAGACAAGAAGTTAAAACTTTTAGCTCAGCCAGGCACCAGTGGCTCAGGTGGCTGAGATCTGAGGATCATGTTCAAAGGATGGGCAGGAAAACCTATGAGGCTCTTATCGCTAATGAACCCCAGAAAACCAGAAATGATGCAGTGGCTCAAAGTGGTAGAGTGCTAGCCTTAAGGAAAAGAGCTCAGAGACAGTGCCCAGGCCCTGAGGTCAAGCCCGGTAACCAATAAAAAACAAACAAACAAGTAAACACCAAGAAACGTTTAGCTCGCCCATTTTCAGGAATATGTCTATCTTGCTGTCTGACTTCATGCAGCATCCTCAAGGGTGGCCTTGTTTTCTGGCCATAACTGGTCTCAATATGGTGATGATCAGGGCACGGCTGAGCTGGGAAGGCCAACAAAACCGCATGTTCTCCCATCTCCACTGGTCACTGGTGATGCCCTACATGGAGGTATAGCCAGAGGCTAGCCCACTCCTGCTCCTCAGGGCCTATGGGAGAGTGACATGCTGCACTGAAATTGGGATCTAAATCCAGTCTGAGTCTATGACCCATACAAGCCATACTAGGTGCTTTCTAGAAAGCAGTGACCCACCACCAGCAAGGACGACTGACCACCACGGTGGACTCTTGTCCAGCTGAGGGATCTGATCTGGGAGGGCAAAGCCACTCACCACCTTAAAAGTAAAGTTTTAAGGTCGTACTGAAGACAATCCAGAAGAGATCTCATCTTGCCCTTAACCCATCCCTACACTATATAAAAAAAGACAGTGTCATTAGCGTAATTGTTGTTCAGCCCCATGAAGAGTAAGCAGCCCCATTCTATGTCTCCATCCATCCCTTCCGATCTCTCACCCATGTCCTTAAGCAGGCTCTTGCTACCCAAGCCCCCAGCTGAGCTCAAACCAGAGCTGGAGCAACTCCACACCCAACAATATGATCACACAAAGTGAACTTAACTATAAAGTACAACGGCTAAGAGGAAGGAGACAGCCACATTCCAGAACAGATGGCTACTACCGAGCAGCACTTCAGGCAGAAGCCGAAATAGACTATGTCATGAAGACATAATGAGAACACATAAGGAGATATTATTAGGGCAGGATAAAATACTTCAAGGACCAAAGAATGCTCAGTACTTTCATTTAAAAAATGTCGTACAGATATTAGGGAAAAAAAAAAAAAAGAGCCCAGCCTACGCTGTAGAACACCAAGTGCTCTTTTAGGAAGATCAAATGAAAGACGTGTCTTGCAACACAAAATGAAAAGCAAACGAACCAGAAAGCACAAATGAAAAATGAAGATGTGGTGGGTAGAGGAGGGGCATAAAATGAAAATGTTAAGTGTAAAAGGTTGGGAAAGAATGCAAAATTATGACAGAGTATCAATAAAGGACTCCCAACAAAGGAACAATCAAGTTGGAACATCCAGGGTTCTGAACAAGACAGAATTGAGACACGTCCTGGCAGTTTTCTGAATTTCAAGAATAGAAAAAAAAACAAGTCACTTCTGGAAATTGATGAGTTTTAAATGACATTTGTCACCTGTAATCACAGGAGGGAAAGACTAGGGAAAACAGTTACTGACTTAGGGAGAAGGAAGAATTAAGAATTCTCTACCCAGCTGGGTGCTAGTGGCTCACGCCTGTAATCCTAACTATTCAGGAGACTGAGACCTGAGGATAGAGGCCGAGAGCCAGCCTGGGCAGGAAATTCTGTGAGACTCTTATCTTCAATTAATCACAGAAAAAGCCAGAATTGGATGTGTGGCTCAAGTGGCAGTGCACTAGCCTTGAGCAAAAGGAGCTCAAGAATAGTGCCCAGGCCCAGAGAGTTTGAGCCCCAGCACTGAGTGGGTGGGGAGGGTGGAAAACTCTCTACCCAGGAGAGCTACCATTATGTCAGAACTTAAAACTATATTAATGCACATGCAGAGCCAGAACGTACATATTTCCCATGTATATTCTCTAAGAATACTTGTGTACATTCTCATGAAAAAGTAAATACAATAGGGATCTAAGGAAAGAGAAAAGAGTACAGGAATCAATAGGAAGAATCAAGAATCCATCTTGTATTACTGTGACCTTTTCTTACCCAGTCATCTATTGTTGCATACAGGGCTGATTCCATCCTTTGGCTGTTGTGAGCAGTGCTGTAATAAATCTAGATATGCAGGTGTCTTTCTATACCCATTTTAAGATCTTAATGGACCATAACCAAGTGAATATAAAGCACAGTATAATTGTTCAAAGGGCTCTTGAATGGAAAAGGAAACCCTTAGTAATATTCTCGACCCAAATAACCTTGACATCGTCCAGAAAGAAGAAAAGGAAATGGAGATGAAATAGAAACAAGTTTCAAATGAGTTCCTTTAGGCGAGGCCAAGTGAAGAGGATATTGAAATCAGTGAGCTGGGTGGATATGTTGATTAAGGTTACTGTCTCTACTCCTAATCCAAGTGCGTGCGTGCGTGCGTGCGTGCGTGTGTGTGTGTGTCAAGGCTTGAACTCAGGACCTGGGCACTGTCCCTGAGGTTTTATGCTCAAGACCAGAACTCTACCACCTGAGCCACAACTCCATTTCTGGCTTTTTGGGGTGGTTAACTGGAGATAAGACTCTCACAGACTTTCCTACCCAGGTTGGCTTCAAACTGTGATCCTCAGATCTCAGCCTCCTGAGTAGCTAGGAGCCACGGTCCCTTTCCTTCTCTCCCTTTTCCCCCACAAGCTCTACTTTTCCTTGTTGTTCAATAGTGTTGTGGCTTGTTTATGGTTTGAGTTTGTCCTAGAAGGGTCTATGTGTTAGAGGATTGTGGTTCAAAGTCAGCCCCAGCAGGAAAATCCATGAGACTCTTAGCACCAATAAACTACTCAGAAAAAGCTGGAAGTGATGCTGAGGCTCAAGTGATAGAATGCTATCCCTGAGCAAAAAGGAATTCAGGGACAGTGCCCAGGATCAGAGTTCAAGCTTCAAGATTGGCAAAAAACAAACAAGTAAGTAAGTAAATAAATAAAAATTAAATGTCCCTGGCAGCTTCTGAATCTGGGATTCTAAACCTTCCCTGAGGGAAAATTCCAGATCCAGGTGACTTCACTTGTGAATTCTGCTGAAATTTTATGGAAGAAACAACATCAGTCTTCAATAAAGACTTCTGACTCAGTGGCTCATGCCTGTAAACCTAGCCACTCAGGAGACTGAGATCTGAGGATTGCAGATTGAAACCAGCCAGAGCAGACTCTTATCTCCACCAAAAAGCCAGAACTGGAGCTGTGGTCAATTGGTAGAGCACCAGCCTTGAGAGAGAAAGACGAGGGACACCTCCAGCACCAACCCTAGCACCAGCACACACACACACACACACACACACACACACACACACACACACACACACACACAAAATCTGATAAGAACACCTGAAAATGAACATTAAAGTCCAATCTCTCTCATGAATACAGAGTCAAAAGTCCAAAACAAAACATTAATAATCTAAATCAAGAGTCAGCTAAGTTCAGACGAGGAAAACAGATTCACTTAACATTCAAAATCAATCAAAGCTTTTCACTGTATTAACAGAATAAAGAATTTCATTAACAGAATATGAGAATTTCTCTCATAGTCTTCTCAAAAGAAAGATGAGTCACATGATAAAATTCAGTATGCATGATTTCTAAAAAGCCTAATGAAAAAAATCTCAGCAAGCTTCAATTCAAAGGATCTTCAACAATAAATACAAAAAACTTGCATAAAACATCACACTTTATTATAAAATATTGAGAATATTTCCTCCAGGATAAAGAATAAGACAATGAAACTCACAGCAATTCTTCATTGTACTGAGGCCCCAGCCAGGAAAATCAGAAGAAAATGAAACAAGATATTTGAATACTAGAAAGACACACAATTATTTTATCAATCAGTCTATCATCTTTCTATATCTATTATCTACCTAACTGCTATCTATTGCCTATCTTCTTTTTATATCTATCATTGATTTATTATCTATAATCATCTTTGTATCATCTATCATCTTTCTGTCATCTATCTTCTTTCTATATCCATCATCTACCTATCTTCCATTGATCGTCTATGTATCATCTGTCTATCATCTTTCTATCTTGTTTCTATATCTATCATCTACGTACCATCTATCATCTTTCTATGTGTCATCTATCTACAATATTATCTTTCTATCTTCTTTTTATATCATCTAATTTTTACATCTATTAGGTATGTATGTATTAGGCATGTATCTATCTATCTATCTATCTATCTATCTATCTATCTATCTATCTATCAATCTATCTATCTATCTATCTATCCCCTACTGATTCTGTGTCTCTAGAGAGCCTTTTCTGATACAAGCATTCCTGGAGATGAGAGATGGGGGTACCTTAGACTAGGAGTAAGCAGAGGAGGAAATGAGAAATGCATAGATAAAAGCTATACAAATTTGTCTGCAGAATAGCAAATATACAAATACTATAGAAGGCACAACAGTCCCTATTCAAAACAAATGAAACCTTTCGGCAAGCTTAGGCCCACAGCATCCTTCCACCCACAGACTCTGCACCCATAGCTTCAACGAACCTCAGATTGAAAATGTTTGAGGAAAAAAAAAATAAAAAGCACCTGTACTGAACATGTACAGACTTTTCCTTGTCATTATTCCCTAAATAGCATAATGTGACAACTCTTTATATAGCATCCACCCTGCACTGGATGGCACGAGTCCTTTGGAGATGGTTTAAGGCATCCGGAGGACGCGTGCATGCTCTATGCAATGCGCTGTGCCATTTGCACAGGGGATTGGAGAGTCATAGATTTCATATTCATGCAGTGTCCCGGAGCCAACTCCCCAGGGACACCAACTGCCAACCTGACTGAAAAAAGAGAGAGCCTTTTAAAAGATTATAAGCTGGGTGCTGCTCATTCACAGATGTAATCCTAGCTACCCAGGAGGCTGAGAGCTGAGGGGTTGAGGTTCCAAGCTGGAGAGAGTGACCAGGCCATTAGTAAGCCTCAGGACCAGCACCAAAAAATAATATAATATATACATACACATTAATATATAGCATATATAATATGATAGACTATAGAATATATAGTATATAGTACATGTAATAATTTTATATATATATATATCAGAAGTCTAAGCTACCCAATCACCCATCTTTTCATAAGTGATACTAAGTCCTGTACACCACCACACACTGAGCACCAGGGAGCCCAGACTCCAGTGTTTTGAAGAGTGGCACAATTCCCATGCATTGTAGCGATGTCCTGAGCCAGGTGGACGCCAAATGAAAATTAATTCCAACAGAGGTTGATAAAGCTGAAGTCCATTAAAAAGCTAGACCACTTCATATTAGATTTTCAAATGAATGAGACAAGAGCCTTTGCGATAGCTTCAAAATGGGCATATTTATAACCTTGTCCTGCTTGCCAAAAATAATTACATCCTTTTTAATTTTTTCCCCCTGCCAACCATTTGAATTCATTTTACAGCAAATGGAAAGGAGAAGAAAAATTTTAAAAAAAAATAAAAAAACAGGGAGCCATTCCCACAAGAAGGAAGAGAGGTTTGGAACCCTCAGGCAATTTTTTTTTTTTTAATGGCTCATCAATTCTGGAACATTCTGTCTTTGGAATGGTCGGTGTTTATATGTTTATCTATTTTGGATATCATTGACTCTCCAAATGAATTACACGACACATGTCCTTTCCAGAAACTACCAGGGTAGGAAGCTGGGATCACGCTAGACATTGCTTGCAGGGTACACAATGACTGCCCAGCTCCTGTCCCTGGAGCTGAGGCAGAGCCTGGAGCAGGCAGGCCTCACCTGACTCTGGCTTCCCCTGGCGGGAGTGGGGGGTGGGGGTGGGGGAGGGCTGGCACTGCTGGGGAATGGCACTGCTGGGGGGGTGGCTCTGCTATGGTTGGCATCTGCAGTGTCCTCTGTGTGATGTAAACTTCTGCAGAGAAGTGGTAGAACTTTTAAGGGCCTCCTGGCTGTCCTGAGGCCCACCATCAAGCCCCTCAGCCTTGGTGCTGGCTTCCGGCCAACCACAGTATCCACAAGGCAGCCCCTGCCCCTCCCCACCCCTTGCTCAAATGGCTCCCCCTGTCCAGGAGTAAGTGATAGCAAGGTATCTAAGACCTTCAGGAAGAACAAATCTGCAATATTCCCCCCTGCCCTCTATTTTATTTTCTTTTTTCTTTTTCTTTGTCAGTTATGGGGCCTGAACTCTGGGCCTGGGCGCTGTCCCTCAGCTATTCAGCTATAGACTAGCGTTCTACCACTTGAGACACAACACCACTTCCGGCTTTTTCTGTTTATGTGGTGCTGAGGAATCGAACCCAGGGCCTCATGCATACAAGGCAAGCTCTCTACCACTGAGCCACCTTCCCAGCCCACCTCCCCCCTTTATTTTTTTAAAGTTCATTTGTTAAGAATTCAACTGAGTAGGAGGCTGAGATCTTAGGATCATGGTTCAAAGTCAGCCCCAAGCTGAAAAGTGAGACCCCTATCTCCAATGAACAACCAGAACACCACAAGTGGAGCTGTGATTTAAAGTGGTAGAGGGCTAGCCTTGAGCAAAAGACTGCAGAGACAGTCCGGGTGCTGGTGGCTCATGCCTATGATCCTAGCTACTCAGGAGGCTGAGATCTGAGGATTGCTGTTCAAAGCCAGTCCAGGCAGAAAAGTCTATGAGAATCTTATCTCCAATGAACCACTAGAAAACCCGAAGTGGCACTGTAATCAAGAGGTAGAGCACTAGCCTTGAGCTGAAGAGCTGAGGGACAATGCCCAGGCCCAGAGTTCAAGCCCCATGACTCTCTCTCTTTCTCTCTCTCTCTCTCTCTCTCTCTCTCTCTCTCTCTCTCTCTCTCTCTCTCTCTCACACACACACACACACACAAATTAACTGTGTAAGGGAGAATTTCTCCCTGCTTTTTTTCTTGTATAACTAAATGAGAATATCACTTTCAAATGCTGTACTCTGCTAAAATAATATAGGGGACCCTGACTTGTTCATATAGCATGAAAGTCTGAATAGTCAAATTTTAAAAGGTGGCCATATTTGACATCCTAAGTCAACACAGGAGATACCCAAAAGTCTACTGGAATGTTTAATCTGAACATACTGTCCATCCTATTACTTTCTGTCATCAGTAATACCTCAGATTGAGTAATGATGCAGAAACTAAGAAGAAATTTGTAAATCAGACACTGAGACTGACAACCTCCCTGTGGGAATTTACAACCCAAATGCAACAGATTCTGGAGGATTGCTCTAGAAAGAAAAGAAAAAAAAAAAACAGAAGCAATTAAGGGGGGGGGGACAAAAACAAAAACACCAATCTTCCCATTGCTGTGGTTCTCCAAATTTACTATATGTTAAAGCTTGAACCTCCAGTGTGATTTATTTGGATACTGAATCTTTTTTTTTTTTTGTCAGTTGTGGGATTTGAACTCAGGGACTGAGCGCTGTCCCTGAGTTCTTCTGTTCAAGTTACCACTTTGAGCCACAGTGTCACTTCTAGTTTTCTGGTAGTTACTTGGAGATAACTACGCAAGCTGGCTGTGAACCTCAATCTTCAGATCTCAGCTTCCTAAATAGCTAGAATTACAGATGTGAGCCATCAATGCCTGGCTTTTGAGGTGCAGTTTCTGCCAAGTTGGCCCAGGAGCAGGAAAGCCACAGAACACAACACAATTTCAGAGCAAGCCTGGCCTTATACTGCGATCCTCACTTCCTGACCTCTAGTTTCTCCTCCCTGGCAAGGCAGAGGTCTGAGCTCACTCTGGGTTCCCAGGGTGGGGGGCAGTGCATGCGCCACACAGGTGCAGCTGCTGGGGTGTGCTACCTGGTGCATCACAGGACCTCTTTCTAGAGTGACTTGTGCAAGAATTTGCCCTATGGATTCTATCCAGTTTCTTAGGTTTGAATAAACAAGGTTTCCTAATCTCTTCAGATTAAAAATTCACCTGTGAAAGATGCCCTCTCTGTATTGGGGTGAAGTGGAGGGGGAAGCATGACTCACCAGGGAGTCTAGAGGATTTGGTACAAACAAGCTCGCTTAACTACCATCCTGCATCAAGGCCGCTAGAATATTTTCTGCCATTCTCTCTCTGTGTTCCTCCTTGTTTAAAGCAGCTGAGCCCCGCCACTTCCTGGGTTCTCTGTGTGTCTATGAAGGCTCTTGTGTCACAGAAAACTATAGAAGATTGCATGTTCTTCTGTTCATTGGCTCTATGGCAGTTTAGTTCTCAGGCCCAACTGAAAGGCCCAAGAGAGCAGAATGAAACAGCCCGGTGAATCATCACCAAAGAAAAGACATTCAGTGAGAGGTCATTAATTGCCACATGACTGTAAGGGCAGCGATCAGAGAAAATCCACTAGAAGCAGTTTTAATCCTTGAAATACAGCACCTAGCAGGACACTAAAGGGACAGGATTGTCTAGATTCACATCCAGTCAGTGTGATTACTGTCTCTGTGCCTCAGTTTCCTCATCTCTAGCAGGTATTGAACAGTGACACCAATTGCACAGGATGATGGTGAGATTCTTAAAAATGTAAAGTGTATTGCAGCCAGATGCTGGTAGCTCGTGCCTGTAATCCTAGCTGAAGAGGTTGAGATCTAGAGGACTGCAGTTCAAGGCCAGCCCAGGCATTAAGTAGTCTGGAAGATTCCAATCTCGAAATTCACTAGCAAAAAGCCAGGCTGGAGGAGGAGTGGCTCAAGGGGTAGAGTGCCCAGCAAAGCTAGCAAGCTGAGTAAGCTTGAGGCTTTGAGTTCCAACTCGAATGCTGCTAAAGAAAGAAATAAACTCATAGTGCGCCCACAGTGTAATGTCTGGAACACAGAAGCCCTTAGCAAATTTCCATACTAGCTTTGTGGGCTTGTGACCAAGAATGATCAAAAGAAAACCAGCCTGGGATCTGGCCCTCCATGCACGTAAGATGCTCCCAGGAGAAACAGCTTTTTATCACTGTGACAAAATCACCTCATACAAATGTATAAGGAGGAAAGGGTCATTTTGGCTCACACTTCCAGAAGTTTCCTTCCACGGTGAGTTGGCCCTGTCGCTTTCTGGGTCTGTGGTGAGGCAGAATATCATGGAAGGAGTGCTTCTGGGGGGAGCTGCTCACTCCACAGCAATCAGGAAGGGAGGGCTAGGGATGGACACAGCATGAGGCAGACAGGACAGAGTGGCAGAGACAGAAACAAAGAGGAGAGACAGAGAGGCTAGGCATGGTAGAGAATGTCTTTAGTAGCACTTACTTGGAGGCCGAGGTGAAAAGATTCCAAGTTCAAAGCCAGCCTGGGTAACTTAGTAAGACTCTTCAAAAGGAAGGAAGGAAGGGAGGGAGTGACAGAGGGAGAGAGGGAGGGAGGGAAGAAATCAGAGAGCGAGGAAAGTCTCAACATCCCCTTCACAAGCATGTCCCAATGACCTAACTTCCTCCTACCTCGTCACCTGCAGGAAGTTCCACAAAGCCAACAGTGTGGGGACCCAGCCGGCGGAGACCATGGGCCTCCCTCCTCTGAGTCCTCATGTGGACGAGAGAAACATCTTAAGAGATTAACCCCCACCAAACAGACAAGAAACAAAAGTCACAATGTCATGTTATGAGGCGCAGAAATAGTTGAGGAAAGGACCTGTGGAAGATGCTGTCTTACCTACTCTCAGCTCCTGCTTGCAGGTGAGCAGACTGAATCTAGAGTTTCCCCTAGCATCTTCCCCTGGGGGTGAAGGGAACTAAGGTGGGCAGAAGGAAGTCTAGCAACATTTTTAAATACCTTTGGCATAAAGCTCACAACATAGGGATGGATGCTGGGGGCTCACACCTGTAATCCTAGCTCCTCAAGAGGCTGAGATCTGAGGATCATAGCTTGAAGTCAGCCCAGGCAGGAAAGTCCTTGAGACTTTCATATCCAATGAATCGCTAAAAAAGCCAGAAGTAGGAGGAGAGCTGTGGCTCATGTGGTAGAGTACTATCCTTGAGTGAAAACACACACACACACACACACACACACACACACACACACACACACACACACACACACACACACACACGCACACACACAGGACCTGACCTCAAGCCCCAGGACCAGCACCAAAAATATAAAAATAAATTTAAAAAAATTTAAAAAGCTCCTACACAGCACATCAGGAATCTATAAAAGGAAAGGGTCTATCTTGAGAGGTGGGTGATGTGGCCCGCTGTGGGGCTCAGCCCTGACCCAGACAACAGGACATTTCCCAGGGATTCTCCAGGGCCCTCTCCAGGGAGTTCTGAGCCACCCTGGGTACCACATGCATCCTCCTGGGTAGGACATTCCACATGAGGAAACTCAGGTCCGACACTGAGGCTGACGAGAGAAGATGCACTGGGGAGAATTCACACACATCAGAGTTGCACCAGAGCCAACCGCCTGGCATAGGAACAGGACAATGCACTGGCATGGCGCGTGTGCAAACACACTCGTTTGGGGCAAGCCAGAAGTGTGAACACAGAGCTTGGAAACAGGAACTGAAACAGCGGCCAAGAGACAGAAGCTTCCTGCCAGGGGAGACTCAAAAGCTAATGAGAATATACATCAAGCCAGAGAAGGATTCAGAGTGATAAAAAGATGAGACTCGGATGAGGGAAAAAAGAGAGACTGGAGACAGAAGTAAGGAAACCAATTACAAAGTGAGAATTAAAATCCCACCATTGTGGAGCTCATAAATAATTTAGGAAGAGCTGGGAACAGAGCTGAAATGAGTGAAAAAAATCATCAAAGTAACGGCTTAGGAGGATGGCTGAGGATGAGGAAGAGGATTCATGTGAAGGAGTGGTAGTTTGTTTTTCTTTTTTCTCTCAGTTCTAGAAATGAATCATTTTATAATGAAAGACCGCCAATCTGGTAATAGCACCTTCCATCTCCCTCTTCTGTTCACGTCACAGAAACAGATGTTGGAAACACACAGGGGCTAAGCAGGTAGCCAGTGGTAAGAATGAGTGATTTTTTTTTTCCTCAAAGCTAGTACTCTACCACTTGAACCACAACACCACTTCCAGCTTTTTGGTGGCTAATTGGTCTCACAAACTCTCCTGCCTGGGCTGGCTTTGAAAGCATGATCCTCAGATCTCAGCTTCCTGAGTAGCTGGGATTACAGGCATAAACTACTGGCATTCAGGGAGCGGGAGCGGGAGCGGGGACCAGGCGGGGCGGCCCCAGCCGCCCGAGGCGTAGGGCCACGTCAGGATGTCGTACATGCTCCCGCACCTGCACAACGGCTGGCAGGTGGACCAGGCCATCCTGTCGGAGGAGGACCGCGTGGTGGTCATTCGGTTCAGACACGACTGGTACCCCACCTGCATGAAGATGGACGAGGTTAAAAATTTTGCAGTTATTTATCTTGTGGATATTACAGAAGTACCTGACTTCAACAAAATGTATGAGTTATATGATCCATGTACTGTCATGTTTTTCTTCAGGAACAAACACATCATGATTGATTTGGGCACTGGCAACAACAACAAAATTAATTGGGCCATGGAAGACAAGCAGGAAATGGTGGACATCATAGAGACCGTGTACCGTGGTGCCCGCAAAGGACGTGGATTGGTGGTCTCTCCCAAGGACTACTCCACGAAATACAGATACTGAGCATGCCCCCTTAGCCTGTGCGTCAATATTCGGAGTCATTTCCATGTGGAAGAAATCTCAGCTGTTCAAAGCCTTTGGGAAAGTGTGTGTGAATCAAGGGCAGAAGGGTCCTTGAGATGAGGGCAGCATGGCCTTAATTAGCTGAAGCAAATAAACTTCCAGTGAAGGAACAGTGGTTAAAAAAAAAAAAAACTACTGGCATCCAGCATAACCGTTATTTTTATATAATAGAAAAAGAAATGTAGTATTAAATTGAGCATTTCTGATTGGTACCTATTTTTTTTCTGGCAGTACTGGGGATTGAACTCAGGACTTGCCAGGCGGGAGCTCTACCACAAGCTACTCCATCAGCACCTATCTGCACTGGTTACTTATGAGACAGAGTCTCATATTCTGCCAAGGCTGGATTGGACCATGATCCTCCTGTTGGTGCTTCCCCACATCTCTGTGATGACAGACATGTACCACTTCACCCAGCTTTTCCCAATAGCTGAGATGACAGGCACATAACACACACCGTGCCTAGCCATAGGTCAATATGGCGTCTCTCAGATATTTATTTTTGCCTACACTGCCTCAAACCACGATCATCCCCATTTCTCCCTTCTAATTAGCTATGATTGCAGGTTTGAGACACCCTGTCCTGCTCAATGCCAGACAATTTAAAGCTTTTGCTGTTGTATTTTTATATATAGTTTAATCTATTAGAAATATCTGTTGGTCTTTATTTTTAAGAGAAACAACATAACCTTTACTCTAAAGAGAATAAAATCCATACAATGTTCTTCCAATAAATGTATAGTAGATGCTATTAGAGACACGGGGGAATTTGAACCAGAATAAGCCTCTGCAGAGCTGGAAATATATTCATGGTAGTCTTCAAATGCATGAATGTAAGTTCATTTCAGAAATGCACGAGTGATTCAACTCAAGGGAATCTGTTAATATCTCTACAGCAAAGGTAATCTTAATGTTAAAATAATAAAACAGACATGAGGATATAATAGTCACATTTCAATGTGTTTTCAAATGTATTAATACAACTGGGCACTCATGGCTCATGCCTGTAATCCCTGCAACTCGGGAGATGGAAATAGGATTTTAGGTTTCAGGCTAATCTGGGAGAAAAGAAAAGAACCTACCAAGATCCTATATTTCAAAGAAAACAACTGATATGATGGTGCATGTCCTAAAATTCCAGCAACACAAGAGGAAAAGGTAGAAAGACTGTAGTCCAAGGCCAACGGGGCAAAAGTACAAGAGAAAGTCCAAGCTGGGTACCAGTGGCTCAAGCCAGTAATCCTAGCTACTCAGGAGGCTGAGATTGGAGGATCACAGTTCAAAGCCAGCCCGGGCAGAAAAGTCAGTGATGCTCTGATCTCATGTCCTAAGTAGGTTTCTAGAAAAATATCTTCTGTGTGTGGTCTTGTAAAAATTTGTTTCAATACAAGTTCTGCCGGTTTGGGTTTCTTCTTCAAACTAAAAAAATTATTTAAGTGCAGTCACGAGCTACCTAATGACAGTTTTGCTCAATGACAAGAACACACAGTGGTCCGAGCCCGGTTGGGGGCACTGAAGATTTCCTGCTGCCGTGGTTATGTTGCAGGTCAGTGCCAGCTCACCGTGCACGGCCTCACCGGGCCCCCGCGGCTGCTGGGCACCAGGATGTACAGCCTGCAGGGCCCCCGGCGCAGCAGAAAAGTCCAGGAGACACTTATCTCCAATAAACTACTCAGAAAAAACAGGAAGTGGTGCTGTGGTACAAGTGGTAGAGCGCTAGGCCTTGAGCACATAGTGGCCCAAGGACTGCCCAGGCCATAAGTTCAAGCCCCAGAATTGGCAAAAAAAAAAAAAAAGTCCAAGATTCTTTAAAACAAAAGGCATTGGGGTGTGGTTCAAGTAGTACAACATTTGCCTAGAAAGTGTTAAGCCCTGCGTTCAAACCCTAGTACTACCAAATTTCTTTCTTTCTATCTATCTATCTATCTATCTATCTATCTATCTATCTATCTATCTATCTATCTATCTATCTATCTATCTATCTGAAAAATAATCACACATACAACAGCAAAACACAAAAAAACTAGGTGTGAACTTGGCAAGAAATATTTAAACCCATATAAAGAAAACAGTAACATACACATGGAAGGAAAGAGCAATTTGAATAAGCAGAACAACAAACCACATTTTTTTGTGTATCAGTGCATATGAGTGAGTGTGTATGCTCTGGTACTGGGGCTTGGTCTCAGGGCCTAGGCACTGTCTCTGAGGTTTTGTGCTCAAGACTAGCATTCTACCAGTTGAGCCACAGGTCTACTTTTGGTTCTTGGGTGGTTAATTGGAGAAAAGCACCCCACAGATTTTACAGCTCAGTCTGGCTTTCAATAGTGATCCTCAGATCTCAGCCTTCTGAATAGCTAGGATTACAGCTATGAGCCACCAGCACCTGGCTACAGTCCATATTCTTGGATAATGAGATTGAACTCAAAGGAGATTCTGGTTCTCCAAAAGCCAAGTTTAAGGCCACAGTTATAAAAACACCCTCATGCCGGGCGCTGGTGGCTCACGCCTGTAATCCTAGCTACTCAGGAGGCTGAGATCTGAGGATCGCGGTTCAAAGCCAGCCCGGGCAAGAAAGACCGTGAGACTCCTATCTCCAATAAACCACCAGAAAACCGGAAGTGGCGCTGTAGCTCAAGTGGTAGAGCGCTGGCCTTGAGCTGAAGAGCTGAGGGACAACGCCCAGGCCCAGAGTTCAAGCCCCACGACCGACTAAAAAAATAAAAAAAATAAAAACACCCTCATTGTTTCCCTGAAGTCAGGTGACTCACTTACACAAGAACAACCACACAACCATTGGTAAGAAAACTTTATAACAAGGAAGAAGGAGGAGGAGAAAAGGCAGGCCTGTGAATTTTTAGACATCTCACAAAGCCTCCAATATGAGAGCAATAGAATAGAGAAGTTCCAAAATCACATGCATCTTGTTTCTACAAAGTTGGAGGAAATGGACTTTTAATCATTGGTATTGATACACCCAGAAACAAACAGAAGTTTCCTGTATCATTAAGTATAAAGTGATATTTGTACTGATGAGAAACATGAAATCCAAAGAGGCGATAATGTTAAACTTCAAATGATGTGATTTTCTGGCAGAATTCTATTAGAACCTGGCCTTTAACTTCAATCTGGTTTCTTCCTATTCCTTTATTTTTTTAAAAAAAGAAATTAATAACTTCCAGCTACACTAAGGCTTGTGTTAAATAATAGTATTTGTTTTGCATAATAAAAACCACTTCCTAATTTCCTGCCCCATTCTAGTTACTTGAAAGAGAAAGGATTATTAATTAAAATGATGAACATGACAAAATGTCAGTATAATGACTACAACATGGCATTGATAGGCTGCTATGCTGAATATATTGTATTCAAAAACTATTTTCAGAAATCCAATTAGTTCTACAAATAGGCTATACACACACAGATATGAAGGCAAAAAAAAAATATTGTAACTGCTACTTTATATGAACAGTTAAAAACAGAATTGCCCATGTACATTTACTGAAAGCTCATGTCCTAAGTAGGTTTCTGGAAAAATAACTTCTGTGTGTGGTCTTGTAAAAATTTGTTTCAATACAAGTTCTGCCGTTTTGGGTTTCTTCTTCAAACTAAGTGCAGTCACGAGCTACCTAATGACGGTTTTGCTCAATGACAGGAACACACTGGACAGTGGTCCGAGCCGGGCTGGGGGCACTGAAGATTTCCTGTGGCCGTGGTTATGTTGCAGGTCAGTGCCAGCTCACCGCACGCGGCCTCACGGGGCCCCCGCGGCTGCTGGGCACCAGGACGCACAGCCTGCAGGGCCCCCGGCGCATAACGCTTAATGACATAATAATAATAATAATAATAGACTAAGTAACCACTTCCTTTATATTCTAATCGCTGTTTCAGAGTGTATTGCAGCTGACGCCTGCGAGTCAAGCCGATGCTGGCTTCGCACATCTGGAGTCCACCGAGTGCCTTGACTGCATTGGGAGGCTGCGGGAGGTGACTGACATGTAGTGTCCAGCTTGGTGTCAGTAAGCCCGTGCCAGTGAACGTGGTGACGTAACAGCGCGCCCTGTGTCCGTGAACGTGATGGTGTCACGTTCTGGACCTGCTCTGGGCCAGAGAGCGTGATGACATCACCGCACGCCCTGTGTCTGTGAACGCGGTGGCGTCACAGCACGCTCTGTGCCAGTGAAGGTGATGACATCACATTTCTCAAAAAGACGCAGATGGCACCTGCCTGTCATCCTAGCTACTCAGGAGGCTGAGATGTGAGGATCACGGTTCAAAGCCAGCCCAGGCAGGAAAGACCATGAGACTCTTATCGCCAATGAACCACTCAGAAAACCAGAAGTGGCGCCGTGGCTCAAGCGGTGAGCACTCCCCTGGAGCTGAAGAGCTGAGGGACAGCGCCCAGGCCCAGAGTTCAAGACCCACAACTGACAAAAAAACAACAACAAAACACAAACCAATAGAGTGTATGCCTCCCAAACAGCTTTCAATTATGACCAAATTAAAATACCAGACACGAAGGAGTCATTCTGAGAAACAGCTGCAAAACAACATATTCTACTAGCCTAAATAATATTTAATCTGTGGCCCACAAATGTGAACCCTACTGTCCCTAAAACCTTGCTGTCATATTCTGCCTATTGTCTCCCCCCAACAAAAAGCCCCACAGTAATCACATTATGTTAAGTTACAAATCCATATGCAAAACATTGTCCTTTTTCAGATACCTTAGTAAGCAGAATACTATAAAACAAAGCAATATTGAAATCAAAATAGTCAGGAATGGAATTCAAAGCATTAAGGAACTTGATCTGTATCCTCTTGGGATGTGCATTCAGACTTAATCATACTTAACGTCATCACTTATGCAAAATGGAACACGGATTTCCCATTAAAATTATCATAACTGCCGGCTGGTTAAAAATGTTCAAGTGCCTCAGACACACCATGGAAAAATTTGTATCATTTGGACAATGCACATGTTATCAATAAACAAAAGCTATAAACTCAGCAACACATATGTTTAGAGACCAAGACAGAGAGGCAGACCAGGCCCTGGCAGTAATCTGTAACCTTGCTAGGATTAAGAGAAGAATCTCCAGCACTGAGTCACACAGAGAAAGACACACAGATGAACAAGCTGATGGTTTATGCTAGGCCTCTTCTTAAAATGAAAGAAAGACACGGGTTACGGGTTTTGCACTGGGGCGGTACAGATCATTTTAACACTGCTAAGATTTCACCCACCGCTGCCCTCTACGTAAAACATGGATGTCACATTTGCAGAATGCCTACCCAAATTTGGCTTCCACAGTAAGAGGTCAACAGAAATGCCCTGATTTGAGCTGTTACTTTTCCTTGTTTCTAGATAGTGATTTATATAACAGTGGAAAATTCTCAGCAATATAAGTGAAGAGATTTTCCTATTGATAGGTTTAGTGAAGCAAAATTTCCCTTCCACATTGAAGGAGAAATACTTTTTTTTTTCTTTTTTTTTTTTTTGGTCATCATGAAGTTTGAACTCGAGGCTCAAGGTTAGCACTCTACCACTTTGAGCCACAGCTCTACTTCCAGCTTTCTGGTGGTTAATTGAAGATTAGAGTCTCAGCCAGGTGCTGGTGGCTTATACCTGTAATCCTAGCTACTAAGGAGGCTGAGATCCTCAGATCACGATTCAATTCAAAGCCAGCCTGGGCAAGAAAGTCCACAAGATTCTTATCTCTAAATAAACTACTCAGAAAATGCCAAAAGTGGTGCTGTGGCTCAAGTGGTAGAGCGCTAGTCTAAGAGGCTAGAGCACAAAGAGGCATACAGTCAGTGCCCAGGGTGTGTGTGTGGGGGGGGGCGTGAGTCAGACTTTCCTATACCAGGCTGACTTTGAACCGCAATTCTCAGATCTCAGCCTTGTGAGTAGCAAGGATTACAGGCATGAGCCTGTGCCCATCAATGGTCTCATTTTTCTATGGACAACTGGTATCTGCACATTGCCATGACCATGAGCCTATGACCAGAATTTCAATGCAGACACACTCAGACCTTGTTATCTGTCAAATGACTGTTTGACATAAGCAACACCATTTCAGGGGCAGCTTCCATCTCCTAACCTGTCTATGCATTCTTTCAAGAGTTAGCCTATTGAAAGTTCATTTAATAGAGCCATATCCTTTTAGGCACAAAAGGTGTTTTGTTTGTTTTTTCTAATTACTTCCTGCTTGGGTGATTGATGGGATCAACTCGACCCCATTTCAAACTACCCAATTTCATAAGACTGTGAACCAAAGTTCTGGTCAATTGGAACAAGCACCCCATTAGTGATAAAACATGGGTGGACTGCCTGCCCAGTGTGCTGTGGTGAAGCTGACTCTTCTTGCCAGTTGCATGATCTTCTGCAGAAGTAAAACTGGCCTTGCCAAGAACTTTCTGAGTCTAGAGTCTCATTCCTTAGTTACATCCTAGATCTAGAAAACCATTTCCAAAAGAAGTAAGACACTAAGTGAGACCCCTCCCCGTCCCTATACCAGAGGCTGGAGTCCCAGAATCTAAGGGGAAAGAAAGGCACCTAATAGGGCCAGGATTCCTGATTCTCTACCCGTCACACCTGTGGCATTATTTCTACTATGTAGTGGAACTCATAGACCTGGGGCCAGTCTACAGGAAAACCCCTAGGAGCACCCCCAAACTACAATTTTGTCAATAAGAACTTCTCTAACATGTAGCTATGTTCTTCTGAGACTAGAGAAAAATGCACATCTCTACAGCATTAAAAATAAATAAGAGATGGCAATGATTTATGCATGACAATGTGGGACTACACTGCTCACTAAGGCAAAACTACTAACAGTTACCATTAAATACGCTAAATTTAAATTTATACTAATACCCTGGTCCTCCAGAGAGAGAGGCTGAAAAAAAACTGTTGGATTGCGCATCCCAGCTTCAGAGAAATAACTGAAAGTCAACAGGAAGTTCCAGAAGACATTGCTATGCACAGCACAAAATTATGAAGTCATGACTCCCCTGTAACTCTCTAGCCCTAATTTCATGTGTAAATGCTGGATTTAAAATGCAAAATCCGAAGTTCCTTCTGGATTACTGACACTTAATTATTCATGCTGCTTGTTTATCAGTAGCTTCTAACGGAAGTACAGCGGAGTAAGGTAATGAGTACATTTTCTTGTTGAACATTGTTACCCCCTCCCTCATTTTTAAATAAGAAGAAAAAGAATTCTCATTTGGCTAAAAAGCTCCCCCCACTCCCCCTCCCTCTCCTCCTCCTCTATCCTCTGTCTCCCTCTACACCCACTCTGATAAAAAGGGTGATAGATTAGTTGTTTTCCAGAGTTCTCTGTCAGACAACAGTGCTATGATTTAAAAAAAAAAAAAATCTGTGCTAAGGCTAAACAATGTGCTAAGGTTCACCCCTCTCATCCTGGCTAGTCAGAAGGCTGAGAGCTGAGGAATCACAGTTCAAAGTCAGCCCAGGCAGAAAGTCTGTGAGACCCGTATCAATTAATCTTCAATTAATTGAGCTGTGGTTCGAGTGGTAGTGCGATAGCCTTGAGCAAAAAAGCTCAGGAACAGAACCTAGGCCCTGAGTTCAAGCCCCAGGACTGGCAAAAAAAGAAAAAAAGAAAGCAAGATCACTTTTTCCAGGATGGATGCCACAGCAGGGTTACTCAAGAGCCCAGAATTTCACAGGCGGTTTCTTTCTCCTGTCTACCAATTCTGAAAGGCACCTTTCTGTAGTTGGAGGATCGTAAGGGCGAGGATGAAACAGCTCTACTATTATGTTAAACATGTGAACTATGTATTAAATATTAAAATAGAACATTAGGTTGAATTCCAGCCGTGTGTATTAAAATACTTTCATGTTGGAATTTCAAAGCAGCCTTTGGTGGTACATTTGAGATGGCTTTTCCTCCTGATGAGTAGTAGAATCGAATTCCTGTCCCTCTGCAACTGGACTGGCCTTGTGGCTTACTTAGTCAGGAGAATGTGACACTGTGACCCTTGGGGACATGAGAGGTTTAAGTCCTAAGAATCAAGTCTCAGGTTGCTCACACTGAGAGCAGCCAGCCACTGTGGAACTAGCCTGATCGCTACCACCATGCTCTGAACCCAAGCAGCCACATGAAGAGGCCAAATGAAGAGGGAACGGGGTCAGCTCAGCGACTCCCACCTGCCCCAGGCTCTCTCCCATGCATGCAAGTGAAGGATCCGTGTCCATCAGCTTTCCATGCTGCCAAAAATTCCTGAGAGTGTATGGTGGGGGCAAAGCTGCTCAGCTTGTGGTGGCCAGGAAGCAGAGAAGAGAGAGAAGGAGAGCAGAAAAGGATGTGGATGAATTATATCCTTCAAGCTGGATGCCGGTAGCTCACACCTGAAATCCTAGCTACTCAGGAGTTTCAAACCTGAGGATCACAGTTCAAGGCCAGCCTGGACAGGAAAGTCTGTGGACTCTTATCTCCAGTGAACCACCAGAAAACTGGAAGTGGCACTCAAAGTGGTAGAGCCCTAGCCTTGAGTGTAAAAGCTCAGGGACAGCTCCCAGGCCATGAGTTCAAGCCTCACAACCAACAAAACAACAACAACACACACAAATGAAACAACAACAACAACAAAACCAACAACATAGCCTCCAATATCATGTATTCAAAGAAGGCCCTATTTCCTAAAATTTCCATCCTATCTCAAGAGCCCAGAAAGCTAGGAATTCATAAATGGATTGACCCATTCATGAGGTTAGGATTCCCAGAGACCTATCCTACTCCCAAAAGCTCTACCTTTGGGGACTAAGCTTTCAGTACCTGAGCTTTGAAGAGATGCTTAGGTCTAAACCATTATAAGTACCTTCCTGTCATTCCAGGCCCAGTTGACATGCCATGGAAAACCAAAGAGATTGGCCAAAAGTCAGAATCAACACCCCCAATATTTGCCCCGCACTCCTATTGTGCCATCCCAACCATCTTCTGGGGTTCCAGCCACTGCCAAGACATAGCTACTATAACCTGCCTAAATTCTTTCCCCCTCAAAACCAAGCATGAAATAATAACTTTTTTAAAAAGGTACCGGTTGCCTGGTGGCTCACGCCTGTCATCATAGCTTCTCAGGAGACTGAGATCTGAGGAACAAGGTTCAAAGCCAGCACCACTTCTGACTTTTTTCTTTTTTCTTATGTGGTGCTGAGGAATTGAACCCAGGGCCTCATGCATGCAAGGCAAGCGCTCTACCACTGAGCCACCTTCCCAGCCCCAGTCTGAGATTTTTATCTCCAATTAACCACCAAGAAGCCAGAAGTGGCGCTGTGGCTCAGGTGGTAGAGTGCTAGCCTTGAGTGCAAAGGCTCAGGGACAACACCTAAGCCCTGAATTCAAGCCCCAGGAACCACACACACACACACACACACACACACACACACACACACACACACACACACACACACACACACACACACACACACACACACACACACACACACACACAACACCACCACCAACAACAACAATAACGTGATTAACACTGCTGTTTTTCAAGGTGGTTTCTTATGTCAATTCTGATACCTAGAGCTCAGCTCCCTTTCAGTAAAATATGTCTTCTTTCCATACTTTCAACAGAGCGAGGTGGCTTTCTCCAGAGACCACTGTGTAATTGGAATTCCATTTAGAGATGCTTTTCAACAAGCAAGCATGATGGATGCATCTTCCTGCTACAATGGACTGCAGGATCTCTGCCAGTCCATGCTTTGCATTGTGATGACATGGTAAGGCCAGTAGCTCATGTTCGCTCCTCCTCATAACTGCCCAAACAGGATGGAGACAACCACAGGGAGTGAAGAAGAGTCTGAACGCAAGTCTCAAAGGCACAGTGGGACCCAGCTCCCACGCAGGAGTTAGAAATGTCCACAGTAATGAACTTCTCAGGTCACTTATGGGCTTCACAGCTCTGATTTCAAGGAGGCTCCAAATATGGTAGAGAAAATGCAGCTCAAGATTCTGGAAACATGAGGGTCTTTTGATTCATCAGGGCCAGAGGCCACACACCCAAAGATAAGCTCCCAGCTAGAGGTCACCTGCCAGAGGTCACAGCTAGAAGTGAGTCTCAGGTCACCTACCCCAGCCAGTGGTCATCTACTTCAAGCATGCTCAACTGCCTTGGTGTAAGCATCCTCTATGTTCTGGGAGCTTTCCAATCACCTTTGGAGAGACAAACAGCCACACCTCTGCGGAATGAGCATGCATTCAAACTGAGAAATATACAATAGTGAATAATTAAGACCTTCCTATACTTCGAGACTTGTTATTATCCTGTACATAGCTACAATGTTCTCATTTTTTTTTCCGGTCATGGGGCTTGAATTCTTGGCCTGGGCACTGTCCCTCAGCTCTTCAGCTCAAGGCTAGTACTCTACCACTTGAGCCACAGCACCACTTCCAGCTTTTTCTGCTTATGTAGTACTGAGGAATTGAACCCAGGGCCTCATGCATGCAAGGCAAGCACTCTACCACTGAGCCACCTTCCCAGCCCTACAAAGGTTTCTTGGAGCCTCCTTTCAAGCCCATGTCACTCCCATTTCAGCTGGATGAGGAGGCAGCTCTCCCAGGTGCCACAGCTAATTCCTAGTAGGACAATCAATAGCTGGTAGACTGCCACGCCGACCCCAGTAGAGTCTGCTTAGCATGGGAAACCATCTATCAGACCATGATAGGGGCTTCGAGACCTATCTCTGAGTTTTGGGACTTCACCGAAGTCTACCTCAGAGAATGGGGCTTTACAGAAACCTATCTCCAAGTTTTGGGACTTCACTGAAGTCTACCTCGGAGAATAGGGCTTCTAAGAGGCCTACTCCTGGGAAAAGGCTGGAAAAACCCCTGGGAAAAGATGTGTTTCTGTCTTTCTTCTCCTCATAAGAGTGCCTATCAATCTTTTACTGTTTCTGCTGTTCATTGTACTTACTCATTGTCAACGTTCCCTTATTCAAAGCTCTTTCTTAAGAGTGTTGACGACTCCAATATCTGATGAGTGTCTTAAAAATATGACTAACTCACCAGAGTTAAGTGCTACCCTGAAACCCCTCTTATGGAGGCTAGTAGACAAGTTATAAGTAAATATAAAAGTATTGGGGGTTTCACAAAGTCACTCCAGCAGAAGGAATTGTAAGAAATTTACAAGAAGCTGTAGGCGCAGCTAGAACAGAAGGAATGTATGGCAATTGCTGAGATAACTACTTAGGAGAAAGAACTTCCTGGTACTCTCATTTACTAAGAGACTTGCTAGATCTAGGCCTCCGTGACCTTACTATTAAAGAAGGAACAGGAAAAATCTTATGGGATAATTAAGGCCTCTATAGAAATAAGGTAATGGTGAGATGGTGACAAACGTCGAAACCCCTTATATTTCTTAGAGATAAGCCGGAAACAAGTGCCTTTCAGGCGACCAGCTGGTGACCACCTAAGAATGAAGCCCTGCAGCAAGATTGTGTAAACTTTTGCCCTTTCAGGCGACCAGCTGGTGACCATCCAAGAACGAAGCCTTGCAGCAAGATTGTGTAACCTTTTGCCCCTTTCTTATGAAGACTTCTGTTATAAAAGTTTGTTATCCTCTGCATTAAATCGCACTCAGCACTCAGCATCCACTCCTAATGTGTGTGAGTTGTCTGTTTGCCATCTCCCCATCCTATTCCAGGTTCCTCCCCTAGGTATCCTCCGTCGTCCCGACAGAACCCGGGCCGCGGCAGTAGACCAGATGTCTGCACCTGTGAGCAAAATGGTTCATGGCTCTAATTTGGTCTTTATTCTGGTTGTGCCCAAGTTTTTCTATCTATTCTATACGTGCATCTCTATATTTCCCACCCCCCACTCCCCACTCCCACCCCAGATTTGTGGACAGAATTCTCAGTTCTGAGGTGGGTTGTCTTGATCATTTGAAATCAAGCTTTATTTCAGTTATCTGTGTGCAGCAAAGAAAATTAACTTGAGATTATGGATTTCCTGAAGCCATCAAAGAAGAGTGACACACAGCTGTGAAAGACCAAATCAGCTAGATCTCCAATGATTGACTCTGATGAATATGCAAATGCTAAGTGGAAAACATAAGGCCGCAGAGGACTGTGGGTAGTGTCAATCCATTTCCATGTGAAAGGAAATCAGAACACAGAAAACCTTCTCTGTGGATGTGGTGTGGGATCATGGAGATTTGTAGGACTGGAAACTCTCAAAGCTGTACTTTAGCTGGCTTTGGAGGAAACCGACTCAAGAGAATACACCTATTGGTTTTATTTCTGCAGACTTCTGTTGCATTGGTTACTGGGAAACAGGACATTTTGCAGTGAGAAGAGGCACCAATCACTGAAATAATAAATCTCTGGAGTGTGTAGTTAAAAAAAAAACACAAAAAACACTGTCCACGTTCTGTGGACCTGAATGTGCAAACATTGGTATCAACCCCAGGAGGACAGAACTCAACCACAGAGATAATAACAGCATAACATCACTAAGGATATATGTACCAAGCCTGGTTGAACTCTCAGCATATATTATGTCAATCACAATGTCCCCTGGTGCTCTATTCTTGCCTACAGATGAGAAATTGAGGCACTGAAAGACAAGCCATTTCCCTAAGATCTTAAGGTGATCGGAGATAGAGCCGGGAGTCTTATTCAGGCAAACTGGAGGCTATGTGTCACGTGGTGTGCTGCAACACTTCATAGCTAGTTGATATTGGAAACAAAAAATCATTCAAAGCTGGGCACTGGTGGCTCATGCCTGTTGTCCTAGCTACTCAGGAGGCTGAGATCTGAGAATTGTGGTTCAAAGCTAGCCTGGGAACTAAAGCCCATGAGACTCATCTCTAATTAACCACCAGAAAACAGGAAGTTGTGGCTTAAAGTGATAGAGCACTAGTCTTGAGCAAAAAACTCAGGTATAGTGCCCAGGCCCTAAGTTCAAGACCCATGACAGACCAAAAGAAAAAAAAAATCATTCAAGTTCCTTGAGAAGTATTTTCCTTATCTTCTCAAAGTGATTGTTCCTACTCTTTTTATGCAAAGATGCCTTACACTCTGATGTGTACACACATGTGTGTGTGCACACAGAAGTGCAGGCCTAGTCATCTGTGTTATCAGCAGGTGATCAGGATCCTACCCCCACCACCCAAGGAAAACAACATTCACAAATGCTCAAGGCTCTCCCCTCATATAAAACCATGCAGTGAAAAAATAAAATAAAACCATGCGCGATGTCCTAGAACCTGCACACACCACCCAAAACTTGAAGTCATGCCTAGGCAACTTGCAATATGTTAACACAATGAAAATGCTATATAGTGGTTATGCTGTAATGTTTAGGGAATAATGACAAGAAAAAAAAGTCTTGCTCTTTTTTTGTGGTGGTGGCAGTAGGGATTGAACTCAGGGTTTTAACAGGTGCTGTACCACTTGAGTCACTCTTCCAGCCTCTTTTTACCTTGGCTTCCTCCCTCCCTCTCTCCTTCCCTCCCTCCCTCCCTTCCTTCCTGTGTGTGTGTATATACCAAGGTTTAAACTCAGAGCCTGCCGCTTGCCATTCTCACTTGACTTTCCTGCTCACAGCTGGTGCTCTACCCTTGAGCCACATGTCCAGTCTAGCTTTTTGCTGGCTTGTTGGAGATGGGGAATCTTGCAGGCTTTTCTGCCAGAGCTAGTTTTGAACCCTGGTCCTCTGATCTCAGCCTCCTGAGTAGCTAAGATTACAGACATGAGTCACTGGCACCTGGCATTACCTTGGTTATTTTCAAAATAGCATCTTTACTTTAGGCCTGGCCCACCCAGACTCTGGTCTTCTTCCTTGTGCTTCCCAGTATCTCTGGGAAGCACTAACCACTGCGCCCAGCCACTGGGACAGACTCCAGAGATGGAGTCTTATGAGCATCATTTTTCACAGGCTGGACTCCAATCACTATCCACCAATCTCTACTTCCCAGGTAGCTAAGATTACAGGCTTGAGCCACTGCACCTGGCCTTCTAAGAAAGCATCAGAATGAGGGAGAAAGGGAAAAGAGAAACCCTTGATGCAGAGTAAAGAAAGAAATCCCAAAGACTTGGGAAGTGGAGGCAGAAAACAGACAGGATGCAACATGTGCACTTGTCTTAAATGCATGCTTCCCAGGGCCAGTCATGAGCTTTGGGGTGTGAGATGATCGTGGAGTGAAGACTGGGAGGGAATCCATGTGCTACAACACGCTCAGCCCTTCCTCAGCAATCTGTCACAATAATATTTCAATCACTACATCTGAACTAAATACAGATTTAATTTATCAAATAATGTTTTAATGACAATGGCAGTGGCACCCAGCAGCGTTCCAATTTATGCATAACTTCAAGATAAATTACATCTTTTGACTTGCAGAGAAAGATGTCTAATTAGGAAGATTTTCAAATCTAAGGAACTGTCACTGTAAGGCGTGTAATCTCATCACTATAAAGTCCCTCATTAACATGGGAAAAAAATTGCTGCCAATTAATAAGCTGCTATGTAAAAATGTGGCCCAGGAGGTTCTGAAAAGGGAACATGGTGGCAAAGGGGCTGCACAGACAGGACTTGGGCCCATCAGACATGACTTGGTGGCCTTGGCCATAGTGGCCAAGGTCAAATGGAGGTGCAGGATGGATACTCTTTCCAAAAAAGATCTTTTATGATTTTCTTATCTAGGAGGACAAGATATTTTGGGGATGCTGATACTGGGGCTTCAATTCAGGACCTTGTACTTTGCTTAGATTTTTTACTCAAGGCTGGTATGCTACCACTTGAGCCACACTTCCACTTCTAGTTTTTTGCTAGTTAATTGGAGATAAGAGTCCCATGAACTTCTCTGCCCAGACTGGCTTCAAATGGTAATCCTCAGATCTCAGCCCCCTGGGGTGAGCCACCAGAGCCCAGCTATGTCACTCTACCACTTGAGCCACAGCACCACTTCTGGTTTTCTGGTGGGTATTATCTTATCTCCCTCCATAAGAGTCTTGAGGACTTTCCTGCCCAGGCTGGCTTTGAACCCTGATCCTGAGATCTCAGCCTCCCGAGTAGCTAGGATTACAGGTGTGAGCCACCAGTACCCAGTTTGTGATTACTTTTTTTTTGTGTGTGGTCATTCGTGGGGGTTGAACTCTGGGTTTGGGCGCTGTCCTTGCACTCTTCAGCTCAAGGCAAGTGCTCTACCGCTTGAGCCACAGCACCACTTCCAGTTTTCTAGTGGTTTATTGGAGATAAGAGTCTCACAGACTTTCCTTCCCAGGCTGGCTTTGAACTGTGGTCCTCAGATCTCAGCCTCCTGAGTAGCTAGGATTACAGGCATGAGCCACTGGCACCTGACTTTGTGATTACTTTTTATTCTTACTTAAGTTGTGTTTTTGTGTATTGATGCATTTACTTTAATTAATGATCATCAATGATAATTTAAGATTATCTCTGGTCTTGGTAAAGTTTGAAAACTGAAAACAAAACAAAAAGACCTAGAAGTTTCACCCCCTCCCAAAACAAAGCTTGAAATACTTATTAATATTCAGTATAAGATAAAATAACACATCAGTATTTCATTCCCTCAACAGATTGGAGAGTCCTGAGAGAGTCATTTGCTGGAGTAGGCACTGGGGATGTATAAAATGTGAGTTTTCACTCCAAGGAGAGAAATGCATGAAGCATCAAAAGGAAACAAGAATGAAACAATGACCAATGGTTCTGTCCTTATTCGACTTTGGGCATGTTTTCTATAGGATTTTTGTTATTGGTGGTGGTGGTCATGGGCTTGAACTCAGAGCCTGGGCACTGCCCCTGAGCTCTTTTTGCTCAAGGCTATTGCTCTACCACTTTGAGCCATGTCTAGTTTTCTGGTGGTTCATGGGCAATTGAGAGTCTCATGGACTTTCCTGCCCAGGCTGACTTTGAACTGTGATTCTCAGATCTCAGCCTCCTGAGTAGCTAGGATGACAGATATAAGCCACCAACATCTGGCTTCCTTCAGGATTTAATCCTCAAGGCTTGGAAGGCTGGAGTTCCAATGTGCATGAGGAAGGAGGGTAAGACATAAATTCATGGTGCAAATCAGGACAAGCCAGGGCATGCTGGGTAGAGTGAGGGAAAGGCAAAAAGATGGGTGCTGGTGGTTCATGACTGTAATCCTAGCTACTCAGGAGGCTGAGATCTGAGGATCATGACAGGTGCCCCTCCCCTTGGGGTGAGGAAGACAGAGACTCAACCAGACAAGATTCACCAGAAGGGTGAAAAAAGAGGAACCCCACCAGCCTACATCCAGGCCATTGATTTTCAGGCCTCCTTCTCTACCCACTTGCACCAAGAAGTTTGTACTTTCTTCCTCCTCCTTTTACCCTCCCCCTCCGCTCCTTCCTTTCTCCTCTTTCTCCTCCTCCCCTTCACCCTTCCTCTCTCCCTTCTTTCTCCTCCTTCCCTTCCCTCTTCTCCTCCTTCCCTTCCCTTTCTCCCCCTCATCTTCCCCCTCCTACTCTCCCTCTTTGTCCTCCTTCTCCTCTTCCCCCGCCTCCCTTCCTGTTCCCTTCCTCCCCCTCTTCCCTTTTCTCTCTCTTCCCCTTCCCCCTATTCCCCTTTCCCCCTCCTTTTTCTCCCCATCCTTCTCCTTTTCCTCTCTTTCACCCCTTCCTTCCCCTCTTCCTTCCCTTCCTCTTCCTCTTCCCCCTTCCTCCTCTTCTCTCCTTTTTCCCTCCTCTTCCTCTTCCTCCTCCTCTTGCCCCTCTTCCTCCTCACCCAGGAAGCAGATGGACAGGACCTCATACAGCAAGGCAGCTCCCCCAGCCAGGACTCCTGCTTGGGGATTTGTACCAACTCACCAACAGCTATGAGGCTTGCCTCAGTTTCCCTGCTGAATCACTCATACTTTCAAATAAACATTATGTCTACTCCCATTTACCCTGCCTCATAATTATTTGATAGAGAGAAAGAACTCAAGGACCTCCCCCCACACACACACATATACACACAGGGGATGGGTCTCAGGAGAGCTCTTCTCTGTCATCTGTCCCTGAGTGTCACCAGCTCGCCCGTGCTGTTGGCAGTGGTGAGCCAGCCTTCCCACACCCAGGCTGCCACTCCCTGGCACATACCCACTGCCTGTCACCTTTTGCCAGCCAAGCTGTTACTCTCAGGGCAGCTATTATCCCATTTGCCCAAATATTTTTCTCCCTTTTGGCTTAGTCATTTCCCTCCGGAGGTTTCTAAGATGCTTGTCCCCCTGGGCCAGCTCATTTGTGTAGTATCATATGGTATTAATCATTTCTCATCAGTTGACAGCTTCCAGATTCTGCTGGTGGAGATGTATTTGAATTCTAGCTTGTGTTTCTATGAGGCGAAACCCACCCAGATTTAGCTCTGTGAACAGTGACATCCAATTTGCATGAGGATGACATTTAAATGACAGCATCTTCATGATCACATACAAATATCCGGAACAAAAATGCCCACTACAACACCCACTTCCTCTGGTAGGAAAGAAAACCTGAGCTGGCAACAAGATGTGTTTGAAACATCATTTAAAAATGCACCAGTGCCGGGTGCTGGTAGCTCACGCCTGTCATCCTAGCTACTCAGAAGGCTGAGATCTGAGGATCACAGTTCAAAGCCAGTCCCCATGAGACTCAAACACCAGAAGTGGAGCTGTGGCTCAAAGTGGTAGAGCACTAGCCTTG
The DNA here is from genome assembly GCF_024711535.1 of Dipodomys merriami. Classification (NCBI taxonomy): domain Eukaryota; kingdom Metazoa; phylum Chordata; class Mammalia; order Rodentia; family Heteromyidae; genus Dipodomys; species Dipodomys merriami. Next base: position 10,042,007 of record NW_027204826.1, read on the forward strand.
AGAAGAAGAGCTCAGGGAGAGCACCCAGGCCCTGAGTGCAAGCCTTACAAACAACAATAACAAACTGTACCAGCATTTTCTTAAAATGATACATTTATTATTTTCACTGCACAAAATACAGCCCCATATTCTCTCCCAGATGATTGGAAAAGATTCTCCATTTAGTATCTTATGATTGGTGCATTTGAAGATGGAAGCAGTTCAAGAGAAAGGTAATACTAGTACTGGAGAGAATTTGTCAACAAGTGTCCCACACAATAACATGACCTTTATGTCAAGCATGGGAAGGACAGGAGCTCCTCTGTCCCCTGGCTGGATAAGCTGTTTAGGAATCTATATCTGTACATACACACACAAGTCAACATGACTGAGATAAGAAATACCCAGATAGCTGGTTGGACACCAGTCTTTAGTGTGTCTGAGCATGCTCAGAAGAGCATTTGAATCACTGGACTAAGTCTACTTTACTTTAGATCCACCCTTGCCCATGTAGGTAGGCAACAGTCAATGTAGTGGAGCCAGAATAGAGCAGAGAAAGTGCAAATTTTCTCCATCTTTTAGTTGAGATATCCATCTTCTCTTGGCTTTGGCCATCCAATTCTGTTCTCTGGCCTTCAGAATTCAAGATTTAGCCAGTCCCTGCCTCCTTCAACCCCTAGGTTTCTAAGCCATCAAAGTTGGACTAAATTACAGCACCAACTTTTTTTTTTGGGGGGGGGTGATGGGGAGGTGTCTCTCTAGAAATGATAGATTATGGGATTAATGAGCCTCCATCATTTCCTAAGCCATGCTCATAAGAATTATTATGTTATCTTTGCCAGTTTTATCAGTTCTGTATCTCCAATGAACACTGATGGGTCCATCTTCCAAAACTGTATGAAAGACACACTTGTATATATTCCTATAAATATACACAGATTAAATAAGTCCTTTCCATCATGAGAGAGTGGAGAATGTTCTAAAACACTGAGAACAAAGATTGGCTAACTGTAAAGTCAGACATTTTGATTAAGAAAAAAACAAGAAGAAAATTCTCAGGTAATTTCTATGAATCTCACCATGATTTAAAAAAAAGTCATGGCCTCTATGAAATCTGAGCAGATTTTAATGCCAGAGATGAAAAAGATGAAACTAGCTTGTGTCCAGAAGGAAACACACCAAGATGAGAAGAGACTTCACAAAAAAAAAAAAAAGAAAAGAAAAGAAAAGATAAAGAGAGGCTTAATTAAAAAAATCTGCCCTGGAAACAGGAAATAACAGACCAGATACTGCCAAAAATAAAAGATGGGTTAAGGATTTTTTTTCTGTAGAGGAGTATTTTCAACTTTCCCAATTTTGCTAGAATTTTCTGTCTGCTCTCCAGATCTACCACAGCCTTTTTATTGCTGTCTGAAGATTGATGTTGGCAAGCCTGAGCCCAGCGCCTCCCTCCCCGCTCTCCAGAAGGTTCAGACAGGAGGCACTGCAGCTGGAAGGGACACACCTAGTCTCAAGGTGCTCTTTCTTCCCAATTTAATTCTTACTGCAAGAGGCTCAACAGCAACTCCAGCCTCAGCTGGTCCTCAGAGCCTCACCCTGGGCACCAGTTCCCCTTTTGCTTGCCTTACCTCGAATAAAGAATCTCATTAGACTATCCAATCCCATTAGACTATCCATTACCTAATTTGAATCTGGCATCCTCTTCCTTTGGAACCCTGAGGGGTTTGAGCCAGGTATGCCCCAGGGTAGAGCTGCTATCTCTTTATGTTTTTATAAATTGTGGCTGTGAGCCATACATTGAATTTTCAAGAGATTCGTCACTTTTTTAAAAAATTAGCTTAAAAACCACTGATGAAAATAAACTTCACATTCCTGGGAACAGCATAGAGAGACAAGCAACAATGAGACAGAGAAATACAAATTGAGGTTTGTTTTGTGTTTTTTTTTAAGCTCACAATTATAGAATAAGAAGCATAGATGGAAATAACCCATGATACATGTTTCCATGAATCCAGAACAAGCCATTCTGTTCTCATTATGGAAGGAACTTGCATTGACTTCAGAACTTTTCCTTGAGTTACTAAAACAAACAAGAGATTGCTCAATAATTCTGAGTCTTGGAAGTGGCGCTGTAGCTCAAGTGGTAGAGCGCTCGCCTTGAGCTGAAGAGCTGAGGGACAGCGCCCAGGCTCAGAGTTCAGGCCCCATGACCAACCAAAAAAAAAAAAAAAAAAGAATTCTGAGTCTAAACAAATTGCTCTTATGTGGAAAGTTAACAGATGATGTCTTCATTTGCAGGAGGTAAGGAAAAGATATTATTCCTGCACCCATCCCAAAGAGTAGAGGGAGATTTCCAAATGCAATAGAGACTCAAAGTAGGACCAGAAGTCAGCCTAGGTTAACAACTGATGGGGAAGTAAACGCAGAATCCTAATTGAGGAATGTCTCTGAGAAGAGAAGGCACTAAAACCTGAGTCTCTAAATATAAAGTCAGACAAGACCATATTCATTTTTCATAAGAGATTTTTTTTAAATTAACTTCCTTGGGAGTGAAATTTTTCCAATAGTGAGGGTGTGTCCTCTCATTTAAAATCCATTGAATTATACTTTTAAAACAAGTGCCTCTTGTCCTATGTGAACATGAGAAGATTTTTTAATCTTTAGTTTCAGTAATTTGATAAATGTAAGAATAAGGATACTTTCAAAAAAAATTAAAAAATGAGCTGAATGCCAGTGGCTCACGCCTATAATCTTAGCTATTCTAAAGGCTGAGATTTAAGGATTGCAGTTTGAAGCCAGCCTTGACAGGAAAGTTTATGGGACTCTTTATCTCAAAAAAAAAAAAAAAAAAAAAAAACCAGATTGGAGCCTGTGGATCAGTTTGTAGAATGCTAGCCTGGAGGAAAAAAATATCTTAGGGAGAGCACCCAGTCCCTGAGTTCTAGGGGAGGGGGAGAGGGAGGGGGTGGAAGGGGGAGGAGGGGGGAGGGGGGAGGAGGGGGGAAGAGGGGGAGGAGGAGGAATTAAAGCTGGACTCTGATGGCTGTAATCCTGGCTACTCAGGAGGTGGAGATCTGAGGATCAGGATTGGAAGCCAGCCTGGACAGGAAAGTCCGTGAGACTCTTATTTCCAATAAACCTCTAGAAAACTGGAAGTGGCACTGTGGATCAAGCAGTAGAGTGCTAGCCTTGAGCTGAAGAGCTGAGGGACAGCGCCCAGGCCCAGAGTTCAAGCCCCACAACCGACCAAAAAAAAAAGAGGCCCTATTGGGAGGTCTTTTTTGCCACTGGGGGAGAGCCCTCAAAGGGAACAGTAGGACCATAGCCCCTTTCTCTCTTTATTTTCACATATTGGCCATGAACTGACTAGTTTAGCTCTGCCATGTGCCTCGCTCAAAGCAATAGGGACAACCAATCACAGGCCAGTAAAAATAGTGAGCCAATGCAAACCTCTCTTTCTAAAAGTTTATTATCTCAGGTATGTGTTACAGTAACAGAAAGCTAATTACCATCATATGCTCTGAAATCATAAACATATAGAATGCAATTCCAGTAAATATATACACACACATATATGCATATACATACATGTATATACATATATGCATACATGCATGTACGTATATATACATATGTATATGTATATACATATACATATATATATACATACATATATAGGCATATGTGTATATACCTATATATGTATGTGTATATATATATACATATATATATATGAGTAAAGGATTTTTCATGGATTCTGACAGATTCTAAAAAAATTTCTAAGAAAACAAAGAACCAGGAATGGTCAAGACATATTTGAAGGAATTAAAAAAAAAAAAAGCAACAGTGTAAAGGCTTCCATTTTGGTACGTCTACAACACATGTAAGAAATACAGGCCTTTTCTCTCTCCAAAGTCATACAGCAGGTAGTCATTGTAACCAATTTTAAAAGCTTCTATAGGTTGAGATCTGAATATTATAGCCGGTGCCAGTCCAGACAGAAAAAAAAAATTGTAAGATTCTTAAACAGCAAAAAATCACAAAAAGCCAAAGAAATGGATCCAGGAGTAGGCACCAACTTTAAGCGAAAGCACTAAGCCAGAGTTTGAGGCACTGAGTTCAAGTCCTAAGATGGGCACTACATGAATGAATGAATAAATAACAAATATTTACATATATAAATAATACCTATCTGTAAATAATAGTAAAAATCAATAAACAAAAGCTTCTAATAGTCCTTAGAGAATATTGCATATATAGGATTGGTCCAATCAATTTTTCAATTGTTGAAGTGCATAAAGTTAACAGCAAAACAAAAGTCTTCGTTTCATTCCTAATCACAATTTCCATATTTTCATAAAATGCTTAAACCTATAGCAATTTATCTCAGTACAGAAAAATCTGAGTCAGATATGCAGGTTTCAATATCTTCCTTGCTTACTTGATAGCATTAAATTATTCAGGATTCCAAAATAAGGCCCCTGGGTGAGATTCTTCATTCAAAGAAGCTGGACATTTGAAAGGGGGGAAATCTGATAACTAATAGTTTATGTGGCAGAATTTTTCTAAAAGCTGGAAAGTAGTGATGGCTCTTCAGTCCTGCATATTAAATTCACTTTCAATTAGTATGGTTCAGCATTTTATTCCTATGATTTGTATGCCCGGTGATGCTTTTAAAATTAACTTGCCACGGACAGGCGGATCACAGACTTCTCGGCTGTAATAATTTTTCTAATGCTATATCTTTATAGCAGTAATTGCCTTCTTTCTGAGAGAATATGCATTTGGAGCCCACTGACACTTCATCTATTACTTTTCCTCTATTACAGCTACTTCAGCATATTAGATATTTTTCCCCTTAATGACTTTTTTTTTTTCTATTAGGAGAACACAAAGACCCCAGGGCAAAGGAAGTCCATTAAGAAAAGAAAGCATTTTAGTAGAGGGTTGAAGTTTCTAAGGTGGACATCAGACAATACATGCCAAGAATAGAAGACGCTCCATTTCCTGTGAACATTTCCTGTGAATTCTGACATTATCTTTAAAAAATAAAAAAGGCTATGGAGTTTGCCTAAGTCATCATTGATACAGTAAATTACAATTTCTCCCTAGCAAGTCATACCTCAAGTATGTCATTGCTTGGAAATGTTAGCGCACAGGATGAGGACAACTGGGAAACTGGAGAGAAGATTCTAGAACCATTCTGTGGTTCTGGAATTCTAGCCCGCTAAAAGAGTCTATAGTTAAGCCAAGCCTCCTGCACTGGGTACTTTCCCTTCTTGCCGGATTTGTTCTTGTTCCTCCGTTGACCTAGAAAGATTCCAGGTGCAAACTCCAGCCAGCCAATATGGAGGTTGAACCTCCTTCTCACTGGGAAATTCAGCCAACTTTTTCCCATTTCCACTGCAGGGGAAGGAGCAGATCACAAGAGAACAGCCGTGGGAACCGACAAGCCTCAAATTCTCTACCCAGGCTTTTACAATTGCTGCTCCCTGGGCTGTGGCCGAGAGCTTAAATCCTTTGTGTTTGTGTGCCAGGCCAAAGGCTTGAACTCAGGGCCTGGGCCCTGTCCCTGTGCTTTTATTTTTCCCCTCAAGGCTAGCACACTACCATTGGTGCCACAGCTCCACTTCTGGCTTTTTGGGTGATTAACTGGAGTTAAGAATCTCACAGCTTTCCTGCATAGCTGGCTTTGAACCCTGATCCTCAGATGTCAGCCTCCTGAATAGCTAGGATTACAGGTGTAAGTCACCAACATGCGGCTATAAGAGCTAAAGCTGTTTGAAAAGATCACATGCTTCTCTCCTAACAGCAGGCCCTTGTCTTGGGAGGAATGCTGTGGGCTGTGTTCAAAAAGCGTCAGATACTCCGCTCTTGTCATCATTCTAAATAAAAACTGTACACATAATTCATTTCTTGACTTACTAAATTCTTACTTACAATTTCTTCCAATTATATCACCTATTGAGCCCTCTGCTTTCAGAGATTCACCAAATTTGGATTGAAAATATTAGGGGAAAAGACTGCATCTCTACCAAATGTGTACAGTCTTGATTCCTCATCATCCCTCCCTCACCAATGTAAGGCAGCAACCTTGTTCATCGCATTTACATTTGCTGTTATAAGTAATCTAGAAAGGTCATAAAGTTTACCTAAAGATCTGGGAAGTTGATATGTATTATGTCATTTTAGTTGCAGGTACTGGGACTTGAACTCAGTGCTTCATGATCATTGTTTGGTTTTTTTGCTGTGCCTTTTTATATTAGCACCCACAGATTTTGCTGTCTGTGGAGGATCCTGGAGAAAAATCCCACTGATACTGAGGGGTGTCTGTATAGCTATTTTTACTGTCTCTGGGCTTGCTATGGTGCAGGTAGGTGTCCATGGATAAGGCCTATGTGTGGGAGAGCAGATCACCAGCCTGTGGGGCTACTGGGAGGAAGCAGAACTTCTAGGAAGAGTGGTGGAGTGGAAAGGGGCAGAGTGGGAATGGAGTGGCTCTGCTTCTTCTCTCTTCCCTTCCCCATCAGCAGGAGATGAGCAGCTGGCTCCCCCAGGTGCTCCTCTGTGACTTGAGCTGCTCTAGTCCAAAGCAACAGGACCAAGTGGCCATGGGCTGAAACCATGAACCGTGAACCTTTCCTCCTTATACACTGTTTTGACTCAGCTATTTTGTCATAGTCACACAAAGCTGACTAACACAAAGAAAAGAAAGCATTTCAGTAGAAGGTCGCAGTTTCCAAGGTGGACATCAGACAATTCATGCCAAGAATAGAAGACACTCCATTTCCTGTGAACATTTTCCTTTCTTTCTTTTTTTTAGTGCAGCTCCTGGGGCTTAAACTCAGGGCCAAGGTGCTGTCCCTGAGCTTCTTTTGCTCAAGGCTAGAGCTCTACCACTTGAGCCACAATGCCATGTCTAGCTTTTTTGTGGTAGTTTTAGTGGAGATAAAGAGTCTCACAGACTGTCCTGCTGGATTGGCTTCAAATTGGGATCCTCAGATCCCAGCCTTCAGAGTAGCTAGGATTACAGGTGTGAGCCACTGGCAGGTGTCTGGCTTACAAGGCTATTTTCATTTTCCCAACTCCTCTCACCCACTCATCTAGAACTTAATCCTCGTGTTTCACGGTTCCAAGTCACCACATAGCCCCACGCTTTGCACAAATCATTCCTGTTATCTGGGCACCTACTGAGCCACAAGCATATCATCTCATGGCTATCCTGACAACCATGTGCACTGGCTGTGTCCTTTAGCCATCAGAAATGAGAGTAAGAACCAGATCTTGGGGATGACACAGAATCATCAGTCTGAGGTCACTCTCTTCAAGGTCAGAATCAGAAATAGGCAACCAGATCTCCAATTGAAACGGCTGGGCAACGTCTTCATTGCTGGAATCATCTTTAAACTTGGCAGGTGTCCACCACAGGAGGTACTAAGTGATTTACCACAATCCAGAAACTCATTAATGTCTTGTGTCCCAGTACTCACAACTCTCAGTCTCCGCATATTAGCCAATGGATGTGGATTGCTGTACTCAGTACACATAAGGATAAATAGAGTCTGAGGTCCCCCTCTATAGCCTCTATAGCCACACACTGAGGCATCTTAGCTCCCAAAGATGGTCCTACTTCCTCAGTGCTGATCAGGGAGAGATTCATCTTCTTTTCTACCTCTCCATCTCCAAACAGGGCTGTGGAATAGTTCATTCTTTCTGCAAAGCTTTTCAACAGTCAGTCAGAAGCAACAAGCAAGGAGAAAGCCTACTGCATTGTTTCCAGGTGAATTCCAGAGAAGACCTTTAAATTCATTTTGGTTTCTAGCACATTATTATGTGTTTTTGTCTACCTTATTTATGTTTAATCTTCCTATCCCAGCTCATTATTGCTTGCCACAAGCAAGTTTTGGTAGCTATCCAATTAAAAAAAATTCCTGATGGATTAAAACAAAAGAGTTTACACTTCGAAGTAATGTGGTTCCAGAAAATATACATCACTGTCATGCTTCACTAAAAAAATGAGGATTTTTATCCATGGTCATTTTTTTTTTTTGGTACCAGTCCTGAGGCTTGAACTTAGGGTCAAGGCACTGTCTCTGAGCTTTTTTGTTCAAGGATAGCACTCTACCACTTAAGCCCCAGCTCTACTTCCAGCTTTTTGGTGGCTAATTGGAGATAAGACTTTCCTTCCTGGGCTGGCTTCAAGCTGTGATCCTCTAAACCTTAGCCTCCTGAGTAGCTAGGATTACAGGTATAAGCCACCAGTACAGGACTTTAAAACTGCTTTCTCAGCAAAGTAAAATTCAACTTTGTTTTAAGGACTTGGAAAAAATAAGTACATAAACAGCCTATTTTCTTCTCCCCACACTTAACCAACAAAGGCTTCATCCTTATTGTAACCAAACAAAAGATACTCTCTTAAAAAGGAGGTCCTGCCTGTAAGAACTGCCCCCCCCCGCAAGTAGATTTATGATGAGTTCTTTGAATAAATGATGACTCCAAGCACATTTACATTAAATACATTAACCTTTAACTCACCTTTGTTTTAATAGTATATTAAGTTCATATTTGAGATCTATTCATGGCTCAGAAAGAAAGCCCTATAGGCTGGGTATAATTCATATTAAAGGTTAAAGTGATTCATATTTCTTTCCCCATAGACTATGGCCAAACACAAGACTTGATAGTAACAGTAGGAATGTATTTCTAATGAATAGAGTAGAAAGCATTTCTGTTCATACAAAAACTCAAACACATTTCTGAAAGAAGCTAGTCTATACAGCAGATTTTAAGCTTTCTTACATAGAGAAATGATCGGCATAGCAATGCACACACACACACACACACACACACACACACACACACACACACACACACACACACACACACACACACACACACACACCACTCATCCAGGCTGCAGCTAATTTATCACACACCTCTTATTCCCTGTCGTTGGCATCTTACATTAAATACTGGAGTTGAGCAAAACAAAATAACTGAATCCAAGCTGAATGGAAAGACAAGCCAAGTTGCTTTCTTTCATTTGCTGTCTGTTGGGTTTCCAATAAACCTGAGACCATGTTAAATATCAGTTACGAACACTCAAATATAATACATAATATGCCAAAATCCTTTCTTAATTGAAAAAATATGTAAGAGGAAATCTTTACTTAACAGCTTATAAATTTTTATGGTGTAGGTGTTGCCCATCCTGTGGCATGAACTCAGGGCCTGGGCATTGCCCCTGGGTTTTTTTGGTTTTTTTTGCTGAAGGCGGGCACTCTGCCGCCTGAGCCCCATCTCTATTTCCAGCTTTTGGATAGTTAATTGGAGATTTAAAAATCTCACAGACTTCTCTTCTGGGCTGGCTTCAAACCATTATTATTATTATTATTATTATTATAGTTATAATCTCACTTCTCACTTCAGGGTATGCCTAGGACCTCAATCCACCTATTTTATGTTTCTAGTATTTTAAAGTCTGCCCACCCACTCTAAGGAAGGTAGTTTTCCATTGGTAGATGCTGGCATGAGAGGGCTTCCAGGGGACCTATGTTCTGCCTACTGCCATTTCGATATGTATAACAAACACCATTAGAGGCCATACAAAATTATCAATGTAGGCAAACAGGCCAACAGCTGTTCCATCTTATGCCAAATGATGTTGGACTTTACACAGCCTGAAGCCAGACATTCCCTACCCCAGGTATACATCGGAGAGTAGGAAGAGGATGGGGCCAGCTGTCCCTAGGTTCCTAACAGAAGTTCAAAAAACTCAGTGGATGGCACAATGATGTCAGCTCTCTAGTTGTTCACATTCTCTGCCATCTTATTCTGAACCAGAGTTGGCCTCTTGATTCTCATGCTGGGATTGCTTTAAAATCATCTATCCACGCATGTCTGTAATCCTAGCTATTTTGAAGGGCTGAGATCTGAGGACTGAAGCTCAAGACCAATCTGGAAAGGAAATGCCATGAGACTCTTATCTCCAATATACCAGAAAACAAGTCAGAAGTGGAGCTTGGCTTAAGTGGTAGAGTACTAGCCTTGAGTAAAAACAGCTGAGGGACAACACCTAGGTCTTGAATATCAAGCCCCAGGACCAGCACGGAAAAATAATTTTTAAAAATTAAAAAAATCGGAGGGGGGACCAAGATGGCGACGGGGCAGTAGGGAAACGCCACAGCTCTCTCCAACCAAAAAGAGAGTTCGAGTTCCTACGCTTAATCTCCCCAAGAGACCTACAACAACAAAAAGACGAACACTCAGAGAAAAACCAGAGGCGGAGAATAACAAAAAAAGAAAGAGAGAAAAAGAAGAATTTCAAAACAGAGAAAAGCGAAGACCCCTCCCCCAACCTTTACTGGCCGCGCGGCAGTGCGCCAAGCCGCCGGCCAGCCGGCCCCGGCGGGGGCTGGGGGAGCCCCAGAGACACAGCAGAGACACAGGGGGCCGCTTTCAGAACATCAGGTACTGGTTTGCAGAACAGCAGATCGCCAGGAACAGAGAAACCTACCAGCCGGGAGTCTCCATGAGGATCCCACCCCCACCCCTCACTCTCCACCCGAGCAGAGAGGCTCCATCCCGCCAAAGCCGCTCGGCATCAGCAGAGTGACAAAAGGATCTGCCAGCAGACCACCCGGCCCGCCTGATCGCAATCGCAACGATCCAGCACTCTCCACCCGAGCAGAGAGGTTCCATCCCGCCAAAGCCGCTCGGCGCCAGCAGTGCGACAAAGGGTCCTGTCTGCAAACCACCCGCCAGCCTGATCAAGATCGCAACGACCCGGCGGGGTCACTCGGGCCCCAGAGGTACCGAGAAGAAGCTGCCTGAGCGTGGACACTCTTGACCCGACAGCTTCGACAGAGGCAGAGACAGAAAAGAATCACACAGAGCCACCACCGCCCAACCCAGCCCGGATTGCAACAACAACTGACGACCTACACCACACAGAAACAACCAGCTCCAGGGTGAGTACCCCACATGGGAAGTGTATCCCTCAAGGGAGACCAGAGCTGGAGGGAATCCCCAGACCCTGACCTAGACTCCCTACCCCAGCACCCGGACCACAGGACCCACTAAAACTGGGAACTGTTTGAGAGCTCCACCAGCCCGTGGAGCACACTCAGCTGGCCAGGCTAGAGCAAGAGCACCCCTGGAAGGGAGCTTAAATGCCCAAGCCAGGAACAGCGCCCCTGGGTCAAGACTACCAACAGTAGAAGAAATTCGAACTGTGTCCCCCAGGCTGTATAATCTAGGTGGTATACACATCAGCACAGGCCTAACGAGTGCGCTCCAGGCTGCATAACCTAGGTGGTATACACATCAGCACAGGCCTAACAAGCGCGCTCCAGGCTGGGGCCGGAACCAGGCCCGGGGATCCGGCGCCTGAACAACACAACCAACTCCTCCCAATTGAAGTAAAAAGCTGAGCATACGCCTCAACAGAGGGGAGAAAACCAGGAAACAACACTCCCCCGGGAAGCACGCCTGTGACAACAAAAGACCTGGAGGCCCAGGACAAGAGAAGCCCAAACCCCACCAAAACTCCACCCATATACCCTAGACTGAAAATTGGGCAACACAGGCTGCCAGCACCTGATAGTAAGCAGGAGCTCAGACTGTTAAGGCGGCTCAGCAATAGAGTGATAGTCTTGGATGTATGAGGCCCTGGATCTGATTCCTCAGCATCACAAAAGCAAAAAGGGTCAGAAGTGGTGCTGTGGCTCAAACGGTAGGGTGCCAGCCTTGAGCTGAAAAGCTGAGGGACAACACCCAAACCTAGAGTTCAAGCCCACAACCAGCCCAAAACAAATAAACAAAAACACATCAGGAGCTCATAGCAGACTCCAGCATTTGGGAGAGTGCATCCAGAGCATCTGTTCTTCACAAGAGCACCCGTAGGAGCAAACACAAGCAGTCTAGGCTGCTCAACCCTTCCAAAGGCGGGAACTGCCAGCAATCTACAGCAGAGAGCTGAGAATCCTAAGTCAGAATAGCAGCTGGAAATAGGCTCCCAACAGAACCCAGATCAGGCACAGACTCTCTCTACCAATACAGAATCAGCAACCAAGCAAAGACAGACACACCAAAACAAAATTGAAGAGCAGTCTCCTGAACCTCCATGCGAAAATCACAGAGAAAAATCACAAGTTTTACTACCACCCAGGACAGCAAGCCCACCTCAAAAGCCAGCAGCCACACAGGGGAGAGCCCCAGTGGGAGCAAAGCAGGAATGGAAGACAAAGGCTACTTCCAAGGGTTGCTGGAGGCAATGACTCAAGAAATAAAGCGAGAAATTGATCAGAAATTGAAAGAGCACAAGGATGAACTATCCAAAGAGATACAGGGTATCAAACAAGAGATGCATGCAAAAATAGAAGCTGCACAAACCTCAGTAAGAAGTGAGATAAATGCCAAATTAGAGGTAATGCATACCTCATTGAGAGGTGAGATCAGTACTCTGAGAACCAACATTGAATCCATAAAGGGATCCATTTCCTCCATGCAAACCACAATAGAAGCCACTGTCAACAGAGTGAATGAAATGGAAGGTAGGGTGTCAGATACAGAAGACAGAATACACCAACTGGACCAAAAAGTGACAGATATGGAAAAAACACTCAAATTAAACCAAAGGGATATTCAAGAGCAAGCAGATAATGCTAAAAAATTTAACCTTCGCATAATTGGAGTGGACGAAGGTGAGGAATTCCAGAGCAAGGGAATGCAACACCTATTTAACAAGATAATCAATGAAAATTTTCCCCACCTCAAAAACGACCATCTTAACTACATCACAAAAGCTTATCGAACACCCAACAAGCAAGACCCCAGGAGAAACACTTCTAGACACATTATAGTAAAAATGATAGATCTGAATAATAAGGAAACAATCCTGCATGCAGCAAAAATGAAGAAGGAGCTATACTACAATGGGAAAAAAATAAGAATTACTGCAGATCTCTCCACACAAACAATGAATGCAAGAAAAGCCTGGGGAAGCACCATACGAGCCCTGAGAGCCAATAACTGCCAACCCAGACTGATCTACCCGGCAAAGCTAGCATTCACATTTGATGGAGAACTGAAAACTTTTAATAGCAAAGAAAAACTAAATGAATACATAAACATTAAGCCAGCATTACAAAGAATTCTAAGAGGGGGGACACAACCTGAAGAAAGCAGCCAGGAACTGAGGCCTGCCCCAAACAGGCGTTACTCAAAGTCTAACTGAGCAAGCACAGGAGGAAAGGAAAAAAGAAAAACTTAGGAAAACAGAATGGCAGGGACAACAATGCATCTCTCTATACTTTCTCTTAATATAAATGGGCTGAATTCGCCAATTAAAAGAAAACGAACTGAGGACTGGATAAGAAAACAAGACCCATCCATCTGTTGCCTTCAGGAGACCCACCTCTCAGCCAAACATACAAACAAACTCAGAGTGAAGGGGTGGAAAAGGATCTACCAATCAAACGCCCCCAGTAAGAAAGCAGGTGTAGCTATCCTGATATCTGACAAAATAAACTTTTCATTAAAATCAGTACAGAAAGACAAGGACGGACACTACATATTAATAAAGGGAACAATCCAAGAGGAGGATATAACCATCATCAACTTATATGCCCCAAATATTGGTGCACCCAGATATGTCAAACAAATGCTCTCAAACTTACAGAATAAAATAGATCCCAATACGATAATACTAGGAGACTTTAACACACCACTCTCACCAAAGGACAGGTCTACCAACCAGAGGATTGGCAAAGAAGCTACCGAATTAAGAGAGGCCATACTTCAAGCGGAATTAACTGACATCTACCGAGTATTTCACCCTAAAACAACACAGTACACATTCTTCTCAGCAGCTCACGGAACTTTCTCCAAAATAGACCATATCATAGTTCATGCAAGGAACTTAAGCAAATACAAAGGGATCGACATAATCCCCTGTATCCTATCTGACCACAGTGGAATCAAGCTAGCTCTCAATAACAAAGCATACCGCAGAAATTTCTCCAATACATGGAAATTGAACAGCACACTCCTTAACAATGCCTGGATAACAGAAGAGATCAGAGAAGAAATAAAGCATTTCCTACAATTCAATGAAAATGAAAACACCTCACAAAGAAACTTGTGGGACACAGCAAAAGCAGTCCTGAGGGGCAAATTTATTGCCCTCAGTACCCACATCAAGAGAATGGAGACAGACCAAGTAAATAATCTCATGTTGCAATTAAAACAGCTAGAAAAACAGGAAAAAATGGGACCTAAAGCTACTAGAAGAAGCCAGATAACCAAATTAAAAGCAGAGATTAACCAATTAGAAAATCAGAAAACCATAACCAAAATAAACCAAACAAAAAGCTGGTTCTTTGAAAAAATAAACAAAATTGATGGCCCATTGGCTAGATTAATTAAAAAAAGAAGAGAGGAAACCCATATTAATAGGATTAGGGATGCCACGGGAAACATCACCACACTTACCCAAGATATCCAAACAATTCTAACAGACTACTTTCAAAAGCTATACTCTCTAAAGGAAGAAAATCTGGCAGAAATGGATGCATTTTTAGAGAAATACAAGTTGCCCAAACTGAGCAAAGAAGAAGTTAACCAATTAAATAAGCCAATATCCTATAATGAGATACAGGAAGCTATCAAAAGTCTTCCAACAAAAAAAAGCCCAGGACCAGATGGATTCACAGCAGAATTCTATAAGACCTTTAAACAAGAACTAATACCCATACTCCTCAAGCTCTTCAGAGAAACAGAGAAGGAAGGAGCTATCCCAAACTCATTCTACGAAGCCAATATCACACTCATCCCCAAACCAGGCAAAGACCCAACCAAAAAGGAGAATTACAGGCCAATCTCCTTGATGAACACAGATGCAAAGATCCTTAACAAGATTCTAGCTAACAGAATCCAGAAACACATAAAAAAAATAATTCATTATGACCAGGTAGGCTTCATCCCAGAGACACAGGGATGGTTTAACATACGTAAGTCAATAAATGTAATCCAACATATCAACAGAGCCAAGGTCAAGAATCACATGATTATCGCTACAGATGCAGAAAAGGCTTTTGACAAAATTCAACATTCATTCATGCTAAAAGCTCTGGAGAAAATAGGAATAGAAGGAACATTTCTAAAAACAATAAAAGCCATTTATGACAGACCAATAGCCAATATTATACTTAATGGGGAAAAGCTGCAACCAATTCTCCTAAAATCAGGAACAAGGCAAGGATGCCCACTGTCTCCACTCCTCTTCAATATAGTCCTAGAACCCTTAGCCAGGGCAATAAGGCAAGAAAAAGACATTAAAGGGATCCGCATAGGGAAAGAAGAAGTTAAACTATCCCTTTTTGCAGATGACATGATACTATACCTCCACGATCCCAAAAACTCCATCCCCAAACTCTTAGAAATCATAAATCACTTCGGCAAAATAGCAGGATACAAAATAAACCCACAAAAATCAGTTGCCTTCCTATACACTGATAATGTACAGGAAGAGAGGGAAATAAAGGGAGCAACCCCATTCACAATAACCTCCCGAAAAATAAAATATTTAGGAATTAACCTAACCAAAGATGTAAAAGAACTATTTAATGAGAACTATAAAAAGTTAAAGAAAGAAATTGCAGAAGACACTAGGAAATGGAAAGACCTCCCATGCTCCTGGATAGGCCGACTTAATATAGTAAAGATGGTAATACTTCCAAAACTAATATACAAATTCAACGCAATTCCTATTAAAATCCCAATGACGTACATCACTGAAATACAGAAAACAGTCCAAAAATTCATATGGAACAACAAAAGACCTAGAATAGCCAAAACAATTCTAGGGGATAAAGACAATATGGGAGGGCTATCCATGCCGAACTTCAAACTCTACTACAGAGCTATAATAACAAAGACAGCATGGTACTGGCACAAAAACAGACCCGAAGACCAATGGAATAGAATAGAAGATCCAGAAATAAACCCACAGGCCTACAGCCAGCTGATATTCGACAAAGGAGCCAAAGACATACAATGGAAGAAACACAGCCTCTTCAACCGCTGGTGCTGGGAAAACTGGGCAGCCACATGCAGAAAACTAAAAGTGGACCCCAGCCTATCACCATGCACCAACATCAACTCAAAATGGATTAAAGACCTTAACATTAAACCTGAATCTCTGAAACTACTGCAGGACAGAGTAGGAGAGACACTTGAACTAATAGGCACAGGAAGGAACTTCCTGAACAGAGTCCCAGGGTCACAACAAATTGGAGAGAGACTCGACAAATGGGACTACCTTAAAATAAAAAGCTTCTGCACAGATAAAGCTATCGCAACCAAGCTAGAAAGACAACCAACTAATTGGGAAAAAATATTTACCAGCAATATATCAGACAAGGGGTTAACATCCTGTATATACAGGGAACTCAAGAAACTAATCCCTCCCAAGCCCAACAAACCAATTACTAAATGGGCAAGGGAACTAAAGAGGGACTTCTCAAATGAAGAAATAAAAATGGCAAAGAAACACATGAGGAAATGTTCATCATCCCTGGTGGTGAAGGAAATGCAAATAAAGACAACCCTGAGATACCACCTTACCCCAGTCAGAATGTCCCACATCCACAAATCAGCCAACGACAAATGCTGGAGGGGATGTGGAGAACGAGGAACGCTATTACACTGCTGGTGGGAATGTACACTCATACAACCACTTTGGAAAGCAGTCTGGAGGGTCCTTAGAAAGCTAAAGATTGACCTCCCTTACGACCCAGTCATACCACTTCTAGGCATCTACCCTGAACAACAGGAACCAATATACAAGGACACGTGCACCTCCATGTTTATTGCAGCACTGTTCGCAATAGCTAGGATATGGAAACAACCTAGATGCCCCACCACAGATGAATGGATCCAAAAATTGTGGTATCTATACACAATGGAATATTATGCAGCCATTAGAAATGACAAAATAATGGCATTTGCAGGGAAATGGATGGAGCTAGAAGGAATCATGTTGAGCGAGGTAAGCCAAGAACGAAGAGACAAACAGTACATGGTCTCCCTGATAAGTGGATGATGAATCCAAAATGTTAGGTGATATGACAAAACTAACAGGACTTAAGAAACAAAGAACTCCCACTCATCTGGTTGAACCACTACTAAATATCCCCATGCTGCTGATCACATATATGGTATATAACATATGAGCACCGTTATATATTACAGACTGTGATAGACAATTTGCTCCAGGAAAGTTAGAATGAACTTGTGACTTTAAATGAGCATCATTATTCCACAATACTGTGAATTTCCGGAAATTAAGTAATCACTTAATCACAATCAAAAAAAAAAAAAAAAAGAACCTTGGGGAAGGGAGGGAGGGAGGGGATGGTAGGGGGAAAACAATGGAGGGGGTAACAATGTTCAAGAGGAAGTGGAAGTGTACTCATTACCTCACTCATGTAACTGTAACCCTCTGTATAGTATCTTTACAATAAAAAAAAAAAGAAAAAAAATTAAAAAAATCCATCCAGGAGATGTTGGAGTTGGGAAGAGTAACAACATGAGAGGTACAGGGAAACATGATGGCCCAGAAGCTGTTACTTATTTGTCGAGATTCATTACATCAGTCTCTCTATTTTCGTGCATGTTTGAACATTTCTGTGTTAAAATAAACCACATTTTTCAAAGGCAAATCCTCTGAGCTGAGCTATTGTGGAGGAGAGAAAGCAGTTCCTGTGTTTTGTGCTCTCTCTTCGGGGTGCACTGGCTCCTCTCATGAGGGGCCAGGGTCCTCCACAAACAAATCAGCCTTTCTCTCTATTTCCATTAATATTTAGTACATGTCATGATGTCCAACTCCAATCATTAAAAAAAGAGAATGTTTTAAATAATTGATTAGGACAAAGAGAGAGAAACCCATCATGCTGGGTTTTCTCATCACCCATCAAAATGTGGGAGAACGCTTCCTCTGGGCCTGACATGGACATCATTAATGCCAGCACCGACAAGACCACCCCACAAATCAATAGACACAGAGATGCCTGGGGTACTTTCATAGGAGAAAACGCAGCCTCCTGTCACTGCCTGTCCCACAGACCATGGCTCAGCACCATGCCCAGCCATGCATCTATTCAGAGAACCAGTTGCACCTTGCTTCTTCCCCTAGATTTTGCAATCTCCAAAACACACAGAGGAGAGAAGAGTTCAGTGCAGTATGTGCTGAGGATGCGTGCACCAGATCACAGGCTCTAGATGAGAGTACATCCACCGGAGAGGGCACCAAAACAGAGCACAGGATACAAAACAGGATCTGAGGAAAATTTTCCCAAGAGAATTCTCAGAAATGCAATGGGCTGGGTGCTGGTGGCTCACACCTGTCATCCTAGCTACTCAGGAGGCTGAGATCTGAGAATCGAGTTTCAAAGCCAGCCTGGGCAGGAAAGTCTGTGAGACTCTTCTCTCCAATGAACCACCACAAAACTGGAAGTGGTGCTGTGGCTTGAAGTGGTAGAGCTCTAACCTTGAGCAAACGAGCTCAGGGACAGAACCCAGGCCCTGAGTTCAAGCCCCAGTACTGACAGAAAGAGAAAGACAGAGAGGGGGGTGGAGAGAGAGAAAAGGAGAGGGGGGGAGAGAAGGGGAGGGTTCACTGGCATAGGTCTGCAGAGACCATGACAATTTCTTTGAGACTGTCTTTGTGAGGCCACCTGAGATCTAGTGTCACTTTGTCACTTACCACAAGGGAGAGCGGTCTTTTCCATGAGACAACGCCAATGAGTCCTGACAGGAGCACCTGGAAGGAGAGAGTGGTAAGGAAGGTAAGATGTTGGAAAAGTCTGTGTGAGACCTCACCCCAACCCCAGCAAAGGGCGCGTGGGATCCACACCATGCAGGATCCAGACTCCAGTGATCATGCTTCTCCTCAGACAGCTGCTAACAGCCTGGAGTCACATTGAAAGTCAGTCTCTCAAATCACTGGGACCACCAGGGTTAGAGCAAGAGACCCTCTACCACAGAGACTAGTCAGGCTCCCGTAGCTCAGCTCATGCCTGTAATCCTAGCTACTCAGGAGACTGAGATCTGAGGATCTCAATTTGAAGCCAGTCTAGGTATGGAAAGTCCATGAAACTCTTATCTCCAATAAACTACAATTTAAAAAATAAAAAGCTGGAAGTAGAGCTGTGGCTCAAGTGGTAGAGCACTAGCCTTGAGCAGAAGCAGCTCAGAGATATCTCCCAGGCCCTGAGTTCAAACCTGGAGACCAACACCAAAGAAAAAAGAAAGAAAGAAAGAAAAGAAAACAACTTATAGTCCTGCTTTGAAATGCCTGGGTCTTAGTTTGAGCTCTCGGCACTCAATTGCAGCCACCAGCAAGGCTTAGGCTTGGTGTTTGGATGGCTCTAGGATTCTGCAGGTGTGTAAGGAAAGGGGTGAGAATCCAGTTAGCTGTGACATCATCCTGCCAGGAGACTTTTGGCCTATTTATCAATTTTGTCACTCAGAGTCTCCCGTTTACAAAGACTATGGGAGAAAGCAGAGGCTCAGGGAGAAATCACATAATAAAATCACTGAAAGAGAAGCCCAGGAGAATGATACCATGGAAGAGAGGGAGGAGATTTCTCTTTCTTTGTAAGAAAACCATCTCACCCTTTCCCCAACTCCACACCCAGCCTTGGAGAAGCAAAAGATAAAATTAGAAAAGTCAGAACTTCCTGCTGCAGAGGCCAGACACAGGCCTGGTAGAACTCAAGAAGAAATGGCACTGAGAGATAAAGGCTGATTCAGAGGCCTAGAAATAAATTAGCTCTATAAATCATGTCTTCACTGCCTCCTATCAAGAAATTTCTTCACAGCTGGGCCCTGGTGGCTCACGCCTGTAATCCTAGCTATTCAGGAAGCTGAGATCTGAGGATCCCAATTCCAAGCCAGCCTGGGCAAGAAAGTCCATGAGACTCTCATTTCCAATAAACTACCAAAAAAAAAAAAAAAAAAAGCTGGAAGTGGTGCTGTGGTTCAAGGGGTAGTCTTGAGCAAAAGAAGCTCAGGGACAGTACCAGACCCTGAGTTCAAACACCGGGACTGGCCAAAAAAAGCCAGGCACTGGTGGCTTATACCTGTAATTCAAGCTACTCAAGAGGCTGAGATCTGAGGATTGAAGTTCAAAGCCAGCCCCGGCAGGAAAGTCCATGAGACTCTTATCTCCAATGAACCACCAGAAAATCAGAAGTGGTGCTGTGGCTCAAGTGGTAGAGCACTCACCTTGAGCTGAAGAGTTGAGGGACAGAACCCAAGCCCAGAGTTCAAGCCCCACGACTGACCAAAAAAAAAAATCTGGTTGGGTGTTACTGGGTCATGTCTATAATCCTAGCTACTCAGGAAGCTGACACTGAAGAATCTCCATACCCGTCCCCCCCCCCCCCCGCCCCACCGACACAGTATTCTGAGCTGCCTGAATTGAAAGTTTACTGGACTCTGTCTTCTAGAACCTTCTAGAACCTTCTCCTATCTGTGCATCCTTTCCTCCCCACTCCCCTGCCCCAGCCTCCATCTTTTCTTTCAGGGTGGCATGGTGAGGCTGGTTCAGGTATGCATGCATTCATTCTCTGTCCCTGCCTCTGGGAAGTCCGCTGGCCCTCACACCTGCCTGCCTCCTCCCCTTGGAAGAATTCCCCTTGCACGTTTCCCCTCTGTGAACTCAAACTCCAGCACATGCACATACACACACAGTCCCATACTCATGACCCACCAACTTCAGACATAATAACACATTTGTTGTACTAATAGTAAATTAATACAATTACCTAATAAGATACAAAAAGCCAAAGGAACTGTTGGGGGGGGGAAGGGAGGAAGGAAAGGAGGGAGGAAGGAAGGGAGAGAAAAGGGAGAGAGGGATAGAGGAGAAAGGAAGATAGGAAAAAGGGAGGGAAAGAGGAAGGAAGGAAGGAGAGAGAGAAAGAGAGGGGGGAGGAGGGAGGCAGGGAGGAAAGTGAGGGAAGGAATGACCATAAGAGAATTCACTACATTATCTGTCTACAAAAATTAGTATATTAAGGTTATGGTGGCTCACCTGTAATCCTAGCTACTCAGGAGGCTGAGATCTGAGGACGCAGTTCAAAGCCAGCCAGGGCAGGAAAGTCCTTGAAACTGTTATTGCCAATTAACCACCAGAAAAAACCAGACGTGGTGCCTTGAGTGAAAGAGCTCAGGGACAGTGCCCAGGCACTGAGTTCAAGCCTCACTACCACCAATAACAACAACAAAAATTAGTATATTGAAACATTACAGTAGTAGCTACATTTATTGAAGACTGACAGACACATACCAGGGGCTTTCATTTTCACTTGGTGTCCTGACTCCCCTGAAAGGCATGTGTGATTCTTTCCCCCATGCACATAAGAGAAAACAGAAGCAAAAAGAGGTTAAGGGACTCTGTCCTCATGTTACCATGGTATGCAGGGCTAAGACACCAGTGCCAAAATTCTACAAAAACAGCTTTCCTGTCCATGCTCAAGCAAAGACTGGTTAGAAACAGAATAAAATTAAAGATTCCATTTAGGAAAACAAGCAAAAAGTCAGCAAGACTTCAAAGAAACAAACCTAATAAGAGTTAACTAGCAAGTCTTAAATTTGCATGAAGTAACACAAAAATTTTCATTATTAGATGAGGGGGAAAGCATTCATTTTTAAAACAAAAGGACTAAATAATGTATAATTTCCGTGCAGCCCTGATTAAAGTACTTGAAAGGCATAAAGGAAATCTAATGTAATAAAATGTGAACTAGGTAATCACTTACAAGAAATAAAAGTTGCACTGGTGCTCTCACCTGTAATCCTAGCTACTCAAGGGGTGAGATATGAGGATCACAGTTCGAAGCCAGTCCAGACAGAAGCTTCCATGAGACAGTTTCTAATTATCTACCCAAAAAAGCCAGAAGTGGAGGTATGGCTCACGTGGTAGAGCACAATCTTTGAGCCATAAAGCCAAAGGCGAGTTTGAGGTCCTAAATTCAAGTGCCAGTATTGGCACAATTAAGAAAAGAAAAAGAAGGAAAGAGAAGGGAAGGGGGAGAGGGAAGGGAAACGGGTTAAGAAAGGGAAAAGGGAAAAAGGAAAAGGGAAAGGGAAAAGGGAAAAGGGAAGGGAAAAGGGAAGGGAAAAGGGAAAGGAAGGGAAGGACAGGGAAGGGAAAAGAAAAAGAAAGGGAAGGGAAGGCGTAGGTGGTAATCTTGCCATTTGGAGAAAGAATATTATCTAACCCATTTGCAAACAGTTTTCATTCTCTGCTTCTAGAAGCTTCCTGTTCCTTTGCACCACACTAAAAACAATGTATTTGTTGATACAGAACATTAATTCCATTAAAATCACATTATGTGTAATGAAAAGCTATCAGAGTATAATTATGCAAGCAGATTCACAGAACCCACAGCAACTTTTAAATCCACTGGAATTAACAACAGGAATAGAACCTGTCAGGGATAAAAATTGTTACATCATTTCCAAAGCCTGATGAATGAAAACCTTCCGTACTTGTGTTATGAATGACGTAGTGTATGTATGCCAAATTCCAAAGCCAGAACTATTCTCTCAAGGATTCTCTACCTGCACTTTTGGGGAAGGGGGCGGGGACAATGTGAGCTGCACCCCCTAGAATACCCCAAGAGCCTGAGCTCTTCTTGGAATTCTATTCCTGCACCGCAGTGCTGGGTCTAAAGTTCCCCAGTTCACACTCTTGAAGCTGTTTACCATATTGGATCTCTGCAGAGTGGCCCAGGCTAGCCACATTGTCTTCTCTTGCCTGACCTCTGATCTCTGACCTCATATTGCACCCTCTAGGTGGAGCAGGTCTTCTGTCTTCCAGCCTATGACAGGAGGTCTAGGACCAAGAGGGCAGGGCAGGAAGAAGCAGGGGACTGAGCTCTTGCCAGAGGAGGCAAGAAGGAACTGCAAATAGCATCACCTCCACTGAAAACCCAGGTTGAAATGACACACTCTGGGACCTGCCCCCTTTCTGCTAAGGGGGAACCCAGAATCCTGTGATACACACACATCTTTACCCTCCAGCTGTGTTGCCCCAGACCTGTGCCTGGTACCTCCCATGTCTGGTGAGCAATGACTTCTGGTTGGGCTCCTGAGTCAAGGAAGTTCCTTCAGTTTCCATTAGATGGATGTCAATCCACCTCTACTTCTTGTACTCCAGCTTCCTGCTTCCTGTATCCCAGCTTCCTGTTTCCTGTATTCCAATGTCCTCAATGGCCAGCCTCCTTCCCCTGTACCTCTGCACTCCTCCTTAGAAGGTACCTCTGCCTGCCCATCTCCCCCACTGCCGCCTCCTCCTCTCTACACAAGGCTGTTCTTCCAGAGCCCATTGTGTCCAAGGCTCCAGCTTCTCAGAGTTTAAATCCATCTGGCCTAGTAGATGCCTTCTCCCATCCACTGATGGAAATAATTGTTCTTCACAATTTGCAAAGTCCAATTGTTCTCCTAGAGTGACAGTCATGTTGGCTGTTTCTACTATTTATGTCTCTCTGAACTTGACACTGACTTCTGCCTATAAAACTTAAGGCTTCTGGCTTTCCCAATTTAGGATATGGGCTATTCTGGCTGGGTTAAGGCAGTATCTCAGGGTTGTTTTTATTTGCATTTCCTTTATGGGTAGGGATAATGCACTTCCAGCTTTTTGATGATTAATTGGAGCTAAGAGTCTCATGGATTTCCTGCTCAGGCCAGCTCTGAACCATGATCTTCCTATCTCAGTACATAGAATTATAGGTATAAGGGCTGGGAATGTGGTAGAATGCTTGCCTTGCATTCATGAAGTCCTGGGTTCGATTCCTCAGTACCACATAAACAGAAAAATCTAGAAGTGGTGCTATGGCTCTTGTGGTAGAATGCTAGCCTGGAGCAAAAGAAGCTCAGGGACAGTGTTTACACATATACACACTCTCACACCAACACATAGACACTTTCTTCCATTCACTTTGCCAATCCAAGTAACCTTTTGTTGCTCTGGCAATCACCGCTGGCATTACAAACTAAATATCGTCCCTAACTGAGCCACGAGGATTATAATTGCAGTGCCCTTTTAAAATCACATTACCGTATTTAATTGGAGTTAATTTCCCATTTGTCATTTTTATATGCCTGCCAAAAGTTCATCCCAAGCTCTCCAACAAACCTCGAGAGCCTCCTCTCACTGTTTGGGAATATTAAGTGTTCTGTCCACTTGGTTTTTCTTGGGTATGACTTATAGGGACCTGTCCCCTGCTCCTTCCTAGCCCCTTGGGCTGGGGCACCAAACTCAGTCACCTTCCTTCACATCTTGGAGATGTTTTCTTATCCTTTGTTTTCTTCTTTCTTGATGTGTTTCCTAATTTTGCTTCTTTGTTTCTTTGTTTTGAGACAAGATCTCACGATCCTCCTGCCTCAGATTCCCAAGTACTGGGATTACACATACGTGCCACAACACTTGGCCTTTTTTGTTTTGTCAGTTGTGGGGCTTGAACTCAGGGCCTGGCACTGTCTCTGAGCTCTTCTCTTCCACTCTAACACTTTGAGGCACAGCATCACTTCTGGTTTTCTGGTGTTTAATTGGAGATAAGAGTCTCATGGACTTTCCTGCCCAGACTGGCTTAGAGCTTCCATTCTTATATCTCAGCCTCCTAAGTAGCTAGGATTACAGGTGTAAGCCATCAGCACCCAGCTGGCCTTTCCATTTTTATTAACAAATATTAGTTGTCCACAGGGATTCACTTTGGTGTTTCTATATCTGCATAAAGTGTAACCCACTCAAACCCAGCCACTCCATTGCCTCCTTCTCCCATTCCCTCTTCTTAACATTGTCAACAGGTTTCAGTTCTATTTTCCTTTTTTTTTCTTCCAGTCATGGGGCTTGAACTCTGGGCCTGGGCGCTGTCCTTCAGCTCTTTAGCTCAAGGCTAGTGCTCTACCACTTGAGCCACAGCACCACTTCCAGCTTTTTTGCTTATGGGATGCTGAGGAATTGAACCCAGGGCCTCATGCAAGCACTCTACCACTGAGCCACCTTCCCAGCCCCCTTCAGTTCTATTTTCTACTTTATTCACACCCCATAACCTCTCCTTGGTCCTCTACCTCCCTGATTCCAACCTCCAAATAGGCCTTTTATAGGGCTAGATTTTTTTTTTTAATGGAATCTCATTTGTTGCCCCAAGCTTGTCTCCAATTCATGAGCTTGTGTCATTCTCCAGTCTCGGCCTTCTGAGTGCTGGCACTACAAGTATATGTTAGCACACACAACTCTTACATTTAAGATAGTCCAAATGATTGTCCAAATGATTATCATGATAGTAAAAATTGACTATTCTGTATGAATAAGTGAAAGCTCCAGTACTATCTCCACTGTTAGCATATTTTTTTGTTCCAGACTCTGTATTAACTTTGCTAATAAGAGTCAGCTACCTCTGCATCTCTACTTAATTTCTGTAGCTGTAAAGCAAGTGTGGATACCTACTAGCATAGCTATCTCCTAACTTGACTCCTTGATCTAGTGCTCTTACTCATACTTTTAGAATTAGGTGGTTAAATTCCATTCTCTTCTCAAAACATTCTATTATGATTTTTTTTTTCTCCTCAGGACCAGATTTTAGACTTCGGACTTTGCATTTGCTCAGATTGCTTACTCACTGCCAGCACTCTACCACTTGAGCCATACCTCCAATTCCATCTCTTTGCTGATCAATTGCAGATAAAAATGTTATAGATTTGTCTGCCTGGGCTGGGCTGACTTTTAACTGTGATCCTCAGATCTCAGCCTTCTGAGTAGCTAGGATTTACAGGTGTGAGCCACTGGAGCCTGCCTCTGAAGACTACTTTGTGTTTCCAGGCTATATAAAATAATATAAGGAGAGTGGGAGGGGAAAAAGAGACTAGGAGGAAAGAGAGGGAGGAAAGAGAGGGAGGGAGAAATGGAGGAAGGGAGGGAGGGAGAAAAGGAAGGAAGGAAGGAAGGAAGGAAGGAAGGAAGGAAGGAAGGAAGGAAGGAAGGAAGAAAGAAAACAAGAAATTTTCATGTGGGCCACAATAGATAAGTAGATATATTATTTTGGAAACATAATTCATGGCTATTTTCCACCTAAATCTTCTCAAATCAAGATTGATTTTCTCTAATAGCTCTAGTCTGAAAAGACTGCTTATGAACACAAGTGAAGATACCTACGTCCGCCGCTTCTTTAATTGCATTTTCTGCAAAATGCTGCAATTCTATTTTTAATATCTGATTACACCATCAATGGAGCGATCTTCCACAAAAGCAATTATATTTTTCTCAGCAAAAAAAAAGAAAAGAAAAAAATTGAGGATGGAATACGTGGTACACTAACCACCGTAAGACTAGAAGCAATTTATAACATTTTAAAATAATGATTGGGCTCATTTTATCCCAAATTCACAACAAATGCGCTTTGAAGGCATACGATCACGGTGTCTGCTCAAAGCCTAAGTTGCGTAGGACCATAAGATGCACGGCGCCTGGTGTCTTACCAACGCATCAACAGTGCATCCGGAGCAGCCCGAGCCTGCGTCCCGCCGACCGCACACGGGCGGCGTTTAACTCCGCGTGCTCGCGTCCGCTCTGGGGCTGCGTGCAGACGCGTGTGCAGCGGCCGAGGGCAATCAGTCAGCGGCCGCAGAAGGGGCGGGCGGCCGGGAAACCTCGGGACTGACGGAGCCGGGCCTCCCCACCGCGAGTCACTCCAGGCTGAGCGCGGGCGCCACCTTGGCGGGTGCAGGCCTCGGGCGCCACCTTGGCGGGTGCAGGCCTCGGGCGCCATCTTGGCGTCCCTCGGGCTCAGGAGTCAGGCGCAGCACCCGGGCGCCATCTTGTTGCCCCTCGGGCGCAGCACCGGGCGCCATCTTGTTGCCCCTTGGGCGCCATCTTGGCGGGTGCAGGCCTCGGGCGCCATCTTGGCGTCCCTCGGGCTCAGGAGTCGGGCGCCATCTTGGTGTCCCTCGGGCGCCATCTTGTTGCCCCTCGGACACAGCACCCGGGCGCCATCTTGCTGCCCCTCGGGCGCCATCTTGGCGTCCCTGGCACACGGCTCTCTCCCGGCAGTGTTCTCTAGAAATAACACAGGCAAGCCGCGTCTCCTTTGCAAAATACCCGAGGCGGTGCCTTAGCGAAGGAAGAAGGTTTAACCTGCCTCATGGCTCTGGAAGCCCAAGGGCCACGTGGTGACGGCCATCTCGCTCACGGAGGCCCCGGACGGCACATCCGTGACAGGCGCCGGCGGCCGGCCGGGCCGTGGCGTCTCCCCTCCTCGCGCCCTCATCCGGGGCCTCGCCTGCCCGGCCTCACGGGATCGCAGTGACCGCGGCCACGCCTCCCCGCGCCGGCGACCCCTGACCCCGCGCCGAGGCTCGGGGGAGGCGCGCGGAAGCCACGCCCGGCCCACAGTTTCCTAAAACCAATAACCCATCCGACCACACATTGTTCAAAAGCGTCCGCAAGCCAGGCTCGCCCACTGCATAACAGAACCATAAAGAACAGGAAGAAAAACATCCTAAAAGCAGCAAAGGAGCGGACTCGGACTCACGCCCATACTCACACACACACATTCACACACATACACTCACACACACACACTCACACATACACACATATACATATACATATTCACACACATACACACGCTCACACATACACACACTCACATACACACATACACACACACATGCTCACACATACACATACACACACAGGCACATACACTCACATATACACATTCACACACATACACTCACATACACACATTCACACACATACACACACATACACACACTCACATATACACACATACATATACACACACACACAATCACACACATACACAATCATACACATACACTCACACACATACACACGCTCACACATACACACATACACACACACGCTCACACATACACTCACACATACACACATACATACACACTCACACACAGGCACATACACTCATACACACTCACACACACACTCACACATACACACACACAAGTAATGAATAGACTGCAAGTCAATTTCAAACAGAAATGTTGAAAACATTTTTTTAAGTCTTAAAAGAAAACAACTGCCAACCTAGAAATCTATAACCAACAAACCTTCCAAAACAGAAGAAGAAAAAAAAAAATCTAACGACAAGAATGCAAACCTGCACAAAAGAAAAGGAAAATGGCCCAGGGAAGAACCCAGACAAATAGGAAGGAATAGATGGATAGAATGAACAAATGAACACTGACTAGGACCAATCAGAAGCTGTGAAAGAGACAGACAGGTAATAGGGGTTTAGCACCAGAGAGAAAGATGAATGCTAATGCAGCAATGGGCAGTAAGAAAGCGGAGAGCACCACAGCCTTCAGGAAACTCAGGTCTTGGCTTCACGGGGCACCTCTGAAATCAGGCCAATTTGGTACAGAAGATCAGAGGGATGTAGGGGCTGATCAAGGAAAAAGATGAGAGCAAGAAAGTCAGTAAGATACTGGAAATAAGCTTTCGTGAGTGGCATTTGGCCAAATTGTAAAGGTCAAGAGTCAGAGTCTAATGATCAATGGAAAACCAAAGCAAGTGCCAACTTGAAGATAAGCAAAAGTAAGTTAAGGAACAAGCACACTACCTTGCACAGCTCCTCCATGATTAATATTTACATTGACATGGTAATACCAGTGCGTATACCAGGTAAACCGAATGTATAAAACATCTACTTTGGAGGGTGAGGAAGGGGAAGCAGAGGGGACAGTAAGAGTAGAAAGTCAGATTTTCATTGCCCTAAGAATAAGAAGTGTAAAAGGAATCCAGATGTGGTGGCACACTTGGAAGCTTGGGGAAGGAATATTACAAATTTAGGGCCAGATGGGCAAGCCTAGCAATACCCTATCTCAAAAAAAAAAAAAAGTCTAAAATAATGTCTAAAACTGGTTAATCCAACATTGAAAAAGCCTGCATCCTACTTAGAGGAAAAATTTGAAAATCTAGGAGACAAAAAGTGGGAATGTGGCTGTGTGGTAGAGTGCTTGCCTAGCATGCACGAAGCCCTGAGTTCTATTCCTCAGTGCCACATAAACAGAAAAAGCTGGAAGTGGCACTGTGGCTCAAGTGGTAGAGCGCTAGCTTTGAGCAAACAGCAGCTCAAGGACAATGCCTAAGCCCTGAGTTCAAACCCCAAGACTGGCATAAAAGAAGTACTTGCCACTGGGGTGCCAGTGTCTCACACCTATAATCCTAGCTACTCAGGAGGGTGAGATCAGAGATCAGTTCAAAACCAACCTAGGCAGAAAGTTCATGAGACTCTTATCTCCAATAAACTACTTAGAAAAAAGCCAGAAGTGGTGTTGTGGCTGAAGTGGTAGAGTGCTAGTCTTGAGTACTAAGAGGTTCAGGTATGGTACCCAGGCCCTAGTTCAAAACCCAGGCCCAACAAAAAATTTTTTTAAAAAGTACTTGCCTCTAAGCCAATGTGAACTATTGGGTTTCCTATTTTCTATTTGACTTAAAAAAAAAACTATGTACTTATTTTATTAGATGATACAAAAAATTAACATTAAAAAGAAGCTGACATGAATATCTTTATAGTTACGTAAAACTTTAAATGCCCAAACCACATTAAGTAATAATAGCCTCAATACACATGTGGAAAACAGCTCCTCTTTTCTTACTTAATGTTTTTTGAAAAACAAAGATGACTCTCCTAAAACATGTCAAAATTCCTGGATCTTTGTATTTATCACAGTTATCATGGGGAAAAGCTAAACTGGCAATCTTATTCTCAAATCACCAAAAGGATTAAGATCACCTAATTTCTTCAATGATTACTCCATGAATAAAAGACACTGTGTACTGGAAAAACAGCTAATAGCATGCCAGAAACTAAAGAGTGACTATTACGTGAAACCCAGGAAAATAACCCAAAAAGGAGCCCACACCAGCTACATAGCTCCCTGTGTGTTACTTCTCCAGCAAGTTCAGGATCCCATACACCCATCACCTGTCCCTCTAAAGGCTTGAACCCCACCATGACAGTCTGAGAAAGGCTTATGGAACTGAGCTATAGAAGGAAAAAAAATATTCAACCCTTGGATTTAAAAGGGGGAAAGAGCAAGTTAAACTGGGAGTCTGGAGAAAGAAAAGCCAACAAGCTCATGTGTTAAATGGGAGAAGATTGAGACAGATAGATTCCTAAGCCATGCAGTAGTTCACACCTGCAATCCTAGCTACTCAGGAGGCTGAGGTCTGTGAATCAAAAGTTTGGAGTCATACCAGGCAGACAAATCAGAGAGTCTCTTATCTACAATTAACCAGCAAAATGCCAGAAGTACACATGTGGATCAAGTAGTACAGTGCTAGGAACAGTGCCCAGGCTGAGCTCAAGCCCCAGCACTGGCACAAAAAAGTGAGGGAGGGAAGGGAGGGGAGGGAGGTAAGGAGGGAGGGAGAGAGGAAGAGAGAGAAAAGAAAGGGAAGGAAGAAAGAAACAAAGGAATGAAAGAAAAAAGGAAGGGGGAAGGGGAAGTGGGAGGAGAAGGGAAAGGGAAGGACTCCTGGTGGCTAGCAGCCAAAGAACTCTGGGCTTCTGGAACATTCACAGTCATCAGTGGTCTGTGGCAAACTCTCCATTCCCACAATTCCCACCCCCACTTACGAAATCATCAGGAAATTCTTTTAGAGAAATAATACCTGGGTTTAGGTGACTATCAAGGAAGGTAGGTGACACAGAATGACAAGTTTAAGGGTTAAGTTTAGGTGACACAGGGCAGTGATCAAGACAGCCCCTAAGCATGGGAATGTGAATGGAGCACACAATCTAATGAATGAAAAGAAATTATGGGGAGGGCATTGGACATGAGGACCAATGAAATCAGAGCCTGATGCTGCCATCATTTCAGATCTGGTAGGGCTATGGGGCGCTGGCGATGGATGTGAGAGGCCCAATTGGACAAATAACTTTAGAACAGGTGACAATGCTTTCTATACTGTACTAGGTTCTTAAACACATAGAGACAAGGTTCCAGTCCGTGAGATTTGCAGCAATGACAGAGCGCAGTTCCCTTCTGGAAGAGATCCAGAGCCTAGCAGAATAGCAAACTCTGACAAGCCTGAATTCACATCATGGCAGAGAAAACAGTTCAGCTTCAAAGAAGCAGGCCTTCCCCAATGTGACCTTGGAACCTTTATGTGTTTTTTTTAAACTCAAAATACATATTTAACATCTTGCATAAGTAATCACTTACTGCACATGCTATAGGAAACGTTGGCCAAGAAATTACAGTGGGAATTCAGAGAACGACTTTCCCCTTCAAAAATGGAAATGGCTTTTTTTTGACTATATAAATAATATACACTTGTGTTGCTAAATTTAGGTAATCTGAAAAATTACAGGGAAGGAAGTAAAAATAGTTAAATGTATAAATGCCTAGATATTTTTTTCTCCTATTTTAAAAGCTCATTTGTTGCCAGGTGCTGGATTTGAGGATCACGATTTGAAGCCAGCCTGGGCAGGACAGTCCAAGAGACCTCCAAGAAGCCACCAGAAAACTGGAAATAGACTTGGGCACCAAGTGGTAGAGGCTAGCTATCTTTTGTCTTTCAGAGGGTAAGTTAGAGATGTCACTGCTTCCATCACTGACAGATGGCTCTTCCAGTGGCTGGTTTCACTCACCCAGTTCAAATGCTACCAGCTCAGAGAGACCTTTATTAGCCCCCTTCCCACAAAACCTCAGCCCAAAGCAGAGCCTGGACCCCCTCTGTGACTTCCAGTTCTAGGCATATCATCACAAGAAGGGTTTTCTTATGTACTCACTCTCTCTCTCTCCTGAGCAGAATGTGTACTCACCAAACAGTGGCCCAATCTATCCTAGTCAAAGCTCTGTCTCCAGGTTCTAGCAAAGTACCCAGCACACAGCAAGTAGTATGATCATTATGACAGATGGATGTGAATAAGTGGGTGAATAGGTGGATGGGTTGGTAAGTGGTTAGATGATGGATGGATTGATAGATGGAACAATGAATGGAAGCATGCATGGATAGATGAATGGAAGAATGGATGGATGGATATATGAATGGATGGAAGGAAGAATGAATGGATGAATGAGTAGGTAGATGGATAGATGGGTGGATGGATGGGAAGTGGATTGAGAGGTAGATGGATAGGTGGATAGATAGATGGTTGGAAGGAAGAATGGATGGATGGATGGATGGATAGATGTATGAGTGAGTTGGTAGGTAGATGGATGGATGAAATAGGTGGATGGATAGGTGAATGGATAGATGGATGGATAGGTGGATGGATGGATGGATGGATGGATAGATGAGGGAGATGGTAGGTAGATGGATAGGTGGATATATGGATGAATGGATGGGTGGAAGGGAGGATGAATAGATAATGTAGAGAGAGAGTAAGGAGAAAGAAAAAGAAGGGACATAGAGGGAAATGGAACCAACTCTCACACTAACAGGTCTAATCTATTTATTTTTACTTTTCTTGGGTGATCTCCCCATTCCCCCAAAAGCCAATGACTCAACCTAAATCATGGATAGATGGATGAACCAAAGAAGACAAGGGAGACAAAGTAGGCAGGTCCTTGGGGGCTCCCGTCCCCCTACACTCCCCTCTCCCCAGTGCCCTTTCAATAGTTTCCTTTGCAGACCTTGGCCAAACTTGTTCCTCAACACACCCCATTATAATTAAGGACTGATGATGCTTAATGTGGGCCCTAACTACTATTTGGGTCTTGGATCTACGTATACCTATCCACACAAGGATCTTAAGAGAGAGCTATCAGAATGACCAAGAGTTTTCCCAGGCCAGGTCAGGAAACCTGCATCAATTCTCACTGGCAGTGACTGGAAAGCCAGGTTTGGATGCAGGCCTTCTGGCTCTACTGTCAGTTTTCTGAACTACCAGATGATTCTCCTTCCTGCTAGGAACCATCTCCTTACACTGTTAAGTTCTGGATCTGGAAACTGGGTCCCCAGTAAACAGGATGGTGCCCCTAGTGGCCTGAAAACATCATGGCAGCAGTATACACCTACATGGGCTACGTGCCTAGTTGAGTCCTTGTAGGTACAGCTTTATTGTAATAGAGAATTCCACATAACATGCCTTTTTGAATCTAAGTTTTTTAGGAGACTGGTCCACTAAGAGTGCCATCCTGAACCTTTTGCAAATCCAAAACCAGGCTGGGTGCCAGTGGCTCACGCCTGTAATCCTAGCTATTCAGATGGCTGAGATCTGAGGATTACGGTTCAAAGCCAGCCCAGACAGGAAAGGCCGTGAGACTCTGATTTCCAATAAAACCACTAGGAAACCGGAAGTGGTGCTATGGCTCATGCAGTAGAGTGCTCGCCTTGAGCTGAAGAGTACAGGGACAGCGCCCAAGCCCAGAGTTCAAGCCCCACAAATGACAAAAAAGAAAAAAAAAATCCAAAACCAGGCTTTGAATCATCCTAACTAAAAATTGGTCATATACCCCAGAGACATTTTGCAGGCATGCTTTTAACAAAACTTAAAATCTACAAAATAAAGTTATATTGGACTTTTTCCTTTTCTTTCTTTCTTTTTTTATTTTTTGTTGTTGTAGTGGTGGTTTGAACTCAGAGCCTTGTGTCCTGCTTGGATCTTTGTGTGTTTTTTGTTTGTTTGTTTGTTTTTTTGCTCAAGGCTAGTGCTCTACCAACCACTTGAACCATGCCACAAATTCTGAGTTTTCAGGTTAGCTGGAGATAATAATCTCACAGACTGGTCTGCCTGGGCTGGCTTCAAACCATGATCCTTAGATCTTAGCCTCCTGAGTTGCTAGGATTACACATGTTTGAAACAATTTTCTTTATAGTATTTTTGGACCTAGACAATGATTGGTTTGACTGCAATCTTATAATTGTGGCATCTGTAGATACAAAATGTATAGAACACAGCCTGAGAAAACAGCCAATAAACAAAACAAGTAAAATAAAATTTATCCATACACAGCTTAAATTACAGTTCTCAGAGGAACAAGGAGAAAAGGTAGATGCAAAGAGATCCATTTACCTCTCACTCCAAGTTTAAGAATCCTCCGTTTTTATTCTTCAAGTTAATGAAATGAACACCAGACTGTGCTGATTAGAAAAGTCTGGAATAATGGAAGACTCAAAACGCATTTGCATTTCCTTTCACTGGGAACAGGCTAAATATGATAGTTAGAAAAACCATGACAAATTGCCTGAGATTTTGGTCCTTTGTTGCTTTAAAATGGCTCTCTGGCTATAATACACCATATCACTGGAAAATGTGCTTACCTTCAAATGAATAGGCAAAATAGAGCTTGTTAAATATGAAATTAGTGACATGTTCTCTCAATACACCAACTTTAATTAGAACTGTAAAGACTTCTTACAACTCCAGCTGACTCCTGAACATTCCTGCTTAGAATTACAATTCAATTGTTTTTGCAATTAGAATAAATTCCACCCCTGTCCCTGGTCCTCACAGTCATGGAAGTGTTTTCCTCTCCTATTGAGTGCTCACCACCACGTCACTTCTCTAACACTCTAACATCTGCTCCAAGTATTTCCACTGTGAGCTACACTGTAAATTCTGAGATTAGAATCTGGGTCCTCAGCACACACAGCTGCTAATAGCAGTTATGAGGCTCATGTGGAGAACTGCGCCCCTAGTGGTCTGAAACCAACATGGCAGCAGTGTACACCTAACCGAGGGCTTCTGGGCCTGGTTCAGTTCTAGTCTCAGATTCACCTCCTCCATTTCCAGCTGTTAGCTGTGGCTTCCTCAGACCCTAGGATGCCCAGTGCTGGGAGAAGTCTTCAGCCAACCCACAGGCCTGAAGTTGGCCCACTCTGCTTGTCCAGCCATGACTCCTGATTCTACCCTCACACAGGAATCTACACAATCACCTGTTTTTCACCTGCTCACACACCCTCCCCTAGCAGGTCTCAACCTGGTGTTGGCACTGCTTTATCTAATCTCTCAGCAGAAGCCCTTAGACCTCTAAGCAAAAAAAGGCTGAATTTTCTTTTCTTGTGTTGGTAGGAGGGCTTGAACTCAAGGTCTTGCACACTTGCTTTTTTTTTCTTAGTTTTTTTTTCTCACAACAGATGCTTTACCACTTGAACCATGCCTTCACTTCCAGCTTTTTCAATGAAGATCAGTCTTGCAGATTTGTCTGCCTGAACTGGCTTTGAACCACAATCCTCTTAGATCTCAACCTCTTGAAGTTAGAATTACAGGCGTGAGCCACCGGCAACCAGCTCATGACTGTGTTTTCTTCATACCTGAATCTCAAGCATGAGAGGTCTCAAATCACGTCCATAGGGGCTACGGTATTCAACATGTCAGACACAGCCCCACAGAGAGTGACAGTAATCATATTCTCCTAGCAAAATAGAATGGAGAGGCCCATCTAGCCAGCTAAAGAAGATTCCAGCCATCCCCCTTTCATGGGCATGAATAACCAGAACTGAACAAAGCAGGACCTGATTTACAACTGCAACTTAATGAATTTCCACCTTGAGGATCCTGCAAAACCAGTATGCATTCAGTAGAAGTGAGTTGTGAATCTCCATCTTTGTCTGGGCTAGTGATAGGCATATGGTACTGTCATGGAGAGCTGGGAAGCTGCAAGTAAAGCACTTCAGCACTGGTTTGTGATACTATGACCCCATCGTAAGTCAGGGGGCATGCGGCATCCAATGTAGAGTCATGCCTTGTCTCAGAAAGACCACAGATAACCCTTTCCTTTATAAACGAATGGACAAGGGGCCAGCCTGTGGCCCAGAGGCAGAATACGTCACCAGCGTAATCAAAGCCCTAGGTTTGAGCCCTAGCACCACAAAATAATCATCATCACAATGAAACAAACTCATGTTCAAAAAAATGCTTTTTGCTGGGTGTTGGTGGCTCACACCTGTAATCCTAGCTACTCAGGAGGCTGAGATGTGAGGATCGCAGTTGGAAGCCAACCCAGGCAGGAAACCTCCTAAGACTCTTACCTCCAATTAGTCACCAGAAAACTGGAAATGGTGCTGTGGCTCAAAGTCGTAGAGCCCTAGCCTTGAGCAAAAGAGCTCAGGGACAGCACCAGGTTCCCAAACAACCAATCTCCTTTGCCTTCACATACACCAGACTCCACAGGCAATTGGTCTGCATTTTCTTCTTAAAGCTGCTACTATTAATTCCCATTATCCACAAAAGACAGTCCAATTTATTTAATCACATTGAATCGTATTCTCTATCACATAACAGAGTTAAAAAGGCATTCTTCTGAGCCAAAATAAAAGAAACCCTCACCCTGGAGAAAGTCTCCTGTTGGAGTTTCCAGGGCTGGCCTCACAATTCAGCTGGTAGCTGTTAGACATTTTTGCAGGAAGAAAAAAACCTCCCTCGCCTATTCAATTCCATGGCCTGACCCTCAAGCCCATTGGACCTCAGAGACACCGAAGGAAGTGTTGACCAGAAAAACCCAGAGATTCCTACTCTGAAGAAGATACAGCCATGATTTGATCCTACTTCTGAACATCCTTACTACCCAAAATGCACCACCCTCCCAAATCAAAAGGTGCTTCATTTACCTACTTTATTAAGGTGAGATCAGTAGCCAAGCTCTGCTCAGCAAATGGCTGCAGGCAAAAAAAAAATGGTTCCCAGGCAATTCACTAACCTACCCCATCGGGCTTGGCCCCCAGCCTGCTTTATTTGTAACCATAAGACTTATTCATTCCCAATGTCACATTACAGATCTGTGTAACTCTTCCCTGCCTCTCCAAGACAAATGTGGAGCTTGTACCTAGAAATAGAGGACCCATCAAACCCACTGAAGGAAATAAAACATGGCATTGCTCTGGTTCTAGCTGGCATGCCATTTGAGCACATGTCTCAATTTTGAGGAATTCAGGAATTCCCTACAATCTTTCACTGGAGTCATACCAGCTTGCTGGGTTGCAAACTTTGGCAATTTATGAGCAAATAAATCCCTATGCATTCCATTCACTGACTGTTGGTCAGAGACGGGTCTAGTGTTCATCAAATCTTTGCTTCTCAAGAGCAGATATCTATACGATAAATTGTTTCCTTGAGGTCTCCAAACAAGCTTCCTGAAAGAAGTCTGATGCTGGTGGGATATTTGTGTGATTAAAGCCACATTTCTCTCGTTCATCAACACCCCATTACCTCTTCAGGGTCCCCTACCAATCTACAGTTGTGTGATTTCTCATAAATAAGATTCCAGGTCCCTGAACGAATACGCTACAAATTACATACTATTCAACTGTGCACAAGACACATCCATACATTGCCTAAAGAATCTGACCCGGCCTAGAGCTGACATGAACAATAACTTCCACTGGAATTAAACCTTGCAGCTGGGTTCATTGTTTCTCATGCTGAGGTCATCACGGCAAGGCAAGATGGTAGTGATCTGTCTAGAAAGATTTCCTGTCTGAGATGCAATGTCTTAGACTGTGATGGAAATCTTGGGCCACAAATTAACATTTCAAGATGGAAGCTATGAGGAAACAGAGCAGAATTGGCCAAACCAAAGTCATTAACTAAAACTGAAGCCTGAGAGAACCGGTTCCTCCCAGAGTGTATCACACATTCTGCTGCACCACTAAAAGTGGTTCCTCCTAGAATGCACCACGCAGTCTAGAGGCCAACAGAGAAGCATCGCCTCTCAGAGAACTTATGGTTCTTCCTATAAATATGACTTCTCCTGTGAAGCTGTCCCTGTAAAGGACAGAAATCCCAAGAGCCTATATTTAAAACTAAAGCCAGGTGCTGGTGGCTCACCTCTATAGTCCTAGTTACTTAGGAGGCTGAGCTCTGAGGCTCACAGTTCAAAGCCAACCTGGGTAGGGAAGTCCATGAGACTGTTATCTCCAGTTAATCACCAGAAAAAGTCAGAAGTGGTGCTGTGGGCTCAAGTGGTAGAGTGCTAGATGTGAGCAAACTTAAAACTCTCAAGAACAGAGTTCAGGC
The DNA here is from genome assembly GCF_024711535.1 of Dipodomys merriami. NCBI lineage: Eukaryota > Metazoa > Chordata > Mammalia > Rodentia > Heteromyidae > Dipodomys > Dipodomys merriami. The sequence continues at coordinate 10,080,013 of NW_027204826.1, forward strand.
CCTTAGTTCAAGCCTCAGGACCAACACAAGAGAAAGAAGGGGGAAGGGGGAAGGAGGAAGGGGAAAGAGAAGGGAGAGGAGGGGGAGGGGAGAGGAGGAAGGGAGGAGGGCAGAGGGGGAGGAAGGGTTGGGGGGTCAGGGAAGAGGAAGGGGGTGGGGAAGGGGAGGGAAAGGAGGGGAAAAGGGAGGAAAAGGAAGGAAAGAATGGGAAGGGAAGGGGAGGAAAGGAAGGGAAGAGGGGAAGGGAGGGGAGGAAAGGAAGAGAAGAGCTATAGATGCAATATCATTCAACTAGCCATAACACTTAAATAAATACACACTTCAAGCACTTACAGAGCTTATTGTTTGCACTCCAAGAAGAGACCAGTAACCAGCTTTCAATACAAAAATTAATACATCAATTACCAAAGACAAATCCCAAGACACCGCCTCAGTATCTGTGTGAAGAGAAGATGAACATTTTCTAGAATAACCCAGCTTCAATTTCTATTACTCTTCATGCTTCTGAATCTGGGCTTAGGAGTGGAGATAATTAATAAACTCATCCCTTGATTACCCTTCATGTTTGTACTACAATCATTTGTTGGAACTGGTGTCTCCATGGCTCTCCAGCTCTTTATTAGTGTCCGGGGTTAAGGAAACTAGCACTTGAATTTCCAAAGTAAATGCAAGATGGCCTTGGTACTGTAGCAAGGCTTGAATTCCCAGAATATTTTCAATTAAGACAGCTCCAGTCAAGACCTCGGCTTTTGAGGGAGGCAAGGGGCATCCTTTAGGTTGGAGGAGACAGAGAAGCCACCCTCCCAGCCTGCCCCACCCTGAATGCCCTTCAGGGACCACAGCAGTCCAGCAGCCTCTTAGACTTGGCATAGGGCTGTGGAAGTATATGAAGCTGCTCAATACAAAGACACAAACGCCTGTAATCCTAACTACTCAGGAAGCTGAGATCTGAGGATCAAGGTTCAAAGCCAGCCCAGGCAGCAAAGTCTGTGTGATACTTACCTCCAATGAACCACCAGAAAACCAGAAGTGGAGGTATGGCTCAAAGTGGTAGAGGGTTAGCCTTGAGCAAAAGATTTCAAGGACAGTACCCAGGTCCTGAGTTCAAGCCCCACGACTGACAAAACGAATAAAAATAAAATAAAGAAGCAAACTTAGTCAAAAGAATTCAACACAAATGAATAGCCAAAGTCACATAGTCAGCAAGTTGAAAATACAGCAGCCAAAGTGAGAGTGAGAGCCTGAAGATTCAACTCAGTCACTCTGGTCTTCAACAGGACATAAACGGGTTACAATCCTGGTTCTGGCCCTGAGCAGCTATGTAGACCTGTCATTACAACCTGAATATGATATTGTTATCCTCAACAAATGGACAGCAGTGCACAGATGGAAAAAAATGCAGACATTCCTTGTACAACCAGAACAACCAACCATTCCATCTATCCATCCATCGATCCACCCATCCATCCATCCACCCATCCATCCATCCATCTATTCATTCATTGCATTCAGAGGTTTCCAGCACTTTTTTTTTACAGGCTACTGATGTGTAGCTTTTGAGAACCCACATCTGTAGAGAGCTGCGTGCAGCCGCACCTTAAAGATGGCGCCAGCTTCCACCCTCCGCCTTCCCGATGGCGAGCGCTCTCTGTGGTAAACAACTCCTTATATGGCTAAGGCATAGAATCTGGCTTGCTTCCGCACACCTGGACCTATTGATGGCTCGCACGTGGTGTATCAGGGTTGGCTACCCAGCGGGTACTTAAGGCTGTGTGGGATTCTCCCCGGGGTCAGAAGATTGCTCAAAGGTCCTGAATAAACTGCGGAGAGAAGAGCTCGGTGTTGCGTCTTCCTTGCTGGTCAAGGTGGTTGTGACACACATCTGTATAAATTCCTATGAAATAGCCAGGTGCCAGTGGCTCATGCCTGTTATTCTAGCTACTCAGGAGGCTGCGATCTGAGGATCATGGTTTGAAGCCAACCCCAAGTGGGAAAGTCCATGAGACTCTTATCTCCAATTAAGCACAAACAGAAAAAAAATTGTAAAAGCTGTCCCATTAGTGTTCCCCTGGTGACCCCCTCTTAAGCTGTCCCCAGGCTCCAGACAGTGGTTTCCTGTGGCAGGGGTGGTTCACTGCCTGTAAGCAGGAAGCATTCAGGAACTTGATCTCTTATGAAGACAGACCCTTGTTGGCCTAGCAGCCTTGTGCTTGAAGATGGATCCCACTATAGTTCTAAGTTGGTTCACAATAAGGAAGCTCTATTTTAGGTAACGCAGATTACATCCTTTTACAGTGCCTATTTGTTCTGGGTTAAACTTGGAAATTCCAATCTGAATTCCCATTTAGCTTCAGTTTAAAATAGATGGACATAGATATAGACAGAATTATAAATGTGTGTTTACGTGCGTTGGCACACACACAGTAATACTCATTATCTGAAAATTCTGCACTTGCTAGTTCACCAACTTGCCCAAATCAACTTGTAACATAAACATCAATACCTGAGGCGCTTTGGCTGCCCTGCTGTACGTGGTGTGCACACAACACACACCCAGATGGACCCAACCCCACACTTGCCTTCTTATTTCAGCTTCCACACCACTCCAGTGTCAGTTCCACGGCCTCTTTCACGCCTTGTTTCTCATAATTATCTGTTCAATGTGGGTGATTCTTCTGTTTAGAAATGATCACAGTTCAAGGTCATCCAAGCAGAAAAGCTAGCAATAGCTCCTCTCAATCAATAAAGTTGGATGTATATCTGTGATCCCAGCTATTTTTGAGAGGTTATGGATAGGAGGATCCTGGTCTGAGGCCAGGCCTGGGCAAAACACAAGATCTTACTTGGAAAAAAAAAAAAGAGAAAAGGATGAAATAAAAAGGAGATGGGGGCAGAGGGGGAACATGGTTCAAATGGTAGAGCATCTGCTTAAGAAGCATAAAGCACTGAGTTCAAATCCCAGTAAAACAAAACACACACACACACACACACACACACACACACACACACACACACACACACACACACACACACACACACACACACACAGTACAATAGTTTTGATCTAGAAGAGTGGTGGAAACTTTAGGTCCCCAGCCTGTGGCATGACTGGAAAGTGGTAGAACTTTCCGGAGGTGGGGCCTAGTAGGAGTAAGTGACATCATATTGGGCTATGGCCTAGTGTGAGGAGATGCCATCATATGAACTAGTGAAAGGAAATGATATCATACTGAGTTATATCCTAGAGAGAGGAAATGATGTCATATTGAGTTATGCCCTAGGGGGAGGAAGTGACATCATATGAGTTATGTCCTAGTGGAAAGAAGTGATGTCATATTGAGTTATGCCCTAGCAGGAGAAAGTGACATCATACTTGGGTCATATCCTTGCAAGGAATATTGGGACCCCAGTCTCTCCTCTTTTCTTTGCTTCCTGCCTGCCATAAGGTGAACAGCTTCCTCCACCACTTGCCCGTGCCATGAGGTTCTTTTTGCCTTACCACAGGCCCAAAACAATGGTGCCAGACTTGCTCAGACTAAAATTTCTGACACTACCGGTGCAAATAAAACACTCACCTTGACACTGTTGTATCTCAGGTACTCATTACAGCAACAGATAGCTGAGTTGTTTGAGCTGTTGAGATGCACACACACACACACACACACACACACACACACACACACACACACACACACACACACACACAGAGGCAGGAATACGACCACCCTGCTCCCAGCCCACTGCAGGGATTTATTGCAAGGGATTTCCAACCCTATACCACTGGGCTTCAAGTCGGCACAAGATCTCCAGAGATCCTTGCACACAACTAGGTTTCTATGGCCAAACATCCCCGAAACACCATCATTTCCAAATTTGTTGGTGAGTCTAGCTCTGCGAGAAGGCCCCAGGAGGTCATTTCATACTACAATTTGTTATTTACATAAAATATGTGTATGGGAAGTTGATGGACCAGGTGTGAATTTGTGGGGGTGCAATTCACAGACCAGAAGAGCACAGTCCTGTCATTTTGGGTGAAATAGACACCATCATGAATGCAGCATCTCAATGAAGTTACAAAACCTTCCCTCCTCCCCCTGCCCCTCCCCCTCCTTCTCTTCCCCCTGGGCTCAGGACCCTCCTGTAGACCTTTCAGCCGGCCCTCCCCCCCAACCCCCAATGGCCACCACAGGATTTCTGTCACCATACATGAATTTAGTCTATTTCTGACTTACCTATAAATGGAATCATAAAACACTCTAGCTCTTAAGAAGTGATTTTTGAACAACTACCCCCTTCCTCCTCACCCCATGGAGTTAAACTATTATTACAGTAGTGACCTGATTGGCTTTTGTTGTGTGAATGGCCAGGCGTAGCTGTCCTTCCTGTCATTTTGCATAGGTGTCTGAGTGCTGAGTGTAATTTCTTGATTCTATAAGAAAGTTTCTATGCTGTTTTATTTAACAGAATGGTATGCATTAATCATAAAACTTTCCACACTAACTTTGAGTTAACAATGCACCCATAAAGTCAGGACGACTCCTCACTTCTATTTCTAATATCTAGAAAAAGGTCCTTTATAAGTTTCTGGATCTTAAAAAAGGAAACAATAAGACAGACAATAACACACAGCTGCCATTTCTTTGTTTTTATTTTATTTTCACTTCTTATTATCTGTGTGTGTGTGTGTGTGTGTGTGTGTGTGTGTGTGTGTGTGTGTGTGTGTGTGTGTGTGTGTATGCTGGTCCTGGCGCTTGAACTCAGGGCCTAAGCACTGTCTCGGAGCTTTTTTACTCACGACTAGTGCTCTCCTACTTGAACTACAGTTCCAATTCTGGTTTTCAGGTGGTTAATTAGAAATGAGTCTCACAGATTTCCCTGCCCGAGATGGCTTCTAACTGCAATCCTCAGATCTCAGCCTCCTGAGTAGCTAGGATTACAGGTATGAGCCACTAGCACCTGGCCATTTTTATTATCTTTAAGTAGTTGTACAAAGGGGTTTCAACACATGTCAGTTTGTGAATACAATGCACCTTGACTACTGTCACTCCTTCTATCATTCTTCCCCATCTCTCCCAACCCCACCTCTCTCCTCAATTTACTTAGTTGCATTTTAACCTATTTACATTGGATTTAATGATTGGAGTTACCCATTTACTCTCTCTCTCTCCATTCGTCCACACCTTTCCCTAAGACCTCATTCCCCCTCAGATAAAACATCTTTCCCAGCGTCCATTTTGTAGATCTTTGAGTTCAAGCCCCAGTACTAGCAGGCAAAATAAATTAATTAAATAAAAGAAAACAAGAACTTGGTGGTTACAAAACTTTAAATTGATAAAATAACTTTCTATTTGATCCTCTCAGTTCCCTACATCACTCTGGTGATAGGTGTTATTTAATACACCAGTGTCCAGGGCTCTTGGTTGTCAGGGAAACAAATATTGTGTGATTAGGTTTGAACTGGTGGCCACTTCTTAACCTCGAAGGAAGGGAGAGAAGCTTAAGAAGGAATTTCTTGCCTGTAATCCTAGCTACTCAGAAGGCTAAGATCTGAGGATCACGGTTAGAAACCAGCCCAGGCAGGAAAGTCCATGCAACTCTTATCTCCAATGAACCACTTGAAAACAGCAAGTGGCACTATGGCTCAAAGTGGTAGAGAGCAAAAAGAGCTCAAGGACAGTTCGCAGGCCCTGAGTTCAAGCCCCAGGACTGGCAAAAATAATAACTAAATATATAAAAAATGAAAATAAACACATTTGGTGTTCTGGCACTGAATCTTGACATTGACCTAGGAAACGGTTTACGTGATGCTTCTTGTTAGACAGAGAAGTCAACATACCAGAAGGTTCATTCCAAGAACAAACCAGGATGAACGAATCATATAGAAGCTTTTTTTTTCTCCAGTGAATAATAAAACTTGTTCTCAGGCAAGCTTTCAAGACCTCTTCCAGATAATAAATATCTCATTACATCAGTAGAGATGGAAATTAGACTACTCAACCAGGTGAAGCAAATTTAATCTAGCTTTTTTTTTTTATCTTATTTTCCAGATGCCTTGCTTTCTTTGAAATTACTTTGGAAAAAAATTTTTAATCTGCAAATAACTTTGAGAATTGAAAACACACCACACACACACACACACACACACACACACACACACACACACACACACACACCAATGAAATATGGGTTTCCCAGAGATGCCAATCTAGGAATACTTAGCTTTAAAAACATACTTTTCTAGTATTCCACTTAGGATGTTTCTAGAAGGGTCCCCAAACCTGGGGTGAACCAACATTGTTCAAAACATTGTTGCTGCTTGAAACTGGTCCCCCACCCCCCAAAAAAGGAGAGAATCACTGCAGGATTGATTAGCCAAAGAGGAAGAACATTAGACATAAAAAGCATAATTGCTAAATGTAGCTTTTCCCTTCCCTGTGATTTGGATGTGGGGTGTTCCCCAGAGTGATTCAATCTTTTTGGGGGGATGAAGGGGTAGGACCTTTGGTGAGGTCTTGAGGTCATTTGGAGGGCGGGTGCCCTCAAGGGGCACTGGATGACCACAGTCTCTTCTTCCTCTAGTATTTCTTCTTTCTGGCTGATCACGCGCGTGGCCAGCTGGGCCACGCACTCCCACCTGATGTACTGCCCATTAATAAGGGTGCCATTCCTTGGGAGCTGTAGCCTCCGAAACACCGAACCACAATAAACCTTCTTGCTTTCTAAGTTCCTTGCCCCCCAAGAATTTCAATACAGTGATGAAAAACGAACAGACCTTTCCTCTAGGAAATCATCCTAACCACAGCAATGAAAGAGGGGTCTGAGTGAGGATGAGAAAGAAAGAAGACTAAACTTGAACTAGCGACGCAGTGAATATAGAGGTCTGGGTGTGATCTGAACCAGGAGGAGTCGGCACACAGCACCAGGCATGAGAAGATGTGTTCGAAGCAGCCAGACTGTGTGGTACTGTGGTGTGCTAGGGAGGCCTTAGGGGATGGACCATTCTTTAGGAAGATAAAGATTTCACCACGGTTTGGATAAGGGATGGGGAGAAGATCCTGGACAGGTGGCCAGAGACATAAATACCTAAAGTTCTTTGCATTCCAAAGGGGTGAGTTCAAACAATTGCTTTTTTAATAATATGTCTTTGAGGGGCTGGGAAGGTGGCTCAGTGGTAGAGCGTTTGCCTTGCATGCATGAGACCCTGGATTCCATTCCTCAGCACCACATAAGCAGGAAAAAAAGCCGAAAGTGGCGCTGTGGCTCAAGTGGTAGAGCACTAGCCTTGAGCTGAAGAGCTGAGAGACAGCGCCCAGGCCCAGAGTTCAGGCCCATGACCAGACCCCAAAAAAAAAATGTCTCTGATGGAATAGAAATCTCATCAGAATAAATTATGGAGATGTAAGCTTGCCAAAATGCCACTCTACAGACAGAATACACAGTGAGATTAAGGTAATCAAGAAAACAGAAACGTTCTATTTACAGATCTACTTCACATCCAGAGCAATGTGATGGTTTACGATTTTGCTTATTATTTGTTAACCTTCTTTCAATGATCCCTTATCACTTTTTTTTTTTTTTACAGTTTTAAGGAGCCAGACCTTTTGTAGAGGATTGCAAATGAGAAAGAGATTGCTTTCTCTCTGTGAAAAACAGATATCCTCTCGTACAGAGAGTGAGCCAGTATGGATCTGGCTTGGTGCGGTTCATTTGCATGGAGGAATAGAGCCTAATGAAACCTGTGGAAATTGTTTGAAGAAGGGGGAGTGGGATGGGGGAGGGGACAGGGTGGGAGGGGTTGATCAGAATGCACTGATTGGAAATGTCCCACTAATCTCCCCCCAAACCCCTGCCATGCCTTTGTACAAAGAATAGATAGAAGCTAATGAATTGATGTAGGCCAGTGTCTGTAATCCTACTTACTCAGAAGGCTGAGATCTGAGGATTGTGGTTCAAAGCCAGCTCAGGGAGAAGGGGAGGGGGGAGAGGGCAGGAAAGTCCTTGTGACTTTTATCTCCTATTGATTACCCCCAAAAACAAAACAAAACAAAAAGGTAGGGGCTGGGAAGGTGTCTCAGTGATAAGAATGCTTGCCTTGTATACATAAGGCCCTGGGTTCGAGTCCTCAGCACCACATAAGCAGAAAAAGTCAGAAGTGGCAACTATGGCTTGATTTCTAGAGCGCTCCCCTTGAGCTGAAGAGCTGAGGGACAGCGCCCAGGCCCAGAGTTCAGGCCCCACAACAAAAAAACAAAAAACATCAGAGCACTAACCTTGAGCTCGGACACTCAGGGACAGTGCCCAGGCTCTGAGTTCAACTCCAGGACTGGCACCAAAACTAGTTAATTAGTTAACTAGGCAGATGTCCTTGAAATTATGTTAGCATTTTGTCTCAATAAAACCATCACCACAGAAGTGTTTAATGCCTCCTGTCTCCCCAGTAGTGCTGTAGATGGCTGGTTGTCTCCCCACTTCATCCCGGGTAAGTCCTCTCCATCAACCCAAGAGAAGATGGCATTCATATAGCCAGCTGGGAAATGATCAAACCCTAGGGTTTGTTGTTGTTGAATGTGCCTTGTTTTGGCACCATTGTAAAGTGGCAAGATCTAAATCCAAGAGATGCTACATTGATGGAGGCATCAACACCACACTATATACTCTTGGCACCCGGTGGGAACAATGCCCACTGCCCACAAGCCCCAGGCTCCTGCTGGACAACGCTGGGGATGCTGCTGGCCTGGTTCCCCTGGATTTGGGGGGAAGCCCGGGCTCCGCTGGTACTGGCAGGAAGGAGGAGCGCCTTTGCAGCTCCGAACTGTCAGGTCCTGGGGACTCCCAGCATCCCCCTGGGCTCTCTTGACTCTGGGCCTGGCCAGCAGTGGTCAGCTGACAGCACGGGGCCACAGATACCCAGAGGACAGGCACGGCCAGCCCGGAGTTCATTTCCCCTGAGTCCACAAAGGACTAGTGGCCTTCCCTTTGCTCGACAGCCATCAAGGCCTAGTGCTGACGTGCCCTCCTTCTCTCCCTCCCTCCCTCCACACCTTCCATCTGGAGGTGGACGATGGGAAGAGGACACCCAATTCTTGGGGAAATTGAGAAGGTGACCCCCGCCTCACACAGAGCCTGTTGTCTCTGGCATCCTGCCGGCTTAGTGAGCAATGGGCTCAGCTCATTTGATGAGCCTCATGGAAGGAGCTAGCTACTTTCAGGCTTCTGCTCTTTGGTTTTCTTAGTGGCTGGTATCGAGAGACCATTACAGTTCACCATGCTAAGGGTGGTGGCTGCCTTTGTATCCCAAGTGCAGAGGAAGGAAGGAAAGAAGGAAGGGAGGGAGGGAGGGAAGGAGGGAGGAAGGGAAAGAAGGAAGAATGGGAGAAAGGGGGATGAGGAGGGGAGAGAGGAAAGGAGAAAGGAAGTAGGGAGAGAGGAAAGGAGAGGAAAGGTGCAGGAAGGATAAAAGGAAAGGAGAAGGAAAAGGAAACAGAAGGGAGAGAGGGGGGAAGGGAAGGAAAGAGGGAGGGAAGGAGAGAGGGAGGAAGGTAGAAAAAGGAAGGGAGGGAGGGAGGGAGAGAGGGAGAGAAGGCAGGGAGGGAAAAATAAGAGAGAAAGTCAGGAAAGAAAGGAGGGAGAAGGTAAAGGAAGAAAAGAAGGAAGGGGAGAGAGGGAGGAGGGAAGGAGGGAGGGAAGGAAGAAGGAAGGCAGACAGACTTACTTCCCTTCACATAATATAAAAAGCCTTTCTTCTATTAAGACTATTCTTCTATTAAAGACTATTTCTGTAAAGGAAGGGTAGAGTCTTCTCTCAGAAGAATTTCAAAATTTGCATTTCTCTGGTTACTTGAGAGCTTTGCTATTTCCTCAGTGAGGTGATAGGAAGACTTAGGATCTCCCCCCCCCATTTGATGTTAATGCTTTCTTATTGATTTATGACTGCTTTTAGTCTAATAGGGATGGATTGGCAGATAGAGAGCGTGGCTCCTGATTGGCCAGTGCAGTTGATGGTGTTTGACACACAGGGGACGCTAATGGATATGTGGTCAATTGTGGCCATCTTCCCCTGCGTTACACCTTCCGTTGTAGGGGACCCCAACTTCCCCGGTTAGCTGGGTGGGTGACTCTCCGTGCATCTCCATTTCCCTGATTAAATATGGAGGAGAATGCGAGTGCATTTAATGCAGACAGGCAGGATGCGGCCAGACAGCCTCAAAGATGGCTCCCAGGAATCCCACATCAGCCCTGCACATGCTGCTACTCAGGTCCACAGGGGCCACAGCACTGGGAAGAGATCAGAAGCAGACACCCTCAGGGGCCTCCGAATTTTCTTTTCCTTCCTTCCTTCCTTCCTTCCTTCCTTCCTTCCTTCCTTCCTTCCTTCCTTCCTTCCTTCCTTCCTGTCTGTCTGTCTGTCTGTCTTTCTTTCTTTCCTTTCTTTCTTTTCTTTTCTTTTCTTTTTTTCTTTTCTTTTCTTTCTTTCTTTCTTTCTTCCTTTCTTTTCTTCTTCTTTTTTTGTTGGTTGTGGGGTTTGAACTCAGGTCCTGGGGCTCTGTCCCTGAGTTTTTTTTGTTCAAGACTAGCATTCTACCCACTTTGAGCCACAGCTCCACTTCTAGTTTCTGGTAGTTAATTGGAGATAAGAGTCTCACAGAGCCCAACACTGGTGGCTCATGCATGTAATCCTAGTTACTCAGGAGGATGAGATATGAGGACCATGGTTCAAAGCCAGCCCAGGCAGGAAAGTCCATGAGACTCTTATCTCCAATAAACCACCCCAAAACCAGAAGTGGAGCAGTGTCTCAAAGTGGTAGATTGCTAGCCTTGAGTACAAAGCTCAGGGACAGTGAACAGGCCCTAAATTCAAGTCCCACGATTGACCACACAAAAAAAAAAAGTCTCACAGACTTTTCTTCCTGGGCTGGCTTTGAACCATGATCCTCAGATGTCAGCCTCCTGAGTAAGTAGCTAGGATTACAGGTGTGAGCCACCTGGATTTGGCACCTGGATTTGGATTTGATGTAGGCTCAGACAACACTTGGTGAGACCCTGAGCCACTGCTCAGGCAGCCACTGCTGCCAGGACCCGATTTTACTCCTCTCCCTTGCCATTAATCCCTAGCCAATACCTGCACGGTATTTACATTGTAATTAGGTATTAAACCATTTAGAGATGATTTTAAGTAGACCATGCGTGTGTGCATGGGTGTGCATGTGAAAATACTATGCTACTTGATTTTTTAATTTTTATTATTTATTGTTTGATAGATACATGGTGTTCGTACATATTTATGAGGCAGGATGGGATTTTTTGGTTTCTGTAGACATGAGGTTCCAATCAACTATCTATCATCACAATGATCCGTTCTTTAGGAGTGGATATTCAAATTCTTCTAAGTGTTCTGAGATGTAGGATGCATGATTGTTAGGTCTCTTCATCCTTCCATGCTTTTTCAGGAGAAGTAGCAATGGGGTTTGAACTCTGGGATTTGTGCTTGCCTGCCCAGTGCTCTACCACAAAAGCTACATAGCCCGCCCCCTCCCCCAGCACTTTTTGCTCTACTTATTTTCCCAAATAAGTCCTCACAGAACAACAGAACTCAATTCTTTCTGTCAAAAAAAATGTGATTACCTCTCCTTCTTCTCCTTCTCCGACTCCCCTCCCCTAGTCTCTGAGAACCACTCACTATTCTGCCCTCCACTACTACAAAAGTATCATTTTCTATGGGCATCCTCAGATTCTGGTAGCCAAGGAGGACTCTGGAAGCGATCCACAGACATGCTGAGGGACAGCTACATGGAAGAGGTGATTTATCACAGGAACTCTCTCTCACACACAATTATGGAAGCCAGCCAGCCTCAGGAGCCGCCATCTGTAAGCTGGAGACCCAGGAAAACCAGTGATGTGGTTCAGCCCAATTTCAAAGGCTTGGGACCGGGGCACTGATAGTCTAAATCCTGAGTCTGAGGAGGACCAAGGCCAAGGGCAGATGAATCAAGCAAGAGCTCACAAAGTCATGAGGTCAAGCCACAGTATAAAGGCACGTGTGCACACGTGCACATGTGCAGACACACACAAACACACAAGTTGTATAGCGATCTGTTTTCTAAATCAAAGGGAACTCATAAGCACAACTATTTACAGCCTAACTGCTTAAGTTTTAACACATGAAATAATTCACCTGTGGGTTACAACAATTCAACAATCTCATTCAGCTAGCCTCAAGCCACGAACACACACTGTGCAGACATTTCACAATCACAGAGGGATGATTTGAATTCTTCGAGAACAATCCTAACATCTAACTAAAAAACAATGGACCCTGGCTTTTCCCCATAGAGGGAAATAATACACAAGTCCTCACTGCCAACTCCTGTTTCCAATCCAAAAGCAGTCTGGGGGCCATCTTTGGTGAGATCTGTATTCACCAGGATATGCTGGCCCTTCAGCTTGATCCTTGTTTTTCAGATCTCTTGCTGGTTTTCCTTCATAGGCAACGTGTCCAGGTACAATGTCCTCCTGTGTCTGGCTCCAAAGCATTTATTTTCTACAAATGGGATTTTCTCAGGACACTAACTGTGTCATCAACAGCGGATGGATGGTGAGGAATCTATTTCAACCTATTTTCGTGGCTGTCAGACACGCCAGGTTCTGTATTCCTCTGTGGATTTGACTGTCTGGCTCCCTATCATCTTCCCCGATAAATATATTGTCACAGAAAACCTCGCCGACGGTCCCCTATTCCTCTTCATTTTATACAGGCCAATGACAGTTAAATCTGATGTTGAGCCAGATAAAATTGTGACAGCTGTTCTACATAGAGGCTTATGTCATTATCAGAAAGTCAGACAATGGGAGTTGTTTTTTTGGTTTGGTTTGTTTTTGTTTTGGGTTCGGTTTTTTTTTTTTTTTAAGTGATCCACAATTATCCTTGTATTTTAGTCAAGAAAGGAAATGAGTCACTGGGTGATTTTTGTGGAATGTATTTATAAAATGATGACAACATACACAGAAACAAAATGTTACTATCTTAACCATTTCTTTCTTTTTCTTTTTCTTTTTCCCTGCTGGTCCTGGAGCTTAAACTCAGGCTGTTGTCCCTGAGCTATTTTTGCTTGAGGCCAGTGCTCTACCACTTTGAGCTACAGTTTCATTTCCCTTTTGGGGGGCTAAGGGAGAGTGCTTAATTGGAGATAACCTCTACAGACTTTCCTACCTGGGCTGGCTTTGAACCTTGATCCTCAGATCTCAGCCTCCTGAGTAGGCTAGGATGACAGGAGTGAGCCACCAATGCCTGGCAGTCAACTATTTAAAAAAAAATGATATAGCCGGGCACTGGTGACTCACCCCTGTCATCCTAGCTACTCAGGAGGCTGAGATCTGAGGATCAATGTTGAAAGTCAGCCCCAGCAGATAAGTCTATAAGACTCTTATCTCCAATAAACTACTCAGAAATAACCAGAAACTGCACTGTGGCTCACGTGGTGCTAGCCTTGAGCAAAAAGAAGCTCAGGAACAGCACCCAGGCCCTGAGTTCAAGCTCCAGGACTGGCACACACACACACACACACACACACACACACACACACACACACACAGAGAGAGAGAGAGAGAGAGAGAGAGAGAGAGAGAGAGAGAGAGAATTGTATTTTATTTTTGCAAAGGAAAGACTAAAAGCAAATGAAGATAGCTCAGAAACCTTGGCGTGGGTATCTTTGGCAGGGAGACTGTCGGGGTAGGGTTCATGATCAGCCCCTCAACACTGTGGGATTGTAATTCTGCTGTGCAGCAGGCGGATTTGTAAGTATTAATTTTCAAACACAATGGAGAGCAGTACCATAAGAAGAGAGCACATCAGGGAAGGCACACACCAATAACCCCCCTGTCAATCACAAGCCAGACCCCCACTGGGGATCATCAGAGCAGAAGGTGCTTGTGTGCCTCAGGAGACAAGTGGCCACATTCATCTCATTTTCTCTCGTTAAGAACGTGACAAGGTTGGTGTGCTAAAGGGATGCTCAACAGATCAGGATCTTGATTTCAGCATGGGGTTAACACTGTCTCTCATGGACCCCAGGAAGAGAGAAGGGGTCTGCAGGTAGCACAGTCACCCCTACATAGGCTGGGAGACAGTTGGCATGGTCACTGTGCCCACATACGGGACGGGGGGCACAAGGGACATTGCAGACATTGGGGACAGACCCTGAATCGTCCCTAAGTGCTTGAATGCTAGCTCAGAAGGCAAACAGATGTTCCGCCTTTCGTACCAACATCCAGAAACTGCCAGCAGCAGCAGGCCACGGGAGAAAGGAAGAAAACGGGGGCTGGAGGAGGGTGGGGGGAGACCTCTTTCCCACCCAGGAAGCAGTCTGTCTGTCCATGCACACCTCTCCCTCACCCAGAAGGAATGCCAAATGTACAAAGCAGGAAACAGAGAGATGGAGAGTCGGGTACAGGGGAGGGGTTCCCCATTTGTTGGACTCCCATGTTCGAAGGGGAAGGAGGAGATCAGCCAGTTCTGCAGGAACTGCCAGAGAAACAGACTCACTGCAAAAACTACAGCTGGGTCCAATCAGGGCTGCCTAGCAGCCTTGTGACAGAGGAGCAAGAGAGCCCACCGCTGGCTCAGAGGGTGAGCGCCCACAAATCAGAAATTCCAGGGGGGCACATGGAGGACTGAATCCAAAAACACCACCAATACCTGCTAGCATCCTGCAATAGAGGACGAGCCATCACCATGAAAATAATAACTTGCATTTGTTAATATTTTCTTTTCTTTTCTTGCAATCCTAGGATCTGAACTCAGGACCTCTCACGCACTGGGCTTGCTTCTTAAGCTGGTGGTTCCACCACGTGAGCCATGCCTCCAGCCTCACTTGTTACTGGTTCACTGGAGATGGATCCACCCATCTCTCTGGGCTGGCCTCAAGCTGTGATCCTCCAAATGTCAGTCTCCTGAGTCACTAGGATGACATGTGTGAGCCACTAGCACCTGGCCAGTTGTTTCTTTCTTTTTTCTTTTTCTTCTCTCTCTCTCTCTCTCTTTTTTTTTTTTTTTTCAGTGCTTGAGATGGAACCTAGAGCCACCCTCCCTGGTTTAATCGAGACTTTAAAAAAAAAAATGCTTCAAGATGCCAGGTGCCAGTAGCTCACGCCTGTCATCCTAGCTACTCAGGAGGCTGAGATCTGAGGATCGTGGTTGGAAGCCAGCCTGGGCAGAAAAGTCCTCATGAGACTTTTATCTAAAATGAACCACTCAAAAACTGGAAGTGTGGCTCAAAGTGATAGAGAGCTAGCCTTGAGCAAAAGAGATGAGGGACAGTACCCAGGCCCTTGAGTTCAAGCCCCATGACAAATAAAACAAACACAAAAACAAAACAACACTTAAGGATGTAGCTTAGTGGTCGAGGCCTAACGTGCCCCTCATCCAATCAGCTGTCGGGTGACATGGAAGGGTGTTTTGAGCTACCTTAAGTCCTGTGAGGAGAGGTGCTAGCCTGGCATAGCTCAGGGGGAGTGGGGTTGGCTGGTTTGCACCAGGCCCTGGGCTTCTCCCCAGCAATGCCGATCAAAACCTACGAGATGTCTGAGGTGAAACAATCCTGCAGATAGACACCCCAGCTCCAACACAGTGAGAAATTCCTCCCTCCACTTCCTCCCTCCATGACTGCCTTATTGCTAATTAATGTTCATTTCTCGGTGCCAAGTCACAACTAAAATTATTCTAGGTTCATCTAGTCATTTGGCAGACCTGGAGCTTCGCATTATAGTACACTGTCCATTTCAAAACAGAGATGCGGTGCAACTCCCAGTCAGCTCATGTCCTGAGAAACTCATCATAAATGGAAAATGTCAAAACAGTCAAAAATGCACTTAATATTTATAATCTGTGACATAATGATTCTTTGCCAGCACATGACGCTGTAGGATATCAAGTACTACTGGACTGCAAGAGAATATCAAGTCATCTCTCTCTCTTTCTTCCTGAGAAAAGATCAAAAGAATCAGAGAAATGGTTCCTACAAAATGCATATTGCTGTGAGCCACGCATCACGGTTCATACCTGTAATCCAAGCTCCTAAGAAGATGAGATCAGGAGGATTGAGATTCAGGCAAAAAGTTCACAAGATCTGCTCTCAACTAATAGATGAGCTCTTTTTTTGATATTGCTAGTTAACCAGCTCTTGGAAACATCTAGCACTTTGTGCTTCATTTCTCTTGCGTCAGATAGGGTCTTACATTTTTGTCCCAAGACAGCCTCAGACCTTGATCCTCAGACTTATGCCTCCTGTATTACTGGGATGACAAGTACACAGCACCAGGACCAGCTTGTTGGTTGAGATGGGGACTTATTAAGTAGAATAGGCAGAGATTCTACTTATTAAGTAGAATAGGCAGAGATAGGGAGGTTAGACTCAATCCTCCCAATCTCTACCTACTCTACTGAGTAGCTAGGGGTCACAGGCATGAGCCACCGAGTCCAGTCCAAGAAGAGGCTTCTCATTGGATGGAAGTCCCTCTCTCCCACCAACAATTGAGAATTAGTAAAGAAAGGTAGAATCATGCTGTATATACCAGAAACAATGAGAACAAGATCAAAGGCAAACGGAAAATGAGGGAAAGGGGGCTCAGATTCATAGCACCCACCGGGGGGAACACAGGGAAACTAAGCTATCCAGGGGAGCTGGAAAGTGGGGGGTTTCTAAGAAAGAGGATGGTAGGTGGGTTGTAAGCTCCCACAGAATAAAATGAGGTGAGAGGGGCTGGGAAGGTGGCTTGGTGGCAGAGTGCTTGCTTTGCATGTATGGAGCCCTGGGTTCGATTCCTCATTACCACATAAACAGAAAAAGCCAAAAGTAATGCTGTGGCTCAAGTGGTAGAATGCTAGGCTTGAGCAAAAGAAGCTCAGGGACAGTGCCCAGGCCCTGAGTTTAAGCCCCGGGACTGGCAAAAAACAAAAACAATAAAAGAGGCTCTGACCAAATGCTCCCAAGTGCCCATATACCTCCCCAACCTGCACAGCAGAGACAAGAGCTCCCGGACGCTGGCTCTCCATTGAGCCACGTGCACCATGCATTAAGATGCAAAGACCCACCAAGCAGCTGTGGCTCACGCCTGTAATCTTAGGTACACAGGAGGCTGAGATCTAAGGATCGTGGTTCAAAGCCAGCCCGGGCAGGAAAGGCCATGAGACTCTTATCTCCAATAAACTACTCAGAAAACCGGAAGTGGCACTGTGGCTCAAGTGGTAGAGCGCTAGCCTTGAGCTGAAGAGCTGAGAGACAGCATCCAGGCCCAGAGTTCAAGCCCCCTGACCAACAACAACAACAAAAATATTGCAAAGACCCTGGTGTTTTTCTCTGAAAAAAAAATAAACAGCTGCATTCATCCACAAGACAAGGGTTTCCCAGAGTTTTCTCCCCAACGCCTCCTTCTGACAAGATCCCTGGTTCCCAGGCAACGTGTGTGTCTCCTTCCACGCCTGGAGAGTCGGGAGTACATGCGGCCCCAGCAGTCCCCTGGCAATCAGAAGTCACAGGTAAGGTTCAGGAGTAGATGCAGCCCAGAGCGCAGGACAGAGGCAGCATAGCATGGGCTCCTTGATGGACTGGGTCCCTCAGAGGAGGCTCCTTGGGACCTGGGCTGGGGTACAGGAGCACCCTCCCCGCAAAACAAGGTATCTGCAATTTAAGTGTGTTGAGGGTCGGCTGAATCCACTACAATGGATGCGATTCATCTCGATCCTGCCCTATCTTTCCACCCCCCAAGAACTGCAAGACAGGGATCATCGCAAATGACCTGAACCTCACGTTCATTTTATACAGCAAAGCTCTTCGGCAGCTACGCCTGTCTTACCTTTTGTCTCCATCCCTGGGGTCGGCTTAACTGCTCAAGCCAGGCCCCTGATCTAATTCCGCAGGGTCAGCTGGGACGGCCAGGAAGAAGTGGGGGAGGAGAAGGACGGGTCTTTATAAAATAGCACCAAAAGACGAACTGTACCCACAAGACAGCTCTCTGGTTGCTCTCTCCTTCTGTGTGTGTGTGTGTGTGTGTGTGTGTGTGTGTGTGTGTATGTGTGTGTGTGTGTGTGTAATAGTATATTTTAATGAGTTACATGATGAATTATATTATAAATTAACATAATAACATACCATATATAAATCAAAGAAACTCCCTTTTCTCTATTCCTTTTTGAAGATTTCAGATTAAGGTCACAAGGCTTCCATTTAATGATAAGAAGAAGCCAGACGCTGGTGGCTCACACCATGAGACTCACACCATCTGATGACAATCTTGAAGGAAGCCCAGCCCCGATGGCTCACGCCTGTCATCCTAGCTACACAGGAGGCTGAGATCTGAGGATCATGGTTCAAAGCCACCCTGGGCAGGAAATACTGTGAGACACTTATCTCCAATAAACCACCAGAAAACCGGAAGTGGTGCTGTGGCTCAAAGTGGTAGAATGCTAGCCTTGAGCGGAAGAGCTCAGGGACAGTACCCAGGCTCTGAATTCAAGTCCCATGACCAACAACAACAAAATTACAAGAATAAAAACTGTTATAAATATCTGCTGAAGGAAGGAAAGTAATGCAACCATGGCCTAATGACCAGACAAGTCCCTGTTGCCCAGGAGACAAGCTGGGAAGGGCAGAAGGCAGTAAGGCAGGTTCGGGGGAAGCAGCTCAGAGCCCTCACGGGTCAGCTGATGGCTTCTCTTGAGCACCAGCCTATATCCACAATACGGGGATCCTGGTTTTCTGGAGACCACACCACGCTCACCCGCTCTGCAAGTAAGCCCTCCTCCTTTCCCAGCTTCATCTCTGCCTGGAACAGGGCATCCTGTCCCTGGTCCATTAGGACAGTGATGTGCATGGGCATGCACTTAACAGTGGGCTCTTCTCGCTTGACAAATGCCAAGAATTGCTGAGCCAGACAGGGCAATTGTTTGAGCTTGAAGGCTTCCAAACTTCAGCATTCACTCACACTCATCCTGAACACTTTAATACCACGGGCAAGCCAGGTACTGTGCAAGGTGCTGCTGACCAAGTCATAACTAGGCTAGACTCTGACCCTGGCCTCAGAGAACACACCCAGGTGCAGGGGAACGCCTGTGGACACCCCTGTCCCAGCTGCACTGGCAAGAGGCTGAACCATTCTTTAGATCTTATTTACTTGATAGGCAAACATATATCCAATAATAAAGATAACCATGGCAACTACTATTTATTTAGGGACCATCATGGTCTAGTTGTACCATTCAGGGTTCTGCACACATTATCTCACGGAATCCTCATCACAACTCCAAGAGACAGAATTTGTATGCCCATATTACAGATAAGAAAGCTGAGTATGGATGGAGGCTACCAGGGGCCTATATCTATCATCCTAGCTACTCAAGAGGGTTAGGATGTGAGGGTTGCTGTTTGAAGCCAGCCCTGGCAGGAACATCTGTGAGACTCTTATTTACAGTTAACCAGCACAAAAAAGCCAGACTGGAGGCATGGCTCAAGTGGTAGAGCACCAGCCCGGAGTGGAAAAGCCAAACAAGAGTGTGAGGCCTTGAGTTCAAAGCCCAGTAAAGGCATTTAAAGAGGGGGGGGGAATGTAAGGAATAGAACACTAAATAATATATTCCATGGCAGAAAGTTCCAGGGCAAGTACAATTAACCTATGACACTAAAATCATAATGAAGATTCACCTTGAGGATAGGAAGGGGGTATGAAGAGGGTCATGGGGGTACAGGCAGCATCTGCTTTAGGGCCTGATGCTGGTGGCAAGTTTTACGTTGTAAAAAACTATTGTGTTCTTTTTTCCCAGGTGCTGGAATGGAGACTCTCAGACCACCCACGCCTGCCTACCAAGAAAACAAAAAGCAGCTGATCATCTTTTTTTAATTTTTTTTTTTTTTTTTTTTACTTTTCAAGTAGTTGAACAAAGGAGCTACCAGTCAACAAATCCGTTTATAAGGACAATGCATCTTGATCATGTCATCTTTTTCCTCTTTTCAAACAAGGAAAGAGCCGGGCGTCCGTGGCTACTCAGGAGGCTGAGTTCTGAGGATCCCGGTTCAAACCCAGCTCTGGCAGGAAAGGCCATGAGGCTCTTATCTCCAGTGAACTACCAGAAAACCAGAAGTGACGTTGTGGCTCAAAGTAATGGAGCGCTAGCCTTGAGTGCAAAAGCAGAGACAGCACCCAGGCCCTGAGTTCAAGCCCCAGCCCCAAAATAATCAAAATTTAAAATAAATGAAAACAGGGAAAGAGACCTGCTAGGGGAAAGAGGCAGGGAGAAGTTTCTACCCTATTATAGTCTGGGGCTTCAGGAGGCCCAAGAAAGAACCTGGAGGACATTTCTATGGCCCCAAAATGCCCTTCACTGTCCTGTCTCCAAAGGGTAGATTCCCTCTGGGGCGGGGACCAAGGAGATGAGGGGGAGCCCACTGTGGCCACCTGGTGCTAACTCTAGGACATCCCCTGGGACCGGTCATCTCAGCAGGGCTACAGGAACTTGGCCAGGCACCTGTCTGTCCCCTGCTCCTCCGGATTGCTGGCCAGGGGCTTCTATGGGAGGGAGGTCAGCACATTGTAATTCCACAGTCTGAAGGCCAGAGGCCCGCCCACTTTCCAAAAGGAAAAAGTAGGCTGGGAAGGTGGCTCAGTGGTAGAGTGCTCGCCTAGCATGCATGAAGCCGTGGGTTCAATTCCTCAGTACCATATACACAGAAGAAGAAGCTGGAAATGGTGCTGTGGCTCAAGTGGTAGAGCACTAGCCTTGAGCAAAAGAAGCTCAGGGACAGTACAGTGCCCAGGCCCTGAGTTCAAGCCCCAGGACTGACAAAAAAAAAAATTAAGGAAAAAAATCAATTATATTCCCATTAAAAAAAAACAAAAACAAGCATATTGAGCTGTGAACTCAACAATTGGGGCTGTTCCATGGATCTGTTAGACAGCAACCAAAAAAAAAAAGTTCAAACAATATAAGAGCCAGGAGAGAATCTGTTGCTAGGAGACAAAGAAAGCAAGGGATCTGGCTTTGGTGATCAGCCCTGGCTGCTCAGAGACTGGAGACACACACGGAAGCCCAGGAAATCTGCAGGGACCGTGGGGGCCCATGAAGCGCCCTTCCCTGGCCGGCAATCATCTCCCCTCACCCCAGGCCCACCATCTGGGAGCTTCCACCAGCTGTGGCTGAGGAACGCACTGTCTCTCCCAGGCTTGGTGGAGAAATGGTCCCCCATGCCTAGACTCTGAGCTGGGGGACACTGAAATGCTCCCCTCTGGGAGGAGGCCCCTGCATCTAAAGCAGACATGGCTCTTTCTTTCCCTTTTTCTTTTTTTTTTCTTTTGATTGCTCATGGGACTTGAACTCAGAGCCTGGGTGCTGTCCCTGAGCTCTTCTTACTCAGAGCTAGCACTCTACTACTTTGAGCCACAGCACCACTTCTAGTTTTCATTGGAATCACTTCTAGTGGTTCATTGGCCATGAGAGTCTCATGGACTTTCCTGCCAGGGCTGGCTTCCAACTGTGATCCTCAGATCTCAGCTTCCTGAGTAGCTAGGATTACAGGTGTGAGCCACCAAGCACCTGGCTAGACATGGTTATTTATGAGGTCCTCGTGGGCAGCATAAGGGGACAGACCACACAGACAATTATTCTTCCCTCCTCCCTTGCCCCCCCCAAAAAAAATCACTTTCCACTTCTCTTTGGTCAGCTCTAGTCACAGAAACACAATCCAAGCTTTGGGTTAAAGTTCCTAGTACCCACATTTTTAAAAAGAACAGAAAATAATTAATTTTGGTGGGAGGGTCCAGTCATGGGGCCTGAACTCTGGGCCTGGGCTCTGTCCCTCAGCTCTTCAGCTCAAGGCTAGCACTCTACCACTTGAGCCACAGCACCACTTCTGGCTTTTTTCTTTTTGCTTATGTGGTGCTGAGGAATTGAACCCAGGGCCTTATGCATGCAAGGAAAGCGCTCTACCACTGAGCTACCTTTCCAGCCCCAGAAAATAATTAATTTTAAGAATATTCTCTTAAAATATCCCAGGGCTGGTGGGACTTGAACCCAAGATCACCAACACTCAAGTCAATAGGGCTAGGAATCTTTTAATTAGCCATGGTGTCTGATCTCCACTATACCAGGACAGTGAAGACCAGCAATAAAGTCAAATAGCTCAGAGTATTTAAAGGGAAGATCCATGGGGAAGGGGGATGCCACTCACAGGTGGCCAGAGGTAGTTTCAAGATGGGCAAAGAAGCAAGTTACAGAAGCAGAGTTAGTGATTACAAAATAGTGATTACAATTCCAGTCATTCCAATAACGTAGGCCATACGTCACAAGACAAAGTCCTTATCCCAAAGCCTCCCATCAAAGAGGCAAGTTAGTGAAATAGCAATGATGGTTTCTATACACAAAGTAGTAAGTCCTCAAAGCAAATATCACATTCCAACTTTGTTACATATCGCACCCCAAAATCAAACCACTTCCCAGGTTTTCTGGCTCTTTCTGGGTCTACCGAATTCCAGTAACCTGATGTTTAACTCACCAATTTACCTCAAGCCTTCATCGTTGGAATTTTTCCTTTTAATGACTCTCTTGGAGCTTTTCTCTACAGGGAGATGCTGACTTTCAAGTTTGGCCCCATTCACCCTCACTTTGCAAATTTCAGTAAATGCAGACCTCGGTTTGTTCCATTCCTAGGGTCTGAACTTACGTTTCTCAGGTTAGCTGGGACTTGTTTGTCCCAGTTAAATTTCATTTTTCCTTGGTCTAATTAATACTCTCTATGTTTAATTTAATCTGGTTCTAAATTCCTCTAACCCAAAACATCGAAAATGTTAATCATTTTGAAATGTCAACAGCATAAAATTATTTATTGTATATTCTTATAATTCCAGCTTTATAGAGAGGTAGAAATAGGAGGATCACAGATCAAAGGCAGCTTCCTGCAATCTTATTTCAGAAACAAGCTAGCACGGTGGAATATTCCCATAATCTCAGCTACTCTACCTTCAGACCCTATATCACCAGATTTTAATTAACCAATTGGTTAAATTATTTAACTTGCTTTTCCACTGAACAAATCTGTGTTGTACTGGTGTGATCTTGGATTGAAATAGTCCTAAATAATCAACCCAGTTATTTGAATTATCTCCATTTTTTCCCTTTAGTGACTTTAAAGATTCCTGTTGTGATCGTATTATCTATACTGATTGTATCATTTATATAGATTCCAGCTACTAGTTGATTTTAAATGACATGATTGAATGTATGTAAGATTAAAAACTATTCTTCTCAAAAGTGCAATTTCATTTTGAAAGGTTCGTCTAAAGAAAATAACCAGACAAATATCCAGGAAAATTGTATAAATGCTAGGCGCCATTGGCTCATGCCTATGATGCTAGTTACCAAGGAGGCTGAGATCTGAGGATTGCCGTTTGAAGCCAGCCCAGGACAGGAAAGCCCATGAGACTCTAATCTCCAACTAATTACCCCCCCCAAAAAAAAAGCCAGTAATGGGGCTGTGGTTCAAGGATAGAGTGCAGCCTTGAACAAAAAATCTCAGAGATTTGTCTGAGATTTGTCTACACATGTGTAGACAAGAATGTTCACTGCACTGAGAAGAAAACACAAACACACACCAAGAAGCTTGTAAGGTTAAAGTTTGAGGCAGTGACCATGTGTTGCTTGCTTCTGTCTAGCAAAGCAACACGTGGTGGTAATCCAAACACCTGGTTGATTGTGTGCCTTTATAAGACCTGCAAATCCTTAGCTCGGGGCTCTCCTCCTGGGCTCCGCTGTGTCGGAGTGTAGGATGAGGCCCGAGCTGCAACCCGTGTAAATAAAACAGCTGTAGAGTCTGACTCTCGGTGGTCTTCTTGGTGGGGGTCCTGCGACCTTGGCATAACAGCTATTAGGTGTCCAGTCCTGTTGCATTTTGGTCCTTAAAGGCAAAGGCCTGAGCTTGGAGGCAGTAGAGGCTTTAAGGCGTGGGGCTTAGTGGAGGGTGTCCCGTCATTGGCCAGTTGATGATGGCGCCCCGCCCCTTCCTCTCCTCTCCTCCTAGCCATAGGGGAGAGGTTTGCTCCACCACCATGGGGCAAATCCATAGGACCCATCAGCTTGGTTGGAACCTCTGAAACCATGATCTAAACATCCACAACCTTCTCTCTGTATAAGTTGACTTCCTTCCTCAGCCATGTGTTAGAGCAGCTGAAAGCTGACGGTCACAGGCGGGTTTGTGCTGTGGCTGGTCTCTGCCAGGATAGGGAAGACATGGGCTGGGGGAATTTGGTCAGAGAAGGGTGTGGTGCAGCCATAGGGGCAGGAACGAAGGAAGGAGGGAGGGAGGGAGGGAGGGAGGAGCTGAGCAGAGATCAAGAGAATGCCAGGGGACAGCAGAAGAGAACAGTGTCAGGAATGGGGCTGGGGGATCGGGTGGGGGAGAACCTGGGGGGAGGAGGGGCAGAAGGAGACTCTGAACACTCCATTTCCCAAGCCTTGTCTGGCTCCCTGAAGGATGTGGGAGAATCTAGAAACATCCAGGTGTGGGGGGTGGGAGGGGTGGCAGTTGGGCATCACAAGGAGTCTGGAAGTCCCATGGTAAGCAGGGAGGTGACCTTGAGGGCCCCAAGGGGGAACTGAGTCAGCGAGGACAGACCCCGGGCTGTGCCCCAGTATGAGAGCCAAAAGACATGCCGCCCGGCATAGACAGGGGCGCCAGCCCACGGCCAGAAAGAAGCCGGAGGCAAGCTGAACGTTGATGGCTCAGCTGTCATCCTATCTATCCACAAGGCTGAGATCTGAGGATCGTGGTTCAAAGCCAGCCTGGACAGAAACGTCTGTGAGACTCAGAGACACACAGAGAGAAACAGATGCTGTACCCCAAATCCCTGCTTCTTCCTTCAGCCAGATCAGAGCCACTCGGTCCCCACCCCTTCTAGCGAGAAGCCAGAGCGTGGTAGTGGGCGGAGTCATCTAGGAAGCTTTAGGTTAAGGGGTGACATTTGCTTTTCAAATGGAACCGTGTGTAGGAATCTCTGGAGGATTCAGCCTGTCTGAGTAAAGGAGGGGGGTGCTTTGTGCCCCCAGGCTGATTCACAGACACCCTTGTTTAGGGGTGTCTGTTTAGGAGACACAGGTTGAGTAGACAGACCACCCCCTCCCCAAGATATCTGTTTGAATTGTGCAGAATAAACGTACCAGCTCCCACTCACAGCACGCAGACACTCAGATCAGGCAGGAGAAAAAGAAAGAAAGAAAATTAAGCCATATGTCTCCTCCTCTACACCCAGTGCACATAAACCCTGCAGCACCATGAGACTCACACCATCTGATGCCAATCATGAAGGAAGCCGGGCACGGGTGGCTCACACCTGTCATCCTAGCTATGCAGGAGGCTGAAATCTGAGGATCATGGTTCAAAGCCAGCCCAGGCAGGAAAGACTCTTACCTCCAATGAACGACCAGAAAACTGGAAGTGGTGCGGGTACTCAAAGTGATAGAGTGCTAGCCTTTAGTGAAAGAGCTCAGGGACAGCACCCAGGCCCTGAGTTTAAGCCCCACAACTGACCAAAACACAAAAAAGATGCTTTGTATTCATGAGCTAACATGGTGGATGGTAACCCCGTTGTACAACTACTTAAAGATAATAAAAATGTAATAGCAATAGATAAAGCTACCTCCTATACTCCTCCTATTCGTAACAGCCTTGCATGTCTCCAAAAGGGGTGACAAGCATGGGGAGGAAGCTTCAAGATCTTCATTCTGGGAAGATGGAAACATTCAGGGGACATCATACTGCTCTAGTGGACTAAGTCTCTGTCACCCCTGAGATCATAGGAAGAGTGATCTTCTGTACCTGGTAAGTAGATCAGAACTCACCAACTGTGGAAACATATACTGGAAGAAAAACAGAAACTGTCCACAGAAAACACACATGCTCCTCCACTCACAATGGGGTAGCGCCCATGATAAATGGAAAACATCATCAGTTCAAACATGCATGTAGTGCCCCACACATCCTAGCTTAACTACCCAGCCTGTAACAGCCTGGGACTGCTGTTCAAGCACTCAGCCCAGCTTAGCAGGAGCTCACATATCCTCAGCCTGGGAAAAGATCAGACTCCAAATGTGAAAGTGTGATTTTCATCAGATGTGTACCACTTTCACATTAATGCAAAGGCATGAAATCATTCATTCAAACTGTCAGCATACACGTGCGCGCGCACACACACACACACACACACACACACACACACACACACTTTTATTTGCTTTTTATTAAGGAAAAGGAAAAAAAATTAGCACCTGCCCTGGCTGGCTTCCAACTATGATCCTCAGATCTCAGCCTCCTGAGTAGCTAGGATGACAGATGTGAGCCACCAGCACTTGGCTATCCTACAGACTTTATAAATAGAACATATCATATCTCTAAAGGTACAAAATGAAGTCTAGGGAAGAGAAGAGAATATAAATAAGTTGTCAATGAGAAGTTTTTACTCTTCTGTGGCTTACTGAGCAAAAGACCTCAGGGACAGCATCTAGGCCCTGAGTTCAAGCCCCAGGACTGCCAAAATAATAATAATAATAACAACAACAACAACAACAGAGCAAAACCCTGGAACAGGTATTTCCAGGTCGAAGCATATATTAATTCTGCACATACATAAATGCTTCTTAGAATTCTCAGACTCGCTTTCTGACCTTTCCTGCCAGCATCTGGATTAAGGACATTTTCCCTGAGTGGAAGACATACTTGAATTTTAAAAAGCAAATGCCAACCATCTTTGCTTGAGAGGAAAAAAATCAACCATGAGCAATTTGTGAAATGCTAAGTAAAATAATAACGCATTCTGAACAGCATTTTTTTCATTGATCAAATTCAAAGTGTTGCTATCTCCCCTAGCCCCAGCCTCCAAAGTGCCACCTGAGGCTGGCGGGGGACAGGGACAAGCAGAGCTGTCACACTGGCTTTGGATAGCCTGGAAGGCCCAAGTTTCCCTTTGTAGAAGCAATTCGTACCTCCTGAAGTCATACAATGTTTGTGATATCAGGCTGGGCGCAGTGACTCAAGCCTATAACCCCAGCTACCTGGAAGGCAGAAATCATAGTCTAAAGAAAGCCCAGATTAAAAGAAGTTCAAGCTGGGCACTGGTGGCTCACACCTATAATCGTAGCTACTCAGGAGGCTGAGAGCTGAGGATCACAGTTCAAAGCCAGCCTGGACAGGAATGTCTGTGAAACTCTTATCTCTAAATAATCAGCACAAAGCCAGAAGTGGAGCTGTGGCTCAGGTGGTAGAGCACCAGTCTTGAGCAAAATAAAAAAGTAAGAGACAACACCCATGAATAATAATAATAATAATGGAAATGAAAACATTTTAACCTAGGCAAGAATACCCACAAGCTCAGGAAACTATACTCAGGCAATGAAACTTAAATTCCTTTTTTTTTCTTTTGTCAGCCATAAGGCTTGAACTCAGGGCCTGGGCATTGCTCCTGAACTCACCAGCACCTGGGTCTTCCCAGCTCCCAGAGCTGTGCGAAATCCATGCGTGTGGCTTAACCTGCCCTTGTCCCCACCCCCACCCCCACCCCCATCCCCACCCCACCCTAACGGCTGACCCTGCACTATGAAAACCCCCGGCCAAAGCCCCCCATTCAGGGGCCTCCAGCACCAGGTGCTGAGCTGCCAGGGAGTCAGAAATGCTTCTGGAAGTATTCACCCAAGGATCCTCTCTTTTCTCTGGAATCCACTAGGTTTCCTTAAAAAAAAAATCTGTCCCCCTTCATCTGCACTGAGACTTTTCTCTTGAAATCCCTCTTGAAACACTTCCTTTGTTGTGATGTCTTAGCCCTGAGCACCGAACCTGCAGGAAAAGCAGAATTCTATTCACTGACTTGTTTTAAGTCTAGGCTCCCTGACTTTTCCAAAATGGCAAAATAAGAGTCTCAGGAACCGTTGGGTGCTGGTGGCTCAAATGCCCGTAATCTTGGCTACCCGGGAGGCTGACATCTAGAGGATCACAATTTGAGGCCAGCCTGGGCAGAAAAGACCTTGAGACTCTTTATTGTCAATGAATCACCAAATAAAAGCTGAAAGAGCTAAGGGACAATGCCTGGACCCTGAGTTCAAACCCAGTACCAGCAGGCATACACACACACACACACACACACACACACACACACACACACACACACACACACACACGATGTGTTTGTGTCTTCATAAACTAATGAGGTGAGGCTTGCCTTCCCAGCTGACAACTCCCTGTAAAAATCCCACCTCCATCGCCAGCTGAGTCACACACCCCAGCCTGGCACACCTCTGGCTATGACCATCTGGTACTGTGGCCCGGTGCCCACTTGAAAGATAACAAGCCAGTTCGAAATGGGAAAGGAACCCAAAAATAAAGACGCACAAACAGAGCCCCTCCACCCAGCAAAAGATACCTCCACAGTAAACTCATCTTCTGATGGGAAAGTGCATCCTGAGGTCTCATTACAGAGAGATTTAACTCTGGAGAGAAAATGTGTATCTTCCATCTTATATCCCACATTTCTTCTGTGGCTCACTTTATGATACATCTCTGCACTTGAAAATCATATTTTTGCATTTGAAATGCCCCCCCCCCAAAATTCCAGGCTATCTAAAATCTATCACCTGCAGAATGGTTATACAGATTATTTGCATAAAATGGAAGAATATGTAGCCATTAAAAATAACTGGGTAAAGCAGGACACTAGTGGCTCACATCTGTAATCCTAGCTACTCACGAGGCTGAGATCTAAGGATTGTGGTTCAAAGCCAGCCAGGAAGAAAAGTCCCTGTGAGACTCTTAGCTCCAATTAATTATTCAAAAACCAGAAGCGGAACTGTGTCTCAAAGTAGTAGAGCACTAGGCTGAGCAGAAGAGCTCAGGGACAGCATCTAGGCCCTGAGTTAAAGCCCCATAACTGCCACACACAAAAAAAAAGCTGGATGAAGCCACTGGTGGCTCATGCCTACAATCCTAGATATGCAGGAGGCTGAGATCTGAGGACCCCAGCCTGAGAAGGAAGGTCGGTGAGACTCTTATCTCCAATCACAAGGCAAATGCAAATCAGAATGACCACAAAATACTACCTGAGGCCCGTCACTACAGCTGCTATTTTGGAAAACAATGGAAAAAACTAAAACTCTTATGCTTTATACTTGCTAGGAATATCAAATGCTCCAGCCACTAGGGGAAACTCTGTTCTTTACAAATTTAAAGAGCAGAATTAATGTAAAATCCAGCGATAAACCAGTTGCTGGTGACTCACACTTGTAATCCAAGCTACTCAGGAGACAGATCTGAGGATCACAGTTGGTTGATGGAAAGCTTGATTATGTATACTTGACCACAGTTCTTAAATGAATTCAACTGACGGTAAGTTGAACTACATATTTGAAAGGATGCAACAGATAATGAAAAATTACAAAATCCAGTAAACAATAGGTTTTATAATCCATACCAACTAAGTGAAGCTATTAAAGGAGAAAGGGCAATGATGTACAAAAGCATCAGACAGCACACCCAGGCTACTTCTCATGCTTCCATTCTTTTGCACTGGTGGCTCATGCGTATAACCCTAGCTATTCAAGGGGGCTGAGATCCGAGGACCACAGTTCGAGGCCAACCCAGGCAAGAAAGTCTGTGAGACTCTTACACACACACACACACACACACACACACACACACACACACACACACACCAGAAGAGGCGCTGTGGCTCAAGGGGTACAGCACTAGCCTTGAGCAGAAATGCTCACAGATAGCACCTGGGCCCTGAGTTCAAGACCCTATTCTGGCATAAAAGAAAAAAAAATGCACTTGGAAACAAAATTTTCAAAAGAATAAAAATGTCTCTTATAACCATGCGATAAACGATGCATGTTTTACACTATCCTCTTCCTTGTCTCCCTGCTTGCCATTGTTGGACGCCTATTCACGACACGATAAAGGGCGCCAGCGGCTCCATCGCTGACAAGTCCTGGGATGAGTCTGAGTAGGGTGGGTTGCCACGGCAACCCTGGACCAGGCTCGATATCCCGGGAGCCCTGGTTTTCACCACCGCCTCTGTCTGATTAGATTCGCACCTGGATTTCCCTCCCCAGAGTGGAGAAGCCTTCATGGCGGAAGCTAGCCTAACTTCTCATTCCAGGGGAAGCCAGAGCATGGCCCCTGAGACCCCCCCATCCCAGGCCTGGAATTGATTCTCTCCGGTGGACCGGTGAGGGAGTCAAGAGAGTGGGCTCGGCTGTGCGAGCCGCTGTGGGCGGAGCAGGAGCCGTGGGCGGGGCCATGGGTGGAGCAGGGACCGTGGGCGGAGCAAAAGCAGCGGGCGGGGTCATAGGCGGAGCCATGAGGGAGCAGGAGCCGTGGGCGGAGCCATGGGTGGA
Source organism: Dipodomys merriami (assembly GCF_024711535.1). Taxonomy (NCBI): domain Eukaryota; kingdom Metazoa; phylum Chordata; class Mammalia; order Rodentia; family Heteromyidae; genus Dipodomys; species Dipodomys merriami. Next base: position 10,110,428 of record NW_027204826.1, read on the forward strand.
GCAGGGACCGTGGGCGGGGCCATGGGTGGGGCCATGGGGGAAGCAGGAGCCATGGGCGGGGCCATGGGTGAAGCAGGAGCCATGGGCGGAGACATGGGCGGAGCAAAAGCAGCGGGCGGGGTCATAGGCGGAGCCATGAGGGAGCAGGAGCCATGGGCGGGGCCATGGGTGGAGCAGGGGCTGTGGGCGGGGTCATGGGTGGAGCAGGGGCCGTGGGCGGGGCCATGGGTGGAGCCATGGGTGAAGCGGGAGCCATGGGCGGAGCAGCAGCCACCAGAGGAACTGCAATGAAATAGACTCTAGGAATAAAAAAGGGGAATGGAGGTGCTCGAAGGAGAACGGACTCTAAAGGACATCTATGTCTATGGCAGAGACCACCATGCCGGTGGCTGATGCTCATCCTCACTTGCACTTATCATCAGATATCTGGTCTTGCCAAGACTTGACCTGATATATACACATAGAGATAGATAGATAGATAGACAGACAGACAGACAGACAGACAGACAGACAGACAGACAGACAGACAGACAGACAGACAGACAGATAGATAGATAGATAGATAGATAGATAGATAGATAGATAGATAGATAGAGATTTGATTAATTATAGATATAAATTATATAGGTAGATATGATAAATGATGGATAGAGATATTAGATAGATGATAGATCCAATAATATGATTGATGATAGATAACTTTCTTTGAGGGGGTGGAACTCAGATCCTTGCTCAGCCCATTCTACCACTTGATCTATGCCTCCAGGCCAGACTTTGCTGATTAATTGAAGATAAAATCTGCAGGGCTTTTCTACCAGAGCTGGCTTGGAACCATAATTCTCTGGATTTCCTCTTGAGTAGCTATGATGACAGATGCAAGCTACCAGCACCTGGCTATAATAACTTTCATCTGGATTCGATGTCCTTTAACAAGATGACACCTACCCCAATCTTCACCTGAGGAAGACAGAGCAAATTTTAAAAAATCATCATCCGCCTGGTGCTGGTGGCTCACACCTGTAATTCTAACCACTTATGAGGCTGAGATCTGAGGATCTCAGTTTAAAGCCAGCTGGAAAGGAAAGTCATGAGACTCTTATCTCCAATTAGCCAACAGAAAAGCGCCAAAGTGGCGCTGTTGCTCCAAGAGGTAGAGTGCTAGCCTTCGGTGGAAGAGCTCAGAGACAGTGCCCAGGCTCTGAGTTCAAGACCCATGACCAACAAAAAAGAAAATAGAGTTGATCGTCAATGAGTAGTAAGTCCTACAAAAGATGACAAAGAGGCTGGGAAAGTGGCTCAGTGGTAGAGTGCTTGCCTTGCATACATGAGGCCCTCGGTTCAAGTCCTCAGCACCACATAAACAGAAAAACCCAGAAGTGGTGTTGTGGCTCAAGTGGTAAAGCGCTAGCCTTGAGCTGAAGAGCTGAAGCCACACACTTCAAGCCCCACAACCAACAACAACAACAACAACAAAGATGACAGAGAGGCTGAGGTTCTTTTCTGGGTATTCACTTGGTAAATGCTCATTTATTCCATTTACTGCAGAGGCAAGATTTGTAAATAATTTAACTCACTTAGGAAAGGATCCTCCCGTGAGTGTGTTGGAATGTAACCTCCATGTTCGGATGTCTGACAGAAACCAAAGCAAATACACATTCTCGTGTTAAACGCTAAGAAAATCATTCATCATTTATCCAGATTGACATACTGTTGCTTCCTTATTCTTAATATAAATTAACTTGAAAAACAGCAAGAAAGCTCACAACTTGAGAATTCCCAGGGCTTTAAAGTATTAGATATAAGCACATTTTCATTGCAAAGTCCATAACTAAAAATGAGCCCACTTTAGATGTGTGGATTAACTTTGTGTCCATTTAGCTTTTGCCCAGGCCCAGTAAATAACAACATCATTCATTCATTTACTCAACAACAACATAGTAAGTGCCTTTCATTCACCAGAGAAAGCCAGAACCACCTCCTCCCAACCATTGTTGAGAAAATGAGAAGCCTCATTTAGTCTCAGTCACAGACCAGTGAGTAACCATGAGACATGAAGGAAAGAATGGAGTTTCAACTTCTGGTCTCAGCTACAACTCCCCTCCAACACAGCATGGTCCTGGGGGAAACAAAACAAAACAAAACACTACTGTAATAAAAATCTGGCAAGTTCCTGTTATCCCAGGACAAATAGGAATGATCATGGTCCAGATTAGCTCAGGCCAAAAAAAATAAATAAATAAGACAATCTCAACAGAAGCCAGAGAGAGTGTGGAATAGCTCTGTTTGGCATGGAAACATCTAAATACCTTTAGTCCATCCACAGTCTATGGGAAACTTCAGAGCCAAACTTCCAGACTAAAGGTACCATGACATTTAGTCTGAATTTGACCTGCTTTTTTTTTTCTGCTGCTGCTGGTGGTCCTGGGGTTTGAACTCAGGGCCTGGGTGCTGTCCCTGAAGTCTTGTTTGTTTGGTTTTTATATTTTTGCTCAAGGCTCGTGCTGTACCACTTGAGCCACAGCTCCATTTTTTGGCTCTGTGTGTGTGTGTGTGTGTGTGTGTGTGTGTGTGTGTGTGTGTGTGTGTGTTTCACTGGAGATAAGAATCTCCTGGACTTTCCTGTCCAGGCTGGCTTTGAACTGCAATCCTCAGTCACAGCCTCCTGTGTAGCTAGGGTTACAAGCATGAGCCAATGGCACTCAGCCAATGAGGGCTTTTGTTGTTGTTTGTTTGTTTGTTTGTTTGCTGGGAATGAGAAGGATCTAGGTTTGGCACCAGCCCAGGCAGAAAAGTTTGCAAGACCTCCTTTGAACCCAAAGTTGGGCACCTCCTGTGGGAAGTTAAAATTGGGGGAGGGGGCGGTGTTCGTGGTACCAGGCTAGCCTAAGCAGAAAAGTCCAGGAGCCTCCATCTCCACAGCTTGATGCGGTGCTGAGGGCCTGTGATTCTAGAGACAATAGGAAGCCTAAAAGTAGAGGAAATGCTGCTTCAGGGCACACCCAGCCAGAAAGCCAGTGCTGGTCCCTAAATACAACCAGCGAAAAACAGGACTGGAAGCCTGACTCAGCAGGAGTGCACCAACCTAACATACAAGGCCTGAATTCAAATCCTTCATACAGCCATACACACACACACACACACACACACACACACACAACTTTAAGGACTTGAGTTCTCTGCTACTTCAACTCTCCCTACCTCCAATAACTCGGCACTTCAGAGAAAAAAAATCAGAAGAGGAACTGGCCTATGCCAGCCCAAGCAGCCACAGTGAAGCTTGCCAGATGTTGTAGCCACCCTACCACAGACAGGACTTAGCCCTGTTTCCCTTCACAGCAAAGGAGACACACTGAGTGCCTCTTTGCTCCCATCCCTTATGCCTCAAAGGACAGCCAGGAACCACCAAGCCATTAAAGGCACCCTAAAGTAAGCCTTAGGAAAACTAAACGGGAAAATCGGTCCTGGAGCAAAGCAGAAAATGTATGGAATTTCTATTTCAAGCCCTCGGGCAGAAATGCAGAAAGAAGCCAGAAAAAAATCAGACACACACTAACAAAAATAAAATACTACAACACTTTAGTAGAGCGCAGGGAAATAAACCCTGACTGAGGCGCAAAACACCTGGTCAGCTGCGAAGTAGGACTTCCCAAAGAACCTGGAATCAGCTGTCCCACCTTGCATCAAAACAGAAGGAAATGAACCAATTAGCGATTCATGTTCACCTGTGCTGGGGTCCCAGACAGAGCCTGAACCAACTCTCAGATTGTTTATAGACAGTGTTCGACATAATGATTTACACCTGGTTCCTTTTAGCTTAATGTTATTGAACTGACCATCCAGCTGGGTGGGGGCTATGGGACCAGGAAAGTAGGGAAAACCCCAAGAACAATGATTACATAGCCCAAACCCAGGTGGATGGCTTCCAAGCAGCTCTTTCTCTGTCTTCTGTGACAGAGAAAGGACCCTGGCTGTTGCACGTGGGTGGCCCCTGGCCTCTTGATCTCTCCCAACCCTCGACCCCTTTCCCTCCTTTGTGTCACCCCATTTCCCTTGGCAAAACTTTATGCAAGAAAGCACTGTGCTCAGACCTGACCTTGAACCTCCATCCTCAGATCCTCAGCCTCCTGAATAGCTAGGTTTCCAAGCATGAGCCACCAGCCCCCCCACACCCCCATACTATGACTTTTATTTTTATTCTTTCTTAAATAGAGGAAAGGTGCTTCCACAATGGCTCTTCACCACGTACTAACCACAGAGGGCCAAGAAAGTCAGAATGCCCAAGGGACACACAGACCTCCTTCCAGAAGATTCAAAGAGAGCCAGAGTATAGCCCTCAGCCCTCAGTGCTGGTCCTCGCAAAGCCAACCACCTCTCATCATCCTTCTTCAATGAAGAACATCTCCGGAAGATGGTTTCACTGATTTTCAGAGTCAAAGGGCAAGCATCATTATCAGCATCACTATCAGCATCGGCATCCATACCAGCATCTGTATCCATACCAACATTCATATCAATCTGCATCAGTATCTGTGTCAGGATCCATACCCACATCGGTAGCATCCATATCCACATCTGTATCAGCATCAGGACCAGTCTCAGAATTTCTATCAACATCTGTGTATTATCAGGACCAGTCTCAGAATCCCTGTCCACATCTGTGTCAGCTGATCAGGACCAGTCTCAGAATCCCTGTCCACATCTGTGGTCAGCATCAGGACCAGTCTCAGAATCCCTATCCACATCTGTGTAGCATCAGGACCAGTCTCAGAATCCCTGTCCACATCTGTGTAGCATCAGGACCAGTCTCAGAATCCCTGTCCACATCTGTGTAGCATCAGGACCAGTATGGGTTTCCCTATCAGCATCACTCTCAGTATCAGCATCAGTGTCCCACAGGACTCGCACCAGGACCCCTCGCAGGAACAAACTCCACAGATGCCCAAGTCCCTCATGGAAAATCTTGCAGTATTTACGCTGAAACTACACCACCACCACACACACACACACACACACACACACACACACACACACACACACACACACACACACACTCACACACACACACACACACAGTGTGTATTGGCAGCGATGGGAACTGAACCCAGGATCCTGCTCGTGCCAGGAAAACACTCTAGCATGGAGCAGACGGCCCAGCACCCTTCCTCCATGCCTCGGCGCTCGGTGGCACAGGGCACCTGCTACCATGTATGCGATCTACTGCACTGCTTCGAAAAGGATGACAAGAAAGAAAGAAGTCTGTTCGCTCAGAGCAGAGATGCAGGTTTTCTCGGAGTGTTTTCCGGCCCATGGGTTGGAATCGGGATACGGGGGGGGGGGGGGGGAGGGGGGCTGGATGGACCTGGCACAGAGCCTGCGTTTCTTATTCACAACCCCACCGCTGTCAAAGTCATCGCGGCCGCCATCCTTTCTGCCAAAAGGCCGGAGACATCACAGCGTCGAAGGCGCCCAGGGCCAATGAAGAAGTTCCCTTCCCACGGCTGCCAGGTAAGCGGCTGGGGTCAGGGTCGCTGCTGTGCCCCGGAGCCTGGCGCACGGTGCGCGCGCCGCAGAACCCGCTGGGATGACTGCGCGGGTCCTAGGAGGCCACACCGAGTTGGCGGGAACCGAAACCGAGTGGACGTGCGTTCGTCCCACCCGGGTAGCTTTACAACTGGGTCCGATGCATGTCTCCCCACACCCCTGTTAGGTTGATCCACCCCTTGGGTGAAGAGCTAAGGTCGGGGAAGAGAAGCGAGTTGTGTTCTCCAGGAGCCAGGAAGAAAATGGAGCTGGTTCCCCGGTCTGCCCCCTGCCGGCTGGTGCGGCCCACTGCAGCCTCCGCGCCCGCCAGACAGACCGGAGCACAATGCCTGTGAAGTAATGCTACCAATCGGAGCAACAGATGTGTGCAGACGCCCGGCCAGGCGGCCTCCCACCGCGCCCGCCTGCCGCGCGCCCCGCTGGATTCGAACACCCGCAGCCGCCACCCCCGCGGGCTCTTGCTCTCCTCCCCGCTGCAGGACGCAGCCTCTGAGGCTTGAAACACGCGCTGGACATGGTCCCTGGGGAGGACCCGGGTCACCCCCTGCGGCCTTCGCCGGGGCCCAGGAAGACAAAGCCACCCCCCAACTGCAGAGGGAAAGAGAGAAGGAGGCCAAGGAAGCAACGCGGGGCAGAGCGTGTGGTGGTTGTGGTTGTTTGCCTTTTCCTTCGTCTTCTTCAGAACTCAAGAGCAAATAGCAGACATTGGAGACACAGACTCGGCTTGGCTTCCCGAAGTGGAATGAAAACGCCAGAGTTTGGTCCTAAGCCTTTGCCTGTTCACTGTAAACCAAGTGTAGTTGTAAGTGCCAAGGTTTGCAGACCCTGGGCGCTTCTCTCTCTCTCTCTCATAGATAGATAGATAGATAGATAGATAGATAGATAGATAGATAGATAGATAGATAGATAGATAGATAGAGATATATACATATATAAAATATTATATAGTATATATTATTATATTAGATAGTATTATGCAATATTATACATTATATTTTATATTATCTTCGGCATCTCTCCTTCCCGTTCTCTGCGCATTCTTTTTCAATACGGCGCGGGGCTAGGGACGGACAAAGCAATGCAACTTGCATCCAAATAGTACAAAATATTGTTGCTGATTCCTTTTAAGCCAAAAATGGGCCCTGGACTGTAAATCAAACAAGAAGCACTCGACGAACAGAGATTCCTGTGCGTCTCTGCCAGGCAGGTTCCTCCGATTTGCTGTTCAAGAGCTTTTAAAAGAAAGAAAAATTTCAAATACAAAATACCAACCAAAGAAGATCGGTCTCCTGGCGGCCTGGGCGCCGCGCACACCGCCCTGGGCCGGGGGGGTCGGGGGCAACTTCCCAAGGCCGTGTCAGGGAGCGGCGAGGAGGTGAGGGGGACCCCACGGCCCCCCGCGGGCCTGCACACACACACACACACACACACACACACACACACACACACACACACACCCGCCCCGGGCCCGGGCTGCGGCGCCGGGGGGGGGGGGGGAGGCGCGCGCTGACCACGGCCGCCGCACTGGCCCGGGGTTCGGATCCCACCTCCCCGCTTCGGCTGCGGCCGTCCGCCCCAGCCGGGCTGTGTCTCCAGCGCACTGAGACCCCCCCCCCCCCACCCGCGAGCCCGCGACCCGCGGCCGCCCGGGGCGTCCGATCGATCGCTTGCCACCCTCGCGGGACCCGCGAGGACCCGCACCCGCGTTCTGCGTCCGAAGAAAAGTAACTCCGGGGCTGAGCGCGGTGGGGACGGGGGACGCGATGCCCCCGAGCGCGGGTCGGAGCCGGTCCCCGGAGTTCATGCCGCCCCCCTGAGTGCTGAACTTGCGCCTCGCGCCGCGGCCGCTCCGCCCTGCGCCTGGCGGCCCCCGCGCGCCCGCGCCCCGGCCCCCGCGGGCCGCACGCACTCACCGAGAAGCCGGCCCAGAAGGGGCAGGAGTGGCGGACGCGGGCCGAGGTGGTGAGCGCCAGGGCGGCGAAGCTGACGGCCACGATGACACATCCCAGCGCCATCTGCGTGGCCCCGAGCGCCAGCACGATGCGGGAGCGGCCCGGGCACTGGCGCAGGCGGGACAGGCTGCGGGGCCAGGCGGCCGGGCGCGGGGCGCGGGGGCCGCCGGCCGGAGGCATCGCGCCGCCCGCCGGGGTGGGGGGGGGGATCCTCACGCCGCTGCCCGCTCCCGTCCGGCCCCGGGCGCGCCGAGGCTCCGGGGCAAGTTGCCGGGGACGCGGGGAGGCTGAGGCGGCCGCACGCGGGGACCGGGACCCGGCGGAGCCGGGCGGGGAGCCGGGCGCCCGCAGCCCCGGCCGATGCCCGCGCCCATGCCGCCGCGCCGCGCCGCGCTGCGCCCTCGCCCGCCCGCCCGCCCCGCGCGCTCCCCGGGCCGAGCGCGGGCGCGAGCCGCCGCCGCTGCCACCGAGCCGGGCGCGAGCCCCCGCCGCCCCCGATCCCCGGGCGCGAGCCGGGACGGGCGGGGGACGCGGCGGCGACGGGGCGGCCCCGCGATCGCGGCGCGGACCCGGTCGCAGGGGGAGGAGGCGGGGGCGGGGGACCGGGGACGCGCGGCGCCTGCCCGGCACCTGCCCGGGTCCCCGCGCCCCGCAGGTGCCCCCGCCCTTCGCTGGCCCGCAAAGTCAAAAGTTGGGACTTTTCAAAGCGACTGGAAAAGCCGGGACGCCGGCGGCGGCTCGCGCAGGTCACCCCCCCCCCCCCACCTGGGAGGCTGAGATATGAGGATCGCGGTTCGAAGCCAGCCCCGGGCAGATAAGTCCGGGTGACTAAGGAAATCTAAGGAAATCACCAGAAACCAGAAGTGGGCCTGGGCAGGTGGCTCTGTGGCAGAATGCTTGCCTCGCATGCATGAGGCCTTGGGTTCGATTCCTCAGCACCAACCACATAAGCAGAAAAAGCCGGAAGTGGCGCTGTGGTTCAAGTGGTAGAGCGTTAGCCTTGAGCTGAAGAGCTGAGGGACAGCACCCAGGCCCAGAGTTCAGCTCCACAATGAAAGGAAGGAAGAAGGAAGGAGGAAGGAAGGAAGGAAGGAAGGAAGGAAGGAAGGAAGGAAGATAGGAAGGGAGGGAGGGAGGGAAAGAGAGAGAGAAGAAAAGAAAGCAGAAGTGGAGCTGTGGTGCAAAGCTAAAGAGCTCAGGACAGTGCCCAGGTGCTGAGTTCAAGCCCCCTGACCTAACCCCCCCCCCGAAAAAGGAGGGGGTAGAGATGTAGAAAAAGCTGGAAGTAGGGTTGTGGCTCAAGTGGCAGAGCACTAACTAGCCTTTAACAAAAGAAGTTCAGGGCCAGCGCCCACATCCTGAGTTCAAGCCCCCATGACTAAAAATAATAAATAAATAAATAAATAAATGCATGTGACTGAGCAGAACCAAAGTGAAATACACAGGCCTTCAGCTGCCCAAGGCCGCCCAACCCCCACCCCCCTCTGGCCAACAGGGTCTGGATTAGGAAGCATTGCTCAGACCACTAAAGCAGCTTGGAAATGTCCATCGAATCTCTCGGCGGCCCTTTTGATGACACAAAGTGAGCACTGCTTGTGTTGGAAAAGGGCCAGAAATCTCCCAAGTTGGTGCCAGCCACCACCAGTGGCTCACGTCTGTCATCCTAGCTACTCAGGAGGCTGAGACCTGAGGATCACAGTTCAAAGCCAGCCTGGTCAGGAAAGTATGTGAGACTCTTATCTACAATTAACCACACACACACACACACACACACACACACACACACACACACAGCCAGAAGTTGAGGCAGGGCTCAAGTAGTAAATCGCCAGCCTTGAGCAAAAAAAGCTAAGGGACAGTGCCCTGAGTTCAAGCCCCAGGATTGGCACCAAATAAAAAAGGAATAGAAATGGCAGGTCCCTTCAGAAGACCGTTCTTTGGATCAGACCTAGTTGGATCAGAAACAGGGATATGCTTTCTCTCTCTCTAAAAAAAAATACATATCAATTGCTAGTGCTTGAAATTTCCCCTTAGAGATATTGATTCCTTTGAGACTTGAAGGCCTCTATTAAAATGTAAATTCTCCTTGGAGGGGCAATCGCTCAAGCCTTTATCAGCCAACACCTTATTGTGAATTGGATTTATTTTCCAATTTAGTGGGATGGTCCGTGAGAGGAACAGAGGTTGGGGAATTCCACAGATAAAGCAGCCAGACCTCAAAATGCTGGCCTGTAGCCAAACACTGGCCCCCTCCCTTCTTCATAAAAAGGACTAAGCCCCTAGTGGGCATTGTTTAAAGCACTGGATACAAATTTCAATATCCTGAAGACATTTTCTTTTTCTTCTTTCTTTTTCTTTCTTTTTTTTTTTTTTTTGGTTGGTTGTGGGGCTTGAACTCTGGGCCTGGTTGCTGTCCCCCAGCTCTTCAGCTCAAGGCTAGCACTCTACCACTTGAGCCTACAGCGCCACTTCTGGTTTTCTGGTGGTTTATTGGAGAGAAGAGTTTCATGGACTTTCCTGCCCAGGCTGGCTTTGAACCATGATCTCAGCTCTCGCCTCCTGAGTAGCTAGTTTTACAGGGGTGAGCCACCGGTGCCTGGCTTAGCATCATCTCATAGAGTCATATGTACACAGCTTTTGAGCTTTTCTGCTCATCTGATAAAATTATCCTAGATGTATACTAATTATTGCAAATGAGGGAAACCATGGGGAAAAAAACAATAGAGAAAAAGAACGAACTGTATAGAGGGTCTAATGAAAGCCTCTTTTTCCCAAAAGTTGGAGTTCATGTTAATATGCTTCCTTATAAATAGTCCTTTGCACTAAGCGTTTGGGATCTTGAGATCCCCTGTTTAGAGTATCTTCTACATAGACTAGTTATTACAGATGAGGGAGATCATGTCATCTGCTTTTCTTTGGGTCTGGCTTACTTAATATAATTTTTTCCAAGTCTTTCCATTTCCTTATGAATGGAACAATGTCATTCTTTCTGATGGAAGCGTAGAATTCCATTGCGTATAGGTACCACATTTTCTTGATCCATTCGTCTACAGGAGGGCATTTGGGTTGACATTCTTTTCTCCTCTTCAGGGAACATCCACAAACAAAGCAAACAAAATCCCTGACTTAAAGAGAGAGGAAAGCTGAGCTCAGTGGCTCGTCTGTAATCCTAGCTACTTGGGGTGGTGGAGATCAGGAGGATTGTGGTTTCTCCAGGCCAGGCAAAAAACGTCCTGGAGACCGCCATTTCAACCCATAAAAACCCAGATGTGGTGGCACAAGCCTGTGATGCCAGCTGTATGAGAAGGGTGAATGGGGAGACGGTAAGCTGGACTGGCCAGGGATAGAGTGGTAGAGCGCTAGCCTTGAGCTGAAGAGCTGAGGGACAGTGCCCAGGCCCAGAGTTCAGGCCCCACAACAGACAAAACAAACAAACAAAAAACCCAATGTCACATGACCTTGTCCATGGATGCCCAAAAGAGCTCCATGCATAACGGGAGTGGACACCCCCCCACACCAGGTCCCCTGCTCATCCACCAGCCCTGGAGCAAACGCACTTATCGCCACTGGAGGCTGGAAGTGTACAGGTGTGTACACGTGGAGACACGGACACAGGTGGGACACAGCCACTTTCCTTGTCCCTTGAGTCACGGGGGGGGGGGGGGGAGGGTCACTGGATGACTAACTGAGGGACAAGAAACTAGAGAGAAGAGGGAGCCTCGAAACACATCTTCCTTCCAGATTCTGCGCGGAGGTTTAAGTGCAATCGTGAATATTATTAGAAAAGCATTTTGCATGCTCCAGTGCCCTTTCAGAAAGCTGGGTTGCATGGCTGCATTCATAACAAGTTCTTAAAAGACAGGTGTCATTCCACCAGCCATCCTCCTGGACCCCTGACACGGTACTTAGCAGATAATTGTACTCTTATTTATTCAGTCTAATTCTGTACCCTAAATGCTGGGCCCCGGTGGGATGTTTCCCCCCTTCCCAGCTGCTACAGACTACAATTTTGCGACGGTCCCTTGAGAAACCAGTGCTGGTGGATGGTGGGGGAAGGGTAATGAGGTTAAGAAGGAAGTTCCGGTTAAGTTATTTCAACTCACACTATTAAACCGGGTTATTAGAAATCTACATATTGTAATGATTTCATTAGAATAAGCAGTTATTCATATTCATACACACTGACTCAAGCAAAGTTACACATGAAAGAAATGATTTTGCCTTTAGGTTAAAAAAAAAAAAAACCTATCAAAATTATGAGCCAAGCCACAGGAGACTTTATCATCCTCATCCATCAACGGAGCAGGAAATAATGAAGTTAAATTTATCATTTGGTTTTGAAAAAGGAGAGCCACCTTCACCCAGAACAACTTCATTGACTTTTTTTTTGCCAGTCCTGGGGCTTGAACTCAGGGCCTGGGCACTGCCCCTGCGCTTCCTCAAAGCTAGCACTCTATCACTTGAGCCACAGTGCCACTTCCAGCTTTTTCTTCTTCTGTGGTACTGAGGAATTGAACCCAGGGCTTCATGCACTCTACCACTGAACCACTTCCCAGCCCTGACTTTTTTTTTTAAAGCAAGGTGCCTGTAAACATAGCCACTCAGGAGGCTGAGAGCTAAGGGATTGCTGTCTGAGATCAGCTCCAGCAGAAAAGACTGAAGGAAGCTGGACGCCCGTGGCTCATACCTGCAATCCTAGCTGCTCAGGAGCTGAGATCTGAGGACTGTGGTTCAAAGCCTGCCCTGGACAGGAAAGCCCATGAAACTCTTCTCTCCAATGAACCACCAGAAAACCGGGAGTGGCGCTGTAGCTCAAGTGGTAGAGCGCTCGCCTTGAGCTGAAGAGCTGAGGGACAGCGCCCAGGCCCAGAGTTCAAGCCCCATGACCGACCAAAAAAAAAAAAAAAAGACTGAGGGATTCCCTCTTTTATCTCTTTTATATAACCAGCAAAAAGCAGAAGGTGTGGATCAAGTGGTTTAAAGCACCAACCAAGCAAGGAAGCTGATTAAGCATAAAGTCCTGAGTTCAATAGAATAGAAAAAATAAACTTCTATAAAAAAGCAAACAAACAAAAAAAAAAAACTAAAGCTAACATCATGGTTAATGGTGAGCAACTGTGTGCTTTGTTCCTAAGATGAGAGAGAAGGCGAGAATCTTCATCGCACTTCATTCAACATGGTACGGGAAGTTCCAGCCACTGTGATAGGGCATGAAAAAAAGAAATAAATCATGTACACATTGGCAAGGAAGGAACAAAATATCCCTATTTGCAGATGCATGTCCATCAGTGTAAATAAAACCCCAAGGACCTGATAGAAAAATCTGTAGGACTAGCCAGTGAGTTCAGTAAGGCCACAGGCACCAGATCAACGTAGGGGAAATCAAGGGAGTTTCTACCTGGTAACAAACACATAGACCCTGAAACAAAAACACAACGTCACTGGCCAGGGTCCAGTGGCTCATGTCTGTCATCCTGGCTCCTCAGGAGGCTGAGATCTAAGGATCACAGTTCAAAGCCAGGCTAGGCAGAAAAGTCCTAGAGCATCTATCTCCAATTACGTAGCCAAAAGAATCGGACTAGAGATGTGACTCAAGTGGTAGAACACCAGCTATGAGTGAAAAGGCTGAGCAGAAGGTTGAACTATACTACTGGCACCAGATAATGATGATAAAAGGTTGGAGGTGTGGCTTTGATGGTAGAGTGCCTGCCAAGGAGCTAAAGCATCAGATACCAAATTCAAGTCCTACTCCTGGACCAACAACAAGAGTAGCCAGCTCATAATATTTCTGTCTCAACTTCCCAAGTACTGGATTTACAGGCTTGTGCACCCTACTGGGAGGAACTGTACATTCTGATTGAATGAACTTTAAAGGAGGTGAATTATATTTCAATAGCCTGCTCTTTTGTGAGGGGAAAGTCCAGTGGCTTAAACTTGGGGCCTCTCTCTCCTTCAGTTTCTTGCTCTGGTGCTCTAGCACTTGAGCCATACCTCTAATCTGGCATTTTGATGGTTAATTGGAGATTGAGTTTCACAGACTTTTCTACCCAGGCTGGCTTGGAAACGCGATCCTCCTGATCTCAGCCTCCTGAATAGCTAGTACTGTAGGCATGAATGACTAGCACCTGGCTAGGGCTGCTATTTTTTTTTAAGACCAAATTAGAAGAAAGTATATTATAGGTCCCTACTCTGACAAGGACACCTGGCTTTGGCTGTTTTTCAGAGCAAGTTGAACAAGGGGAAGAGCAAATGCAAAATCTTATCTCCAATAAACTACTCAGAAAGAAAGCCCGAAGTAGAGCCATGGCTCAAGTGGTAGAGCACTAGCCTTGAGCAAAAAGAGCTCAAGGATAGCACCCAGGCCCAGAGTTCAAGCCCCAGGACTGGCAAAAGCAAACAAAAACAAAAAGAACTAGACTGGAGAGTTCCAGCCACGATCAAGAAAGATGAGTGTGAGGACCTGAGTTCAAGCCCTGATATCAGTGTGCACACATGCACACACACACACACACACACACACACACACACACACACACACACGTGCATGTGCGTGTACTGCAGCACTGACCACGCCCCTGATTTGTTGGAAGTAAGAGCATGCGTGGCCGAGCGCCAAGCAGCTCTCCTTGGGGCCAGTGATGTGAGCATTCCTCCACACGGTGGGTTCATGCTCTGCCTCTTGGCCTGGCCCCCCATTTGTCTCCCCAGCCCCCATCCTAAGTCCACAACCCTCTACCCTCCAGGAACTCAGAAACTTCCAGTTCTGGGACCACCCAGATCCCTGACGTGTGCGACTCAACGATGCTTCTTTCTGTGTGACTTGAACCTCTGTCTGGAAGTTTCTAAGAGCACACTTCCAAGATAAGGACTTGGAAGCCAGGGGGGAGCTCTTTCTTCTAGAACTCTGCTCACATTCAATTCCCTCCGCCTTCATCACCTCTTCATTTCTTTCATGTACTTCCATCGTGGTTGGCCACCTCTTCCTTTCCGTTACTCATGTTCATCAAATGCCACCCGTGTGTCACTGCGAAGCAAAGAAGCAGGCCATGGAAAGACAGTCAGAGATGTGTGTGACCCGTGTCTGTGGCCGGGGGATGAAATTCTGTGATTGGTCAGTGATGGCGCATGCATGTGTATGTGTGTGTGTGTGCGTGTGTGCTATTTACATGTGGCCTTTCATGACTTTTGTACTGTGCAGTGAGTCACAGTTCACATGTGTGGTAACTAAAATCTGAACCGAGTTGTTGAGAGACTGGTGTTAGTAAAGCCAGCCATGGTAATTGAATTTCATGCATATCAGAACCATACAAATCTAAGCGTGCAGTGTGTATATTTTGTCTTCATGGGTCCAATGTGAGTCCCAATGTCATTGGCACATACCCTTGCCCTCACTCAAAGAACCAAAGTACTTTGCATTACCCCAGAGCCAGGCACACTAGCCCATGCCTATCATCCTAGATACCAGGAGGCTGGGAGCTGAGGGTCACAGTTCCAAACCAGCCAGGAAAGTGCATGAGACTCTTATCTCCAATGAACCAGCAAACAGTTGGAAGTGGAGCCTGTGGCTCAAGTGGTAAAGTGCTAGTCTTTAGCACGAAAGCTCAGGGACAGTGCCCAGACCCTGAGTTCAAGCCCCAGGACTAGCATAGAAAGGAAGGAGGGAAGGAAGGAAAGAAGGAAGGAAGGAAGGAAGGAAGCAAGCAAGCAAGCAAGCAAACTGGAGAGGAAATTCTGTGGTAGACTTTGCCTGGCATAATCAATACTATGAGTTTAATCTCCAACACAGCTAATTAGACAGACAGACAAGACAGATAGATACTACACAAATATTTACTGAATTTATATTGGAAATCAGTAGAGTTCACATTTTGTCTGCCTTGGCGTATGATTTTCAGACTCCATCTAAAATAAAAAGGGTAACGTGAACACATCATTGTTGAGTTGCACAATCTTTCACCCCTAGGGATATCAGCCAAACTCGAATAATAATTGTGTGTCAGTCACCTCAGGATGAAAAACGAAAGCTCTGTGTTCTTGTTTGTTCTTCTGTTAAGACTTAGAAAGACACATCCAAATTGCCTGCCCCGCCCACTCCAATGCGAGCCTTTCCTCCTGTGCAGGAGCATCTGTGTGAGTCTGAATTACGCAAAAATGCACAATTTGGCCCTTTCCCCCCATACCTCTCTACATTCTCAATTCTCAGTCCTTTAATTCAGGCCACATGTCACTCAAACCCAGCATAGCAGAGCTCCGACTGCCGTAAAGCACAGAGCTGGAGACCTTCGCAAAACCTCCAACACAGCTGGACACTGACGCCTCAAGCCTGTCATCCTAGCTACTCAGGAGGCTGAGATCTGAGGATTGTGGTTGGAAGCCAGCCCAGGCAGGAAAGTCCATGAGACTCTTATCTCCAACAAACCACCAGAAAACTGGAGGTGGTGCTGTGGCTCAAATGGTAGAGCTCTTGCCTTGAGCTGAAGAGCTCAGGGACAGTGCCCAGGCCCAGAGACCAAGCCCCACAACCAACTAAAAGAAAAACCTCCAGCGTGTGCCAACCCTGGAACTCCATGAAGCAGAGAAGGCCTTCCAAGATTTGAAATTATATATATGATTTTTTTTTTTGTACTGGGCTGCACTTGCTAAGCAAACGTTTTTCCATTGAGCTACATCCAGCCCTATAGCTAAGATTTTCAAGTCACTCTTTTAGACCTTCAGTCCATCCTATAACTATTGGAATCAAATCTTTTACATTTTTTGTTGTTTTTTTTAAAATAACAAAGGATTTATTATCATTTGCAGATGAAATAAATGCACCAACTCATACTCGAAAGGCTTCAAATCAGCCTTGTCTTTTAATTTTTATAAAGCTAATAAAAGAAACTTTATATAATATTTCACCCCTGAGGAATATTACGAATACACCTGACTGCCAGAATGAAGTTATTTAAAATGATGATGATATTCTTATTTTTGTGTGAAGCATGTGACAATTATAGATTCATTCATGTTTATGAATGTTTGAGTTCTGTAAAACGTATTTTGAATAAGGAATCTGACTCTTCATACTCACCATTGTTAGAGAATGTCTTTCTTTCAGAGGTGGGGGGGGGGGGGGGAGGAGTCAGTCATCGGGCTTGAACTCAAGGCCTGGGCGATGTCCCTGAGCTCTTTTGCTCAAGGCTGCTGCTCTACCACTTTGAGCCACAACACTACTTCCGGTTTTCTGGTGGTTCCTTGGAGATAAAAGTCTCATGGACTTTACTGCTGGGACTGGCTTTGAACCTTGATCTTCATATCTCAGCCTCTTGAGTAGCAAGGATTACAGGCATCTTCTAGTTTTCTGGGGGCTACTTCATGAGCCTCTGGACAGAAAGCTTCTTGACATGAGTTGCTGGCCATCAGCGTGTTCACTCAGTTCAGAGCCCATCTGATCCACACTGATCCTAACAGTAACTGATCCTCAATTTTTACATCTCATCAAGTTGGCCAAATAGCACTGTACAGAGTCACGGAAGAGAATCTCAGAACACAAAAACAACATGTACACAAGCTTGGGGCAAGAGAGAGCAAAGGCCAGTGGACAGGAGATTCAAAGGCAGAAGAATCTGGAGACTATTGGACTATTGCAAGATTGTCCAATGATTACAATGATTACAAGGGCACCATGATGTAATATGGAACTCTTCCCAGCTGCAGGGTGACAAATGGATGATAGAATTGTCAGAAAAGTCAGAGGACAGGACATGCTATAGAAACGGCCAGAAGAGAGAAGATGAGATCTGGGTCCTGGCAGTATTATGGGATGTTTGCTTCTTTTCCAATTCTCATTTGTTCATCTACTCCTGTGGTGGAATTTATTCTCTCCTGTGTTTCCTAGCTCCCTATCTTTCCCTCTTCCATGCATAGAATTCCTTCAAACCTCTTCTGCAGTGTGGGTTTCATGCTCATGACTTGCTTTTAGATTTTGGTGATCATGGAAGGTTTCTATTTCTCCTTCTATTATGAGAGATAGCTTCACTAGATGCATTAATCCAGGCTGACAGTTATTTTCTTTCGAGGCCTGAAATACATCACTCTAAGAGTTTCTGTTGAAAAATTTACTGTTATACTGATGGGTTTGCCTTTACATGTGATTTTTTTTTCTTTATCCTTACAGCCTTCAATGTTCTTTGTCTTTGTGTGTTAGTATTTCAACTAATCCTGTAAGTCCTAGAATGTTCTATATAGTTAGTGTTTTGCTTTTTTTTTTGCCAGTCCTAGAGCTTGAACTCAGGGCCTGGGCGCTGCCCCTGAGCCTGTTTGTGCTCCAGGTTTGCACTCTACCACTTGAGCCACAGCACCATTTCTGGGTGAGGGGGGGGTGTTTGGTGGTTAACTGGAGATAAGGGTCTTACATACTTTCTTGCTCGCTCAGATCTCAGCCCTGAGTAGCTAGGATTACAGGTGTGAACCACTAGCGCCTGGCTTTATGTAGTTAGTTGTTGTCGTTTGATTGTTTGTTTGACTATAAAATGTCTTTGGGTTGTTCTTTCCTGATCTCACCTTCTGAAAGACTCCTGTACCTTGATGACCTTCTCTTCCTTGAGAGTAATGCGTGGTTCTCTGCTATTGGTCTATTAATGATGTGATCTATGCCTTCAGTTTGGACAGGTTACTCTATACCCATGATCCCTAGGTTTGGTCTTTTGGTGGAATCCCAAAGGCCTTCATGCTCATGAAATTTCACCCAATTCCTTTCAATTCCTTTATGATGAAATTGTGGGCTCTTGGGGGGAGGGGAATGTGGAACATGTTTCATACCGCTTACGTTTCCCTATTAGGATTTTACAACCAACTCCCAGCATCGGTTGGAAGTTTTGGTAACTGGTACTCTTCCCATTACAGACGGGTCAGTGTAGCAGCCAGGTTGAGGTCCCCGGAGCCAGAGGGACATGATGCACTGGCCACTTTTACACCTTCTTTACGGCTTGAGTCTGATCCCCAGCACTGTTTAGAAAAACCAGCTCACGTCTGTTCTGGAAGATTCTGTTAGCACTAGAGCAGCTGCTCTAGTGTACTGGGATCTACTTTTGCCTTCAGAAACTTTACAGCCTGGGTCTTGGCTGTTTCTGCTTTCTCCATGTACCTTCTGGCTAGAAGTTCAGAAAATACCCAGGCCTGGGAATGAATCTGGAACACAGCAGAGAGTGGGGAGAATGAACAGATCACTGAATTCTGCACCAGCTGGGAAAGAGCTCAGGGGTCTATGTGCTCCGTCCCCCGACCTGGCCTCCCACCCACAGTCCACCTCCCAGTGTGGAGTCATAGGCGGCCTCCATCCCAACTTCCGGTGCGTCTACCATCTTCCTTTATTCTCTTCTGTATATGTTTCATTTCACTCAACTTATATTTTGGATATATATGTATATATACATGCACACATATACATACATATATATAAACATATCTTTATCTGAGTCATTTTTAAAAATCAGTTTATTGTTGGGTGCTGGTGGCTCGTGACTGTAATCCCAGCTCTTCAGGAGGCTGAGATCTAAGGATTGTGATTTAAAGCAAGCCTAGGCAAGAAAAGTCTGTGCACCTATCTTTAATTAGCAACCAAACAGCTGGAAATGGAATGGAGCTGTGGCTCCAGTGATAGAGAGCTAGCCTTGAGTGAAAAACCTCAGCAGCAATGCCTGGGACCTGAGTTCAATATCCAGGACATGTGTGTGTGTGTGTGTGTGTGTGTGTGTGAGAGAGAGAGAGAGAGAGAGAGACAGAGACAGAGACAGAGACAGAGACAGAGACAGAGACAGAGACAGAGACAGAGACAGAGACAGAGACAGACAGACAGAGAGAATATGAATTCAGGGCCTTGGTGCTGTCCCTTAGCTTTTCCACCTAAGCCACAGCTCCACTTTCAGCTTTTTGCTGGTTAATTGGAGACCGGAGTCCCACAGACTTTCCTGATTATGGCTTTTTTTTTTTTTTTTTTCCTGATCATGGCTTTGAGCCATGATCCTCAGATCTCAACTTCCTGAATAGCTAGGATTATAGGCATAAGCCACCAGTGCCCAGCTCCATAAAGATTTTTAAAAGAAAACTGGCAGAGTGGCTCAAGTGGTAGAGCCACACTAGCAAGTGTGAGGCCCTGAGTTTAAACCCCTAGCACTACCAAAAAGACCCCACAAAATTCACCATCAATGCCATCTTGACAGAAAGGGAGAGCATCTGGCCTATATGCTTGTGCATATGTGTATAGATGCGTGTGTATGTGTATTTACATATATGTATATAATACATATATGTGTGTGCATAGATAGATAATCACAGCTCCGAGGATGTTTTGTATATTTCTCAGCTTGCCTGAAATCCTCTGCAGTTTCCTTGCAACCAGCCACCAGGGAGAAGCCCTTGTGCCCTTCTAGAAGATGTGCACTAGAGGAGATAAACACACATTCACCTCAGAGCTGGCTGTTCTGTCAGGGCTCCAGGGCGTAGAGATTGTCTTTCTTATTTATCCCACAGGACCTGTTACACTGAAGCTGAATTCAAGGTCACCTTTGCCCACCACCTAGAAGTCTGAAGACCAGGTGCTCAGGGAATTGGTCTCTCCCACTGCTCCTGGAGCAGGGCTGGCATTGCTGGGGATGGCCCAGATCGGAAGGGGTCGTTCCTTCGAGAATTACACACGGCCTTCCTAGATGATGCATCTTTAGTCAGAAGAATTTACAGCATGTGTGCAGACTCCAAGAGCAGACAGAAGCTATAGGTGATGTTGAATCCTCAGTAGGAATACAACCTTGCGAAGCAGAGATTTCTTCTGGTGGCCACACAGGGACTCCTAGTTAAAGGCCTGTGGTTACACAGAGTCTGGCCCCGAGGGCACGCTGGTAAGGAACCATGGAGGACAGGCACTAGACGGCAGAGCCGGACAAGACCTCAGATAAAGGGGCTGGGTTGGGCCCATTCATGGCTGACGCCCATCACCGTCCTTGGCTTCCACACTGTTCTCAGTACCCCCATTCTGGAAGGACATTCTTCTTTGCTGTTGTTGTTGTTGGTCATGGGGCCTGAACTCAGGGCCTGGGTGATGTTCCTGAGCTCTTTTGCTCAAGGCTACTGGTCTACCACTTTGAGCTATAGTGCCACTTCTGGTTTTCTGGTGATTCATTGGAGGTAAGAGTCTCACAGGCTTTCCTGCCTGATCTGGCTTTAAACTGTGATTCTCAGATCTCAGCCTCCTGAGTAGTTAGGATTATAGGCATGAGCCATGCGCACCCAGCTCTGGGAGGACATTCTTACCCCTGCTACGATCTCAGGTCATTACTAGATTGTGTGTCTACTTTTGCTTCAGAGCTAGAAATTCTTAGATATTTCCTTCCAAGATATTAGATTGGATCCATTTCTTTTGTTGTCAAGTGCATCGATGTCTTGCCAACTATGTACTAAAATGTGATGAAGACTCGAGTTGAATGGAGAAAACCTTAATTTTGTTAAAAAGTATACTGCAAGCCAGGTGTAGGTGGCTCATGCCTGTAATCCTGGCTACTCAGGAGGCTGAGATCTGAGGATCAGGGCTGGAAGCCAGCCCAGGGATCATCCATGAGACTTTTATCCTCAATTAACCACCAGAAAAGTGGAAGTGGTGCTGTGGCTCAGGTGGTAGAGTGCTAGCCTTGAGTACAGAGAGGCTCAGGGACAGTGCCCAGGCCTGAGTTCAAGCCCCATGACCTATAAAAGAAAAAAAATAGTACACTGCAACTGTTTTTTTTTTTTTTTCCTTTTCTTTTTTTTTTGGTCCAAGATCAAATTCCAACTGGGTCCCTGATGCTTTTGTTCACTGGCTAGCGCTCTACCAACTGAGTCAGGCCTCCAGCCCCACATTGTGACTAGGAAAATTTTATTGTTATCATTAAGGCATTACACAGAGGGGCTGTCGTTTTATAAGTCAGGTCATTTTTATTTTCTGGACAATGTCACTCCTTCATTGCAACTTTTTTTTGGGGGGGGGAGCAGGTCCGGTCGTGGAGCCTGAATTCTGGGCCTGGGCGCTGTCCCTCAGCTCTTCGGCTCAATGCTAGTGCTCTACCACTTGAGCCACAACGCCACTTCCGGCTTTTTTCTTTTTGCTTATGTGGTGCTGAGGAATCGAACCCAGGGCCTCATGCATGCAAGGCAAGCGCTCTACCACTGAGCCACCTTCCCAGCCCCTCATTGCAACTTCTTAGCCAGAGAAATCCCTGTGAATGTGTGAGTCTTTGACAGGAACTTTTTCCTTTGCTGCGTGCCCAGCCTTTTCCAATACTGAACTGAGATGTTCTCCCAAACACGGCTCCCGTGAGGCCTCCGAAACCGAAGGCGGCCTCACCCGCCGCCCTCAGCTCTCACACATAACGCTCCCAAAGGGGCTCCCAGACCTCGCTGGTCACCAGCCTGTCACAAATCCACCTTCCACTGTCCTGCCTTTCAGAGAGAGGGACAACACTGAGAGCCAAGCTTTCCCCGGAGACCAAGAGAGAGGGAGCTAAAAGATGCACCAGAGAGCCACCTAGTCCTGGAAGTCTAGGCCCCATTGATCCACTCAAGTAGAAATACGGGGACATCTTCCAGCTGTCAATATGTTCAGCTTGACAATGTCTTTGGCTCCTGGCCACAGGTGCAATATGCCAACTCCTGCTTTTAATATGGTTTTTCCAGGACTAAGCATTGCACCCAGGGCCTGGCACATGCTAAGCCAGGGCTCTGCCACTGGAGCGACGTCCCCAGCTCCTGCCCTGGTCTTTGAAAGGCCCATGCTCTTTGCAAGGCCCATTCTGCAGCAGGGAAGAGAATCCTGATGTAGCCTGGACCCAGACCCACACTCTCCCCCTTACAGCCATGGGCTGGATGGGCCGGCCTGGGTCTGGGCTTCTGTGGTAAATACTTGGTTTCCAGCCTGTGGGGCTAATTAAGAACAGTATTAGAACTTTTAAGATGTGGAAACTGCCCACAGCCACTGGTGGCTCATTCCTGTAATCCCAGCTACTCAGGAGGCTGAGACTTGAAGATTGAGGTTCAAAGCCAGGCGAGGCAGAAAAGGCCATAGGAGTCTATCTCCCATAAATCAGCAAAAAGCCAGCTGGAGGTGTGGCTCAAGTGGTAGAACACCAGCCTTGAACAAGAACACAGACTGAGAATGTGAGGCCCTTAATTTAAGCACCAACAGAGAGAGAGAGAGAGAGAGAGAGAGAGAGAGAGAGAGATCTAGTTGGAGGAAGTTGTCACTGAGGAATAATGGGACAGAGCAGTACCAGCCCTTCTGTCACATGATTCTTGTCATAATATTCTGCCTCCACCTGGCCCAAAGCCACACAGGACCAGGACTAAGGATTGTCCTGGATGATGGACTGAGACCTCCAAAACCATGAATCCAAATAAACCTTTTCTCTTCCTAAATTGTTTATCTCATGAATGGAAAGCTCACCAACCCAGAGAGTCTGGGTTTCCCAGACTTCCAAACTAGGAAACACTGCAGACCTGTGTCACACACACACACACACACACACAGTCTCCCAGGGAGCAATAACAAGGGGGCGGGGCCAACGCACACCTCAGTTGTGGGAGGAGCCATAGACAAACCACGCCCACCCAGGGCCTCCCAGGCTGGGTCTTGCTGCCCTTCTGCTGTTGAACCAGGTCAGCTGATTCTGACCACCTGACCTGGGCCAAGCCATTTGGAGGCTGAGAGCCTACCCTGATGATGGCAGCTGGGAGCCAGAACAGAGCTGTGAGCTACAGCCCAAGGTGATTTATGGGCTTTAATTGCAGACCTGCTCCTTCTGTGTAAAATCCGAGAGAAGCTGTCTCTGCTGATGCATGGAGATTCGCCTAAAATTATTGGCTGCTGGTGTTGACTGCCAGACCTCTTGGGCCAGGTGCCTGCTGAATTCTGATGAGGTAAGGCTGTTGGGGAAGGTGAAAAAAAAGAAGAAGAAAGAAAGAAAGAAAGGGAGGAACTGCCCCAGATCATAAATCTAATTGACACCACGCATCCACGCTCCACGACGAGGTAGTGTGCGGAGTGGGAGATGCAGACTCAGAAAGAGGAGCTGGTCTGAAACTCTGACCAGAAGTGCAGCTTGGAAAAATGGTGTGAAAGCCTTGGGATCATGGGTGGTAATTTGACCCATGGGCTCCTGTGCCTCCCCCCCCACCCCCCTCAACCCCTGCTGTGGGTCAAGTGTGCTTCCCTTCCCCCAGGGGGGTGGGGTTGGCCAGTGGGGTATGGGCAATGGTGAGTGAGGAAGGGCCTGGTCTGAGCTGACACGTGTGGTTTGACTCAGCTTGTGACTCTGGCATGCATCGTGAGAAAGATAATGCCAGAGGTACTGGTGGTCAACTCTGGATAAGAAGCCTGTGCACGCTGGAGTCTACCCTCTAGCCTAGCCAGCCCAGAGCGCTGTAGAGTGACCTGATCAAGGTAAAGGTGTGATGCTTTGAGCAGCAACACCTTGAAGTTATCTGCTACATAGCTTTCCTTCCTATCAGAGCTTCAGAGAAGAAACAGGTAGATGTTTCCAGCCACCTCTAAGCGTTCTGAGGACAGCTCTAACCCAGCACCATTTCGTCTTCCACCCTTCAAATACAGCCCTCTGTCGGTTGTAAAGTATTGAGCAAATTCAAGTAGTAATTCCTTGGGTTTCTTGTTGACAAATAGTGTAATACACTTTTGTGTATAAAGGAATTTTAATGTACTGTTTTA
Source organism: Dipodomys merriami (assembly GCF_024711535.1). Classification (NCBI taxonomy): domain Eukaryota; kingdom Metazoa; phylum Chordata; class Mammalia; order Rodentia; family Heteromyidae; genus Dipodomys; species Dipodomys merriami. The sequence continues at coordinate 10,134,647 of NW_027204826.1, forward strand.
TTTTTATTCTTTGCAATTAGAATCCAATAATTATAATTAGTCTAAGGCATTCATGATATGCACATGAATTAAGAGTGTGGTTAGAATCATTTTTTGGCTGATTTTTTTTTATAAAGCCTTCTTTATTTATTAATAAAAATTCACAAAGAAGGCCAAAGATGCTTGTAAGTGTTTCAATCAGAGAAGCAAATTAAAAGTCCATTTGGGAGGATGCCAAGAATTATGTTCCTGGAGAAAATAAAACTTTATATCATAAAATTGAGGCACCCCACTGTATTTTAATTTGGCTGACTAATTTATCTCTAACATTGTCCTTTAAGTGAGTGTCAACAAGCAAGAAGCATGTACTATTGAGCTGACTCTTATAATTCAGTAGAATATACAAAGAGTTATTCCTGTGCGCAGAAATCCACAGGCATCTTAGGCTGTGATTTACACACATCATAAAACCATTGATGGGTTACAGGCTCCATTTCACTAATTAATCATTATTCTAAGAGTTATTACCAACTCAGTGTAAACAATACTGCCCAATGGTATAAAATTCTTGGACATGTGCCAGGTGTCGGTGGCTCATACCTGTCAACCTAGCTACTTGGGAGGCTGAGACCTGAGGATTGAGGTTTGAAGTCAGCCCAGGCAGATAAGTCCATGAGACTCTTCCCTCCTCCCCCGACCCCATTCTGGTACTTGAACTCAGGGCTTGGGTGCTATCCCTAAGCTTCTTATGCTCAAGGCTAGAGCTCTACCACTCGAGCCACAGCTCCACTTCCAGCCTTATCTGACTAGTTCATTGAAGATGAGAGTCTCACAGACCTGGTTTTCGAACTGCTATCCTTAGACCTGAGTAGCTAGGATGCCAGGCGTGAGCCACTTGTGTCCAGCTTCACTTCTAGTTTGTTTGTTTTTGCTGGTTAATGAGAGGTAAAGAGTCTTGTAGACGTTTCTGCCTGGGCTGGCTTTGAGCTGTGACCTCAGATCTCAGCCTCCTGGGAAATAAGCTAGGATTACAGGTGTGAGCCCTGGGGGTTGGCTTGAAGCTTTTTGTTTGTTTGTTTGTTTTTTATTTTTAGTTCAATTATCTATGTTCTCCCTGCCCTGAATGGAAGCCCTAGCTGTACCAGGACATGGCTGTCAGGAGTGGCAAAGGACCAAATCCACGGCGTGCCCCACCTGTGGGCCTGGCACCCCACATACACAGGACACTTCAGTTCCAGCCATCAAATGTGCGTTCAGCCCCAGGGCTCAGAACATGGAGAGAGTCAGTCAGCCAGGCTGAAGAACAAAACTGACAAACAGCAGTTGATTACATCTTGTTTTTGTGATAAACCTGGTTGATTGGCATGCAGAGTTTGAAGGCCTTGGTGGGGACCAATTTTAATCTAGATTAAATGTAGCCTGCCAAACTCAGGCCAGAGGCGGGAGCTAGACAGGGTGGGAGGCCGCAGAAGCGGCACAGCGAAAGTGCCTGGGCCCCTAGCCTTGATTAGAACTGAAAACGGGGTGGGAGGGAGTCTCAGCCTTGATTTCCAGGGTTTGAGAATGGACCATTATGGAGTCCTGGAAGTAGAAGCAGAGGAGGAGGTATAGAAGATTCCAGTTATCACAGGACAGAACAGCCCTGGAAATGGAACATACTCTTGTGTGACACCAAGCCCTGGTGGCTCCACTCCTGTCCCTGTGGGTTTGCTATAGGGCTGGGGTGTGGGGCGTGTGCGTGTGTGTGTGTGTGTGTGTGTGTGTGCAACAAGGGGTGTCCGTCTGCACACATTCTTCCAGCTGTGCTCAGGAAAACATTAAAGCAAGAAAAAACATTAAAGCAAGAAAAAGCTCCCAGAACAGCCCGAGTTCTTGACTCCAGCCACTCCTTCAGATCTCAATGATCCTTGACTGTAGCCACCCAGGCCTCCACCGAGAGAGAAGAGCTGCCTGTGTCACCCCTGTCACTCCATCAGGCCCGAGAGCCTCTTGAGCAGGCTATGAAGAACCCACAAATAAGGGGGGTGGGGCTCAGACATCCTGGTCCCCATGATAGGCAACTGGGGGCTGGGGATGCATTCTCTCTCTCTCTCTCTCTCTCTCTCTCTCTCTCTCTCTCTCTCTCTGTCTCTCTCTCTCTCTCTCGGCAGGCCGCACAGGGGTGCTGTTAGCTGCCTGGAAGCTGGGTGTCTGCTCAGGGTTTGGAGGAGGCGTGGGAAGCCAAGGATCTGATGGAAAAAAATGGCTCTGGGCTCTGGGCCCTGGCCTAGGCTGAGCCCAGAAAAGCTGGGGGGCCCCTGTCCACCCAGCTGGCTGAGTACAGGGTTCTGAGCAGATTTCCTGTGTGGGTGGTAGTTTTGCCAGTCCTGGACACTGTCCCTGAGGTTCTTTTGCTCAAGGCTAGCTAGCACTCTACCACTTGAGCCACAGCGCCACTTCTGGCTTACTTCTATGTATATGGTCCCTAGGAATGGAACCCAGGGCTTCATGCATGGTAGGCAAGCATGCTACTACTAAGCCACCTTCCAGCCCCATGGGCAGATTGTTTTTTCCTGTCTTCTGAAGCCCTGTGAGGGAGGCTAAAGGGAAGGGTAGCTGCTCCTCTCAGCGAACCAATCTGTGCAAACCTTTCAACTAGAAACTGGAAAAGGAGCCCTGACCCTCAGCACTGCCTTCCCCTGTCTGTGGCCCGTCTCCTTCTTGACCCTTTCTGGGCTGCCCGCTCACTTCCTCCTTCCCAGAATTCCCAGGGCCACCCCTGGCTAGGGAAGATGACCAAATCTCATCTCTGCCTGGGACACTCTCTGGCCCCTGCCAAGGCCTCTGGCTCCCCGTTCACCTGACCTTCTTGCCTGCCTGTCCTTCTCCTGCAGTCCTACACACAACCCCACTGTCCCGTCCTCTCTGTCCCTCTGCCAGCATGAGGCTCCCAAGGCTCGCCCCCCACCCCGCCCTGAAGCTCCTCTCCACCCCCACTTCTCTGCCCCTAGCTGCCTAGGCAAGAGGCCCTGCTCCTTCCCACAGACCCTCACTCCAGCTTTCCAGCCTGCGCCTGCGGGCTGCTGGCAGCCGCACCTGTTCCTGGCTCCCGCAGCATTCACACTGGACCATCCCAGACCCATCCCCACCAGCCCTACTGAGCCTTTGGGGGTCCTAACTTGTCAGTTTGACAGATTTTCGCCAGATGGCTCCCAGAAACAGCCAGGCACGCACCTCTACTTGTTCTCACTGATGTGGGTTTCTACTTACTCATTTGAAGGTACTGAGGTTTGAACTCAAGATCTTGAGTATGTGAGGCAGACACTCTATCACTTGAGCCACACCTCCAGTCCTTTTTATTTGTCAGATAGGGTCTCATACTTTTGCCCTCTGGCTGGTCTCAGATGGAGAGGATTCCAATTCTACCACCTGTGGAGCTGAGATCTCAGACGTGTATCACCATGCTAAGCTTGTTGAGTTGGTGGTATCTAAGGTTTTGCCCAGTCTGGTCTTGTGTTAGAATCGTCACAATTTCTTCCTCCTGAGTAGGTATGTGCCACTGTACCCTGATGTGTTTTTTTTTGGGGGGGGGGTCGGTACTGATGTTTGAACTCAGGGCCTCTCTAGCAGGTGCTCTACTACCTGAGCCACTCTGCCAGTTCCTTTTTGCATTGGTTATTGTTGGAGATAAGGTCTTGCTTCCTGCCTGGGCTGGCTTGGACTGGGATCTCTCATTTGGGCTTCGTCAGTGGGATGACAGGTACATACCACTATGCCCAGTCTTTGGTTGAGATGGAGCCCATCTCAGGAGGTGTCCTTGAATATCCAGGCTAAACCAGAGCTGTTGACGATGGTATGTGGTCATCCTTCCTTCCTGGCGCCATAGCTTCTGCTACTTTTGGGACTTTTGAGTTAAGATGTCTTGCTGAGGTCCAGGGTTTGTAGTGCACACTGCAGACTCCTACACACTGGCTTTGCTTCCTGGAAGTCTTACCTTTTACAGTATCATCATATCCCTGTGACCCCGTAGAAGGCCACAGCTAGTGACACAGGTGGCCAGGCAGTGTCGATCATACAGAACATGCATCGACTGCTACTTGCAAATAAGAATATGCAAAGGGAAGCCAGGTGTGGTGGCTCACACCTGTAATCGCAGCCACTGAGATGTGAGAATCTCCGATTGAAGCCAGCCTAGGCAAGAAAGTCTGGGACTCTTATCTCCAATTAAACATTAGGAAAGCTAGAAGCAGAGCTGTGGCTTGAGTGGTAGAGCACCCCTGCCCAGGCCCTGAGTTCAAGCCCCAGGACTGGCACAGGGGAAAAAAAAATGTTCAGCTGGAACTCCACATTAGGCTGGAGGGCAAATCTCTGACTTGTGGAGATTTGAAGGAGAAAGTCCGGGTACATTTGCATACACACCCATAGCTCCCTACTAGGTGCCAGGGTACGCCACCACCCTGGCCGAAAGTGCCAGGCTCTTGATAACACAAGGAAGGACAACTGAAGGTCGTTAGGAGGAACGTGATCATGGGAACAGCCCTCTCTCTCCAGCATGCTGAGCTGCCCACGAATGGCCCGTGTGATGTCAGCTGCGCCTCCTTCGCTCTCAGCCAGGGCAGGGGGTGGACAGGCAGGATGAGTGAGCAGAGGTGTGGGGAGCGAGACCAGGGGATGGCACCTCAGAGCCGAGTTGGTGTGTGGTTCAGATGCAGCTAGACAAGGAGCTAGACAAGTACTCTAGCCCCGAACCTGAAAACAATGCTTAACACTTTGTACAGTTCCCTGTGTCTCAACAAAGCAAGGTTATCATGCCTACCATGACCCTATTTGCCAGGTGGAGGGGCTTGGGTGGGCTGCAGCTTTGGGGTTGGTGTGAAGGATTATCCCCCTACATACCATGGGTCTCCTCAGGAAGCCTATGGAAGCAGAAGAAAGAACACAAGATAATGAGAAAATATAGGACAGAGTAGGTGGCACATGCCTGTAATCCTATCAGGCTGGAGGCAGAGACAGGGAAGTCCTGAGTTTAGAGTCCAGCCACAGATACCTAGGGAGGCTTTGTAAAAGGTGGAAAGAAGCTAGGTGCCCGTGGCTCAGGCCTGTAATCCTAGCTACTCAGAAGGCTGAGATCTGAGGATCGCAGATCAAAGCCAGACAAACTGGGCAGCAAAGTCCATGAGTCTCTTTTAAGTGCAGTTAACCACCAGACAACTAGAAATGGTACTGTGGCTCCAAGTGGCAGAACTTAGCCTTGAGCAAAAAAAGCTCAGACAGTGCTCAGACCCTGAGTTCAAGCCCCACTACCGACCAAAAGAAAAAAGCCAGGTGTCTTGGCCTCTCAGGGCAGGACCCTTCTAGAATGGAAGTCCTGAGACCCATAATCCAGCAAGACAGGTCAGGGCATTTCTCCATGGGGATTCAGGGTGCTATTTTTATGTTAGACTTTCTGGCTGGCTTTGCGGACAGGGCTTCTCATTTCTGTCATCAGCCTTGGCAAAGAGGAATTCAAACTTCCATGGAGAGACACAAGGGCAGAGAGATGCTGCTTTTGAGGCTCTCACTTTGGGGTTCCCTTTCCTGAGCCACTCTTCCAGTGCTCTAGAACGGCTGAGCGGGGGGATGACGTTTGGCTTTTCTTTTTTGCTAGCTGCAGGCTCAGGAGCCGGGGCCTCTGCCAGCTGCACAGCATTCATCATCCCACACCCAGGAAGATGAGTGGTTTTAGCATAGAATGCAGAATGGTCGTGAAATTCAAACTGCAGTAAGGTGACAAGAATGATGGTGCTGGCAAAGAGGAACAGACATGATTGCAGGGAGCTGCAGCCGGGCAGGGGTAGCAGGGCGGGGCTGGCCAGGCCTCTCTCTCCTCCTGCCCTAGATGGCCTAAGGTGGTGGGGGCTGCCTCTTGTTCACATCCATTTTGTTCTTTGAACATCAGTCATGACTAAGATAGAAGGAAGGTGCTTTGAAGCCAGCCAGGCAGAAAAAGTCTGTGAGACTATCTCCAATTAATCAGGACAAAAAAAATCAGGAAGTGGGAGGCGTGGCTCAAATGGTCAAGCACCATTTGAGCTGGGAAAGGGAGCAGAGGTGAGGATGAGGGCAAGCTGGAGAAAGGATCAGGGAGAATACAGACACTTCTCAAACTTTGTGGTTGCTGTTGTGGGTCATGGGGTCTGAACTCTGGGTCTGGGTGCTGTCCTCAGCTCTTCAGCTCAAGGTGAGTGCTCTACCACTTGAGCCACAGCCCCACTTCTGGTGGTTTATTGGGGATAAGAGTCTCAGGGACTTTCCTGCTAGGGCTGGCTTTGAACCACGATCCTTAGATCTCAGCCTCCTAAGTAGCTAGGATGACAGGCATGAGCCACCGCTTCTTTTAAAAAGCTTTTTAAAATGACCTCCAGGTCACTCCAAAATGACCCACCCAGGCATGCAACGTGGGGTCTTGTCTGAGATTTGGAGCGAGGCGCAAGCTGGCACTGGGGAAAAGGGCATGTCTGCCCTTGCGGGCTCAGGCCCACACGTCCCTACCTGCAAGTTCCGGCTCTGTGAGACTGTAAGGGATTCTTCGCACTCTTGGCAGAGGCTGGAGGACAGGAAGAGGCCAGTGTGGGGTTTTGGTCAATGTGTGGCTAACTGGACAGCCATGTCTTTATGTGGCAGGCTGCCTGGGAGCCTGTGCCCACAGCCATGGGGACTTAGCTTTCCTTCGGGGTGTATCTGTGTCAATCATTTGCACAAAGCCCGGCTGGCGCCCAATGCCTTCCCCAAATGATTCGGTGCATTTACTGCTCAAGGCCTGGCAGCTGCGGGGTGTGGCCTCCAACTTCCTTTGGGGAGAGCAGCTGCTTTGGGTGGAAAGGTGCCCGCACCAGCTGGCAGAGCCCCCCCATCAGAGCCTGGCAGATGTGGCTCGCAGTAGGCAGAGCTGTTGGCACTCGGCTGCCCTTTTCCCCAGGTGAGTTTCTATTTGGCAGGATTGGCAGGAAGAGCTGGCCCTGGAGGCGGAGCCAGCTCGGGAGGGGAACTTCCCTGCAGGCATGTTTTGCTGTAAGGGGCCTTTCTCGAAGCTGGTTGGCATTTCTGGGAAAGTGGTGGGTAAGGCAGGTTCCGTGGGGTGGGAAATCAAGGCTGCCTGCACGTCTTGCTTTTAGGGGACAGTGGGGAGGGCAGGAGCTCTTCCTGGGCTGGGCCTGTGGCACACGAAGGGGAGAGCTTGAGATGAGGAATGCTGGCAGTCACCACCCTGGCAGAAGCTGCTCTGTCAGTGCCCGACTCTGTATAAATGACAGTCTAAGAAGCAATTGAAAAGCCAGGTGCCAGTGGCGCACACCTTGTTATCCTAGCCACTCAGAAGGCTAGGATCTCAGTTCGAAGCCAACCCAGGCAAGAAAGTCTCTCATCTTTTTGCTGGTCCTGGGGCTTGAACTCAGGGTCTGGGCTCTGGTCCAAGTTGTGCTCAAGGCTAGCCCTCTACACCTCTACTTCTGCTTTTACTGAGTAGTTTATTGGACATAAGAGAGTCTCACACTTTCCTGCCTGGGCTGGATTTGAACCACGAGCCACAGATCTCAGCCTCCTGAGTAGCTAGGATTACACACCTGAACCACCAGCACCCAGCCTGTGAGACTCTCACCTTTAAGTAATTAACAAAAAGCCAGAAGTGGAGCTGTGTGGCTTAAGTGGTTAAGCACCAGCCTTGAGGGAAAAAGCTAAGGCAGGACACCCAAGCTGAAGTCAAGCCCAACTACTAGCACCAAAACAAACAAACAAAAGAGACAAGAATCCAAACCAGACAAAACCCAACACTAGAGCCAGGAGAACGACCAAGGACCCAAACATCTTCTGTCCTCAGACAAATGTTACTGCATGGCTTCCTCCAAGTTCTAATTGAGGTGATTTAGGAAAAACTGGTGCAGTCGATTGCCCCCGGGGAGCAGAAGCAGCCATCTGGGAGCCTGTGTTGCAGTGAGGGCGGTGGCTGGATCTCTGGGAGTTGTCAAGGCAACAAGTACATCCCAAGGCACTGGTGTATTTCTGGCTTTGCTCTTGTGGAATCCTGACCCAGCCGGTCACGGCCTCAAACTTTCAAGCAAAATCACAGCTTTTCCTCAGGAGGCAGGCAGACTTGCAAGCTTGTCTTCCCGTTCCCGGGGTCTGGGTCCTGCTGGCTGGAACCGCTCTGATGAATGCCAGGTGACCACGGGAGGAAATGGCTGGCACAGTCCCGGCGGCAGACGGCACCTGAGTAACACTCAACACGTAACTCATCCTTTATGGAAGACGAGTTTAAAACAGGTAACACACACATATGGGAAAGCTAAAAAAATTTCCGAGAGAAAACTCAGAACAATCAGTGGCCTGGGTTGGGCCAAATTTTCTTTTACATATATCAAATACATTTCCTTCGAAAGAACAAGCCAATAAAGTCCCGAATCTTTGAGTTTGTAATTCCCACTCTTTGAAAGACACAATGAACAGGCCAGGTGTGGTGGCTCAGGCTTGTAATCCCAACTGAGCAGGAGGCAGAGAGATCTGGAGAACCATGGTTCAAGGTCAGACTGTGCAGAAAAGTTGGCAAGACTTGCTCATGACAAAGTAAGCTGGACATGGTGGTACACATCCATTATCCTAGCTGGGCAACGGTTAGGCACAGAAGGATTAGAAGCCAGCTCTGGAAAACAACCAAAGCAGTAAAGCCTGGGGCATGGGTACACCCCAGTACTTCAAACCTGGATCCTCAAATCTCAGCCTCCAGAGTAGCTAGGATTATAGACTTCAGCCACTGGTGTCCAACTTCTCACTTGACCTTTTCACTCATAGCTGATGCTTTACCACTTGGACCATCCCTCCAGTTCTGGCTTTTTGATGGTTAACTGAGTCTCTCAGATGTGTTCTCCCCAGGCTAGCTTTGAGCCAGGGTCCTCAGATCTCAGCCTCCTTGAGTAGCTAGAATTAATACGTGATGAGCCTGGCAAACAAGTCCATTTTTGAAAACAGGAAGGATCTGAAGGCACTTTATCGGAAGGCCACGCCAGGGGTGCACAAATGGAAAGCTCCTACATCATGGGTTGTCAAGTCCCAGTGTGATGCTCTATCAGGAAGACCAGCAGAAGCACTATTATGGCAACTGCTGCTGAGGTATGGGGCCACAGAACCTTTGCCAATGCTAAGGACAGGGAGAACCAGCAACGCTACTCCTAGCCAAGTGAAATGGAGAGTTAGGTACACCAACCTGTATGCAATTGCTGTTTCTACCCAACAACCCCATAACTCCCTACCCAGGGAATGGATAAACAAGCCTGGTGTAGCCACATATCAGAACACTACTCGTAATAAACATCTGTAACACTACATGCTTTATTTCACCATGCCAAGATGCCAGACTCCAAAGCTAGTCTTCCTTGTATACGGCACACTCAGAAATACCAAAGTACCAGGACAGAAAACAGATCACACAGGGCTGGTGGATGGACTGAGTTTAAATAGGTACAAGGAGCTCCTGAAGAGGAGAGGAGGAGGAAGGGGTGACCAAAGGCTCTACATACTGACAGTGGTGACATTCATGACTGTGCATACCAACATAGAGAACTCTGACTGTGCCTTACCATTCAAAAGGAAAGCAAATCCATAGAGATGTCTACTAAAATACTACACCAAGTATATGTCAACAAGAGTAGGGCTAACTACTCTCTTCAATGGAGTATTTGTAGCTAGAATACCCACTTCTCCAAGTGCAGTGACCACATTAAAATGCCCATGCTGTTTGCGGGGAATGGAAGTGCATCTACTAACTGGTCCAAATGAACAGACATGCTTTACACTTAATTATGCCCAAAGGACAAAGAATGTAAGCCTGCTGCTCTGCCTACTTTCGGATTTAATCTGACTGGTCCTGCCCCGCCCCACCCCTTCCTCAGCAGCAGGCCTGGTCTGCAGGGAAGACACTGCAAGTGATAACTAGCATGGAGGGTTCTGATGCAGGATGACAGAGTTGCATGAAACCAGAAACAATGGGCAAACAGACCAAACCAGTGCATTATTTTAAAAAGTTTTATTCTGCAGATTTAGAAATTTGAGATTTTTTTAATAACCGCAAAAGAAAATTCAGTCACACCTAATGATTAACAGAATGTAGTGGTGTATTATCTAAACAGAAATCGTGCTGATGTGCCATAATAAATTGTCTATTAGTAAAAAAATACACTTTAGGGCACAGCATTGTATCACAAATTACAGTAGGGATACTTTGCAAGAATTTAATCAAACTAGAGAATTCTGAGTAACTGTCTCTTTTAAATGCAGCACTTAAAAATGTAACAACTCTGTGCATTCTTTTTTCTTAAAAAAATGACGTGCGTCATAGAAATGCTGCTTTATTGCTGCAGAGGTCAAAGTTCAAGGCTCAAGAGGTACAGGAGAAATACAAAGGTAGCCTTTAGAAAGTTGGTTTTATGTATAAAAAAGGTAAAGTTTATAAAAGTTAATTTACAAACCAAGAACAAAAGTGGTATGCACGCATTATATACAAGCATCCTTAAAACATTGAAATTTTCAAATGCATAGCCTAAAAGAAAGCCACTGTCCCTAAAAAAGAGAGAGAGAGAGAGAGGGAGAGAGAGAGAAAGAGAAAGGAGGACAGGAGGAAAGAAAGAAAATAGCCCCCCCCCCCTCCAAATCACACCATTATTTTCTTCTGGGTGATCACACATTTCCACAGCCACCAAGTCCACAATCCACTCAATTGTTTTCATGATACAGTATCTAGATATGCACAAAGCCATCAAAACTTGGTAATACATAGCAAGAATGATCTAAGAAGTAAGAACAGGAGGGTAAGGCATTCCTGCTGCGTAGTGTCTGCGGTGATGTGGTTAGTTTATGGAACCAGTCTCACATGCTTTGGTGTCCTTCCCTAAGAGAAATGTGTCTTCATACACATTAAGTAATTATCTTCATTTGATTCCCCCAAAGTTATAAATTCCCCTGCTGTACATGTCGGCTAAATCATCTACAGTGGTTGTATATTCCAGGTGCATTTAAAAAACATGTGCATATGATCTCATGCATACCACAGTAAAATGTGTATGCAAGGTCAGGGTCATAATACAGCTTGAAACCGTGTACTTTGGAAAGGACAGAACCCGAATGCACTTCTATTTACTGGCTGGCATTTTAACGGAAATCAGTATGTAAAGTTAAGCAGTGACCATAAAAAAGTACAAAAGCCATTACAAAGTAAAGTATCTTTGAACCTCTAGCCAATACCAACAGCGCCGCCATCACCAACGTGCCATTTGTAGCACATTTTCTGACCATGGTTCAGGGCTCACTTACTAATCTTCATCAGTTCCAACAAATGCTTAATACTAACAAAATGTAGTATCAATCCTAAGGAAAGTATAATACTTAATAGAGTGGTTCCATTTAGATTTAGTAAGTTCAACCCAGTTTCACATTATTTAATCAAGTTCCTATATTTAAGAATTAAAAGTGGTCAATCAGGACAGATACACAGTTTGCGCCAACAAGGTAATTTGGATCTCCAGGAAGACACTTGTTTTGCCACGTTTTAGGATCACCTATGAGAAAAAAAGAAATTCTGTGATTTACAATTGGCTTAACTGAGAGCCCTAAGGCTTCCCCGTTATGGGGGCACATACAGGTATCTGTATTTCTTTTTGTTTGTTGGGTAGGGAGTGGGGGAAACACTAAAGTTCTCTTCCAACAGCGTCAGAAGGTACAAACCCCAGGGAACTTTCTATTTCTTTAGCAATATGCACCATGTCAAAACTCCTTGGCAGCAAACAACTTGAAAGCTGTTCAGATGTCCCTTTTCCCTTTTATCAAAAAGTATCAAGTTCATAGACCTCTTCAATAAAAATGAATAAAAGAGCAATCATCGTCCTGAGAAAGTCCTTGTTTACCCGAGTCTACACAATTATTAATACCATCTTTCTTTTCCTTTGGACAATAATTGGGCATGACTTTACATTTAAGCTCAGTTGTGACAAGTGTCTTACATTTAACTACAAACTATCAGAGGGAATTCCAAAAGTTGTGGAGACCATTGTTCCTGAAGACCTTCTTCCCCATCTTACCAAACCAAACCAGCAAGATTACACCAGAGCTGGCCAACCCAATTCTGCCCGTGGAGAGCTTCAAAAGCACTCTAGCTGTGGAGACCTTGAGCATCTGAGGTATGAGTGTGTGTGTGTGCCTGACAGTGTGTGTATGAGACTGAAGTATGAACTCAGGGCCTTGAGCTTGGCTTGACAGGCAAGCACTCTACCACCTTGGGCATGCCTCCAATCTTTTGCTTTTCAGTGTTAGTCTCACATTTTGCCCTGGTCTGGCCCTAAGCCGAAATCCTCCTGCCTTTGCCTCCTCCTAAGTAGATGAGATTACAGACATGTTCCTGACATTTTTTTTAAACTGACTTTTAAGTGCTTTAAGACTACAGCTAGCACTAAAACACTTGACAGTGGGTAACTATGAAGATGGCTAGCATGACTGTATGTTTTTGGCATCCAAATTAAGTTGAGAAGAAAAACTGCAGACTTTTGCTTCCATTAAACTGTATGTCACCAAAGCAATGTCTAGAGTCTGTAATGTTGAAGGGTTGATTCAGTAGTGTAGTTTAAAAAGAGGGACTGAATTTCACAGAGAAAGATGGCCTTGTATATACAACTACAAAGTATCCAGGCAGTGAAATCAAGTAGAACAACTCTGGAGAAAAACAAAAGTGTCCCATCTTTACACTTGGTTTCTTTCCAACATACTGGGTATGCTGGGATTAAGTCAGTATGTGCCAAATCTAAATTCATTTTCTGAACAGAAATTTATAGTATATAAATAGTATATAGTACGGCCACTCAGGATTACATAAAAATATACATCCATATTTGGCATGAATATACTCAAATTCAACTCAGAAAAAGTATGCTGCTTTTAATTTATAGAATACATGGTCTATCATATTAATGAAAGATGACAATGAGAAAATAACCTCAACTTCCCTTAATAGTGGGAGGTGGTAAAGCAGGTAACGACAGCAGAAAAGTGACTGGAGGGTTTAAGGCAGTATCATGCCATCCCTGCCTTTCAGAATACACACCTAAATGCAGTTTCATTAGGATTCCTCATTTCAACTGGCAACTACCATACTGCATGTTGAAATGAACTGTTTTTTTTTTTGGGGGGGGGGGAGAGCTTGTGAGCATGAGGAAATGGAAACACACACACACACTCACGCGTGCGCACGCACACGCACACGCTCTCTCTCTCTCTCTCTCTCTCTGGGACAGCACTCCTATCAGCACCTTTCTATCAGGCGCTTTGACTTCACCCTGCACCAACTGGAAGTGAGTGGTGTTTATCTGATTTCTGGTCTCTCTTACAAGTGGCTGCACCAGAGATAAGACAGCTCCAACCAGTAACTAACTCAAGAAAGTGAGCAATGTGAGAGTAAGATGGAAGCTTTGAATTTCAACCCCGAGAGAAGATTCATTTAAAACTACTGCAGAACAGAAGCCACTTAGAGCTTTACCCAGAGAAATGGTGATCCTGTGGAAGATCTTTTGTATTATGTTTCTCTAGTGCAAATGCTTTTTGGATGAAGAAATTAAAGAACAGTCACCAAAAATTAACGTTACATAAAGCAATGAAATCGTTTTAGTGAGAAGATAAAAATGCCCACATATGTAGGGCTGTAAAAATTCTCACTGCATCCTGACAATTAGGTAGGATCATGTAATTTTGTTAAATACTAAGAATAGCCAATCTTCAGAAATTTCAGAAACTGATTCTGTTAAAGACCAAGAATAGCCAATCTTCTCTCCATAATCATTTATAGTAAGTTACATCTGAGTCTGGAGCCCCTAGTGATGCCCAACAGAAGAACAGAGTAAAGACTGGTGGTGTAGGCATTAATCAACGACAGTTCCCAAAGCCCCCAGAAGACAGAGTGAAGATAGCATACCCGACGAGGAGTCGGATGATTTTAGAGCAAAAGACCAACCGTCAGGAGTCATGGACGCACAGTGTGGTAAGCGCAGCTCCACGGGCTTCAGGAACTTGAGGCCATGGGGCCCGCACATCACCAAGGGGCTCAGCAGAGTCTCACCTGGAGCCAGGGAAGGGGAGGAGAGAGAGGTGAAATGGGGTCTTCTTTCTACATAAGACACAACTTCTTTGTACAGAAACGGAGAAGAGTATTAAACCATATTTAAGAATTAAAAAAAAAAAGACACAACTTCTCACACCCCTTTCTCATGATATGCTTTAAAGCCAACTGGAATTAACTTTCTATAGTACTGAACACAAAAATACAACAGAAACCATATATGGAATCTAATTTTCCAGGAGCCACATTAGAAAGTAAAAAGTTACTCATTTTTGTTTTATCTAATTTGATGTAATCAAAACATCATTTCAACATGAAATCAATAAGCTCTTTGAAATTCATCTTTTTGCGTTTCTAGCAGCTTTCAATTAGTAAATAGCCAAAGGTAGCTGGGGCTAACTGCACTTTCTCATACAAGTCTACAGTGTAAAACACACTCAAGTGTACTTTCTAAAGGTAATAAATCTTCCATTTTAATATGTTTGTTATGGACTTAAGTCAAGGGATTCACACAGGGCTAACACAGTCAGTTCTGGTTTTTAAGATGGGGTGTTTACCTCAAATTAAGAGCCAAATCTTCTGGCAAAAATAAAGGCAGTGTGCTAAGCACAACTGAGAGATGCTGAAAGATAACCTCCAACAGAGCAATCTTTGCAGTACCCTGGTAGTCTAGAAAGACTAAAAATGACAGCCCTGAAAGCTCAGGACTATCCTGAACTATTCTTACCCTGTAAGGATATTCCAATTCACTCTGCTCACTGTTAAGTGTGTTAACTTCTGAGGACGGTTAAGCACCTGCCCCAAAGGCTTGTTTACTTTCTGCAGTCAGCTGACAGGCAGGACAAAGCCTGTTGGAGTGAGTGCTATCTAATCGATTTCTGTGTGTGTGCGCGTGCGTGAGAGAGAGAGAGAGAGAGAGAGAGAGAGAGAGAGAGAGAGAGAGAGAGAGAGAGAGAGAGAGAGAGAGAGAGAGAAAGAAACACTCTGGGCCTGGGTGCTGTCCCTCAGCTCTTCAGCTCAAGGCTAGTGCTCTACTACTTGAGCCACAGTGCCACTTTTGGCTTTTTCTGCTATGTGGTGCTGAGGAATTGAATCCAGGGCCTCATGCATGCAAGGCAAGCGCTCTACCACTGAGCCACGTTCTCAGCCCTCTAATCGATTTCTAAAGGTGCAAGGGCTGACTAAAGACAAATTAGGTTAGGTCAGCTGAGTCTATCTAGCAGTTACGTGTGAGGGACACCCAATGGCCTGTCACCTGCTATGGTTTCTGATTTCATTTTGAGTAAACCTGTCGCTCCATTATGGACCACCTGCCATATGCCCAGAACGCACATGCCCTTCCACCACAGAGAGGCCCTCTGTGGTGGAAGGATTATATGGCATTTGGCCCTAAATGGAGGTAGAGGAGAGACAGCCAGCTCATCCCCTTGACTGGGCACCGTCAACTTTCAAGTGCATACACAGCGACTTTGAAGTGATTAAAGGTAAGCAGAAAAATAGACACACTTACCTTTCTCTTTATCTAAAGGTGGGAGGATGCTGTTGTCTCGGCAGACCTTGAAGTAGATTTCCTGTTCAATTCCTTCAGGAATGGCCCCTTGTGGGATAATGATGCTAACGCCAGTTTCTATGGAGCTCAGCACCCCTCCATTGCTGTTAAAAATGCCTCGGGCTGTGGCCACCACAGTGTGCCCATCCTCATCATCTTCTTCTACAGCTGAAGGACTAAGAGTTGAAAAATGGCCAATGAGTGAGCTTCCTAGATGTATACAGCTCTCCTTTTGTGAAGGCAACTGGTCAAGCTACCGACTTTGTAATCTAAATGAACAAGGTCTGATACTTCTTTCACCCAACTATCATGAGCTTTAATTTAAGCAGCACATTTTAACATCCATGAAACTATTGCTTTAAAACTATCACAGTTTAAATCAGGTGCCGGTGGCTCACGCCTCAACTCCTAGCTACTCAGGAGGCTGAGATCTAAGGATTGTGCTTCAAAGCCAGCCTGGGCAGGAACATCTGTGAGACTCTCTATCTCCAATAAGACACCAGAAAACCGGAAGTGGCGCTGTGGCTCAGTGGTAGAGTGCTAGCCTTGAGCTGAAGAACTGAGGGACAGCTCCCCCACAACTGACCAAAAAAAAAAAAAAAAAAAACCAAAAAATCAAAAAACCAAAACAACAACAAAAAAACTATCACACTTCAATAGATTAGCAGTACTTTTTTCCTTGTTAGTAACTTTAAAACAATTATGTGGGTTTGAGGCTGTAAGTCAGTGGTTGAGTGCTTCCCTAGTATGCCCTAGACTCGGATGCCTAGCATGGCCCCCTCCCCCTCAACAGGACCTCTTGTAACTGAAGGGATCCCAGACTTGATAACATCCCCCTACAATTTCAGTGTGCATGTATTACGGTTCTTAGCACTCAGTGAGAATCACATGTTTACACTGTCAACAGCAGGGCTTCCAAACTTCCCAACGCTAAAGACTGTGGATGGCCTATCTCTCAAACATCCACAGACAAAAGAAGATACTCTAACGTAGTTGGAGTATAACACTAAACCTAATAGGATGTGCTATCAATGGATGCCATCAAGACATCCCCAAGCACAGATTGGAGCCAGGGTTTTCTAAAGGACAGACTCAGAACATAACAAGTGCACGAAGTGAAGCTGAGCTGCATTCCAGCCAACAAGCAGCAGGGATAGACTCCTGCGGCAATTCTAAGGGAGAACAGCCTGCTGCCGGAGGCACACCTGCAGGAGCTTCCGGTTCACCACTCCTGACCACTTGTGAGGCACTCAGAAACAGGAACCCAGGTGGACAGGACCCTTGTTTCTCTTGGGAGCAGGGTATGGGTGGCTTTCCTGGGCCTTGGTTCTTCCCAAGAACTCAACATGCTTCTGCCTCATCAGTGGTTTGATAACAAAAGTCACTTTAGAAGGCAAAGCTGAGCCAGATGTAGCCAGATGGTCTGGTCAGTCTGTATTTAATGAGAAGACAGAAAAGAGCATCCAACTGAGGCCCCGGGTAGGCTGGCAAGTCCATCTTACCACCCACTGCTGTTCTTTAAGCTAAAATGACATCCTTCCACCTCTATTTCTTGTTGGCATTTTGTTGAACAGACAGTGGCTAAGGAACATAGACAATAAAGTTCTGAGACTGTCTTCAATGTACCTCACCAGCCATGGTGAGCTATAAGGGTCAGATAACCAGGGGCTGAAGCAAGGTCACCGCAGCCTGCCTGTGTAATGCTGAGAAACTGCTTTCTCTTGCTCAACCTCAGTTCTTGGTAATATCAATACCACATCTACTGACTATACTTTATCAGCATCTTGTGTCTTGTGGAGTGCATTCTACATAACGATGTTCATTGGGTGAACAGTGCTAGGTTCACAGGGAGAGTTCAAATGATCCCTTCAAATCCTAAATCACTTAAGCCACAAACTGCCATAAATACATCACAGAGCAAATGGTATAAACAAAGGTAAACAGGTGTCTTACCTCACAGGAACGGCTTTAGATACTGCACTGATATTATTTATTTGATATTTTGGTTTATCTGCATGGATGGAAAAAGTTTCAACTCCACTGTCAAACTCAGGAGGCTGTGATGAGTTGTGGGCTTTTATGAGAGTTTTTGGAGAAGCAGGCGTTTTTGAAGACAAGTCAGGCTTATATGTAGTTTCACTGGGCAGAAGATTGTGGTTGAATTTTGGACTTTCAAACTTGCGTTCAAACGGTCGAGCAGAGCTTGTATATGGTTTAGGTGTGAACCTATTATATGCAGGGGTGACCGTTTTCTGAGTCTGTTCAGCTCCGTTGACAGGAGCTTTCTCTGGGAAACTTTTGGGGGGATAGAAAGTCTGAGCAGTGTCTTCTCGGTTAGGTGGTCTGAATGCTGTGGGCTTACTCTGAGATGGAGGAGGGTCTGGTTTTGACACTAAGGAATTCTGAAAGTCCAATGAGTTACCTGTAAAGCAAACATATAAGCATTTTTTTAAAAAAACTTCTTGGAAAGTTTTAACAGCACCTCTGATGTCTCTCTTAACTTGTCCTGGCAATGGAGTAGGGTCACACACGCCTCTCCAAGAAAACCTTGAGCAAATATTTCAGTACTGAAAAACTCACCACAAAGCAAAAAACAAGACATACTGAAAATATATATTTATAAAATGTGCAACTATTAAGGTATACTTAGGAATTTCTAAGAAAAACTAAGCCTAATGTAGAAAAAATAAAAATGGAAGTAAAAAACTAGAACGCCCAGCAACTGTACACTCAGATACTCAACCTCATTATGAGTTAGAAAAGTATAAAACAAACCCAAAATATACATACAAAGTATTAATTGTTCCATAGCCATCAAGATGGCAAAAAGTTGAAGTTTGAAAATGCCAAGTATTGGTGTAAATGTACCACAAGAAGAATACCCTTATGGAGCTTGGACACACGCTCCAGCGGCATGTGCTGCAGGCAGTAAGAGACAGTGCTGGGGAAAACCCCACAAAATTAAGGGGACATTAATATCAATGCTTTACAAAGCCTCTATCTTCATAGAGGATAGAGCACTGGAAACATGCCCTAGCTCTCCTTTATGAAATGAACACAATCATGAAACCAAACCAGATAGGGACAGTTCAAGAAAAGTGTTGATCTAAACAACACTATACTAACACAAAAGTAGAACATTAACAAAGTAAAGGAGAAAAATCTTATGACCATGTTACATGAGAAAAAAATTGACAAAATGCTGCCAGCCAACTAGAAATACTTCCTAAACATGATAAAGGACATCTACAAAACTGTGATAGTCAACATCCTAAAGGTGCTCCTAAAGATGGGAAACTTGCACAGGAAGTATACTTTCACAGGATGGTGAAGAATGGAAACTGTCTTCAACTTCAGGGACAACTGTGTAATATTAAAAACGTCAATTCAGGAGGACAACTTGTATAGTTCAAGACTTATCCTAAAATTGGATCCATGTGTAACAAGTACTGTACTTGAAAACTGTTCATACTAGTGAAATGCCTACAACAGGAAAACAGATAAATATACCCAGTTATAAGCTTACGGTAAATAGTAACAGCTGTTCCAACAAACTTGTTGAAATAAGGCATGGTGCCTGGGAGTCACAATATCTAGACCTTTATGGCTTTCCTATGCCCATGGGTGAAGATGGGATATAACCATTTTTACAAAGCACTAGCTGAATGCTTAAATTTAGACATAGTGGTAAACAAAATTCTATTTCTAGAAGATTCACAAATTGGCATAAATTAAGCTATGTTAAAAAAGGTTGGGCTGGTAAGTTGGCTCAGTGGTAGAGCGCTTGCCTTGCATGCCTGAGGCCCTGGGTTCGATTCCTCAGCACCACATAAGCAAAAAGAAAAAAGCCGGAAGTGGCGCTGTGGCTCAAGTGGTAGGGCACTAGCCTTGAGCTAAAGAGCTGAGGGACAGTGCTCAGGCCCAGAGTTCAGGCCCCACAACCGGACCAAAAAAAAAAAAAAAAAAAAAAGGTTAAAATCTGGCCAGATGCCAGTGGCTCACGTCTGTAATCCAAACTACTCAGGAGGCTGAGATCTGAGGATCATGGTTCAATGCGAGCCTGGGCAGGAAAGTTTGTGAGACTCTTATCTCCGATAAAAACCACCAGAAAACCAGAAGTGGCGTTGTGGCTCAAGTGGTAGAGCACTGGCCTTGAACTGAAGAGCTGAGGGACAGTGCCCAGGCCCAGAGTTCAAGCCCCACAACTGACCAAAAAAAACAAAAAAGAGTTAAAATTTGGCTACAAGGCTTGTCCAATGTAATGGTCATACTCACTAAGAAGAGACATGCTTTTAACAAAATCTTTAGTTTACAGTTACTGGCCTAAATATCGTAAGCATGTATTTTAAACCTGAAAGACATTTAGCTTAAAAAACACAAGAACTGAATTTCATTAGTTTATTATAATGACCATAGCAATGTGTGGCCTTCGTACCTTCACCGTGAGTGCCCTTGGAATGTATGTGGAGGGACGAGGCAGTGGTGGGCGGAGCTGGCTGCGTGTACTGGGAGGGCAGTGGGGGAGGAGGTGGCGAGGCCTGCATGGGGTCATAGCGTTTCTCCACAAACGTTCTATCAGCATCAGTGTCAGCTTTTCCCCTGGTTGAAAATGAAGAAAATGCCAACACTTGAAAACACTCGTTTACAAAACAAGTTCTCATTCCTTCAAGTATCCTTATGTTTTTTTAAAAACAATATAGAACAATTTATTCTCGTAAAAATGGATAGCTACTCTACCAAAATATGCAAACAACTCCACCATCCATCAGCACATGGTATATGTCACGACAGCACAGATACTCAAAGGATGTCAGTAAGCACCCAGAAAACAGCAACCAAAAAGGTGGATGAAATTTTGGGTATACTTTTAAATATGTAAAAGCTGTAATAGCTGGTAAGTTTAAGGAAGTCTGGAAAATATTTTGAAAAGGTATCATGGCACAAATCTTCCTTGAACCCACTTTGATACTGAATCTGAGGGACAGAGCCTTGGCAATTGGCATAAGTACAGCACCAAAAACTTTGATGCTACAGTCCAGAGGTTGGCAAACTTTTTCAGTGAAGGGCTGAGTAAGTAAACGTTTTTGGCTTTTTAGCTCTTACAGTCTCTGTCAGCTTTCAACACGGCCATTATAGATCCAAAGCAGCCACAAGCAGCAGAGTTGCAGATCTCAGAGCTGGGCTCCAGTAACACTGACCAAACTGGACACCTTTGGCTTTCCCCTCTGCCCATGACTTATGCTCATTTATTACTGTTTAGTGACCTCAAGAGTGAGTTACAAGGAGTCATTTAAATCAAGTTGTGCCATGTATCCTTACTTTTTCAGATTGCCAATCACTAATACGTAACATACAAAAGTCAAACGAAGGAATGCAAATAGACCCATAATTACAACATTGCCACCTAAACCTTACTGCAGAACGCCAAAGCTGCGCTGGCTCTATGTGCACCAACAATCCACCACATGTTATTCCACAGGCATCTCTGTTTTCATAGGAGACTTTGGTTGGCTGAAGGTCTAGTCTAAGGATTACTTTTACCATTTTGTGTCTTGCTTTCAGGCTTCTAGAGCCAACGCTGGAGGATGAAAGTGCACATAACCCAGGGCCATAGGGAGGGACACCTCAGGTAGCAGCCTCACACCAATGCCAGTCTTACCACTTGACGGTCCTTTTCAAGTAGTCATAGCTAGTGCAAGAGCCAAGAAATCTAGGTGATGGCAAAGCAAGCGCAATAGAAAAATGGAAGAAAACGGTCAATCTAACCAGGTAAACTTGCAGTAAATGGAACTTGTGTCTTTTTAGAATATAAACCAACATCCATCATTCAGCATCATTTGTTTCATAAAACATGTCGCTCACTCAGCTGTAGAAAGTCAGTAATATATTAAAACAGTGACGTAATGATGTCTTTCTATCTGCCCATCTACCCATATCTAACTACCATTGCCTGTGAAAAATGTGTGAGGTCTGCTCTCGAACCTCTGCCCACTTCTGATAAAGCTGCTAGTCGTCAGCAAGGAAATCAGCAAGGCTGGGGTGAGCTCAGTGATCAAGCTCCCAGCACTGCCAAACAAATAGCAAATAGCAAGTGACTTGGGATAATCAGCAGGTTGTGAACGAAATAGCCCAACAAATGACAAGACTGCGCAGAAGCAATTCTGTAGGTAGAGACCGGGGAAAAAGTGACACAACATGATGGCGATACTAACCCCTTGATAGGGCTCAGCTAAACTGGCAAAGGGAATCCTACACCCCCTTTGCCATACAACTTTCTAGCAAGGCCTGACCCACCTCTAGCCTAAGATTAAGCGAAGCTCCACGGTGGGAGGAACCTCACTGGCAAAGGGGCCTCTCATGTCACAGGCACACATAGAAACACTACCCACCAGCAATCTCTTAAGCTCAGTTCTTATCAGGAAGCAAACAGATATACTTCTCCAAAGACAGTACTTCCCGGTAAAAACTATGACCCACGTAGTACCTGGTTCCTCAGAGCTGTGTAGCACACTGTGCCTTGTGTTAAGCTGTGTAATTACCGAGCACCTACTGTATACAGGGCAGTGTTCTAGACCCTATCTGAAAGTTACATATAATGAATAAGCCATTTAAGCTTTCTTCCAGGAAAATGAAATGGCTCGTGCTTGCAATAGCAGTTATTAGGGAGGCAGAGATCTGGAAGAGCTCAGTTAAAATAATCTTTTTTTGGGGGGGTCTGGTCGTGGGGCCTGAACTCTGGGCCTGGGTGCTGTCCCTCAGCTCTTCAGCTCAAGGCTAGCACTCTACCACTTAAGCCACAGCTTAAAAAAAAAGCTTCCGGCTTTTTTCTTTTTGCTTATGTGGTGCTGAGGAATCGAACCCAGGGCCTCAGGCATGCAAGGCAAGCACTCTACCACTGAGCCATCTTCCCAGCCCCTGAAAAATAATCTAAGATAAAAATGACTAGAGGTGTTGCCAAGTGGTAGAGTACTACTGCTAAAAACGTGGGTGTGGGTGGCGGTCTGTGTGTCTCAAAATTAACAGAAAATTTAAAATACCTCTTTCATCTGATTCCTCAGAATACCTTTTTACTAACCTTTTCAAACAAAGGTATTCTTTAAAGGTTGTATCTTGCCTAACAAATTTTATGTGAATGGGTAGAGCCCCACTCCTCAGCCCTCTTCTAACAGGAACACCTGTGCTTAATGAAGTAAGAGAAGCAATTACTACAGGGTGAATCTTTTTCTTTTTACCAAGGTGAGTTCCTGTCTTGTAACACTCCACTAAATGCTCCTGTCTCGTACTATATGCACTTAACACAACCATTATAGGACTCAAAAGTTTGTATTTGTATTTTTATCAATGTTTTCTAGAGAAATCAGTATCAATACGTACCCACTATTTATTTAGTGCTGGTACTGGGGCTTCAAGTCAGGGCCTGGATGCTCTCCCTTATCTTTTTCCCTCAAGGTTAGCACTCTACCATTTGGGCCACACCTCTACTTCTGGGTTTTTGGTGGTTAGTTGGAGGTAAGGCCTCACGAAGTTTCCTGCCCCATTTAGCTCTGAGTTAAGATCCACAGATCTCAACTTCTGAGTAGCTAGGATTATAGGAGTGACCACTGGCTCTCAGCTAAGATATTTTTTTTTTTTTGGTAGGTTGTGGGGCTTGAACTCTGGGCCTGGGCACTGTCCCTCAGCTCTTCAGCTCAAGGCTAAGGCTGTACACTTGAGCCACAGCACCACTTCTGACTTTTTCTGCTTATGAGGTGCTAAGGAATCGAACCCAGGGCCTCATGCATGCAAAGTAAATACTCTACCACTGAGCCACCTTCCTAGCCCCACCAGCTGAGATTTTAATGTTTTAAATCTTTGCTTTTAACAGTGTCTTAAAAAAAAGTAGGTAACTGTAATGTGATTTTCAATGTTGAGGTTTAAAATGTTTTTTAAGGAAATTTCAGATTCAGAAAAACCAAAGTATCTAATTAGTAAAAACATAGGTAAAAATGTAGGTACTTTTTTGGGGGGTCCAGTTGGGGGGCCTGAACTCTGGGCCTGGGCGCTGTCCCTCAGCTCTTCAGCTCAAGGCTAGCGCTCTACCACTTGAGCCACAGTGCCACTTTCTGGCTTTTTTCTTTTTGCTTATGTGGTGCTGAGGAATCGAACCCAGGGCCTCATGCATGCAAGGCAAGCGCTCTACCACTGAGCCACCTTCCCAGCCCATAGGCACTTTTTCTCTTAAGACACGAAAGTGTATGCAATGACTTTTGTGGTGACAAGCTGGTGAGGCTGAACTTTAGTTGTATTTTATTCAGTCAAATACTCATCTCGATGCTACTGTGACAAAACGTCTCTCATCAGTTCATGTTCACCAGAAGAGAGATGATGCCGGTGGGCCTGGCCTATTCAGGGCAAAGCATATAGGCCTTCTCTGCATTTAGAGACTCTCTAGCAGCTCAGGATCTTCCTTCCCAGACTACCTGCCTTCTGACTTAGGCCTGGCTTAGGCAGCCACCATTACTGTATAAATGAACTCCTTATGATAAATCCCTACCTGTTTTTTTCTGTTTTGTGGTGTTCTTAACACTGGTGCCTATGTGTTTATATCTAACTCTCAGTGTGATATATTTACTGTCAGGACCCAACACAGGACAGACTCACCAGGCACAAAAAGAAAAACACATCAATGTAAAACCCAAGAGAAGGGAGCAGTAGAGACAGAAAAGTAAGACTTAAGAGCTAACCCTGCCATTTCACTTAACCTTAGCTTGATTTTCCTGACTATAAAATGGAGCCAAAAAAATCTCTAACACCTCCCCAACGTTCTAACAACAAAGGACAGAGGACACACACTGATCCTTAAGCAAAACAATATCTCTAATAAAACATTTCTCATACTTAACATCCCTATTTTTATGTTTAAGAAACAAAAAGAGATGGGTGCTGAGATGGGTACCAGTGGCTCACCCCTGTCATCCTAGCTACTCAGGAGGCTGAGATCTGAGGATTGTGCTTCATAGCCAGCTTGGGCAGGAAAGTCTGTGAGAGTCTTATCTCCAATAAACCATCAGAAAACCGGAAGTGGCCCTGTGGCTCAAGTGGTAGAGCACTGGCTTGAGCTGAAGAGCAGAGGGACAGCGCCCAGGCCCAGAGTTCAAGCCCCACGATCCACAAAAAAACAACACACACACACACACACACACACACACACACACACACACACACACACACACACACACACACACACACACACACACACACACACACACACACACACACACACACACACACACACACACACACACACACACACACACACCCCCCCCCCCCCCCCGACCGGATGCACATATAGTGTCTCTGAGCTTGATTCTGGTCTTCAGTTTACTTCTTTTATTTAAAATCCTTTGACTTTAGCATCCCACTAAGCTTCCTACCATTTAGTATAAGACCAAAGCCACACCTTCCAGAACTTGAGAGTACACACAAGAAGGAGCACTAGAACCTAAAGAAATCTGTATTACATGCCAACGATTTCCTTAAAAAGACTGACTTTCTAGCTACTCAGGAGGCTGAGATCTGAGGATCTAGGTTCAAAGCCAGCCCAGGCAGGAAAAGTCTGTGAGACTCTTATCTCCAATAAACCACTCAGAAAACCAGAAGTGGCTCTGTGGCTCAAGTAGTAGAGCAATAGCCTTGAGCTGAAGAGCTGAGGGACAGCGCCCAGGCCGAGTTCAAGCCCCGAGACCACCACCACCAACAAAAAAAACTGGCTTTCATGAGGTTCATTTCATCTTATGCAAATAAACCTATTTCTAAAAAGTCTTAGGTAAAATAACTTACTTTGAATAACTAGAAAAATTTGGTTGATTCTGAGAATGACCAGGTTTGGCAGGCTCTGGTAGATGGCTGGCAGGAATGTGTGCAGGTGGTTTGTTCTCAAAACTTCTTCGGTCAAAGTATGAGAGCTGCTTTCGATAATACTCTTCATCTTCCTCAGGATCATAATGATTTGACCGAACGATATCTTCAGGAGGCTTCGCCTGAGGTTTTTGAGGTTCTGGGATCCTGGCAGATAATGAGGGACAGATGGAAATTCTTTTTAGATGTTAACTTTTGAAAGAAAATGAAATCATGTCATTTTGATCTTTGCAGGAACTGCTGTGACTTCTAAGGATTTAACTAAACAACAGTAGAACAGCTACTTCCAGGTCCTCTGGAAGGTAGGCTCCTCCTGTATCCTGAGTCCTTCCACATAGTGCAGCAAGCTGCTTTATCTGTTTAAGGGGTCTCAGCAGGGTTAGAACAGTTCATCGGGAAGCAAGGAGGGAGTCGAACCACACAGTGAGCTGCCAACACCAACTGCAACAAATGATATGCTTTAGGACTTCACAGAGTACTCTGAAGAAAACCTTTAAGAAATTAAGATGGGGGGCTGGGAAGGTGGCTGAATGGTAGAGCGCTTGCCTTGCATGCATGAGGCCCTGGGTTCGATTCCTCAGCACCACATAAGCAAAAAAGCAAAAAGCCGCAAGTGGCGCTGTGGCTCAAGTGGTAGAGCGCTAGCCTTGAGCTGAAGAGCTGAGGGACAGCGCCCAGGCCCAGAGTTCAGGCCCACGACTGGACCCAAAAAACAAAACCAAACAAACAAAGAAATTAAGATGGGAGGGGATTAACTTTGAAATATAGTACAACTATGCATAAAGGTCGCCTAAAAGGACCTCAATGAAAGTTGCTGGTCAAAAAGGGGTTCAGCATTTGCTGACCAAGTATGAGAGCTCTGAGTTTAAAACTCTGGAACCCTAAACCAAAAATCTGGATAAGGTTTGTGAACTGAGGTATAATGAAGGTTTATTACACAATGTATATGAAAGCTTTTTATTATTATTTATTTTTGTAGAACCAGTGTTTTAAGCGAGCTTTTGGCTTTTGAGGAAGAACAAGATCTTCTGACCTCCTTTTCACCCTCTCTTCTACTAGCAGTTCAAGGCGTTCTCCCCTAACAAGGTAAACTCCCAGTCAGCTCTGTCACAACTGCCACAAACATACCCACCTGTAGAGAGTTTTGTCATGTTCACTGAACTGATTCTGAGACGTGGGCTTAGGGGCAGTGATGGGGGCACCTGGAGGTTTCGATACTACTTCTGATGGCTGTAGAGATAAGACAAAGAAAGAAGTTTAAGGAATGGACAGCTACTGCCACAAAGAATTCTTCACATAGAGGGGAGGGTGGGGAGGGAGCGGAGCAGCATCTGCTCTTCACTTCCCTACCTGCGTATCCAGGCACACTGATGTTCTCACCTTAAAACTGACAGCGTCAGTCCCATCCTTCTTGTTCTCCAAGGATGCGGATCTTTTGTTCTCAAACATTTTAACTCTGGTGAGAACAGACTGTGGTTTCATTGCCGGATCCTCTTCCTCTTCAGTTAGGGTTGGGGGTGGGGGCAATGGTTTGGCAGTTGCAGGAAGGGCTTCGGGCTTATGTTGGGAGGAAGGTAGCAGAGGAGGGACAACCGCAGCACCATGAAGAGGCTCGTAAAGGCCTGCTTTGGAGGTAAATCCTTGTGATGGTACTTGCTCATAATTTCGTGAGTACTGGTCAAAATACGGCTTGGGCTCCGAGGGCTTAGGAGCAGCTGAGTAGGGCTGGGCTTCCGGTCTGTATCTGCTGTGCATATCATATCCGGGGACTGGCTGCTCTTCACGTCGTAGGGTGGAGGTTCTAGGTGGTGGTTCATAGCGTGGTCTACTGTCATAAGAAAGAGGGGCTGGTTCTTCAAAACGTTGGAAATAGCCTCGTTCTGAGGACTCTGCTGGTAGCTGTCTGGAGTCAAGGTCTCGAGGAGGCTGACTATGGAAAGGGGGCCGAGGCTGGGCGGACTGTCTGTCATCATAGTAAGACCACTGTTCTTCATAGGGAGGGACTTGCTCTTCATATTGCAGGCGATGGTCATAGTTTCGAGAGAACTGGTCCGTATAGTTTGAGGAGTCATATCTGTATGTGGGCTGCTCAAGGTCTCTGCTGGCTTGCTTCTCTAAGTATGGCAGTTGGGGTTCATAGGTCAGATTTGCCTCTTTGTCTGGCCTCTGGCCTGGGTGGCCAACAGCTGGCTGTTTCAAGATGTGATTCTGTCTCATCATTTCCTCAGGATATGGATCTTTTCTATACACCTGTATAAAAAATTCACACTTGAGAAAAAGGGATCATTTTCAATTCTACTCTATTTAATAAATACTAAATTATGACGAACATATGAAAATATGTTCCACCATTTTATTACCAGCATAGACAAGATTAGTGGAGAAAGCTAGTTTAAGTAAAGCGCAAAATTTGCAGGTAGGGGCTTTCATGTTTTAGCAAATTCTAAAAGAAAAGTGAGTTAAAGATAAATTAATAAATTTAGTAGAAAATTAATGCATTGAGCTGATTCCAGTTGATTTTTGACAGCAAAAATGAAAATCAGAAACTGTATGGTTGCCACAATTTGCATCAACAACAAGATTGATGACGGGTCTCAACTACATTTTAAGGAATTCTGGAAGCTACCGAAAACCCAAAATAAAGATAATAAAAATCTTAAAAGCACACATCTCAGTCAAAGGGCCTCTTTCTCAAATCATCAGTAGACCACGGGAAGCCATGCACACTACGAAACAGAAAGGATCTGTACTGAGTTGAAGCACTAGAGTGCGTAAGCCCACAGTAAAAAGCAAAGGAAAACTGAAAGGGTAAAGCAACAACAATCATGTGTAGATTGATGGAGAGCAACAGATCAGTGCGGCACTGCGGCACAGGTACCTTTGCTGGATCTACATGCGACGGCAGTGATGCTTCTTGATCCCTTAGCATTATGTGAGCTGCCTCAGCACTTGGTGTTCTTAAAGAATCAGCTTGTGGTGAGTGACAGGTAGAAGGAGCTGGGGTGGGCTCCTCCAGTCTGACATTAGTTAAATTTACATTGGGATTAACTGCAGAGGTTGATGATGCT
Organism: Dipodomys merriami; assembly: GCF_024711535.1. Lineage (NCBI taxonomy): Eukaryota > Metazoa > Chordata > Mammalia > Rodentia > Heteromyidae > Dipodomys > Dipodomys merriami. The sequence goes on from NW_027204826.1 coordinate 10,163,244, forward strand.
GGGTTTGTTTCAGGCGAAAGGTAAGGGACTGGAGATGAGGCTTCTGCTTTCTGTGAAGTTTTTAAAATATTTTAAATATAGTGTTTTTGTTTCCTGCTAACTTCTCACGTCAATTTATCGTGACGGCAGACATACATTTAAAGGCCCTGAGTAGCAATGTTTAAGTTATCACCTACTGTACTAATTTTTTTAATTCAATATATTGCTGTGTAAGTTGAACACACTTTTAAAATCTAGAATTAAGTCCTTGGTACTTTGAAACTAAAGATTAAGTCTTAATCTGGACAAAGGACAAAATATATTCTTTCATTCAATCACCACATTGTCAAATTTAATAATGCACTGCTAGCTACAAAACGTCGAAGGCTCACTGCTTACCTGTTGAGAGGCTGTCTTAAATCCAGGGGAGTCTATTCTATGAATAGGTTGTGGCTGCGCTTGTGGTGGGTAAGGAGGATATGTTTGGTTTTCATGATGCATTCCAGAGGAGTCCTCTCTTACAGGCTCAGAGGACCGTGTAATGGCAGACTCCGGTGGAGTCCCCACCTCATCATTAAGAGTTTCATCTAGTTCTTGATCAGTGTAGGCCCCGCCTTCTGTATCTGTGTCTTCATAGTCAGAAGTGTGTCTACTGTCCGTGCTATACATTGAGTACTCACTACCTGGGGCTGACAGGTAGGACAGACGATCATCATGCAAATCAAGGTCATCACTTGTAGCACCATCCGCCTGGGTCAAATAAAAGTAAATTAAAAATTTTATTCAGCAGTTCTTTAAGAGATGGCCTTTATTTTACAAGGGAGACTGGAAAAGGATATTTTTGTTGGAGAAATCGTATCTGTTTCTTGAAACTTCTGGTGAAGAAAGGGCAAGAAGATAGTACACGCACACATGCAGACATACATAGCACCACTGAGATCTGAAGGGCTTGGATAGATGCAACGGTGATCGGCCAACCAGAACAAAGCTAGACTCCAGGGCTCAGCCCCAGAGAACAATAAAGACATCCTGGCACTATACATATTTATAAATGTAGACACTAGCTTTTTATTAGTGCAAAGCCAAGGTGAAGAGGGAGAATGCTAACAAACCAAGCTCATAAACACAAAGACACACTGACAGAACAGTGCATGTGAGAATAACTACAATAAACCCCATGGTTCAAGTTGAATAAGAGATACTATGTTCAGAAAACATATTTTTAAGGTTGGCCTTTATGGAAGCTTTTTATGGAACAAAATCATCACCTATGTAGTGGTTGTCCCACTCAATTAAGAAGATGTTTTAAATTACTTTTTACAGAAGTAGTTAGTATTCAGTAGATGAAAAGGAAGAAATTTGGTTATGCTTCTCTTTTGCAAGAGCTCTGATAACTTCTAATGGTCTACAGTCTACATCAGTTTCGGAGGCAATCAGAAAGTGAGGAGTATTTGACGGAAAAGGAATTCTGTGATTGTAATCAGCAGATTTTTACTAGGCACTAATTTGAAACTAGGACCTGAATTAACAGAACAGTCCTTGAAGATGTTGCCTAGACATGGTACCTAGTTAAGCCTGAGGCGCTGAGGAATATAGAATCCGGAAATCAGAAGGTATATGATGAATTTTCACATTGAATGAATGAATGACAACTCTAAGACTTTTGGTCTCCACGAACAGCCTAACTAAGTAGCAGATTTAGTGCTCCCTCACAAGACTGCTGTGCCAAGGAGCACAATCTCGGGAGTCAGGATGCCTGAATAGAGCTTTTCATCAAATCCCAGCTTAGTTCCATAAGCGTGTGAACACTTGTCTTCCTGGTCAGAAACATGAAGGTGTGTCAGGCCTTCCCTTCTTGTTTCTATCAAGAGTATCTGCCAGCCGAGGGAGCGAGAGAATCCCAGGGCTTGAAACCTCACTGGCTTCTAAATGCTATAATGGTTGCTGCAGAAGAATGTATTCTTGCTATCTACTTCTAATCTTTAACTTGCCAGGGAAATATTTAAAGCCTGGGGAAGAGTAACTGAGAATTCACCAGTCCACCTCATTTCTACACCTGGTTTGAAATGCACAAATAAGCAAGAATCATGGGTTGTTTTGAACCAGGAAATGTTAGTTACATCTACATGGTAAGAATGCTTCAAGATGACTTCTCTTGATTTAGTAGGAACCGTAAAAAAGGAAACTCTTCCAAGCAATTAGGACAAATTAGTTGAGCAAAGTCAATGTGAAACCAAGTGTTTTTTTTTCTTTATAGTCTGATAAAGTACAATTAGATGTCAGGGCAGGAAGAGAAATCAAGGCTGATTTAAGTTGTAACAACTTTTCTTAGTTTTAAAATGCATCCCATCTATTCAATAATAGATCATCCATGTTTCCTCAAATGGAAGACTAAAGTCAGATCTGTATTTTAAAGGCAAGCAAAGAAAGGAAGTACATAATATTCCAAAGAGATATTTTAGAAAATTAAGATTGTGACTAAAAAAACAAACAAACAAAAAAACACCTCTCAGGAGCAAAGATTTAGACTTGTTTCAAAAGTTTACTAGTGAAAGCCATTAATATTCTACCTGACAAGAGACTAACAGAAGTGCATATAGTTTATAGAAGTTTAGTAGGGCAAAGCCTGCAATTTTTTTTTTCTATAATTGCCACAAAAGTAAAAACTTGATAACTGTGTTGCTGTAGTGTAGTGCTTTTTTCCCCCACCTTGAATTTCCTCTTCTGGTGTCTCTGCTGACATGTAAATTATTTAGAGATCCTGGCCTCTCACCAGCATGGTCTACCCCCCAAATAGTATATGATGACAAAAAGTACGGTTCTGCTGTTTAACCATAGCTGAGCATGGTGCAGCATGGCTAGCTATAAACACTAGGAGCCACTGTTTGCAGAGGCTGTGTGTCTGGAAAGGGGCACATGGTCTTACTCATGCATCATGCACTACCAGCCAGGCGGAGGACGACGGTAAAGGCCATGCAGGGGCAAAACACAACAAAAACCAAACCAACGAGGAAACACAAAAAAATGAAACAAAAAACTTCCCTAACAAGCCAAACTTACTAATAGTGCACTGATCTGAAGAAGGTAAAAGGCATTATAAACAAAGTTTCCTTTAACAGTGTACTTTGAGAAATGATGAACTCTCCAAACAAAACACAAAGACCGTTTCCATCCCAGGACTGCTACAAAACCAGGCTGACTATAGAAAGCAATTATTTTAAGCTGGCCATTTGGGTGCATACAAAATCAAAACTTAAAACCAAAAAAGGTCTGTTGTACTGAATATTTCCCAGGTTAAAGAGGTTATAATGGGTGCTAAGTGGGGAAAATATTTGCAAGGTAAAAAAACTAACGGGAATATTTACAAGGCTTCTCATGGTCTTTATCATGCTAGTGGCCGCTGTGGCAGCCCTCAAGTCAGGACCAAGCCCTGCCCCATGCATGCTGAAGACAGCACTCCGGGAGATGCTCAGGCCAGTCCAAATCCCCTCATTTCACAGAAAATTGAAGTCAGGTTCAAAGGGAATTGGTTTTCATCAGAATTTGAGAATTCGTCACAAAGAATCCCACTGGAGTAGCTATTTAATAGGGACAGAAATTTCAGAATCTCTTAGTATTGAAAACAGCTTTTATCACCCCTACATACAAATGTTAAAAACACAAAAGCTAACTTTTCCAAAGTTACTTTTATGTCTCAGTTCAGTAAGAAAATTCTGGTAACTCAAAGGCATCCTTGGCTAGTTGTAAAATTTAATAAATGAGTCAAGCAACTTAATAGGAAATGTCTTACCTTTCCCTCTGAAACCCAGACCAGCTGGTTCTGTTGTTGTTGAACTGCTTCTTTCAATGCACCATACCAACCATCATTCATTGAATTTAAATTAATTGTAGCTGAGAAGAAATCAATAGTTTTATGGTTAAAACACTGCCAACAGTCAGAATTCACGCAACAATTTTTTTGTTTTTAAAGAAAAGCATCATTACTGAAAAAGATGGTGCTAGGGGATTAAAAACATTTGAAATTTCTATTTTGGACATTGTACATTTACTTTTTATTCAAACATTTTCCTTCAATTCTTAACATGACTTGAAGTTTTCCAAGCAAAGATCATGTAAAAATTTTAGTATTTGAACAATATAACATTTTTGCCTGTATACTGTTGCCTGGACATTTTAAACTGAAAGAAGAATTAATATACTCACTTGTAAAAAGGTGATGATTATTTTTACGAAGTTTATGAGATCGTTCATATAGTTTCCTGGCACTTTTCCGAGATTCTGGACATAACCTCATTCTCATCGTTTTCACACCTTGCTTAGAATCCGGGTTAAGAAATACAACAATTGGATACCACTGTGCATAATTAAGACGATCAACAGCATTTGGTGTTACATCTAACAAAGCATGTTTGTCCTGGAGAAAGAAAAGTATGAAACAAAAATATTAAATATAAGACATCATTAGTATCTTCAAAATGGCCACAGCTTATAACTACGTCTCAATTTTAATAAAACTTTTTTAGGATGTCTTAGGAGAACATGTTAAAAATACGTAACCAGAAGTTAATTTCTAACATACTTTAAAACTTAAAAAATCAATGCATATTTAAGACATGGCTACAGTACATACAACTGTGCTACATGAAAAAAAGCTCATCAATTCAATTTTCCTGGCATTCTCTCTCACTTTAAGTGCACCCTGAGTTGCACTATTGAATAGTCTGTCATTTTGAACATCATATATTATTGCAGTAATAAAGGATCACCTTTTGCTGCTTATAATAACTACTCCTTTGAAAGTGGTTACTATTAATGTCTTTTGCTAAGGGCTTAATTTGTTTATGGTGTATCAATTAAAATCTGAGGAAAACTATTTTTGCTTTCAAATTAAATCAAGTTTTCTTTTCTTATTCAGAAACACAGCATTTTAACTTTTAAAGCAAGTCAGTCAATCTTATTCTTTTGGTCAGTAATGGGATTTGAACTCAGGGCCTGGGCACTGTACCTGAGTTCTTTTGCTCAAGGCTAGCACTCTACCACTTTGAGCCACATCGCCACTTCCAGTTTTCTGGTGGTTTCCCATACCAACTGGCTTTGAACAGTGATCCTTAGATCTTACCCTACTGAACAGCTAGGATTACAGGTGGGCTATCAGCACCCAGCTTAGGTCAATCTTTAGTAACTTACTTGATCTATTATTTGCTTGATTGTATGAAGGCGAATAATGCCAGAGCTACGTTGGTCAGTTCCAGCATCTCGTGGTTCACTCTCTATGTACAAAGACAGGACAAAAAAAAAGTATATTTTCATTTGGTTAGATCAGATGTTCCCGACTACTAGGCACAAAAGAAATTCTGGATCCTGTGGCGAGCTGTGCATTTTGGCCTGTAGTAGAGGTCTAGTGCAGATGAGCAAATACTCTTCCCCCTAAGCAACTTCTTCTTATTCACTGTGAAAGCCAACCCCCGCCCCCACAGCCCATTAAGAACCAGACTAGGACTGGAACCATCAGGACTGGAAGGAGGCAAATGGGGAAAATAAGGGAATAAAGATTGTTAGTAGTCAAGACAATAATATGATGCAGTAATTTCCAAAAAATGCTAATAAACACAAAAAAATCATAATGGACAACCTATCAAAATTTAAAAAATCAATTAGTACAAGCTGAGTAAAAATTAAACATTGTCACTCAGCCAAAAGAAATGATTAAATGCAATAATTCTCTCAATGAGATCAAGACTTTTCTTCAAACTGTATTCAGTCTTCCAGAAAAGTAAAAATCTGTGTTTGATGTAAATAAAAAAATACCTAAACGTAAAACAGTATGAGTTTTTCATGTTTACTGTTTTTCCAGTGTTTATCCAACTACTTGTATATTCTGGGAAAAACCAGCCACTAGAAATTGATAAAATGTGAAAAAAAGGTATGCATGTTTTTCTTTTACTTTTTTTTGTTTTTTGTTTTGCCGGTTGTGGGGTCTGAACTCTGAGCCTGGGCACTGTCCCTCAGCTCTTCAGCTCAAGGCAAGCGCTCTACCACTTGAGCCACAGCGCCACTTCTGACTTTTTCTGCTTATATGGTGCTAAGGAATCAAACTCAGGGCCTTTTGCATGCAAGGCAAGCACTCTACCACTGAGCCACCTTCCCAGTCCCTGAGGAATAATTCAAAGAGGACACTAACTACACAACTTGAGCCCCAATGATGACAGCATGGGCACAGAGTAACCTGACTCAAGCATTAGCCCTCCCCATGGCTGAGTTCTAGAAATGTTTATAACTGCTCACCTAATTCTTCTCCTAAATTTGGTTAAAAATGGGAGTCACTAACAACTTCTACAAGTAATCTACAAACAATGGCCAAAAGACTTCTAAGACAACAACCAAAAAAGCCCTAATAAACAGAATGAGAAATCAGAATAACAATTTCTAATTTGTTCCAATTTTACTATCCTATGTCTGCAAATCTGACATTATTTACTTACAACTTTATCATCAACCAAATAAAAAGCAATCAAAAAAAGATATTGTTGTGATCTTTAACAGTATGTAGTTAGCAAATGTTAAAAAGAAGCATAGCTGGGCACTGGTGGCTCATGCCTGTAATACTAGCCTCTCAGGAGGCTGAGATGTGAGGATCATGCTTCGAAGCCAGCCCAAACAGAAAAGTTCTATTTTTTTTTTTTTGGTTATGGGGCTTGAACTCTGGGCCTGAGCGCTGTCCCTTAGCTCTTTAGCTCAAGGCTAGCGCTCTACCAGAAAAGTTTTTTTTTTTTTTTTTTTTTTTTTGGGGGGGGGGGGAGGTCCGGTTGTGGGGCCTGAACTCTGGGTCTGGGCGCTGTCCCTCAGCAATTCAGCTCAAGGCTAGCACTCCACTTGAGCCACAGCGCCACTTCCGGCTTTTTTTCTTTTTGCTTATGTGGTGCTGAAGAATCGAATCCAGGGCCTCAGGCATGCAAGGCAAGCGCTCTACCACTGAGCCACCTTCCCAGCCCCAGAAAAGTTCTTTATCTCCAATTAACCACCAGAAAACCGGAAGTGGCTCTATGACTCAAGTGGTAGAGTGCTTGCCTTGAGCTGAAGAGCTGAGAGACAGCACCCAGGCCCCAAATTCAGGCCCCACGACCGACTGGGGGGAAAAAAAAATGGAGTATAGACTCTCAGACTTTCCTACATACCTGAACTAGCTTCAAACCACTCCTCAAATCTCAGTTTACATGAACAGCTAGGATTATAAGCATGAGCCACCCGTGTCCAGCTTCATAGTGGTATTTTTGTAATTAGAAAAATGCAGTTTAAATTTTTGCATGGAATTTAAAGCCAGCTAGATTGGTCATGATTAAGTCTATATATATATAAATTACAGAATACCCAAGCTAGTGAAACAAAGGCTCTGTGAGCAAAACATATTTGACATGCAAAGTACTAATGCTACTACAGTCTCTGCATTTCACATTACTATAAATGTTTGTGGTAACTACTAACAGCATCAACCATCCTTTATTGCCCTCTTTATGTATTTATATATTTCAGTGTTTCTGTTTAATGATTAAAAGCACTGAACTGGAGCCAGAGAGCTGGGATCAATGACGTCTCATTTTGCTCATTAGGAAAGTTTAGAATACAGTCAACCAGCTTAGGCCCCTGGGTTTCATTCAGTATAAATACCTAAACTCCTAACTGCCAGTGTCACTGTGAGAATAAATGAGGATCATGTGCTAAGCAGTCTTTATATGATGTGGCCAATCTCATAAACAGTGTTTCTTCTCACTGAAGGGAATGGGTAGAAGGGGGACAAAAATCACACAGGATTCCCTTGGATTAAAAGACAGGGCAGGCAAAACTGCAAATTCCTCACTTACAAAAAGCTTTGCTTTCATTAAATGAATGGGTGAGATCCAGCCTTTTCAGGGAGCTAACTGGTAAAGAGCTTCAAGCTCACCTGAATTCAGTCTTGAAGCTACTTACTTGCAATCTGATAAATATCTGGCTCTTCTCTTGCCAATTTTTCTCTGGCAACATCAGCTATTGGTCCAAAGATGGTTACAGGCCTCAAGAATCCAGCTGGGGAGAAATTAAAATAAAAACCATATAGTTTACCCTTTGCTTTCTTAAACATACTAACATTAAAGATATTACGTTAATCTACAGAAACTAAACTACCTTCTCGGAGAACAACCCTTTCATACGCCGGAAACTTGGTTTGAACTGGCTGGGCTGACAAGTCCTCTCTGCTTTTTCGGAGATTTCTCTTGGAGCTGCGAAGTCCTCGGAATCTCCAAAAATCTGCACGGTCTCCTCCTGCTGTTTTTGGAAGTGTGTACTGTACACTGGCTAATTGCTCAGCTCTATGCAAGAAAGGATAATTTTTTTTAATTTTTTTTTTTTTTTTGGTCAGTCATGGGGCTTGAACTCTGGGCCTGGGTGTCCCTCAGCTCTTCAGCTCAAGGCAAGCGCTCTACCACTTGAGCCACAGCACCACTTCTGGCTTTTTCTGCTTATGTGGTGCTGAGGAATCAAACCCAGGGCCTCATGAATGCAAGGCAAGCACTCTACCACTGAGCCACCTTCCCAGCCCCAAGGATAAATTTTTTTTTTTTTTTTTTTTTTTTTTGTCGGTCGTGGGCTTGAATTCTGGGCCTGGGCACTGTCCCTCAGCTCTTCAGCTCAAGGCGAGCGCTCTACCACTTGAGCTACAGCGCCACTTCCGGTTTTCTGGTGGTTTATTGGAGATAGGAGTCTCCCAGTCTCTCCTGCCCGGGCTGGCTTTGAACCGTGATCCTCAGATCTCAGCCTCCTGAGTAGGTAGGATTACAGGCGTGAGCCACCAGCGCCCGGCAGGATAAATATTTTTAAAAATTATTTAAAACCCAATATGGACAAAGAACCACAATAAGATGAAATTTCAAAATACTGTGTGGAAGTTCACATGTGGTTTAAAATTCAACATTACAATAAAATAATAGGGGTTTATACAACTAAGTCAGTCAGGCTTCAGTTTAATACAATGAAAAGTAATTCTCTACTACCAAATTCTCCCCAAGGAGATTGCAGTTTCCTATCAGTTATTCAATCCATACCTGTTCTTATTAGGAATGATGCCTCGTTCTACCTCCTTATGATTTTTGCCAATTCGAATAGCAAGCCATGAGCCAAGTTTTCCATTGTACAAGGTATCCACGACACGGAACACCTCTCCTTTGTTAAAACTAAGTCCATAGGGAGATTCCTTTTCATATTCAAAATGGGTTCTAATATAGAAAGAATCTCCTACATCTGATTCCACAATTCGGCGATAAACTAAAAGAAATCAAAATAAACAAATTATCAATACATAGTGGGTAAATAATCGACCCACAACAAGACATTATGAAAATACCCCGATCCAGCAAATGCCCAGCTTTTCCTTCATCAGGTGTTATGCAAGGACTTCTTCCCATCTATCACATTCACCATGCCTCATGAAATGGTCACTTGGCATCTCATTATGCACTTAAGAAAAATGATGCAGAACCATATCAAAGTAATTTGCACAAAGTCATATACCTGGGCTGGAGGCCTGGCTCAAAGAATCAAGTGCCTTCTAGCAAGCCCAAGGCCCTGAGTTCGATACTCAGAAGTACCACCAATGCTGCAGGTCTACTTTCTATTCATATCATTTCTATTTATTCCATTTTTTTTGGGGGGGGGGGTGGTCATGGGCCTGAACTCTGGGCCTGGGCACTGTCCCTCAGCTCTTCAGCTCAAGGCTAGTGCTCTACTGCTTGAGCCATAGTGCCACTTCTGGCTTTTTCTGCTTATGTGGTGCTGAGGAATCAAATCCAGGGCCTCATGCATACAAGGCAAGCACCCTACCACTGATCCACCTTCGCAGCCTGAAATAAGACTAAATGTTCTTTTGTTGTTGTTGTGAGGCTTGAACCCAGGGCCTGGGCATTGTCCTTGAGCCTCTTTGTGTCAAGCCTAGCGCTCTACCACTTGAGCCACAGCACCACTTCCTTATTCCATATTGTAAGTCAGTTTTTCCCACATGGGTGACTGCGCTCCCCTCCGCTCCCCAGACACTCTTGCCAGCATGTGCAGGCACGGTGAATGTTTCAACCGTGAGTTGAAGGGGCAGAAAAAGTACACTAAAAACATCTCCTATGATGAGAGAGGCTCAGGATGTTCTGAAACACCCAATGCACAAAGAAGCCCTTCAGACAGATTTACCTGAGCTAAAATGTCAATAGTGCTAAGGCTGGAAAATCTCCTTTTCAGTAATAAAATGTATGCATTGTAGCACAACCACCTGAGTGCACTGCTCAGAAAACATCAGCATAAAATTTGGAAGGGCTATGTATTTTCTATAGTTCTGATAGGTAATTTTTTTCATCACTTTTGTAAAGGGTTCACTGGTATTTTACTTGGGCCTATCAATGTACTGTGCTGATGGTCAAGACTGTGTGCTTCTAAAAAAACTTAAATAAAATTATCTCAGAAAGCAACACATTTAATTATCACTGATTTATTTTTTTATTTCTTTTGCTATGCTCCCCAGGAAGCCCTATGCTCCTACTAAGTGCTGGCATTAGAGGCTTGTACTACCATAGTCAGCTCCAATTTACTTTAAAAAAAACTCTATAAAAGTCCTCCAAATTCCTACCAGTTTACTTTCTCCATTCTCTGAGCATATCTTACCATCCTTCTTCTTTTGAGCCAATATGGTCACTTCTTCACCTTTTGGGAGGTCAAGGAGGAAAAGAACAGCTTCTTCTCGTATGATATTGGTGAAATCTACATTGTTTACCTATTAAAGTAAGAGTCCATACATGAACCTTGACTGCTTTAAGAATGTAAGTACATTTCAGAGTCTACCTAGTTGAAAATATTACACTTTTAAAAGGAAAAAAAAACTTAGTTTTTGGGGTTTTTTTTTGCAAGTCATGGGGCCTCAACTCAGGGTCTGTGGACTGTCTCTGAGCTTCTTTTGCTCAAAGCTAGTACTCTACCACTTGAGCCACCGCATCACTTCCAGCTTCTTTTATTTATGTGGTACTACAGAATCAAATCCAGGGTTTCATGCATGGTAGGCAAGCATTCTACCATTAAGCCACATTCCCAGGCCCCCAAAAACTTATTTTGTTTTGGAGAAAATAAATAAGCTTTAATTTTAAATAAGCAGAAACCAAGTAAATAAAGATGTGAATTTAGTGACAATGTATCCTGAACTAAAGATCATCTATTGTAAAATTTAACTAATTTGGACCAAAAAGGACAACTTTTATTATTGTGAAATCTCTTGGTTTCAAATCTTATTAATTCTATGAATTTCCAACATAGCCCTACTTTTTACTAGTTGCTACAAAAGAAATCAAAAGAAACAAGGATGTGAAAATGATAGAATGCATTGTAGTGATCCTGTAACAGCAACTCTGTAAGTAGACAACTCACTATTTACTTGCAATTAATTTACTTGTATCATAAATTCCAAGGTACCAAAATGAAATCTCTCAAAATGTCACCATGGGGTAGGGGATGGAGGGTTAGTCCTTCTTTCTGCCTTTTGGAAATTTCCCACATTAAAAAGAAAAAATCAAAAGCCAAACAACTCACTTTTATAGGAACTTATTGATTTTCACTTTTACTAGTACTAGACTTTTAGTGGGTTTTGAACTAGGGCCCTGGTGCCTCCCGACTTGAGCAACGCCTCCAGCCCTTACAACACAGATAGTGAATATAAGGAAGAACAGTCTTCAAGAAGGATATATAAAATGATGTATGATGACAGCTGAGGTTGTACTCATCAATGATGACAGTGGTTAAGATGAAACCTATGACCAGAGTGACTGGAAGGAAATAAGGAAAGGGATTCAACCATCCCTTGAATAAGTTAAATAACAAAGCAGAGAAACAGGACAGTGGACAACAGATGAAGAACAAGAGAGGACGAAGGAAGAGAAGGAACGAAGGTGTGGGTTTCTAGAGTAGACAGGAGACTGAATTCATACAGGCAGGAGGTCCTGTGAAAGCAGACAAACCAGAACAGAGGCAGCAGCGACACTTTGAGGTAGCAAAATAGAGAGAATGAGGGAATTCTCATGACTGACTTGATCTTTTAATTAAAATGGGATACAGTTGATCTACAGAAATCAAATGGAGATTTGGATATTCTAAAATGAGACGTGAGAGGCAGATAAAAATAGTATCATTGCTAGAAAACCCTGTTCATGGTAAAATGAAGTAAGGAGGAACAGAGTTCCCTTGGACAGGGAAAAAACGGGAAAAGGAAAGGCATCATTGAGAGACCCCTATCTAGCCCAGGCTTCCCAGGCTTTTTTGAGTGATCCAGCTTCTTGTGAAGTGTGCAGCTACAGAGCCAGGGTGGTTTCATATGTGCATGTGTTAAGTGTCCCCACTTTGTATCTGAGCCATTATCTGGGGTAAAGAAAGTTCCAGAGGTTGTGTAGCAACTACTACAAAGATCACTCCCATGGAGGAAGAATGCCTCATGTTGCTATCTGGCAAGCTGAGATTTGTGGCATCTTGCCAGTCTGTATGTTGAACTGAACATTAAAAAAAATCTCAGTACAACTTGTTGCTTGTACGTTCTAACATCATACCATACAGTAACACAACATGGCAGTGAATAAGAGCAAATATAAGACTGAGAAGTGACCTGTCTAATACAAGTCAGACCTGATACTCTGTCTGAAAGCTTAACTTGTTCAAGAGCCTGAACAACTAGATTTGGTGTGGTCTGGAGTCATCTTCTAGAGATCCATGTGAATTTGATATACTGACATACCCTGAGGATTTGATCGCCTTCTTCTAAGCCTTCTTTCGCTGCAGGACTATCTTCTAGAACACCAGCTACAAATATCCCAACATCATTGCCACCAGCTAGCCGCAAACCCACACTATCTCCTTTTCTGAATTTTACCAATTTCATGCTGGGCCTGTAAAAACAGACATTTCATTTGAAACAATTAGTAGAAACTTGAAAAGTTTCAGCAAGCTGCTATAGTAAAAACTATATTCAGAATAAAACATTCTACATACTAATTAATCAAATAAAACAGCATTATAACTATAATTAACAGCACTGTTAACTTCTGAAAAACAAAGTGTTAGAATTATTTAAATTTGACATGGAAGCACTGCTTTATGTAACTCAATTGATAATTTTTTTAATAAAACAGTACTTTCTCAACTCTCAAGTAAGATTCCTGGACATGACATGTATGTATGAAGCATTCCCAGTGGTTTTAATAAAGCTTTCATTTTTTTCCCTATAACAATTCATGCCAGCACAAAAAGTGTCATCTTATAGAAGCAGACACTGCGGCACAAAAGTAGCTTGTTCTACTACTACTGGAAACTCAGAGCCAGGCCCCGATGCACTATAATCTCTCTTCCTTTGACAGCGGTTTTCAACTTTGCAGCTGGCAGGCTCCTGGCAGGTCACAGGTAGTTCACTTACATTGGAATACTCTGAATTTTAAAATAGGTATCTTACAATCACTCGGAAATATCTAATCCCTGCTTCATCCTTGTTAGAAAGAGAATTGAAAAACTAGACACATGCAGAGTCCCTCTAAAGTAGTGCTGAAACTCGGTGACATCCTCAAACACTAAAAAGATGTCTTAGAAGACATTGGTTAAGCAAAAATATTTTAATTACAAATTACCCTTTACATTTCCCTTCTGTACACTCCTGACCAAAAAGGCTCATCATTCCAAACATAAGGTATTTTTTAAAGTCTTTTTTCCCTTAAATTACAACTACTCAAATTACTAAACCAAACAACTAAAAAAAAAGTTCTGAAATTGAGAAATATTTATTTATATATTTGCCTATTTGTTTAATGCTAGGGCACACAAAATGTTTGTGGAAATTATGATGTTTGAATAGAAAACATTTTATACTAACCTAAAATTTAGATAGGAGAGAATAAGAAATCATCCAAAAAAATCCCTTTCTCTATAATCTGACCCTAACATAAAAAACTGCTAAATAAGAGAAAGCCCTTAGAATATTTTTAGATGACCTGATATTTTTTAAAGTATATGCAATACTACTTTTATTCTAATTAAATTCTCCCTCTGAAAAATGTTTACTAATAGACAAAGAGGACAGTACAATTTGAAAGCTACAATACCGAAGAATGCCATCTTCATGGGTTGAATTAGGCAGGACACCATCAGCAGGACTGACAGGTAAATCCACATCTGGTTGTCCAACTTGGGCATATACAGGCTTTGGTTCTAAGTGAAAGGAAATTTAAACCATACAGGAATCATTTAATAAAAACAATACTAGAAACTAGTGAAAACCAAATACAATTATACAAACACAAGTATGATTCATCAGCAAAAAAAGAGATAAGGAGAATATATAGCAGAGGACACAGAGTACTTGTCACAGTTATAAATTCTGCAGTCTTTGTTAATAGTACGCATGTCATAGGGTCCCATGTGCTTCCCATAGCTCCAAGCTATTCGGATCTGAAAACTCGATGTTCTCCACAAAAGGAAAATAGAGTAAGACAGAATCCGAACTTTTCTTTGATAAGACTGTTAATGTAAGCAATGTGCACTGGCTCACATCTATAATCCAAATGACTTGGGAGGCTGGGATTAGGAAGATTGTGGTTTGAGGCCAGTCTGGGCAAAAAGTTCACAAGACCTCAACTGAACTGATGCAAAAGTTGGGTGCAATTGTGCTGTTATTCTAGTTATGTGGAAAGCACAACAGGAGGAAAGTGGTGAGGACAGTCCCAGCCAAAAGTGAGACCCAATAAGAAAAATAACAAAAGTAAAGACCAGAGAGCTAGCGTGGCTCAAGTGGTAGAGCACCTATCAAATGTGAAGCTCTGAGGTTCAAATCTGGTACCACCAAAACCAGAAACTAACAATGTAGCCATTATTCTGCATCATAATAAATTTGTTTTTAGGAATCCATATTTCTTCTACTGACCAAGCAGAGCAAGACAGGTAAGAGAGAAGGAAGTGTGACACATTAGAAACAGTCTCTAGGCCTTTGGGGCAACTGATTTTAGACCTTGGCAAATTCTTAAGAGCCTCCAAATAGAGTTTACAAAGTATACATCATAAAATTTTTATAAAAACAGTACTAATCAGTAAAACTTTTTAAATTTTTTAAGCCAACTTAACATTTCTCCTTTTCTTTTTGGAATGCTAGGTATTGAACACAGGGCCTGTGTCTGCTAGGCAAGTGTTCTACTGATTCCAGTCCTCTAAAAATTAGTTTGTCTTTATTAAGGATAATCAGTACAGAAAAGGAGCCTTACTCCAGGTGGCTGTTCACCAAATATTTTCTGTTAGAAAAAAATAAGAGCATTCATGGAAGGTTACTGATAAGTAGCCTTCTATCGATAAGGAAAACATTCAAAGTTTATATATGCAAAAAAATGTACATATGGGTAGTACTATTTGCATCTTTGAAATCTTTGAGTTCTGATAATTACTAGAGCTTGATTACAAACATTTCTGCACTTGGTATTTTGTTACGCTTACCTGGTAGAGTAGGTGTTTGCTTTTCGTTTCTTTCAACTGTAACTTCTTCCACTGCTTTGGGTGTGTGATCATTTACATGCTTTACTGGAGTTGAAACAGCTCCAGGTTTAGGAATTCTCTCCTCTTCTCTGCTCCGGAGACTACATAGTATTAAAATAGAAAACAAAAAAGCTTAAAGAGATTCTGAAAAGTCCCTTGTGCAAGAACAGGGCAGAAGAAGGGAAGACAACTTCAATATGGACCAGTTCTGACAAAATATTGTAAAATTTGTTAATTGCTTAGCAATTAGAAGTAGAATCGTTTAAGAACAAAACTATGTAAGCAGGTTAAGTATCTATATAACAAAAACGAAATGGAAAAATACAGTCATAGTAGCAAAGTTTATTATGGACCTGGCATTGGAAAAATTATTGTTCCTCTCTGTGCATTCCCATTAGCTACCAAAAGATGGAGGTATCATTCAATAATACATGAGATTGCAGAGTAGCCTTATTCAACACAGGTACACGGTGAGCAGTTAACATTACTTAAAATTTTCTTGTACCCATGTTAAGATGAGAAGGAATCAATAAATTTTAATCTACCATATCTAAATTATTTCATATTGTAGTCAATATAAATAACTAATGAAGTTACATTCTTTTGTTCTGTCCTCAAAATCTAATGCCATCTCAATTAGAATCCACCTCAATTTGAACTTAAAAAAATTTATTAAGGTGTTATACAGAGGAGTTACCATTTCATAAATTAGGTAATTACATTTTTTTTTGACAACATCACATCTTCCTTTGCTCCTTCCCAGGTTTTCCCTCCCTGTTTTCCCCTCCCACTAGTTGTAGAATTCACTTCCAACGGTGTCTAATGAGTACCACTGCTACACTTGTTCACCCTGTCTCTCCATTTCTGTGTCCACCTCTTACAGATTCAATTTGGATTCTTAAATGCTCAAATGTCACACGTGACTAGTGGCTATGTTGTTAAGCAATGCAGATCTGTAGCTACAGTATAGAACAAAATAACTCGTTTTTCCAAAACATTACAAATGGTTTTTTGAAATGAAAAACAATTTTGAGCCCAGTCTTTAAAAAAAAAAGGCATGAAAAAATTCTTCCTGTATGCACACTAGCAGCTCAGTTAAAACGGTGAAGTATTACATTGTGATCATTGTGTTGAAATGGTTACATTATCTGCCAAGTGTCTCTCTACCCATAATTCTGTGAAAATGTCACCTAAAACCCAAGGTAAAAGTTAGGGTTGTCCTCCCAAGCCAAGAGGACATACAATGTGCATAATTTAAATGATGAAGTGAAATTTTTACATTTCTATGTCTTTAGTGGATGTTGAGCAATGTTATGGACAAAGGGCTAAAATCAGATGAGAACTAATTAATTAGTAATTAAATCTGAAATTCACCAATCAAAAAATGAAAAATTTCCACAGGTGAAATGATTAAAAAAAAAAAAGTGTTCAAATGATATATTAGAATGTTTCAGCAATGCCTTTTGACCTACTGGGTATGCTAAATATAGGTTCCAGAGGCAACTAAGCAATATTGACAGTAACTAAAATAAAATGCTTACAGTTCTCTAATAATTATTTCTCAAAGAAAACAATTATGAATGGTAATAGAAGATATATAAGAAAACAATCTTTTAAAGCCAAGAGTTTTAAAGACTTCTGCTATAGGTCTTTCTCTTAAGTCTCCTATTTAAGCACATGTATCATATATCTTCTGTGCATACGTATTAGAACTTACTCCTGAACAACTCTGCCATAATTAAGTGAACTCTACAGTAAGGAGTCTTTGATCCCAATTATCTTAACATGACTCAACACCTGTATTTTGGATGGAAATGTCTCACTCAAACATTTAATCTTCCTGGTAACACTGACATAGCTGCATTCCAGATTTAGAAGCCCATTTTGAAACTAACTTACCACTATTATTAACTACCATAATGTAATTAATATATGCTCTGCCTATTTTACTTCTGGTGGCAACTCTGGGACTAGGAACCAGGGAGTCTGGCTCAAAGCCCAAATAAAACTCTGCACTTTATTACCTCTAACACAATGGAAAAGATGCTATTTATCATTCTTAGTAGGCAATAACAGATTCTAAAATACACAAAACAACTCAGAAGCCTAAGGTGTGCCAGGCGCCAGTGGCTCATACCTGGAAAAGCAGCTACCTAGGAGGCTGAGATCTGGAAGACCAAGATTTAAAGCCAACCAAGGCAGAAAGGTCTGCTAGGCTTCTTCTCCAAAATAACCAGCAACCCTCCAGGTTCTATAACTTTTATTTTTATTTTATTTTTATTTTTTTTTGTCGGTCGTGGGGCTTGAACTCTGGGCCTGGGCGCTGTCCCTCAGCTCTTCAGCTCAAGGCGAGCGCTCTACCACTTGAGCTACAGCGCCACTTCCGGTTTTTTTCCTGGTCGTTTATTGGAGATAGGAGTCTCACAGTCTTTCCTGCCCGGGCTGGCTTTGAACCGCGATCCTCAGATCTCAGCCTCCTGAGTAGCTAGGATTACAGGCGTGAGCCACCAGCGCCCGGCATAACTTTTATTTTCTAAACCTTCATGAGTATCCTTGAATAAAATCCACACGTTCAACAAAAAACAAAACAAACAAACAAAAAAAACCAGCAAAAGCCCAGTTGGGGGTATGGCTCAACTGGTAAAGAGCCAGCTGAGAATACAACATTTTGAATTCAAATCCTGGTACCAGCAAAAGAAATTAAAGAACAAAATTAATATATAAGGTGTACATGTGGTATGCATATATACTGTACAAAGATAACCATATCAAGTACCAAGCAAATAGAAGCATTTTATTCTAAATGATAGGGTATGATTACCTGCCACTGCTGGGCTGCTGGGGAGAGTGTCTGGAATGATCAGAGGGCTCTGATCGCTGGTCAGGAGAGCGTGACCGGCTACGGCGAGGAGGTCTGTCATGTGAGCGACCAGAATGATCGGATGCTAGTGACTGAATTTCTGAAATGTCTGTTAAATAAAAAGATGTTATTTTCTCGTGAAATCATTAAGGAATACCAGAGACATTACACATAGCTACTAAGCATAATTTCATGAAAGATGACAGATTTAAGCATTGTTTTCATCAGCCAGTAATCAAGTCAACAGTTGTGAGCTGCCTTGAACTTGTCAGGCAAGCATGCTACCACTTAAGCCATACCTCCAGCCCTGCATGCTTTCATTACTTTTCAGACAGAGCCTCACACTTTT
Source organism: Dipodomys merriami (assembly GCF_024711535.1). NCBI lineage: Eukaryota > Metazoa > Chordata > Mammalia > Rodentia > Heteromyidae > Dipodomys > Dipodomys merriami. Next base: position 10,181,987 of record NW_027204826.1, read on the forward strand.
TACCCAAGTAGCCCATCCTTATACCTATACTTCCCAGGTAGGTGAATTACAGGCATGTACTACCACACTTGGATACAGTCTAACTAATCTTTCTGCCCAAACACATCTCAAATCACAATCCTCTTATCCCCTCTTACTTATCTCTACTTCTGGCTGTCTAAAAGTTTTTATATTTTGAAAATGTCTATCTTTCACTCTGACATGTCAAATCTTTCTAGTACTTTAAGAAATAAATTGTGGGAACCTCTCAACAGACTCATACTCACCGTCTCTCTCAGAGGCATTAGCAGAATGAATACTGTCAGAAAGATCAGGGACGTTCAATAGGGTAGCCCGGTCATCTCTCTGAACTACCATTTTTAACTTGCCCTTAGACCTTTCTATCAATGTCTTTGCATCTGTCAATGACATATTTTCTGTCACAGTACCATTTATCTGCAAAAGGAAAGAAACTAAGTTGAAAGGTAAATGACAAAGTATAAATGATAGCCCTCTGATCTGTTATACACAGGAATAGCCCAACTATTTCCTGGTTCACAAGAACCAGCAGATTCCCTTTATACTTCTTCCTAAATCACCAAAGTAGTCTACTTTCCTGAAATAGTAAAATCTTTACTATACTGTGTTCTGTCAGATAAAACCAAATTAGTAACTCCAAAACTCCTCCCTTAAAGCTTGTCCCATTCTACTGCTTGTTAGCAAGCTAATAAAATATTTAAAACTACCTAGAAAAGTTGTCGAAGATATTTAATATGTAGTATGTAAGGACAGGCCTATTTACCTACAAAGTGGCTGCTACTGATGCATGATTTATATTTGCAGCAATTCATATCTCAGAATAACTCCACACCCCTAAAGTATCACTGTTGACATGTAATAATGGATAAAGGTAATTTAGTAATTTAGGCACCTATGCCCCAAACAATCAGTTTTACTTCTCTGGCCAAACCGCTTCAAACATAAGTGGAGGTTATATGTTAATTCTAGAATGTGTTTTCTATTTCAGTTCATTATAATGAAGCATATGACTATACCTTCAATACAACATCGCCTTCTTGGATATTGCCATCTCTCGCTGCCAAACTGTCTTGTGAAATTTCCTTTACAAATATATGGCTGGCCAATCGAAGACCATATTCTGAAATAACATATTCAAATGTCTTCAGTGAAAAATTCCAAGATATTTAAGTAGATTGTGAAGTGTAATACTAATAATTATTGTATAAAGGTTTAAAGCACAAAGATGTAAAAATATTTTTAGCCACCTTAAAAATAAAACACTTCATTTAATCATCAAAAAGCATAAAATGCCAATATGAAAGCAGAATGTTAGTGTTCTACTGAAAGAGAAAGCCCTGAAGAGAAAATCATTCCTTTCTCACCATGTACTGACACACTAGCTTCTCTGAATGTTACAAGAATACCATGTTAAAATAGTAAACTACTTGCTGTTTGAAAGACTTTGGAAAGTTTTGTGATTTTACTGTTGTCAAACATGTACTTCTGGCTCCCAGACCAAAAGTATTTTTGATCCTCCCTGACATGGGAAACGCACTCAGAGCACTGGTACACACTGCAGTGTACTACTGCGATGCTTACCACCAGCCAGGCAGATGTGAGCGAAGGGTAAAATGCTGATTCTGTTTCCTTTATGCAACCAACAAAGAATTCAAGAGGGAGGCAATGCTAATTGTACCTGTGCTGAGGGAATGGTGAGAATTAAGAAAGTTACACTGTCCAGAGAACTTCCCTAGTTCTCTCACAACTATGGAAAACACATTTTTTAAAAATCAAGACCAAAGTTGGTTGTGATAAAGGATATACAGAATCTCAGCACTCAGGAGACTGAGGCAGGAGAATTCCAAGTTAGAGGTCAGCCTGGGCTACATAGCAAGACTCTCTCTCAAACAAAACAGAAGAGAACAAAAGAAGGCCAACAACTACAACCACCAGTATGTTATCAACAGGAAATAAAAGCATGCTTTTAGTTTTGTAAGGAGAGAAAGAACTCAAGTCTCACTGCATTTTAAAAAACAACAACAAAACAAAAAAATCCCCTAAAAAACCAGAAGAGATTGTTTTTAATCTGAGATAGGTTAACATGCTTGCTTCTCAAGCATCTCAAAATTCTATCATAGTTACAGTTTAACTTAAAGTAAATAGGCAGCACTCATGAACGGGACAGACTTTGAGTAAATCTAAGCAGGGAATCCTGTGTCCTTTGGAAATGCTCTCTATATTGGAAGAACGTAGGATTAAAAGACTGTTTTTATTTAAGATTAAAAGCTTACAAATGACCACTGCACAGATGGGCTCAAATATTCTCATGCATTTATTCATTCATTCCAAGCATTTCCTTGGGTATATAATAACTATACACCAGGCATTATGAATAAAGCTGCAGATGAGAAAAATCCCTGCACTCTGACAAACTAGTAGAGGGAAAATGTTATGGCAATTCTAAGTACAACAAGAGTTGAAATAATGGGAATACAAGGATCTACATCTATAGGTTGTCAGACAAAGCCTCCTTGAGAAGAAAAACAAAACACTAAAGCTAAAGCCTAATAAATACTAAAATGAAACCTGAAAAGTGTCTTTGTATGTAGAAGGCTGAAGATGTTGACAGACTGTTCAAAACAAATGCACCAGAAAGTATGAAAGAAAGCATGTATGAAGAGGTCTAAGTCCAGTGTGGCTGGCAATGAAAATAAAGAGAAAGGGACCAAAAAAAAAAAAAAGAAAAAACTTGAGTGAAGAGTTTTACAGAACCCACTGAAAGCTATCCAGAAACCAGTCATGATCAGAGTCCACTTAAAACATGGTGGCAGCTTGGGAAAAGGAAGTAGCAGAAGGGAAAGAAAGAAGGGGGTGGCATTTAGAAAGTTAGGCTCTATTACTATGCACAGGAAGAGATGTCAGGAACTACTATGTCATCTGTGCCTGGCTGGAGACACAGGGGAGAATGAAATGTATTTCTTTGAATACTTCATTATAAATGGAAAACCCGGCATTTTATATGCGATGTGTTGAGTTTGAGAGGTCCTGAAGGGACATTTCAATGAATATGCATGATAGCACAGATCCAGGCCAGACAAGTACTGCCAACATCAGCAGTGACCTGAGGTAACAAGACCAAATTGTCTAAAGACATCATATTCAGTACTAGGAGACATTCTGAGACAGAAACCTCCAGAGTGGAAGTGACACCATGGCTCCAAATGGTAAGCACTAGCCTTGAGTAAGAGTTCAGGGACAGTACACCCAGGCCCTAAGTTCAAGCCCCCACAATGGGTTTGAAGCAGGGAGGGGCACTGGAGGGAGGAACCCTACAGAGAAAGAGTAACATGAGAATGAGCTTGCAAAGCATACCTGGAAAGGGAAGTGAGGGACCCAGAAGGATATAATAATACATATAATAATAATAATATATAATAATACAGACATGGAAGGAAAACATTATTTTAAAAGTTGGGAGTGGTTAAATATGAGAAATTTACAAAAAAAGTAACAGTAACATGGAAAGTGAATGTCTCTACTAGTGTTAGTGTAGGGACAGGAAGACACCAGGCCAGCAGAATTTAAAGAGTGAGCAGTGAGTAAAGTAAAAACAGCTCACGTACACAGTTCACGGGAAGTCTTCTTAGGAAGGAGAGAAGCTACAGGTGTGTGAGTGAGCCTTCACAGTACTCTGAATTCATCTTTTCAATCAAAAATGATCAGTCATGCATTAAAAAGTTAAATTTGATGAGTGAGAAAAATAGCAGGGCCAGTTTAAAAATGTTGAAGTACTATATATATATATTCCTCCTCCACCCTAAGTCCTGGGGCTTGAACTCAGGGCCTGGGCCCTGTCCCTGGGTCTCTTTGTGCTCGAGGCTATTGCTCTACCACTTGAGCCACAGCATCACATGAAGTATTGTATTTTGGAGAAAAGCACATAATGAATTAGCTCCTTCTCTTCAATCCCTCCATTTAGAAAACGGCCTACCCCACTCCACTGTCCACACAACTATAAAAACACTGAACTGTACTTTGGTGAGGTATAACATTGCATTAGCAAACTTTCTGGGTTATTTTGGTCGTGGGGCTTGAACTCTGGGCCTGGGCGCTGTCCTGCGCTCTTCAGCTCAAGGCAAGTGCTCTACTGCTTGAGTCACAGGGCCACTTCCGGTTTTTTAGTGGTTTATTGGAGATAAGAGTCTCACGGACTTTCCTGCCAGGGCTGGCTTTGAACCGCAATCCTCAGATCTCAGGATTACAGGTGGGCCACCTTCACCGGGCTCCGCATTAGCATACTTTGTATATAGTTCTTCACAACAAATGCAAACCAACCATTAAACAATTAATTTGAAGTATGATTTAAGACAAGAAAATGGGAAATCCTTGAAGCTTGCCATAAAAGGATTTAAGGCAAAGAAAACAAAGACATGAAAAGAGGGCACTGTTACTTCCCATTGAAATTAAATTAAAATTAGTCCTAGAATCGTCATGTGAAAAGAGTAATAAAAGAGTTAATAGAGAATACCTTCATTTTTTCGGGATTTCACCAATGTGACTTTGGTGGGTTTGGCGGGCTGACTGGAGGCCACTGATCGTCTGTCTGATCGTGGAGACAAACTCCTCTCTCTACTTGCACTCCTATCTCTTGCCCAACTCTTCTCACTCCTCCTGTTACCCACGGCACCTCGGCTACTTCGTGGGTCATGCACTTCCTCCTCCTCATAACTATCTTCTTCATTATCAGATACTGGCTCTGGTTCAGGACGACTTACGGGTATCTGAACTTTCTTCTTTCTTCGAATAGTCTACAAATATAATGATAATAAAGATTAAAAAAGTGGTTTTCATTCATGTACTTTCTGTTCCTAAAAGAGAAAGACAGAATACAAGTAATTACAAGCAATACAAAGAATACATTTCCTGCTTCCTGAAAAACAGATGTGGTTAAGCAACCAATCAGAAATAACAGGCTTAAAAAGTCTTTACTTTATTCAGTATTAATGAACACAGCTTTCAATGTATTATTACTGGTTGTGGAAATAAAGTACAGGCACTGGGCTGGGAAGGTGGCTCAATGGTAGAGCGCTTGCCCTGCATGCATGAGGCCCTGGGTTCGATTCTTCAGCACCACATAAGCAAAAAGAAAAAAGCTGGAAGTGGCACTGTGGCTCAAGTGGTAGAGCGCTAGCCTTGAGCTGAAGAGCTGAAGCTCGCTGAGGGACAGCGCCCAGGCCCAGAGTTCAGGCCCCATGACCTGACCCCCCAAAAAATAAGTACAGGCACTATATGCAGATACTGTGGATGCTATGCTACACAAAGCAACTGAGCCCAATTTGATTCCTTAAATCAAAGGCCCAAATTTGTCCTTGCAGACTTCTAAGTGATACATTTATTTATCACAAAGTGATAATTACTTCAGTTATAGTTCCCCATCTGCTTTCCATCTCTGCACTGCTCCAATTTATAACTTCTGGCTCCTTCTTCTTTCCTCAATGTTCTTTCCCCATTCACTTACTTCTTTCACATTCAGTAAACTCAATCTTTTGGCTGAGGCACCCCACAGTCCCTGGACTTCGCTTTGCCTTCTCATATTGGCACATATGGGACTCCTCAGCGATCTGCAAGAACTTCTTGTAACACCTCTTCACTTTCGACACAGCTGCTTACTGAAGTTGTTGGTTTTCTGGGTTTTTTTGTTGGTCATGGGGCTTGAACTCTGGGCCTGGGCGCTGTCCCTGAGCTCTTCAGCTCAAGGCGAGTGCTCTACCCCTTGAGCCACAGCACCACTTCCGGTTTTCTGAGTGGTTTATTGGAGACAAGGGTCTCACAGAGTTTCTTGCCCAGGCTGGCTTTGAACCTCAATCCTCAGATCTCAACCTCCCAAGTAGCTAGGATTACAGGTGCCCAGTTCTACTGAAGTTGTTGACTCTCTTATTTTCAACTCTCCTCTACTCTCACAGTTCACTTGATCTCTCCTAGTTTCATTAGCCTTCCTCCCAAGTTTACATGGACCTCACAGCCACATTTAAATGACTTTCTACTGCTTCCACCCTCTCCTGCCATGACAAACACCAGCCCACTACTACCTTGGATGGCTGTATTTCTGATGGGGCCTCTATAAAGTCTTTTTTCCAAGCACAATTCTCGTCATGGTTCAGCAATGCCTTCATGTGTATCTTGCTGCCTCTTGATGGAATTTGCTAATACAGGTATTTCAAAACTCTTCACCAAGGTCTCAATCCCACTTCATTCCATTCTTCCACTTCTAAACTGTTTCAGTTTCTTCCACTTGGTACTTTCTTCTGTCCTTGAAGACCAAGTAGGTCTTCTATGTGCATGAACAAAACCCTTTATTTGAGCTCATTCTTATCCCTATACACTCTAAGACATTAGTTACCATCCTCTCAGTTACTTGAATTCTCATTTCTCTGCCTTTTTACCTCATAGTAAACATTCTGTGCCTGTCTTGCTACTCGTCTCCAAGTTATCATCTTTTCTCTTGTCTTCATGGCAATGCTGTTGCTTCCTGCTACTACCAAGTGTGTTTAAATTGGGCTTTTCTGACAAAGCAATGTTGAAGCTGAAGGACAGGCAGCAGCAAGAGAGGCCGCCATGTGAAAAGAACAAAAACTAATGCCTTCCTCAGAGGAAGCAGCAGCTCCACACCCTTGGCCAAGGCCCCACTAGTAATATTTTGCAATTCGTAATATTTTCTGCTTTGAAATCTCACCTCTACTTTAATCTCCAATGTATTATTCTGAAAGTAGTATTGTGTATTAGGATACGAATGTTCAGATCCTTCCTAGTACCAGCTGATCACCCCTGCAAGAGAGCCACCTCTATACATTTCTATTGCACCTCAGGTGACAGGCATCATAGTTTTAAGTGTGTACACCCATCTAACTAAGATTCTAGTTCCTGAAAGAGTTCCCTTCCATGAACTCAACTAGTACATATATTGAAATATTTGCACCCAGTAGGTAGATGCTTAACCTATTAAAAAATATTTAATCTTGTTAGGATTCTCCACTGATGATTAACTGTCATAATCTCACCTGAATGGAATTTAGAAGATTTGATAACAATGCTTCAAATTGTATAAAAATTTTATAATACAAATTTTTGAGGAAAAAAAATCTGCTCCAAAAGTTTAACTGAATTAATGATTAAAATATAAATTAGAATGAAATTGCATAAGTACTAGAATAAAATACAAGAGTCTTTTATAATTTTGGTAAGATAAAGCTTTTATAAGAAAGATACCAAACAATCTAATAAAGTTAAAGCCAGACAGACATGGCAGCATAAAAATCAAATGTTTCACCAGACACCTATGGCTCACCTGTAATCCTAGCTACTCAGGAGGCTAAGATCTGAGGATCACAGTTCAAAGCCATCTCAGGGAGGGCAGGAAGGGCCATGAGACTCTTATCTCCAACTAACCACCAGAAAAACAGAAGTGGCGCTGTAGCTCAAAGTGGTAGAGTACTAGCTTTGAGCTAAAAAGCTGGGGAACAGCACCCAGGCCCTGTGTTCAAGCCCCACAATTGAGGCGGGGGTGTGGGGGGGGTGTGGGGAGGAGGGGAATTGAATATTGTTTCCACATTGAAAACAATATTATATAAAAGCAAACAGAAACCACTGTAAACAAGTTACAAATGCCAGAAGGAAAAACAACACATACAACATATGTGACAGAAGACTCACGATTTTAACACATAAAACACTTCTACGTCACTGTATGAATGCAAGGGACAAAAAAGCAAAAAAAGAAGGGGAAAAGGAAGAAATATAAAGGGCATCAGTATCCTGTGAGAGGTTCAAAACCACTTCTTGGGTACTTCACTTGAAATGCTGGTAGTGTATCAGTTTGACCAAGAGTCAAAATGATGAAAAAAACTCCCACTATCCGATGAGTTTTCTGAGGGACAACACTACATCAGTCATTCATGCTCCTAACTCTGAGAAGCCACCCTTAGGGAACTTACTACTTCAAGAAAGTGAACAAGGAAGTAGGACCATAATAATGCTCGCCATAGAATTGTATTTTTCAGTTCTGTGGAAAGGAGGTAGTGAAGATGCCTATCAGCAAACAGACTGGGTAAGCACATGTATACTACAGGGAAATGCTGCCCAACCCTGAGGAATCTGCATTGCAGGGTTCACAAAGGAGACCAGAGACAAAGTGCCTTCCTTTCATTGTTCTGATTTCTTGTCCATTGTGTTTTAAACATTATTTCTACCTTCCTTTCATATGTAGTTAATGAAATATATTTATGATAGTGATGTTATCATAATTGTAATATTTCAGTTAAACATAAAAACTAGTAATTGAGTGTAATCCCCAAAGAGCTGTTCATTTACGGAAAGATAATCATATACATGAGCCATCACCTTAAAATAACACAAGCACACAGAGCAGAAGAGATTTGATTGGGGAATGGGAGCTAGTTATTTGGAAATGCACATTTGGAAATGCACCTTTCCTACCAAGGTTCTGACTGTGTGAGAAGGGGGGAGGTTCCTAATGGACCAACCAGGACAGATAACTGGCCACTCACTCTGCCTCTCCCTTCTGCTCCACACACTAAGCTTCAGAGCAGGATGCTCTTTAGTCCTTCAGAAGTAGGACAACACAAGTGCGTAACAAAGTGAGTGAGCGGTCCCTATGCTCCTAGGTGTTTAAATGAGACTTCTAAATTCAATTTGCCAAGTTTTAACTGTGACCTGAGTATGCTTATGCAGGGTTTATGGAATTCTTTTTCCCTTACTTAGTAAGAGTAGCTTTTTTAGAGAAATGCAAAACAGAATAAAGATTCTAGCCATTAAGACAGTAACAAAATGCACCTGGACAAATCATCAAAGAAAAACTTAAGATTTTCTCTCTTTTCAAAGCAGGAGGTCAGGGCGGGGAGAGTGGTGGAGTGCTTGCCCAGCATGCATGAGAGTCCTGGGTTCAATGCCTCAGTACCACATAAACAAACAAAATCAAAGCAGGAGGTGATGTGGGTTTAGAGAACAATGTAAAACTTTCCCAGCAAATAAATCTTATTCCAGGAAATAGTACTACATACTTCAAAACTGGCTACTTGCTAGGAGTGGCCTAACAAGTACTGGGAAGAAGGAAACATTTGAGACATGAAAAACTGCCCAATCACTCCATCTTCCTTTTAACTGGGGGGGAAAAAAGATCCCCACTATCTGAACTCAGAAAATACACAAACCAGTTTCTAAGTCTTATAAATAACACTAAGCTTCTACTTTGGGAACTAGTATTTCAGATTTCATTTTCTTAGAAGAATTTCTACTAAACAAAAGATAAAATATACTTACAATTTTTGCATTTTTCCCACTTTTCCTTAGTTGCTGAACAGCAAAAGCATGTTCAACATTATCCATTGAAACTCCATTAACCATTGCAACTCGGTCATTTTCCCTAAAGAGGACAAGTCACCAAAGTAACGTGTTAGAGAAAAAAAAATAAATGTAAGTTAATGAAGCACCCCTATGAAATATTTTTATAGTATGGCCTAATCACTCCATTTGTCCCCAGAGCAATGATCAAATAGTGTTAAACTATTTTTTGTCAGAAAGTTCACAAGAACATTTAGCCAGTAGCAATTACAGGTCCATCAGCAAAATGTTTTCCCAAAGGACTGAATAGGTACCACAGTACACAAAATGATGATTGATAAGTGAAATTACACAAGGTCTGAGGATACTGTCATCAGTTATACAGTTATTATATTATCCTTTTTGTAAAAAGCCTTTTCAATCCTTCTGATTATGTCTCATTTCTTTCCTAGCCTATCTTTTGCTTCTCTTTATCTTGCAAATTTTCTTATCACAAAAAAAGGGCAAGATGGGGCAAGACTCCTAAAAGCTAGTTACATCTATCTTAACTGAGTTCTAAGTATTTGGGGTTTGTTTTCTTTTCAGTACTTGAAAATTTTATTTGAAAAATTTGCATTTGCCAGGCACCAGTGGATCATGCTTATAATCCTAGCTACTCAGGAAGCTGAGATCTGAGGATCTCTGTTCAAAGCCAGCCCGGGCAGGAAAGTCCATGAGACTCTTATCTCCAATTAACCACCAGAAAACTGGAAGTGGCACAGTGTCTCAAGCTGTGGAGCGTTCACCTTGAGCTGAAGAGTGCAGGGACAGTGCCCAAGCCCAGAGTTCAAAAGCCCAATGACTGACAAAAATATAAAATAGTTTGTATTTATATTTAAGTGATACTAACTTTCCATTAAGAGCAACAACAAACCTTCCATCTTAAGTAGGTATAAATGTATTCTGACAAAAGAAAAATTATTAAACAAGCCAAGGCAAAGATGGAGTGTGCATACAGCAAAATCATTAACAAAGCGGGCCAGTGACAGGACATAAACAATGCCGGCCACACAGGCAGGCACCTGAGAGAAATACACTTACTGCAGCTGTCCTTCTGCTGGTCCTCCTTTGAGCACATCTGAAATTACAATGGAGGTTTCCCCACTCTGAAAATGAGGATTATCTCTTCCACCAGATATTGCAATTCCAAATCCAAATCCAGGAGCCTAGAGTAGAGAAAAAGACAGATATGAAGAGCATAGTTGTTTACTGTAGCATATACTATCTGGAGAAGTTCAACTATACAAATTAAAACCTTATTCAATCTATACAAATTAAAACCTTATTCAATCTATATGATCCACCCACACTTATGCAGTCATAGTATTACCTAACCTGTAAGAATGAATGCTCAGTAGCATAATCCTTGCTACTGAGTCTGAGATTTGGGGGCATCACGGCACAAAGCCATCCTGAACACAAGTCCCTGAGACTCCATCTCCAACATCCCTATCTGGGTTAGAGGTATAAAGTGGTAGAGGACTAACTGTGAGCAATAAAGCCAACCAAGAGAACCAGGCCCTGAGTTCAGATCCTAATCCCAGCAAAAAGCTGTTATCAGATATAACATTAAAACTTGCAAATTATACAAATGGTCTTTAAGAACTAAAATAACTTGAATCATTAAACAAGAGGAGTATGTTTTTGTATTGAGTTGTACTGTATTAACATGTTGACAATCCAAACCAGATGAACATAAAAACAACTCCTCCTTTCCTAAGCTGTTTAGTCCCCAAAAGAAAAAACCATAAACAGGTCAGAGAGTCCCTGACTTCCCCTTCCAGCCCAATACTTAGTTAAGTGGCAAAGGAAAAAGGAATCAGTAACAACAAACCTTCTTCTGTAAAAAGAATAAACACCTCTGAAAATGAAAGAAATGAAAACATGTCTATACAAAGACATACATAAATATGCACAGCAGAATCATTCATAATAGCCAAAAGTAGAAACAACCCAAGTGCCAGTCAGCTGATGAAAGGAGGAGTGAAAGGTGGTATACACATGCAGTGCAGCCCAGGCAGGAAAGTTCTTGTAAGACTCATATCTCTAATTAACCAACAGACGTGCTGTGGCTCAAAGTGGTACAGTGCTAATTGAGCAAAAGAGTTCAGGGACAGCGCCCAAGCCCTGAGTTCAAGCCCCATGACCAGGATGGTGGGGTGGGGGTGTAGTTATTCCAACCCAAATATTTAATATAACATTTTTCTCCAAAATGAACATTTCAAGAAAAAAAACTGACAGTATTTGTTGCCAATAATTAAAATTTAATTTCAAAACAAAACTAAAATTCAGAAAATGTTTATCTGCTACCATGAGCTCAACAGTCTCTCAGACTTTTCTGATGGGGTTGATGTTGATTTTAAAAAAAAGTGAGATTTAAAAAATATATGTTTGGTAAAATGTAGCAACATTTAAAATATTTGCCTACCTCTAGCAACCAGACTTTCAAAAGACTAAAGCATGTTAGAAAACCATGCATGGATAACTAGTATATGTCTGAGTCAAGCAGGAAAGGTCAGATAAGTTGATGTTAGGGAAATGAACCCCAAGGTAAGTATTCAAATGTTTTTTTTTTCTTTCATGCAATTGTTTCTAACATATTTATAAGATGATTTCTATGTTGCTTTGTATGTCCCTCCCCCATGGTATAAGCCCTGCTTTCATTGTATTTGATGTTGGTATAATTTGTGGAGGGGAAGGGAAAAAACAAATTGTTTAAATAGGGATACAGGTGGACCCATTGCAACAATAAGATGTACAAGTCGTTATGTTGAAAAGCAAACTTTACAACTTTGGTGGGGGGGGGGGCAGTATCGGATGGGGGGACGTGAGGGGAGTATGGGAAGGGATGGGAAGGGGAAACAAAGAGGAGGTAACAATGCTTGTTAAGAAATGTACTCGTTATTTTGCCCATGTAATTGTAACTCCTCTGTATGGTGTTTTCAAAAAAAAAGAAAGAAAGAAAACCATGCATGGATGGATAAATACCCATGATACAAAAATAGGTGAATAGATATTCATGTAACAGTACAAAGTTTACTGATGAAGTTTTAAGACTGCACATTTCAACCGTCCTTCAAAAAGACATACTTCTCATGTTTTGGGTACAAAACCAAGCACAGCTATCCATACTCACTAGTAAGAGAAGGGCTACACAGTGATAGCTCCTTGGGCAGAGATAAGAGGATCAAGGTCTAGGGCTAGCCCAAACAACAGTAAAGCCTAGATCTCATTTAGATCTAGGTGGTACACACCTAAAATGCCTGAGACTGGTTTGAAGTTAACAGAAAAGTCTATTAAACTTCATCTCCAAATCAACCAGCAAAACATGGGGCTGGAGGCATGGCTCAAGTGTAGCACCAGCCATGAGCAAGCAAGCACAAGGCCCTGAGTTCAAGTCCAGTATAGGCAAAAGAAAAAAAATTGTTTATAAATTCTGGAAACTCATCTCATATATATGTGTATATATATATGTAATTTATAAGTATTTGTCTCTCATATTCTCATTTTCTTAACAGTGTCCTCTGAAGCACAAAAGTTTCCAAACTTAATGAGGTCCAAATTACGACTTTCTTTTGTTGCTTAGGATTCTAACATCAAAGCCAATAAACATCAAAGTCAATTTTTTAAGTAATTTTAGTTTTAGTTGTGAAATTTAGGTCTGAGTTTGTGTGTGTGTGTGTGTGTGTGTGTGTGTGTGTGTGTGTGTGCATGTGCACATTTGTGTGTGCACACATGCATATACCACTTCTGGGGCTTGAACTCAGGGTCAGAGTGCGCTCCCTTAGTTTTTCCATTCAAAGCTGGCACTGTACAACTTCAGCCATGCTGGTTAACTGGCGATCAAGAGCTCATGGGTTTTTCTGCTTAGGTTGGGCTTTCAACTGTGATCCTCGGATCTCAGACTCTTGTGTGGCTAGCATTACTGGAGTCACAGGCACCCATCTTTGTGCTGGCTATTTTTTCTTTTTTGGTCAGTCGTAGGGCTTGAACTCTGGGCTTGGGCGCTGTCCCTGCGCTCTTCAGCTCAAGGTGAGTGCTCTACCACCTGAGCCTCAGCACTACTTCCAGTTTTCTAGTGGTTTATTGGAGATAAGAGTCTCATGGTCTTTCCTGCCGGGGCTGGCTTTGAACCCTGATCCTCAGATCTCAGCCTCCTGAGTAGCTAGGATTACAGGCGTGAGCCACTGGCACCTGGCTGAGCTGGCTATTTTTCACAGAGGGTCAGGTCATGCTTCCTGTTGAAGTGCATGCTTGTTCCACCAACATGCCTATTTGAGGATTTGCCTCACGACTAAAATGATAGAGGCTCGTGCCACTACACTCAACTCTGGGGCGAGATGGGGGCTCATGAATTTTTCTGCCCAGGCTGGCCTGAAACCACAATCCTCCCAATCTCAGCCTCCCAAGTAGCTAGGATTTCAAGTGTTACGGCACCAGTGTCCAGCTTTAGGTCCGATTCATTTGAAGTTTCTTTTGTATGAGATGTAGGGTATTCAAATTCATTTTATATGTGCTTAACTGGCTGTCCCAGAACCATCAGTGAGACTTTTTCCTCACTGTTTTATATTGGCACTCGAAACCATTTTTCCTCACTGTTTTATATTGGCATTCTTAACACAGTTTAGCTCTTACTCACCCGCCCCCCCCCATGTCAGACACTTGCAGCCCATCCACAGATTATCTCCTGATTTGATTCCTTGTTTTCACTACAATTTCACCCTTCCAAACTTTAGTACAAGAATGATATTTGGGTATACCAATATTCATTTACACTATTATCTAATTCTACTTTAGCATACTAATTTTAATGTTACATAATTCTTTAGTACACTAATTTTAGAAAACTATTTTAAGACACTACTTCTACTTTAAGAATCCTACTTTAGTACTCTAATGATACTTTAGAACATGGATACTCATTTATACTGCTAGCACTGTAATGACACTTTAGTACATCAACTTTAGTACATCAATTTTACATATAATTCTACTTCAGAACACTAGTGATACTTTATTACACCTATACTCACTTATGCTGGCATATAATTCTCCCTTATAAAATGAAAAGGTGAGGCTGGGTGCTGGTAGGTCATATGTATAATCCTAACTACTCAGGAGGCTGAGAGCTGAGGATCATGGTTCAAAGCCAGCCCTGGCAGGAAAATCCGTGAAACTCTCATCTCCAGAAAACAGGAAATAGCACTGTGGCTCAAGTGGTAAAGCGCTAGCCTTGAGCTGAAGAGCTGAGGGACAGTGCCCAGGCCCAGAGTTCAAGCCTCACAATCAACGAAAGAAGAAAAAGAAAGAAAGAAAGAAAGTTTTTAAAGAAAGAGAGAGAGAAAGAGAAAAGGAGAACAAGGGAGGGAGAAAGAGAGGGAGGGAGGGAGGAGAGAGAGAGAGAGAAGGAAGGAAGGGAGGGAGGAAGAAAGGAAGGACAGAAAAGAAAGAAAGAAAGAAAGAAAGAAAGAAAGAAAGAAAGAAAGAAAGAAGGAAGGAAGGAAGGAAGGAAGGAAGGAAGGAAGAGAGAAAGAGAAAATGAAAAGGCAAAGATGAACTCATACTTGATCATTCATTTGTCAAAGGCTTAGAAGAAAGTATGCATTTTCTAAAGGATAACACGTGAAAGTACAGATGCATGGGCGGCGTTTGGTGGGCAGCAAGGGGAGCAGACCACACTTGCCAGTGTGACAGCCACTTGCTCTGGAAAGACTGAGCACTTTACGTGGATTATTTCTTATCTGAAATATGCTCAAGTTGTAAAATGAACACAATTTTATGAGTCAGTAAGAAAAATGAAGTGTGTCAACTATAAAACACTGATCACAGTTGAAATATTCTGGATACACTCAAGTTAAACAACATCTGTTTTGAAAACTCTTTCATCTTTTTAAAGCTACTTTCTGAATGTGGAGAGTGCAATGTTTACCCACCCTTCCATGTGTGGTTATCTGACGGCGCTGCCCAGACCTCTGGTGTGGCCTTGTGTGGACCACAAGTGATCTCAGAAGGAATTCAGTGTTCGAAGTACAGACAAGGGGATATAAAATGGACTAGCTTTCCGCCCTGAGGAAGTGGCAGTGCAGCATGAGACCTGGCACACCACTGCCTGAGGGAGACAGTCAGCTGTCCAAGAGCAGGGGAGAGAGACATCAGCATACATGCTAGTAATCCATGCGGGCTGGCCTGGTTTCCTCTCTAATACAAGTCTAGGGTGTCCAAGAGTGCTCGCAGACAGTTGAACACACCAAATCATCACTTAGCCTTCAAGAATGACCTGGACTTCAATGGGTTCTAGTATTCTAAGAATGTGAGAGAATGAGGCCCACATCCCTTATTCTGGACAGTAAATAGCAGGCAACATTAGAGTTCTAGTCCAGGACGTTTATTCACTCATTCCTCCTTTCATACAATTAGAGATGGAGCATTATGTAGCAATAGATTGTGTGGTATTCCAGATCATTCCCTGTACAACACGGCTTCTACTATCACGGCTGCCAAAGCTGACAACCGCTCACCCAGCAAGAACAAACAAATCTAATTCCTCTGCCAGTGTTCTGAAACAGTGGTGCCAGAGACCACGGGCTGCCATTTCAAACCCCCAATTTCTGGTGGATATGGAGAACCCTACTTATTTTTTGGACAATAACTTTTGAGAGCCACTGCTCTAGGTCAATGGTCAGCAAACTATAGCACAAAGGTCAAATCCAGACAGGTATCTACTCCTATAAATACAGTTCTATTGGAATACAGCCACATGCACTCATATGCCCACTGTTTCTGGCTGCTTTGGGATACAGCTGCAGAGTTGTGCAGCTGTGGCAGATTGTTTATAACCTGTAAAACTCAAAATATTTACTATCTGCCTTTTTATAGAAAGCATTTGCTGCCCTGCTCTAGATAGTCTAAATTTTATTCTGAAAAAAATTAGTCTCTGAGCAACTTGGAATGCTAGAGGACTATATTTGAAAGTACTGCTCTTAACCTCAGACAACAAAGTCTGGCAAACTGGTAATCTGGCAAGTCTCAATTTTATTCTGAAAAAAAAAGTCTATAATCAACTTGGAATGCCAAAGGACTGTATTTGAAAGTCTCGTTCACAACCTTGGACAACAAAGTCTGGCAAACTGGTAATCTGGTAAACGTCTCTCAGTTTCCATTGAGTCAGGCCTGGGTAGCTAATATCTGTAATCCTAGCTACTTGGGAGGCTCAGATTAAGAGGATCATAGTCCAATGTCAGTCCAGTTAAATTTATGAGACCCCCATCTCAACCAAAAGCGGGGCATAGTTGTGAATACCTGTCATCCTAGCTATGTGTTAGCTAGCTTATACAATGAGAAGGATCATAGTCCAAGCTGGCCTGGTCATAAATGTGAGACTGTATTCAAATAATAAGACAAAGAAACAGAGGCGTGGCTCAAATGGTAGAGCACTGTAAGAAGCACAAAGCCCTAAGTTTAAATTCCAGTACAAAATAAAAAAGCCAGGTTCTGATGGCTCACGCCTGTAATCCTAGCTACTCACACCTGTAATCCTAGGAGGCTAAGAGCTGAGGAAAACAGTTCAAAGACAGCCCAGGCAGGAAAGTCTAAGACTCCTATCTCCAAATAACCACCAGAAAAATCTGAAGTGGAGCTGAGGCTGAAAGTGGTATGGTGCTAGGCTTCAGTGAAAGAGATCAGGGACAGCACACAGGCCCTGAATTCAAGCCCCATGACCAACCAAAAAGAACAAAAGAAAAAAACCTGAAAGTTGGTGGTTCAGGCTTGTAAACCAAGCTACTGAGGAGGCTGAGATCTGAGGATCATAGTTCCAAGCCAGCTCTGGCAAAAAAAAAAGTCGATGAGGCTCTTCAAACTTAGCTGGAAGAAGAGGTAAAGAGCTTTGAGCGAAAATGCTAAGGGACAATGCCCGGCCCTATGTTCAGCCTCAATACCAGCATACACACATAAAATAACTAAGTAAAATGAAATGAATACAAATGACACTGGGTAAATATGAACTCACTGTAGTTTGCTACATGTTGTATGAATTTACTGTACATAATACTATATGAAAAGTATGTCACCAAAAAGTCCCTAAAGTATCAAGGGGAGGAGAAAAAAAAAACGCCAGCCCTCTAGAGGGATTGTTATTGAGAACTTCCATTTTGCCACAACCTCTCTCTGATGTAGCCAGAGGGAACACACAAATTAATACACTGAAAACCAAAGAACTCCAGTTACAGATTGCTCTTCTTTGTACTTAGCACCTCATGACCCTATCCCCTACAGACAGCAAAGCCCAGTTTTCAGATCTGCCTGAGCACTACCAACACTGAGACTTTCAACACTGTACAGAATAATCCAACAGTTTGCTTTATATTCAGCATCTCTTTCCCTTAGGCTAATGAGAGAGAAGATCTGTAGTAAACACACATGGTTGTTTCTCTGAACCTGGATTCCTAACAGAACCAAACAAAATAAGGAAAACATACTTCTAGGCAATTATGAGTATCTTATTATTTAATAACTAAAAACCTATTAGGAAAAGGAAATGTACTCTGATAATAGAAATTAGACCTCTGGCTTCCAATGAATTATCTAGCTCTACCTAAAGAAACTAGAGAAAAGAAGAGCAATTTAATTGCAATGTAACAAAAAGATGGAAATATTAAAATGAGTAGATATTGTAATCAAACAGAATCAGAAAAGAATATCAAAAGATTATCAACAAAAATTATTTCAAAAAAACCCCCAAAACACCGCAATGTTATAAAACCATTAGCTAGACTAATCAAGAAATAAAAGACCCAAATTACCAAAATCAAGAATAAATCTGGGAAAGTGGCTCACACCTTTAATCCCAAATACTGGGAGGTAGAGGCCAATTTGGCCAAAAAGTTAGTGAGACCTCCATCTCAATCAGTAAGATGGGCCTGGTAGTATGTGCCTATCATCCCAGCTATGTAGTAGGAAACTTATTTAGGAGGAACATGGTCCAGGCCAACTCCAGAAAAAAAACAACCTCTGACCCTATTCAAAAACTAAAGTAGGACACGGTAGCTTAAACGTGTAATCCTAGCTACTAAAGCAAAGGAGAGAGGCTACTGGTTTGGGACCAGCTGGGGCATTAAGAGTTTGGAAGACTCCAGTCTCCACTGCAATGACTGGGCACAGTGGCATCTGCCAGTCATGCCAGTGACAAAAGGGAAGTACTAACAAAAGAATCAACCTCTAGTCTGGCCCAAGCACAAGGTGAAGCTCTCTCTCCAAGTGATTCACTTAAAGGAAAAACTAGCATCAACTGATTTGAATTTCACCAAAAGCCATAGAGGAAGGCATACTTCCTCATCTCCTTATTTTAACAGCTTTCCCTGGTACCAAAAGATAAAAAACAGTACAAGAAAAAAAGGTCATGTCCATTTATATCTAACATTTTTTTGGGGGGGGTGGGGGGTCTGGTTGTGGGGCCTGAACTCTGGGCCTGGGCCCTGTCCCTCAGCTCTTCAGCTCAAGGTGAGTGCTCTACCATTTGAGCCACAGTGCCACTTCCAGCTTTCCCCCCCCCCTGCTTATGTGGTGCTGAGGAATCAAACCCTGGGCCTCATGCATGCAAGGCAAGCACTCTACCACTGAGCCACCTTCCCAGCCCTATCTCACTAACATTGAAACAAACATGTTCACATAGCATTGGCAAATCAATCCAACAACAATGTATAAAACAGATAATACATCACAAATACGATTTGTCTTAGAAATGCAAAGCTGTACAATTTACCAAGTCTACAAAGAAGAAAAGCTATATGCTTTCACCCAATATTAGGAGTAAGGCAAATGTGTCTGCTCATCATTGAAGGCCTCCAACTACAAGGAGGAAAGAGGGAAAAACAGCGCACAGATTGGGAAGGAAGAAATAAACTGCCTCTGTCCACAGATCACATGACTGCCAAGACAGGAAAATAACAAATAACTCCTAGAATAATTAGTAAGCGTAAAGAAGTTGGCTGCAAAGCCATTAAAAATTGTATTTCTACATGTTTATAGTAAAAAAACAAACAAACCGTAATTTTATAGCATAAAAAAAAGATACTTAACTATAAGCCTAACAAAATGTGTGCAGGATCTGTATACCTGAAACTACAAAGCAGTGATGAAAACAATCAAGACTGCGAAGAATATACCACACTCATAGCTTTAAGACTGGCTATAACTCTTGTTGACTGTGTAAATGCACCAGGTGCTAGTGACTCACGCCTGTAATCCTAGCTACTCAGGAGGCTGAGATCTAAGGATGGCGGCTCTAAGCCAGTCCAGGCAGAAAGTCTGGAGATTCTTGCCTCCAATTAAGCATTAAAGGCCAGAAGTGGAACTGTGGTTCATATGATAGAGCGCTAGCCTTCCAACAAAAAAAATGCCCAGGCTAAGTTGAAGCTCCAGGACGAGCATCATTCTCCCATACCCCAAAAATGCACACATACAACATACCTATACACACAAACATTCGAAGGCCAGGGAGTTACAATAGCTAAAACAATTATTAAAAAATAAAAAATATGCAGGATTCACCTTATCATATTGCTCTACTTACTATAAAGCTACAGCAAGGATTAGGTATAACTAAGTAAGACAGTGTCTGCCTAACATTTAAGATTCTTGGTTTTGGCTGGGAAGGTGGCTCAGTGGTAGAGCGCTTGCCTTGCATGCATGAGGCCCTGGGTTAGATTCCCCAGGACCACATAAGCAAAAAGAAAAAAGCCAGAAGTGGCGCTTTGGCAAGTGGTAGAGCGCTAGCCTTGAGCTGAAGAGCTGAGGGACAGCGCCCAGGCCCAGAGTTCAGGCCCCACGACCGGACCCAAAAAAAAAAAAAAAAAAAAAAAAAGATGCTTGGTTTAATCTATAGGACCACAAACATTTTTTAAAAGCTTGAATAGGTAGACTCTGATGAGTCCAGACAGAGATACATACAATTTATTTATGATAAAGGTAGAAGCAGTTAAAGGAAGAAAGGATAATCTTTTCAACAAAGTGGGAGTGGGAGTTAGGCCAGACATAAAGTGAGATCCTAGCTCAAAAATACCAATGGAAAAAGGCGAAGGCATGGCTCAAGTGGTAGAGTGCCTGCCCGACAAGGATGAGGCCCTAAATCCAATCCTTAGTAGCCAAAACAAACAACCAGACTGTCAAACAAACCTAAATGTACCACTGAGGGAGCTACTGATCCAACCATTACAAGCATCATCATAGAGAAATCTCAAACTCTTAGTCTAAACACAGGAAGCCAGTCTCAACTGGCTACATATTGTTTGAATCAATTTCTATGACACCCTGGAAAAGACCAAAGTATAAGAATAGACAACAGATAAGAGGTTAAGTATGAGGTTAAGTATGGGGGCTGGGAGGACTACAAATGGGTAAAAGGGAAAGCTTTAAGGTGATGGAGTTGTTCTATAAAATTGTTGCATTGGTTATGTGACTGCTTGTCCAAGCTCAAAACCAGGTAAATATGAATTTATTGTAATTTAAAATACACTAGATGAATTTACTGTATACAAATATGTAAATTATACCATCAAGCCCCTGAAGTATTACAAATACTAAATGTAATACAATAAAATGATATTAAATCATTATATCTCACAATTGTAAGTCATATGGTATTCTTTATACTTAATTACACACATCTTATTTAAATATGCTGCCTCACGGCACGTTTTAAACAATGGGAGACTATATTTCAGCTTTATAAATTATTCAATGATTTTTTTCACCACTTGGTGACCCATAAGTCAACTATACATGACCTGAAATCATTATTTTTTAATAATTAATTTAGCCCACTTTATCTATTATGTGAAGATTGTTTAACTCATAATTAGGGTCAGAATCTAGGAAGATTATTTCCCCCTCCAAGTTCCTAATAACAGATATAGCTGGTAAAGCTGTAAAGCATATGATTTACATTTAAATATCCTCTCGTTTCTATACATTCTCCAAGAGGCAGAGAATGAGCTGGCCTCAAAAGGAAAAACGGAGAGAATCTGGGGAGGCACATGATGAACTGGTAAAAGCATGAATTAGGGCTTGAAATCAGTGCATGATGTTTTCACTTTAAACATGTAAAAAACAGTTTTTACAAGGCAGTTGAATCACTTTCCCATTTCTAAAGCAATAGAAAAGCAGACAAACTAGGATTCAAATCCAGGATGGTCTCACTTCAGAGCTCTTATTCATCTCCTTCTACCCATCTGCTAATGTACGGGCGAGAGCTTGGGTTTACATTTTTCAAATGAACAAGTATCTTTCAAGACTACATTCTATATCCAACATAGTTCAATTTTAAATCTGAAGCCTATAAAATATTAACGTGCAATAACAGAAGGCTTGAAGCAGTTTATAATTTAATGTACAGCCATTTATCTGATCATTCGAAACTTTAAGAATAAATTATTTTCTTAAGTCAGGGATTAAAAACAGCAAATATATATAACCACCAAAAGGATATATGAAAAAGTAATTATGCTTCCCTTTTGACCTTAATAAAGAATTTATTGCAAATCTAATTTTAAACAAAAGACTATAGAAACATTTTCCCCTTTCTTTTAGCTTCCTGACATCTGGCTTTCCTCTATTGTTTCTGAAAGCTGCTAGTATCCTGAGTTATAACACAGATTATTTACTGCAACAGAACTCACCCTGTGAAGTGTCACTGTGTGTTGTTCCCATATAGCTGTTTCCTCCATTGCTGTGCTCTGATAAAGAAAGAAAAAAACAAGTCATTTACCTTGTAAGAAAATGTTTACTAATAAAGTAAAAAAAAAAAATCCAGCAAATAATTCAGCACAATAAAATACCAAAATCCACACTACTAATATTAAAGACACTCTGAGAGGACCTGTTACTGAAGGCTTTTTGTTTGCTTTTAAGAGTCAGGAAACTGCACACAGGAACTTCCTTTGTTTTTAACTTAATCTGGACAGATGCTACTCTACATTCATTTTTTGCTAGCTGAGATCAGAGTTTGAGCTAATCTGTCAACTTTATACTTAACATCAGATAGAAAATAAAACTTTGAGCAGTCTGGATGTTTAAAAGCAAAGTTATTTAACTTTGCTTTGCATAATGAAGCAAATATAGCTCTGAACTCAGTAATTATAAATATATATGTTGCAGGACAAGAGATGAAAACATCTAAGAGCTTTGGTCAATAATTGCTTTAATGTCACAATGAAATACTACTGCCCCACCTCATTACAGTTTCACTACAGAACTATTTTCTCACCAGTATTTATAACTATAAAGGGGGTAAATGGCTTTTCTACATCACACACACACACACACACACACACACACACGAAAAAAAGGAATTAAAACTATAAAGGGGGTAAATGGCTATTCTACATCACACACACACACACACACACACACACACACACACACACACACACGCGCGCGCGCGCGCGCGCGCGAAAAAAAGGAATTAAAAAAATGAGTCACAGGGGGCTGGGAAGGTGGCTCAGTGGTAGAGTGCTTGCCTTGCATGCATGAGGCCCTGGGTTCGATTCCTCAGCACCACATAAGCAAAAAGAAAAAAGCTGGAAGTGGTGCTGTGGCTCAAGTGGTAGAGCGCTAGCATTGAGCTGAAGAGCTGAGGGTCAGCACCCAGGCCCAGAGTTCAGGCCCCATGACCGGACCCAAAAAAAAAAAAAAAAAGAGTCACAGTCTCCAATTTTCCTAAGACACTCCATGAAATAGAGCAATATAAGCGCCAATAAAAATCCTTCCAAATCAGTTTACAGTGTCATCTCCTGAGAAAAATAAATTATCATCCAAAGGATGAACATGATAAAATTCCTAATAAACACCTTTTAAATTGGGTTAAATGTTCTTGGGGGCTTTTAAGTAATTCACTTTTTCTTTATGTCCCGTTTTATGAAATCAGGGCTCCTAAAATGTATATATTTGTACGTAAGTCTTTTCTAAAAAGATTTTCCAGAGTAATGAAAAGATAGTGAGAGGAGAGAGTGCTGAGCGCCGCATTCTGGGAGACCCCTCCCGGCCTGTGTTACAAATGCTGCTTCACAGTAACTAGGATCTGCTGTCTGTTATGGCGCTGTCAAGCAGCATCAGGAGAATATGCCCATCAAGGTGCTGTGGGCCCATTTCTCCTTTCCCACAGCAACTTTAACTGAAGATTAATGCCACTTTAGAAAATGAACCCCTATAAAGAAAGCCTGCTTTCCTAAATTCAAAGGAACTAGATTAACTTTCCTGCTAGATGAATAAGAGGAGAAAGGATCTCTATTCACTCCCAAAGATAAGAACTGCCAACCTTACCCAGCACTTTGTTTCAATCTTCCAATCAAGTGCGGCAAAACCTCTCTTTAATGAGACCTCAGCAGGAAAGAAGGCTGTTTGTTTTTTAGCAAAAACTGACCAAGACTCAGTGCATTTAAAAAGTCCTCTGTCAATGTGAGGCCATGATGAAGAACTCTGCTAAACATCAATAGTTCCCCTAAATACACATGATAAAAATACTGCAGTAATCGGACAGTAATTGGACTGGGAAGGTGACTCAGTGGTAGAGCGCTTGCCTTGCATGCATGAGACCCTGGGTTTAATTCCTCAGCAACACATAAGCAGAAAAAGCCAGAAGTGGCACTATGGCTCTAGCGGTAGAGGGTTAGCCTTGGGCTGAAGAGCTGAGGGACAGCGCCCAGGCCCCACGACTGGCCAAAAAACAAAACAAAACAAACAAACAAAAAAAACAAAACTGTAGTAACTACCAGCCTCCCCCACCCCCAGGGCCTTTAGGAAGGAGAACTGGCAGTGGAGCTCTAGATGGGTCTTTTCTCAACTACTCTGTTAACACAGAATATGGCTTCACTGTCTCTACAACCCTTTCCCTATCTGTCCCAAATCGGCATGAGCTGAGAGCAGCTTTCCCTGCTAACACACTCTTCAGCGAGGAACACTACCATCCCTCCATATGGTTCATCCCAGGGTACGTAGAAATTCTCAACTGCTGAAATAGAATGGCTGGGAGGATACACAAATTTAACACTGGTCATCTTTGAAAAGAAGGGACTGTCAGGGGCATCAGGTGTTTTACCTTTTACTTCCCTTTCTCCATTGATAATAAAAATTGCATTTACATCTATTCCTACTTGAAACTCAAATATCTTTTAATTTGGCTTTTAGGAAAATCAAATGTGTTTAAGAAGATTACTTTATGACACTTAATTATGGGAAATGTTTATCTGTTATTAAGAGAAAAATACATTAAGGTCTTCATGAATCATTTCTATGATGAGTGCCATAATAGACAGTTAAATGACTTTGGACTAGAGAAAAAAATTTAAATACCAAACATAATTGTTATCAATGTTTCTCCTCAGAACTAGTAAGATTTTTCTTTGGCGTGATCACAAAAGTATACATCTCAACAAACTGGATGGTTTCCCCAAAAGGGAGATGATATAGCTTATTTCTCTGCTAAAATCAGAGTGCTTATCTGAAAGGAGACCTATGTAGCAAGAAGAAATAAGAGCACAAACATCACAGGATAGGGTCCTGACCAGCACACTAAGCCAATTTAGTATACAAAGAGTTATTATGCCCTACTACTCTTCATCACCTTTAAAAAAAATAAATAGAAAAATGTATTCCTAGTTTAAAACAGGGAGCATGTCATCATCTTTTCATTTTCTAGTCTTCCATCTGCTTCGTGGCAAAGCCGTGAAATTCTATCCCTGATTGTCTGAATAACCAGGCAATCCTTAGGAAGAGTTCTGAATGAACTGAAAGATGGACAAACTTAAGGACATGTGACATGCAAACACAGTAAAATGATAACAGTGGAGTTGGGGGGAGGGAATGCCAGGGATCCATTTTCTTTTCTTTTCTTTTAAAATATAAACCTTAGCTATTTATGTATGTATGTATGTATGTATGTATGTATGTATGTATGTATGTATGTATGTATGTATGTATGTATGTCATGAGGCTTGAACTCTGGGCCTGGACGCTGTCCCTCAGCTCTTCAGCTCAAGGGGAGTGCCCTACCACTTGAACTATAGCACCACTTCCGACTTTTTCTGCTTATGTGGTGCTGAGAAATCGAACCCAGGGCCTTGTGCATGCGAGGCAAGCAAGCATTCTACCACTGAGCCACCTTCCCAGGCCCCAGGGATCCATTTTCTAATTCCTTCAACCTTGCTACTGGAAAATGAACATCATAAAATACTGAGTGGGAGAAGTGGGGAAAAGGAGCTCCTTTTAGTAAATCACTCAAGAAACTGAAGTTAGAATTGATTATAAGCATAGTCAGTACCAACAAATGTACTCAGCACTATTTTCATGAGCAGGACATAAAGAAGTAATGATTACCAATGACTGAGAATCTTGTTACTTGATAATAGGGAGGGGGTTTTCTCTGGAAGAATACCTAAGAAGTAGGAGCCTCTGAAAAAAACAGAAACCAGGATTCAGGGACTTACTTTTTCACTGTGAGCCCTTTAGCATTGTTTTATAAGCCCACCCATTACTTACATAAATGAATAAATTTCAAAGCTCAGTTTGGTTACTGTAAGCTTGCTTATCATTTGTCTTATTTAAAAAATGCAAGTGGGAGCCGGCATCATTGGCTCACACCTGTAATCTTAGCCCTTCAGGAAGCTCAGATCTGAGGATCATGGTTGAAAGCCAGTCTAGAAGGCAGGAAACTCCGTGAGACTCTTATCTCCAACAAACCACTGAGAAAAAGTCAGAAGTGGTGCTGTGGCTCAAGTGGTAAAGCACTAGCTTTGAACACAGAGAGGCTCAGGAACAGAGCCCAGGCCCTGAGTAAAAGCCCTAGAATCAGGGAAAAAAACAAAAAACAAAAAAACAAAAAAAATGCAAAATGAATAACTGCATTATTTGCACAGGGACCTTCCAATAATCACTGGTCTCATTCCAAAAGCAGTTCATTTGTAGGAAACCAAGGAAAGTGTGTTGATATCCTAAGTATAACTCTGGTTCTATTATTCCTCAGTAATTAACTATAAGAAATACTTTTAAAAAAAGGAAATGACTAGCACAGATATAATGGAATCAAATAGGTCACAAAAGTAGAAATGTAACCTTAGCTCTCTTCACCTATAAACTAAGGGGTTCAACTACAGTACAAAATAGAAATATGACCTTACTTTTCCTTATCTATAAAATTGAAACTGGATTTGATTATCTCAAATAAAAAGGTCTTCACAGCTCCAAAAATCTATTGGACTATAATTCCAAAGAGCAGACTACAAATTCAGTAATTAGTGTAGTACTCAGGCATTAAAAGTGATTGCAACTCATAGTTGCTGGATTCATTCTGCATACATTTCTAAGTCTGCATCGACTGACTAGAATCACAATTTCTGAAGAAGCAAAAAGCTGTATTTCAGAATCTGCCAAGAGTTTGTTTGGTTTCTTTGTTCTAAGCTCCAGCTGGCAAAGACACCACTCAGATCACCAACTCTGAAAGGCTTTCTGCCAAAACTCT
Organism: Dipodomys merriami; assembly: GCF_024711535.1. Classification (NCBI taxonomy): domain Eukaryota; kingdom Metazoa; phylum Chordata; class Mammalia; order Rodentia; family Heteromyidae; genus Dipodomys; species Dipodomys merriami. The sequence continues at coordinate 10,208,892 of NW_027204826.1, forward strand.
AGATCCCTATTCTAGTCAGTTTCACCATTCCTATAAGGCTGACTACAAATCAAATGGGTTAAGACAGGAGGGCAAGAGAACTGACAAGACTGCTTGCTTTGATAAGAATGGGCCGTACAATTTGTGGAACAGGGAGAGGGAGTAAAAAGAAGTTCAGAGTTAAAAGATCAAATAGGCCTTGTGAAGGAAAGCCAAGGATTTTATAAACTCGGGTCAGCATTCACTCTGAAGACTGTAAAGATGGATTTGAGGCAGAGAAACCAATTAGAAAGTTACAGGGGAAAAAGGGGGAAGAGTTAAAGATGGCCTTTTGGTGTTTCAACTGGGGAGGGGGGTGTGAAAGGGCAGAAATTACAAATGCAATTTTAAACATGCTTAATTTAAGGCTCAGAGCCTTCTGAGAAGAGATATGGGAAGCAGGCAAATACAGGTTTAGATATACAAGGTTTGAAGATCAAGATGAAGATCTGAATGGATAAAGATCTAAAAGTAATTAATTGGATAGCTGAATTAAAGCCGAGAGAAAAGATCTTATTACTAAAGGACTAAGATGACCTTGTGGACTAGAATATTTTAGTAGAAAAAAGGAAGATCCAAAGGAATTTGAGAAAGGGCTGCCAGTGAGGACACGTGAAAATCACAAAACCTAATGTAAAGCACCATTTGCTGTCCAGAGAACACAAAATATACACATTTTCCCCCAAAAAATTTTCTTAAGTCAATCCTGGGACTTGAACTTAGGTCCTGGGTGCTGTCCCTGAGCTGTTTGTGCTTGAAGCTACCACTCTATCACTGAGCCACAGCTCCACTTCTACCTGACTGTGTGTCGTTGGAGATGAGTCTCATGGACTTGCCTCTACAAGTTGACTTTGAACCAAGATCCCCATATCTCCAACCTCCTGGGGACCAGCACACAAACACAAAAAAATCTTGTTTTTGTTGTTGCCCCCCCTTCACACCCACACCCACACCCACCCACCCACCCCCCCCCCCACACACACACACACAAATACAAAAATACAAAGCAAGATTACCTACTGACACCACAAAGAACCAGGAACTTTTCTAAAGGGACACAAGGTGGACTAGTGACTTGTAATCCTAGCTACTCAGGAGGCTAAGACCTAGAGGACCACAATCTGAGGATAGCCTGGGCAAAAAGTTTGTGAGACCTCACCTAGGCATGCCAGTGTGCCTGTTAACTCACTCAGGAAGCCTAATGAGGAGCACCTGGGTCCCGGCTGGCCTAAGCATAAACACAAGGCCCTGCTTGATAAGTAACTAAAGCCCAAGGGCTGACAGTGTGGCTCAAGAGGTAGAGTACAAAGCCCCGAGTTCAAACTTCAGTACTGCCAAAACAGTACAAGCACTGCCCTTGACCCTCTCTACCCTTCTATGAACTTTCAATTATGTACTGAATTTGAATTCTGGTCACTGCAATTCATGTGAAGTAAAAATAAATAAATATAAATAAATAAAGAGTAGTATATGTGTTAAAAGGTAGGGGAAGTTACATGTTTGTAATGAATTAAGGGTTGTCATTTAAATTCTCAAATTTGAGATGCTCACAAGGTAGTAAAACAAAATGATGACTCTAAAATCAAATGAAGTCCTGAAACACTTCTATACAGTTCTAAGAATTTAACAAAGTTCACAAATATGAGGGTTCACTAAACTTAAAACAATTACTACAATAAGGAGGCTAAAGTTTCAATAGAAATTACATAAAATTAGCATCCAACACTCACTGTCTTCAACATCAGCTTAATTTATACTTTACTGTGTTCACCACTCTACTAACTATTTAGGATACAAATGATTGTAATACAGGTAATCGAGGAAATATTAAGAGTTGGAAGGAAAGACATAGTGGGCATGGAAATTTCTGCTGGCCAAAGCGGCAGTCTGCAAAAAAGGTTAAGCTTAGCTAGGCACACTGGTGGCTCATCCCTATAATCCTAGCTACTCAGGAAGCTGAGATCAATCAAGGAAAGTCTATGAGAATCTTATTTCCAATTAACCACCAAAGCCAACTAATCACCAAAAGCCAGGATGGAGCTGTAGTTGAAGTGGCAGAGTCTTGGGCAAGAAAGCTCAGGGACAATGCTGAAGCCAAGTTCAAGCACCATTGTAGTAGTGTGTGCACATGCACATGTGCGCTCACGCACACACAAAGGCACATGAGTGTACATCACACTCGCCAAAAAGCAAACAAAAACAAAAACAAAAAAACAGTGGGAGTAGTGGTACTCAACTAGCTTCATGGGAGGCCACAGGTAGGAAGATCTCAGTCTTAAGCCCAGACAAAAACAGAAAACTCTATGAGAAAAGTAATTAGAAACAAAATAGGGCTGGAGAGTAGCCCAAGTAGATGAGCCCCTGTTTAATGGGGCCCTGAGTTCAAATCCTAAGGAACCTTAAAAAAAGTGTATCTATATAAAGTACGCCCACATTATTTGCAATTTGTTACATGCAGTTATAACCAAGTGTGGTCAAGATACTTTTTTAATTGAAAGCAAATGTTTTAACTTTCAATCATGCACTAGCAACTCAATGACAATGAGAACCTCTCTGTCTCAACTTACAGTAAGTTATATGTAAATTGTGTGTCCATCTGCTCATAATTTTGTGAAAATATGCCTCCTAAAAAGCAAATGGTGGGAGGGGGTTGTGGAGGACAAAAGAAGCTGAATATTGTTAAAACATTATTTGCAACTATGAAAATGAAACAAGGAACCCTACTGGGAATCCTATTTTTTGTGGGGAAGGAGGCAAGGACTGGAATAAAGGAGGCAAGACTGGTTGCAATACAGTGTAAATGTGTGGAGATGTAACAATGAAACCTCTCATATAACCTCTAATTAGTGTAAGCTAATGAAGATAAGGAAGGAAGGAAGGAAGGGAGGGAGGGAGGGAGGGAGGGAGGGAGGGAAAAAGCAAATGGTGTTCAAAAGGCAAGGTAAAAGGTAGTCTTCCCAAGCCAAGAGGGCAATTTTACATCTGTTGAAAGGTAAGCAGTGTGTTTTTAACAGAAATTGGGCAGAGTTATGAGAAAATTAATCAAACATCTGCAGTATTCGAGGTACAGAACATGAACTAAGATCTAGGTTTGTTGAGTAGTGAGGGCACAGTGGTAAATTCTGCGACAGCAATGCAGCCTACTCTCAGTGGTCTCAAGTTATGGATGCTCACATGTACCTTACACAGTATAGGTAAGTCTACAGTCTTAAGAGTGATGAATCTCCACCTTGAGTATCTGTGGGTTTTCCACAACAATGATCCCCTTGGAACCACAGACCCACACATGGGTACCAAGGGTCCACTGTGTTCACTGAGGAAAAGGATAGTTATAAAGTTGTATATAAACTTTCATGTTTGTCAGTGAATATATTAAGAATTGTATAACTCATGAAAAGTGGTACATGTGATTTTTCAAGACTTAAAAAAACAACAGGCACAAGTAAAACATACTGTTACAAGTCCAGATACTGCCTCTGAGGTGCAGCCACTGGAAGGACACAAAGACTGGAGAAGCCCCAAGAGTACTGGTAAGTGCTCCTTCTTAATCCAAGTGCTGGGCATAGAGGTGTGGTAATCACTTTGAAACCCATCAATTTACATACTACCTATGACTTGCTTATTTTAATGGATTATGCTGCAAAAACTTCAAAATAAAGTAACATGACAGTAAGGGTTGCAAGAAAAGATTCAAAATAAATCAGGTATTATTTCCAATCATCTACTTATTCACTGAATTTTGAACAATAACAAATAATGACAACTCATTTCAGTACTTTGGAACAGATGAGGAAGGACTTATTTATTATTTATTATTAAGGATTTATTTATCTTGCCTTTTCTATACAAACAGTACCACTGATAACCAAACAGTAGATGATGGTGCTTCTCTTTTTAGACATTATAATGAACAAAAGAAGGAGGAGTAACAAATTAACATCATCCATCATCAGGGGAGGGAAGGGATGTTAGGGGAAAACAAAGGAGGAAGTAACAATGCTCGATAGGAAATGTACTCATTACCTTACTCATGTAACTGTAACCCCTCTGTACACTATTCTAACAATAAAAAAATATATAAAAAATTAACATCATCATTTTGCAGCACACAGTGGAGTAAGAAATCCCAACACTGACCATGTAACAACTAACCCCAAATCCTAATACCACTATTTACAAAACAGCCTTATTAAGGGAAAAAAAAAAAAAAGAAGAATCAAACACTCAAAGCTCTAGATCTCTCCAATATGGTAACCACTAACCATGTCTAGCTACGAAGTGCTTAAAACCTGGTTATTCCAAACTGAGATATTACATATATATATATATATATATATATATATATATATATATATATATATGCCCACACAGAGAATAAAATTCAATGACTTTGTAGAGAAAAATATAAAGTATCTTTTTAAAAATCTTATACTGACATTATTACTACCAAGATGAATGGTAGTAACTTTAGACACATATAAAGAACACAAAAATAATTTTCCCCTTAAAGAAAGTTTCTGATGTGGTTGTCAGAAAATGTTAAATTTCACTGATGGTATTTTACTATGTTTAGGAGAGAGAACTGTTCTAGCTACAGTTACCAAACTACAGAAAACAGAGATCAAGCACCACTTTAACCACAAAGACGCAAAAGGCAAAAGTCCAGACTGAAAATTTGTACAATGCAATTCTGTTCCTCAATCAATCAAAGTGTACAGGGAGCAGAAGACACAGGAATGGAGGACCTTGTATTTCTTTTTTTTTTTTTTTGCTAGTCGTGGGGCCTGAACTCTGGGCTTGGGCACTGTCCCTCAGCTCTTTAACTCAAGGCTAGCACTCTACCACTTGAGCCACAGCGCCACTTCTGGCTTTTTTTGCTTATGTGGTGCTGAGGAATCGAACCCAGGGCCTTATGCATGCAAGGCAAGCACTCTACCACTGAGCCACCTTCCCAGCCTCGACCTTGTATTTCTTAAGAGATAAAAAAAAGCATATCAATGAGATTTTATTTGATCCTGACTTACAAAAAATTTTAAAGGGAAAGTTGACATCTCAGACTATTTTAAAAATTTAAGAATTCATTTTAGAAAAAGCACAATTGTATGTGATGCAGTTATTCTTAAGTTCTTATTTTTTAGAGATTTATACTCAAATATTAATGTGAAACTATGCCCAGTATTTGCTTCAAATAATGGAAAGGGCATATACAATTAGAAGTATAGAATCAAACAAGACTGGCTATAAATTGGTATCTGTAACTGAGGATAAAATGCAGAAATACTCATCTCTTTCTGTAATGGTTTGAAATTTTCCACTTAAAAAGAAAGGCACCTTGATGATAGGGATATTATTGACCTAGGAAAGACCCAAAACCTAACATTTCCACAGGCTGGCTCATTTAGCAACTGCCTTCTCTTTCAGAAAAGAAAAATCCAAGTAGTCTTGGGGATACAGTATTAGCTTCTGGGACTTTCTACATTTATTTATTTATTTATTTATTTATTTATTTATTTATTTATTTATTGTCTAATATAACCAGTAAGTAAATAACAGAATTTTATTTATTTTTTTTTTTGTCGGTTGTGGGGCTTGAACTCTGGGCCTGGGCGCTGTCCCTCAGCTCTTCAGCTCAAGGCGAGCGTTCTACCACTTGAGCTACAGCGCCACTTCCGGTTTTCTGGTGGTTTATTGGAGATAGGAGTCTCACGGTCTCTCCTGCCCGGGCTGGCTTTGAACCGTGATCCTCAGATCTCAGCCTCCTGAGTAGCTAGGATTACAGGTGTGAGCCACCGGCAACCGGCAATAACAGAATTTTTTTTTAATTTAATTTTATTTTATTTGAGAACATACTGTACAGAGGGGCTACAATTACATGGGCAGGATAATGCATACATTTCTTACCAAGCATTGCAGCCTCCTCCTTTGTTTACCCTTCACCTCCCTTCCCCGCCTCCCCCCTCCCCCCACCCAATTATACCCCCCTCCCCCCCCACACCGACATTGTAAAGCTGGTTTTGACATGACATTTTGTACTTCTCATTGTTGCAACAGATCCACCTGAATCCTTAAACGACTTAATAACAGAATTTTTTTAAGACAAGTCTTTCCTAGAAGGAACATTAGATACTAATTAAGAAACAACAGACAATTAAGCCTAAGCTATCTCATTTTAAGAGCTGTGGAAGGTAGTATGGGGACCTTGCACACCTCAATTCGGACCCAGAATGTAGTCCAGGGCAAAGTTCTTAAGAATAGGGAACAGGAGCTAGATGAATATGAGATGGAGCCAGGAAATTCCCAGGTAGAGAACTCAAACAAGAACCTTGCTTGGAAAGTGTATTTCATTCATTCAAATATTTAAGAGTTGATTATGTGGGAGACCTCATGTTAAGCTCTGCAAATAATCAGACAAAAATCACTATAGCCCTGGTGCTCATATTTATAGCACAAGAAACAGATAACCAAAACATACAACTAAACCTATAGTTAGAGGCAATAAATAAGCACGAAAAAAGGAAAAAAGGAAAAAAAGTATCGATGGGGAACTTGGCAGAAAATGCAGTTTTCCAACCAAGGAGCAGAAAGATGCAGTGAGGCCAGAGAAATATGCAGGGGCCTAATAACCCACTACAAGTTCCTGATCACACCTGGATTTCAATCTTTTATTTCTAAAAGCCATAAGAGGAATGGGGGGGGGGGGAGAGGAGAAACTTAGTAATACTTCGATTCAGAAAAGATTATTCTAGGTTATGTAAGGTTAGGAAGGTTATTACAGCAACCCAGAGAGCATTAGTGTGTTCGAGGATGTGGGGAGAGGAAAGATGTACATGCTAGAGAGTACTGATGAAACAAGTGAAGAGATTAAGAAATGTTCAGCAGGTTAAAGGCTGAAAGTACCTTCTCATCTACAGGCTAACCTCTCTCAAGGAGGTAAAGAAGAAGAGAAGGAGGGAGGGGTAGATGGAGGAAAGAATGCCAGGAAAGAAGAGTATACGTACACTGCAGTTATGACAGGCTTCTTTTTTAAAATATTAAAACAGATTTCACTTACAATGCTTTCTACTATGTGCTGGGCTCTGCTGACTATGCGACTACCCTGAGCTGGGTACTACTTGCACTTTCACAACTACTTTATTTTGTGGCGCTGCAATTGAACTCAGAGCCTCACGCTTGCTAGGTGGGTCCTTTACCACACACCCCCAGACCAGTCTTGGTATTTGGTGGCTTGTTGGGTTTTTGCCGAGGGCCCATGTCACTGTCACCCCTATAAGCTCTAAAGTAAGTAAACAAAATGAAACAGGAAAGAGAAGCTATAAAGAGGTGGTTCTTACTTTACTCAACTTCTTTGTGCCGGTTAACAGGTAGGCAGTATTCAAGTGGTGCGGAATCCAAGTGGTGTTCCTTTTCTAATAGTTCAGTCATATATACTACTTTATGAACTTCTATACATATGGTATTCTATTTCAAAACAAGGTGGAAAAAAATAAATAAATGAGCTGGCATGACTTAAGTCTTAGTGATTTATGCCAAAATCCAGACTTACAACCTGTTCTGAAAAACTGGAAGAGCTGGCCTGCCTTCCCCCAGGACAACAGTCCTGCTTAGCTAAGCAGCGGCTGCTTCCTCAATCCAGCCAGTGCTCTCTGACTGCTGTGTTATCTCTTCCAGCTTTCATGATTCATAACTGGTCTGGCTTTAAGACTCACCTAACACCATTCCACACACATCTGATGCTCATTTAGAACACATCAACACAAAAAGTATGTGCGTGTATGAGCTCTAGAGTATATAAGTAGGTATGGACTAGCTACAGCAAGTCAACCTCTGGTCCTTCACCTGCAGGGGTTATGGTACTATCAGTACCTACCAGAATTAGGTACTGAGGACCAGATGGGATCAGGCACGTGAAATGCTGAGGTAAGCATCTCTCAGTACTCTCCATTGTTTCTCATATTAACAACTTCAATGTAAATTTACTTGCCACAACCACTACCTTCTGGTTTTAGGGGTAATACAGGTTTGTGTACTTTAATTAAATATTCCAACTGATTTTTTTAAAATCCAACTGATTTTTTAAAAAAATCAGTTTTCTGAGGTCCCTCTACCAAGAGAGGGTTCCTATAATTGTATTTTGAAAGATAGACTTACTTAAACTTTTCTCCAAGATATGTAATTCTCCTGATCATGGATTTATGTTGTCCTATAGAAGCAAGTAAGTGGATGCTTACTAAAACATGCTTTAGGATCATAGGAAGGACATAGCTAGCAGGGGGGCTGGAGGAGTAGCTAGGGCAACAGCTCTTGCCTAGCATGTATGAGGCCCTGGGTTCAATCCCTAGTACCAGAAAATAAACAAACAAACAAATGAATAAGATGGTAGGTTTAAGATTTAGTCATAAAATTACACATTAAAACCAACTTGAGGGTTAGAAGCATGGCTCGGTTGATAGAGCACTAGCCAATGAGTGAAAGTGGTTTCAAGTACCAAGTTCCAGTCTCAGTCTTGAACTGGGGGGGAGGGAGGGTGCGGGGAGAGGGAACTTGACTTTTCATGTAAGCATTACAAGAACACTGAAAACCTGTATACAGCAGACACTATTGTAAGTACTCCACAACTTGTTTTTTTTTTTTTTTTTGGTCGGTTTGGGGCTTGAACTCTGGGCTTGGGTGCTGTCCCTGTGCTCTTCAGCTCAAGGTGAGTGCTCTACAGCTTGAGTCACAGCGCCACTTCCTGTTTTCTAGTGGTTTTTATTGGAGATAAGAGTCTCACGGACTTTTCCTGCCTGGCTGGCTGGCTTTGAACCGAGATCCTCAGATCTCAACCTCCTGAGTAGTTAGGATTACAGGCGTGAGTCACCGGTGCCTGGCTTCCACAACTTGTTAATATGCTTACCCAAGTCCTATTCCTCAATCAGATGTATACAATATTCCTCTTCAAAATGCAAGGAAAGTCTAAACTACTTTCCCCAAAGCTAGATGGCAGTAAGGCTTAATACAATAAAATGCTATGATCTGTATAAATTTCTAGAACTAATAATGAGCTCCCTACACTATAGCTCTTACAAATGCAGTTGAACAAAAGCAGAATCCACACTGAGAAATTTTGTTGTGTAAAGTTTGGAGGTAAGCAAGAATACTATGCTGGCCAAATGTATAATGGGGGCGGGGGGATGAATTACAAAGAAAAACTAAAAAACAAATACCACAGAAGATAAGGTAGATATATGGTTTCTAGTGGTGGGAGATTGTGACCTAGAAATGGCATGTTAGGAATTCTAGCACTTACCATTGTGCACTGTGTTTAATCTGCTGCTGTCTGCCAGCAGTACAGGATATGCACACTGCTCTCTATCTAGCACCCTACAAGAACACCTGGTACAACTGTCTACGTAATAAATGCCTGGCGGATGTAAACTATACTCTTAAGAATTTGCATTATTAGGGGCTGGGAAGTTGGCTCAGTGGTAGAGCGTTTGCCTTGCATGTATGAGGCCCTGGGTTCGATTCCTCAGCACCACATAAGCAAAAAGAAAAAAGCCGGAAGTGGCGCTGTGGCTCAAGTGGTAGAGCGCTAGCCTTGAGCTGAAGAGCTGAGGGACGGCGCCCAGACCCAGAGTTCAGGCCCCACGACCGAACCCAAAAAAAAAAAAAAAAAGAATTCACATTATTACTCCCCCACGGTATAAGCCCTGCTTTCACTGTATTTGATGTTGGTATAATTGGTGGAGGGGAAGGGAAAAAAACATTGTTTAAATAGGGACACAGGTGGACCCACTGCAACAAGTCCTTATGTCGAAAAACGAACTTTACAACTTTGGGAGGGGGGTGGACATGGGAAGGGATGGGAAGGGGAAACAAAGGAGGAGGCAACAATGCTCAGTAAGAAATGTACTCATTATCTTGCCCATGTAATTGTAACCCCTCTATACGGCATTTTCACAATTAAAAAAAAAGAATTTGCATTATTATCATGGGTTACAACTTGTGTCAACAGAAATGCTAGCATGGTGTCTGTTGTCCACGTCATTAATTCAAGGACTGGACAAAAGTAAGTAAATTCCAACTATTTTAAATTTTCAACCTTCCCAGTTGAGATTACAGAATACACACAGAAATCATTTTCTTGATGTATCCTGATCCAATCTTCAATGTTTAAATACTTCAAAAAAATTAACAAGGAAAAATCCAAAACTGTGTTAGCTATGACTATGCCACCTTCCCTATCCAGAATGTTTCTAGAATGTTGTGTTACTATAGGATGACTGTGAATTTGCTAAGATTTATTTTTAAGAGCAAACAATTCAAGAGGTGTGACTCAAGTGGCAGAGCACCTTCCTAAAGGCCCTGAGTTCAAACTCTTGTACTACCCCTCCAAAAAAAATAATAATTTGGCCCTTAACAAATTACACATTTCAAGACTGATCATACAGAACAGAGCTGAAAATTACATACTTCTAGATGACAGGCATCTAAAACAAAATGTTTTTGATGTTTATTGAGCTAACAAAAACAGCCATTATTGGTAGCTTTCTAATTTTAGAATTACATACTGAATTAAAGAGCTAATCCATACATTTAGCATGGAAAATTCATTCAGTACAAACAGAAACCCCAAGGATACTAGTGACAATTCCAAGAGTTAAAATTCCTAAAACAACTAAGACAAAAAGTGAACTTTTTGATCTTTGGGAGTTTACACTACTTTTTTGAATTAGAAAAGTCTCTTTTAACTTGAATCTTACATTCCTGATTAACAACTGAAGCTCCTGCTTTTACCTTTCTGTGCCTAGAAAAGCAGGAAGAGCATTCATTCATCAACCTGCCTACCCATGTATCCAAGCCTAAGAACTTCCTAAGATTCAATAGACAGGGCCTTGCTGCTTTCAAATGGTGTTTTATGGGACAAAATTGTGCACCATTGGTTTTCTTGTGGTCTAAAGCAGTGTTCAGAATCTAATTTTTTATCCACTTTTATGATGTCAAATTAAAAGTCCCAACATACTTAGCATTATTAAGAATTTATCTGTTTAAGAAGGAATGGAAATAAAGCACCTGGCTAACCCATAAAGGAGCAACCTGAAGCCACTCTTTGCAATAAATAAATTAAGCACTCTAGGACAGAGATAGCAAAAGTCCTATTTTTTTATTGCAGGCCTACACATACTGCTCTGAAACACGTCCATTTAGATTAACTTTGACACTTGGTAAATTATCCTAATGTTTCTCTCTGTCTACAAGATTAAGCATTGTCAAACTAATATGCTTTTTAAAAAGCTATCCTTACAAAGTCAGGGATGAAAACCAAGTTTCAGTCAATCAAATATCTCAGGAGTATGGTCTAGAAAGAAAGCTGACTTTTAATTTTATCTGACATTGTCAAAAACTTCCCTAGTAAAAAAAATAACAATGCTCATTCCACTAGTTTGTTTTCGGCTAGGCAACTGCTCGCCAGGACTCAGCCACTAGTGTGTGAATGCATGCTTGGTGGGGCTGGGACATTCTGTGACTGAGCAGTCAGGGGCGGGAGGCATCTAACTTCACTGAGAACTGACAGCTGTTACCATAGCAGGGCCTTAGCCACATTGCCAAATTTTTCACTAAAACAAATTATAAGAGTTTCCTTAGCAGCATTGTAATCCACCTTATTTATATTAGTTTATTCTTAGAACCCTACTCATGTTTACATTGGGTCTCTAAATAGAGAAAAGATTAAAGAGCAAGTCTGAGACAGAACATTGTTTCAAGCCTGGGGGAAAAAAGTGAAACTACTGTAATTTTTTTCCCTCTTCAAAACCAAACTAGACAAGAATCCTATGTACACTGCACGATAGCATTCAAAGGCACAGACAGGCTGCTTTCAACCTCATCTGCTGAGGAGTGCTGACCTCATATCACTGAAGCAATCAATGGGTTTCTCAAGTTCGACTCCAGTTTACAGGTTCCTAACGTGGGAACATCAGTTTGGGAGAAAAGGTATGAAAGCTATCCTACACATAATTAGGATTATCAGCCAACTACATAAATTAAATCTTTAGCCATGACCCTTAAAAATGCCCAACTTACTAGCATAATCAAAAGCAACTGTTCAGCTATGAGAGAAAAAAATGCACTATGCCTCACTTGATACAATAAAAGGATTCCCCAGAATTCTGTAACTCAAGAATGACAAGGGGAAAAAAAAGGTGTAAATCCTTTTCATACTAGTATGCATTATAATCTCAGATGTCACCACAGAAGGTAGGCCAAACTGCCCCCCCTCCCAGACATAACAAACATGTAAGCATACCACAAAATAATCAACAGAATCCACAGCACAATCTTATGCTTTCCTGCTTCTGCAAAAGTGTAGCAGCTTGAAAATCTTTCACATAATTTTGTATCAGGTACACCAGTAAACAAAGCCACTGCAACTTTCAAGTTGTCTCAGATTCACAATTCTAGCTAGGCATACATATTAAAAACATTTTGCCCTTTACTTAATTTGCACAAAGAAGCTCTTCACTCAAATATATCAAATTTTTTTTAAGAAAAAAGGTTTCTCCTAATACTTTCGTGATGTATTTTATTTGCTCTTTTTTTTTCAAGCACTCAGATTTCATTTGGATGGAGGAGGGTATGTAGAAAATAAAGATTTTAGAAAGTGGATCGTCAAGAGTCCTACAACAATTTGAGTAACACAACCTTCCCCAATAATCTCCAGTTAGCTTATATTTGTAAGTTTTCCTCTTGCTGGGTCAAGTGACCCTAGACAAGTCACTTCAACCATGTTTCAATTTCCTTATCCAAAAAGTGGAGATAATGCTCCTTTTTAGGGTTACTGTGAGGATAAATGAATTACCCACAGAAAACAATACCTGGCACACATTAAATGCCACAGATTCTGAACGGCTTTTTTCCCCAAAATTTGGTGGTTATCTATTTTACCAGGTAAACTTTTTAAATCCTTTGTCAGGTTTTCCACACTGGAATTTTGGAACTCTACTCAGAACTTTATTACATTTATACAACCATTCAGGTAACACTGACTCTCTTCATCTAGAAAGTGCATTATTTTATCTCACTAACACAAATTTATGTTCTTCATTAAGACACAGGCAATGCATATTATATACATATATGTCTATAGTTTATCTTTAGGTAGTCTTTCAGAATTTCAAATGCACATAACTCCTGACTCAGTAATATTTTAAAGAATTGTAAAGAACTTAATTCCATTGTTACAAAGAATTATAGACTAAAAATACTAGCTAAGAGATTGACGACTGTACTAAAAACAAAACAAAAAAGCTGAAAAATTGGTTCACTTTTTTCAACTTAGGGGATAGGAAGAACAAAAGCATTTTATGTAAAGTTTAGAGCTTAGCTCTTAATCAACATTTTGGTCACCTTAAAAACTAAATGTCATTTAAGGAAACAGCTAATTCTCAATCCATTTACCTATTTATTATTTCCCTTGTTCTATGATTTTGAGGTGGCCCCCATAATACAGCATTGAAGAAAATCAGCTTTTGGCTCCCATTTCACTCATAGACGTTTAAGCAAGTATACATCCTTATAATGTAGTATTTAACCAGTGAAGTTTCTCAATCTCATAAAAATCTCAGTACCATAGTTTCAGAATAAAAGTATCCCTCCTCCGAAATCACCTTACCATGGCAATCTTTGAAAACTTTTTCTACACAGATGAAATAACCCTTTAAGTGCTTTGCTTCAAGTATCAAGTACCAGCTATCACACTTCTGAAACTGACATTCTGTGTCACAGGGAAACAAAGCTTTTCCTCCCAGGAAAGGAAGCTGAGGAAAGGGTAACTAATGTGCATTTCTTTTTAAAAGCTGCAAAATTCTGCCTTTTATTCTAGGCCTTTGATTTCTAGGTTTAGACTGGCCTTCATCAACTTAAGGCTGAAAGGGTACAAGTTAAATTCTTCTTAAAGAAGAAAAGCTTTATACCTGTAAAAGAATCTCATTCAGTACCAAATGTTAACAGCTTTCTATTCGAAAACAAGGTCCTGTAAAAATTACACTTGCTCCCTGCATGTCAAGAAGAAACATTTCAAGCAGAAAAAAAAAAAAAGTACATAAAAACCACCTGCTTGATACTGTTTGAAGTTACTAGTTTTTTAAAAGAGGGAAATTCTCATACCGTTTTTGAATCCCTGCTTTTGTCTGGAAGGACTACTTTAAAAGAGGAAAAAGATCACTATGTACTCTTGTGTTGTTTTTTTGTTGTTGTTGTTTTCCTTTAAAGATTTTTAGCTTTCTAAAGCAGACACATAATAAGCACATGGCAAAAAATGGATGGGAAAAGTTAGGTCTGCTGACCCTTACCAGCCCTTTTCCTCCGTGGAGGGGGATTCTGAAGTTCCCTTTGTAAATTTAATTGCTTAAATTTAAACATATTAAGAAGTTACCTTTAAGAAAAACACCCGAGTCACCTGAAATCAATATCCCAATATACATAAATAAGTAAAGCTAAGCCGGTACAGCTCGAGCGTTGGGCTTTCGGTCGGAACGCCTTATCGCGGGCCCGGCGCATACCACCGCGGGTGACATCAGATCGAAACCACACGGTTTCGCCGGGCACCAGACGCTCCAGCGAGGACAGCGGCACCCCGGCCCGCCGGAGGAGGGCGGGGGGGAGAAGGCCCTGAACCCCGATCTCCAGCTCCCCCGGAGCCCCAGTGCCCTCGCCCGTCGCCGCCCGAGTTTCTGGGCGCGGAACCTGTTGCTCGTCCCCGCCCGCAGCGAGCAGCGCTGGCACCTGCCCGGGACGCCGGGCCGCCCCGGCCGGCCCGGGCCGCCGCCGCCACCCCCGGCTCCCCGAGCGCTCGTTCGGGCGGGCGAGGGCGGGGCGCGGCCCGACGCCGACGGGCGGCCGCGCGGGCCGGGCCCCGGCCCCGACCCCGGCCGCCGCGCAGACGCTCACCTTGGCGGCCGCGGCCCTGGCGGACATCTTGTCTCTCTCCAGCGCCGCGCGAGGCTCCTCGGACCCGAAACTCCGCGCGCCGCCCGCCCGCCCGGCCGCTCCTCACGCCACGGCCCAAATAAACATCTCCCGGGAGCGAGCGGGACGAGCGGGGCGGGGGCGGCCGGAAAGGCCCGGCCCAGGGGGAGGGGACTCAACTCGGACAAAAGTCCGTGGAGCGCCCGCCCCGCCCGGGGCTTCTCCACACGGGGCGCGCCCGCCCGGCGCCTCCCTCCGACTGCGGCCACGTCGGGCCCGCCCGCTCGGTGGCCCCCTCAAGGCCGCACCGAGGCCTCCCCGCCGTCCCCGCGGTCCTCCCGGCGTCTCCGCGGAAGCCCGGCTCCCGCACCTAACTTCCCCGGAACGCGCGCCGCGAAGGAACCCGACGTCGGCGGCCCGAGCCGTAGCCGGCAACCCCAGGCGGGCCACGCAAACCTGCCAGCCGGCCCCACTGAGCATGCCCGGCCGGGGCGGAGGGCGGGGCTGAGGGCGGGGCCACGGCCAGGGACCAACCCCAAGCGCGGAAGGAAAAGCTGTTATCCCAAGTAACTTTGCTAGGCAAGTTTCCGCTGCTCAGCCAGCCTTCCTGTTTGCTTTTCATGAAAGGTCTTTAGAATTCGCTTCCCCAAGGACCCCAGACCCCTGCCGACTCCTTACCAACTCCTCGCCCAGCCAGGCTGGATGAGTGTAGTGGAAAGGCTGACAAATAAATGGCCTTTCCTTCAGCTTCCATCCCTGGTCACAGCTAGCCTCAGGTGTCTGCCTGGGTGAAAGGTAGGTGTATTTTTTTTGCCTTAAAGCACGTCGGCTTTCAGCTCTGAACAGTCTCTGGGTATTGCTCTCTTTTGCACCGATTGCCACAATTAAATCCGGTCATAGATTTATGAGAACCAGGGACAGACTGAAAACGCTCAGGAGGCCTGAAAACACCTGGCCCAGCCTGTATTAGGCCTGGAGACACATCCAAGTCATCTTTCATGAACCTAGTGCCACAGGAGACACACAAGAAATTAGGGGTGGGAGAGTATAAACATCTGGTTTGAAGCAATGGTTTTCGCTTTATAATTCAACTTTATGACATCAAACTTAATCCTAACCAAGAAATGCCTGTATATGACACATAAATACCAATTAAGGTTTCCAAGCACATATATTTTGCACCGTTAAGCTAGCTGAACTAGAAAAGAACATTCTGCAAATCAAGCTCTTATTCTTTTTTTTTTTCTGCATAAAAATAATTGACGTCTGGATTTTTTTTTTTTTTGCTTGGGTGAGTCTGGAACCATCATCCTCCTGATCTCAGCCTCTCAAATAGCTAGGGTTACAAGCATAAGCCACCAGCACCTGGCTACAGTGGTATTTTTTTTTAGTAAACTGTTCCTAAATTGCCCTATGCGTTAAATTGCATAGATATTTTGGATATTCAAAGTATATTTTTGTATATCTTTTTTTCCAAATAATCAAAGTAGTCAAGAATTAAAAAACACCATCTGGAGGCCTGGCTAGAACACTTAGTGGAGCAGGCACAGGTCATGAGTTCAAACCCTAGTACTGGGAGGAAAAATGAGAAGATGGATTTTCATTCCTACAGTTTATTTTAAGGAGGTGCTTTGGTAGGACGTAAAAGCATACAACATAATCTCAGAGAACCGGCCTTAACAATTAAGACTCGATCCACTGAGCACAGAATGGTTTAAAATTATACCACAATGTGAAATGTTGACAGATGGATGTAGCCATAATTCCTTCTAGACGAATGAAAAGGGAAGACATTCGAGTAAATTGGAGATTCTTATTTAGAGATTGGAGTGATATTCACCCAAGAATTTCTCTTTCTTTTTTTCCTTAATTTGTTTTTTCATTTGCTGATGACTGTATTCTTTACCTTACATAAGGTGTATTCACATGCATATCTGGGGGAGGGGGAGGACACAGAATCAGAGGAAAAGCAGTGAAAAGAGGAGCACACTGGCTGCACAAGCCATGGAGGAAAGTGAACTTTGCAATCTGTGGGTGGAGAGGGGAGGGAAGGAATAGGTGAGCATGAGGGAACAGATGATACTATGCAATAGAAAATGTACTTACTACCTGATGCATGTAAAGGGAACTTCAATGTATATCACCCTTAAAACATCAATAAAGTAATTTAGAAAAAAATTATCTTTCCGTGTACAGATTTCTTTCTTACTACTTAATGCAAAAAATCAGGAAACTAAAAAGCCACAACACTTACAAAAACAACTTCCTGTGGGAGTTTTGGTGTCTGCGGCTCAGAATGAAAGCACTTATTGAATAACCTGGACCTAATGAATATATATGTTTATATTTACATATAATGCATATTTATATATTATGTATTCATATGTGTATGTTTGTTATATATGTAAAAGATGTGGGTTTGGTTGTTTTTCCATTGCAAAACAATCCAGAAAAAGCATATTGATGCCATTTTTGGTGTAACTGTGGGTATTATGCATGAAATACAAGGAGGAAGTACTTGATCAGTGCAGTCACAAAATAAAGTCACAGAAATAAATTTATATAAATTACTAGAAGTAAGAGAACTCTACCAAAGCATTATAATATAAAACAAAACATCCTAACTTCACTCCTGTAAGTTATAACTTATTTTAAAAAATTTCCTCTTCCCCTCCACAAAAAATAAAATTACATAACTGTTAAATGGGAACGAAACTTTAAAAAAAATTAGTTTAGGGGCTGGGAAAGTGGCTCAGTGGTAGAGCACTTGCCTTGCATGCTCGAGGCCCTGGGTTTGATTCCTCAGCACCACATAAGCAAAAAGAAAAAAAGCCGGAAGTGGCGCTGTGGCTCAAGTGGTAGAGCGCTAGCCTTGAGCTGAAGAGCTGAGGGACAGCGCCCAGGCCCAGAGTTCAGGCCCCACGACCGGACCAAAAAAAAAAAAATTAGTTTATGTTAGTTACGGGGTGGGGGGGAGAGAAGGAGGAGGATTTCATTTTTACATCTCCATTTGTTTACACTATAGCCTGAAGAACCTTTTTAAGATTCATAAGGTTTCTAGATTTCACAAATTAGTAAAACTTTCATGCCTGTGTGCCAGCACTGCATCTTGAACTCAGGCACTGTACTGCTTTAGCCACAGCTCCAATTCCAGCTTTTTGCTAGTTAATTAGAGATAGGAGTCTCATTGACTTTCCTGCCTGGGCTGTCTTGGAACCTTGATCCTCAGATCTCAGCCTGCTGAGTGGCTAGGATGATAGGCATGAGCCACCAGCCCCCAGCTGAAAAAAAACAAAACTTTTAAGAGTGCACTATAAAGTCACCTATTTTCGATGTCGTTTCTATCTTATTTTAAACACTACAAACTGCATACTGAGCGGTAGTTAAAATGGCAAATTTCATATTGGTAGTATTATGTTCATCTTTGGTCCTCAGCCCCCCTCCTGGAGTTCCCTCCATACAGCTGGCCCCTCCCGCTCTCTGCCCAGAGCCACCTGCACGCCCATCTACCTCACTTTCTGTTCCCCAGACCCTCCTGCTACCTGGATGGTGACAGGAGCCATGTGCTTTCTCTTGGGGGAAATATGGCTCCTCTAATAAACCTTATAATCCTGTGCCTGCCTGCCTCTGCGTGATCCCCTGGGATTGAATGTGTGGGATCCTCCTTCACATATAGTAGGTACATTTCAACATAATGGAAACACTGAAGAATGCTCAGTTTTATTATAATTATCAATGCACACTAATTGTATATATTAATGAGTTTCACTGATATTTGCATCTATACAGATACTGTTGTTTGATCATTTCTACTATCCCAGCTACCTTCTTACCCTCTGGCTTCAGTCATTACATGGTTTGTTTTTATTTTTTAAAAAAAGGACAAACATGAAGATCTAGTCATTTTACATTCATTTCAGAAGAAAGAAGAGTCGGTCCTAAAATAGTACCTCCTTGGGGGGCCACCCTGCCTCTCACTGGGGGGCAAAACAGAGCCTTCTCTCTTTAGGGTTCTGAATATCACAAAACCAAGGAGACCAGAAGTTCCAGAAATCCAACCAGCCAGGCTGGTGTGGCATGACAGGCCAGTTTTGGGCTCATCTCAGGTCTGTCTGTCCTCCATTCTCCAAAACAAAACGTCCCACATCCTCTTCATGATTGCTCCAAGAGCTCTGCCAGAAGTAACAGAACAGCGCTCCCTC
Organism: Dipodomys merriami; assembly: GCF_024711535.1. Classification (NCBI taxonomy): domain Eukaryota; kingdom Metazoa; phylum Chordata; class Mammalia; order Rodentia; family Heteromyidae; genus Dipodomys; species Dipodomys merriami. Next base: position 10,228,058 of record NW_027204826.1, read on the forward strand.
TAATCCCCAAGGAAAACAGAGATGAAGGAATGGGCAATTCACCTCTCTTTCAGCTAACACTTGAAACTTATTGCACGCTCTGCTTTTTTCTTCTCCATCCTCCCCAATGGTGGGGGAGGGGGCTAGCCGCCTTCACTGTCCCCGTCCCTCCATCCCCTTCTTCTCTTGAGGTCACTGGTACCTCCTTGGTAACTTCCAACATTGGGACCAGTGTCTGTGTGTAGTCCCTCAGAGCAGCAGGGGCCTACGCTGGGGCTGGCTTGCTTGAATCTTAACCATTTCAGTTGTGGTTTTGTGTTCTATACAAGGGACAGGGCACATAGGGTTTAGAGCCTTGGCTGTCTTGGGTCCTGGACTCCAGTCACTTCTTGAGAGGTACTGGTCTTCTTCCACCCTGCTCCTCTGCTTCTGCCCCTGACCAGGAAGTGAGCCAGGGGTGCGGCCCAATATATGTACCCCCTTTATCTTGGGCAGGCAGCACCACTTCCTGTCTGGTGGGCCGCTGGCCAGAGGCCACTTCTTAGTGGGAGTGAGTGTAAGCTGTCTGGCCCAGCCTAGATTCAGGAACCAAGCCAACCAGCCATGGACATTTTGTTGGTGACTGTTGTGGTTGGAACAGCTTGGCCTGAGACACAACTTCCCCTGATTCTGAGTCTAAAGAAGGAGGAGACATTTTAAGGCTTTTGAGACCGGGATCCCAGCAAGCCACTGGGCCCAACACAGGCATCTGTGGGCTCTGTGAAGGTCCCCCGCTTGCTTGCTGTGATTATGCAACCTGTGCCTGGGAGGCTGGTTCTGTGCCTGGGGACAGGGTCCTTTCTCCTTTTCCTCCAACCTTCCTGACTTTGGTTTGTCTCTTCTGGTTAGCTCGAAGTACCCTCCAGGGACAAGCCACAAAATGCATTGTGTCAATGGCATTCAGTCAGTGACTTCTCATGAATTAAATCTTCCAGAGATGTATATTTAAAACTGGTGTTGCTCAATGGGAAACATGAAATCAGTGCTCACATTTTGTATGTTCATTGTTCTTCACTTAGAAGGGTATTCAATAGCAGATATAAATCACGACAAGTCATGAGGCGGTGGGGGAGGGGGGAAGCTTATCCAGGTGCTGTGGCTCACATCTGTAATCCTAGCTGCTGGGAAAGCAGCAGAGATCTGAGGATCATAGTTCAAAGCCAGGCTGGGCAGAAAAGTGCTTGAGACTCTTATCTCCAATTAACCACCAGAAAACAGTAAGTAGATCCAAAGTTCAAAGTGGTAGAGTGCTAGCCTTGGGCAAAAGAGCTCAGAGTCAGTGCCCAGGCCCTGAGTTCAAGCTCTACAACCACCCCCACTGCCCGCCCCCTGCAGAAAACCCAACAACAAAAAGCTTTAACTATTATGTTCCTTTAATGGCACTTCTGCTAATCTCCCCTCACCCCCCCCCACACCTACACCACTCACCTCTTGAAATAGAGAATACAGGTTCCCCCCCAACCAGGCATGCATATATATATATATATATATATATATATATATATATACATATACATATACATATACATATATATGTATATATACATATATACATATATATGCATATATACATATATATGCATACATATACATATACACACATATATATGAATACATATACATATACATATATATATATATATGCCCACCTGTTCCTGTAAACTCATCTGTCAATCTGTGATTGGCATCTCAGAAACTCCAGTTCTTACTGCAGTGAATGTTTGCCCAGGTCTTTTGAGATCACTCAACCTCTAATTTCACAAAGAATACTGACACTCATTCCTAACTATCTGAACAACAGATACTTTAAAGAGAAAGAGAAAGGGGTGGGGTGGTCCACTGGAACCCTATCTGCTGCATTCCCATTCAAATTTCCCAAGAACACTACTAGTTAAATCTAATGTTATTTCATATTGCTTTCTGCATTATAAGTGTGTGTGTGTGTGTGTGTGTGTGTGTGTGTGCGTGTGTGTATGTGTGTAGATAGAAGAAAGCTGGGCATCAATGGCTCACACCTATAATTCTAACTACTTTGGAGGTTGAGTGAGACCTGGAGGATAGAAATTTGGTGCCAGCCCCAGCCCCCCCCCAAAAGACTGATAAGCTCCATTTCCAATTAATCAACAAAAGGCCAAGCTGGAGACATGGTTCAAGTGGTAGCCTTGAGCTGAAGAGCTGAGGGATGACACCCAGAGTTCAAGCCCCACGACCAACAGAAACAAACAAAACAAACAAACAAACAAAAAAAACTCACTGATAGTGCCAATTTCCCCTCCAAGAAAACTGAATCAGCTTATCCTGTTTCCCCATCATCCTGTGAACAGTTAATAATATTAATCTCTTATATTTTCTGCCCATCTAATAGACAAAAATAGTGTGCCAATTACCAGATATCAACCTGTTCTATTTTATTATTTAGTTTGTTAATAATCTCTGTACATACTTTTGTACCAAATTCATTGTGAATCTTGTCTCCAATCTGTTGTGTATGTGTGCATGCTCGTGTGCATGTGCGTGTGCCTGCACACTAAATAAAATGTACTTCAGAATAACTTTGACTTCATAGAAAAGTTGCAAAGACAGAACCCTGAGTTCCTGGAACCACTTCTGACCCTGCCTCCTCCACTGCTAACCTCTATGAAACATTTGTCAACAACTAAAAGACTCACATTGATACAATATTAACAAGTTCTTCCAGAGTACTCTTTTGTGTCTCTTGTATTCTTCTAATGTTGCTGATATGCCAGTTTTCTTAATTTAATTTTATTGCCAAGGTGATGTACAGAGAGGTTACAGTTGCACACATAAGGTAATGAGCACATTTCTTGTCTAACATTGTTACCCCTGCCCTAGCCCTCATTTTTCTCTCACTTTCCTCCTCCCTAGTTTCTAAATGTTATACAGATTTTTGCCAGTACTGGAGCTTGAACTCATAGTCATTAAGATTTTCCTGCCCAGGCTGGCTTCCAACAGTGATCCTTAGACCCCACCCTCCGGAGTACTAGGATTCCAGGTGTAACCCACCAGCACCCAGGCTGAAGATTATTTTCGAACATGTTGGTTTGGAGTCACCTCTAGACTTTTCAGAAGCTGAGTCTGTATTCATGACCTAGGGAGGCAGAGTATGAATGGAAGCCAGAGCACAATGCAGAGTACACATGGAAGATGAGTGCTAGCGGCTTATCCCTGTAATCCTAGCTACTCAGGAGGCTGGGATCTGTGGGTCGTGATTCAAAACCAGCCCAAGCAGAAAAGTCTGTGAGACTCTTATCTCCAACAAACTACTCAGAAAAAGCCAGAAATGGTACTATGGCTCAAGTGGTAGAGCATTAGCCTTGAGCACAAAGAGGTACAGGGTCAGTGCCTAGGACCTGAGTTCAAGCCCCATGACCACCCAAAAAGAAAAATAAGAACAAGAAAAAAAGAATACATATGGAGTGATGTATGTCTTCTTGGATTTGACACCTTTTTCCTTAGGCTCTTCTCTGGGACAAGCCTATCAGACATCTATAAGACATCTTCTATAAGACATCTTCTGAGCCTCAGGCATGAGGGATCATAGGAAGAGACCTGTCAACATTCCTTTAATTCAGAATGTCTTCTAAGATGTCGAGGAGTACCAAACTCATTGAATAGCAGAGAGAGAAGAGAGGGAATATGGTTATGGTTAGGATCTACTGTCTCCCACCAGCTCATGTGTGTGGCTTAGTTGCCAGACTATCCTGCTATTGGGAGTTGTGGAACTTTAGGAGGAGGGGCTTGGCGGGAGGAGGTTAGGACATTGGAGGTATGCCTTTGAAAGGAGATACTGGGACCACAGCTCCTACATTCTGACCTCCTTGCCCACAAAGCCTGATGCACTGTGTCAAAGGTCCAAAGCAACTATGGACCAAGACCTCTGAAACCATAAGACTAAGTAAACTTTTGCTTCCTTTAAGATGTTTGTCTCGGGCTGGGAAGGTGGTTCAGTGGTAGAGTGCTTTCCTTGTATGCATGAGGCCCTGGGTTCGATTCCTCAGCACCATGTAAGCAGAAAAAGTCAGAAGTGGCCCTGTGGCCCAAGTGGTAGAGCGTTTGACTTGAGCTGAAGAGCTGAGGGACAGCGCCCAGGCCCAGAGATCAAGCCCCACGAGCGACAAAAAAAAAAAAAAAGAAAAGAAAAGAAAAGAAAAAAGATGGTTGTCTCAGGCATTTTGTAACATCAACAGAAAGCCAACAAACACAGATTTATTCATCTGGGTGCTAGTGGTTCACACCTGTAATCCTGAGATCTGAGCATCTGGTTTAAAACCAACCTAGGTAAGAAGGACCCATGACACTCTTATCTCCAATTAACTACCTAAAAACTGGAAGTGGAGCTGTGGCTCAATGGTAGAGCTCTAACATTAAGCACAAAAGCTCAGGAAGCGCATCCAGGTCTTGAGTTCAAACCCCAGGTCTGGCGCTAAACAAAAACAAAAACCAATTTTAAGAGAGAAGTAGGAGTATATACAAGTATTTGCTTATGTTTTGAAAAGAAACAATGAAAGGAAAACTATGAACACATAAAAATAGTTACTTTCAGAGGACAAAAGGACATTCTTAGAGCAGGAATGACACATTTCTCTCCCTCTATATATATATTCTATAAATCATTTTTGATTTTGAAACATGAAAATGTGTACTTAAAAATAAAATGAAGGGGCTGGGAAGGTAGCTCAGTGGTAGAGCGCTTGCCTTGCATGCTCGAGGCCCTGGGTTCGATTCCTCAGCACCACATAAGCAAAAAGAAGAAAGCCAGAAGTGACGCTGTGGCTCAAGTGGTAGAGCGCTAGCCTTGAGCTGAAGAGCTGAGGGACAGCGCCCAGGCCCAGAGTTCAGGCCCCACGACCAGACCCCCCTCCCCAAAGAAATGAAATCCAGAAAAATTCAGTTGTAAAAGCTGAAGAAAAATTGAAGAAAGAAAAAACCCTGAGCAAACAAAATAAAGCTAGTTACATACATAAAGAGAATTCTGCTGGCTCTAGCATATTCTAAAGAAAACATTAAATTTAAATTTCTTTAGTAGTACATTAGTAATAATACAAATAAGCACCATTACCTTGAAACCGGTATATAATTGTGTAGATTAATATAAAACTGTTCCATTCTCATTATTGTATTATCTAACATATAATTAATAACTAGCAAATATAAGCATATTGAATATATGTTAGTATCACTACCATATAACAATGTATAATGTTAGATGTTGTATTTGTTGTTTTTACAATGCTGGCCATGGGCAATAAACTCAGGGCCTGGGTGCTGTCCCTGAGCTTTTTTTTGCTCAAGGCTAGTGCTCTACCACTAGAGCCATAGCTCTACTTTCAGCTTTTTGATGGGTAATTGGATGTAAGTCTATTAGTGCATAGTAATATTGTTGGGAAATAAAAATTTCTATTTGAGAGAGAAGGGGAGAGGGAGGGGGAAGAGAGAGGAGGGAGAGAGAGAGGAAGGGAAAGGGAGAGGAAGGGGTGGGGAGAGGAGAGAAGAAAGAGAGGAGAGAGAAATATAGGATAGGGAGAAGGGAAAGGGAGACCAGGAGAGACAAGGCAAGGGGAGAAAAAAGGAGGAAGAGAAGGGAAGGAAAAAAAGAAAAGACTGCTACTACATAACACCCACCAAACCTCTAAAACTTGAGTTCCTAATAACAAGGAAGCCCAAGAACGTGAGAGAGCCCTGCAAACAAGCAGTAGCTTATCAGACAATTGGTTAAGGGAGACATATCCTCCTTACTTTCTAAAGCAGAGTAAAAGGAAAGATACATTTTGCATGCATTTTGTTTCGGATATTCAAGTTACTATAGCTGATGAGAAAGGAAGTTGCTTTAGAAGACCAGCACTTAGCACCTGCAGGGAGAGGAAAGAAAGAAAGAGAAAGAGAGAGAGAGAGAGAGAGAGAGAGAGAGAGAGAGAGAGAGAGAGAGAGAGAGAGAGAGAGAGAGAGAGAGAGAGAGAGAGGGAAGGAAGGAAGGAAGGAAGGAAGGAAGGAAGGAAGGAAGGAAGGAAGGAAGGAAGGAAGGAAAGAGAAGAAAATATCATCCTCTGACACATAACACATTCTGACAAAGCTCAAATGATCAAGTTGAGCATCCTGAGAAATTAAGAGCAGCAGTGTGTGTGTGTGTGTGTGTGTGTGTGTGTGTGTGTGTGTGTCCTAAGGCTTGAACTCAGGGCCTAGGCACTGTCCCCGAACTTCTTTTTGCTCAAGGCTAACACTCTGCCACTTGAGCCACAGCTCCACCTCTGGCTCTTTTGGGTAGTTTAATGGAGATAAGAGTCTCTCAGACTTTCCTCCCCAGCATCCTCAGATCTCAGCACCCTGAGTAGCTGGGATTACAGGCGTGAGCTACTGGCACCTGGTAAAGAGAAGCAAACTTTTATGCCTTTATGAGACAACTGGAAACACATGACACTACTGAAGAAGAATTCCCACCCCTAAATTATCTATCTATCTATCTATCTATCTATCTATCTATCTATCTATCTATCTATCTATCTATCTATCAACTTAGTAGAATTCTGCCTATAGGGCTAACTTGTGTTGACAGAAAAAAAAAGTGTGTGTGTGTGTGTGTGTGTGTGTGTGTGTAGATGCTTCCATGGGAAGCAAACGAAAGGGAAAGGACTCATTTTTCCAAATAAAGCAATAGAATAAGGGAACAGAAAAGCAAGCTGGCTCTGCTGCTAGTCTTGTATGGACTTCTTTTCAAATCTACCAACAGTAAGCAGACATTTTTTGCATGCCTGTAATTCCTACACTGGAGGGGCTGGGCAGGATGATAATGAGTTTGAGGGTAGCCTGGGCTACAAAGGGAAGCCTTGTCTCACATCGATAAACAAATGAATAAATGAATATTAACCATATTGTAGGGGCTTCAGGAAGGACCTCTGTGGCAGATGCCCGTGTAAACATGGGGAGTTGACACACCATGATGTTTGGAACTTGTTTTCCAATGTTTTACCAAAGAGGAAAATTTTAAAATGGAAGAAGCAAAGCCAGGCGCTGGTGGCTCACATTTGTTATCCTAGCTATTCAGGAGGCTGAGATCTGTGGATCAAGGTTTGAAGCCAGCCACAGGGAAGGAAAGTCTGTGAGACTCTAAGCCAAAAGTGGCAGCTGAGGTTTAAGGAGTAGAGTGCTGGCCCTGGGTGAAAACGCTCAGGGACAGTGAGTGCCCAAGCCATGAGTTCAAGCTCCCATGCTGACACCAAAACAAACAAACAAAAAGAGGAAAACACAAATGTAGCAAAATATTAAAAAGTAGTGGGTTCCAGTGATGTATTTATGGGAGATTTGTTGTGCTGTATTATTCTGTCTGCTCTCAGGAATGTTGAATATCAGTATACAAACATTTGACTTCCTTCCCTCCCTCCCTCCATTTCTCTCCTCCTTTCCTCCCCTCCTTTTCTCCCCCCTTTTTTCCCTTCCTTCCTTCCTTCTTTCCTTTCCTTCCTTCTTTTCTTTCCTTCTTTCTTTCTTTTCTTTTGCCAGTCCTGGCGCTTGGACTCTGGGCCTGGGTGCTGTCCCTGTGCTCAAGACTAGCTCTATACCACTTGAGCTACAGCTCTACTTCTAGCTTTTTGATGATTAATTAGAGATAGGAGTCTCACAGCCTTTGGTTTTGAACCACGATCCTCAGAGCTCCGCCTCCTTGAGTAGCTAGGATTACATGTGTGAGCCACCAGTGCCTGGCTACATTTGACACTTTTTTTTTTTTTTTTTGTCGGTCGTGGGGCTTGAACTCTGGGCCTGGGCGTGCGTTGTCCCTCAGCTCTTCAGCTCAAGGCGAGCGCTCTACCACTTGAGCTACAGCGCCACTTCCGGTTTTCTGGTGGTTTATTGGAGATAGGAGTCTCACGGTCTTTCTTGCCCGGGCTGGCTTTGAACCGCGATCCTCAGATCTCAGCCTCCTGAGTAGCTAGGATTACAGGCGTGAGCCACCAGCGCCCGGCACATTTGACACTTTTTAATCAGGAAAATCAAAGAGACATAAAAGCAGAAATAGTTCTGCTTGTTAAAGTGTAATACCGGTCATACCTTCTTTCCTGTTTGGATTTGCTTTCCCCCAGATACAGCTCTTCCTGCATGTCGAGTCTTTTTTTTTTTCCCCATCCTTGGAATCTGGCCAGTGGTATGAGCTGCCTTAGTGAAAAACATGCAGTATACAAGCAGTGGGTTGAAAAAGCACTTGAGCTCTAGGGCTCACCTGTGCGTGCTTCTGAGAGCCCTGAGCCACCACGGAAGAGGCGGAGACTAGCCTGCTGGAGAAGTCTCACGGAAAAGAAATAAGAAGCCCTGGCTGATGGTGTGTCAAACTCTCAACATACGAGGGCGGGAATTCCAGATCATCCAGTCCCAGACAAACTGTAAACTGGCTGCACCTGCATGCGTGAGTCCAGGAAAGTCTAGCTGGCTTCTCTGAACCCAGCTTGCCAGCTCACGGAACCATGACAGGTTAAGACGTTCAGCATTTTGGGATAGCTAACTGATACATTTGTCTAAACCCATGGAGGAACTATATACACATGCACGTATGTATATTCAGGAGACAAACTTCTTAGCACTTGGGGAACATGGCTTGTACTTGTGTTACCATGGTAATGCCATGGCACTGAAAAATCACATATGCTGAAAGTTGCCCTAGAGGAATGGAAGGTTTAGATATGTTAAGTGTATATTGGAAGTGCAATCAAGCCAAGTTCCTGAACACATAATACCATATTTACCACATTCGTTGACAGAGGCAGGTACAATAGGTAGGTTATGAAAAGCTTAATTAATTTTAGAGTTGGCAAGATGTTTCAAGGGTGGAGTGCTTGCCTAGCAAGTGTGAGGAGCTGAGTTCAAACCTCAGTACCACACACACACACACACACACACACACACACACACACACACACACACACACACACAATCAAATGATCAAATGCCATGGGTCTATAATCCTAGCTACTCAGGAGGCTCTGAGATCCAGAGGATTGTAGTTTGAAGCTAGTCTTGGGAGAAAAATACAAAAGACTCATCACCAAAATAACCAGCCAAAAGCTGGGCTGGAGGAGTGGCAAAGCCAGCAAGCTGATGAAGTGTGTAAAGGACTTCTACTAGAAAAAGCTCAAATTATAACCAACAATTTAGTTGAATCATATCACTTTAAAATACAAGGTGTAGCCAGGCACCAGTGGCCCACACCTATAATCCTAGCTACTCAGGAGGTTGAGATCAGAGGATTGTGGTTTGAAGACAGCCTGAGCAGGAAAGTCTATCACACTCTTATCTCTAATTAGCTTCCTAAAAAGCTGGAAATAGAGCTGCGGTTCAAGTGGCAGAGCACTAGCCTTGAGCCAAAAAACTCAGGAACACCCAGACCCTGAGTTCAAGCCCTAGGACCAGTATTATACATATAATATATATATATATATATATATATATATATATATGTATTCAAAGTTTATGTAGTTCATCTCAGTATCACTAGCAAAACACTGTGCTTGTAAAAGATAAAAAAATCTGGAGAGTTAAATATTTCTCTATAATAGTAACTACTTATTTGGGAAATATTTTAAGTTAATTTGATATTTTAATTTGATGAACATGGCTATTTTAGGAACTTTAGAATTACTGTTTGCACAAATGCCGCCCACATTTACATGCTGATTTATCCAACCTCTTCATTTATGTTTTTAAAGGTGCCCTATAATTTTTACAAGTTCTTTTATTTTTTTTAAGCCCCACAGTATTCTGAGTAATGACAATATTTTATATTACTTTGAATTCTCAAACCTTTGTTGAAGAAATATCATACATGTCTTTTGGGGCTGTGGGTTTGGAATTAATCTTATTCAACAGGTCATTAATGACACAATTAGATGTTTAAATTTGAGACTTTAAAACGCTAAGACTTCAAAAGCTAAAGCTAACCAGATAATGGGGAAAAGCAAAGGAAGGGGTGACATTGTCCAAAAAGAACTGTATTAATTGCCTGACTTATGAAATGGTAATCCCTCTGAAACACAACTGAAAGTAATTACAATAAAATCATATTTAAAAATAACCAGTGGAGACCAAACAATGTGTGAAACTCTACTTCCAAAAAGACCAATGAAAATTTGGGGTTTTGTGTGATAGAAATCAGGGCACCCAAGAGTTCTTTTCTTTGGGGAGCTCCTCAATCCTCCTGCTCCTGACAGTCCTATCTTTATTTGTTTGTTTTGCCCATGTTGGGGCTTAAACTCTGGGCCTGGACACTGTTCAGCTCAAGGTGAGCACTCTACCACTTGAGCCACAGCACCACTTCCTGTTTTCTGGTGGTTTATTGAAGATAAGAGTCTAGTGGTCTTTCTTGCCTGGGCTGGCTTTGAACTGTGATCTCAACCTCCTGAATAGCTAGGATTACAGCCATGAGCCACCAGCACCGGGCCTCAATCCCGCCTTCTTTTCCTGCAAAGGGACCTCAAATTGTGGAGGAAATGTCATCAGACTCATTGTCTTCCTAGCTAATCCTAAAATATGCTCCTGGTTGACAGCGTATGGATACACATGGTGAAGGCATCAGACAGAACACAATGGAAATAACCGGCCAAAGGTCTTGTGGGAATCAAGTTTACCCTAGCTGCACAAGGAGGGGGAGACAAGAGGGCCTGGTTGGGCCAGGGAAAAGGAGGTGCAGGCATCCAAAGATCCTTACAGTTGCAATGTAGCCTCACCAGAATCCTTACTAGCTGAAGACCTGATACATCCCTGACAGGTCCTGTGGGATGAGGTCATTTGAAGGTCTTTCGAGTTTTAGAAACAGATCATGAAGCTGGATACACTTTGTTGCTGGGGAGAAAGCCCTCATGTGAATGTGATGAATATTTTCCTAAGGGAAGAGCAGTGTATTCTGTGAAGATGAAACATGGTAGAAAAGCCGGGCAAACTGAACAACATTAAAAAAAAAAATCCAGCTGAGCTTAAGTACAAGTGTGACGGAGGGGAGGTGTTTTGAAAGGGTGTGGCTTCCTGTCTCTCCATTGTTTGGACCTAGCCCGACAAAGCCAAATTCATTTCTCTGATATCCTGAAGGCAGCAAGGAACTGGTTCCCAAAATAGCATAAGCTCTAAGTCCTGCACCTAGAGTCAGCAGCAGAAAGAAGAAACACCCGCACAAGTTCAAAACTGTGCTCCCTGCTTTAACTAGTGTGTGTGCACGCGTGTGTGCGTGCATATGTGCCAATACTACAGCCTGAATGCTGCCACTTAGGCTTTTTGTTTGTTGGTTGGTCGGTTTCTCAAGGAAGGATCTCTACCACTTGAGCCACAGCTCTACTTCAGGCTTTTTGCTAGTTAATTCGAGATAAAGAGTTGCTGTGATTTTTGGCTTTGAAGTGTAATCCTCAAATCTCAGCCTCCTCAGTAGCTAGGATTACAGATGTGAACCACCAGTGCCCAGCTTCACTACTTCATGTTTTTTTAAAGGGAGTTTCTAGGACTGGGAATGTGGCTTAGTGGTAGAGTGCTGGCCTAGCATGCATGAAGCCCTGGGTTTGATTCCTCAGTACCACATAAGCAGAAACAGGTGGAAGCAGTGCTGTGGCTCACGTGGTACTATGCTAGCCTTGGACAAAAAAGCTCAGAGACAGTGCCCAGGCCCTGACTTCAAACCCCAGGACCAGCACATTAATAATAATAATAATAATGATAATAATAGGCAGAGACATAGTAACACAACTTTGCTATGTTCCAATGGCTTTCAAAGTCTGGATGTTGCAATGTGATCATCAAGGTGACAGTTACTAAGAGAGGTGCCTTTAGTTGGTGATTAAGTCCTAAGGATGGAGCCCTCAGAATTAAATATGGGCTTGATAAAAGGGACAAGGGGCAAAAATATAAATTAAAAAAAATTTTTCCCTTTATGTCTTTCTGTCTCTTGCACAGGTTCAGGACAGAGCGATCATCCTCTCTAGAACATGCAACAAGGTGCAACCATCAAAACAGCAGCCCTCATAAAACCCAACCTGTCTGACCTTAATCTTGGGGTTCTCAGTCTCCAATAGAATGAGAAATAAAACTTCTGTTGTTTATAAATTACTCACTTTGAGCATTTTTTTAAACAAATAGCAGCTCAAACAAGTTAAGACAAACTTTAATCAGTAAATACACATATGCATTACTGCTTTGACATAAAAAGAACATACGAGAAATTACATCTTGCTCTGAATCAATTTACCTTTCTGTCATGTAAGTATAATTATTTAAACAGAACAACAGAACTGGTGAAGAGTGACAATTTGTAGTAACTAGTAGGGCTAATGTAATATGTGAGAAACATTTACTAATATTTTAAAATGTTTCTGTTATTTGGTATCAACTATTTTAACTCTGAAAAATTGGGGCATTTGCTGGGTACTGGTGGTTCATGCCTGTAATCCTAGCTACTCAGGAGGCTGAGATCAGAGAATTATGGTTCAAAGCCAGCCCATGCAGGAAAGTACATGAGACTCTTATCTCCAGTTTACCACCAGGAAACTGGAAGAGGTGCTGTGGCTCAAGTGGTAGAGCACTAACTTTGAGCAATAAGAGCTCAAAGACAGCACTCAGGCCTTGAGTTCAAGCCCCACAACTGATAACAGTAACAAAAAAGGTGTGTACTCAAAATATATAAATGTTGACACTAAAAAAAAAGGGAAACACAGATAATATGGCTAATTAAACAGTATATTTAGTAACAGCATCAAGAAAAAAAATGTCCTCTTTATTTCTCCTCCCTGTTACAGAACACTGTTGTTCTTTCTGCTTCCTTTTTAGATAATCTTTCTCTGAACAAGCTTGTCCTTTTATGCAGTGGCAAACTGAGTGTAGTCACATGTAAAATTCACTTTGACTTGCTGCTCTGCTATTCGCCAGCCCACAGGACAGAGATCTGTGGTGTCCATCCTGGGTGATGACCTTTGGCTAAATATCCTCTCAAAAAAACTCATTCAAAGCCAAGTGCTGGTGGCTCACACCTGTAATCCTAGCTACTCAAGAGGCTGAGATCTGAGGATTGGGGTTGGAAGCTAGCCCAAATAGGAAAGCCAGATGTGGTGCTGTGGCTCAAGAGGTAGAGCACTAGCCTTGAGCAAAAGAATCTCAGGGACAGCGCCCAGGCCCTGGGTTCAAGCCCCAGGACTGGCAAGAAAAATTTTAAAAAGCACTAAAGCTGGAGGCCAGTGGCTCACATCTGTAATTTTAGCCACTAAAGAGGCTGAGATCTGAGGATCACAGTTTGAAACTAGCCCAAGCAGGAAAGTCCCTGAGACCCTGATCTCCAAAACATCCAGCAAAAAGCTGGAACTGGTGGAGCCTCAAGTGGTAGAGCACCAGCTATAAGCAACAAAGCTGAGAGTAAGAGGCCCTGAGTTCAAGCTCCGGTGCCAATGCATGTGCGTGCATGCACATGCACCCCTCCTCCCACAAACACACACACATGCACAAAGCATTTAAGTATTGAACTTTACTTACCAGTACAAGCACAAGTTCAAGCTTGTGGGAATTTATTTTCAGTTTTCTAAAAAATGACTCATTTTGAATCTACAAGCTTGTTTGCTAATCAGGTTATTCATAGCTATGAATTCAACATACATGGGTACTCATGTTTAAAATATCACTTTGGGAGGAAGGGTGTCCTAGGGCTTGAACTCAGGGCCTGGGTGCTGTCCCTGAGCTTTTCTGCTCAAAGCTAGCCACTCTACCATTTGAGCCACAGGTCCACTTCCAGTTTTTTTGGTGGTTCATTGGAGTAAACAGTCTAACAGACTTTCCAGACCAGACTGGCTTCAAACTGTGATCCTCAGATTTCAGCCTCCTAAGCAGGTAGACTTCCAGGCATGAGACATGGAATAATAATAATAACAATAATAATAATAATAATAATAATCTTGAAATAATTATAAATTCGTGAGGAGGTGCAAAACAAGAATAAAAGGTGCCTTGTTCCCAGCCTCATCTATGCAGAATCAATAGATGGATGCACCGAATTCAGATGTCACTATCCTATACACGTTCATATGGATGTGATGGTACAATTTTTACCCCAGTGGAATCTTGCACAACCACCAGCAAATTATTCAACTAAAGGCTTTTCCCGGCACCCATTAGAGCAGGTCCTGGGCCCTGGCCCCTGGCAATTGCTCATTTTTTTTCTCTCCATCTCTCTAATTATAGTACTTCAGGAATGTTTCCTAAATGAAATCATACAGAAGGTCACTGTCTGGAATTGACTTGTTTCCACTGAGCATCATCTCCTTGAGGTCTAAACAAGTTACTACACTCATCCATGGCTTCTTTCATTTTATCAGAGTCATATTCCACAGCACGGGCTTAAAGTCTGGGACATTTGAATGGTTTTCAAATTTTTGCTATGATGAATAAAACTGTCATGAGTATTCTTACCCATATCCTCCTAGAGAAAGCACTCTCTATCAAAAATCCCAAGAACTCACATGCTGAGTTCTAGAGTAAATCCACAAGTTAGATTGAAAGGAGTTATTAGCTTTTTTGGAAACCGAGCACTGGTGGCTCATACCTGTAATTCTAGATAGTCATGGGGCTGAGACCCTAGGATCACGGTTCAAAGCCAGCCTAGGCAGGATAGTCTGTGAGACTCTTATTTCCAGTGAACCACCAGAAACCAGAAGTGGCACTGTAGTTGAAAGTGGTAGAGTGGTAGCCTTGAGCACAAAATGCTTGGGGACAGTGCCCAGGTCCTGAGTTCAAGTCCCATGACCAACCAAAAACAAAACAAAACAAAATTTTTCTGAAGTGACCATTTTCACATCCTTACCAGCAATGCAGAAGTGATCCATCCAATTTCTCTGTATCTTTGCCAGCATATGGTGTATTATTATTATTATTATTATTTTACCATTCCAATGTATGGGATGTGTTATTAATTTAAGCTGCATTTCTTTTCTTTCTTTCTTTCTTTTTTTTTTTTTGCTCAGTCGTGGGGCCTGAACTCTGGGCCTGGGCACTGTCCCTCCGCTCTTCAGCTCAAGGCTAGCGCTCTACCACTTGAGCCACAGCACCACTTCCATATTTTTCTGCTTATGTGGTGCTGAGGAATCCAACTCAGGGCCTCATGCATGCAAGGCAAGCACTCTACCACTGAGCCACCTTCCCAGCCCTAAGCTGCATTTCTTTCCTGGCTGATGATATTGAACAATTTGCTAGTTCAGTGAGATGTCAATGTCTCTCTTGTTCATCTTCTAATACAATTGTTTATTTCATTTTTATTATTGACTTTGAAGCTTGTTTATATAGTCTAGATTTAAAAACTTTTCCCAGATATGCACTATCCAGATATGCAGATGTCTTACACTATCTAAAAATTATTCTTCCTTCCTCTCAGCAGGCTGTTTCCCATAGAAAAAGTTACTTTTGATGAGTTTCCAATTTTCTTTGTAGGAGTTTTTACTTTGGTGTCAATTCTAAGGGGCCCTCAAACCAATACTAAGTCCTGAAGATTTTTCTCTTATATACTTTTCCAGATGTGTTACAGTTTCACATGTTACAGTAAGGTTTATTTATCCCCTTTAAACGTTCTAAATGGATGGTAAGTTAAACTTTCCCTTTTGCAGGGGAAACAGGGTATAAGCACAACATAATTTGAGCTTATAAAATTAAAAATGACAGGGGCTGGGAAGGTGGCTCAGTGGTAGAGCACTTGCCTTGCATGCATGAGGCCCTGGGTTCGATTCTTCAGCACCACATAAGCAAAAAGAAAAAAGCCAGAAGTGGTGCTGTGGCTCAAGTGGTAGAGTGCTAGCCTTTAGCTGAAGAGCTGAGGGACAGTGTCCAGGCCCAGAGTTCAGGCCCCATGACTGGACCCCCCCAAAAAAATATTAAAAATGATAGTTTAGCTGAGAAAGTGCAACTAGACTCAGTAGCTTGTCCTGGTAACTTCAAAATAATTTTTTGAGCCAGGTGCCTATGGCTCACACCTGTAATCCTAGCTACTCAGGAAGCTGAGATCTGAGGATCACATTTCAAAGCCAGCCCAGGTAGAAAAGTCCCCTTAGAGACTCTTATCTCCAATTAACCACTCAAAAACCAGAAGTGTTGCTGTGGCTTAAAGTGGTAGAACACTAGCCTTGAGCAAAAGAGCTCAGGGACAGTGCCCAGGCCCCAAGTTCAAGCCTCATGACTCACAATAATAATAATAATAATAATAATAATAATAATAATAATAATAATAATAATAATAATAATTTTAACAGTCTTATTTCAAAAACTGAATCATTTTGTGTCCATGAGTTTTTGGTGCTACCTGCCCCTGGCATCACACAATTCAGATGAAATCCACTGGACCTCTTCCATAGGGCTGCACAACAGAGACCATGGACCAATGCCAAAGAGACAGTTTGCATTTGTTTTTACTATACTTCCTTTCCATTCTCATCCTGTGTATCTCCAAGTTAAAAGAAGATTCCTTTCATCCCAGCATTTGAAAATATGATTGCATGATAGCCCAACCTTTTAACATCATGGAATTTAAAAATGGAGGTTATTGCTAGGTGCTGTGGTTCATGTCTGTATTCCCAGCTATACAGGAAGCTGAGATCTAAGGATCATGGTTCAAAGATAGCCAGGGCAGCAAAGTCTATGAGATGCTTATCTCCAATTAACCAGCAAAAAGCTAACAATAGAGCTGTGGCTCAAGTGGTTCCATGCCAACCTTGAGCAAAAATGCCAGGCCCTCCTCACCCCAGCTAGAATGGCTTTAGTCAAGAAATCTAATAACAACATACGCTGGAGGGGATGTGGCCAAAAGGGAACCCTACTGCATTGTTGGTGGGAATGTAAACTTGTTCAACCACTCTGGAAAGCAATATGGAGGTTCCTCAAAAGACTCCACATAGAGCTCCCCTATGACCCAGCAATCCCACTTTTGGGCATTTACCCAAACTATCACAAACAAGGCTACCAGCACAACTATGTTTATCGCAGCATTATTTACCATAGCTAAGATATGGAACCAACCTAGATGCCCCTCAATAGATGCATGGATCAAGAAAATGTGGTATATATACACAATGGAATTCTATGCTTCCATCAGAAACAATGACATTGCCCCATTTGTTAGGAAATGGAAAGACTTGGAAAAAATTATATTAAGTGAAGTAAGCCAGACCCAAAGAAACATAGGTCCCATGGTTTCCCTTATTTGTAATAACTAGTACATGTGTAGGACAAGCAGAAAAGGGCAAAAGCTATGTACATATGACCAGATAACATGATGTTAAGGAAATGAACCCCAAGACAGGGACACAACTGTTTTTTTTCTCTTGCTATTGTTTTTTAACATATTTAAAATGTACTATGTGATTTTTTTTTTTGTTTCTTTTGTATGTTCTTCCCCCACGGTATAACCCCTGTTTTCACTGTATTTGATTCCAGTGTCCTGCATATTGTATACACATTTTTCTAATTTGGGAGGGGGAAGGGAAATAACAAAATGCTTAAGTAAGGATACAGGCTTACCCATTGTAACAATGAGATGAACAAGACACTATGTTGAAAAGGAACTTTACAACTTGGAGCGGGGAGGGAGGAGTTGGGGAGGTGGAGAGAGAAGGGATGGTATGGGATAAACAAAGGAGGAGGTAACAATGCTCGATAGGAAATGTACTCATTACCTTACTCATGTCACTGTAACCCCTCTGTACACTATTTTTACAATTAAAAACATATTTTAAAAGTGGACCTGAGTTCAAGCCTCAGGACTGTCACAAGATACAGTCAGTTCAGTCTCCTTTTTCCAATAAGGTCTAGAGCATGTTGGCCTGGATGTTGTAATCATTCTCATTTTAATTGCCTTCTTTTTTCTTATTCTTTTTAAATCATGATCCTGGTAGGTTAAACACAGGGCTTCCTATTTGCTGGGCTAGCATAACAGTACTATGTCAGGCCTCCAGCTGATTGGAAAGCACATGCCATATTACCAGTTGAGCTAGCACTATCTTGGAATAAGATGTGTGTATGTGTGTGTGTGTGTGTGTGTGTGTGTGTGTGTGTGTGTGTGTGAGTGTGTGTGAGTGTGTGTGTGCATGTGCATGCGTGCGCATGCGCATGCATGTTGGCAGATCAAACCCAGGGTCTTGTACATGCTAAGCATTCACAATGCCCCTGAGTCCTACCCCCCCCAACCCTGCTAACCTTATCTTGACACAAAGCCTAACAGTTAATAAGCAGTCCAAGCCAAATTCTTCACACCCATAATTATAAAGCCCTTAATTACACACTTAAGTCACTGTGACTCTGAGTGATGCAGCCATGGATGGACCATCACTGGGAACCACAAATCCCCACATCCAGCATCATCAGTGGGATTTAAAACGTCTAGGTTTTAGTGACAGCTATGACAGCGTCCGGCAGCCCAGGCGTTCTCCATGGGACTCTCAACCCTGCTTGGCTCTCACTACTATTTTTCCCACTTGCCTTGGGTGTGTCTTTCCACCCCCTTCTCAGACTTAAGTGCCCACTGCCAAAAGCCTGTGCTTTCTGTATCCCAGTAATGGTTTCCTGGGAGACAGAATTTTCAGTGTTAAAATCAGGACGGCCTGGGGCAAATGAGGACAGCAGTCCCCCTTAGCTAGTAGACACAAGAGTCATTCTGAGAGCCCATAGCATAGACATCCCCTGTCTCTGTCTCTGGTTGTCACTTTCTTGGCTGGGTGAGTTCTAGAGGACCAGGGAAAGAAATGTGAAAAGAACGAATCATCCTGATTCCTTCTTTGCCATTTTCCTCACCCATGCTTAGTTCAGAAATATGTGTAGAGCTGGGTACTGAGGTGGAGATCTGAGGATCATGGTTCAGGGCCAGCCTAAGTAGGAATGTCCAAGAGACTCTTATCACCAATGAACCACCAAAAAAAAAAAAATGTTGGAAGAAGAGATGTGGCTCAAGTGGTAAAAAAATGTTGGAAGAAGAGATGTGGCTCAAGTGGTAAAGTGCAAGACTTAAGCATACAAAAAAGGTTAGAAGTGGAAATGTGGCAAACAAGAAACAAATCAAGCTCTTGAGTTCTAACCCTGGTACGCGTACAGAAATGAAAAAGGACTAAAGTCTTGACTTTTCTAAACTCTTGAGAATTCATTGATCCAGCTTCTTCTAGTTTTCAGGTTGAGACACAAAGTCAGGACTTCACAGCCTATGTCTGACAAAACATCACTAATCAGACTAATTGAAGACAGAGAAAGCTGGAATTAGTCAAAAAAAATAAAATAAAATTACAGTATCTAAAGAAATGCAGTCTTTATATATTCTGCTTAGACTGTAAGTTCAATTACATGGTTAGTAAGTCTTGCAAAACATACACCCTGAAGGGTGGGCCTCCTTTTAATGAGTAGTTCAGAATCATTTTTAACTAGCAGGTTGTTTGTAAATATGAACAAGTATAAATTATTTTCTGTGGGTTTAATATTTATGCTGAAATATTTCCCCCTGCGTTTCTGCCTGGTAAGCTTTTTGTCAGGGATCAGCCAGACAAAAATATGAAATAATTGTAACCTGCTGCAGATTATGTCTTGAACCCCAGCTTTGCAGGTTCATTGCGGCTCTGCCTTTCTGAGGCAGGATCTGAAGTCACCTCTGCCCTCTTGGTGAAGCTCCTTGGCTGGTGGCCCATGCCAGCATCCTGTTCTTACAAGTGCAGCCAGCCCTTGAACTGGCATCCTTTGGAATGGACTTCAAGGCCTTTGACGTGCAGGAATTTGTCTTCTGGGGACCACCTGAGTGATTTCAGCCACTGTCCTGGGAATACCTTTCCCTGGCCTCCAGCCAGAGTTAAGCTCCTCTTCTTCTCTAGGCTGCACTTGTCTCCAATTTTGTTCTTTTTTTTTCACCACTGCCCCCCCCCACCACCACCCCAGGCTGTGGCATAGAGAAGCAAGTATGAAAGCAAGAGGGGAAACAGGCCAGGGGCCACTGCACAGCAGATCATGGTGATCAGAGCAGGCAGCCCCATTGCAGGTGGCCTCTGTGAGTGGAATCGACAGAATGGACTCACAGGAGAGCCACTAGCTCAAAGTAAGATGGTAGAGAGGTGTGAAGAGCGGGTTTGGGAGCCTGTGTCCTTTGTGACTTATGTACCAGACACCGAGGCGGACCCATGGGATAAGCTCTTGGTTAGATTTGTTTTTTGTTTATTGTTTTGTCAGTCCTGGGGCTGGAACTCAAGGCCTGGGTGCTGTCCCTGAGCTCTTTTGCTCAAGACTAGCACTCTACCACTTTGGGCCACAGCACTACTTCCTGTTTTTGAGTGGTTAATTGGAGATAAGAGTCTCATGGGGACTTTCCTACCTGGGCTGGCTTTGAACTGTGATCCTCAGAGTTCACCTTTCTGAGTAGCTAGGCTTACAGGTATGAGCCACTGGCAACCAGCATCTCTTGACTAGATTAATTGATGATTTTAGGAAGAGGTCCAGGTTGAATAATCAGTGGATATATTAATCAATGGGTAATCAATAGCTACAACATCACCAGATGATACTATTTGAAACCATGAGAAAAAAAATAGTAAGAAATTAGTAAATATTTAAAGAGGCTTTACCGTAAAGAAAAATGACGAGATGCCACATGCATAAGTTTGTCCAATGCTACACAGTAAAACCCAGTGTCTTAAAACAACAAATATTTATGATCTCACGTAGTTTCTACAGGTCAGCGCTATGGCTTGTGTTTCCCAAAGTTCATGTGTTGGAAACCATCTCCTGATTCACAGGTTGCTGGTATTTGGAGGTGAGGCCTCCTCGGAGATAATTGGGGTTTGATGAGGTCACCGGGGTAGGTCCCTCTCAATGGGATTAATAGCTTTGTGAGAAGAGGAGGAGAACTCTGAGCTGGCGCCATTGCTGCCTCACCATACCCTCTCCCATGTTAAGATGGCGATCACCAGAGCCAGGACATCCATCATGGATTTCCCAGCCTCCAGAACTGCGTGAAGCAGTTTTCTTTGTCAATCCCCTCATCTGTGGTGCCCTGCTATAGCAGCAGAAAATTAGCTAAGATGATTGAGGAATTCTTATGGGATGCTGGCTCAGAGGCTCTCCTAATAGCTGTGGTCAAGGCACACACAGGAGCCATGTCGCCCGAAGGCTCAACCGGGTTGGAGGATTCGTTTTCAAGATGGCCCCAGTAGCGGCCTCCATTCCCTCGCCGTACAGGTCATTTCACAAGGCTGCTTGAATGTCCATCTGGCTTCTCTCAGAGGAAGTGATCCAAAAGAGAAAAAGGAGGAGCCCACAGCACTACGCATGATTCACTCCACAAGACAAACTGTGACTGCTATCTTCATTCTCTCTGTGAGGAGTGAGTCACTAAGGCCAGACTATACTGAAGGGAGGAGAATTAGGTACCATCTCTCGAAGGGAGGAGCATCAAAGATTTTGCTAAAACCACACACATGTTAAGTACAACACAAATCACAACGCAACACATATAATAAAGGTAAAAATGCTGTAAGTAGATCTCACGAAGAAAACTATAATTTAGCCCAGGGGGAAACTTAACTATTCATTCCATAAAATCTACTTAAACTACTTAGTCTAAGACACTCATGTAATTAAATGTAAAACTTTCATTTTCTTTGTTCCGTTATTTTTTTTCTTATTTATAGGATCACATTACAAAAGCGCTGCATCTAGAAGTTTTCTCCTGATGGTATAAACCATCAGGTTCATTATGCATTCGATTTACTGTGAGGTGAAAAAATATAATGCTTCAAAAGAAATGATGCTTCAAAATAAGCCAAGCACTGGTGGCTCACACCTGTAATCCAAGCTACGCAGGAATCTGAGATCTGAGGATTGTAGTTCAAAGCCAGCCTAGGCAATGAAGTCTTGTCTTCACTAAAACTACCAAAAAAGTCAGAAGTAGAGTTATAGTTATAGCTCAAGTGGTAGGGAGCAGCCTTGGGCAAAAGAAGCTCAAGGACAGTGCCTAGGCCCTGAGTTCAAGCCCCAGGAACAACATAAAGATAAAATAAGCAGCATAAAGATAAAATAAAGCAGCACTGGGGTAGGGCTGAGTGGTACCATATTAGTCTATCATGCATGAAGAGTTGTGTTCAGTCTCAGTAACACACAGACATACACATACACACACACACTCTCAGACAATATAGATAAATCAACAACAGCTAGAAGTAGAGTTCTCACCATTCTCCTTCAGTGCAGGGTTTTGTACTCAGTGCTCTTGCATCTGCTGGGCAAGCAGTTTACTGCTTTAGCCACATTTCCAGCTTTTGAATTCATTTTTGTGCTTTCTTGCCCAGGCTGCTCTCGGCTCACGATCTTCCCACCCACATCTCCCTCATGGGTGGCATCGCAAGTGTCATGTACCATCATGCCTGACTTGTTCCTTGAGATAGGGTCTTGCTTACATTTTGGCCTGGGATGCCTCTGAACCATGATCCCTCTTATCTTTGCCTGGTATCTCCCAAGTCGATTATATGCGTGAGCCAGGGCAGTTCTCCACAGTTTAAGATGTGTTTGAAGGGCTGGGAAGGTGGCTCAGGGGTAGAGTGCTTGCCTTGCATGCATGAGGCCCTGGGTTCGATTCCTCAGCACCACATAAGCAGAAAAAGCCAGAAGTGGTGCTGTGGCTCAAGTGGTAGAGCACTAGCCTTGAGCTGAAGAGCTCAGGGACAGTGCCCAAGCCCAGAGTTCAGAGCCCATGACTGACCAAAAAAAAAGATACGTTTGAAGTAATTTAAACTTCGATATAAATGTTAGTATGTAAACTTCGATATAAATGTTAGTAACACCAAAGCATCAAAATGCATGAAGCAATAATTGATAAAACTGGAAAAAAAAAAACCACTCAGATTGAGTGCACAATCGTGGCTAGGGATGCCGGCCCCTCTGTAACAGGCAGAAAATGACTGAATAAAGATGATCTGAACTGGGCGCCAGTGGCTCCCGCCTATAATCCTAGCTACTCAGAAGGATGAGGTCTAAGGATCACAGTTCAAAGCCAGCTGGGTCAGGAAAGTCCCTGAGACTCTTATATCCAATAAACTACTTAGAAAAAGCTGGAAGTGGTGCTGTGGCTCAAGTGGTAGAGCACTCGCCTTGAGATCAACAAAACTCAGGGTCAGCGCCCAAGGCCTAAGTTCAAGCCCCAGGATGGGCATAAAACAACAACAACAACAACAAAACTCAACAACACAACCTGACAGGAACTAATGACACACAAAAACATTGCCCCAACCTCAATAAAGTACTGGGTTTATGTTTTGTTTTTGTCTTTGGCTAGTCTTGGAGCTTGAACTTGGGGCCCAGGTCCTATCCCTGAGCTTTTTGCTCAAGGCTAGAACTATACCACTATATACAACTGTGATATACAACTATATCACAGCTCCATTACTGCCTTTTTTGGTGGTTAACTGGAGATAAGGATCTCACCATCATTCATGCTCAGGTTCACTTTGAACCTCAATCTTCAGATCTCAATCTCCAGAGTGGTTAGGATTACAGGTGTGAGCCACTAGTGCCCTGCTCCAATTTATTTTTTTGACCCAGGTGCCAAAGTAGTTCAGTAGGAGAGCTTTTTGAATAGATGATGCTGGGGAGTTAATACATTCCTAAACAAACAAATAAACAAAAATACCAGGACCTGAATCCTACACCTTATTTAACATAAATTAGGGGCTGGGAAGGTGGCTCAGTGGTAGAGTGCTTGCCTTGCATGCCTGAGGCCCTGGGTTCGATTCCTCAGCACCACATAAGCAAAAAGGAAAAAGCTGGAAGTGACGCTGTGGCTCAAGTGGTAGAGCACTAGCCTTGAGCTGAAGAGCTGAGGGACAGTGCCCAGGCCCAGAGTTCAAGGCCCCATGATTGGACCCCCCCAAAAAATAACATAAATTAGACACTTAAGTGTGAAACTTAAATTAGGAAAACAAAACACAGAAAAATATAAGAATACTTTCAAATAAGGCTGGGCTAAAAATTTCTTAGACTGGACACTAATGGAACAGTTCACAACAAGGAAACACTGATAAATCAGATATCATCAAATAAAAATTCAAATGCTCAGCTCTCCTGAAGAATCTGTTATTGTAAGACAAAGCTACAAACGATGAAAAAAAATCACAAATACCGTATCTAACAGGTCTGGAAAATACAACAAACTCTGACAACACAACAGTAAAGAGAAAAGCAATAATCAAAGAGAAACAAAAGATGTTCAAAGGGATATGAAAAGTGTCATAGATCAGGGGGAAAAATGGGGCAACATCATGCCTTCAAAGACACAAATCAAACCCACAATCAAACCCACATGGGGACATCATTGCCCGCTTACTGAAGAGGATGTAGAGGCCCTGGATAGCTCGACTGCTTCTGAGAGGTCAGAGATGACAACACTTTGGAGTTGCTCATTACACTCAACATATGCAATTACTATAGCCAGCAACTGCACTGCTAGGTATTTATCCCAGGGAAAATGAAAACGTGCGTTCACCAAAAAAAAACCCTGTTGCCCAAACGGTCCTAACAGCTTTATTTGTACTATCTCCCAACTGGAAAATCAGCCCAGATGTTCCACAAGTAAAGGGCTGAACAGATTATGGTCTGTTACTCTCTCTCTCTCTCTCTCTCTCTCTCTCTCTCTCTCTCTCTCTCTCTCTCTCTCTCTCTCTCTCTCTCTCTCTCACACACACACACACACACACACACACACAGAGGACCAGTATACAGAAAAACACAATAAAAGTTGGATGGAAGTGCCTGAAAATTATTTGGGGAGAAATAAGCCAATCTCAAAAAGTTACATTGTGTTCACATGCTTGGCTCCATTTATATAGCATTTTGAATGAAGGATATTTTAGGAAGAAGGACAGATGAGTGTTTAGCAGGAGGTCGGGGACCTGCTGAGGGAAATAAGTGGATGCGGTCGTATCTCAGGATATTGGAAACATTTAGTATTTTCTTTTTTCTGAGAGCAGGATTCCAACTCTTTTTTTTTTTTTTGTTGTTGTTATTGGTCATGGGGCTTGAACTCAGGGCCTGGGTGCTGTCCCTGAGCCTCTTTGTGCTCAAGCCTAGCACTCTACCACTTTGAACTATAGCACCACTTCTTGTTTTCTGGTGGAGATAAGAGTCTCATGGACTCTCCTGCCCAGGCTGGCTTTGAACCACAATACTCAGATCCTCCTGAGTAGCTAGGATTCCAGTTGTGAGCCACTGGCACC
Organism: Dipodomys merriami; assembly: GCF_024711535.1. NCBI lineage: Eukaryota > Metazoa > Chordata > Mammalia > Rodentia > Heteromyidae > Dipodomys > Dipodomys merriami. Next base: position 10,253,311 of record NW_027204826.1, read on the forward strand.
AGGCTCTCCTTCCTTCCCCTTTACCACTCCCTCTCCTGCTCTTCACTCCAAGTAGACAACAGGGTATTTCATTACAACTCCTCATTATAAAACTGAAAACCACAGAGGTGATTCTGGAATCTCAAATGAATGTTCTGAGGCAATTTTCTAAAGGGCACATACACACCAATCTCAGGATAGAGCTGCTCTCAACTTTCCATTCAGAGTTTGTGTAACGCTGTGTTTGTTATCCAGCTTCTACCTCATATTTAGATAAGAGAGAAGGGGAGAGAAACAGTGACGGAATAAGCACTCGTCTGCGGACTGTGGACGTGCGCCTCTCTCATCGGCCTCTGCACCTCCAGACATCACCGGAAGGTTACCCAGGATGTTCATGGCGCCATTTCCGCATCAGAAGACACATTGCACAACCAGCATGCTGCTAAAACAGGTCAAGATGCTGTCTAGGTGAACTGGGATTGTTATAACAAAAACGTCATAGACAGGGGAACTCATGTCTCATAGTTCCCGAGGCTTCGGAAGTCCAAGGTGGAGGTATGGCATGGTCCGAATCTGGGACTTGCTGCCTGGTCTGGAAATGGTCCCTTTCTTGCTCCACCTTCACATGACTGAGAGCAGAGAGAGTAAGCACCCATCCCGGAGAGTTCTTTCCTTATGACTTAATCACATCCCAGGGCACAGCTTTCCTCACCCGAGGGCTAGATTTCAACATAGGAAGGAGGACCACCAATATTCCTTCAGCCCTCAAGAGAAACGGGCTACATTGAAGCAAAAAGGTGAATTGATGAATTAAGATTTTAAGTTTGGCCTGTTATCCTAGCTATTCAGGAGACTGAGATCTGAGGATCACTGTTCAAAGCCAGCCAGGGCAGAAAAGCCCATGAGACTCTGATCCCCAACTAACCAACAAGCCAGAAGTAGAGCTATGGTACAAGGGGTAAAGTGTCAGCCCTAAATGAAAAAAAAGGAACTGAGAATTCCTAGTCCTAAAACTAGTTGAGAGGTGGATGGATGTATAGATTAGGTAGGTAGGTAGATAGATAGATAGATAGATAGATAGATAGATAGATAGATAGATAGATAGATAGATAGATAGATAGATAGATAGATAGATATAGATGATAGATAGATGGACAGACAGACAGAAGGACAGAGAGACAGAGAGACAGACAGATCAGTTCAGTAATGTTTTTTCACTACTTGACTGTTGATAATTCATCATTCCTTAAAGGCTTGGCCAAGATTTTTCGTGTAAATAATCTACATATGATAAAACATTTCATTGGTTATTTTATTAATATTCTTTTTCTCTCAGAGATTTCTGGAACTTGGAAACATTTAGAAATCATAGAACCTAGCTGTGGCTCAAGTGGTAGAGCGCTAGCCTTGAGCTGAAGAGCTGAGGGACAGCGCCCAGGCCCAGAATTCAGGCCCCACAGCTGGACTCACCCCCCCCCCAAAAAAGAATACAAATGAACAAAGAAATCATAGAACCTAAGTCTCAATAAATAAAGAAAAGTGAAACCAGTGGTTTATGGGTCTATGTTGACTAAGTTAGAAAGCAAATGCTTATTTCTCTCAATAAAGGGACATCAAATGGGTTGTATGATTGGCTTTTATTCATGTGTATATATGAGTGTGTGTGTATGTGTGCATGCATGCACATGTTGCTACAAGGGTTTGAACTTAGGGTCAGGAAGCTGTTTCTTAGTTTCTTCCTCAAGGCTGAAGCTCTACCACTTGAAACATAGCACCATTTCTAACTTTTCATTTATTTTCTTTTGTGATTAATTGGAGATAAGCATCTCCTAGATTTTACTGACAAGCTTGGCTTCAAACCACAGTCTTCAGATCTCAGTTTTTCTGAGTAGCTAGGATTATAGGGTGAATCACTGGTGCCCAGTGTGGTTTTTCTTCTGAACCTTTATCTTCAATGACTTTTATGTCTCAGCAAGAAAATATTTTAGGTGTAAAAACCAATTCAGGTCTTTGGCCCCCCGACTGAATGAAGTCCAGGACACAGTGTTGAGGCAGACCAGCAGGGACTCACCCGAATCCCTGAATTTGGTCTCAGCCAACCCCAGCATCCTTCCTATGAATGAAGTCAGCCCCAAACCAAATCACATCCTCAACTCTGAGTCAGGCAGGAAGGTTCCTTTTCCTTAGTCTCCCTGGAGTCCTGTTGCACTGATGACAAGTTCTGTGTCCCAGTCCCTGTCCAGCTGTTCCCAGATCCGGGCAGCATGACATAATGACAGGACACCACACTGTCCATTCTTTCCTCCTGGGATCTGAACACAGACCACACTTGCTCAAAGTATACCCCGAAGACTTGAACTGTCATATTAGAATCATAAAGGGAATATAATCATATAATGAATCATAAAAGGCAGAGCCTGAGATATCTTCTGGTTCTACTGAATCTAACAATGAGATAGAAGATGTCATGTGTGCTCTCAAAGGGATTAAAAAAAATAACAGCTTTATGAAGCTAAAATTCACATCCCATAGTCTCTCACTCAAGGAGTATCACCCCACCGTTTTCAATCTATTCATGAAGTTGTGTATCCTGTCATTATCTAATTATTCATGTGTGTGTGTGTGTGCCTGTGTGCACATATGTGCACACACACATACTAGTCCTGGGACTTGAACTCAGGGCCTGGATACTGTCCCTCAGTTTTTGTGCTCAAGGATAGCATTCTATCACTTGAGCCATGGCTCTACTTCATCTTTTTGCTTTTCAATCAAAGATGAGAGCTTCATAGACTTTCCTGCCCTAGCCAGCTTTGAACCACAATTCTCAGATCTCAGCCTCCTGAGGAGCTAGGATTAAAGGCATGAGCCACCTGCGCTCTGTGTAGGTATTCATTTTAAGGACCTTATAAAGAAATTCATGCCTGTTCGCACTCACCATTAACCCTCCCCCACCCCCAGGAATTTCTCCAGCCCCTCACAACCATTGTCCCGAAGGATTTTCCCATCCACAGCCTACCACAAACATGGAATGATATAAGGAGTGGCCTTTTGTGACTGGTTCTTTCATTTACCATATTGTTTTCAAGGTTCATCCATGTTGTGGTATGCTTCAGTACTCAGCATCTTTTTATGCTAAATATTGTTCTCTTGTACAAATAATGAATACACCACATTTTGTTGGTCTATTTTTCTTTTTTTTCTGGCGTGTGTGTGTGTGTGTGCGCGCGCATGCGTGCGCTGGTCCTAGACTTGTGTACTGTCCTTGAGCTTTTGTGCTCTACCACTTGAGACAGTTTCATTTCCAGGTTTTTAGTAGTTAATTGGGAGATAAAGAGTCTCATAGACTTCCCTGCCTGAGTTAGCTTTGAAATGTGATCCTCAGGTCTCAGGTTCCTGAGTAGCTAGGATTATAGGTGTAAGCCACTAGCACCTGGCCTGTTGGTTCATTTTTTTCAATGGACAAACATTTGGTTGCTTCCACATTTTGTTTATTGTGAAATAATGCTACTGTGAACATTTATATACATTTTCTTTTTTTTTTTTTTTGCGGGTTGTGGGGCCTGATTCTGGGCCTGGGTGCTGTCCCTCAGCTCTTCAGCTCAAGGCTAGTTCTCTACCACTTGAGCCACAGTGCCACTTCTGGCTTTTTCTGCTTATGTGGTGCTTAGGAATCGAACCCAGGGCCTCATGCATGCAAGGCAGGCACTCTACCACTGAGCCACCTTCCCAGCCCCTTATATACATTTTCAAGTGAATATGTTTATTCTTTTTTCTTTTGTGTCAATACTGGGGTTTGAACTGAGGGCCTTGTGCTTTTGTGTGGCTTTTTCAATCACAACTGGTACTTTACAGCTTGAGCCCTACCTTCATCCAGTATTTTGCTGGTTAATTGGAGATGAGTTTCTTGCATTTTCTGCCCAGGCTGGCTCCAAACCTACAATCCCCATCTCTCAGCCTCCTGAATAGCTAGGATTACAGGTGTGAGCCACAGACCCAGATGTTTTCAATTAGTTCAGACACACCTCCCCACTCCACGCACCTCAGGAAGGGAAGTCCTGGGTCATGTCATATGAAGAACTGCAAATTATCTTCCAAAGCAACTTCAATATTTTACATTCCTCCAGCCTGCATGAGGTCCCAGTTCCTCCATGTTCTTCCCAACATGTCCTACTATTTCTTGATGAGCCGATCCTAATGGCTGTGCAGCAGCATTTTGCTATCTGTACTTGTATTTGCCTGATGATCACAAACCATGACGCTGAACGTGTTTTCATGTACCATGTTACGTTTTCTTCAGAAAAATGTTCATTCAAATCTTGTGTGTGTGTGTGTGTGTGTGTGTGTGTGTGTGTGTGTGTGTGTTGGTAGTAGGGCTTGAACTCAGGACCTTGGTGCTGGGTCTTAGCTTTTTCACTCAAGGCTGGCACTCTACCACGTGAGCCACAGCTCCCACAGGGGTCTAATGAAGCAGAGTCTTCAACCAACAAGCTGGCTCCAGAGGCAACTGACATGTGGTTTCTGAGTAAAAGTATGTATTTGTACATCTTGCCCTTCAATACCAGATCTGGGAGGAGGCTGACACCAGCTCCCACTGGGGTGCCAAGGCCCTAATAACATTCCTAGGTTAGGCTTGCCAGGGCCCAGGCCTGGCCCTGGTAAGCACTTCCATTTGTGACCTGGGCCTTTGCTAAAGAGGAGATAATGGACAGAGAGGGGAGTGGCGGGAGGGAGAGAAGAGAATGGGTCTTCTGAGGACAAGGGGGCAAACGGCAGGGTACAGCTCATCTTTGGACTTCCATGTGTCTGACCTTCCCATCCCCCTAGAATAATGACCTTGTGATTCTAAATGGCCCCCACTTCTGGCAATAGTACAGTTATATCATCTCTATGAAAACATCTTGTGAGCGGTGTTTTCTTTACTGCAGGTAAAGAAATGCTGATGTCAACTCTGCAGTGTGTTTGGTTGACTTTTCCCCCCTATTCTGTCTTGAAAATTCTACCTTGCCATGTCCGTCGCAACCTCAAAATGTTATCTTCTCAAAATACAGAGCTGCTTCACCTCAGAGTAGTTCCCACGTGGATGAGAACTTGCCACATGAGATGCAGGGGACTATTACGAATATGATCACATTCAGAAGAAGGGCCTCTTTTTTTTTTGGCAATTGTGGGGTTTGAACTCAGGGCCTAGGCACTGTCCTTGAGCCTCTTAGTACTCAAGGGTAGCACTCTGCCACTTGAGCCACAGTGCCACTTCCGGTTTTTGAGTGGTTCGTTGGAGATAAGAGTCTCTGCCCTGGCTGACTTCAAATCAAACCATGAGCCTCAGATCTCAGCTTCCTGAGTAGCTAGGATTACAGGCGTGAGCCACCAGTGCCAGGCTCAAAGGCACACTCTCAACATCAACTTGGAAGACAGGAAACATACACTTTGATGTAAATACAGCTTTAAGCATCCCCCCCCTCCTTCTTTCAGTGATCTGACACCTTCTCCTTTACAAAAATAGCGGCGTATTAATTCCCTGTGAAATCTCCTTTGGAAAGTTGCGTTTACGTCTGACATGACTATCCTCATGTCACCTGGTCCTGTGCCCCCTCCCCCATACCCCCACATTCTTGTTCCTTCTGGCAACACACACCTAAACTCCAACACATCCCCCCCCCTCACAAATTTAGCATCAGCTGAAGTCATTAACTATATTTAGGGCTTGTCTTCATCCCTTCTGAAATATAAAGGATGGCTGCAGTAATAGGCGTGTTTTGTGGATGAAGAAGACAAGGTCTATTTTATTTTTATTTTATTTTGTCAGCTGTGGGGCTTGAACTCTGGGCTTGGGCACTGTCCCTAAGCACTTCAGCTCAAGGCAAGTGCTCTACCCCTTGAGCCACAGCGCCACTTCCGGCTTTCGGGTGGTTCATTGGAGATAAGACTTTCCTGCCCAGGCTGGCTTTGAACCACGATCCTCAGATCTCAGCCTCCTGAGTAGCTAGGATTACAGGCGTGAGCCACAGGCCCCAGAGTTAAGGTCCATTTTTGATGGGTTCATTGAAGTACATCATCTCTGTGTCTGAACACAGGGTGGACAGAGGCAGGGTATAATGAAAAGTCTACATTGATTGCCAAGCGGGCTGCATTCTTCATTTTATTATGGGAGCTCCCCACACAGTATGTCATGTGGAATGTGTGTGGGATCTTATTTACTATTTTACAAAAGCTCTCCTTCGTGTGGATGTGCGCAGAGGGGGAGGGGGCAGGCCGTTTTTATGGAAGTCAAATGTCACTTCAGAAAAGAATGCTCTGGAATGTCTGAAAAGCATTCCGAAGTCGTTCATCTCTTGGAAAAGATCACTTGCCTTTCACAACCACAAAGGGTAAGGTATAGTTAATTAACCCCCCCCCAAAAAAAAAAAGACTTTTTGGCTGGGGACAAAGTCGTCAGGAATCGTGTAAGGGGATGAACCAACTCAGCCTAGAGTTTACCACAGTCAGAGAACAGCAGGAAAATGAGAAGGAAGATTTCCCAGGTACACAAGGACTTCGAAGATCGTCAGTGCCTCTGAATTCTCAGAAGAGGGAGAGTACACTTGACCTGATTACAAGAAATCATAAGAGGCAGGCACAGGTGGTTCATACCTGTAATCCTAGCTACTCAGAGGCTGAGATCTGAGGATCAAAGTTCAAAGCCAGCCTCAGGCAGTAATGTCTGAGAGACTCTTATCTCCAATGAACCACCAGAAAACGGGAAGTGATGCTGTGGCTCAAGGCAGTAGGCACTAGTGTTGAGTGGAATAGCTCAGGGACAGCTGCCCAGGCCCCAAGTTCAAGCCCCCCAACTGCAAAAAAATAAGAGAGAGAGGAAAAGGAGGAGGAGGAGGAAGAGGAGGAGGAGGAGGAGGAGAAGAAGATGATGAGGATGAAGAAAGTGAGCATTCTTTGTCTTAGTTCACATGTTACACATGGGCTGGGTAAGTATGTTGTCCCCTTGCTACTCTGTGGGGGTGCTTTCTCAGCTCACCATTATCTTTCCATGGGCCCCTGGGGTGTAGGTAACTCTCTTGAAAACCATTTCAGTATGTAAAAAATGTGTTTTAAAAAGAATCAAGGGAGAACTAGAGCAGTAGCTCCTAATTATCTCCCTTTGCCATTTTTCCAGGCATTAAAAACAAATACCAAAACTGGTCAGTGAGGAGATTACAAATTTTGCTCAGAGGACAGTTAAAGGTTGAGAAGAAAATACAAAATTAGGAGTTGTCTTCCTGCCTTTGGCACTGTGATTTGAGATAAAATGGACTGGTAACCTTTAATTCTGTCTGCATATATCTAAGAGTCAGGGTAGGCAAAACTTAAGCTTGCCAATAAAGAGTAGTACACAACATTAATGGAAGGGAAGAAAGAGAAGGAAAAGAGAGATCAAGAGAAGGAAACAGCTAGATTGTGCCTGACCCTGGTACCCATTATGAGAAAATGAAGCCTCAAAGCCCAATTTTAACTTTTTTCAATGATCCTTTAAAGACTGGTTCTGGAAACATAAAAGAAATATTTTGCTAATCAAGTAAGAAACTCCCATATTAAAACAGGGCAGGAAATGAACAAGACTCGCAGAAGGATCATAATAAAGAAATGAAAATATGGAAGGGAATTGAATTTACAACAAAGCTATGCAGTAAAGGTATCTGATTATAAAGCTTAGCTTTTCATTTATTGATTGTTCCATAAATGTGTTTAAGGAAACTCGGTAATCATCTGGGAAAAATAAGCAATGCTTTATTCTTGTCTCCTTCCATAGGCCCAAATGAATTTCAGATGGATGAAAAATTTCAAATATAAAGATGAAGCTATAAGAGAAAGGCAAGAGTGATCAGTGACCAGGCTAAATAATCTCAAAGATTAATGAGTTTTTACACAGGAACACAATAAAAAGGGGAAAAAAGTTTTCTTTTCTTTTCTTTTGCCAATACTGGAGCTTTTGAAGACAGGGTCTGGACACTGTCAACTTTTTTTTGCTCAAAGTGTGGTGCTCTACCACTTGAACCACAACTCCACTTCTTGCTTCTTGTTGGTTAATTGGAGACAAAGAGTCTCACAGATTTTCCTGCCCAGGCTAGCTTTGAACTGCAATCCTCAGTTCTTAGCCTTCTGAGTAGCTAGGATTATAAGCATGAGCTACCAGCACCCGGCTTAAAAATATACTTTATAAGCATCAAGGAGTTGTATAAAGGAATTTCATTTGACCTGTCAAAATATGGTGCACCTGGATCACCCCATTTATCACTCTTCCTCCTCTCCCTTGCCCCCTTCCTAAACCAATCTTAACAAGCTTCACTGCTCTATTTTATTTTTATTATTATTATTATTATTGGGGGGGGGGAATCATGTGGCTTGAGTGCAGAGCCTGGACACTGCCCCTGAGCTTTCGTACTCAAGGCTAGTGCTCTACCACTTTAACCACAGCACCATTTCTAGATTTGTGGTAGTTAATTGGAGATAAGAGTTTCGTGGACTTTCCTGCCCAAAGCTGGCTTTGAACCATGATCCTCAGATCTCAGTCTCTTGTGTAGCTAGGATGACTACCTAGCTTCACTGTTGTATTTTCACAGGTCTATATAAAGTACTTTGACCATGTTCTCCCTTCTTCATCCTCTTTGCCCTTCCCCCTCCCACTAGTACCTATACCGAAGTCACATTCCTGACTTTTTTTTTTTTTTTGCCCTCGAGGGGCTTGAGTCCATGGGCTCCTTTTGTTCAAGGCTAGAGTTCTACCACTCGAGCTACAGTGCCACTTCCGGCTTTTTTCTGCTTATGTGGTGCTGAGGAATTGAACCCAGGGCCTCATGCATGCGAGGCAAGCGCTCTATCACTGAGCCACCTTCCCAGCCCTCTGACAATTATTTTTGTTAAGACATGTTAATTGCTCAAAGCGGGGGTCTCACGTGGGATTTTACCCCTGCACTACAATACTTGAATCGGATCAACCACCTCCTCTCCTTGCTTTCCCCAACCTGCTCCTCCAGAAGGAACAACTGCCACAGCTTCCTCCTTCATTGATTGAGGTGCTGTCCATTTAACCCATCACACCAGATGATACTCTGAGAAGGACCTAGGGAAACTCAAAGAGAGGCAGCCAGTTGAAGGGGAAGCACGCTGGAGATGTAACATCTTCGGTGGATTTGGCAATGCTCGTCAAACTCTAGGAAACATGTATCTCAGCAATTCTTGGGCACAAAGAATGCACCACACACACTCCCACAGCGTGAGGTTCATTTGAAGGTCAAGGTTGCAGAAGAAGGACTGCGATCCTCCCTTTTTTTGCCCCAGAGTCAAGTTCAACTCCAGGACTGGCTGATAAAGCTCGAGGGGACCGAAGACCCACAGCAAAGGCCAAATCAGACATTCTATGCCAGGCAAAAGTTTCCCTGCAGCCCTCCTCCCCTCCCCACTCCAGAACCTGAATGACATTCTTTCCATTTAATAATGTAATGTAATGTCTCCCAGAACAGGCCCTCAAAATAACCTTTGTGGGATCAATGAACAAATGAGATAAAAACTAGTCAACAAGAGGCTCAAATGAGAGCCAAGACTGGCATTTTCACAAAGGTAAAAGGTTTAAAAAAAAAAAAGGAGAAAGATAGAAAATTTTGGAGCTAAGTATCTGATTCAAGTGATAGAGTACTTGTCTAGCAAATATGAGGCCCTGAGTTCAAACCCCAGTACCTAGAGAGAGAACTTTTGAGTTGTTTTCTTATTTATTTTGTGCTAGTACTAGATCTTGAACTCAGAGCCTAGATGTTGTCCCTCAGCTTTATATCCACCCACTCATGGTGCTCTACCCATTGAGCCATACTTCCTCTTCCTTTTTTTTTTGAGGGGGGATTAATTGGAAATAAGTGTCTCATAGACTTTCCTACCCAGGCTGGCTTAGAACTGTGATCCTCAGATTTTAGGATTACAGACATAGGCCACTGGTGCCTGGCTTTGGAGTAGTTTTCTAAAACACGTAAGGTTAGTTCTACGTGAAAACTATTTTGAAGTATGTAAAATTACCTCGTTGTACAGAGCAGTGGAAACGAATCTCACCCATGTAGCAAGATGGGTTAGATTAGATGAAACTCAAGCCTCTTAAGCTTGGGGAGACTGGCTTGTTAAATAACCATGTTCCTGTAAACAGGCCGGCTAGATTTATTGTACCCCTGGGAAAGGTTCTGGAATGAACACAGAAAATGCTTCTGTTGATTAGCCTTTTTCGCTTGGGGCTGAGTTCTGACCTAAAAGGGAAAGCCTGCCCTCTGGATTTTATATAACCAGCCCTTATCAATTCCTGTCAGGAGAGCTGTCCCTAGCAGGGCTGGTAGTCTGGCTAATGGGGGGGGGGGTGCTTCAGCAGAATGGCAGGCCCGCAGGGAGAGAGTTGAAATGCAAGGCAAATGCAAAGAGGACACGGGAAATGAATAAAGCTGGCAAGCCGATTGACTCATAGATTCAGACAAAGAGAGGAAGCCGAGTCTGTGTATGTGTGGTGGCATGGCCAAGGTCACCTGGGAACTGGTGGGCAGCCCCCCGTCCTGCAGCTACCCCCTCAGGGCTGGCTGGGCGCATGCCCAGAAGCAAGCTCTGGGTACACTGAGTATCCCTGCTGGACAAAGGGAAGGAGACACATTCCTGCAAAGAGGACACAGGACACTCAGCTAGAGCTGCTAACAGAAGCGCTTGTCAGCACTCAGGGCTCACTTACCCAGCTTCTGGGATACCTGCCATGCAGTCCTAACCGGGAAACAGGCAATGAGCACAAAGACAAGAGAACTCACACATGGCGAGCAGGCAGGCAGCTGGAGGCTCCTCCTGTAAATCCTAGCTACTCAGGAGGCTGAAATCTGACAATCGTGGTTCCAAGCTAGCCCCAGCAGACAAATCAAAATCTCTTTATTTCCAATCTACCAGAAAAAACCCAAGCTGGAGGCATGATTCATGTGGTAGAGCACCAGCTGTGGTGGGGAGGGGGGGTCAAGTTGTAAGCTAAGCAAGAGCTTCAGTTCAAGCCCCAGTACCAGCACCCTTTCCTTGGAGACACCCAAAGCAAAGGTGTGGGACCTCTCTGAACCTTGATCATAGTAAGACACCAGGCGGGTCCATCCTATGCTTCTTGGGAAAAGTCAAATGCCAGCAGCGTTTCTATGAGGCTGCATGAGCTGGTCACATGGGACTGCCACCCGCTGGCCCAGAACCCCTGAAGGAAGCTTTGGCATACGCAAGAGGTGGCCATCTTGGATGTACCAGTTAAGTCTGCCTGTAAGCTCAGCCCAAGCATCTGCCTAGAAGCCCTTGAGATTCCTTAAATAAGACCCACAGCATCCCAGACCCAAGAGAGATAATAATAACCCACAAAACTGGAGCCACTGGTGGGCCAAACAGACTTATGATAAGACATAAAGGACAGAAAGGAAACAATGTTGACCAGGCACTGGTGGCTCAATGCCTGCCATCCTAGATACTTAGGAGGCTGAGATCTGAGGATTGAGGTTCAAAGCCAGCCTGGGCAGGAAAGCCTGTGAAACTCTTATCTCCAATAAAACCACGAGAAAAACCGGAAGTGGTGCTGTGACTCAAGGGGTAGAGCGCTCGCCTTGAGCTGAAGAGCTGAGGGACAGCGCCCAGGCCCAGAGTTCAAGCCCCACGACCAACAGAAAAAAAAAAAAAAAAGGAAACAACGTGAATAAGCAATCTGGGAGCCATTATTATGCTCAAGTACGCCATGGCTGTTGGGATGGAAGGCCTTAGAAGTTCTTATACATTTTCAGGGATATTTTGAAAGCAGACAGAACAGGGAGCAGGCTGCACAGCCATAGGAAGGCAAGCCAGGGATTGGTTAGGGTCAGGGCCAAGGTGAGCCTAACTGGCTGAGGAAGAAACAGGGAAAAAAAACAGGGACCACAGGAGTCTCAGCTGGAGCGTTTAGTGATATTTAATTTTCAATCTGAAACACAGGTAGCTGCAATTGTTGTTTCTTTTTAGAAATACCACAATGTTTCTGGGGCGGTGGGGAAGGTAGGGAGGTGTTGATACCGAAGCAGACATGTGGATCTAATTGTGTTCTAGATTAGGTGGCACCTCCTTTGATTCCTTACTTTGCTTCGATTTAAGTCTTATTGTATTTCAATCAGTTGATCATGAGGAGCCTGAAGCTCAAATTCAAAACTTAAAAATAATAAAACAGAGATGAAAGCACAGCTTGAATGGAAGATCAAGAGAAACAAACACAACAGTACAAGGATACTATAACAAGAATGTAATTTAGATACTGCAGAGAGCAGATACCTCCCAGTAGTCCACCCGTCTCCCCTGCCTGGGGGCCCTTTGCTAACAGAGGTCTTAGAGCTTTTGACCTCTTCAAGATGTGAGATTTGGAGAACTGTCTTGAAATAGTTTATCTAGAAGGAAAAATAGCTCTGGGGCTCTCGGTGGTCATTCAGGTTCAAGGTTAGAGAAGAAGCAGAGGAGTGTGGGAGAATTAGGAGAAAGGAGTGTGTGCAAGCCGTGCCTGGGGCCTTTGCACACAGCCCTAGTCTTTACCCACCCCTGCAGGGCTGGGTCTCCATCTCGTAACTTGATGTCTCTCCTGGAAAAAGCCACAGCACAGAAATGAGGTCCGGGCAACTTGTCTACTCAAATCTCTAAGGATACTTTCACTGGGGGCTCTACTTTTTTTTGTTTGTTTATTCTGGTGCCAGTCCTAAGGCTTGAACTCAGGCCCTGGGTGCTTTCTCTAAGCTTTTCTGCACAGTATCATTTGAGCCACGGCTCTACCTCGTGTGTGTGTGTGTGTGTGTGTGTGTGTGTGTGTGTGTGTGCGCGCGCGCGCGCGCATGCACACGCATGCGCTTCATTGGAGGTAAGAGTCTCATGGACTTTCCTGCCCAGGCTGGCTTAGAACTTGCAATCCTCAGATCTCAACCTCCTGAGAAGCTAGGATTACAGGTGTGAGCCACTGGCTGGCAGAGTTCCATTCTTTAGCTACACATGGGACAAAGGCCAGCCCCTTTCTTCTCATGGGGACAGAACAAATACACAGGCACACAGTCATTTCCGCAGAGAAAGTCATTTTTGAGATTCCAAGCTACATTTCAGATGTGTCTCATAAGAGAAATGGGATTCCAGCTAGTGGGACAAAACTGCCAAGTGTGAGCCGGGCGCTGGTGGCTCACGCCTGTAATCCTAGCTACTCAGGAGGCTGAGATCTGAGGATCGCGGTTCAAAGCCAGCCCGGGCAGGAAAGACTGTGAGACTCCTATCTCCAATAAACCACCAGAAAACCGGAAGTGGCGCTGTAGCTCAAGTGGTAGAGCGCTCGCCTTGAGCTGAAGAGCTGAGGGACAGCGCCCAGGCCCAGAGTTCAAGCCCCACGACCGACAAAAAAAAAAAAACAAACAAACTGCCAAGTGTGGGTAGCCCCCAGTGGACAGCTTGGGCCTGCCGTGGGTGGGGGGTGTACTGTTCTGGAAGAGCATCAGAGCCTGGAGCACTCTGAGCATTCTAAGCATATTTTTAAAGTATCTATTTGGGAAACTATTTCTTCTTATAAAGAGCATTCACTGCTTGTATTTTGCCAAACCTAGAAACACTTGTGAGAGACTGTATCATTTCAGGTTTTAAGAACTTCATTTTGGGGCTGGGAAGGTGGCTCAATGGTAGAGTGCCGGCCTCGCATGCATGAGGCCCTGGGTTCAATTCCTTAGTACCCCATAAGCAGAAAAAGCTAGAAGTGGTGCTGTGGCTCAAGTGGTAGAGCGCTAGCCTTGAGCTGAAGAGCTGAGGGACAGTGCCCAGGACCAGAGTGCAGGCCCCACGACTGACACCAAAACAAAACTTCATTTTGGCCATGTGCTGGTGGAGTACACCTGTAATCCTAGCTGCTTGGCGAGGTTGAGTTCTGAGGATCAAAGAAGACAGTGTGAGCAGGAAAAGTCTGGGAGATTCTTATCTCCAATGAACCAGCAAAAAAGCTGGAAATGGAGCGGTAGCTGGAAAGTCAGATAGACTGCTAGTATTGAGGGGAAAAAAGCTAAGAGAGCCCAGGCTCTGAGTCCAAACCCTAATACCAGCACACAAATCAAAAAGAAAAGAGGAGAAAGTGAACAGAGAAAGAAAAGTGTTTGTTCTTCTTCCATCTCCTCCTTCTCTCCCCACCCGTATACTGCCCACAGGGAATTTCTTGGTTGCAGTTTGGCATTTGGGCCAAGATGTTGTTTGTTCCATGTTCTTTTATGGTGGTTTCTGCCACATTAAATAGCAGTTTGGGCTGTGGGGTCACATAAGTAAAAACGTGGGTCCCTTCTAGGGCAATGGGGGCGGGGTGGGGGCTGTGGCACCAAAGCTGCCATCTTCTCCGAGAAGAAAGGAGATTTGGGGAGGGAGGGATGACAGGAAGGGGACCAGCACCCCCCTGCTGTGGGCTGTGGGAGGCCATCAGAGGCTGGTTGGTTGCAACTTAGTCCCCTCAGCAGTGGGAGAGGAGGAAGAACCCACCCAGGGAAGCATCAAACACATGAGACCAGCCCCCTCCATCGGACTGCAGTCAGAGACAATGGCCTGGTTACAATGAAGAATCCACCCTATTATGAAATAGAAGAAACCTCAGCAAGTTGTTTGTTGTCTATGTTCTCCGGGCGGATGAAAGAGAAGACAATGAATAAGGCTGGTCATCAAAATCAGGCGGGTGAAATCTCTAAGTCCAGTGAAAATGAATTAAACCATCATTTTAAGCACATTTAGGACTTTTTTTTTTTGGCAAGTCCTGGGGCTTGAACTTGGGTCCAGGGCACCCGCCCTGAGCCTCTTTGTCCTCAAGGCTAGGGCTCTAGCACTTGAGCTACAGCACCATGTTTGGCTTTTTTGAGTAGTTTATTGGAGGTAAGAGTCTCTGGACTTCCCTGCCTGGGCTGGCTTACAAACCACAATCCTCAGATCTCAGCCTCCTGAGTAGCTAGGATGACAGGTGTGAGCCACCAGTGCCTGGCACATTTCAGGTTTTTAATGTTGTTTCCAAGCTTCTTGATTGTGAGCTATGGAGACAAAGACAAATTTATGTGGGGACACACACACACCGACAAAAAATAAATAAATAAATAAATAAAAATAAAAAACTCTGTCGAATCGACTTCCCAAAGCCAGACCAGTAGGATAAATATAGAATAACCACCAATGAGCCATACCAGCTAAAATGATTTTTAAAGGGTGCTAGATTTTCATTCACATAGGAAGGCAGGTTTGTCTCAAACAACCTTTCCTATGGCTGGCAGTGTAGTAAGAAAAAGCAGACTTGGGTAGAAGGATAAGATACATTAAAGAGGATTTCTGAAGTTCATACCTGGAATTCTAGCTACTCTAGCTGAGATCCAGAGGACCAATGTTCAAAGCCAACCTAGGCAGAAAAGTCCTCCAGACTCCAGCTCCATTTGGAGCAAAAAAAAAAACCAGGCTGAGGGTGTGGCTCAAATGGCAGAGCACCAGCCATGAGCAGGCAAGCCAAGCAAGCACAAAGCCTTACATTCAAACCCTAGAACAACAACAACAAAAAAAGATTACTTATTTTAAATGCAGGGTTGGTTCACAGACACCCATACCCATCAGCCAGTCACCTTGGAGTTTCTCAGACAAAATGCTAAAGCCAAGTCTGGCAACTCACTAGAGGCTTCCAGCAAAACCTTCCACTCTGTTCTAAGTGTGGGGCCCTAGCAGCACCTGCAGACTGGAGGCTGGTGATATCCAATCTAGTCTCAACCAATGCCTGAGGGACTTTTTTTTTTTTTTTTAATTTTTATTTTTATTTTTTGTCGGTCGTGGGGCCTGAACTCTGGGCCTGGGTGCTGTCCCTCAGCTCTTCAGCTCAAGGCGAGCGCTCTACCACTTGAGCTACAGCGCCACTTCCGGTTTTCTAGTGGTTTATTGGAGATAGGAGTCTCACGGTCTTTCCTGCCCGGGCTGGCTTTGAACCGCGATTCTCAGATCTCAGCCTCCTGAGTAGCTAGGATTACAGGCGTGAGCCACCGGCGCCCGGCCTCCTGAGGGACTTTTTAAAGTGATTTTACCCTTGTTTGTATCCATTGGGGATTTTCTTCTACTGGAGAACTTTGTTGCCATTGGGAAAGGCAATTTACCAGCCCTGATTATCTTCAACTCTTAGAGTTCCCGTTGCCACCTGCTAGCTCAATTCCTAAAGCCAATTATCTGGGCAAGTGAAGCTTTGACAACTAACTTCTCTTCAGGTGCTATGTTCAAGCAAGGCTGTGCACTCTGCAATGTGGGTTTTGTTCTTCCTAAGAACTGGAGATAAGTGTCCCCATCTTCCCTGCAGGGTGGCATCTTCAGTGACCCAATGTGACTGTGACTTAAGTCAAAACTCTGTAACATCAGATACACAGAGTGGGGAAAAAAACCCACCATATTTCACATGTTGCTCCCATAAGGCTGGTGACAACCGCACTGAATAGTACAGAAAGTTCCAGAGAGCAGCATTGCTCTCCTTAACACAAGATGGGTCTGCTCATGCTTCTGGTTCTTACTGGGCAGGGTCTACCAGTGTGTGTGTGTGTGTGTGTGTGTGTGTGTGTGTGTGTGTGTGTGTGTGTGTGTGTGTGTGTGTGTGTGTGTGTGTGTGTGTGTGTGTGTGTGTGTGTGTGTGTGTGTGTGTGTGTGTGTGTGTGTGTGTGTGTGTACCAGACTGGGGGCTTGAACTCAGGGACTAGCCACTGTCTTTGAGCTGCTTTTGTTCAAGGTTAGTGCTTTACCACTTGAGCCACAGCTCCATTTTGAGCTTTTTTGGTAGTTTAGTGGAGGTCAGAGTCTCCTTCCCAGGCTGGCTTAGAACTGCGATCCTCAGATCTCAGCCTCCTGAATAGCTAGCATGACAGGCAGGCAGGAGCCACAAGTGCCTGTTTGTTTGTTTGTTTGTTTAAGTTGGGAATTTGCCTGTTTTTCCTCAATGTCAAGCAGAGCTTTTGAGTCATCAAGAGCATGGTACACTGCCTTGCTCTCTCCCCAGACAGCACTGCACTTTCCTCCAAAGCCCGTGATGACGTCTGGGAAGAAGCCGAGAAGGTTACCGATCCTTCTCTTCTCTAAGTTAGATCGTTCTGATAGAATCTTATTTTAGAAAAACCAAGCCACAGTTCCGTATATGATAACAATCTGTTCTTACAATAGAAATCTACAGGGAGGAGAGAAGGAAGTCTCTAGAAGCATTCTTTGAAAGGTGTTCCTACGGTTTTAGGAGTTCCATCGCTCTGTATAATTTCCAGTCCTGCATGTAAACAGCTGACATGAAAGATGACTTCCCTTGTATATGCATCCCACCTTTGCTTGGATAATCTTCCCATTCGGCCTGGACCAACAGGAAGCCGTGGTCCTAGTGGGGGGAAGGGATTGGCCTGGGAGGAGGGCAGGAAATGAGCAGCTCTACTTGACTTGCGCAGGAATCCAGGCCGGTGTATCCTCCAGTTCCCTCTTCTAACACACATTTGTATGGAGTGCTAAAATACAATAAAGTGATCCAATATTGTTTTCAGCGGGGAAGAAACATCTAAGGAAGAGAACATGGCGGCCTGCAGGCAGGGAAGAGACTTCGGGGCTCCGTTTGCCCACTGTCCTATGGCTGACAACACATATAGGAAGCCCATACCCCCCCTTTTCCCTGGGTTCCCCCAGGGGCTCAAGGAGCCAAGCCACAAGGACCTGATTCTCCACTGGCTTTTGTTTTTCCCACTCGTGTGCGCGCGCCAGTCCTGGGACTTGAACTCAGGGACTGGGTAATGGTGTGTGTGTGTGTGTGTGTGTGTGTGTGTGTGTGTGTGTGTGTGTGTGTGTGTGTGTGTGTGTGTGTGTGTGTGTGTGTGTGTGCGCGCCAGTCCTGGGACTTGAACTCAGGGACTGGGTAATGGTGTGTGTGTGTGTGTGTGTGTGTGTGTGTGTGTGTGTGTGTGTGTGTGTGTGTGTGTGTGTGTGTGTGTGTGTGTGTGTGTGTGTGTGTGTGTGTGTGTGTGTGTGTGTGTGTGTGTGCCAGTCCTGGGACTTGAACTCAGGGACTGCGTAAGGACTATCCCTGGGATTTTTTTTTTTCACTCGCAGCTCCACTTCTGGCTTTTTGCTGGCTAAATGGAGATGAGCATCTCACCGACTTTCCTTCCTGGCCAGGCTTTCAAATGCAATCCTTAGGTTTCAGTGTCCTGAGAAGCTAGGATTATAGGCATGAGCCACTACTGGTACCTGGGTTATGTCTTTATTTTTGTGAGTAAACTTAGGGCCTCATGTAAGCTAAAAATTATATAGTTTACCATTTTCATACACATACACACACGCATACACATATATACACATATTGTCAGTTGTGGGCCATCAAATAAACATCAAAGCTGGGCCATTGCTTTGTGCAGAAGTGTTACCCATGATGAAAAGGAGAGGTAGATGAGGACAGGACTCTGCTTTCTGTCTAGAATCCTGCTTTCCACTCACTCCTACCCAGTGGGCTCCAGTCACCTAGCTCTCCTGTCCATCAGAATTCGGCCTTCCTCCCTCTACTTGTGGGAAAAACCCCCGCCCTCACCAGTGTTTACAGATGATCTTTCCCACCTAGGAACCAAGGCTTTGAGGAGAGTGGCAGTTTAGTGGGGTCAGCTGTAAGTGAGGGGCCGCTACTTGAGCAGGGAGCCTGTGCTCAGGTGAGTGTTGCCCTGCTAACATTACGTGGAAGAGGGTCTGGCTGAAACACTGTGAGGGACAGGAAACGGAAGCCCAGCCTAGAGACTCCTGAGAGGAGGAGAAAGGGTTCCCTTTCCCTATGACCTAAGACCTATGACCTATGACCTAGAGTTCAGAGGCACACAGAAGGAGGAAGGAAGTGTGGGAAGAGATAGGAAAGAGAAAAAACACACGGAGGCTTTCAAGCCCTAACAACCAGTGTGAAGTTAACACTCAACAATTTCAGATCTGAAAACCCCTCATCATTTCTAATCCGGGCTAGGCCAGCTCCTTGAGCCAACAAGCAATTTGAAAACACTGTGTGCCCCACATAAATGAAAAGCTCAGCAGAGCAAGGGACCTGGTCCTGCCGAAACCTATTGTTAAAGTGCTGCAGAATATTTCTGCAAAACTTCAAACTGAGAGTCATTACATTTTTATTTTACCTTTTGTGGGGGAGGGGGGGTTCCTAGGGCTTGAACTCAATGTGTGAGTCTGGTCCCTTAGCTTTTTCACTCAAGACTAGCACTCATTGGAAATAGGAGTCTCAAGGACTTTCCTGCCCAGGCTGGCTTCAAACTGTGATCCTCAGACCTCAGCTTCCTGAGTAGCCAGGATTCTAGGTGTGAGCCATCATCTCTATTTTTTTTAAATCATTTTAACAGCTTAATTACACCCGTAATCCCAATACTCAAAGGTTGAGACAGGAAGATTACAAGTTAGAGGCTAGCCTGGAATACAGGGTGTGACCGACCATGTGTCTAAAAAGACATTATCTTGCCTGGTGCCAGTAGCTCACGCCTGTCGTCTAGCTGCTCAGGAGGCTGAGATCTGAGGATCACGGTTCAAAGCCAGCCCAGGCAGAAAAGTCTGTGAGACTCTTATGTCCAATAAACCACTAGAAAACTGGAAGTGGCACTATGGCTCAAGTGGCAGAGTGCTCGCCTTGAGCTGAAGAGCCTAGGGATAGTGCCCAAGCCCAGAGTTCAAGACCTATGACTGACAAAAAAAAAAAAAAAAAAAAAAAGGACATTATCTTATATGTTTAAGACAAATGTAGTCTGGTGCCAGTGGCTCACGCCTATAACCCTAAGCTACTCAGGAGGCTGAGATCTGAGGACTGAGGTTCAAAGCCAGCCTGGGCAGGACAGTCTGTAAGATTCTTATCTCCAATAAAACCACCAGAAAACAGGAAGTGGTGCTGTGGCTCAAGTGGTACAGTGTTCACCTTGAGCTGAAGAGCTGAGGGCCAGCGCCCAGGCCCAGAGTTCTAGCCCCACAACTGATCAAAAGAAAAAAAAGCCAGGCTGGAGGTGTGGCTCAAGTGGTAGCACTCTTATGGAGCAAGCAAGCAAAGCAAATAAGCACTGAACAAGGAAGACTGAATCTTGAATTCAATCAAACTCTAGTACTGTGTGTGTGTGTGTGTGTGTGTGTGTGTGTGAGGTAGAAGAGAGACCATGAGACAGAAAATAAAACTTGAAAGTAAAAAGGAGGTAAAAAGTAAAAAGGAGGAATAATATTTTATTTTTGTTTTTTTGTTTGTTTTTTGTTGGTCATGGGGCTTGAACTCTGGGCCTGAGCGCTGTCCCTGAGCTCTTCAGCTCAAGGCAAGCACTCTAACACTTGAGCCACTGAGCCACTTCCTAATATTTTATTTTTGGATGATGTGTATATAGGCTTAAACAAGAAGCCATTAGAATTAATTTAAAAGTGAATAAATTCAAGATACCAAAAAAATCATACTCAGGAGAGGAACACAAAGGTGCATTGCCTATGTGTATCTGACCATATAAAATAATATTTATCAAAATGAACTCCAGGAAATGGAAACAATAGTTTTTTTTTCTTTGTTGCTATTTTTGTTCTCTTTTCTTTTTGTCTTATTTGTTCATTTATCTGTCTTTGGGAGGGCAAAGGGGAGGCACAGAAATAGAGGGACAAAGGGTGAACAAATGCAGCAATGGTACTCACTGGACACTGTGGGGAAAATGAATTCTACAACTTGTGGGTTGGGACAGGAAGAAAAAACTGGGAGAAATCGAGGGAAGGGGTGACATTGTCCACAAAAGAAATGTACTCATTACCTGTTTTATGTAACCATAATACCTCTGTACGTCACCTTTCTAATAACAATTAAACATTAAATCAAAGTACCAAGTATCACTAACCTGGAAATATGCTGAAAAAAATAAATCAAAATACCCACTTTGTAGTTATGACTTAAAGAAAACTGGGAAATTTTGGAAAAAAATCTAAAAAAAAAATAGATGTGATTAATTGCAATCTGTGTCATGTACTGGTGGTGGAGATGAGGAATTCTGATTGCCTAAACTGCAAACTTTAAGCTTCTATGCAAACACCCAGCTAGAAAGCAAAAAGCATTTGTGCCTTTGTAGAGATGATCAAAAAGGCCAATCATTTTCCAATAAAACACTGCAGTGTTACAGTTTTAGAACTGTGTATTTGAATAAGATTGATCTGTAGCCAAGTAAATTGGGACACCTTTTGGGAAGGCAATTTGGCAATCTATGTAACCAGAGCCTTAAATATATCCACGTTCATGACCCAGTAATTCCACTTCTGGAGTCTAGCCTAAAGAAACCAGCTCATGTAATAAACACTCTGTCGAAAGATGCTCCTCCCAGTGGAAAATACACTCTAAAAGTGCAGAATTGTGGAATTTTAAAATGATATTTACCAAGAGTATCATCTTATTTCAAAGCATTTATAATGTCAAAGGCTAGCAGAAGGATATATTCAAGATTTTGTTTTTCTTTTTCTTGTGCCAGAAATGGAGCTTGAACTCAAGGCCTGAGTACACCCCCTTAGCTTTTTGACTCAAAGCTGTTCTACCACTTGAGCCACAACTCAAGTGGTTTAGGTGGTTTAACTGCAGTCTCACAAACTTTCCTGCCTGGACTGGCTTGGAACCACGATCCTCAGATCTGAGCCACCTGAGTAGCTAGGATTACAGGCGTGAGCCACTAATGCCTATTATTTTACAATTAGGCTACATATATAGGGGGCTTTCATTGTACTCTTCCATGTGTGTAAAATGTGTTTCAATCAATCTCTTCTACCACTCTTCCTTTCCCCCTCCTCTTCTTAAAACAATTTCAACAAGTTCCAATGTTCATCTTCACTTGCAAACCACGACTCTCACTATATTCAACTTTTAGTTTTTAATCTTAACAATATAACTTTAAACTAAAATACTTTAGTATCTCATTAAAATACTTAAGCCAGCTGTCCATCCCATATATGTATGTGTGCATATGTATGTATAAAGAAACATGTGTGTATATACATACATACAGTATACTTACATATATGTATGTACATATATATTCCTAAGGAGAAATATATGATAGGTATTTATATATATTCATTGCTTGCCAAAAAAGAGCAAAGGGCCAAAAGCCACTAATGTAATCTTTAATAAAAAATTTTTTAATGTAATTTTTTTTGTTTATATGGTACTGAGGAATTGAACCCAGGGCCTCATGCATCTAGGCAAGCACTCTACCAGTAAATCATGTTCGTAGCCCATTAATGTAATCTTTTTTTTTTTTTTTTTGCCAGTCCTGGGGCTTGAACTCAGGATCATAGCTAGCTAGCTAGAGACAGAGAGATATGTACACTATATAGATAGGTAGAGGATATATATACGTATATATAATATGTCCTTAAAAATGTATTTTAAAATGCCTGAGTGAAATCTGATAGATCAGTCTTATTTTATGTGAAACCAATTAGATCCATTAACAGAATAACAAGTTTTGTAAATTAAGAAAGAAAACAACTGCATATTATTTTTAAACAGTAGTCGCTGCACTCATTCAGTACAGAACTCGCCTGTGGGTCATTTATTGGCTTTGCATACATACCCATGCGATTCCTGATGGAACGGGCAGGACAGACTCCGGCCCTGGCCCTTCCTGGCCCTGTCTTACTGTGTGCATGGGTTACTCACCCCTCCTCCAGAAGTGGTCTGTGTGCTAAACCCTTCCCCAGTCACTGTCTGAAGGCAAGGCAGACTTCATGTGGGAAATGGTGAGCAGATCTTGTACTTTTTCTTCTGGGACCTACTTCCTTCCTTCTGCTCAAAAGGTCTCTTTCCTGCTAATGTCACAACCTCGTGTTCCTCTGCTCCCCTTCAGCCCCCTCTCAGATCCAGGTCAAATCCTGTGTGACATACTCCACTCAGCCAAAGAGAAGACGCAGAGGGTCCCCAGTGGGCCAGAGAGCAGCCATCCGCTCTGAGTCACCACACCAAGGGGAAAAGTCAACCCAAGTGGGAGGAGAAGCTGTCCTGCAGCCTGAGAAACAAGGTGAAAGAAG
This sequence comes from Dipodomys merriami, assembly GCF_024711535.1. NCBI lineage: Eukaryota > Metazoa > Chordata > Mammalia > Rodentia > Heteromyidae > Dipodomys > Dipodomys merriami. The sequence goes on from NW_027204826.1 coordinate 10,276,354, forward strand.
ATAGAAGCCACTGGCTCCTGAGTGACAACTGAAGGGGAGGGGCCATCAAAGGAAACTGAATTTATTATTATTACTACTACAATTATTATTATTATTTTGCAGGTCCTGGGCCTTGAACTCAGGGCCTGGGTACTGTCCCTGAGCTTCTGTGCTCAAGGCTAGTGCAATACCATTTTAGTCACAGCTCCATTTCTGACTTTTTGGTGGTTCATTGGAGATAGTCTCATGGCCTTTCTTGCCCAGGCTAGCTCCGAATCTTGATCCTCAGATCTCAGCCTCCTGAGTAGCTAGGATGACAGGTGTGAGCCACCTACGCGCCCAGCTGGGAACTGAACTGAGTTCTGTATTCTTCCCATCAGCACTAATAACCTCTAAACTAGCAAAGGCTGGAGATGGACAGGGGAGCTCAGGATCACACCAGTGCTCATGAGGGAAACCCCCCCACACACCCCTCCCCGCCTCCCCTGGCAATGAAATGCAATCACATCTGTTTCTATGGAGCCATGGTGGGTGTGACTTCCTAAGGAGAAGGAAAAGGGGGGGCAGATGTCAAGAAATGGAAGTGGGGAATATTTTCTCAGTTTTCAGAAAAGAGCAAAGAATAAGATTTCTGGGAAATTACAAACCGGGCAAATATGGCATTGAGCCCTAACACAATTCTAGGGCAAACTGTTCAGACAAGTGTTGGGCTGCAAAAGGGATTATGTATATAGAACGTTCAATAGAAAATACTCTGGGGACCCGTGAGGCACTCTTTAGTCCTTCCCAGAGACCTGCGCGTGACAGTGCCTTTCTATACGGTTGCTGAAGGAGGAAAGATAATCTCTCACCAGCCCCTCATCTATTATCAAAAAAAGAAGACCTGGAGAGGTCTCCTTCAATGCCACAGAGGAGTGCCAATTCTTTTATTTTGGCAGCCCTTGGATTTAAACCCAGAGCGCAGCAGGGACCCTCTACCCCTTTGAGCCACACCTCCAAGCAGGGAAGTCAACTGTGCCAGGGAAATATTTCCTTCTTCTAGTGTAGCTCTGCTGAAATCTCCCTGGAGACTGGTACCAAGGCAAAGGAAAGGCCCCGGGGGGCATCAGCACTAGCCCAAGCTCCCCCCTCCCCCGCCCCAAACCAGGGGCCTTGGCATAAGACCAATAGGAGCCTAGAGGTAGCCTCATTTCCCATGATGCTTTCTGTAGCACTGTGGTATACACCTGCTATCAGGAGCCTGGAGTTTAACGCACACTTCTTCTACTAAACACCCCCAAACCCTCCCTGGGCTGCAGGCCTCCTATGTGCAGGGGTGGGGGTATAGGGGGAGAGGTGCTGGCTACCAGTGAGGACTAAAAGCCAGCAGGCGGAAGAAGTACTGAGCACAGCATCTGATGTGACCTGAGAAAAATACTCAATTCAAATCCTGGAGATGCTGTCACCAGAGTTTGAAAGCAGTAAATCTTCTTGCTTTCTTTTTACCTTGAGGTTAAAAAAAAAAAACATAAAATATAAGCTACTGAGAAAAGAGACTTCTCAAAATGGTATTTCAGGCTCCTCAGACTCCTCCTCTTCTGACTGTGTAGAATGGGCTCTAAAAACCAGGGCTTCCGTCAGCGTCAGGTTTGTGCTTGCTCCCCATGGAGAGGGTCCAGAGCAGAAATACAGCTCAGCCCTTTTCCTGCTCCCTTCCATTTTCTTCTTTGCTTTGCCCAGATATTATAGGGCAACATTTATGTCCTAGGTAGATTTTTTTTTTTCAAAATCAAGAGAGAAAACAATCCCCAGAGATCCCTGTGAATCATGTCATCTTTTTTACTGGTGGTTTCAGTAACCTTAAATCTGGGGCCAGATAAACAGAAATTAAGTTGCTTAAGGATGTATTCTATTCTTACCCAAGAAGCAGTGATTGGAAAATATGCAACACTTACAAAACTCCATGCATCCAGGAACAGGAGCATGTGTGTCTTATCTGTGTAGGCAGCCGTATCAAAAATCCCATAGCCTGAGTGGGCTCCGGCGTCTAGCTGCCAGCCCACAGCACAGGTGTCGCAGCTTGTAGCTGGGTGTCTGCAGCTCTCCAGTCTGGAATCACACCCTACTCTGTGGTTCCACTGGTCCAGGGTGGCAAAGAATCCCCACAGGCTGCCATGACTCCTGACTGTCCATCCATCCATTCATCCATCCACCCACCCATCCGCATCTAAGTGAAGGGTGATACTCACATGGTTCTTGTAATCTTTATGCCCACAAAGATCTCACTGCCCATACAATGTCAGGGTTTACCCACTGTGCCCTCGGGCGGGATGCTCACTGCACAGCTGGGCCCTGGCCTGGAATGCAGGTAGCAGAGCCTTGAGGTGGTGCCACACAGCCCGGCAAGTACCAAGGTCAGGTGGTCACTATGGTGTCTTCCTCCCACCTTGTTTCCAACCACGGCATCTACACGATGCACCTGCAATAATAGTGTGACAACGTCGAGTATGTACCAAATGTCTCTGGGTTCTCGACAGCCACTGTGTGACAAGCAGAAACTGCCTGACTCACGCCACTCTCCTTAGTAAAGACTGCAGGCCACCCCCAGGATGCTCTTTCCTCAACACCATTCCAACACCGGCAGGCTTACAATTTTCATTTAAGTCCTACTTCCACTTTTTTTTTCGGGGGGGAGGGTGCCAGTCCCAGGATTTGAACTCAGGGCCTGGGTGCTGTCCCTGAGCTTCTTTTGCTCAAAGCTAGCCCTCTACCACTTGAGCCACAGCTCCACTTCTGGCTTTTTGGGGGTAGTTTAATGGAGATGAAAGAATCTCACGGGCTTTCCTGTCCAGGCTGGCTTTGAACCTGAATCCTCAGATCTCAACCTCCTGAGTAGCTAGGATTACAGGTGTGAATCTCCAGTGCCCAGCTGTCTCCAGACTTTTTTTTTTTTTTTCCGGTTGTGGGGCCTGAACTCTGGACCTGGGCACTGTCCCTCAGCTCTTCAGCTCAAGGCGAGTGTTCTACCACTTGAACCACAGCACCACTTCGGGCATTTTCTGCTTATGTGGTGCTAAGGAATCGAACCCAGGGCCTCATGCATGCAAGGAAAGCGCTCTACCACTGAGCCACCTTCCCAGCCCTGCCTCCACACTTTCTAATGTCATCACTTTGGGAGCTCAGGATTTCAATGTCAGAATTTGGCCAGATGACCCCTGGGCCTCTTCTTGTTTTACCTTTACATAGCAGCAAATCCTTAATATTTCCCTTTCTATTGTAAAGTTCTTCTCTCTTCTGTGCTCAGTTATTAAGGAAGCACCTCAGCGTTTCCCCCTGGATCCTAGCATAGTTAGGTTGCTCTTTAACACAAGCATTTGCTTCCCCAAATCAGCATGTTCCTCACCAGAGCTCCTCTGCTTGGGGGCGAGCAGAATGTGCCGGGCTTGTGTGGGCGGGAAGCCAGGCCTTGCTTCATCAGGTGTGTGATCCCAGGCCCGGCTGCGGAAGCCCTCTGAATCCCAACTTCTTCTTGAGTGAAATGACATCATTCCACTGCATGTGGAATGACACAGGTCTGCCAGGAATTCAACCTCACTCTGCTTCAGGAAGTCAATAACCATAATCCTGGAGCTAGGCACTTCTCTCCGTCCTGCCTCCTCAAAGTACTCCTCCCCGAGGAGTCATACAGAGGATCTCCACAGCCACAGAACAGCCACCATCCATGCAATGGTGGCAGGTGCACTGGGGAATTGGTCCGTGTAAAAACTATCAACAGCAACACACAGGCAAAGTCCCCACTTTCCTGCATCTTCTATTCTGGTAGGAAAACCATAATCATGTGTGTTAGGAGAAAAAAGCAAAACCAAACAATAAGGAAAGGGAAAGTCAGAAGGGATGAACAAGGCGATTTTAAGAGGGGTTCAAGATGAAGCCAGGCTCTGGTGGCTCACACCTGTTGGAATCCTAGCAACTCAGGACGCTGAGATCTGAAGATCTCAGTTCAAAGCCAGTCCAAGGAAGAAAGGTCCATGAGTCTTGGTCTGACCACCAAAAATGCAGAAATGGAGGTGTGTTTCAAGTGGCAGAGCACCAGCCTTGAGCAGAAAAGCTAAGATCTTAAGTTCAAGTCTAATACCAGCACTTGCCATGATGATTGGGCTCAGTTTGGAGCATAATCTCACATTACACATTCCCCAAGCATAATTCTGCAAAAGCACAGCTCTCCCAGGAGGGAGAAATCCCACACCCCATGCTCTGGGCGATCTCTTTCCACAGATTCCACTTCCAGAGAGGCCTCTGGTGAGGGGTTGTGATCCACTCGTGAACACACGCCCCGACCTGGTAGCATTCATCAGCTGATGACATGTCTGCCACGTGATCACTCACAATAACCCAGCCTTTCATACTGAATGCCAGACTATATACATTATGGGGCTTGAACTCAGGGCCTGGGTACAGCCCCTGGGCCTTTTCCCTCAAGGTTGGTATTCTACTACTTGAGCAACAGCTCCATTTCTGACTTTTTGGTGGTTAAGTGGAGATGAGTCTCATGGACTTTTCCGCTCAAGCTGGCTTCAAACCGCGATCCTCAGATCTCAGCCTCCTGAGCTGTTAGGATTACAGGCGTGAGCCACTAGTGTCAGGCTTAATTTTCTTTCTTTCTTTCTTTCTTTTTTTTTTTTTTTTTTTTTTTTTAAATTCCCCGTCTTATTTTTCTGAGACCCTGGCTACATGTGTAGCTAAGGCTGGCCTCCAACTTATGATCTTGCTGCCTCTTTATGGCTGTGATTACAGGTGTGTGCTATCATGATTAGCCAATTTCATCTTCTCAGAGAAAATAAAAAGGTTACAAAAATTTTAAATTATGCTGAATGCTGGTGGCTCATGCCTGTAATCTTAGCTACTGAGGAGGCTGAGATCTGAGGACTGTGGTTCAAAGCCAGCCTGGGCAGCAAAGTCCAGCAAAGACCTTGAGACTCTTATCTCTGATTAACCACCAGAAAACTGGTAGTGGCACTGTGGCTCAAAGTGGTAGAGCACTAGCCTTGAGCAAAAGAGCTTAGGGACAGCACTCAGGCCCTGAGTTCAAGCCCCACAACTGACAAAAAAATTCAAATTATTATATATGTGTGTGTATATATATATACACACATATATTGATATATATACACACACATATATATATGAATTTCTAGTTCATGTCATTAACCCTGAAAACAGCCTATTCTTATGAGTTAGAAAAGGTATATGTGGGGTATATGTTAATAAAGCCATCTTTCGGTTCTTTGATTCAAGTCATAGTGATCTTTGAAATTATATTTTGTGTGAAAACTGGAAAACTGAACACAAACAGGAATCATTAATAAACAAACTGTTCAATAAAATCTTTCCGCTGAAATAAATGGAATTTTAAACCCCTTTTCATTATGTGTGCCTCTACTCCCTCCCCCCCACCCCCAGTGAAAGTTACAGATTTACTTGCTTAAGGGAATGCAGGTCACACTCATTAGTTTAGTTTGTCTTTTGTAAACAATCATTAGCAAATTAAACAATCATTAGCAAATTAAAGGTGAAAGAAACTCGGTTAATTATGTGGAAATCCATCAAGGTCAGGTTTCATTTTAAAAGGAAACTTTCTCTTAGGTCACTACGCTGAGATTTACCAGGTTAGAGTCCTAGTCTTATTAGCAAGCACCTTCTATAATGATCAGAGATTTTAAAAAAACAAAACTATTTTTACACTGGAGCTGTGGCTCAGTGTAGAGAGCACAGTACTCTAGTGCAAGCACAAGGCTCTGGGTTTTCAAACCTTAACACTGTTGAAAAGGAAAAAAAAAGAAATCAATAGTTTATGAATTTAACATTTCCTCCCACCTTCCTTTTTTATTTTTACTTCATTTTATTCAGCAGTCTTTGAACCGAGATCCTCAGATCTCAGCCTCCAAATTGCTAGGATTTAGGCTTGAGCCCCGAGGGCCCAGCTTGCCAGCACGCCTTTAAACTATATTAATTCTTTTTGTCCTGCTAGGGATTAAGGCCAGGGCCTGGGGCGATCCGAGCGCGATCTGAGCGAGTGCTCAAGCTCTAAGCCACATGCTCAGACTCCAGAATCCAGAATTCCTTTTCTTGGGGAAAGGTGTTATCCACCTTCCCCTCGGGGGAGTAGATTGATCTAAGGGAAATCAGGTTAGAGACCGAGAATCTGGAAACTAACATTTTAAGCAAGTTAGAATCTCAGCTATTAGATGCTACTTAGGGAAAAAAAAAAAACTGTCAAAGTCTCTTCTCTTAGTTTATTGGGCAAGGTTTTTACGTATATGATCACAGGCAAGCCCAAATTATGTAAACAAAGCCAACAGAACACCGCAGCCAGAGCCTTTCCAGGGTCTTCCTCTCGATTTTCCCTTCTTTGGCTCAGAGAAGGGCCAAATCTCCCACATAGTCTGTGTGTCATCTTTCCAAGCTCTATAGGAAACTCAAGGTGAATCTTTGTGTTGTTTGCTTCCTTCCTTCCTTCCTTCCTTTCTTTTTCTTTCTTTTTTTTCCTTCTTTCTTTCTTTCTTGTCTGTCCTAGGGCTTGAACTCAAGGCCTGGGTGCTGTCCCTGGGCTTTTTTCCATCTGTGGCTTGTTTTGGTAGTTAATTGGAGATAAGATTCTCACAGACTTTTCTGCCCAGGCTGGCTTCAAACTGCAATCCTCAAATCTCAGCCTCCTGAGTAGCTAGGATTACAGGCATGAGCCACTGGTGCCCAGTAAGATGAACAGTTTTTATAGGGCATAGATCCACAAATGTAAGAATTAGTTGTCTCATGTGATCAAATGTATGTATAACATCATGTAATGTTTATCTAGAAGGATCTTCTTGTTGCCTAGTGACGCGGTTGATAAAAAATTTTTTTTAAACTCCAACTCACTGGCAAACTAGCAAATGTGCAATCTAACCAAGCTTGAACATCTTTAAGAAGTTAAGACATTTTCTTTCTCCTTTCCAGTTTTCAAAATCATTGTCCTTTTTTTTTTCTTTCAGAAATCAGGGGGAAAATTCCGGTAAATGGCCGCCATCTGAGCAGACCAAAGCAACAAGCAATCCTTTCATGGCCAGCAAACTTAAAAAAAAAAAAAAAAATCTACTAGGAGGCATGTATTTGTAGTAGGAAATCTAAAGACAAAAAAAAAAAATATCTACAGACAAAGAAAGGAGATACAGAGCTGGGAAAAAGACGACCCCAGGGGTGACACCTTTATCAAGATTCTGACCTCTTTGGAGCTGAATGTGAGGCCTAAAATAACTCAAGCAGATTTCACTGCAGTTAGAACACCACCAGCCTCGGCGTCTAGCCCGAAGCCCTGGTCAGTCAGAAATGTTTGGATAAAGGGAGAAGACCAAGGGGGAGGTGGGGAGGAGGCAGGGAGGCATTCAGACCACAATTAGGGCTCTGGATTTTGAACGTTTGGAAGCCACTGAGCGATGTGGAGCATGAGTGAAGGATCTGACTCACACACCAGACTGCTAAGATGCCGTGTGGACAGGAGAGCGGGCACAGGGAGGGAACCAGCTACCAGGTCACTGCTACACCCCCTGAGAGAACCGCAGTGGCTGAAATCTGAGAATCGAGGTTCGAAGTCAGTTCACGCTTGAGAGAAGGCACTTTGGATATGGAGAAGTTGTGAAGTGCTTCTCTTTTTTTTTGGGGGGGGGGTCCGGTCGTGGGGCCTGAACTCTGGGCCTGGGGGCTGTCCCTCAGCTCTTCAGCTCAAGGCTAGTGCTCTACCACTTGAGCCATAGCGCCACTTCTGGCTTTTTTCTTTTTGCTTATGTGGTGCTGAGGAATCGAACCCAGGGCCTCATGCATGCAAGGAAAGCGCTCTACCACTGAGCCACCTTCCCAGCCCTGTGAAGTGCTTCTTTTAAGTAAAAAGGTGAATCTCTGACATAAGCAATAAAGAACAGTTTGTTGAGGTTGCTAAGTTCTAAGGGGAAAAATATCTTTCATCTAGGAAGGTTTTTGTTTTTGTTTTTGTTTTCCCAGTTGTGAGGCTTGAACTCAGGGCCTGGATGCTGTCCCTAGCTCTTTTCCTTAAGGTTGGCGCTCTACCACTTGAGCCATAGCACCACTTCCAGTTTTAGAGTGCTTAATTGGAGATCAGAGTCTCCTGGGAACTTTTCTGCCCGGGCTGGCTTCAAACCATGATCCTCAGATCTCAGCCTCCTGAGTAGCCAGAATGACAGGCATGAACCACCCATGCCTGGCTCAACCAGGAAGTTTTGAAGGGGGGAAAAATGGTAGTTTTGCTGTTCTACTTCAAACGACAAAGGTTATAGCTATAATGCATAGCAGAGGGGCAGGGGCTGTCCCCAGCTTCAGAACCTTTAGGGGTGAGGGATGACTGTTGTAAATGAGATGAAGTCACAGTGGATTAGAACATACCCTAAACCTAATGACAGAGAAGGACCCACGGAGAGAGGGAAGAAGGCCACAGGAGAGGACTCGCATGCTGGGGGGATGCAGCTTCAAGAGCCACTGGTGACACTTAGGAGCTAAGAGGTGGGGAAGAATTCCTCCCAAGAGCCTTTAGGAAACACATCTGTCTGACACCTGATTTCAGACTTCTAGCCACCAGGCCCGGGAAAGAGCAAGGTTGTAGTTTCGTCTCAGCTCCCCCTAGAAAAGGAATCCAATAAAGCACAGCCTACTTGAGCTGGTGGGAGCAGCCTCAGGCCTGCTGAGGAAGTATCATCAGTAGCTTGGCCTGTGGGAAGAAACAAGAGGCTTACCACATCTAAAATGAGATGTTTTTTGACTCAGCAATCGCAGGATTTACACCAGAGAAAGAGCTGCGGATTTCAAAAGAAGGAAAAATCTGAAATCAGTCAAACAGTCTAGGGTGCAAACTTGTAGTGAAGTACTATGCAGCTATTAAAAGTAAAAATGTTTAGTGTTAGCTATTCCCTCTTTCCCTCAAGAAGTCTACGTATCACCCAATGGGGAAGAAATAGTTGTATACTGTCAAAGCTTGTAGAATTCACAAACTTTATAGACCAAGATAACAATAATTTGCTTTGTAAAGGTTAAAATATGTTTGTAACTTTAAGTATCACTATCCCACAATACTGTGAAATTTATGTGATCATTTAATCTCAATAAAAATTATTTTTAAAAATCTTTAAGAAAAGTAGAACTGAAAGTGAAAAAAAAAAAGTAAAAATGATCTTGATTTTTTCTGTTGTTGGTGTTGGTCAAGGGCCTGAACTCTGGGCCTGGGCGCTGTCCCTCAGCTCTTCAGCTCAAGGCTAGTGCTCTACCACTTGAGCCACAGTGCTACTCCCAGCTTTTTCTGCTTATGTGGTGCTGAGGAATCAAACCCAGGGCCTCATGCATGCAACGCAAGCACTTTACCACTGAACCACCTTCCCAGCCCTGATCTTGATTTTAAAATGACAACATAGTCATTTCTTACAAACATAACACACCGCCTCTTACCACTGAGCTACACTTCTAGTTTTTTTGGGGGTTTTGTTTTTTGTTTTGGTGTTCTGGTCCTTGAATTGCTTGGCTTTTTTGCTTAAGAACAACATTCTACCTCGTGAGCCATACCTCCATTTCTGACATTTTTTGGTAGTTAACTGGAGATAAGAGTCTATCAAACTTTTTTCTGTCTGGGGCCTGGCTCCCTGAGGAGCTAGGTACCTACTGAGTGGACGAGTGGATCATTTACCCAAATAAGTAAGTTTTGATTTCAAGTAAATCTCAACTCATTTGCCAAATAAGTTGAAAACATGCACACAAACACCTGGACGTGAAGGCTTTTTTTTTTTTTTTTTTTTCCATGATTGCTAAAACCTCAAAGCAGCTGAGATATCTTCCACCAGAATAGAAACAAATACAAATAATAGATTATTCATGAATGAATAAAAACATTTGTTGGAACATTTATCACCATTTAGAATATCCTCCCCTCAAAAAAAATGAACTATCACTCAAAACACTATACGTCCTATAGGCCACCAACCACAGGACACGTGAGTACACGGTGCCCACCACGATAAGGCTATAAGAAGCCTAGAAAGGGGCTGGGAAGGCGGCTCAGTGGTAGAGCGCTTGCCTTGCATGCTCGAGGCCCTGGGTTTGATTCCTCAGCACCATATAAGAAAAAAGCCAGAAGTGGCGCTGTGGCTCAAGTGGTAGAGCGCTAGCATTGAGCTGAAGATCTGAGGGACAGCGCCCAGGCCCAGAGTTCAGGCCCCACGACCGGACCCAAAAAAAAAAAAAAAAAAAAGAGAGAGAGAAAAAAATAGAAGCCTAGAAAGGTGCAAGCATAACTTCAGACAAGTGTTGGTTCCAGATGTCCTCCTGGTGAGTATTTACCCTTTGCTCAAGTACAAGTGAACCCTACAGGCAAACTAAACACTTGGAGTGGTAACAATGCTTCCTCGAAGGTTCTATTGGAACAACTGCCCTCCCCCCCCCCCGGGTGTGAATGCTGGAATGCATGGGGAGGGGCCCCAGAAGTATTTAGGAACTTCTTGTACCTCCCTTTCCGTCTGAATCTCAATCTGCTCTAAGAAAAAAAGTCTATTCATTTAAACTTTAAAAATTTCCCCAGACATAAAAAAATAGATATATTGAAAAAGAAGCTGGGGACCTGTGGCTCATGTGTGTCATCCTAGCTACTCAGGAGGCTGAGATCTGAGGATCACGGTTTGAAGCCAGACCTGGCAGGAAAGGTCATGAGATGCTTACCTCCAATAAACCACTGGAAGTAGCGCTGGGGCTCAAAGTGGTAGAGTACAAGCTTTGAGCAAAAAGAGCCCAGGGACAGTGCCCATGTCGTGAGTTCAAGTCCCAGGACGTTCAAAAAAAAAAGGAAAAAAGAAAATATATGATGACAAGGATATGAAAGGGATGTAAGTGACTATACTTAGCTAGAAAAGGCAAATACAAAAATACATCCTACAGTAGTGTTTTTAAAACAAAATGAAAGATTAAAGACATAAATGGACACATTGAATTGAAGAGTTAAAGCAAGATCAAATAAATAAAATAACTAATTGTGCTTTTATTATTTAGTTAGTTGTTTGGGGGGCTTGAACTCAGGGTCTGGGCGCTGTCTCTGAGCTTTTTTGCTCAAAGTTAACATTCTACCACTTGAGCCACAGTGCCACTTGTGGCTTTTCAGTGGTTAATTGGAGATAAGAGTCTCATTCAATTTCCTGCTGGGGTGAACTTACAAATGGTGATCCTCACATCTCAGCCTCCTGAGTAGGTAGGATTACAAGTATGAGCCACCAGTGCCTGGCCATTTATCGTACTATTTTAAAAGAGCTGGAAAAAGAAAAAGAAAAAGATGCTCTTGGAAATAAAAAAAAAATGAGAGCAGAAAGAAGAAAATATTGATAGAAAGTTGGAAGATAAAAATTGAAAAGCTGGGGCTGGGAAGGTGGCTCAGTGGTAGAGCGCTTGCCTTGCATACATGAGGCCCTGGGTTTGATTCCTCAGCACCACATAAGTAAAAAAGAAAAAAGCTGGAAGTGGTGCTGTGGCTCAAGTGGTAGAGCGCTAGCCTTGAGCTGAAGAGCTGAGGGACAGCACCCAGGCCCAGAGTTCAGGTCCCATGACTGGACCCCCCAAAAAATTAAAAAGCTGTCTCATAAGGCATTATTTAAAAAAAAAAAAAAAAAAAAAAGACCCAAGGGAGGAACTGAGAGAGAAAGAGAAAGAGGAAGACATCAGATCAGTCCAAGGGATCAAAGCGAGAGGAAACAAATATTACGTTCCATGAGCTCTCAGACTTCAAAGAACATTTTCTAGCTTGAAAGGCCCTTGCTTGCCAAGTACCCAAGACAATGAATTTTAAAAGATCTACTTCCTAATAATATCAGACCGCTGGGAAAAGAACATCCTAGAAGCTTCCAATGATAGGGAAAAGCAAGGGCATTTCAAGGGCAAAGGATGGGAAAGGCAGTAGGCTCAGCAGCCACACTGCCAAATAGAAGACAATACATGATGTTGTGAAACTTCATTTCACTCTTAACCTAGAAATGCCTGTAACCCTAGCTAGCTCTCTCACCTATTATCCTAGCTACTTAGCAGGCGGAGATCTGAGAATCCTGGGATCCACCTGGGGAAGGCAAGTCCATGAGACTCTTATCTCCAATGAACCACTAGAAAACCAGAAGTGGCACTGTGGCTCAAAGTGGTAGAGTGCTAGGCTTGAGCAAAAAAGCTCAGGGACAGTGCCCAGGCCCTAGGTTCAAGCACCGCAGCCAGCCAAAAAAAAAAAAAAAAAGAAAAAGAGGAAGGAAGGAAGGAAGGAAGGAAGGAAGGAAGGAAGGAAGGAAGGAAGGAAGGAAGGAAGGAAGAAAGGAAAGGAGAAAAGTGATATGATTGTGATAATACAAAGGAAGTTCAGATGGTGTTCAAATTAACTTATGGGCACACTGCTCAGAAGTCAAAAACAAAGTGAAATTTCCCTGGTTTCCCAGAGGCTTCAAGCAGCTAGGACAGCAAAACTGGACTCCAGCTGTGGAGACTCTTCAATTAGCCAGCAAAAAGCTGGAAGTGGAGGGATGGTTCAAGTGGTAGAGCTCCAGCCTTAAGCAGAAAAAGCCAAGTGAAAGGGGAAGTTCTGAGTTCAAGCCCAGTCCTAACACACACACACACACACACACACACACACACACACACACACACACACACACACACACACACACAAGTCCTGTGGCAAACACAATGACCACACTCACACCAGGTTCTGAAGGGAGCTGAGCATCAAACCTGCCACACACAAACATGTGATGGAGTCAGGGTCTCTGGAGAATGGAAGCCATGGGAGGGGGCAGAAGTGGGAACTTAGCTCCTTATTCTTGTTTTTGTTTTTTTTGTTGGCCGTGGGGCTTGAACTCTGGGCCTGGGCGCTGTCCCTCAGCTCTTCAGCTCAAGGCGAGCGCTCTACCACTTGAGCTACAGCACCACTTCCAGTTTTCTGGTGGTTTATTGGAGATCGGAGTCTCACGGTCTCTCCTACCCGGGCTGGCTTTGAACCGCGATCCTCAGATCTCAGCCTCCTGAGTAGCTAGGATTACAGGTGTGAGCCACCAGCGCCCGGCTTTAGCTCCTTATTCTTATTCTTGCTCTTTCCGTCTTTATTGCTAATCTCTAGAGTTTCTCGCATGATCCAGATGTTCAGTCTACCAAAAAGGTTTGGCTATCGGCACTGCAATCAGAAAACACTGGAAAAAGGCAATGTGATATTTGTTTACTTGTACTACTACAGAACAGGGAGAAAACGCCTTATCTGGAAGAACCATTTGAACTTTCCCTTCCCTCCCCAAATCTAAATGGATACCTTACACCCGTTTTCCTTGCAAAACAATAGCAGGCAGTGAGAGACCCAAGCCTTTTATGCTAAGAAATGTTATGGAAACCCCCAGAAGAAATGAATACAGTACTTATTTTCTATGCACACTTGCTTTCTCCTTTAACATCAAAGTGTGTTTATATTTTTAAACCCTTAAGTGGAAAGAGTGACTTGACTGCCAGAGTTCATGGCTACAATACCTGATTCCCTGCCAGCACCTGGGCCTAGCCCTAGGAAGTCAAAGCCCAGCCCTGCTTTCAAATACCTTCACCACTCCCTCAGCCTTTCTACTTCTAGAATGTTCCCTGATATCATGTTTGCTCATACATTCTAAGCATTGTTTATACGAAGGAGTGCATTTTAATTAAAGGAAGCAGCTGAGACTGTGTTTACTACAACCCAAATGCAGTGATTCTATCATGTTCCATTGAAGTTGGGAACAATTCTATTTGGGGTTTAGCTCTAATAACTCTGCCAATCACATCTGTGCCAAATGTGCTAGCAAATCAGGTGCAGTAGCTCGTAGTAGCTAGGATGACAGGTGTGTGAAACCATGCCCAGCTGCAAATCAGTTTGTACAGATGTTGATATGCAGAATGACTAAGGTCAACCTCTTTCCTAGAAGCTCTACAGCTGGGCAATTTAAGGCCCTTCTCATTGGGCAGCCCAGCTGAGATGTGGAGTTCATATCAACTACATGTAATGGGGTGTCTGAGAGAAAACAAGCGAACCCATATAGGGCAACAGAATGAGCTACTAGCCCTGAGAGTCAGAGTAAGGAGAGCACACAGCTGCAGAGTGAGTGGCACATCTGAGATTCCTGGGGTCCCTCCCATCCCCCAACACACTCCCAGCACCCAACAGCTTTGTGGCTCTCAGATCCTGGCTTCAGATGGACCAGAGGGGAAGAGAAGCAAATGAAAGATGGCGGCCATCGGTGTCTCTCATGGTATGCAGTCCCGTCAGCCACCAAGAGGCTGTCCCAACACCCCAGCTCACACCTGCACCCTGCACACCACCTCTGCCCAGGGTGCAGGCTCACAAACAACTCCAAAGCCCACAGGTGGATGGATGATGCTGAGGGGCCATTTCTACCATGTCTGTGTTCAGAACTGGGCAGGGAGGAATCCATTAGTCAGTTCAGCTGAAGGAAGAAGAGACCAGAAGCAGAGAGCAAGGGAGGTGCCATCTCATAATTAAAGCAAACCACGTAATTATTTTGCTTAACTATGCGTTCATTTGTTGACTCAATTCAAGGCTCAGGTCCTGGGAAACTGCACTGGGCTTCATGTTGGGAGCTGTGGAGAAAGAAACTTAAGGCGTGGTTTGGATACTCAGATCTCAATCTAAAGAGCAGGGCTGTCTCAGCTAAAACACGGGCTGCGGAATGCAACATTTACTTTTTATGGATCTGGAGCCTCAAGTTCTGGGCCGGCCAACCAACCTTCCTTCCTTCCTTCCTTCCTTCCTTCCTTCCTTCCTTCCTTCCTTCCTTCCTTCCTTCCTTCCTTCCTTCCTTCTTTCCTTCTTCCCCGGCTCTTCCTCTTCCTCTCCCTCCTCCTCCTCCGTTTTGTGCTGGTTCTAGGGCTTGAATTTAAGAGTCTAGGCCCTGTCCCTGAGCTTTACACTCAAGACCAGTACTCTACCACTTGAGCCACAGCACCACATCCTGCTTTTTCTGAGTAGTTTATTGGAGATAAAAAGTTTCATGGACTTTTCCTGCCCTGGCTGGCTTTGAACCACACACAGTCTTCAGATCTCAGCCTCCTGTGTGTAGCCAGGATTACAGGCATGTGACACCAGCACCCAGCTCTCTTCTTCAAGACATTCATCTCATTCACAAAGTTTCACCCTCAAGACCTAACTTCTCCAGGGCCTGCCTAATACCATGACTTGGGCAATTCATTTTAATATGTAAAATTTGAAACACAAACAGCATAAACAAATAGCTTTTTGTTTTGGGTTAAATATTAGATTGAATCATACAAGATTATTTTTTTTGTGTGGAGTTTGAACTCAGGACCCTTACACTTACTGGGCTGGCTTGCTCACAGTTGGCACTTTACCACTTGAGCCATGCCTCTAGCCCAGCTTTTTTACTGGTGCATTGGAGATTAGCCAACAACATGCTCTGAGACTTTGGAGCTGGGAAAATGACTTTTTACAAAGAGGAGCTCCTAAAAATCACTGCAAAATCACATTGTTTTTCTGGACTTGGAATTAGCCAGTGAGTATAAAGAAGATGAAGAGGGCGGGCCTAAAGATGACATTTCAAGTTTAATGACCTGGAGAGTGATGATGTGGGGGAGATCAGGAGAGGAAGAGAAAAGGGGTACCATTACACCCCAAACAAAGACGTGACTTCACTTCAAAGAGCTCAAATGGCTGACCTCTGTACTTGTGTCACTCTGAGCTGGGAGATTTTATTCTATTTTTATGAGCCAAAGTATTTCTTGGCCAAAAACAGAGATAAGATGAACTGCAGAGGACCCTTCTTGCATATAAAAATAAAAAGCAGATGAGAAAACAATCTTCAAAGCCTTTCTCAGAGTAAGATTTCTCCCTCGCTCAGGGTAGGTCTGCTTTCCTTTTCTCCTGGAATTAGTGAGCCTCGGGGGAAATCTGCCTGTTACACTCAAAGAGAATTTAACTCCCATGAATAAAACAAGCCAAAGATCAGGAGCCAAACAGTACTGATTTTTATTTATTTATTTTTTGCCAGTCCTGGGGTTTGAACTCAGGGCCTGGGCACTGTCCCTGAGCTTCATTTGCTCAAGGCTAGCACTCTACCCCTTGAGCCACAGAGCCATTTCTGGCTTTTTCTGTGTATGTGGTACTGAGGAATAGAACTCAGGGTCTCATGCATCTAGGCAAGCACTCTACTACTAAGCTACATTCCCAGCCCCTGATTTTTCACATGTAAAAAACATGTCATATGACTTTATTGATTTTTTTTTTAAACAAATTGGGAACTCAACTCACCAATGTGGCTTGCCCTTTCAATGTCTTGCCCCATTTAAGTACAGTGGGAAAAAGGTGAATTTTCTCTAGAGTCTTATGGGTCTTTGTGATGTCTTGCTTTCTCCTCATATTAACTTCCAACATTAAAACAGTGACTGGAACAGCCGTGCAGTGGTGGCACCTAATCTTAGCTACTTAGAAGTAGCTAAGATTAGCCCTGAGTTCAAGCCCCCCAGGACTCTCTCTGACTCTCTCTCTCTCTCTCTCTCTCTCTCTCTCACACACACACACACACACACACACACACACACACAAACCAAGAGGGCTACACACACACACACACACACACACACACACACACACACACACAAACCAAGAGGGCTACACACACACACACACACACACACACACACACACCAAGAGAGGGCTAGAACCAAGTTAAGTACTGCTCAGTCTCTTAACATTTTGATTTCTACATGTATCTATTTCCCTGTGGATTAACAAACACAAATCACTGTTTTTATGACACAGTATTGCACAACAAAGGTCCAATTTTGAAATACACCAGGATGTACACATTCTATTTCAAGGGCCAGCAAAGTGCCGCTGAGGATCATGGGACCAACATGTCTGCTGGGCAGGTTGCAAAGACAGATCCCTGAGTCCAGCCAGGTACCCCTTCCCTCATCAGTCCTGGCCATGGGTAAGAGTCTGCTCATGAACAACTATCCAAAGTGATCTTTGCTTGCATTTATCTTTGAAATACGGGGTCTAAGAAAGGAGATAGGGAAGGAGAAGAGGGTGGGGACCTGCAAAATAAAAGATAAATACATGAACTTAGGAAGGGCATAGAGGGACAACAGGAAAACAAAACAGCTTGCTGGGTCTGAGCTGCGACCTCAACAACAATAAAGCGATTTCCCATGTTTCCTTTCAGACTTTCTGGCTGTTCTTAGAAAATCATTCTTAGGCCAGGCACTGGTGGCTCACGCCTATCAACCTAGTTGCCCAGGAGGCTGAGATCTGAGGATCGTGGTTTGAAGCCAGCCCCAGGCAGGAAAGTCTATGAGACTCTTATCTCCAGTTAACCACCAAAAAAAAAAAAAAAAAAAAAAAAGCCACAAGTGGAGCTCTGTGTCTCAAGATGTACAGTACTAGATTTGAGTATAAAAGCTAAAGGACAGTGCCTAGGTTCTGAGTTCAAACCTCAGGACTGCCCCCCCCAAAAAAAACAAGTTTAAGGGGTGTGGATCGCCTTTGTATGATTGTCTGCTCTTTTGCAATTTACTGGCCAACAACCACAGGAATGAACCCAAATCTTAGTAATTCTCTGCTTCCTTTTCTATGTGGATTTACCCTTTCCAGCCTCGCCCCCAGCCCTATGATCCTAATGCCAGGCACCCTAAGGTTCACTGGGGAAATTGTGGCTGCACTGCCATGCTCCATGGAGATGATCGGCCAACCACATGATATCAAGCACACGGTGATCTGCATTTAGCTTTATTTCATAAAGAGGATTTTAGATGCCTATCTAAAACCTTACCACTGCTCCATCTTCTCCAACTAGCCCATAGGCTTTCATACAATCTAGGAAAAAAAAATGTAGAGACCCAATAAATACACACAAAGGGTGCCAGCAAAGCCCTTCCTTAGCATCAGAGGGCATTCGCATTCCAACTGCAATACTGAGAGTTTCAAAGAGACTTAAAACCTTAATTTTGTCTTTTAAATGCCAAGTACATGCTTGCCTTTTTTGTTGTTGTCCTGGCATACGGCAATTTAAATGCTCGATGGTAATGAAAACACTCCATTTGTAGTGACTGAATCTAAGCTGAGAAAGAAAGTTATAACTTTATTGAAAAATCGTCTTTGAATGTATTCAAAGGCGGCTCTGGCCCACCTTTCAATCCTGACATCTGTTAGAGGCAGCCTGCCAGCGAATGTCAGCTATTTTGGAAGCTCTTTCTTCAAAATGCCTTAAATGATCAATGCTTGGGGTCTCTCTAGCGCTTTCGTGAGGTCTCAGGAGCACCGTGGGGAATCCTAGGCTGGGATCTCTGCTCTTCACATACAGGATTTAACACAACAGACCAAGTACAGAAGATGGCACTAAATTTCCAGAACGGGTCGTGAGCTCTCTTCCATTTAATCCACTGGAGGAAGACTGACTTCATCCCTAATTTTGTTATTTTATTATTTTTTTTGGACAGTTGCAGGGCTTGAACTAGGGTCCTGGGTGCTGTCCCTGAGTCTGTGTGTGGTTCAAAGCCAGCCAAGACAAGTAAGTCTGTGAGACTTTTATCTCCAATGAACCACCAAAAGAAATCCAGAAGTGGCGCTGTGGCTGAAAGTGATAGAGCGCTAGCCTTGAGCAAAAGGAGCTCAGGGACAGAGTTCAAGCCCCACAACCAACCAAAACAAATTGTTTTTGCTATTGCTGCCTTCTGTGTTCTCTAAGAAACCTCCCATTCTATCATTCTATCTTGACCCCAGTTCCTAATTCATGGTGCTCACATGTGGAAAATAGGGTGAAGAACTGAAAAGGGGCTGAGGTGTGCATCTTGAATTCTCATTTGTATATGAGGGGATTAAAACCTTTAAAATGGTAAATCCATAATAAGATGATCACTACAATTAACAAAACATACCTCTGCCAACTTCTAATTAAGAGGGGAATAGCACATGCATGCTGTACCTTCTCTCTCTTGGATCCCTGCCAAAACAAACAAACAAAACCCAGAAGATATAAAAAGCCACGAAGGAATCACAGATTCAAATGGTGACACCTTTTCAAAAGGAAGAGAAGTGATGGAGGCGGCATGGGTAGAACACAGGCTACGGAGTAGGGGGTTTACTGTGAGACCCAGGCTGTGGGCCCTGGAAATGGGGACCAGCCAGAGACAGGGAGAACTATCAATGAGAGACTTGAAGCCAGGCCCTCATGTGTGGATTTCGCTCCCAGGGAAAGAGCTTCCATTCCAGAGTGCTTATCATATTAAAATATATATGTATATGTATGTGGTAAAATATACATAATATAAAATTCCAATCTTTATGGTTTTTGTTTTTTTTAACCTTGTGCCAGTCCTAGGGCTTGAACTCAGAGCCTAGGCACTGTCTCTTAGCTTTTTGCTCAAGGCTGGCACTCTACCCCTTGATCCATGCCTCTACTTCCAGTTTTTTGTTGGTTAATTGGAGGTAAGAGTCTCATGGACTTTGCTGACTAGGCTGGCTTCAAACCAGGATCCTCAGATCTCAGCCTCCAGCTAGAATTATAGGCAGAAACTTACAATCATCTTAGCATTTTTTTAGTTCCTAGTGCATTGACAGTGTGCCACCAAAACCTGCACCAAGCTACAGAATTCTTCCCAAGCTAAAACTTTTGTTTCCAGTAAGCACTCTGTAGTCTCTCCCTTCCCCTCTTAGTCCCCCCCCCACACACACACCCCATTCTCTTTTCTGCCTCCAGACTCTCTGTGGACGTGGACCCACACAGTATTTGTTCTTGGTGGTTGATTTCACTCACTTTAGTTTCCCAAAGGTTCATCGATACTATGACATCTTTTCCTTTTTTAAGATTGACTAATATTCCACTCCCTGAGTGATGGACCACATTGTGTTTCTCCATTCACCTGTCAGTGAACACCGGGCTGCTTCCTCCTGTTGGCTCTGGCGAATAATGCGGTTAGGGAGCCTGGAATGCACCTACCTGCTTTCTAGTGACTCATTCTTACGTAGGAACAGATAACCAAGGGTCAGAGGGCAGGTTGCACAATCTTTACATTATAGTCAGAAACCAACATGGAAGAGGAGGAAGAGCTCTTGAAAGTCAAGTAATATATATATTATATTATATATATATATATTATATATATGGCAGAAGGATTGAAAAGTGAACTCATAGAACTCTGCAAGCAAATAGCCTGCAAAAAAAGGGCCAAATACAGAAAACAAGAATTAAGCAGATGGCCCAACATGGAAAGAAAGAGCTTCCCCTGGAGGAGAGAAAGAATGTGTAGTCAAGGAAACAACAGGAGCCATGAGCCGTCAGCGATGTGGGCAAAGATGAAAAGGGACCATAGTAAACTTAGGGTGGTGAAGTTTTCTACCATGTTAGGAATACAAAGAAGATGCTGAGAGCTTCTAGAACATGAAGCAGGTAATGTGAAGCTTTGGGACACAGGATTAGTATGTGAGGGTTCAATAACAAGAGTAACTATGGTTAGACTGTGGGAGAAATAAGCTTTGTGAATTCACAAGAAAGCCACCCTTACCTACTCAGGGAGAGAGGCAGGTACTGGGATTGGGTTAGCGTTAGGGCACCTCAGATTCGAAAATGCCTGCTACAGCTCAGAATGCAGCCTGCCTAGAAGGAGGAAGATGTCCCAGTGGTTGAATGAGGAGAACTGCCACTTCCCTGACATTCCAGAACACACGTGATCTTCGTCTCGCTGTCTTGAGTGGCTGGGCGGGCCTGTGAAGATGCAGGAAGGGAGGGGCGGTGGCTGAGAGCCAAGGCCAGGAGTCAGTGTACCAGCCTGCTGCTCCCGCAGAGGCACAGGCTTTCAGGTGGCTCCAATGCTATCTCTATCTCGGCCTGACTCAGCTCCCAAAGCTGATTCAAACATTGAGTCATTTTCCACCTCCAGTCAGTAAACTTCTTCTGAGCCCCCCTTTTAAACACTGCCCGTCCACAGTTATGAGTTTAAAGACTCCTCTCAGTGGGGGCATGGTGACTCACATCCGGTAATCCTCACTACTGGAGAGGCTGAGTTTGAGAGGATGGTTGTGTGAGGCCAGCCTAGATCCTCCATCTTATTCAACCTAAGCTGAGCATGGTGCCAGGTGTCTGTCGTCCTAGCTAGGTAAGGAGGCATGAAGAGGAGGATCTCAGTCTGGGTGCATCCAGGTTGGAATGCTAGAACCTATTCTAATAATGACTAGAGCAAAAAGGGTGGGGATGTAGCTCATGTGACAGAGTGACAGCCAACCAAGCACAAGGTCCCAGAGTTCAAACTCCAGTACCAGTACACAGACAGAAAGTAAATAAACAAGGCCACAACTGCTTTAACCACATTTAATGCCCCCCGCCCCCCTCCCCTGTGAGAAAAGCATGCCGTTGCAAGTCATTTCACACAGAAATGTGAAAGTGGAGGAAGACAGGTTGGGATATAGTGCAGTGGCAAAGTGATTGCCTAGCAAGTATCATGTCCTGGGTTCCATCCCCATGATCAAAAAAGATACACACACACACACACACACACACACACAATTTAAAATAAGAGGATCAGCAGGTACCAATGGCTCACACCTATAATCCTAGCTACTCAGGAGGCTGAGATCTGAGAATCATGTTCAAAGCCAGCCCGGGCAGGAAAGTCTGTGAGACTTATCTCCAATAAACCACCAGAACACCGGAAGTGGCACTGTGGCTCAAGTGGTAGAGCGCTCACCTTGAGCTGAAGAGCTCAGGGAGGGAGCCTAAGCCCAGAGTTCAAGCCCCACGACTGACAAAAAAATAAAATGAGGATGAAGGACACACAGATAGATAGAACAAAGTAACATAAAAAGGTAGAAGAACACAGGTACTGGATAGCTGAGTATTTACTGAAAAAGAAAAATCCTTCCAGCTTTGTTGTGGTTTTGGACTGTTCATAAGGAAACACCATAGGGCTTCCTTCCATATCCAAGCCAGCGACTGGCTGAACAACTCCTCCTCAAGTGTTCTCACTGAACACACGGACGCCCCCACCAGCTCCCACCTTATCCTGTCTTAGAACAGCGCTGCTGCTTTGAAGTTCCAGGAATTCTTTGGTCACATCGGATCCTTTTCATCCCAGCTCGCTGCCCTGCCAGGCGCTTCCTCCAGCAGGAAGCTGTCCAAAGGCCACCCTCACGTCCTCTTCTCTCCAACAGAGACCCCATGAAGCATCTACCCACACCACCCTCTAGCAGACCCCACAATCCCATTCCTACCAACATGCACAGCCACTCATTTATAATGACCAGGGAAGAGAGGCAGACCACTATTTCCATACTGTGCAGACCTGAGGTCAGCTCCTCACCACGCTGTGTACGGACAGACAGATACATGGACCCAGCTCTCCCCCAGGCTCTCTCTCTGTGGCCTCTGAGCCTGTATCCTGGGAAGGAATGAGCCCCTTCCTTCCCCCACCACCCCCTGAAAAAAAGAAGAAAGTTTCTTCCAGTTTTTATGTTTGTTTGTTTTTCTGGTAGTTTATTGGAGATAAGAGTTTCACCGACTTTCCTGACCAGTCTGGTTTCGAACCACGATCCTCAGATCTCAGCTTCCCAAGTAGCTAGGATTACAAGCATGAGCCACCAGCTTCCAGCAAACTCATTCTCCCGATATGATTCTTTTTTTTTTCTCTCCCCTTTTCATCCTTTGCTTTAGTATTTTAAAGGAAAATCAACTTCTTCAGTATGTTTCCCTAAAATACACAGAGTTAAAAAGCAAAAAGGTAATCACACTGTCATGATCATAAACAACAATATGAAGCAAAATTCCTAAGCATCAGCAAAAGAATTTCCTGATTGGCTGACAAACGTCCCCTCCCACCTCCGCTTGGAGAGTTTTCACCAATGTGGGCAAGGCATGACTGCAAACACATACCTGCTAGCTTAGGTTGCATTCTCTCATGTCTTCTTTAATCTAGGAGTTACCCCTCCTTCACCTTTATTTCCATGCCATTAATCTGTGGCAGAAACCAGGGCACTGGTCTCTCACCCACATGCTGAGTTTGTCTGCTTCTTTCTTGGTAGTATCACTGCTTAATTCCTACTTCCTTATCATCTTACTTCTTACTTATCTTCCTTCTCTCTTATCTTCTGTGAGGGGCAGTGAGCGGTACAAGTGTGACTTAATGTTTCCTATTTTCCAAATAGT
Source organism: Dipodomys merriami (assembly GCF_024711535.1). Classification (NCBI taxonomy): domain Eukaryota; kingdom Metazoa; phylum Chordata; class Mammalia; order Rodentia; family Heteromyidae; genus Dipodomys; species Dipodomys merriami. The sequence goes on from NW_027204826.1 coordinate 10,299,540, forward strand.
GTTGTGTGCTTTCTACTACCTCCCACCAGGAGGTTCAGAGGGGCTGCTGGCTCTTTACCTAATCATGGTAAGATTAGGGGGCCGGAAGTGGTTATGGGAAAGTTCCCCTAAGTTGCCTCTAGAAATTTTCCTCATTCACATTGGTTCACCCCTTGGCTTGGTTCAATCTACTGTCTCAGCAAGGATTGTAAAAGGCTCATTCTCTTCTTCTAGCATTCTCTCAGCCAATACCTGAGTTGCTTTATTTTGGGCTGGTCAGGGGGCTTGAACTCAGGGCCTGAGCACTGTCCCTGAGCACTTTTGCTCATGGCTAGTGCTCTACCACTTGAGCCACAGCGCCACTTCTGGTTTTCTGGTGGTTCCTTGGAGATAAGAGTCTCATGAACATCCTGCCTGGGCTGGCTTTGAACCATGATCCTCAGATCTCAGCCTCCTGAGGACCTAGAATTATAGGCACAATCCACCAGTGGCAGGCTAATTGCTGAGTTCTTATAATGAACAGCTGTCCCCCATGAGGTAGCTTGTCATCTATATTACACCTGACACAAGAGGCAGGATATATGCATCATTTTTTCCTATTAAATATTAACTTTCACAGCAAGATTAGGACTTGACTCCTAAATTACTTAACAGGGTTCACTGAATTCTTTGGCTTTCCCTGGCTTTTATTCTCATAAGCTCAAACTTATTTTTACAATAATTCTTTTCAATTAATGAACTTGTATGTGTGTGTGTATGTGTGTGTGTGTGTGTCTCAGATTATCCTATCTCTAGCTAATTCAAATCTACTTATTGCCTTGTGTTTCTTAGCTGAACTATTTGTTACTGCTACCTTCTCTGGTTTTTCTTCTTTACTTTTCCTTGCATGAGAAAATGTTCTGGCTCACCTGAACACCTAGAAATGTCTACTAGACCCCTGGTCAGAGAGCTCAATCTGGGTTCTAGATGTGTTCACTGCTGGGGTGCGGTCGGCTGCTAGGCATGAGCAGAGCTAGGAAACACATGTTCCTACTTGTACTTCCAATGAAGATTTAACAGTAAAGGGTTTCTATTTAGCTCCATCTTTGCTACAATGTCTCCCAAATACCATATGGTAAAAGACTGGTCCCTAGGTTGGGGCATTAGTGGGAAGTAGAAGGGCCTCCAGGAAGTGAGGCCTAGCAGAAGGAAGTTAGATCACAGTGTATGCCCTCCAGGGAAACAGTGGCATCCTTCTTTTTGTCTCTCTAATTCTGAAGAGCTCTGCCACCAGAGCTCCCCACCATGATGCACGGCGCCACCACAGGCCCAGGGCAACAGCGCCAGTGAGCATGGACTCCAAGTTCTGAAACTATTGAGCCAACAAACCTTTCTTTCCTTTAAGCCCATCCCCGCCCCAGAAATTTGTCATAGCAACAGCAATCTGAAATAACAAGTCTGCCAACAGAAAAAAAATAGCATTTTTATTTCCATGTTATATACTCCTTATGTTCTTGCCTTTAGGAAAGAAAATGTCTAGTTTTCTCCCTACTACATAAAAAGCTGGCTTTGAGGTCCATTTGCATACAACTATGTAGGCATACATGTGAGGATATCTAATACCATGTTAAACAACCACGCACGGAGCATTTTAAAAGGAATGAGTGTTGAAATAGTGTTAAATGCTTTTTATTGAAGAGCATGTATGGAGATGATCATATAATTAAATTGTGTCCTTACATGACCTAATCTGAGAGCCTGCGGTAAGATTTAGAGCATTTGTTCAGCACGCGAGGCCCTGGATTGGAGCCTAGCACTGAGACAAAAGCAAACATGGCACATTCTTTAGGCTGGCGCTGAGTACTTGGGCTGGTACTGCCCTTGAAGAGCAGGTCCTGGATGCCATCCATAGAACAAAAACTTGATCTACTTTGATAAATTATACAAATGGATTAGATCATATTTGAATTCTTAGAATAAAGCTTATTTGAGCATGGTGTACTATGTCCTTCCTTCCTTCCTTCCTTCCTTCCTTCCTTCCTTCCTTCCTTCCTTCCTTCCTTCCTTCCTTCCTTCCTTCCTTCCTTCCTTCCTTCTGTTCGCTTGAACTCGGGACCTGGGCATTGCCCCTAAATTTTTATGCTCAAGACTATCTCTCTACCACTTGAGCCACAGCATCACTTCTGGCTTTTTCTGCCTTTTCTGAGTAGTTTATTGGAGATAAGAGTCTCACAGACTTTCCTTCCCCAGGCTGGTTTGAACTGCAATTCTCAGATCTCAGCTTCCTGAGTAGCTAGGTTACAGGCCTGAGCTACCAATGCTAGTGTGTATTCTACTTCTTAACATTTTACTTAACATTTCTTTTTTTTTTGGGGGGGGGGGGGGTCCAGTCATGGGTCCTGAACTCTGGGCCTGGGCGCTGTCCCTCAGCTCTTCAGCTCAAGGCTAGCGCTCTACCACTTGAGCCACAAAGCCACTTCCGGTTTTTTTCTTTTTGCTTATGTGGTGCTGAGGAATCGAACCCAGGGCCTCATGCATGCAAGGCAAGCACTCTACCACTGAGCCACCTTCCCAGACCCTACTTAACATTTCTGGATGGATATGAGTAATATCACTCTGGAGCTTTCTGTTTTTCTAGTCTTTATCACACTTTAGTTTTTAAATTAAAAAAAAATTATCTCAAAGTAGTGTATGAAAAGGATTTCCATTTAACCTGTCAATTTATGAGTACAATATATTTTTTTGGGGGGGGTCCAGTCATGGGGCCTGAACTCTGGGCCTGGGTGCTGTCCCTCAGCTCTTTAGCTCAAGGCTAGCGCTCTACCACTTGAGCCACAGTGCCACTTCCCGCTTTTTTCTTTTTGCTTATGTGGTGCTGAGGAATAGAACCCAGGGCCTCAGGCATGCAAGGCAAGTGCTCTACTACTGAGCCACCTTCCTAGCCCCAATGAATATAATATATCTTAACTTAAAGTCATATTAATGTTCTGCTAACTCATTTGGGAGAATATGGAGTTTTTTCCTATTTTTCTATTTTCTTTTAAATAGTGTTGGGATTATCTGAGCTTTAAAGATTTGGGAGTATTCCCCTGGGAGACCATCTGGGCACGCAACTTTTAATCAAGCTCTTCTGTAATTTTCATGTGTAGCTGGGCTGTTTAGATTTTCTGTCTCTACTGGCAACAATTCTGGGCAGCTCTATCGTCTGAAGAAGTTGCCAGTATCATCTTGGTATTCAATGTATTTGTACAGAGTATTTGTACACTTATTTTAAATTTCCTATTTTCATAGCATACTTTCCCCATGTCCTATCTTATTCCCACAGATACTCTGTTCTTCTCCTCTCTTTGGTGGGTTGGCAAGTCTTTCTGATCTCTGTCTCAAGAACTAAGATTCTTGATTTATTCTTTTGTTTTGCATTGTAGCTCCAGCTGTTGTATTGATCAATCTTTCCTGCCTTCTTTTCTCCCTCCCCCCCATCAGGGGTCTTGAACTCAGGACCTGGGTGCTATCCCTGAGCTCTTTCACTCAAGGCTAGCACTCTACCACTTTGAACCACAGTGCCACTTCCGGTTTTCTGGTGGTTTACTGGAGATAAGAATCTCACAGACTTTCCTACCAAGGCCTGGCTTTGAACCATGACCCTCAGATCTCTGCCTCCTGAGTAGCTAAGGATTACAGGCGTGAGCCACCAGGGCCCGGCCTTCTTTTGTTTTCTATCAGGGTTTTGAGTTGCTTTCTGGGTTAGCTTTTCTTCATTGTAACAAGTACCTTGGCTCCATTTATTCTGGCCCAGGGCGAGGGTGAACATCATGGCAGGGGGGAGGGTGCAGGGGGAGAGGCTGCTCACCCACCACAGGTGAGAGAGATGACAGGGCACCGTGTAGCTCACATCATAGAAGCCAGAAAGGGTTTCTTCTGGGACTATTTTCCTCTTTTATTCGATGTGGGCCCCCACCCTGTGGGATGGCACTGCCCACACTCAGGCTAGCCCCCTCCACTCTCTATTAATTTTCTCCAGAAATGCCCTCATAGACACACGTGGCACATCTCAATCAAGATAACTGACAGCTGAGATTCACCATCACAAGCCGGGCACCGGTGTCTCATGCCTGTAATCCTAGCTGCCAGGAGGCTGAGATCTAATAAGTATGGTTTGAAGCCAGCCTGGGCAGGAAAATCCAAGAGACTTTTACCTCTAATTAACACCAAATAGCCAGAAGTGGAGTGGTAGCTCAAGTGGTAGAGTGCTAGTCTTGAGCCAAAAAAGCGCAGAGATGGTGGCCAGGCCCTGAGTTTAAACCCTAGGACCCGCACATGAAAATAAAAAAATAAAGATAAAAAGATTTGCCACCACAGAGGCTTCACCTACCACTTCTTTCTTATCTCAACAAAAAGTTACATTTATCTTACAAATTTTCTTAAGTACTACTTCCAAACAGAATATACTCTGATGTTTTTATTATTTCCTCCTTCCCCCCCCAGAATTCTGCAGTTTTGTGTTTTTCTTCTTTTTATCCAAGGCTTAAGAGTATTTAATTTTCCACATTGAAGATTGCTAATGGTTTCTGTGTGGCCCCTCAAAATTCAAATGTTGAACCCTAACCACAAAGGTCATGGCATTAAGGGGTTAAGATACAGCCTGTGGTACAATGCCAGCCTAGTGTAGACACGCCCTAAGATTGACTCCCAGTACTGGAAAGGAAAAAGGAAGTGGGGTTCTGAGGGGCCAGTAGATCATGACGGTAGAGACCCCATGATTGGGATTAAAAGAGACCCCAGAGAGCTGCCTTCACCCAACCATGTAAAGACACAGCAAGAAGGCTCCATCCATGATGGAGTGTCCCCAATCCCCCATGACACCAAACCTGTGCCATGATCTGGGAACACTATGAGAAATAAATGTCTACTGTTTATAGGCCAGTTTATAGAATATTTATTATAGCCATCCAAGGGCTTAGGGCAGGTTTTCATGGATAAAACAATCTAAGAGTTCAAACCTTCACGAGTGCAGGCATCTGTCCTCCAGCCTAGCTTTCTGATTGGCTATCTTCATCTCTCCTCTATGGTGCCTTTGGTTTCACTGCAAAGCTGTGACACTTCTGGTTGGTCACTCTTGATAGGAAACAAAGTCACACCTGGCTCTGTCACTCAGCAGCCTGCGATGTTCCCGGAAGTTAATTAATAATGTCCCAAGTTGTCCTACCGCTATCTGTGTACGCAGGGCGTTGACTGTAAGGTTTGTTTCGGGTCTAAATTCCATTCTGTCACTACCCTGTAAGGGCCAGGCTACCTGTTTTCATTTCCAATAGGCTACCTTTAAGAGAGGCAAAGAAGTCACACCCCATATAGTATTAAATTCTAAAGCAACCAAAGGCTGAGAGTCCTGGAACCACTTTCTGTGTGTCCTTCTTGGCTTGCATGTTAGAATCTTCTGTGGCTAATAGAAATTGTGTACCGGGTAAGAACGCACGTAAAGACTTTACTCTCACACCATGAGACTAGCAACAGAAACTCGGAAGGAAGAAACAACACTTTTTAAAGCTGAACTTGGCAATCATTTTATGTAAATTGTAAAGAAATTCTCTCTAGCAGGAGGTGGTGAGAGGCCCTTAAAGTTAGAAAAGAAAACTCTTAAAGTGACTAGTTTTTCTTACATCTCAAAGCAGTGGAGGGACTGTGATTTGAACCCTGGCTTCCAGTGGCCAAATCTTTCCTTGCTCATTCAGAAAATGAGATTTGATTTCTAACTCTCAAAATGATTTGAAGCCAGCTTGGGCAGAGAAACCAGATTCTATCTCCAACTAACCAGCAAACAGCTGAAAGTGGAAATGTGGCTAAAGTGGTAGAGTACCAGCTTGAAGCAAGAGAGTTCAATATTGAGAATTTAAGCTACATTATGGACACAAAAGAAAATAGGAGAATTAATAAAAATCATTTGTGTTTTCAAGCTTTCTTTTACAGTCAACTATTGTATATGGTGTACCTGAAATTCTAATGTATAATCTTTTCAGGATATGTCGGTTGTTTAGTTCAGCTATAACCTTACTAAGTTTTGTACTTGGACTCATGTAAATCAGAGTGAAGTATCTAAAATGCCTCTATTAAAGCCAGGCTCTGGTGGCTCATGCCTGTAATCCTAGTGACTCAGGAGGCTGAGATCTGAGGATCACAGTTCAAAGGCGGCCTGGGCAAGAAAGTCTATAAGACTTTTATTGCTAATTAACCACCAGAACATCAGAAGTGGTGCTGTGGCTCAAAGTTGTAGAATGTTAGCCTTGAGCAAAAGAGCTCAGAACAATGCTCATCTCCCAATCCAAGCCCCGTGACTGACAAAAAAAAAAGCGCCCCTATTATTAGTGTGATAGCACTTCTCTATTCTTCTGTTCCAAAAAAAGCTGCCTCTAGGTTTAGAATGTGAAGAGTTACATCTGTCACTGCTTCTCTGGAAACCACAGTCCTCAGCCTCAGATGGTGTATCTGTCTCATGAGATGCTTCCATGGCTTCATCAATTCTACCTTGTCTGACGGCAACACTTTCTTTCTATTTTCCCAGCATATCTTCCTTTATGCTGACACATGTCAATCGCTTTCTTTTCGACGTGTCTCTGTGCACACAGAACTACATTTTAATTTATCTGTCTGAGAATCTTTACCTTTTGAGGTAGTGGTTGGGAAGTATTGGGGCTGAACTCAGGGCCCTGCACATGCTAAATGTAGCAAGTTCTACCACTGAGCTACATGCACGGCCCAAGTGTATTTGCCTTTTAATAGTAATATAAACCTATTTGCATTTATCAATGTGGATGATTTATGTAATGCTTAATGTACAGTGTAAACCTGTTTTGATTTTGCTTCCATCTGCCCCCTGCTTAACATTTATTTTATTTTGGTGCATAAGAAGTTTTGCTTTGTGTATGTGTGTATGTGTGTGTGGGGGGGGGAGAGGACTGTTCCTAACTTTTTATGCTCAAGGCTAGCCCTCTACCACTGGAGTCACAGCTCTATTTCCTGCTTTTTGGTGGTTCACTGGAGATAAGAGTCTCACATAGACTTTTCTGCCCAGGCTGGCTTAGAACCTCAATCCTCAGATCTCAACTTCCTGAGTAGCTGGGCTTACAGGTGTGAGACAATAGTGCCTAGAAATTTTTGCATGGCTGTGTTACTGGCTTCTTATCATTTTTGCCTCTATGCACTATTTTCTGTCCTCTATTTGTAAATTACCTGCTAGAGCACATTTTCCCCAAGTCCAACGACAGACACCTTTTCTCACCAGGACTACTCTTTCATTTGCAAATTAACAGATAAACTCCTGGGCTACAGGCAACCCTTTTGTAAAGGGCTACATTTTTTTTTTCTAAGTTTCTAAGAAAATCTTCAATTAGCAGTTTAGAATCTTCTAAAATTAGTTAAGTGAAAGGAAATGATTGGTGTGAAAAAGCAAGGGTTAGCTGCTTGGGAGAATGTCTAATTGAGGGTTGTAAGTTTCTTCTCTCGAGAAGAATAAATATTTTGAAGAGTAACACTGAAGGTGGCATTTTAAAGAGAAATTAAATGGTTATGAGACGCCACAGGGAATAGTGAAAATAGTACCAGAACAATCAAAGAAAATGATAATGGGATAATGAACAAGTTAATAGTGGAATGACAGTAATTAATAGTAATAAGATTACCATTAGAATCTTCATTACACTTAAAGCAGTGGGATGAAACAGAAAAATCTAAAATACCTGATGGTATGAAAATCGTAAACCTCAACTTAAAAACTACTTAGCAAGGGTAAAAGGAAAGAAACAACAAATGGAAAAAGAGTATATTAAAAAAAAACTGTTCCTCCCAAATATAAACAACACTGATGAGCAGTTTTTCACATATCAAATCACTACATATTAGTAGTAACCTTGAGCTAGGCACCAGTGGCTCACGCCCGAATTCCTAGCCACTGAGGAGGCTGAGATCTGAAGATCATAGTTTAGAGCCAGCTGAGGCAGACAAATCCATCTCCAATTAACCACAAAAAAGCTGGAAGTGGAAAAACAGCTCAAGTGGTAGAGCACCAGCCTTGAGCAAGAATGCCAAGCAAGAGCTCAAGCCTTCCTACCAGTGTGTACACAAATATACACACACACATAGAGTCAGTCTATTTTGGTTTGTGACAGGACTGGGGAACCTAGAGCTTCACACATGTTAGGCAAGTACTGTCTACCACTAAGCTACACCCCAGCTCAATGGACCATTTTTATAATGAAGATGTGTGAACTCCTGGTTGGTATGTGAATTCCTTTGCCTTTGGGGATAGCAAAATGTATCAAAATATGAATTGATTAGGAGGAATATAAAAGAAGTGAATTTGATCCAAGTACATTATATCCATGTTATAAATATCACAATGAAATCTCTTTGTACAATTAACTTATGTGAAAAGTTCTTATAATGTAAATTGCTGAGGATGTAGTTCAATGGTACAGTACTTGCTTAGCATGTGTAAGGCCCTGGGTTCACTGTCCTCCAACACAAGCAACAGAGAAATTGATGGATAGACAGACAAACACATATTCCTTAGCCACCATGCCTACTTCTAGATATTTACCCAGAGAATACAATCATAAAAATGTTCAAAGGAGCCAGGTACTGTGTCTCATGCTTGTAATCCTGGTAGGATTACTCAGGAGGCTGAGATCTGAGGATGTAGGTTTGAAGCCAGTCTGGGCAGGAAAAGTCCATGTGACTCTTGCCTCCAATTAACCACTGGAAAAACCGCAAGTGGAGCTGTGGCTCAAAGTGGGCAGAGTGCTAGCCTTGAGCACAAAAGCTCAGGGACAGAGCCAGGTCCTAAGTTCAGGCTCCAAAGGGTATTTAAAAAAAAAAAAAAAAAAAAAAGTTCAAAGATATAGGCAGTAGAGCAGTGTTTGATAGTGAAGGCCAGGAAAAACACATTCTCTAATAGCAGACAGGATAGGTAAACCAGGGTCCATCCATAAAAAGGACTCCATTTCATGAGCAAGATCACACTGTCTCTTTCTGTGCCTGGCTTATTTCACTTACCACAATAACCTCCAGATCCATTCATGTTGTGCCAAATGATGGGACTGAACCCTTTTTATGGCTAAATAGTTTTCCCGGGTATATTAAACAGCCCGCTTTCATTATTCATCCATGCACCGATGGACAGTTAAATCTGACTCCGCATCCTGGCCAATGTGAATTGTGGGAGTGCCAATGTCCATTTCATTTTCTTGGGGTCTATACCCAGGTATGAGGGTTTTGCTAAACTACATGGAAGATCTATTTTTAGGGTTTGGGGACTTTTTTTTTTTTTTTGAGTCCGGTCCTGGGGCCTGAACTCTGGGCCTGGGCGCTGTCCCTCAGCTCTTCAGCTCAAGGCTAGCACTCTACCACTTGAGCCATAGCACCACTTCCGGCTTTTTTTTTCTGCTTATGTGGTGCTGAGGAATCGAACCCAGGGCCTCAAGCATGCAAGGCAAGCGCTCTACCACTGAGCTACCTTCCCAGCCCAGGGGATTTTTTTTGAACCTCCATACCCTTTTCCATAATGGCTATACCTGGTTCATATTCCCATCAATGTGATCTGGGAGTTTTTCTTTCTCTCTATTCTTCCCAGCAGAGTGAGTGAGTGTGTGTGTGTGTGTGTGTGTGTGTGTGTGTGTGTGTGTGTGTGTGTGTGTGTTGGTTCTGGGGCTTGAACTCAGGGCCTGGGCATTGTTCTTGAGGTTGTTTTTTTTTAAACTCAAGGCTAATGCTCTATTATTTGAGCCATAGCCCTAGTACTAAATTTTGGTGGTTTGTTGCAGGTAGGTCTCATGGACTTTCTTGCCTGAGCTGGCTTTTAGAACCTGGATTTCAGATCTCAGCCTTGTGAGTTTAGCTAGGATTACAGGGATGGGTGAGCCAGGCTGTGTGTGTGTGGGGTGTGTGTGTGTGTGTGTGTGTGTGTGTGTGTGTGTGTGTGTGTGTGTGTGTGTGTGTGTGTGTGTGTGTGTGTGTGTATCTTTTTGCTAATAGCTGGAGAGAGGTAATATCTCATCATGGCTTAAACATTTAACAATACAAGAATCAAGGAATAATAAAAAAATAGAGAAAGAGTGAAAGAAAAAGGAAGGAAAGAAGATATTTTTGAAGGCTTGAGAGATGAAAAGAATATTCACAATCCATATGTGAAAAAGGCTGACAAGTATGTCCATTCTCACATGTGCGTGAATACACACACATATATGCACACAATAGAATCCCTGCTGTGTATATTAATACACATCTACAACCTGAACATGGAACGTGTTTTTTCAGGTACTGCCTCCTACCTTGACAGCCATGGTGTCAGGTGCAGGGTGACCACCCCACAGGGGCTGATCTGAGGACCAGGTGACCAATCATAGGTACTTTGTAATGGATTAAACCCTGCAATTTAATTTGGTTGTTCTGAACTGAGATCTGACCCCAGCTCAGTGGGTGAGCTGTTATCTAAGGAATGCTGGTAAGGCCTGGCCCACCAGGATAGCTTGACAAGTCACCATACTGAAATTCCAACATTCTTAGCTTTCGGTGGAATGTAAAGGCCGAAAAGCCTCCAGGCACTTGCTGGAAGGAAAGTAAACAACCAGGCTAATCCCCTGGGAATGCTGGCTGCATCCACCTGAGCGGGCATCAGTCACACCAAATATCCCACCAGCTGGTTCTAATATGGCTGCCTGAACTTCCGTCATTAAAGGGTGGTTCATAGGTTCAGCAGCTGACCAAGGTCACCAAGTATGCTCTTTCCAAAATGCCACTGTAGGGGAGAGGGGGCTTTTAAGAAGCACCTGGATCAGGGCTCTGTCCCCTAGAATGGATTAATCCACTCACAGATCAGCGGATTATCAAGGGAGCAAGCTCTCTCCAGCTAGCTGGCTGTGTCTCACCACATCATGCCCTCAGTTATGCAGCAAGGCCCCTCACCAGCAGGTCAGATTGGTGCCATGCTCCTGGATTTTGCTCCCTCTGGAAGTGTGAGCTAAATAACCTCTATGCCTTTGTAGATTACTCCGCATCAGCATTTTGTTTTGCTTGATGTGTTCTTACAGTGCTAAAAATGGAAGCCAGGGCCTCACACATTACCCCAGAGCTGCATTCTGCCCTGGTGTTTCCCACAGCAACAGAACACGGACCAAGAAACCACCTGCCTCTATGCTGTTCTGCAGGCTTGGTACAAATGTTGCCTTGTTTTCAGAACATGGTATGTTATTCTCCATGGATTTCCTTGCTCTATTGTTGCCATGTTGCCCGATGGTCACCCAGCATGAGAAGAACGAGGGCTTCTGGGGTGAGGCTGATAGTCCCTAGCACTTCGGGGTAGTGCTGTTGTCTCTGTTCCATTTGCTTCTATTCCAGCAGAGTGGCCTGAGTGGGAAGGGGAGATGTGTGACGCTGGGTCTCTACTTCCTCTGCAGGCTACCCTTTCCGGTAGCCCCACCCATCTCCCCCGAGGAGAGAGGTACCCTCAGGCCCTTGGATGCATGGGCCACCAGCAGTGTGAGTGTGGGGTTAATGGTGGCAGGTGTCCAGGGTGCTGAGGCCTCTTCTGCTTGGTGACTTACCAAGCTCCTCAGCATCCTTGAGCACCAAGCTTCCCCACCTTCAGAATGCAGGGACAGCATTTCTCCTGGGCAGACAGTCATCAAAGGTAAAGTGTGGTTCTTATTCTGTGTGGCCTTTTACATTTTTTTTTTTGTCAGTTGTGGGGCTTGAACTCTGGGCCTGAGCTCTGTCCCACAGCTCTTCGGTTCAAAGGCTAGTGCTCTACCACTTGAGCCACAATACCACTTCCGGTTTTCTTCTTGGAGATAACAGTCTCACAGACTTTCCTGCCAGGTCTGGTTTTGAACTGCAATCCTCAAATCTCAGCTTCCGGAGTAGCAGGTGTGAGCCACCAGTGCCGGCTAAAAATTTTTTTTTAATTCAATTTTCTCCATAATTACTCCTTCCCCCCCTCTTTATTTCATTGTGGGAATTAAACCCAGGGCCTGGGCACTGTCCCTGAGCCTCTCTGTGCCACAGCCCACTTCTGGTTTCCTGGTAGTTAACTGGAGATGAGAGTCTCAGGACTTTCCTGCCTGGGCTCACAACTGTGATCCTCAGATATCAACCTTCTGAGTAGGTAGGATTACAGGTAAGAGCCACCAGTGACCAGCCATAATTACAAATTCTAAGGCACACATACATACCCATGTTTTCTTTGCATGTACTGCCCTGGGAAGTGTCCGTCAGTCACACTCTGTTAGTCAGCTTCCCACCACTGTAGCAAAATACCTGAGGCATACTGGGTGCTGGCAGTCACACACCTGCAATCCTAGCTACTCAGGGGGCCCGAGAGCTGAAGGATCGCAGTTGGAAGTCTGCCCAGGCCAGAAATTCTGTGAGACTCTTATCTCTAGTTAGCCATCAGAAAACCAGAAGTGGAGCTATGGCAAAGTGGTAGAGCACTAGCCTTGAGCAAAACAGCTCAGGGACAGCATCTAGGTCCTGAATTCAAGCCCCATGACCAACAACAATAACAAAAAAAAAATCCTCCAAAACCCTGAAACAATCTACTTACAAGAGCACAGGTTTACTCTGACATGCAGTTTTAGGGGTTTCAGTCCATAGTTCCTTGGCTTCATTGCCTTTAGGTTCGTGGTGAGGCAGAGCATGGTAGCACTGGGCGTGTGGTGGCCCAGCCAGAAAAGTGGGAAGTCAGAGGCAGGACCCAGTGTCTCACAACCCCGTTTGAGACTCATCCACAATGACCAAAGGGATCTTACTAGGCCCAGTCCTAAAGCTACCACCATCTTCCAGCAGCACCTGGGAACTAAGCCTTTAACACATGACCCCTCCTAGATCCATCTATAGCCAGCACCTACCACTGGCAGAAGTCTGGGAGCCAGGAAGAGGCCAGTGGTCTCTAATGTATTCTCCTTCAGAATTCTGACAGGCAGATCTCTCTCTCTCTCTCTCTCTCTCTCTCTCTCTCTCTCTCTCTCTCTCTCTCTCTCTCTCTCTCTCTCTCTCTCTCATAGTTTTATTGAGGTATATTTCACACACCATAAAATTTATCTACTCAAAGGGTAAAGATCAGTGGTTTTTATTACTGACAGGCCGACCTTGGCCAGCAGAGAGAGAAAGGCAGAAAGTAAATTGGCTTCTTGGTCACTGGCTAGCACTCTCTGTTCTCTACCTTCTCCTCACCTTTACCTGGGCGCATTTGTGCAGCAACTCCTGGTGGAAGCAAGTCTGGGAGGGAGGGAGCAAGGGAGGGAGGGGGGAGGGAGCAATCAGCCAGGGTAGCAGGTTTAACTTATTGTGGTATAACCCCACTAGCAGAATAAGTGAAAGACTGTAACTGTATTTTACTGAAAACCCAAAGAAATACTTAAAAATGACATGAAGCAAATAAACACATTTTTGTGAAACTTGAGAACAGAAAAGAAATTCTCAATTTTCTTTTTTTTTTTTAAGAATGAGTATTTTTTAATGCTGTGGTGTATAATCTTTGTCATATTTCTATGACTATTCAAAAATCTGACAAGTAACCATATGGGCCTATCTAACAATCATTACTTAGAGCCAGGCTGCAATCCCAGCTACTTAGTAGGCAGAGATCTGGAGGAATGTAGTTTGAAGCCACCCTTGGCATAAAGTCAGTGAGACCCTCATCTCAACAACAAAGCTGGATGTGGTAGTTCACACCTGTTATCCCAGTTATGTGGGAAGTAAGTAGATGGCTGGAGGTCCACACCAGCCCAGGAAAAAAAATCCTAAGACCCTATCCCCTAAATGACCAACACAAAAAGGGCTGGGGATGTGTCTCAAGAGGTAGAGAGCTTGCCTACCAAGTGTTGAGGCCTTGAGTTCAAAACTCCAATTTTAAGCCAAAATACCCCCCACAAAACCCAAAAAACACAACTGGGGACAAAGAATGAATCCATGTTAAGACAACCTAACACTTTATCTAGTTACTGGCATTCAAATTCAGGGCCTGGGTGTTGTCTCTACTGAATGACTAACCCGAAGGACAGATAAGTTCCTGCTTCCTTAAAAGAGGCAATGTATTAATTAATTCTACTCTTATTTTATTATTTTTTTTATAATACAGGCATCTCATGCATAGAGTGCTGCAGGCAACATCTGATCCTGCACTACATGCTTACCTGCATTAATTGCTAGTTTAAGAGGCAGAACTAAAAGCAAAAACCATTCAAGGTGAAATAACCCAGCTCCCATCTTCCTACACATCTGTGATTAAAGTAGGATGAGTCATGGCACTTTAGATAATTTATATGAAGGAGGAGGCTTCTCTGGAACAGAGAAGTAGGGCAGGGCTCCCAGTTACCTTCCCAACCCTTTCCCACATCCCAACCCCACAGTTCCCTGCTGGCCTATCAGAAGCCAGACCCACCTTGAGTGACACCAATGCAAAACACTGATGATGACTTTGGTCATGACCCAGCCAACTGGAGTAACAAGAAGGAATGCTTACTGATCTCCTGAACTAGTTCCCCCAGAAAGAATCTAAATTTATAAGTAATAAAAGAAAGAACATTTCCCGTCTTAGTATGTACATAAAGTCTCAACTGGAAAAAAAAAACCACTTCTAAAGTGGTTTTCAACTTCAAATACAAGCACATATTAGAGGCAAAAGCTAATTAGGAGCTTTGTTGTGGACAGGGTCAGTGTGGAGAGTTGTGATGACAGGAAGCGAAGCTCACAAAGATTTTTTATTTGTGGATTTCAAAATATTCCACCATTTCAGTTTCTGAAATAGCTGCAGGCTTCCTGTACAGTAAAATACATTAGTCAGTTAAGGCTGGGACTCTTTGAAGATCATGTGGGAGCAGGGTCATTGCAGGGATACTGAGATGTTTCTGACTCTCTGAGAAGGTAAGACATGAAGTCACAGCGTTTCCTGGACTGGCATCAGGCCACATTCCTGAGATACTTCTGCTGTTTGCTCTTCTCTTCGGCCCTTCCCAGCCCCACAGCACTGGAGATCTCCCGGTTCATGTTAGCATTTAACTAACTCTCAACGACCCCACCATCCACTTTTTTCTCTCTCAAAGTATCCGTATTCTCACACTTAAACTCCTCACATTTACCTTGTAAACGTTCTGCTGAGATAACTGTTTGCTCTGTCAGGGCCATCTTCCCTAAAGCCCTTATCTTTCTCCATAATATTTGTTAGGCATTAAAAGGAAATCCCTCTCTCTCCCTTAAGGTGATGGGGGGGCATGAGAAAGGTCTCTGGAGCAGCACGGGGCTAAGCACCATCAGGAAAGGACTGTGGGGAAGGGGGAAACTGAGACCTGCTGAACCACCCCGCCATCATTCCAAAGGACTCCACCTTCCTGGCTTTACCAGGCCTTGGATGATTTGACCCCACCATTCCATTCCTAAAGCCACACCTGGTCTTTGTGGCTACCTTTCCTACCGACCTCAAAACTCTAAGCTCTGGTATTTCTGGGCCTTCTTCCTCCCTTGCCCCTTCTGATTTATCTCCACACAACATCAGCCCCTCACCTTGCATCTCAGCTCTCCCTCCATCTTCCACTGCACACACCTGGTTCAGACCCACCCGCCCACCGCCCATGCTATGCCTAGGCTGACACACTCCTCTGGATGGACTCACACCTGACTGGCCCTGGTCCTGTCCTCCATCATGCTTGACAGTCCCCACACGCATGCCCAGTCCTGTACAATCTTCTATTGTCACTCTCTTTAGAATCCCCACTTTCTCCTTCCCCAAGTAGTGATCTCTATGTCCAATCGCTATGGGGCCCTGCCACCCAGCCCTATACAAATTTACCTAGGTGACTCTTGGGGTCCTCCTCTGTAGGGACCCCCTCTTCTGTGCTTTAGAGTCCATCTGTCCACACTTATACTCCATCCGTGTTCCTTCACCCTTTGTTACCTCCAAGACTTCCCCTAGAGGTAAAGAGATGCTCAATACAATCCCGTGTTAAAAAGTAGCATAGGAGCCGGGTGCCGGTGGCTCACACCTGTAATCCTAGCTACTCAGGAGGCTGAGATCTGAGGATCGAGGTTCAAAGCCAGCCTGGACAACAAAGTCCATGAGACTCTTATCTCCAATTAACCACCAGAAAACCAGAAGTAGCGCTGTGGCTCAAGTGGTAGAGCACTATCCTTGAGCTGAAGAGCTGAGGGACAGGGCCCAAGCCCAGAGTTCAAGACCCATAACCAGGAAAAAAAAAAAGAAAGAAAGAAAGTAGCATAGGTCACCGAGGCGCTGGTGGCTTGCACCTGTAATCTAGCCGCTCAGAAGGCTGAGATCTGAGGAGCATAGTTTGGAGCCAGCCCAAGCAGACAAATCTGAGAGACTCTTATCTTCAATTATCCAACAAAAAGCCAGAAGTGAGAGTGTGGCTCAAGGGGCAGAAAGCAAGCCATGAGGAAATGAGGCAGGCCCTGAGTTCAAGTTCTGGTACTGGCATGCGCATGCGCATAAACACACACAGTTAGTATATGTTGAAATTAAACATTTCTATACTAAACAATTAACAATCAAATGGCAAATACAGTGGTAGGCTCTGTCCTCAGCACCACGCCTTACCCATGGGGGCAGTGCCCACCTTCACTGGCCACCAACTGTCCAGACTGGTACTCATTCCTTGTTGCTTCCACCCCAGCCCATTCCTGAGCCATCCTGGCCAACCTCCCTCCTTCCTCTGCTTGAATCCAGAAGACCACTGACTGCCCCTCGCCCGAGGCTGCCTTCCCCACTCCTGCAACTCTAACCACTCCACTTCTGTCTTGGATATGTCTTTACTGGGACCACAGTCCAACCCAAGGCTGGTCCAATGAACACTCTGACACGTGACCAGCTTATTTCTTCATCTCAGGAATTATAAATGGTCTCTCCTTGGTTTGGGTGTGTATAGTACAATGGCAGAGTGATTGATTAACCTGCATGGAGCTCTGGGCTCCATCCCCAGCACTGAAACATAAAGGATCTTCCCAAACTTGCATCACTACCACTAACTGGCTGAACAAAAGGAATACCACGCCATAACGACTGCCCTTACCTGGTAAAACCCACCACGGGCTTCTCAAAATCCCTGACCCCAATTTACTGAGACCCTGAGAGCTCTCTCTCTGGTCATTGGTTTCTTCTCAGTTTCTACCTATTTCCAACTGATTGGTCATCACACCAAGGACAAATATGCACCTTTGTATAGTAAGTGGCTCATTCATTTACCATTGATTTATTTCTTTCTGTTGGTCATGGGGCTTGAACTCAGGGCCTAGGCTCTGTCCCTGAGCTCTTTTGCTCAAGGTTAGTGTTCTTATACCTTTTTGAACTACAGTGCCACTACTGGTTTTTTGGGTGGCTCATTGGAGATAAGAGTCTCACGAGGCCTTTTCTGCCCAGGCTGGCTTTGAACCACCATCCTGGGATCTCAGTCTCCTAAGTAGCTGGGATTATAGGTGTGAGCCACTGGCACCCAGCCATTTACCACTTATTTTAAGGAATGAGAAGTGTTTTGAGTTGTGAACTTGACAGCGTTCTTTCAGGGTTGGCAAACCATGGTGCTCTAGATGATTCCATTACATTTCATAATCACATATATTATATATAATGCGAGTACTACAGGATGTAGGCTTAGAGTTGCTTATGGCTTCCGGAGTTTGCTTTAAGTATGGTATTGGTGAAACTATATGCACAGGCACAAGCAAAGTAAAAAATAACGAGGAAGCTGGGAAGGTGGCTCAGTGATAGAGTGCTTGCCTTACATGCATGAGGCCCTGGGTTCAATTCCTCAGCACCACATAAGCAGAAAAAGCCGGAAGTGGTGCTGTAGCTCAAGTGGTAGAGCGCTAGCCTTGAGCTGAAGAACTGAGGGACAGCACCAAGGCCCAGAGTTCAGGCCTCACGACTGGCAAAATAAATAAATAAATAAAGGAGGAATGTACTGGAAAAAACAAGCCTGGGACAAAGAGGAAGAATCTGAAGTTTTACCAATGTTAATTTATTAGCTTCCCTTGGCTAAATTCCTGGCTTTCTCATTTTATTCCATCCGACAAAGGAACCGAGTGTTATGTTTAGAAATCACCTTGCAACCAGCACAGGCTGGCCTGGATTTCCATGATTGTCCTAGGAAATACCAGTAACACTGCTTCCGGCCCAGCTGCTCCCAGCAATTCAATCAACCAAAATAACTTGACTGGAAAAGTTCTACCACTTGCATTTCCACATTAAAGACGACTCACCTTCCACTGCAGTCGAGCCCTGAGGGGTTAGAATTGGGAACAATGACATACAGTGCTCTAACCACAGAGGACCCGAGCTGTACGGTCTAACCAAGGCCAAGCTCTGCCCCCCTGTGGTCGCTGGCTGGCTGGAGCAGCAGGCCGCCCTGCCCTGGGGCGTGAGGGAGAAGGTTCCTAAGCACCTTGAGTCAGACGCTACTGGAAAGAGTAAGGATGAAGCCTTCCTCGCAGAAACACTCCTGGCCCAGGCATTCATCACCAAAATACATAAGAAACGGCTGCAGGAGGAGGGAGGCGACTATTCTATTCTGCATAAAGCCCTGGGAACGTCTCTGCACGGCTGTGGCAAACAGAACCTTCCAGCTCTGGGAGGATGCTGGGGCCTAATTTAAATTCACTATCACCTGCCACTAATGCTTCAGCTATGACATGTGTGTGTGTGTGTATGTGTGTGTGTGTGTGTGTGTGTATGTGTGTGTGTGTATGTGAGAGAGAGAGAGAGACAGACAGACAGACAGAGACAGAGACAAACACAGAGAGAGTCCTGGGGCTTGAACTCAGCTTCTTTTTCACTCCAAGCTAGCACTCTCTCGGGCCACAGCTCTACTTCCAGATTTTAATTATTATTATTTTTTGGTGCCCAGGCTGGCTTTGAACCTCTATCCTCAGCCTCCAGAGTAGCTAGGATTACAGGCATAAGCCATTAGCTCTTAGTTCTTAGAGATTCTAAATGAGTATTCGAGATCATGCTTGGCTTTCTTTGGCAGGGAGGGTGCATGTATACACAGTGTACTTTAACCATACTCTCTCCCCATCTCCCCCCTGATGGTTCTCCTCCCAAATCCACATTCCATCTATGAGAGACATTCAGCACTGAGTCTGGCTTATTTCACTTCACGTGATCTTCAGTTTTTCCCTGCAAATTATATAATTACATTCTTTATGATTGAATAATATTCTGTGTGTGTGTGTGTGTGTGAAAGAGAGAGAGAGAGAGAGAGAGAGAGAGAGAGAGAGAGAGAGAGAGAGAGAGAGAGAGACTCATTTTTCTTTACCCATGCACTGTTTGATGGGTGCCCGTCTGAGGGTGATGGGGCATAAAGCTGAGGATGTTCATTCTTTTTATGCCCCAGGTGTGGCATAACAAAATCATATGGTAGTTTTTGTTTTCTGAGGGCCCTCCATATGGATTTCCACAGTGGTTGTACTCATGTAACATCCCGACCAATGGGGGACAAGATTCCTTTCTGCCTCCTCTCCTACATCTTTTTAAAAATATTTTTTTATTGTAAAGATACTGTACAGAGGGGTTACAATTACATGAGTAAGGTGATGAGTCCATTTCCTATCAGGCATTGTTCCCCTTCCTTTGTTTTTCCCCTACTATCCCTTCCCTCCCCACCTCCCCAACTCCTCCCTCCCCCCTCTCCTACCTCTTTGCAAGCATTTTCTGTTGTTTTTCTTGATGAGTGCCATTCTGCCTGGGGTGAGATGAATCATGATGTCATTATTATTTATGGCTAAGGATGCTCAACCCTTCTTCATGTTTTTATTGGCAATTTGCACTTCTCTCGAGAACAGTCTCTCCAATTCATTTGCCCTTAATTGGACTATTTGGTCTTTGGGTGTTTAATTTTGTTGAGCTGTTTACATAGTCTGGATATTAATCCCTTGTCAGGTGACTGGCAGAGATTACTTCCCATTCTGTGTGCTTTTCCTTTGCTGATATACATTTCCTTTGATGTGTAAAAGTTTTTTAATCTGGAGCAATATCATATGTCCGTTCTTGCTCTTATCTCCTGAACTACTGGAGTCTCAGGAAGCTGTCCATGCCTTTATATTCCCTGCAACAATTACCACATTTCAAATCTTACATTAAGGACTTTGATGTATTTTAACAGATTTTTGTGCACAATGAGAGATGGGGCTCTAGCCTCCAGTCTTCTCCGTGGGGAAGTACAGTTTCCCAACAACCCTTGTTGAAGAAACTGTCTTCTTCTCCAATGCAGCAAGGTGTCTTTGCTTATCTTTGCTGAGTATCAGGTGGCAGCAGCTACATGGATTTATTTCTGAATTCTCTATTCAACTCCACTAATTTGTGTGTATATATGGTTGTGTGCAAATACCATGCTGTTTTTGTAACTATGGCTCTGTATTATAATTTAAAGGCAGGTATTGTAATACTTCTAGCATGGCTAGAGGCTCTGTCCCTGAGCCCCTCTGTGCTCAGGGCATTCTACCATTTGAGCCACAGGGCCACTTCCAGCTTTTTCAGAGTCGTTTATCAGAGATAAGAGTCTCACACTTTCCTGACCAGTCTGGCTTTGAACCGCAATCCTCAGATCTCAGCCTTCTGAGTAGCTAGGATGACAAGCCACCGGTGCCTGGCATGTACTGTCTAGTCTTGTTTTGTTTTGTTTTGTTCAGCTGCCTTTACTTACTTTTGGCATTAATAGGATTTGAACTCAGGACTTCATGCTTACTAGGAAGTCCCTTTACCAACTGAGTAATACCCCCACCCCCGCTCAACTTCAGGACTTTTATCATGAAGTGTTAAATTTTATCAATGGCTTTCCTGCATCTATTGTGGTGATCATGTGATTAAAACAAAACAAAATCTAATGAAGCCCTTGTTTTTTTGTAAGTTTTTTTTTTTGGATAGTACTGGGTTTGGGTCCAGAGCCTTGTGTGTGCCAGGCAGGCATGTGTACCCTACTTGAGTCATATCCGTGGTCATTTTTGCTTTAGTTATTTTTTTTTCAATCAGTCTCATTTTTTGCTTGGAGCAGGGTTCAGAGCTCTACATAGCTGAGATGCTAGGCATGTGCCAACACACCCTGCTTGTTTTTTTGAGATGGGGTTGAAGCTGACTATCTGTCCAGGCCGGCCCTACACAAAGATCTTCCCAATCTTCACCACCCTGAATAGCTGGTATTACAGGTATGAGCTACTATGCCTAGTCTTCCTATCATCTTTAGATTACTTGTTATACTTCATGTAAAGGAAATGCTGCATAAATAGTTGTTATGTTGTATTGTTGGAGGAATAATGACAAGGGGAAAAAATCTATGCACATTTGATAGAGATGCAATTGTTTTTCAAATATCCAACCCATAGTTGCCTATACCAGACACTTCTGAAGCTCTGAAGACGAGGCTCCAATTCTGTAACCCTGTTGCCCCAAGGAATAATAGAACCTGGGACCAATTGTCTCCAGCATTTTAACTTTTAAAACATTGAAGACAGTCAGGTCTTGTAGACAACACACATCTATAGAACAGACTTGCCCAGTTCAGACTTTGTGCCCTACCTACCAAAAGAATAAAAAGAACTTCATCAAGTATTTCTGGAGGAAGCAGGAAGAACACCGGGGGAGGGGGGGGTGGACTCCAGGTCCCCAAAGTCAGCCAGGATGCTATCCAACAAAGCTGGAGGGTTTTCAAGATAAACTGGAACCCCCATGCTATTTAATCCCCACAGAGAAAGCAGACACAATGGCTTCACCCCAGGAGTGAAATGGCATCTATCGGATGCCAGGGACCAAAGCCAATGTCTCAGCAGGAACCTGAGGCTCTTCAGCCAGAAACCCAAAGGGCCCTGAAACCAGTCTGTGGTGTGGGTTGTAGCTCTTGCTCTACACATAGTGTTCTCCCCAACACACACACACACACACACACACACACACACACACACACACACACACACACACACACACACACACACACACACACACACACACACACACACACACAATAGAAGTTGTAGTTTTTCCCTGACAAACTCTGAAAGGCGGAGTCAAGTGTAAAAATAAAATGGGTGTTATTTATTTGTTGGTGGTACCAATCTGATATGTTCATAAGGCAGACGATGAACCAAAGTGTTTCTATTTGCAGTCATTCTATTTTAAGATGAACTAAACCTAAGCCTTTCTATTTTAAGGGTCTTTCTATTTTATTTCAATAGAGTCAAAGAAGGCAATACATTTAGGGGGTATTTTTATAAAGTGTGAAAGTAGTGTTTAATATGCCAAATTTTTCAGTGATTTTTTTTTAATTTTCTGGTAAACATTTTAAGTGTTCTTTTATTTTTAACATTTTTACTCATTTATTTATTTTTATTTTATTTTTGTCAGTTATGGGGGCCTGAACTCTGGGCCTGGGCACTGTCACCTCTTTAGCTCAAGGCTAGTGCTCCACCACTTGAGCCACAGCACCACTTCCGGCTTTTTCTGTTTATGTGGTGCTGAGGAATCGAACCCAGGGCCTCATGCATGCAAGGCAAGCACTCTACCACTGAGCCACCTCCCCAGTCCCAATTGATACCCTTTTGATATCGCTTTTTGAAACAACAGTGGCCAATGGTACTTTTCTAATTCAGAGTTTTTCCGAACACAAGAGAGAGAGATGCGCACAACCTAGCATTCTACACATCCGTTAATCTGACAATGAAACCTATGATACACAGATATGAACACAACTCTTTCAAAGCAAAGACTAGTCCAGTATTTTCCTTTATGGCATTCTCCAATTTCTTTTGGTTGAATAGAGCCTATCCGTGGTAGCATTTCACCCAAAACATGAATGGATTTCCCACACACCCATATGAAAACCAGTCAGATGGCCTGAGAAAAACGGGACTATTTGGTGATCAGTCACTTAGAAGAGAAAGTAGCACCATTAGCTATATTAAAACCCAGACTAGTATTAGAGTAGCTACTCTCTGGGACTGCCCGCAAATCGGATGCTTGACTTAATCAGACCCTTAATTCCCTGCTTCATATAACATCATCTGGGATTGTCAAGGAAATTTTTAATACTCTACACAACTCAATTCAGCATTTGCTATCGAGTCCAAGAAGTGTTTAATCTTCATTTTCCCAGAGAATCTTCATTGCGAACCACGGATTATAATTAAGAAGCCATTCTGTTAGAGGAAACCATTTAAAAATAGATAAATAAGCAAATGCTTACTAGATTTGAATGTAAATAAGCACAGACAAATGTCATATTCCTTGACAGAGGAGCAAAGTGTGAAGGGCCGTCCACTTACAGTGAGCTCACAGAAATCGAAGCTGTCCAGGCTTCTGCTTTTGTGCAGCCTCCCTTTGATCCGGCGTAAGGAGGGCTTCCCCTGGCTGACACTCGAAGTAGCACCGTAAGGGTTTTCAGAGGAAGGCGTTACCCTGCAGGAGGGGAAACAGGTTTGCAGGTGAATACATTTGCCCAGCTTGAGGCGAGGATTTACTCCAGCATGGCTCCAGAAATGCCACATACTCTGTTAAAATTTCTTCTTAAACCAGGTGCGGTGGCTCACGCCTGTAATCCTAGCTACTCAGGAGGGCAGAGAGCTGAAGATCATGGTTCAAAGAAAGACTGAGCAGACAAATAAAAGTCTTTTATCTCCATTGAACCTCCCAAAAGCTGGAGGTGGTACTGTGGCTCAAGTGGCAAAGCATTAGCTTTGTGTACAAAAGCCCAGAGACAGCACCCAGGCCCTGAGTTCAAACCCCAGGACTGGCATGAAAGAAAAAAATAAATCAGGGGCTGGGAAGGTGGCTCAGTGGTAGAGCGCTTGCCTTGCATGCATGAGGCCCTGGGTTCGATTCCTCAGCACCACATAAGCAAAAAGAAAAAAGCTGAAAGTGGCGCTGTGGCTCAAGTGGTAGAGTGCTAGCCTTGAGCTGAAGAGCTGAGGGACAGCGCCCAGGCCCAGAGTTCAGGCCCCACGACAGGACCTCCCCTCCCGCCCCCCAAAAAAAATCAATGCCAAATAGATCAAATTCTTGAAACCAGGAAAACAGAAGGGAGACACTCCAAGATTTGAGCACAGACAACTTTCTAAATAGGATTCCAAATAGCTCAGGAAATAAAAGCAAGCATTGACAAATCGAATTGCATCAAATTAAAAATCTTCTGTGCTTTCGAGGAAACAATTATCAGAGTAAAAAGACTGTACAGACTGCAAAGTCTTTGCTTGCCAGTCATCTGACGAGGGATTAAGATGCAGAATATAGAAAGAACTTAAAAAAATGCAAATACCACCGGGTGCTGGTGGCTCATTTCTATAATCCTTGCTGCTCAGGAAACTGAGATCTGAGGATCGAAGTTCAAAGCCAGCCAGGGCAGAAAAGTCCCCATGAGACCCTTAGTCTCCAATTTACCACTCCCAAACCGGAAGTGATGCTGTGGCACAAGTGGTACAATGCTAGCTACCCTTGAGCACAAAGAGGCTCAAGGACAGCACTCAGGCCCCAAGAACAGGGAGTTCTGTCCCTGAGTGGCCCCAGAAGCCCACGGCCACCAACTCCTGCAGCTTTCTGCCTCCACAGGAGAACCATGTGTGGAGGCTCTGCATCTCCCTCCTCTTCCCCTTCCTGTCAGGCCAGGCCTGTCCGTGCTTCAGGCTCCAGCACTGAGGTTGCAGGGAGCCTGGTCTGAAGGCTGATGTGACCTGCTTTACAGCATGGCTTCCCAGACAGGCCCTCGGCGGCTGATGGTTGGCTCCTTGCCCAGCTATTATTCACACCCAAGTGAACTGTTCTCTACTGAGGGCTTGTTCCCTCTGTGTATGTGTGTGTGCTGCGCTGGCGGAGGACATTAAGGAAAGGTAAACACCAATCCACCCCTATCAATCACGTCACACCTACCCTGGCAAACCTCTGGCAGCCCTTTGGCTGCCAGCCAAGCCCAGACTGCCAAAAGCTTTGACACAGCAGGGTGAAGGCCTTTTAATCCCACAGAAACCTCAGATTTCCAAAACACACACTCAGCAATGTGACACACCTTCGGGCCTCCTGCCTGAGTCCCTCCCAGGTTCTCTTTCTGACCTCCATACCACACTCCCAGAGCAGCATGCCCCACAAGTGCTAAACGTTCATTCTGTCAGGAGCTATGGTTCGCATCGGTTCTGACCACAGCCTCACTTAGCAGACAAACAACCTCCAACTCCAGCTACTTCATCCGCTGCACAATTTCAGCAGAAAAGAACTTCATAACAGCCTAGAATCGGGAGGGAGGGGGGAAATAAACAAATAAACTCGATGGCAAAAAATGAGGCCAGGAATGGTGGTATCTATCTGTGGTCTGAACTACTGGGAAGATAAGAGATCGGGGGAGAAGGGTGGGGGGAGGATCACAGATTGATCGGGGAAGACTGCAGTCCAAAACCAGCACAGGTAAATAGTACGGAGCCTACCTGAAAATAACTAAAAGCAGAAAAGGACCTGGGGACATGGTTCAAATGCTGGAGTACTTGGCTAGCAAAGGTGAGACCCTGTGTTTAAATCCAGTACCACGATCTGTGTGCGTGTGGTGGTGGTAGGGAGGGGGGGAAATTAAGAAGTTATATAAGAACAAAATTCTCTACAAAGAAATAGCTGATGATCCTTCTACTAGGTGCTAACTTAGCACATCTGTGATTGATAGCCACAGCCCACGAGAGGCACTGCTAACACGTAACTGCAAAGCACCCTCCCCCAAATGCTGGTTCCCATCCACAGTGTGAGAACAGGAGCCTTGGGAAATGGCTAACACGGCAAAAGAGGCCAGGCCGTGGTGGCTCATGACTGTAATCCCAGCTGCTCAGGTTGTGGAGATCAGAAAGATCACTGTTGCCAGTTAACCCGGGCAGAAAGTTAGCAAGACCCTTCCCCTACCCGTCTCAGCTAACAAGCCAGGCCTGGTGGTATTTACCTGTGGCCCCAGCTATAAGGGCCGCATGATAGTAGGTAGGATCATGGTCCACAGCTGGCCTAGAACAGTAATGTCTGTCTCTGAAAATAACTAAAAGCAAGAAAGGACTGGGGGGGGGGGGGTCAAGTCGTAGAGCACCAGCTTAGCAAGTGCAAGGCCCTGAGTTCAAACCATAGTACTACCCAAACAAAAAATCCACAAGAGGGCTGGGAAGGTGGCTCAGTGGTAGAGCGCTTGCCTTGCATGCCTGAGGTCCTGGGTTCGATTCCTCAGCACCACATAAGCAAAAAGAAAAAAGCTGGAAGTGGCGCTGTGGCTCAAGTGGTAGAGTGCTAGCCTTGGGCTGAAGAGCTGAGGGACAGCGCCCAGGCCCAGAGTTCAGGCCCCATGACTGGACCCCCCCAAAAAAAATCCACAAGAATAAACCCCACAGCCTGGATGTGGAGGTTAGAGCCCTTCTCAGCCGGCAGGAGGACCTCAGTACACACAAGTGGGCCACAGCCCACCTTCCGGAGAAACACCATCCTAACAGGGTCCTTGGTTGGTTAGTGTGTGCTTATTTTCATCAGGTCTCTTTTCCTAGATTGTCATCTTCCTGCTCGATTGTCCTTTTAACCCCAACAACTGGTATCTGTAAGCCGGCGTCTGACTCTGGGTAAGCCAATGACCTCATTTCTAAAAGTGGGAAGAGTATGGCACCCGCCTCCCAGGGGAGCTGGGAAAGTATGGCACCCCTCACCCGGGGAGCTGGGAGATTATGGTACCTACCTCCCAGGGGAGCTGGGGAAACATGGCACCTGCCCCTATCAGGGAAGCTGGGAAAGTATGACATCCCTCGCCCCAGGAGCTGGGAGAGCATGGCACCTACTTCCCAGGGGAGCTTGGAGAATATGGTACCCAGCTCCCCCGGGTGTCAGGGGGAAGAGTGGAGGTATGGCCTCCGGCCCCCAGGGGAGCTGGAAAGAAGACAGGATGCTCACTCATACTTCTACAGGGTCTGCAGGTAACAGCTCCGCTGTCCTGACTATGGAAATGTGGACATAGCCTTCCACATGCACCAGATCTCACAGGCAGGAAAGCACTCTGAGATGCTTAAAGGGAATGCAATGGCAACTTTCCACCTGAGATCAGGACCCACTATCCTAAGGGCACGCAGGGCACAACTAAGGCGGCTGGCCACACACATACACACACACACACACACACACACACACACACACACACACACACACACAAATTATTCTGAAAAGGTTTTCCACCTTTTGTTTTTTGCATAAAAATACATAGGATGCCAGGTACCAGTGGCTCACGCCTTTAATCCTAGCTACTGAGGAGGCTGAGATCTGAGGATTGAGGTTGGAAGCTAGCCACGCCAGGAAAGTCCGTGAGACTCTTATCTCCAGTAAACCACCAGAAAACTGGAAGTGGCACTGTGGTTCAAGTGGTAGAGTGCTAGGTTTGAGCTGAATTGCTGAGGGACAGCGCCCAGGCCCAGAGTTCAAGCTTCCTGACCACAACCCCCCCCCCCAAAAAAGGATAGGAGTATAATGATTGCCAGGGCCTCACCCAGGGCAGGATGAATGTCACCTCACTTAGAAAAAGGAGCCGGGATGATGGAAGGTGATTTAGTGAAAGTTCTTTTTTCCTTCTTTCTTTTTCTTTTGTGTCAGTAATGAGGCTTGAACTCTGGGCCTGGGTACTGTCTCTCAGCTCTTCAGCTCAAGGCGAGTGCTCTACTACTTGAGCCACAGCGCCACCTCTGGTTTTCTGGTGGTTAATTGAAGATAAAGAGTCTTACGGACTTTCTTGCCTGGGGTGGCTTTGAACCGAGATCCTCAGATCTCAGCCTCCTGTGTAGCTAAAGATTATAGGTGTGAGCTACCGACGCCCAGCTAGTGAAAGTTCCTAACATGAGATCATCCTAGATTATGGAAGGGGTCGGGGCTTAATCCAATGCCCAGTGCCCCATAAGAGACAGAGAGAAGATGAGGGTCACAATATCCTTGTGAAGCTAGAGGCAAAGGCTGGACTGGGAGACTTCCTTTGTGGGGCCACAAAGAAAGCTTGGAGCCATGGAAAGCAAGACAGACACAGAAGGACACAGCCACCCGGGGAGCATGGCCCTTCCCACAGAACCCTGGAAAAGGAAGTGCTGTTGTTTTAAGGTTGCTATTGCTGATGGTCCTGGCAGCCCTGGGAAATACAGTGTCCTGCTGGCCTCTCTCTGCCTCCCAAGGAAGACAGCAGGCTGCACCCGCTTATACCTGCCATCATCCTAAGTATTTGTGCTAAACCACTGTGTGTGTGTCTGTGTGTAGGTGTGTGTGTCTCTGTGTGTGAGACAATTACCTGAGAGGGGAAAATTCAAAAGGAGGAAAGAGCCAGGTGCTGGTAGCTCATGCCTGTCATCCTAGCTGCTCAGGAGGCTGAGATCTGAGGATCACAATTCAAAGCCAGCCTGGGCAGGAAAGACCATGAGACTCTCATCTCCAAGGAACCACCAGAAAACCAGAAGTAGAGCTGTGGCTCAAAGTGGTAGGGCACAGGCCTTACGTAGAAAAGCTCAGGGACAGTGCCTAGAACCTGAGTTCAAGCCCCATGACTGACCAAAAAACAAAACAAACGCAGAGTTTCCCTTGGCATCTGCATGCAAGTTTTCATATATTCAGTTTTTAGAGAACAAGCTCACATTTAGGAAATGGGCAGACCTGGGGATTCTTCAAGTCTCACAGCGGTGGCTGGTATCCGCTCTGGGGCCCCATCCACCATTCTAGAGATAGGACTACAAACTCTTGCCTTCTAACCATGTACCTAACAATGCCTGTGCTGCAAATTCACCACATGCAATTACTGCAACAAAACAAAATGTTATCTAGAAAAAAAAAAAAAACTTCTGGAGGAAATAAGATAAACAAATCAGGCAGGATGAAATTCTACAAACTTAAAAAAAGACTATACACCTGCATTGAAAAGTACGCCTCACATCCACAGTGCCTGCATAGCATCTTCTTTGCTTTGCCATTGAAGAAACTCAATCAAGAACCTCTGCAAATCAGCACGGAGCACAAACTCTGGCACATGCACCTAAGATGATGGAGAACTTTACACACAATCTACCAGTCATTCAGAGACCATTCCTTTTAAAATAGACTTTAGCCAGGCACCAGTGGCTCATGCCTGTAATCCTACCTATGCAGGAGATTAGAGGATCAAAGTTTGAAACTAGCCCAAGTAGGAAAGTCTGTGAAACTCTGATCTGCATTTAACCACCAAAAAGCCAGAAGTGGAGCTGTGGCTCAAATGGCAGAGTATCACCCTTGCACACAAAAGATTTGGACAGCTTCCTAGCCCTGAGCAGAAGAAAAAAAAAAAAGAATGGAAAAAAAAGAGAGATTTTATTTCTGGCTCCAATCACTGTCTGCCTCTCCGGTGAATTGCTACAACAGAAACATTACCTAGATTTTATTTACTTAGGTCCTCTCTTTGCAAATTCTACATTTGGGGGATGTGTTTTTCAGAAGCAGCACTCCAATAATGAAAAAGAATAAGCCTGGTCTCTTAACTTTACGATCACGTGCAGCTAATATTCATGCCTAAGAATGCCTCAAATATTATTCCCATATCTTTTTATATTGAGCATCAAGAAAATAGATTTCCACAACATTCTTTCCCAGCAATGAATTAAAAATTCATTTAGCAGGGCACCAGTGGCTCATACCTATCATCTTAAATACTCAGGAGGCTTAGGTCAGGAGGATCAAAGTTTGATGCTTGCTAGGACAGAAAAGTCCTTAAGACTCCATCTCTATACTCAACCAGCAAAAAGCCAAGCTAGAGGATGGCTCAAGTGGTAGAGGACCAGCTGACCAAGCAAGCCAGTGAGCTTGAAGCCCTTGAGTTCAAGCCCTGGTACTAGAGGGGAATTTTCATTTATTTGCTTATTCAAATAGCATTTATTGAGATGTTAGTTTGTACCAGCTAGCATTTACAGATTTAGCAAGGAACTAAAGAAACAAATGCTCCCCCTTCAGAGCTTATGTTTCAACAGAGGAATCATATGAATGGAACAGAAATATATGTGTGTTAAATACTGATACACTGCTAGACACACAGGAGAGCGAGAGGGCAGGGTAAGACTGCAGGTGTGGACAGCTCCCCCTCATTCACCTATCAGGTTGAGACTTGATCTTCAAATGTTACTTTTTTCTTGCTTTACAAGGACCTATTCTTTTTCAATTGGAGACCAAAGTGTCAGTATGGATCCCAGGCTGGCCTCGAACTCATGATCTTTCTGCTCCAGCTTCCCAACTGTAGGATTACAGGTGTGCACCACTACTTCTGTCTTAAGAGTGACCCATTCCTCATTTATTTGCTGAACATCTTCCACAGGTATTCCTTTAATCTTCCTTTTTTTTTTTTTTTTTGGTGGTGCTGGGATCGAGTCCAGAGTCTTGAATATGCTCCGCCACTGAGTTACACCTCCAGCTACGGTCTCTGCCCCAGGGACATTAAATTCATCCCCAGCTGACTGTGACAACTCCAGTGTTCTGAATGTTTGTTGTCCCTTGCTGTTCATCATATTAAAATTCCTTGGCCAGGAGTAATGGTTCAAGCCTGTACTCCTAGCTACTTGGGAGGCTGAGATCTGAGGATCATGGTTTGAAACTAGCTGGGCAGGAAACTCTGTGAGACTCTTATCTCCAATAAATGACTCAAAAACAGCAGGAAGTGGCTGTGTGGTTCAGGTTGCAGAGTGCTCACCTTGAGCAAAAGAAGCTCAGGGATAGCGCCCAGGCCCAGAGTTCAAGCCCCAAAACTGCACAAAAAAAGAAAGAGGGTTGGTGGTTTTGAAGCCAGCTTGGGGGATGGATGAGAGGCGAGAAGTTCTTGAGATGCAACCAATGGTGTCTGGGCCCAGTAGTGACACCTGTTATCCCAGCTACAGGGGAAGCAAGGTAGGAGATCACAGCTCGGTCCTGCCAGGCATAAAAATGAGCCCCTACCCTGAAAGTAAGCAATGCAAAAAAGATAATGGAAGTGTGGCTCATGTGGTGGAATGCCTGCTCAAGCAACCACAAGACCTTTAAATTCAACCCCTGGTGCTTCCAGAACACAAATTAAAATACCTTTTGCAGAATGAATTTGTTTTTTTAATAAATAGGGCAATTTACTCAGCTAAGAAGTTGATAAGATTCAGAGCTGGTCAGTGTCTACCTACCACTCCAAGGTAGATACTAAGATTTTCATCTTTTTTTTTGGGGGGGGGGTCGGTCATAGGGCTGGAACTCTAGGTCTTGGTGCTGTCCTTGAGCTCTTCAGCTCAAGGCTAGCACTCTACCGCTTTAAACCACAGCGCCACATCTGGTAGTTTTCTGGTAGTTCATTGCAGATAAGAGTCTCAGGGACTTTCTTGCCCAGGCAATCCTCAGATCTCAGTCTCCTGAGCAGCTAGGAATACAGGTGTGAGACACTGGTGCCCTGCCTAAGATTTTCATCTTACAAATATTCCCCAGGGACTCGCTGAATACCACAAAGTACTCAGCATGGCTGAAATTTGAAATTCGCTGTCCAGTTTAACCACTACTGGGAGTGTGTGTATGTACTAGGACTTGAACTTGGGTCAGGGCTCTGTCCTTCAGCTTTTTTGCTCAAGGCTGCTGCTCTTAACACTTGAGCTACACCTCCACTTCCAGTTTTTTTTTTTGGTTGTTAACTGGAGAAAAAAGTCTCACTTGCCTGGGCTGGCTGTGAACCAAGATCCTTCAGATCTCAGCCTCCTGAGTAGCTAGGATTATAGGTGTGAGCCACGGGCTGATCTATTTGAGTCATTCTTTCAATTTTTTTTAATAGTAGAAATTACTTTCCCCAAATACTTAAAAGTGGCATGACTTCCTTTCCTACAACTTCGGAACCAAATTAGCTTCTTTTCGATGGACCTGCATGAAATCTTTATGGACTATCCTGACTATTCGTTTTAAAAATTAAAATGAGCACTATCACGACTTCTCAATTACTTCTTTGAGGGTAGAAGCTTACACCTCAGTCTCAAGCCAGTGGAATCCATAAGGCACACTTTGATCTTGGCCATGCCAGGTCTATAACTGGATAATCGAGCCCAGGCGCCATTTCCACGTCAGGAAGCACTTTGCACGCACAGCCACACTTCACGCAGGTGAAACCATGAGCCTCCAGAAGGCTGGGCCAACCCACAATTTACTCTTCTTCCAAGGCGTGAGGACACACACCTCCCAAGAGCCCCACGGCGGATGGACTTGAAGAAATCACACAGGCAAGAGACCAGACAGACTGGCCGACAGACAGGATAGATAAGATAGACAGACAGATAGGTGGACTGATAGATATGGACAGAAGATACAGAAGCTAAGCAGACAGATAAATAATATAGACTGAAGATAGACAGATATAGACAGATACATAGATACTTAGCTACATAGATATACTGACAATAGATAGACTGATTGACTGGAGAGACAGGTAGATATGGACAGTAGATAGAGAAGGAGGGCAGACAGATAAACATAGAGGGAAGACAGATTTAGACAGAAGATATAGACAGATACATAAATGCACAGATATACCGATAATGGATGAGATAGATAGATAGATAGATAGATAGATAGATAGATAGATAGATAGATAGATAGACAGACAGACAGACAGGCACAAATTGACTTGCACAGGACACACAGGACTTGCACAGGAGACACAGATTGACTTGCACGGACAGAAAATAGAGAAGACAGGCAGACACAGAAATATAGACAGAAGATAGACATAGACAAGATAGCAGATAGAGAGATACATAGATACTTAGATTCATAGGTACGTGGATAGTAGATGATAGACAGACCGATGGACGGACAGAATACCAGGTGCATTTGTAATGCCTGTCTGGCTCTGGCTCGGGCATCAGCTGCGATGATCCCCCGCAGTGGTGGGCACGCGGGTCTCGGATTCCCACCGCCCCCCCCCCCCCACCTGGAGCTCGCGGCGCAGCTCCGCACCCGCCCACCGGGCCCCAGCCCCGCGCCCCGCATCCCGCCGCCTGCGGCGGTGCGCTCGCCCGCTCGCCCGCCCGCTTCCAGCTGGCGTCCTGGTTGCGGCGCCCGCCCGCCCGCCCGGAGCCGCGTCCTGGATGCGGCGCCCGCGCGCCCCGCACCCCGCGCCCCGCAGCCCGGGCCCGGCCCCGCCGCCCTCACCACAGCTTCCTCTTGAGCGGCAGCAGGCTGCCGCGGTTGGACGGGGTGACGCCGATGGCCATCTGCAGCACCGTCAGGTATTTCTGGTACTTCATCTTGTCCCCGCTCCGCTCGCGGGCAGGGCCCCGCCGCCGCCGCCGCCGCCGCAGGCACAGCCCCTCCAGGCGCCGCATAGATCAGCTCTGGGCCATGCGCCGCCGCGGGCGCCGCTGCTGCTCCCGCCGCCGCCGCCGCCGCCACCGCCGCCGCCGTGCGTGGCCCGGGCTCCCGCTCCCGCTCCCGCCGCCGTGCGTGCCGGCCGCTCCCGCTCCCGCCGCCGCCGCCGCCGCCGCTGCCGCCGTGCGTGGGCCGCGCCGCGCCTGCGTGGGTCCCGCGCGCGCCCGGGCCCGGCTTCCCTCTCCCCGCCCCGCCCTCGGCCCCGCGTGCCTCAGTTTCTCCCGTGGCGGCGGGAGCTCATTGGCAGTCATTTATACCCTCCCCGCCCCCCCGAGAGAACCCAGGATGGTCTCCCCTCCCTCCCCCTCCTCCCCCTCCCGCTCCCCGGAATGATGTCTTCTTGGCGTTGGCTGTCACCGAGCGGGTCGCGGCTACCGGCTTCTCCCTGCGTGCGTGCAGCCGGGGCTGCGTGAGGTCCCGCGCCCACGTGACGCCTTCGCGCGGCGGCAAGTGTTCCCCACGTGGTGCGGGAGACCGAGCCGGGCGGAATCACCTCCGCACTCCACGGGGCAAGTGAGCGCGCGCGGTGACCTCTGAAACGTGCGTGGGTACGGTAAACACTCCCTCCCCGTCCTCCCCCTCCCTGTCCTCCTCCCCCTCCTCCTCCCCCTCCTCCTCCTCCTCCTCCTCCTCCTCCTCCTCCCCCCTCCCCCTCCCCTCCCCCTCCTCCCCTCTCATTATTACTATTATTATTGTTGTTGTTATTAATATTATTTTGTCTCTACTGGTTTTGTACAACCCAGAGCCTTATGCTTCTTCCTGGGCAGGCACCCTGCTCCTTCGCCAAGATCTCTTTTTGCTTTAGGAGTGTGTGTGTGTGTGTGTGTGTGTGTGTGTGTGTGTGTGTGTGTGTGTGTGTGTGTGTGTGTGTGTACTGGGCTTGAACTCAAGGCTGGACACTCTGCCACTGGAGCCACACCTCCAGTTCTGACTTCTTGCTGGTTAATTGGAAATAAGAGTCTCATGGATTTGTCTGCTGGGGCTGGCTTAGAACCGTGATCCTCAGATTCCAGCCTCCTGAAGAGCTACTGGCTGATAGGCATGAACTACACATACCTAGCTACTTTAGTTCTCCTTCTTCTTATTTTCTAGATAGGGACTTGAGCTGACTTTGTGCTAGGGGCCAGTGCCCAGACTCCATGCTCCTACCTCCGTCTCCACAAGAGGCAGGGTTGCAGGGTTGTACCATGGTACAACAGAACTCGGCAGATAGTTATCCAGTCATAGGAACAAGGAAAAGAAAATGGAGAAACCAATGCATTCCTACACTGTAATCCCAGACACTGAGTATTAAAATGTCCTGTATCTGTGTTAAATACTAGCATGAGTAACTCTTCTAGTATATAACATGTTCAGTAACTATGTTATATACCTGTCTTTTCTCTGCCTTGCCAGGACTGCATGTTTGGATTACTCAAACATTCTCTACTCATGACATTGCAACTGCTAATGTCACATGGTATCTCTGGTCATTTATTTATTTGTTTAGTGCCAGCACTGGGGCTTGAACTCTGGGCTTCCTGCTCTCGCTTGGCTTCCTCCCCAAGAGAACTTGGGAACTTGAACTACACTCGAGCAACACCTCCACTTCCAGTTTTTTTGCTAGCTGACTGGAGATAAGAGTCTCAGAGACTTTCTCCTGCCTGGGCTAGTTGTCAAATGGCAATCTTCAAATCTCCGCCTCCTGAGTAGCTAGGATTATGGGCGTCAGCTAGTCCCTAGCCTGTCAAGTCTTTTCATATTATTTTATGTCCCATTTTTGGTGTCATAACTATCTACCTCACTTCATTTTGCAGTCAGTAAGTTCTGCTGATTTCATATGGAGTCCCCACCAAGCCACGTTGCCATGGTTACCTATTTTCACCATTTACATTCCATCAAACCTCACCTGAATTCCACAAAAACTAGAGTGCCAGCCTTATATACAAGATAGAAAAAAAGCTAAGGGACAGCATCCAGGCTCTGGGGACTGCCCAGCACCCCAACCAGCACAAATTCTTTCACTAGTTTTTGTAATAACATATCTCAACTGGCAGGAATATATGTCAATATACTTGAAGACAATCCAGTTTGAAAGGCAGAAAGAAAAATAAAGCAAAATGAACAAAGTCCTCAGAAACCTCTGAGGGCCACAAAGCACAGCAAGATACACCAAGAGCCCCAAACAGAGAGGGGAGAAGCAAGGGAAACAATAGTTAAAGGAATAATGACAATAACAACTAGAGACTCATACGTTATATAAAAAATCATTTTCTGTTTGTTCAAGGAACTCATTATACATGGAATAAACTAAAAGCTGTCCACCCTTACATAAGCAATAAACAGACAGAACCCCCAAACACACAAAAGGATCCATCAGAAGTCCACTCCTTGTCAATTAGCACAGACATCTATTTCCTTAAATGATACCTACTATTTATAAATAAAATAAGAAGTTGTTCTTCTCTGTATTATTCAACTAGGCACAAGCAAACTGCACTAAGCCTTTCCCCAGAAGAGAAGGCAAAGTCCTTGAATAACATTCACACCTTTTCTTTCTTTTCTTTTTTTTTTGTTGGTTGTGGGGCTTGAACTCAGGGCCTGGGTGCTGTCCTTCAGCTCTTCAGCACAAGGCGAGTACTTCTACCACTTGAACCACAGCACTACTTCCAGTTTTCTGGTGGTTTAATGGAGATGAGTCTAATGGACTTTCCACCCAGATTGGCTTTGAACGTGATCCTCAAATCTCAGCATCCTGAGTGGCTAGGATTATAGGTGTGAGCCACCAGCACCCGGCTACACCTTTCCTTTTCTAACCTGTGAGTTAAATAGTATGGTGTGCACAGTTCTTATATGCTATGATAAAACATCAATATTGCATGTCATGAGATAAGGGAATAAGAAAGGGGATAAAGCACATGTTATGCAAAGGTGTTCATAGAATGCAAACAACAACAGATGCTGATGAGGTTTCAGGCATGGGGTAGCCCTCTTACACTGTTGGTGGGAATGTAAACTAGTGCAGCCATTATGGAAATCAGTTTGAAGATTCCTTTTTTAAAAAAGCCCAGCTTCAGTGGCTCATACCTGTATTCCTAGCTACTCAGGCAGCTGAGATCTGAGGATTGTAGTTCAAAGCCAGCCCAGGCAGTCCATGAGACTCTTATCTCCAATAAACAGAAAAGGCCAGAAATGTGCTGTGATTCAAATGGTATAGTGTTAGCCTGGAGCAAAAAGCAGCTCAGGTACAGCACCCAGGCCCTGAGTTCAAGCCCTACCCATGACTGCTCCTCCCTCCCCCCCCCAAAAAAAAACCCAAAACAGTTCTTTCCACTATTTTGGCAAGGGCAACAGCTTCCAATCTGAATGTTCCCATCCTTTCCAGATTCTTATGTGGCTCTTCTAATCCCTAAGCAGCTGCATTAGGACATGGAGCCTTCTGAAAGGTGATTGATTCAGTCAGAACTTTCCTGAATGAGATGAGTGGCCTCAGAAAATAGATCCCAAGGGTTCTTTGAATTACCACGGGATGAGGCTTCAATGAGAAAATGTTTTCTCTGAATCAGTAGTGGGGCCTCCTCCAACATGGAATCTGTCATTGCCTTGATCTTGGGACTTCTCAGTGTGAGAATTGTGAGAAAGAAATTTCTGGTATTCACAAGTCAGCAGTTCATGGTATTTTGTGATGGTAGCCAAATAGACAGATACTGGGGAACATGGTAAAACCAGTAGGCCCAAGGCCACACTTGCATGCTCAGGAGCAGATGCAGGGGCTGAGAACAATATGTGGGTCCCTAGAGAGTTGATTTGCCAGATTGAGTGCTTTGTGAGCCTCCTGGAAGGACAATCCATATCTAGACCAAGTGCCCATTCCTCTAGGACACAACACTGCTCTGTGTGTGTGTGTGTGTGTGTGTGTGTGTGTGTGTGTGTGTGCGTGAGCATGTTTGTTCTGGTCATGGGGTTTGAATTCAGGGCCTGGGCACTGTCAAAGCTTTTGTGTTCAGGGCTAGTGTTCTACCACTTTGAGTCACAACTCTACTTCTGGCTTTTTGGTGGTTCATTGGAGATAAGAGTCTTGCATGCTTTTTTCCCTAGGTTGGATTTGAACCAGGATCTTCAAATCTCAGCCTCCTGAGTAGCTAGGATTACAGGCAGGAGCCACTGGCACCCAGCCTCTTTGTCTTTCTGAGCCTGAGTATTTCACTTAACATAATTTTTCCCAGGTCCATCATTTCCCTGCCAATGACATAACATTATTCTTCCTGACCAATGAGTAGAATTCTGTTCTATATATTCTTTTTTTTTTTTTTTGGGTCCGGTCGTGGGGCCTGTACTCTGGGCCTGGGTGCTGTCCCTCAGCTCTTCAGCTCCAGGCTAGCGCTCTACCACTTGAGCCACAGTGCCATTTCCGGCTGTTTTTTTCTTTTTGCTTATGTGGTGCTGAGGAATCGAACCCAGGGCCTCATGCATGCAAGGCAAGCACTGTACCACTGAGCCACCTTCCCAGACCCCGTTCTATATATTCTTGACCCACTCATCCGTTATAGGGCCTCTGGTTTGTTTCCATAACCCAGCTTTGGTGGATTGTACAGCCATAAAGAGTGGCTCTGCAAGTGTCCTTACTGTATCCTGACTTGTAATCTTTTGGATAAACACCCAAGAGTGGCATTGCTGAGTCTCCCAGGGGAGTTCTATGCTTATTTACGCCTTTCCTATCTGCTCAGGACCAATCTCACAGCTCCCATATCCATTTGGTGGTGAAGGACAGCAGGACATGTCTGTCTTTGTGATTTGGTAGGTCAGAAATACCTAGTTCCTGACTGACAGCTTAGGTCATACAGTAACCCGACGGCTCCTAGTTAAGTGCTCAATCTACTAAGGCCCCAGTGACAAGCCGAAATTTATTCCTCAAAAGGAGAGCAGTTATCTACAGGGGATGTCAGGGCTTTGCTCCAAAATTTTAGTTATGCTTCAGTTTGCCCACTAGGGCCTGCCAAGAGCTCCAACTGGCATCTTTATCTGCCACTGATACTTTGGGTACCATGGCATCTGCTGGATCGTGTGTCTCCTGGCCCAGCAGCTTGCAAGACAGCCTGAAGGCTTCTTAGCGCTTTCTCCTCTTCTGGTCCCCATTCAAAACTAGAGCTTCTTACATTGCATGGTAAGTAGGATGGAATAGCACATTCCACTAGGGCTTATGTCTCTTTTATGGTTATAGGCCAGACTTCACCTCAGAAGAGCTGTCACAATATGTTCAATGTTCAACCCACAGAAACCAGATATTTTACTTAGATAGAAGATCTTCAATTTAAAAAAAAATTTTGGGGGGTTGGTCGTGGGGCTTGAACTCAGGGCCTGGGCTGAGCTTTTTCTGCTCAAGGCTAGGGTTCTACCACTTTGAGCTACTATGCCACTTCTGGTTTTCTGGTGGTTCATTGGAGATAAGAGTCTTATGGTCTTTCCTGCCCAGGCTGGCTTCAAACCGATTCTCATATCTCAGCCTTCTCAGTAGCCAGGATTATAGGTGTGAACCACCAGCACCCACCTTGATTTTAATTTTTAATTGCTTGTGGGTGTGTCGGTTCTGGGATTTGAACTCAGGGCCTGGGTGCTGTTCCTGAGCTTTTTTGCTCAAGACTGATGTGCTACCACTTTAGCCACAGCTCTACTTCAATTTTTTGGTGATTAATCAGAGATAAGCATCTCACAGACTTTCTTTCCTGAGCTGGCTTTGAACTACAATCCTCAGATCTCAGCCTCTTAAGTAGCAAAGATTTCAGGTGTGAGCCACCAGCACTTCTGTCTGATTTTAGTATTTATTTACCACACACAGATGTGCAAACATCTCATCAATAAGTCTAAGGACATTGGTATTTCTTACTCACTGGGTCCCATGAACAGAATGTCTTCAAAGATAGGATCTTTGAACCCACCATTGCTGTCCTAATTCTGTGCTCAGCTTCATGTTTATTAAATGTTCATCTTAGGAATGAATTTGTCTTTCATTTATTATGTAATGGAAATATACAGTTTTAGTATCCACGAGGAATTTGTGTTGGTGCTACTAATGGAAAATGTATTATGGTGGCTTAACAAATGAAAAGCATTTTTTGTGTTTGTTTTGTTTGTTTTGTTGGCCATGGGGCTTGAACTCTGGGCCTGGGCACCATCCCTCAGCTCTTCAGCATAGGCTAGTGCTCTACCTCTTGAACCACAGTGCCACTTTTGGTTTTCTAGTGGTTTAGTGGAGATAAGAGTCTCACGGATATTCCTGCTGGGGCTGGCTTTGAACAGTGATCCTCAGATCTCAGCCTCTTGAGTAGCTAGGATTATAGGCATGAACCACCGGCACCTGGCTTGAGTTTTTGTTTGTTTGTTTGTTTGTTTTTAATGTGAGAAATATTAGTTTGTCAGACTAGGATTAGTCAAGTGGCTTCACAAAATCATGAAGCTCTGTTTTTGCCTCTATTTAGCCTATTGCTTCTGTTCCTCAAGATCATACAATGGCTGCCAGAGCTTCAGCTGCTCAATCTTCAATTTAGAAGAATAGAAAGGAAAAGGCAAGCGGCAGACAGACTCATCTCGCCAGGAAGTCAGTTCAGCTTTAAAGAGAGCTGCAAGAAATACCAAGCAAAAAACTTTTATTTAAATTTTCATTGAGCTGAACCGCAAAGGAAGCTGGGAAGGAAAGTTTAGCTTGACACACTTTTCCTTGAACAAAAAACATGAATAATGTTTCTGTGAAAAAAAAGGAAAAAGGAAACTAGGTGCACAGCCTACAAATGTTTTCCATAAAGGATTGTAAGCATTTGTCAGTATTATCCGTATTTCTATGTGTTAATGTGTTTCTTCCAGGATTGAAAAAATACTCTCTTCAAAGTCTATAAGTCAATTATGGAAATGGACTCAGATTCCAGCCTTCATATCTTGGGATAGTAACGTAATTCATACAGTCAGCTTCACATACCCCCTACCCACACCCTACAACCAATGAGCATGGTTGCTTTATCCTTTATCTCTCAGTGGTAGGACACCATCTGGTGTTTTCTGCATTTGACCCAGAGCCATGCCTGGCATCATCAGAGAAATCAAGAGGTGAGAAGGGACAGGGTCGGGCCTGGGTTAGTGGGACAAATTCTTTGTGATCACATTTGCTCCCCCCATCAACAAAGTATCCACTGTTGGATCTTGGTAGAATTCTATGATGCTATTCATCCATAATTGGGAGCTCAGAATGGTGTGGCTGGTGTCAGACTGCTGCTTGTGACTGGCACAAGGTACTGACTTGCTCAAGACAACACAAGAGGGAGTTAAAGACACAGAGGTGTCTTGGAGGTGTGGCTCAGTTGGTAGAGTGCCAGCCAATGAGCGGAAGCATCAGGTACTGAGTTTGAGTCCCAAAAGCAAAAAAATAAGAAAAAGAAAGAAAAAGAGACACATCCTGTGTGCTTATTCTTAACATAGCTTTCCACAAATGTTGAATTCCTCCTGGATGACGGAAGTCCTGGTGACTAAAGAGAATCCATTTTAGTCTATTGGATCATCAGGTAATTGTTGAGCATGCCCAGTTGGTTAGAAGTTTTTAACTGTAGGCATTTCAGAAATAATGATATGTGGAAAGGCTAAAATGAACATCAGGAAGCCAGATGAAAAATGGAAAGTCAACTGCCAAAGTCTGATAATCTCAGAAAGCCTCGCATGACTCCTCAACTTGGATACTTTTTATTTTGATCCTCAGGTCTCAGCCTCCTGAGTAGCTATGGTTTCAGGTATGCACCACCAGAGCCTGGTTAGCCTGGATATTTTATAATTCTTCTTTTAGCTACACCAAATTAGATTCAAAATTCTGACAAGACTCACGCTCAGATTGTTAATGTAGAATTTTTGACTTGTACAAATTAGATAATCTTAATGAGTTAGATAAGCTTTAAAAACAAACAAAGAAATAGAGGGTACTGGGGGTATGGTAGAAGGTGTAACCAAAAATGCAAAGTTTGGGGCTGGGAATGTGGCTTGGTGGTAGAGTGCTTGCCTAGCACGCATGAGGCTCTGGGTTTGATTCCTCAGTAACAGATACACAGAAAAAGGCAGAAGTGGTGCTGTGTCTCAAGTGGTAGAGTGCTAGCTTTGAGCAAAAGAAGCTCAGGGGACAGTACTCAGGTCTTGAGTTCAAGCCCCAGGACTGAGAAAGAAAAAGAAAAAAGCAAGGTTTGAACTCCATCCCTGCATTGAAAGAAAAAAAAATTAAGTTTATAAAAGTTAAAAAAAGCAATAAAACAATTCTCTTAACATTGATATAAGGAATGAATGGTCACCTGCTGTAGATACAATAAAAAAAGAAGTCCAATTACAGCTAAGTGGCTCAAATTTCCATGAGAGAATATTTTCATCTTCTGCGTAGGAAATTACACAATACTGACAGGAAATGAACTTTAACGGCAAGTCTTGGGCTGGTCACTGGTGATTTACACCTATAATCTTTGCTACTCAGGAGGCTAAGATATGAGTATTGAGGTTCAAAGCCAGCCCAGGCAAGAAAGGCTATGAGACTCTTACCTTCAATTAACCAGCAAAAAGGTAGAAGTGAAACTGTGGCTCAAGTGGTAGAGTACCATCCTTGAGCACAAAAGCTAATGGAAAGTGCCCAGGCCTTGAGTTCAAACCCCAGTACTGGTGGGCAGGTGGGTGGGCAGGCAAGGGCGTGCGCGCGCACGCACGCACGCACGCACACACACACACACACACACACACACACACACACACACACACGCAAGACCTAGAAAGTTTTCACTGATTCAAGAGTAGTTCATTTTGAGGAAAAAGCAGTCTCTGGATTATCAGAAACTGAAATTGGAATAATTTCAATGAATGAATGCATATGTTTGAAAGTCATACACTTGTCAACTGCTGATGCCAGAGCAGACAAAGGTGCCCAAAAGATGTCCAGCCCAGATCTGCTGTGATCTTGTGCCCAGGGCCCTCCTAGCTGTTTCATTTAGAGATCATGTCACTGTCTTTTGCTTTTGACCTTGTAAGATCGGTTGGCTGGTGTGACAGGCATGGTAATTTGCCATCTCTGGAGAGAATAAAAACTCCACTGTACGCTTACATAACATATGTTTAAATATAACCACTATGAGGTCCTGTGCATATTCTGTTAATTTTTTTAAAATGATTTTTCAAAGGCTTAAAAGGATTTTATCTCAAAAAAATTTATAAAACTGATTTGATTGATGAGTGGTTTAAGTCCTTAGGAAGATTTAATATCTTACGTTTGTAACCCTCTCTTGATGTATTTGAAATGTTTAAGAGGATCAATTACATTAAAATTGTCCTTTGAAACAGCCAAGCGGTTTTGATCCATTAAATAGGTAAAGAATATTTAATATTAAATGTGTGAGTTAATGGGGAAAGGGTTGTTCTGATTTTGACTAGAATTCTAAAATTTGTACACATAACATGAATTTGGAGGTTGGAGGAGAATACTGGAGGCTTGAACTATCTCTTAGCTCTTTTGTTCAATGGTGATGCTCTACTACTTGAACCATAGCTCCATTTCTGGCTTTTTGGTGGTCCATCAGAGATAAGTGTCTCTCAGATTTTCCTGCCT
This sequence comes from Dipodomys merriami, assembly GCF_024711535.1. NCBI lineage: Eukaryota > Metazoa > Chordata > Mammalia > Rodentia > Heteromyidae > Dipodomys > Dipodomys merriami. The sequence goes on from NW_027204826.1 coordinate 10,342,472, forward strand.
GGGTTGACTTTGAACTGCAATCCTCAGATCTCAGCCTCGAGTAGCTAGGATGAGTTACGGGCACCCGGCCTATTTTTATAAGTTTTATATATGCATGCAATGCAGTTTATAACTCCCCTTGGTAACTTGTACTTGGTTATTGTCAAGGATCTTTGGGGCAAATTTTTCAACAGCTTTCCCTACCAATGAATTTTGTATGTACATATACAAGTAGGTCACGATTATAACAATGCCTCAATTATACAGCTGTAACTAGCTTTGAATATTATAATTTAAAGTGATATCATTAAAATAAGCATGCAAACCAATGGTTAAAAGGAGAGCTTTACTCCCAGTTTGTATTTACTCAGCTCTTGAGTTTCTGAAACCAATGGCCAGAGGGAAGCCATAATCTAACCCTCATAGACGGCCACCTCAGAGGGGCTCAGCCTCTTCTCCCATCCCAGCCTATATTAATCCTTCCAGCATGTATTTATCACAATGTTATTATTTACCTTACAATCATAACTTAACACTAAATTTCATATGGATTGAGACCTTCTTAGTGATTTCTACTTCTTCTGTAACCCTAATATTTTCACATACAAACTCTTCTTATTTGGTATTGTCTAAAAGTAATTGGGCCAGGGGGGAAAGAGAAGCTTGAAGCTTAAGATGGGTTGATGCAATGCATTTTAGAAATCAGCAGCCTCACAGACCAAATATACAGCAAAATTACAGGAATCAATAAGCACCAGTGGCACAGGGCTGTAATCTCAGCTACCCAGGAAGCTGAGATCTGAGGATCAAGCCTAGGCAGGAAAGTTCCTGAGACTCCTATCTCCAGTTAACCACCAAAAAGCCAGAAGTGGAACTATAGCTCAAGTGGTAGAGTACCAGCCATGAAAAAGCAAGTGGAGTGAATGTCCAAGACCCTGCGTTCAAGCTCCAGTACTGGCAAAAAAAAGGAGGGGAAGAGGGAGAGGGAGAAAGAGAAGGAGGGGGAGAGGGAGTCAACATTTTCCTTACATATTATCTACCAATCCATTTTCTATGGATATGGAAGTGAGCAATAGTAACACAGAAATTTTGAGAAAAACTCAGGATAAACTTTACTCCTATAAGTGACAGGAAAAAAGAAAGCCCAGCTACCACAAAATTCTTTGATGCTTTATGCATCAAATTGAAAAGTAGAAAGTCAGCCTGTGTAACTAACAGTTGAAGAGCCATTTCTCTCTGCAGGTGGTGTTAATGGAAGGAAGTTTCTGAGTTGGGGAAGGGAAGGTGGCTATAAAAAGGTAAGAAATAAGCCAAGTGCCAGTGGCTCACACCTGTAATCCTAGTGACTCAGGAGGTTGCGATCTGAGGATCATATTTTGAAGCCAGCCTGGTCAGGAAAGTCTGTGAAACTTTTATCACCAGTTAATCACCAAAAGGCTGGAAGTGAGGCTAGGGCTCAAGTGGTACAGTGGTAGCCTTGAGAAAATACAAAAGCTCAGGGACTATGCCCAGGCCCTGACTTCAAGCCCCAGGACAAGAAAGGAAGGAAGGAAGGGAGGGAGGATGGGAGGAAGGGAGAGAGGGAGGGAGGGAGGGAGGGAAAGAGAAGGAAAGAAAGAAGGAAGGAAGAAAGGAGGGAGGGATGACCAATAAAAAGAAAAAGAATGGGCTGGGAAGGTGGCTCAGTGGTAGAGCGCTTGCCTTGCATGCATGAGGCCCTGGGTTCGATTCCTAAGAACCACATAAGCAGAAAAAGCCAGAAGTGGTGCTGTGGCTCAAGTGGTAGAGCACTAGCCTTGAGCTGAAGAGTTGAGGGACAGCACCCAGGCCCAGAGTTCAGGCCCCACGACCGACAATAAAATAAAATAAAATAAAAAGAATGGCAACTCACAGCCTGACCAACTTAAGGCAAGAAGCTGCAAATAAGCCTTAATGTGTCTTATATTGTTAAGCAACCCCAAATTTTCCTGACAGCAATTTGCGAGGGTGGAAAGGACAATCTTTTGGCCTTTGCCTTTAAGTGCAGTCTTCCTCATAAGTTAAACAACTTTAACATGTGTATGTGTCTGTATTAGGTTTATAAATAGCAATGCATTTGAAAGTGCATGAAAGTAGCAAAATATGTATTTCACCCACAGTTAAGAACTTTAAAAAGACCCATTGTCATATAAAGTTCACTAAAACATTAAATGGTACAGTAGCTTTTGAATTTATGAAGAGTCACATATTTAATTAATGACTTTCCTCTTGGTTATATATTATACTTGGTTAAAGCTTTTTTTCCCCCAGACTTAATAAAAAGGCTAGAAATAGCAGAAAACAATGTGAGTATGTAATGATAAAGAAATTATGTGGGTTATTACTAAATTGAAAATAGTCCTTTGCATATATTTAGTTTGAATGTAACTTTAAATGATTCTCTTACATTAATCAATAAATGGGACAAGTCCTTCAAAATTAGATAAATCAAATTTATCCTGGTTGAACACACAAGAAAAGGTAAAACAGTGTAATTTTCCTAAATATATAATGAAGAATAGATGGTTGGAATTGCAGAAGTGTTTTTCTCTTTGCTTTCTTTTTTCTTCTTCTTCTTCTTCTTAGTGTGTGTGTGTGTGTGTGTGTGTGTGTGTGTGTGTGTGTGTGTGTGTGTGTGTGTGTGTGTGTGTGTGTGTGTGTTTGTGTGTGCCATTCTTGGGGCTTGAACTCAGGGCCTGAATGCTGTCCTTGAGCTTTTCCACTCAAAGCTGGTACTCTACCACTTGAGCCACTTCTGGCTTTTTGCAGATTTATTGGAGATAAGAGTCTCATGGACTTTTCCTACATGGACTGGCTTCAAACTGAGATTTTCAGACCTCGGCCTCCTGAGTAGCTAGGATTATAGATGTGAGCCACCAGCACCTGGTGCAGAAGTATTTTTCAAAATTGATTCTGAAGAGAGCTTATGGTGTGTACAGCTTAGGCACAGGAATTACCAAATGCCTCCAAATTACCTGTTTAGAAAGATCAGAATGGCAACATTTATGGCATGTGTGTTATATATTTTTTGCCACCAAAAACAAACAACTGACCTTTAAAAAGGGCATTTCTAAAGGAGCCTGACCCAGACTATTTGCAACTGTGAAAACAGAACAATGAAACTTGTTGAAATTGTTAGGGAAACAGGAAAGGAGGGCTGGAAGAGAGATGGGGGCAGGGTGATTGATTGGAACACATTGTAAACGTGTATGGAAATGTAACAGTGAAATCTCCCTTGTATAACTAAAAGCATGAGAATATAAATAAAAATTATTATTATTTTATTTATTTACATATTTATTTAGTCTGTCATGGGGCTTGAACTCTGGGCCTGGCCACTGTCTCTGAGCTTTTTGCTCAAGGCTAGCTTTCTACCACTGTGAGCCACAGCACCAGTTCCATTTTTCTGCTGGTTAATTGGAGATAAGAGTCTCACAGACTTTCCTATCTGGGTTGGCTTTGAACTGTGATCCACAGATCTCAGCCTCTTAAGAAGGTAGGATTAGAGTCATTAGCCACCAGTGCCTGGCTTAAATGAAAATGTTTAAAGAAAGGAAATCCTTGGGTTTGATCCCAAGGCAAGTGAGACATAGTTATGTCTTTATGCCAGAAAATCTACTGGGCCAAGAACCTAAAACCTGAGGTTGGAGTGGAAAATGGGTCAGTGTAAATTGAATTTGCTGGGTTTCCTGTTTCCCTTTGATGACAGTCAGTAAACTCTTGGTTAACTTCTGGGCAAACACAAGTTCAGTGGGCCGAAAAGGAAGGGAAGCCATACTCAGGCCTAGTGGTGCTCAGGAAACTCTCAGACAGTGAGCTGGGCTCAGTTCTCTGTTGAGCCAGCTGCAGACAGAAGCAGGCAGGTTCAAGAGCTGTTGATACATTTCCAACAGTCAGCTGGTCCCCGCCAGGGCTTTCACAAGCAGCCCTTTATTCTAGCTAGAGCCCTGCGGGTGGCACCAAAACACAATCCCCCTTTCTTTGTTCCTTTAGGACATTTGTCATCTGGGGGCCTTTTGGGTTTTTCCTTTCTCTCTTTCTTTTGCTACTGAAGATGACCAAAAATAATGGGTAGATGGTTGTTACAAGCAGAGTTTTCTTTAGAGTAAGAAAAAAGCTCCTGGCTAAAAATAAAATTATGCTGGATGCCAGTGGTTCACACCTGTCATCCTAGCTACTCAAGAGGCTGACATCTGAGGATCATGGGTTCAAAGCCAGCCTGAGCAGTAAAGTCAGTGAGGCTCTTATCTCCAATTAACCACTTGAGCTGTGTGGCTCAAGTAGTAGAGCACCAGCCTTGAGCAAATAAAAGCTTAGGGACAGCGTATAGGCTCTGAGTTCAAGCCCCAGTACTGGCACAAAATTAAAATAAATAATAAAAATATCATAACAACAGATAAGACAATTGGACAATTTAAAGCATTACAGCTCCCAGCAAATGCTTCTAGCTTTTATCCTAAAAGCTGAGAGAGATGACACCATTCCAGTCTTGGATGGTCATTGGTTAATAGGAATAACAAAAAGAAATTGTTAAGATCACCTCACAGATATACTTGCTTTTCCACAATTATGATAAAACCCTAGATATTGTTGGAACCCAGACTCTACTTCCAGATAAGAGTCTTCAAGGTAATGAAATATGACTTAGAGATAAAATATATGAAATACTTGTAAAATACTTGTAAAAGATATTTGTAAAATACTATCTCCCTTGCAAACATTGTATTGAGTGTTGAAGAGAAAAAGACAAAGCAATGGACAATTGCATCATTCAATAGCTGCCATAAAGAGAAATCCTTATGAGGCTGATAAGCTTTCCCAATTATAAGAATCAGGTGGCCAGGAGCTGGTGGCTCATGCCTGTAATCCTAGCTACTCAAGAGGCTGAGATTCGAGGATCATAGTTCAAAGCTAGCCCATGCAGAAAACTATAAAACTCTTATCTCCAATAAAATACTCAGAAAACCAGAAGTGGTGCTGTGGCTCAAGTGGTAGAGTGCTCACCTTGAGCTGAAGAGCTGAGGGACAGCGCCCAGGCCCAGAGTTCAAGTCCCATGACTGACAAAAAAAGAATCAGGTGGTAGTCATATATTAAATATGTATTTGTATTTGAATATGCCTGAATGCCTAGAATTGCTGGTTGTGAAATTTATATTCTTTAACTTTTTTTTTTACATGTTTCAACACTTTCTACATATTTACATTTGCCATTTCTGCTCTCTACTTCTTTTCAGCCTCACACACCTAATTTCTGTTGACCTAGAACAAGGAAAACCAGAACTTGCATGTCAGAGCCAGTGACTTGCACTGTGGGACAACTCAGAACTTACAGAACACTGAGTCAGCACTCCACCGGTTTAGCTTTCCTCTTCCTGACAGCTGTTTATTTCTTTCCCTGTGATTTCAGAGGGGGAAAAAATATCCAGAAGGGGTTCACTGCCCTAGATCTATCAGAAAACATATGTAAGATATGCTGTCAGTTTCATAGCATTAAAAAAAAATCTAACACTAAATAATCACATGAAGGAAAGTTTTCCCAGGTCTATTTTAAGGCAATCGGAATAATAGAATTTGAAAGGGCCCTTCAAGTCTATGTGATTCCTGGCTTGATTTTACATCTAGGAAAAGCAGCCAGCTTGGCTTCTGGCTTGCTTAGCAAGGCTGTCCAAAGATCGAGGAGCTTTTTGGGGTTGTGGTTGGTGATAGAGAAAGAAACCAGCTCCCCCGCCAGCCACTTACAATGTTATTCATGTCATCATCGAGTATTTTGTTGCAATTATAATTATTGTCAGTTGTGCAGCTTGAAGTCAGGGCCTGGTCTCTGTATCCAAGCTTTTACTCAAGGCTATGGTTCTACCACTTTGAGTCACAGCCCCACTTCTGGTTTTTGCATGGTTAATTGGAGATAAGAATCTCATGGGGACTTTTCTGCCCAGTCTGGCTTTGAACCATGATTCTCAGATCTCAGCCTCTTGAGTAGCTAGGATTACAAGCATGAGCCATGGGCACCCAGCTGCTATTATTATTTATTTATTTATTTATCTTGTCGATCGTGGGGCCTGAACTCTGGGGCCTGGATGCTGTCCTTCAGCTCTTCAGCTCAAGGCAAGCGCTCTACCACAGTACTACTTCCGGTTTTCTGCTTATGTGGTGCTGAGGATGAACCCAGGGCCTCATGCATGCAAGGCAAGCACTCTACCACTGAGCCACCTTCCCAGCCCTGCTATTATTATTTTTGAACAAACCATTATCTGTATGATTCCCACGTTACCAAATGGCTAACACAGAGATTGAGGGGGTGTCTTCATCTATTTTCTGCTTCTATAAGTGAATGCCATGAGCAGGTTCATTTCTAATGCATAAAGGTTAATTTTGCCCAGAGTTCTAGAGGCTGGGAGGCCCAACAGCAAGGCTACAGCATTGGTGTGGCATTTGGTGAGTACCATAGGTTGTCTCATGACATGGGAATGAGCCTGCTAGCTCGCTTCTTATAAAGCCACTAATGATATTCCAGGGGCTCCACCCTTATGATGTCATTGGATCCTAATTGCTCTGCAAAGATCCCACCTCCAAATATAACACATGCATGTGTGATTTTAGGAATTAAGCGTCTATGACCTACACTTTGGGGGAACACAGACAAGCTATGGCAAATGGTCTCTGCTAAACCATCCATCCCTAAGGATGAGGTCCTCCAGATGTAAAGAGACTTGGGTGGTAAATAACATGAATTCTCCTCAGTGACCTTCTCTTGCTTAGGATGTTTTCCTTCTCTCTTTTAATGCTTCAATTTCAAAAAGAAAAAGAAAAAGGAAATCAATTCCAAAGGCGAGAATGGAGTTGAGGATGGATGACCTCAATAATCCAAAGTTGAGAGAAAAATACATGAAAGCGGGTGTGAACAATGCTCGGTGGGAAATGCATCTCCCAGGCTGCAGCCGGGGTTGAAGGTGTCATTTTGGATATTTGCTGGGCACTATACTCAAACATGCCACCACGGGGGAGGAGAGAAGAAGGGAATGTGGTTGGCATTTTGTTTTTAATCTTAAGTTCATTTTTAGATCCTGAAACACAAAATGGAACTCGGGAAGTGTGAATTTACTTGAACCAACCTGAAAAAAAAAAAAAAAAAAGCTTTTCTCCACCTCTGCAAAACGAAGCTGCCGAATTCACAACAGTTTTAATTTTAACACACTAAATAAATACAATAAGCAGCTCTTTGCTCTGAGGTTGAAATCTCTATTTTTGTCTCCAAGCAAACAACAGATTGGAGAGGAAAGTTGCCACATTACGAGTGGGTTATTGAATCTCTGATAGCAACTCCCATGTCTTCCCTCTGTATTGCATGCCAGAGAAAAATCATTTCTTCAAAGATACAAATGGAGCAAACTCATGTTAAAGATTTTTTAAAAAAAGAAATCCTCTTTCCCGAAGCTAGGAAAGGCACTAATAAGCACATTAAAAACATTGCCCTGAAAGAAATTTAAAGTCCAGTTCCCCTTTGAATTTCACAAAAGGCCTGAAAAGAAGGGAATATTAAAAAACAAACAAACAAACAACAAAACCCATGGTCTCCTGGGCCTGGAACCTTAGGACAGAAATATCAAGGTCACTCCAGAACTCAAAAAAAAAAAAAAAAAAAAAGAATCGTGAGCATATGTTTTAATATATGGCTGTGTTTATATCCTCAGTTTCTGTTCCATTCTATACCACTAGTCTATTTTATTTATTTTTGGTTGTGGGACTTGAATTCAGGACCTGGGCACTGTCTCTGAGCTTTTTGCTCAAGGCTAGAGTTCTACCACTTTGAACCACAGCTCCAATTCCAGTTTTCTGGTGGCTCATTAGAGACGTGAGTCTCATGGACTTTTGTACCTGGGCTGGTTTTGAATCGGAATACTCAGATCTCGGCCTCCTGAGTAGCTAGGATTACAGGCGTGAGCCACCAGTACCCAACTGTTCCTTTATTTTTATTTTTTTATGCCAGTCCTGAGGCTTGAGCTCAGGGCCTGGGCACTGTTCCTGAGCTTTACTGCTCAAGGCTGGAGTTGTACCACTTTAACCAAAGTTCTAATTCCAGCTCTTTGGTGATCAATTGGAGAGAAGAGTTTCACTGACTTTCCTGCCCATGCTGGCTTCAAACCACGATCCTCAGATCTCAGCCTCCTGAGTAGCTAGGATTACCCTTTAATCCAGCTATGTTTTTTGTTTGTTTTTTACTGCACTGTTTTGATTAGTATAGTTTTCTAATAAATTTTGAAATGGGGAAGTGTGATATTTCCAACTTTGTTTTTATTTAACAAGATTGTGTTGGCTACTAAGGATGATTTGAGATTCCATATGAACTATAGGGTAGGTTTAAAAATAATTTCTGCAAAACAAGATTTCATGAGATTCTACACATTTAATGGAATCCCTATCAAATATTGAAATACAAGAAATATTAAGTAATATTGAAATATTAGCAGTAGTAAGTCTTCCAATCCATGAATGTGGGCTATTTTTCCATTAATTTAAATCTTTTTTTAAAAATGCAGTTGCAGATTTTATTTGAAATCAAATAATCCATTTTTGTCTTAAGAATTTGAAATGCATGGTATAAAATAAAATATGAAAAGAATGCAGTATAAAAAAACATGATATGATTGGAGCTTTGTTATGTCTTTATACAATATAAAATCAATGATGATTCCGTAATGACTCTCCTTTGATTAACAATACATTCGGCTGGGAATGTGGTTTAGTGGTAAAGCGCTCAAGTTGGGCTGTGTCTCAAGGGGTAGAGTGCTAACCTTGAGCAAAAGAAGCTCAGGGACAATGGCCAGGCCCTGAGTTCAAACCCCAGACTGGTTAAAAAAAAAGATTAATACATCAACCAGGTTCTGGTGGCTCATACCTATAGCTATTCGGGAGGCTGAGATTAGGATGATTGCAGTTCAAAGCCAGCTGGAAAAGAAAAAGGTATCTAGATTCTATCTCCAATGAGCCAGCACAAACATAAGGTTGGGGGCGCACAGCTCAAGTGGTAGATCCCTAGATCTAGAAAGTGAAAGGTCCTGAGTTCAAATCCAATAGTGCACGCGCATGCACACACACATACACACACCACACACGCACACACAGATTGGTACTTGAATGAAACACGATCTGTGATGTCCTTTTGAACCTAGGAATGAAACCTCGAGTCTAAGAGATTTGCAAATAACTGTAAATCCTGACTCCAAGAAGTCATTGCAGATCCTTCCTGAGGAGTTTCCATTAGTGTGGATGTTACTCAGTAAATGTTCATTTCCGAAGGGCCTTGCCTTGGGAAGCTACTAATGCAGGCAGTAGGTTGCCATGGTAATGATTCATTTGGTTGGTACTTTTTATAGATTAAAACATTATACCCTAGAGTCTATTAATGTCAATGCATAAATCTTAAGTATGGCACTTCATTTAACGTAGGTATTTAATGGAATAGAGTCAGATATGGGACCAGATATGGGAACATGCCAGTGTTCATGTGTATTTTGGACATGGAATGGTATCAGAAACATCACACTCTTCAAAAAATTAAAATATATTGATAAAATGTGAGTTAACAGTTCTATTCACTTATTTATACTCATACTATAATTATGTTAATATTTACTCATTAATATTTAATAAACATGCAGAAGTATACCTGTCAGTCAAAAGTTGGTATACATCACTTGATTCTCTATTCCAGGTCCAAATCCTTGGTTCTTTTATTTTGTTTTTATTTATAGGTTTGTTTTTGTTCACATGGGGCTTGAACTTGGGGCCTAGGCATGGTTTCTGAGTTTTTTTGCTCAAGGCTACTTTGAGCCACAGCATCATTTCCTGTTTTCTGGTGGTTAATTGGAGATAAGAGTTTCACAGACTTTGGCTTTGAACTGTGATCCTCAGCTCTCAGCCTCCTGAGTAGCTAGGATGACAGGCGTGAGCTGCTGGCACCGGACTGGCTCTGATCGTCATTAGCCGGGTAGCCTTGAATTCCAGTTTCCTTAACCAGAAAAATGAGAAGCATTATATCTACATTGCATTGCAGTCGTGCAGATTAAATTCATCTCCAACAAGTGGCATCTATGATAGGAAATGACTAGATTGTGATTTCAGGTCAGTAGTTAAGAACAAGAAGCAGGGCGTGCGATACATCAAGCACAGCCTTGCTCAGGAAAGGCAATGGAGAATGATCTCGGTGGAGCTGAGGCTTCAGAGCTGAGGAGCTGCACACAGCCTTCCTGTATGGAGAAGGGAAAAACAAGGCTCAGCAGGACACTGAGCGTGGGATGAGGGTCTATGATGGGGCTGAGAGGGGTGGGGGGAGGGGCGAGCAGTGGGCAGTAGTACATGGGTGGCAGATCCCTAAGGGTAAACTGAGAGCTCTGTGCCTCACAGGGAGAATGACAAGAAATATTCTAGGAGGAAAATTGACAACCTAAGAGATGGGACAAGACAAGTATGAGAAGAACCCTAGGTACCACTGGTCTGAGCAGAGTGGGGTATGAACCCAGGCAGCAGGTGAAATGCAGAGATGTGAGTTTCTAAGCCACCAAAAAGAAGTCTTCTATACAAAGTAGGGATCGGTGATGCCAGAAACAGAAGTGGGAAAGGCCAAAAGTGCCTCGAAAAGCTCCGATCTCTTACGAAGCAGTCGTTCCAAACAGCAATGATAGAACAGCCTATGCTTTGGAAGTGTCACCTCTTGTCTCTGGTTAAACATCTTTTTCAACATGCCTTCATGAGTATTAGCTGGCTTGCTTCCAGCAAGCGAAATAAGACAGGTAGATGCTGCTTTTTTGCGGGTTTAAAAGTAGTCTACAGATTATTTCTGGGAAATCGACAACTATGATACAAGAAAATTAATTGCTAAACTTTATTTTCTTTCTCTCAAAAAAAAAAAAAAACATTTAAAGGGCTCCTTTCATCTAGGTGGTTTGAAACCAAGGTCAAGTCAGTGTGATCAATGAGTTCTCTTGGAATCCTGGGGAACTTGCCCCATGGTCCAGGTAGCAGACACATGCAGTGGAATGGGGAGAAAAACCAACAGCTCAAGTGTGAGCCTTTCTGCTGTCTCCAGCCTGCCCTCTTGTTTTTCCTTTTGTTTGTTTGTTTTCCCCCAAGCTGGGACTTGAACTTGGTATCTGATGCTTTCTTTCATCAGCTGGCGCTCTACCACCTGAGCCACATCTCCAATGCCCTTGCCCTCTTTCTTGAATTGCCTGTGTCTCAGATGCCTATAAGGTGTGGTCTTGTATATCTTACATGCCTACAATTGAAAATCCTTCCACGCTGTTGTCCTATTTTGTTCCACGACATTGCTACCCTTATCCAGTGATCAACATGGGATTCCTCACCTCCTGGTTTGACATGGGATTCCTCACCTCCTGGTTTGTGCCCTGTGTACTCCTTGTATGTCTAGGATGGATCTGATGACTTGATTTCAACGAAGAAACTACAGCAAAGGGCATGAGATGTCACTCCTGAGATCAGGTTATGAAAGATCACAATCTCCGTCTTTTTTTTCTGACTCTTCCCAGATGTTTGCAGAGCTGATAGGGCAAAGCTGGAGCCGTTCCCATGACGACACACTGAGAAGCATCAGGATGTTCCTCCTAATATCTCCTGAGGAACTGAATCCTGACAGCAGCCATGCAAGTGAGCTTGCAAGTGGATCTCTCTCCAGATGACCCTTCGGATGAGATCGAAGCCTGAATGACACCTAGACTGTGTCTTGAGCTGGATAACTCCAGTAAGCTGTGCCCAGATGTCTCACCCACAGAAACTGGGAGACAACACATGCTTGCTAAATCCCTAAGTTGGGGTGCTGCCATAGATAACAAAGATACCCAGTTGCTAAGGCTTTGATGATAAATTGACTGCCATGAGAAATGGAGAAGTCTTCCTAAACTCTCCTAAATTGATGCTTTCCTGGAGTTTGAAGGAATTAGTTAAGGGAATGCACAGTCTCCAGATACCTTTTCCTGTGCCAGACATTCCCCCCCCCCCCCGCCCCCAGTCTCATCCTGCTCCCTATTCTCTGGAAGAGAGCATTCCCCTCACCCTCTGCCTTGAAGTTGGGTTTTTCTGTGTATTTATTGTGTTTGCTTTTTGACCATCCTGGGGCTTGAATTAAGGGCCTGGGCTCTTTCCCTGAGCTGCTTTTGCTCAAGGTTAGCACTCTACTACTTGAAACACAGCACCATTTTCAGCCTTTTCTGAGTAGTTTGTTGGAGATAAAGAGTCTCACAGACGTTTCTGTCCAGGCTGGCTTTGAACCGTGATGCTCAGATCTCAGCCTCCTGAGTAGCTAGGATGACAGGTGTGAGCCACTGGTGCCCGGCTTGGAGTTGTTCTTGAGCTTCCAAACTTGGCATAGATCCAGCCTATTCTTCTGTACCCTGATCTGGATTCCTACAACAGAGCCAGATTGCTCCATGTTCTAGCTGATCTTGTTGACTTATTTCTTTGTAAGCTTTTTTTTTTTTGGGGGGGGGGAGGGTCCAGTCGTGGGGCCTGAACTCAGGGCCTGGGCGCTGTCCCTCAGCTCTTCAGCTCAAGGCTAGCACACTACCACTTGAGCCATAGCACCACTTCTGGCTTTTTTTTTCTGCTTATGTGGTGCTGAGGAATTGAACCCAGAGCCTCATGCATGCAAGGCAAGTGCTCTACCACTGAGCTACCTTCCCAGCCCTGTTGACTTATTTCTTAACTGCAGCTGGATCTGATGTACAATTTATAACATTTCTTGGCCTTTGCACTGAACCTACATCAAGCAAATCAAGACAACCTTGACAGTGAGTCCTGCAAGATGGTTCAATTTCATGTCCCAGTAGTATAAGGCTGACCACTCCTGATGCTCATCCATGGTTCATGGCTCTTTGGCTGTTCTTCTACATCTTGAAGGAGACATGAGCAATCAATCTCTCAAAGGCGTGTGCCAAGTTCTGAGCTCATCTTCTTATATTTCCAGGGGGCAGTGGATGGGACTTGTGGATGTGCCAGATCTTCTGGGGGAAGATGTGAACGCACCAGCTCCAAGTAGAATTGTCAGCAGGCACCGCCATCAGAGCCCAGCAGGGAGAGTGATGCGGGGCTGAGAATCTGTTCCCAGGCCCTCCTTGGCAGAGATGAGGCAGACGATTGATTTGGAGCCAGGAAAACAGAATAAATGTTCCTTTTCCTGGCTTCCAAGGGCTTCCACGCCGATTGTGCCAACTTCCCTGTCCAATCTGTTCCTTGTGAGGAGCTCTCTGCTTTCTAGTCCAGAACTATTTACTGAAAAAAAAAAAAAAACCCTTATCTAGTGGTTAAACTTCACAGATAGTATATGGATAAAAATAATCTTTGCACAAAAAAGTAAATACTGTATGCTTCATTTTTATGATATTGAGTGTGTATGGTGTGTGTGTATGTGTGTGTGTGTGTGCGTGCGTGACTGGGGCTTGAACTCTCACTCAAGGCTTGTGCTCTACTACTTGAGCCACACTTCCACTTCTGGCTTTTTACTGGTTTGTTGGAGATAAGAGTCTCACAGACCTTTTGTACCTAGGTTGGCTTTGAATGGAGAGTCTCCAATCTCAGCTTCCTGAGTAGCTAGGATTACAGGCATGGGCCACTAGTATCCAATCAACAGATTCTTCTCTTTTTCTTTTTCTTTTCTTTTCTTTTTTTTTTTTTTTTTTTTTGCCAGTCCTGGATCTTGAACTCAGGGCCTGGGCACTGTCCCTGAGCTTCTTTTACTTAAGGCTAGTGCTTAACCTACAGCGCCACTTCTAGCTTTCTCTGTTTATGTGGTCCTGAGGAATTGAACCCAAGGCTTCATACATGCTAGGCAAGCACTCTACCACTAAGCCACATTTCCAGCCCCCAACCCGATTCTTAGGTGGAAATCAGTTCTCCATATTCCTGGGTTTTACTTCTATAGATTCAAGATAATAGAACTAAAAAAATTCGGTATACCAAATACACACAGACCTTTTTCTTATCATTTTCTAAGAATACAATATAACAATTACTCACTTAGCATTTTACATTCATAGATATTTCAAACTATCTAGAGATGATGTAAAGATACAGGAGGCTGAGCACCAGATTCGGGCAAATGTAATGTCACTTTATATAAGAGACAATTTTCTGTGGATCTGAGAATCTGTGAGAGGTCCTGCAACCATCTGTGACCTGACGCAAATTGGAGAGGTGCTGGGATAGTTGAAGGCAAAGCCTTTATAGAGCTTCTGAGAGCTAGATTACTACCAGAATTACCAGATTGACAGAGAAAAGCTGGGCTCTGCTGGCTCACACCTGTAATCCTAGCTACTCAGGAGGCTGAGATCGGAGGACTGTAATTCAAAGCCAGCCCTGGGTAGGAAAGCCTGTGAGATTCTTATCTCAATAAACGACCAAAAAGCTGGAAGTGGATCTGTGGCTCAAGTGGTAAAGCGACAGCCTTGAGCAAAAAAATGCTTAAAAGATAGCACTCAGGCCCTGAGTTTAAGCCCTAGGACTGCCCCCTCACAAACACACACACACACACACACACACACACACACACACACACACACACACACAATGACATGAAGAGGTTTATTATCTATTACAAACCAGAATCAAATGACCTTCCCATGTAAATAATAGGGAATTTTTTTCCCAATGAAAAATGACAAAATTAATCATGCCAAGTAGCATTGGTCCCCAGTGTTCTCCCAAATGAAATGATGATTCCCCTGGGTGACCAATTCTGGGATTAATCCCCATCAGAGAGGTTGTTGGAACAGCAATGCTTTGATAAAATGAGGATTGACTACTGGCTTAGAATGAATGCACTGATAAAGACAAAACGTACACATTCTTCCCATGCAAGACTTAACAAGGAGAACAAAAAACCCCACTTGTGCTGCTGAGTGCATTCTATCCCAAACAATGACAACGTTTAGGGGTTGATGCTATGTTTTGTTTTGCCTTTTTTTTTTTTTTTTTTTTTTTTTTTTTTTTTTTTGCTATTGTGCCAGCCCTGGGGCCTGAACTTAGGGCCTGGGCACTGTCCCTGAGCCTTGTTGCTCAAAGCTAGTGCTCTACCACTTGAGCCACAGCTCCACTTCTGGCCTTTTTAGTGGCTGATTAGAGATAAAAGTATCATGGACGTTCCTACCCGTGCTGGCTTTTGAACTATGATCCTCAGATCTCAGCCTCCTGAGTAGCTAGGATTACAGGCGTGAGCCACCAGCACCCGGCTCTGAGTTGATGCTATTTTGTCTTTTCTTTAGATTTGCTCAGCTCTCTCTGAAAGCTGTTGTCTGTGTTCCTTGATACTATTGTCTAGGGTGAAGATAATTGTGAAAGAAAATGGAGAATTACTATCCATTCTTTGATGCCCACATTTTATTTGAACTTGAGAACTTGACCAGAGATTTTTGTTCTGAATCAAGGCTTTTGTTGTTTCATAATAGGGTGATGTAGTAAATTAAGGTTGAAGAGGAGAAGATAGTGAAAATGGGGATGGCAAGAATGTATCCAGTGTTTTATTTCTTATGTAAAAAAGAAAATCACTCTCAATGCCAAGTTTAACAAACAACTAACAACTACTTCATAGTACCATCTAGTGGTGATATCTCCAGCTTTGCATTCAAGTGACAGATTTCTTTAGCCTGAAATTGCAAATTCTGGTCAACATCCCACCCCCTTTCTCTTTCCCTCCTTCCCTCCCCTACCTCCCTTTCTCTCTTCCTCTCCCTTCCTCTTTTCTTCCCTCCCTCCCTCCCCCCCCACTGTAAAATGCTAGAAGAGGAACAAAAGAGAATGGTATCTTTTATTCCAACACTGTTTAAGATAAAGTAAGCAAGACTCCAGTAGCTCACTTCTGTAATCCTAGCTACTCAGGAAGCTGAAGCCTGAAGGATTTTGATTTGATGTCAACTCAGGTGGAAAAGTCTGACTATATCTCCACTTAACCGGGGGGGGGGGGGGGGGGGGGGGGGTGGGGGGGGTGGGGGGGGAAACAAAGCAAAACCAACAAACAAAACCTGGACTAAATGGAGTGTGGCTCAAGTGGTAGAGTGCTAGCCTTGAGCAAAAAAGAAGGGCAGAGGGACAGCCCAGGCCGAGTTCAAGCCCCAGGACCAGGACACACACACACACACACACACACACACACACACACACACACACACAACCCCCAACTAAATACATTCTTTACAACTAGCAAATTAGATTGCCACAAGAATTATTCCCACTTAGTAAGAAGCTTTGAAGGCCTTTCCATGTCAGAAAATATACCGTTATGAAATTATTCCCTTTCCCAAGTGCAAGTTTATGACTTCTTTTTTTCCAGTCAGGTCTGTAATGTTATTGTCTTAAATTGCTCCCAGGATTTCAATATGTAATCAACCATGCACTGATAAACCTCCTTGCTGAGGAGTCTTTGGGAATGTCCACATTTATTTATTATCCCATAGGAGCAATTCTCACATGCAATCATACTTTCCATAAAGAGAGAAAAATTAGAAAAAATACCATTCAATGTCTCTATATACAAACAGCCCTGTCAGTGATACAGTTTTAATTTCTAAAATTACCTCATTTACATCTAAGGACCCATTGCTTTCAAGACCATTAGCACAAAACCAAAGTCCTGGAGGAGACACAGTAGCAGTTAGTACATGGTGGCTAGTGCCAGATACGATTTCCCTAACAGGGTTTACAATTCCTCACGCTTTCTTTCTTGTTCCTGTTATTTCCTAAACTCCCTGTGGAATGCATGTAACACATACATGTATGAATGTGACAGAACTCCAGATGCCACTGCTGAAGGTGGAAAGGCAACATTGTTGGCTGGTGTAATTCTTCAGACAGGGCCAGCATCAGGTAGAGCTAGCTCAGGCGGCTCCCTGCCCTGCCCCTGGCCCTGGTGCTGCTCTTCCAAGCTCAGTTAGCTTCCTTCCCATGGGCTCCTTTGCACACAGCAACTTCCGTGCCCTCAGTTCAAGTCCCACTGTGATGCTGGGTCACCTTCACTTCATCATGGAGATGCTCTTCCGTGCAGTCTCGGGTTCAAGTCTTTGTTTCTTCATCCTATGCATTCCGCTTCCCCTGCTGACTCCATCGTTTTGGCAGAGACGTCCTCTCTGTTCACTTCTCAAGAGAAGATGACCTGTGATACTAACTATGACCGGTTTCCTTAGTTTACCCTCATACTTGTCTGTTCAGTCTGCTGGTGGCGAGTGACACCCTAGCATTCATGTCCAGCCCTTAGCTCTTCCCCAGGTACACAAGGGGACAGGTTTGTGTGTGTGTGTGTGTGTGTGTGTGTGTGTGTGTGTGTGTGTGTGTGCCTAGGTGGTCCTGTGATAGGTTTGGCCATCAGAAGAAGGACAACAACTCCAGTCCCAGGAGGCTAAGATCGTGAGCTCCTCCAGGTTCTCTTCCCCCGGCATGGGGAAAAAGGCCCTGTGTCTAAACACAGAAGAAGAAATGGGGTGGAGGAGGAGGAAAAGGAAGAAGAAGAATAACAACAAGGAGGAAGGAGGAGGAGGAAGATGAAGGAGAGGGAGAAGAGGAGGAAGAAGAAGAGGAAGAAGAAAAAGGAGGAGGATGAAGAGGAGGAGGAGGGAGGAGGAAGAAGATACATCTTAGCCAGGCACCAGTGGGGCTCACCCCTGCCATCTTAGCTACTCAGGAGGCTGAGATCTGAGGATCATGATTCGAAGCCAGCTCAGGCTGGAAAGTCCATCAGATTCTTATCTCCAATTAACTACCAAAAAGCCAGAAGTAGAGCTCTGGCTCAAATGGTAGAGCACTAGCCTTGAGCATTTAAAAGCTCAGAGACAAGTTCAAGGCCCAGGACCAGTATCATAAAGTAAGCAAGGAAGGAGGGAAGCAAGCAAACAAGCAAACATCTTGGGGTGGAAGGAGCCTGGGTCACAGGATGGAGCCACCAGCCTCCCTGGCTTGGCTCTTGTCATGCCAATCTGCTGAGAAGGCAGGGCATCCTTCTTCCTATTCTCAGTGACCAGGTGCTGTGTGAATCGAGTTCTCATGGGGGGCGGGGGGAGGAGATGGCGGGGGTACAATGAAAGGAGGAGATTTCTCTCACTTCATACTTGCAGATGTTTTGACCTGCGGTCCAGTTGCTCACCATTACTTGGAGTCTGAAGCCCAGCTGCCTCTGGTGGCAGTCTCCATGGTCTCCATGGTCTCCATCCACCATAGGATAAGAGCATGGCCCTTGCTGAGTTCACAGCAGCTGTAACTAGCGAACAAGAAGGGCTGGAAAGCGTTTCCAGTTGAAGATAACTGGCCACACACATGGCCACCTCTCTCTCTTTTAAGTCTTACTGTAATCACCAAAGAGGTTGTTGTTTTGTCAGACATAAGGCCTGGGCTGTCCCTGAGCTCTTTCACTCAAGGCTAGTGCTCTCCCACTTTGAGCCACAGCTCCATTTCTGGTTTTCTGGTGGTTCATTAGAGATAAAAGTCTCACAGACTTTCCCACCCAGTCTGGCTTTGAACCTCAGTTCTCAGATCTCAGCCTCCTGAGTAGCTAGGATTATAAGCATGAGCCACCAGCACCTAATGAGATATTCTTTTTCAAAGGAGAAGAAGTGGGGAGATATATTAGAAAACTGAGAAGAATGTTTTGAAGAGAGACCAGAAGGTACAAAGTATTCTTGAAGATATACAGCAGATGGAATCAGGTTGGTGGCAGTTCTAGAATTTGTGTCCAAAATAAATCAGTTAGCATTTCTCTGAAAGAAGTTGTGCTAAAGTTGAAGTATCAAGAGTGGGTGTTAAGGCTGTAGGAAAGGGCGAGCACCAGAGACAGGTGGTGGTTGTTTTTTTTGAGGGGGTGCCAACATTGATACATACCAAAAGGTCAACTCAAGGCTCATTCCTGTAATCCTAAAGACTCAGGAGGCCAACATATCAGGATCATCGTTCAAAACCACCCCTAGCAGACAATCCTCAAGAGTCTATCTCCAATTAACCAGCAAAAATCTGGACTGAAGGTATGATTCAAACAGTAAAACACAAGCCATGAGTAAGCAAGCCAAAAAAAGCTCAGGGACCTGAGGTCAAGTCTTTGTATGGGCACAGAAATAAAATAGAAAACAAGTCAAGTGACTCACAGAAACTGTCATATCTAATGACATATCCTGCTAAAATTTAGCAGGTTCATCTATCAGAAAAGCCCTAAAGTCCTGGAAAATTAATTACAAATTCTTAAATTAAAAGAAAAAGTCAAGTTGCTGGGTGCTGGTGGCTTACACCTGCAATCCTAGCTACTCAGGAGGTTGAGATCTGAAGTTCGAGGTCCAAAGTCAGCCTGGAAGTCTGCGAGATTCCAGTTAACCAGCAGAAAACTAGAAAATGGTGCTGTGGCTCAAAGTGGTAGAGCACTAGCCTTGAGTAAAAAAAAAAAAAAAAAAAAGCTTAGGGATAGTGTCCAGGCCCTGAGTTCAAGCCTTGTGACCCACCAAAACAACAACAACAAAACAAACAAACAAACAAAAAAAACAACAGAGTGAGCATTTTTGCAAGAGAATGGGCCTAACTGAAGGTCTAGTCAGACTTGAGAGTGAAGGAGCCCTCCCAGAATGCAATGCAAAACAAGACACAAGGAAGAGCCCTGAGCAAGGCAGTGGTTGTCAGGAGTGTGAATCCAGCTCTGTAGCCCATACAATGCTTGAGTTCAAATCCTGCCTCTTCCTCATTCTGGGGTAGGCCACACAGCCACTCAGTATCTTCAGCTGTGAGCTGGGGACATGTAGAGAGCAATCTTCTGGGACAGGTATGTGATACCAGGTAACTGTCAGGCTATCAAACCACATTCCCATGAATGGATTTAACCATCGATGACAAAGACAGAGCTCTCATGATCCAGTCACTTCCCCCAGAGCCCCACCTTTCAATGATGCAGAATTGGAAACCGTGTCTTTTACCCATGAGCCTTTTGGGGGACAGTTCATAGCCAAACCATATCACTACCATTGCTTTCCCCTTGTTTGCTAGGGTTTCTTTGTCAGTGCATTAAGTGTCTGGAAGCTGAAATCCTGAGAGAGCTTGCCTTATCCCTCATGCTGCAGCCTTGTCTACATGAGGCCTAGTGCCTGTGTCACCAGCTGCCACCCAGCTGTCCTCAGGACTGCTGGCGCTGGCTTCTTATTGGTGGATCTTAGGGCCTGGATACTGTTGCCTTGGAGAAATCTGTAACAAAATGTGTGGGTAGGGACTGAATTCTTCCTGATTTATTCTTTGCTCTTAAGAGTTGTGCTTATTCCCTGAGGAAGCTTAACATCAGTTATGGCTTTCTCCTGCTTTATTTTTCTTCTGTGTATGCTTCTGAGAGCGTATAAGTTTAATGTTGTTTGGTGCCGGTACTGGGGCTTGAGCTCAGGGCCTCTCCCACTTAATTTTCTTCCGCTCTAGGCTGGTGCTCTACTACTTGAGTCATGCCTCCACTTCTGGCTTCTTTGCTGCTTAATTGGAAGGAAGAGTCTCTCCAATTTGTTTGTTCTGTCTGGCTTTGAATCATGATCCTCAGATCTCAGCTTTCTGAGTAGCTAGGATTACAGGCATGAAGCACCAGCACCTGGCAAATCAGGCTATTTTGACAGGTGAATGAGCAGAAAAAGGAAGAAAAGCAAAGGTCTGCTGTGTCCCAGTTAACTCTCTAGCCCTTCATGAAAGAGATGGAGAAAAATCACCAAACAACCAAAGAAACTTTTCTAAATTCAGGTCTCAATGGTTTAGTGGGAGGAAACCACTTTCTGGCCTGACTTTTACGACAGTGTCGTTTAGACGCCATATTCCATTCCTCCTGGTCTCATGGTGAGCTCAGGCAGAGGGGACATTATGAAGTCTCACATAACTGTTCTTACAGTTATGTCCTCTAACAGCCAGCGGGATCAAAGACAATTTAGATGTTAGTGTGGTACAATTGATTCAGGAAAGAAACTTTCTCTATCTCTTCCATATAGAGCATGCCCAAGCTTTTCATTAGTTCAGAATCCAATTCTTTATAATTAATATGCTTTATGTTATTATGGAGGTGATGTACAAAGGCATTTCAATTGCATGAGTCAGGTCATGAGTACATTTTCTTTTGGACAGTGTCTTCTGTTCCCTCATTCTCTTCCTATTTCCTGTCTCCCGTCTCCACCCACAAGTTATACAGTTCATTTTCAGTGTCCAGTGAACTTTCCTGCTGCACTTTTCCACCATTTTCCCTTAGAATTCTGTGCCCTCCCCTTCCCTCTCAAAGATAGATGAATACATACATATTTTATTTTGCATTACCCCTATTATTGCTATTCTCACAAGGTGTATTTAATAGATCCCCATTTAGGTATTCATGACTACTATACTACCATTTCCAGTGTGATTAAAATAACTTAATAAAATGCAACCCCTTCCCCCCAAAATGCATTTCAACTTGAGCATGAGATGATTATGTTAATTATAAGTTTAGACCAAAGTTTCACTGATGCAGAAACAAAATTTACAGGTTGTATGTGAATTGGGGCTTATATTATGAGCATTGTAGGTTAACCTAACAGACTCAAGTATGGTCCTAGAATTTTTCCAGTAGGTAGGGTAATTTTCAGTACACTTCCTTGACTCATGGCAGGTTACAGTGGGTGCGTTCAGGAAAGTATGCAGCCATTGTTTGCATGGATAGTGAACTTGGAGCTAATAAATGGAAAGATAAAACCAATACAAACAATGTCCAGCTGTGGCCTGGACAGGACAAGTTCTTCAGCAGGGTTGGGACATTCTGTGTAGAATTAGAAGTTAGTGAAAGACAATCAAGTTAGAAGATATGCGTGAGCAGAAACAGAAGAATGGATGGGGAGACTTGGATGAGAACAGAGATACAGGAAGGATGTGGGGAAAAGGTCCAGCCTTGGGGATCAGGCAGAGGGGCTAGAGCATTCTCTTGGTAAATGGGAGTGCAAGAATACTGATGGCTTAATGTTAACACTCGAAGGGGAAACAGTTGTGGGATTAGGCTGGGAGCAGGGGACCGGGTGAAAGTAAGTCTCTAGACTCCTTCAGCACACCTTTTAATCCACGAGGGGCTCTGATAACACAGACTGTGAGGGAAACAGTGGTGGGTCTTGGGAACAGAGGAGAAGAATCAGAGGACTTAGAAACCTTAGTTAAAGCCTAAAGCAAAGGGGACTGCTGTTGTAGCCCAGATGTCAATCCCCTTGGAAGAGGGCAGAGAGAGTCAGCAGAGAGAGGATCAGAGAAGGGTTCTAGATAAAGTAGAAGTGTAGGGCTGGGGGTGTAGCCAGTGGTATGGTGCTTGCCGAGCAAATGCAAGGCCCGAGGTTTGAGCAACAGAACTGAGACAGCGAGTTGGCGGGGGAGGGGGCAGAGACAGAGACAGAGAGAAAATGGAGTCTGCTGACAAAATTCTTTGTCTTTTCTCAAGGAAGGGCAGACTTTGATCTGTTAAGGACATCCGGTGATTTGATTAAGGTCTGATCACATTCTGGGAGTTTATCTTCTTTCACTGAAATTCCACCCACCCACCTTAAATGTCCATCTGAGCCCGAACACACATGACAAAAACATCCAAAACAATGTTTGATCCAATATCTGAGGCCCCTTGGATCTATCCAAGTTGACAAAGCATCATTAGGATCCTTTATGTTATCTCTTGGGTAGAACTGAAAGAGAAGAGAGAGAGAGGAAGAAGGATCTAGAACCAAGGATATGTGAGATCTGCCAAGGAGAAACCATTCAGATGTTTCCACCCAAAATGGAATGTCCACATCTAGGAAGATCTGCTGCTTGTGGTAAGTCAGTGCGTTCTGGGGGGGGTGGGCGGTGTGTGGGGTAGGCCTGGGCAGACTGAAGGTGTGGAGGTTGTGGTTGACCATACTTAACCAGAAGGCCTAGCATGAACCAGAGAAAACGCTGGAAATCTTGGACTGGACCACTGTTGTCTTGATTATCAGAGTAAAAGGAGCTGAGCAGAGGAAGGTCACGAGTATGGAAACCGGCAGTCACTGCTTGGCAGGCTTTGAGTGCCAATGATAAGCCAGGCCTGGAGTTGCTAGGGGGCACAGAGAGGGACGGACGGATCAGGGAGGCTGCTACCTATGGTTTTGTGCATTTAAACCTTACAGAAACTTCATGTGGTAGATGCAATCCATGATGCTCACTTTCTAGATGGGAATCTGAGATGAGAAAGATTATACAGTTACACGGTACTTGTGATGTTTAATTTTTATGGGTCTACTGGCCGGACTGGGGGCCCAGGTGTTGACTCAAACAGCAGCGTAGAAGTGGCTGTTGGTTTGTTGTTGTTGTTGTTGTTTTTGATGTGACCAATATTTCAACCAACAGATTTTAGGTAAAGTAGATTGCCCTCCATCGTGTGGGTGGGCCTCATCCAATCAGCCAAAGGCTTCCAGAATGGCTCACACCTGTAATCCTCCTCAGGAGGCTGAGATGTGAGGATCACATTCAATGCTGGCCTGGGTAGGAAAGTCCGTGAGACTCTTATCTCCAATGAACCACCAAAAGACCAGAAGTGGAGCCATGGCTCAAAGAAATAGACCACTAGCATGGAGCACAAAGCTCAGGGACAATGCCCAAGCCCTGAGTTCAAGCCCCATGACTGACAAAAAACCAAAAACCAAAGCAAAACAAAACCATAGAAGGTAAGATCTGCTAAGAAGACATTCTTCCCAAGGTTGCCACATGGAAATAGGCACCGGTGGCTCACACCTGTCATCCTAGCTACTGAGGAAACTGAGATCTGAGTATCACAGTTTGAAGCCAGCCTAGGCAGGAAAGTCTGTGAGACTATCATCTTTAATTAACCACCAACCACCACCACTGGAGCTATGGCTCAAGTGGTAAAGCACTAGCCTTGAGCAAAAAGCTAAGGACAGTACCCAGGCCCTGAGTTCCAGTACAGCCCCCTTCTCCCCCATCACACACACAATTGCCACATGGAAACTATTGTTTCCAGGCTTTGCGGTTCAGAATACAACATCAACTCTTATGTGACTTCCAGGCTAAAAAATTTTAGAATAGCTATTGTGTGTACTGATTCCTTAACATACTCTCTCTCTCTCTCTCTCTCTCTCTCTCTCTCTCTCTCTCTCTCTCTCTCTCTCTCTCTCTCTCTCTCTCTCACACACACACACACACACACAGAGGCATGCACACAGACACACATGCACACACATGCACACACACACACACACAGACATAGTCAAAGGAGACTGAGATCTGAAGATTGCAGTTCAAAGCCAGCGGGGGCAGGAAAATCCATGAGACTCTTATCTCCAATAAACCACCAGAAAACCAGAAGTGGCACTGTGGCTCAAGTGGTAGAGCACTTGCCTTGAGCTAAAGAGCTGAGGGACAGCGCCCAGGCCCAGAGTTCAAGCCCCACATCCGACAAAAAAAAAGAAAAGAAAAAGAAATCTGTGCTTTGAAAAAAACTCAGAGACACTTGCAAACCGGGGGGGGGGGGGGGGGGGAGGGGAAGAGCACCATTTGCTAAAGAGAATAGAGAAAGCCGATTTCTGAGAGAAAGAAGAAAAGGAAAAATAGATAAAGACGTTCTTCTTTAAAGGTTGCAAACACTGGGAATGTTAACCTACTTGTTAAATAGTTGAAAGCTTGGTTCTTGCTCTTCAATGTCAAGGGCATGGCTAGGGTCACTTTCAACTTCAACTCTTGCTTGTTCCTCAGTGAATGCCTCTTGTAAGATCCTGTGCATTTGTTCTGCATTGTGACAAAAATGGTTATCACATTTCTGGCTAGAGTGTATGTCCACCCATTCGTGGCTTCCCTTTTAGTCTCTAAAATTATAACTATGTGTCACCAGGGATTTGACTGTCCTAAATTGTATATAAAAATGTTATTTGGTTCACTTTTTTTTCTCAAGAAATACACCTTAGTTTGTTGAAAATAGTTGCTTCTCTTGGCACGGAATGAAATGCCATTCCGTGAAATTGCATGCTAGGCCTAGGGGCTGGTGGCTCACACCTGTAATCTTAGCTACTCAGGAGGCTGAGATCTGAGGATCTTGGTTCAATGCCAGCCAAATGGCAGACAAATCAATGAGACTTTTATCTTCAAGTAACCAGCAAATAGCTAGTGAAGTGAAGTTGTAGTTCAAGTGGTAAAGTGCTAGCCTTGAGTAAAAAAGCTAAAGGACAGTGTATCTAGGACAGAGTGTCAGCCCCAGGTCTGACACAAAGAAAGAAAGGAAGGAAAGAAGGAAGAGAGAGACAGGAGGGAAGAAAGGAAGGAAGAAAGGAAGGAAAGCATCAATGCTATATTGAAACATTGTTACATAGTGTGTCTGCTGTGTGTGATATTTTGATTAGGCCATCTTTAAACTTAACTACTTTACATCTGGGCACTTGTAGCTCTCTCCTGTAACGCTAGCTACTCGGGAGGTTGAGATCTTAAGGATCGTGGTTCAGAGGCATTCCACACAGACAAATCCATGTGACTCTTATCTCCAATGGAGCACCAAAAAGTTGGAAGTGGAGCTGTGGCTCAAGTGGTAGAGCACTAGCCTTGAGCATAAAAGCTCAATAATAGCATGAGTCCTTGGGTGTAAGCCTTCATAATAAATAGATAAAAATTAATTAATCAATGAAGAATAATAAACTTAGCCCCTATCAGAGCAAGCAACTATTCTTACCTTGGTAATAAAGAAAGAGGGAGGTGAGCAGGTAAGGGCAGAATTCCTCTAGGTGAGAGCAGAAGACACAGAGAGCGCTTGGACCTTTGGCAAAAAGCTTCAGGAAAAAGGACTCCACTCGCTTGGGATAGCAGTCCTGGGAGAGGACTTGCCTGCACTCCTGCAGAGAGAATACGCCATCGTACACCAGGTAAGGAAGCACGCTGCCCAGGTTAAATTGCTTCAGGATCAGTTCGTGGTAGGTCGTGAGTATCTCTGAGAGCCACTGCTTCCTCTCCTGCTTCTCTCGCTGAGTCCTGCTCTCGCAGGAATAAAACCAAGACTTGGCTCCTCTGGCCAACATCTGGGCCTGGGCACAGCTGGAAGACTCTCTCCCATCTGTGGCTCCTGCCGGCCGTGTCCGTTCGGCTCGGACACCTGGATGCAAGGCCATGGTGCTGTGTGGAATTGTGACAGAGCTGCAAAGGGAAGACAGCATCGGATTAAACACCCTGGGAGAAACTCACTGCTGACTCGCTCAACCCAAGAGGATTGAACTACATTCATTAACCCCTTGGAGCAGAGAACTTTCAACATGATGAATAAGACACTCAGCCTGATTGACCCCGAAAGTCAATATAAATTCTTCCTTTCACCCTCCCAGAATCTTAACCTTCACCCCCAAAATGTATACCCATGCTCACAATGGAAATAGAGAAATTGGTGTCAGGATTTATGAAGTTCAGCTCTCCTGGGACTTCCCAGGACTGGGGCTAGAAATCTTCTTGGAGTATAGCAAAAAAAAAAAAAAAAAAAGGGACAGAAAAGGACCGAGCCAAAGCCAGTATTGCAACATAGTATCTCTGTTCTTGTTCAACTTTCCAGGAAGAACTGTTATTTCTTAAACACACTGATCTTTTTTAAGTCCTTAAAATAGAAACACAAAATTTGAAATGCTGAGGGCCAGGGGCTCATGCCTATAAAATCCTAGCTACTGAAGAGGCTGAGATCTGAGGATCATGGTTTGAAGCCAGCCCAGACAGAAAAATCGGTGAGAGTGTTATCTCCAATTAACCGCCAAAAGGCACCAAATGAAGCTGTGGCTCAAGTGGTAGAACACCAGCCTTGAGTGGAAAAAGCTAAGGGATAGTGCCCAGGCCCTGTTCAAGGCCCAGTACCAGCACACAATAAATAAATAAAATTTGGAAATACTCTCCCTTGTTAAATGCTGCAATTCCATAAAGGATCCCTCACCCCGAGTCCAGACCTGTATCCACTTAATAGAACCAGATTAGAAGGGATTATTTGGTAGCTGGGGATGGGGGTAGGTGTGGCAGGCTGCTATAATGCAATCTCTTCAGCTGGCTCTCCTGTTTACACCTGCCTGGAATCTTTCAGACTCTGTGGTTGCTTCAGGACATTTTCCTGTCTAGGAGGCTCGTGGCCATTTCTTCTCTTAGATTCATTTTGTTTAGGTCCTCTTTGCTTGTCCATGCTAGGAAGTTATAGAGTGATTTTAAGGAGCTTTAAAGGTTTTGACTTTTTTTTTTCCAGTAGGAAACTAGCAAACAAAATCTGTGGTTGTTGTAATATTCTTCTCAGTTTGGTTTATTGAAGAAAAAGAATGATTTTTTTTTTTTTTTTTTTTTTTTTACTGGGGCTTAAACTCAGGTCCTGGGCTCTGTTCTTTAGTTTGTTTTTTTTTTTTTTTTTTTTTTCCTCTCAAGATGTGGCACTCTACTGCTTGAGCCACACCTTTACTTCTGGCCTTTTTGGTGATTAGTTGGAGATAATCTCATCAACTTTCTTAGCTGAGCTGGCTTCAAGCCATGATCCTCAGATGCCAGCCTCCATGTAGCTAGGATTACAGATATGCACTGCTGGTGCTAGACTCAATCTTTTTCTATAGCACCTGGGTAGAAAAATCACTTTTCAGGAAGCAACAAGGAAAGACTTGTCCTGTTTTGGCTTCTGATCAAACATATTGCTCAGAATCAACTTGGTGCCACCATAATCCTGTGACCTAACCACATAGTTTTGAGACTTTCATATTTTGAAAACTTACTGGCTCTATTCAATTCCTAGAGACAGCAAAGAACCCTTGTTTTTTGTATTGTTGTTGTAGTGTGTGTGTGTGTGTGTGTGTGTGTGTGTGTGTGTGTGTGTGTGTGTGTGTGTGTGTGTCTGTGTGTGTCTGTGTCTGGGGATTCCTACCCACATTCCTACCCACTCTGCCTCCTGAGGGACCCGGTGCCCCTCATCTTGGGAACTGTGTGTAACAAACCGCCTTCCCAATGATGGACTGATAATCACAGCAGCAATAGTAATCATAAAACGTAACCTTTACAAACACCTGTGGAAAGTGCAAGGCGAGGGCTCTGCTGTGACAATCTGGAGAAGCGCTCTGAGATTTGGGAAGAACTGGGACAAAGGTGGCTTTGAATCCCTGTGACCTTCTTAGCACCAGCAACTCCCAAAGCGGGCCCAGCATTGTAAATTCTGAGAGAAATAGCGCCATCTTCTGGTACCTTGTGGTCTCTTAGAACATATTATTTATTTATTTATACTTTATTCTAATCTTTATTTTTTCTTCTGCAGTCTGTTTGAATATTTATTTATAATCTTTAATTATCTTTTTTGGCCGATCCTGAGGCTTGAACTCAGGGTCTATGCCCTATCCCTGTGCTTCTTTTTCTCTAAGGCTAGCCCTCTACCATTTGAGCCACAAGGCCACTAGTGGTTTTCCAGTGGCTAATTGGAGATAAAGAGTCTCAGGAACTTTTCTGCCCAGGCTAGCTATGAACCGTGATCCTCAGATCTCAGCCTCCTAAATAGCTAGGATTACAGGTGTGAGCCACCGGTGCCTGGTGATATTTTCATTATTGTTAAGTAGTTCTACAAAGGGATTTTGATTCATCCTATCAATATTTGAGTGCCATGCATCTTGATTAATTTTGAGAGCTTGTTTAGGCTCACAGCAAAGTTGAGCAGAAAGGACAGCGATTTCTTCCATACAAGAACTGCTTCCAGCCTAATATGAACATCCTCCACCAGAGGTGGGGAATTGCCTCCCTTCCCCAATGTGGGTGAATCTACACTGATACATTGTCAAGCACAGCTCTGATCTCCTAATGTCCTATGTTCTAGGAGTTTGGAAATGTGTAGTGACATGTATCTATCCATCATTGCAGCACCATCAAGAATGGATTTGCCACCCTAGAAATCCCCTGTGCTTTGTCTATTCAGGTTCCCCTGGTAACAACTCATCTCATAGTTGCTATGACAACATCAAAAGTTGTCACAGAATTCTTTCACCCCTACAAAGCTTCACAACAACTGTACAAGGATGGAACAAGTATAGTTCACATTTCTACCCTTACCTGCCCAAGGCAGTATTCTACTATCCATCATTCTTTATACTGTACCCTCCTTTAGTTTATGATGGTCATTTGAATGAAAATTACATTTGTTTCCATCTGCTTTCCAGTTAATGCTGCACCCTTTTCATGTCTACTGATTTAGTTTTAAAATAGGCGGAACATGTGCTGCTTTCAAAAGTTAGGTCAGTTCACAAGGATATACCCAGAGAAGTTACTCTTCTTTCCATTGTCTGTTTCCCTCATTTCTACTCTGCTGACTCCTTAGAGATAACCAGGTTTGGCAGTTGACACTTCTGTTTCTGTTTGTAATGATAAACGGATTATCTGTGCGTTTCCCTATTTTCTCTCTTACATAGGATGTAACACAAGATAGATTCCTCTTGAATTTCATTCACCTTTTTTTGCCTTTAGAATGCATTCGGGAAGTCATTCTACATCATTTCGTAGAGATCTACACAACCCTCCATTCCTTGGTATAACCAATCAAACCAGTCTCCTATGTGGTATTTTATACTCAGAAATAATCCTGCATTGAGTCTGTGGACAAGTGCATTTTTTGGCTGCATTCTTGGTGATACATCTTCAGAATAAATTTCAGAATTGAAATTACTAGATGAAGAGGAAATGTATACAGGAGGCCCTTCATATCTTGCAATTGGTGTCTATGGATATACAGATCTTAGCTTGAAAGTATTTGAGGGAAAATTGTATCATTACCTATGTGAACTTTTATCCTGTCATGAATTCCTATCTAACACCACTCTTTATATAGCATTTACATTGTTTTAGGTATTATAAATCATCTAGAGATGATTTAAAAGGTAAAGGAGGGATATATAGACTATATGCAAATGTTACCCATTTATATATGAATATGGAGCATCCATGAGATATCAGTGCAGGAGGGGCCCTGGAATCAACCCCCCATGATACAGGGGAAACACTCATCTGATAGTGTTGACTACTTATGTGTAGTCTTAATAGATATTGGCATTGGCCCTTTTTGGAGATTTTTTGAACTGATTATTTTCTTTTTTTCTTTTTTTTTTGGGGGGGGTGGTCTGGTCGTAGGGCCTGAACTCTGGGCCTGGGCACTACCCCTCAGCTCTTCAGCTCAAGGCTAGCGCTCTACCACTTGAGCCACAGTGCCACTTCTGGCTTTTTTTCTTTTTGCTTATGTGGTGCTGAGGAAGCCAGCCCAGGGCTTCATGCATGCAAGGCACGCACTCTACCACTGAGCTACCTTCCCAGCCCCTGAATTGATTATTTTCATTCTTTTAAAAAATCAATATAGGTGTTATGAATTCTTCTCAGGTCCATGTATTCCACAGATTTGCAGTATTTTCATGTTCCTAATTTAAATAAATTTTAAACACCCTCTTTAATTTGATTTTTTTCCAAATACAAAGTTGTTTAATAGATGGTTTAAAAGCATCCACATGCCCGGTGCTGGTGGCTCACACCTGAGATCCTAGCTTCTCAAGAGGACTGTGGTTCAAAGCCAGCCCGGGCAGGAAAGTCTGTGGGACTCTCATCTCCAACGAATCACGAGAAAACCGGAAGTGGCGATGTGGCTCAAAATGGTAGAGTGCTTGCCATGAGTGGAAGAGCTTAGGGACAGCGCTCTGAGTTCAAGTCCCACGAGGGGGAGCGGGGCGGGGAGTGTCCACATGGAAGGTTATGGAGTTTCTTCCCAGGGGCCGTTTGTGATTACTGTTAATTTCATCTGATTGAGCTTGCATCATCCACCCTCTTCATCCACTCAGATCCTGCGGAGGCTGGCAGGTGCCCACCGTTCCACGTTTCTGATACCGCCCAACCTTTATTTTCCAGAGCAAGTCCTCCCTTTCTTCATCAATAGGAAATCAAGAGAAAAGGTCCTACTTCAGAATCCTTATAGAACTTATTACCTGTATCATCATATCCTAAGGAATGTTTGACTCAAGTGTACCAAGTCTGAAAGTCACCAGAGTCTCCATGAGAACATGCCAGCATGGTATACCTGGGTGTGAATCCCAGATCTGTCATGCAAATGGGTTCTGAGTCACTTTGGTCAAGTGCAAAGCCTCTCTGTTTCAGTTTCCTTAGCTATAAACAGATGCAGTAGTTTCATCACATCAAGGGC
Organism: Dipodomys merriami; assembly: GCF_024711535.1. Taxonomy (NCBI): domain Eukaryota; kingdom Metazoa; phylum Chordata; class Mammalia; order Rodentia; family Heteromyidae; genus Dipodomys; species Dipodomys merriami. Next base: position 10,373,640 of record NW_027204826.1, read on the forward strand.
GCTAGTAGTACCAGGACACGCCTCTGGACGCTAAAGGAGGCCGCTCAGTGATCGCTGGTGGGCCACTGCCCAGGCCTACGACGTCCGCCCAGGGCCACTGCCCAGGCCCAGCGCATCGAGGCTGGGCCGCGTCCCAGCCATTCCCCGAGGCCCCGCCCCGAGGCCCCGCCCGCCAGCCCCGCCCCCTGCAGTAAATCACCTTCGGCCCCACCCCTACCTCCGCCCCCGGACCCGTGCCCAGCTTCTAGCCACGGCCCTCACCATGCGCGAAGCTCCGCCCTTACTCTTTCGTTGCCCCGCCCGCGTCCTGCCCCTACCCAGTCACGTCCCCAGCGTAGCTACGGCTCCGCCCTGGACGCCCCGCCCCCTGCTTCATCTTCGGCCCCACCCTCGCCCCGCCCTGCGCCCGGCTCTCCGCCCGTGGCCACGCCCCCCCGCGGCGCGTGCAGCCTCGGCCCCGCCCTGTCGCCGGGTCGCGCGCCCTTGGCAGAGCCGCGTCGCCCTCGCCTCGGCCGACGCCCGCGGGACGTGGGTTTCTGAGGGAGGCGGACGCCATGGCGGTCGAGGCCCTCGCGGTGGAGGCCGTGGCCTCGCGCCTGGAGCGGCAGGAGGAGGACATCCGCTGGCTGTGGGCCGAGGTCCAGCGGCTGCGGGACGAGCAGCTGCAGCCGCCCGACCCGAGCCAGGCCGCGGGGCCGAGCCTCACGCGCGAGGTGGCGCGGCTCCGGGCTGAGAACCGCGAGCTGCGCCACCGCCTCTACCGCCTGCGGCTGTGCCGGGCCGAGGGGCTGAGCCACGGCGCCCCGCGAGGCCGGGAGGCCGGGAGCTCCGCCCCGGCCGCGCAGGTAACGGGACCCGCGGGGAGCCCGGGCCGCGCGGGTCGGGTCGGGCCCGGGGCGGCCGGCAGGGCGCGCGCTGGGCTCCGCGCAGCCGGGCGGCCGCCTGCAGCGCGTGTCCAGCACGGCACGCGTGTCCCCACCTCCGTGCCTGCCCCGTGCCCCACATGGCATCAGAGGTGTCCCCAGCCCCATGATCCCGTCTGGTGCTCTGCAGCAGGTGGTCAGGGTGGCATCTGTGGCCCCAAGCCCCTTACCCTGCCTGGTGCCCCACACGGTACCAGTGTCCCCAGTCCCGCTATCCCCACCTGACATCTGTGTCCCCAATCCCACTGGCCCAGCTCGGTGCCCACAGCACAGCGCCCAGGACGGGCAAGTGTGTCTCTCCAACGTTAAGACTTGTCGGATTGAGGTGTTCTTTGCCAAGGATAACTGTGGTGCACTAGCAACATGGTTTGTTTGGTTTTGCTCTACTGGAGTTTTTGTATTTTGTTTTTTAAATCAGGGACTTAACGCTTGTGAGGCAAGAGAGGCTGATCCTGATCTGTCTGAGCAGCTGGGGTTTTATAGGGGTGTCACCACTAAGCCCCACCTCTAGCAACATCTTAATGAGATGATGGGTTAAAAGTCTCTGGTGACAGTTACACATTTTCCAGTGACAGTTGTTTATAAGGCACATCTCCTCCTTCCTCAGGCTTCAGATGTGTAGCTTTTACTTGCCTTTATTATTATCTTTCAGCCTCCTTCTAGTAAAAGTCAGGAAAAAGATTCTAAAAAGAAGAAACTGAAAGAAAGTGACCCAGATGGTGAGGTAAGCCATTACAATAGGAATAATATAAAATACCCCCTGTAATTTTAAAGATGGTATGCAGGAGTTTTGACACAAACAGAGTTACTAATTAAATTATTATTTTGGTCATATAAATATGTCTTTAGTTAAAGATGAGCTAGTCACCCAGCTCTATTAGAAGTACTTCTCAGTTTCTTAAAGATGAGATAGCAGATCTCTTCTTTGTATTAAGGAAACTAGTGACTCTGCTTTTTATTTTTTTTTAATAAAAATCATTATAACAGCTTGAATGTATTCATTGTGTATCAGCATTTGGTACATTTGGACAAAGGAGGACAATATGACGTCAAAGATATCAGTGTAGTTCTGGACTTCGGATCAGCTAGGAGAAACAACTTGAGACGAAAGTAAGATGAAGAGTCGACCCTCTTCTTCATCCATAGTTCAGCAAACTACAAGTTGAAAAAATGTTTGGAAACAGTTGTATCTGTACTGCACCATTTAGGGACTTTTAGAGTCATTATTCCCTGTTTACCTAGTCTTTTGGTCATAAGCATCTCCCGATGACTTTTAAGGGTACAGGGAAACATGCACGGGTTATATACACACACTAGGCCACTTTATTTGAGGAACTTGAGCATCCACAGACTTTGGTATCCATGGGGCTCCTGGACCAAATCTCCCCTGGATGCTGAAGGATGGCTGTGTATAAGTAAGTGTTGTGTCACTCTGTATGTGTGCTAGAAACAGTAGGAAAGGCAGGTGTGGCAAGTGGAGAGGTTTGAAGGGGCAGGCTTTGAGCTTGACCCCTAGAGCTAGGAAGCAGTTAGATATGTGGGGCAGGGTCTTCTGTGGAGGAAAGTACAGGTGAGGCTCTTCCTGTGTATTCTGAGCAGACCTTGAGGTGTGAAATGAATTCAGAGCTGTGCAGTAGGGCATGATTGGGTTTTGTAAGTAAGTGTATAAGGGCTGTGTATATTTATCCCATTGTATCCTAATGATTTTTAGGTGAAGCAACCACATTTTATAAAAGAAAGGTTGAAGCTTTTTGAAACATTGAAGAAAGAGCATCAGCTCTTATTAGCTACTGAAGAAAAGAATACAAGTGGTGTGATTACAGTAAAAATGCCTGATGGGAAGACGGTGGAAGGACAAATGTGGAAAACAACACCTTATCACGTGGCTGCTGGGATCAGGTAGGCCATCTATGTCAATATCTACATTTCTCTATCAGAAAGAGAGAGACAGAGACAGAGAGACACACAGAGAGAGACAGAAAGAGAGAGAGAGAGACAGAGACTGAGAAATCAGTTTGATAGATTCAGTTATTATACCCGAGTCTGGAGAAAATGTTTTCTGCCTGGAGAAAATCTTTTTTAAAATTCAATTGAATAAAATGAAAAGGCCATTTAAATACATAATTGAATATCAGAATGTGATCTCTTCTAAAGGTCTAAAATTTAAAGTTCTAATAAAAATATAGTAGTGAGCTGGGCATTGGTGACTAACACCTATAATTCTAACTACTCAGAAGACTGATATCTGAAGCTTGCAGTTATGAAGGCAGAAGAGGCTATAAGACTTATCTCCAATTAACCACCAGAAAGCCAGAAGTTGGAAGTGTGGCTCGGGTGATAGAATTCTAGCTTTGAGTAAAAAAAAAAAAACTAAGGGACAATTCTCAGGCACTGAGCTCGAGCTCCAGTACAAGCGCGCGCACGCACGCACACACACACACACACACACACACACACACACACACACACACACACACACACACACACACACACACACACACACACACACACACACACACACACACACACACACACACACACACACACACACACACACACACACACACACCCCATTCATAGTAATATTTAATTGCCAAAATAAAGCAAATTAAAACCTAAAAAGAAATAAGCAAAATGCCCAGCAAGTCTTGGTTCTCTGTTACTAAATAGCATGATTAAGAGGCGATCTAAGGTTAGGGAAAGTGCTATGGTTTATTGTTAATTGTAAGAAGTGGGTTACAAAATAAGATATACATATAATAGTATTAATTTTTATGTTGGTATGTATAGAAAAATGTGGAAGGGTATGTAATTCAGAGTGGTGAGACTGAGGATGATTCTTGTTTTCTTTATGCTTTCTAGGTTTCTTCTCTTGCTTATTTTTCTCAATAATTTGCAATGGGCACCAGTGATTCGTGCCTATAATCCTAGTTATTTAGGAGACTGAGATCTGAGGATCTCAGTTTGAAGTCAACCCAGGCAGGAAAGTCCATGAGACTCTAATTTCCAATAAACTACCAAAAAGCCAGAAGTAGAACATGTGGTAATCATGGCTTTTTCCTCCCTAGTCAGGAAGTGGCTGAAAGCATGGTAATTGCCAAGGTCAATGGAGAATTGTGGGACCTGGATCGGCCTCTGGAAGGAGATTCCACTCTGGAGCTGCTGACGTTTGACAGTGAGGAGGCTCAAGCTGTAAGTATTTAAAACCCAGGTGGTGGAACTTGAGCCATTTAAGGTTCACAATTACAATATGATGTTTAACAGATATCTCCTGAAAATTTTTGGAATGAATAAACACATAGTTTTTTTGTTTTTGTTTTTGTTTTTGGGTCCGGTCGTGGGCCTGAACTCTGGGCCTGGACGCTGTCCTTCAGTTCTTCAGCTCAAGGCTAGTGCTCTACCACTTGAGCCACAGCGCCACTTCCGGCTTTTTTTTTCTGCTTGTGTGGTGCTGAGTAATCAAACCCAGGGCCTCATGCATGCAAGGCAAGCACTCTACCACTGAGCCACCTTCCCAGCCCAACACATAGTTTTTTAAGTAGCTTGTATTTATTTCCTTAAAATAATTGTTTCCCTAATTTTCCTATTATATCAAAAGTGCATGTACTTTATAATTTAATTTTAATATGTGTGGGAGAACTGGAACAATTACAAAAACTCCATTATCTTTTAGATACTTAAAAATGCAATTTTCTTAAATTTTCTTAATTTCATTAAAATAAAAATGCCACTTTTATTTTTGGTTGGTTGTGGAGCTTGAACTTTAGGCCCAGGTGCTGTCCCTCAGCTCTTCAGCTCAAGGCTAGCGCTCTACCATAGTGCTGCTTCTGGTTTTCTGAATGGTTTATTGGAGATAAGAGTCTCGCGGCCTTCCCTGCCCAGGCTGGCTTTGAACCGAGATCCTCAAATCTCATCCTCCTGAACAGCTAGGATTACAGGTGTGAGCCATCAGCACCTGCCTCCACATTTTTATATGTAGGTATTTGATACACATTGTCACTTTCACTTTTCAGGCTCCTTCGAAGTAGTTCATTAATAGGTGAAGGAAACAGAAAAAAGTCATCAAAACTCATAATTTTTTGAGACAGGTCTTGCTGTATAGCCCAGGTTGGCCTCAAACATGATGTGTAGGCCAGGCTAACCTTGTTAAAGGCTGGCTCCCAATCATGATTCTCATATCTCAGCTTCCCGAGTAGCTAAGATTATAGGCATGAACCACCAGCACCCAGCTAGCTCACCATGAAGTTTTTGATCCTAACCCTAAGACTTATTTCTTCCCTGTTTATCCATCTCAGTGTTTCCTCAGTCCAGTATCTTGGAGGTTACATGTGTTCAGCCCCACATCCTCAACTCTAGTCCTCAGTTTATCAGGAGTCTTGGCGGACTGCGCTTTCATAGAGTATCTGGAAGGTGCTGACCTCTCTCCATCTCCACAGGCTCTACCCATGAATTTCCACTCATCCTTTTATACTACCACCCCTAAAACTGCCTGCTTTCTGTTCTCTTCCCCTGAAACCCATCCCCATACTGCTATCAAACTGTGATCAAAACGTATACTAGCCAAGCTGGATGGCCCAGGCCTGTAATTCCAGCACTTGGGAGTCTAAGGCAGAAAGATCATGAATTTGAGGCCAGCCTGGCTACATAGTGAGACTCTGCTTGAAAGAAACCAAAACCAAACAAAATGTAAATGGAATGGTTTCTGCTTAGTGCTCACTAATGTGTCCATTGCAATTGGAGTAAAGCTCAGCCCCTTCCCAGGGCTGCATGGTGGCTGGCTCTTCCTTTCTGCTCTTCTGTTTATTCCCTGAGTGGTGGCCACGCAGGCCTTTCTGCACCCTGTGCTTGTGGGGCCTTCGCTATGGTTCTTTTTCACAGAGCCCTTCTTATCCTATGGATCCTCTCCTGGTTCTCTCCACTGCCCACCTCTCCTACAGTAGACTAATTGCATGAGGGCTGCAACTCCATTCCTGTTCCGGTTGTCTCCCCAGCACCTAACACAGTGTTTGGGGTCAACACAATGCCCCAAAAGGGGTGTTGGGCTGATGTTTGCTATCAGCCACGATCCGGGCAACATCTAGTAGACACTGTGCCCCAAGGATGACCCTCTGGGTTGCTTCTCAGTGTGAGCCCAGCCTAGTGACCTGGGTCAGGACTGCACATAGCTGCTCAGTCAGCCGATCCCATTATAATCAGCTTTCTGACTGTTCTGGGGTTCCTGTTTAATGAAAGAGAAAAAAAGTGCCAGCAGGGGCTTCATTAACCTGTACCTGCATTTATTTGGTGATTTAATTTTAATTTATGGGTAAATTGAAATTTAATTCCTTATCGCTTGACTAAGCTATGTAAGTGAATTTTAGTAACCCATAAACTAAAGCGAATTCCTTGGGAATTTGGAACCAGATCAGCTTTCTAAACTTGTAGAATGTAAGGTTGCCAGCAGGCATTCTTGGCAGCATCTCATTCTCCCCAGCCTTCATTCTGACAGAGATATAAAATGCCCTTGACTTTGGCATTATCCCAGGCAGCCATGTTGGCTGTCTATATACCCAGCCTAGAGCTGCAGCTACTCTGCTTTTCCTCTCTCCTGATCTACACCAGATTTCCACGCCTCCTCTGTGTGTGTTCCAAGTGGACATTCTCACCCCACACCTATATGCTCAAAAGGAACGAGGCAGCAGCTTTTCCCAGCTTTTGCCAGGCTCTGGTGAATGCCAGGGAGAGTACAGCTCTCACATGGACATTGTAGACACATTGCCTTTATCCCCTCAAAACTCACCCACTTGGCTCATTTGTGGATCTTCCTATAAATGTCTATGGCTCTGGCTTCTGTCCTGCCCACACAGGTGTACTGGCACTCCAGTGCGCACATCCTGGGGGAGGCCATGGAACTTTACTACGGAGGCCACCTGTGCTATGGCCCGCCTATTGAAAATGGATTTTATTACGACATGTTCATCGAGGACAGGTAACACCCCTGAACACTGGCTTTCCAAAGGCCTTGTGCTTATTCCCCATTGTTTTATGATGGCTTCATCTTTACTCACTCATTACATGTTGGATACTGTGAGTTAGGTAGATTGGTGAACCATTTGTAAAAATTGATTTTTTTCATGAGTTTCGATTCTAGGGAAACTTTTGATGTTTTATCTCTTTTTCCCAGAAAAATAGTATATGCTAGCTGTCTAATGTGAGACCTGCTAGTGCAGATCTCAATTCACATACATCTTCCTCTCAGGCATGTCCTCACAGCCACTGGCAGCAGGGACATGGTGAGCCCTTACTGCGGATCTTTGGAACAAAAAACATAAATGTCAGGTTCATAGGGAAGAGCACACAGAAGAGCAGGCTTCCGAGGAGCCTGCAGCCTGGCCAGGGAGGCTCCTAGCAGGGCAGAAGAGAGATGATGAGATCTCGCAGCATCTGTCTAGGCCCATATCCCTCTCAGGAGTAGTAGTATGGAGTGTTGGGCTCCCCACTGCCCAGTGTTGTAAAGCCTCAGGCCAGTTTTCATGGTGGGGGGGGGGGTCCACTGGTGAGGAAGGCCACAGGTCAGAGGCCAGAGAAACATTAGAGTGTCAGAAGGTCTGTAGTGACGTACAGGGTTCTTTCTTTTAGAGCAGTGTCTAGCACGGAGCTGGCAGCCCTGGAGAGCATGTGTAAAACCATCATAAAAGAGAAGCAGCCTTTTGAAAGACTAGAAGTCAGCAAGGAAACCCTCCTGGAAATGTTCAAGGTAACTGGGAAAACAGAACAAAAGCCTTTTACTAGGAACACGAAAAGCAATTAATGTGGGCTAACTTTTTCCCTTCCCTTCCCACTGCTAAAAAAAAAAAAAAAAAAAAGTCCTCTATTGCTCCCTACAGTATCCTCAGCCTGGCACTGATTGTGTGGTGGCTCGTAGCCACTTGCTGTGACATTTCTGCTTTTCCAGGAAATTTTCAAACAGCTGTGTAGGTAAAAGGCCAGGTGAAAAATTTTCAAGTGTATATTTATAAATCTGACGAATTCTGAGCAATATTAATAGCTGTCTAGTAGGAAAAGTGAATTCTGTATTCTTGAATAAAGCATTGTTTGATTCTAGAATTGGAAATAAAGTCAAGAGCATTAAATTCAACAATATCTGTACTTGTATACACATTATGGCCATCTTTTTGGAAGTAGTTTCTGTTAAAATTGAAAAGAAAAATGATTTTAACTTGTAGCTGGGGATATAGCTTTGTGGAAGGCTTTGGGTTTGATCTCCAGAAGGGCATAAATAAATGAATAAATAATTATCATCTGTAAAAGTTGTTGAATTTGGTTTTCTAGAACAATATTACCCAGAAGAAATATAATGGAATCCACAAATCAGATCACCATGTATAATCTTAGATTTTGTAGAAAATAATTTTATTTAAACCAATATGTCAAAAATGTTATTTCAATACATAGCCAAATGAGGTCCTGCATGTTTTCTGCTTGTAGCCTCTCATGTCAGATTGCCTGGCTGTAAGGGATGGTCCAGGGCCTGGGTCAGAAGGTATAGCTCTAGGCTGTGAGCTCTTTGTGTCAAGTGGCTCAGCACCTGGACCCTAGTGCCTGCTCTGGCACTGCTTTATTTTTTTGTTGTTGTTTTTGTTTTTGGGTCAGGTCGTGGGGCCTGAACTCTGGGCCTGGGCGCTGTCCCTCAGCTCTTCAGCTCAAGGTTAGCACTCTACCACTTGAGCCACAGCACCACTTCCGGCTTTTTTCTTTTTGCTTATGTGGTGCTGAGGAATCGAACCCAGGGCCTCATGCATGCAACGCAAGCGCTCTACCGCTGAGCCACCTTCCCAGCCCTCTGGCACTGCTTTTGAAAGAGGCATGAGTACTAATTTGCAAATACATTTTTCTTTGTAGTATAATAAATTTAAGTGCCGCATTCTGAAGGAGAAGGTCAACACTCCAACCACCACAGTTTACAGGTTTGTATGCATACATTTTAACACTTCTCAATGGCAAACCTGAAGATCTGAGAGGTTGAGCAGAGCATGTTTTCTAGAAGGTAGTCTGTCGTATAGCTGATAAATGATTTCAGTTAGGAGCCCCAAAATATTGCCACTTATTTTCTCCTTCGTAGCTATTAGGATGGTACTAAGACTAATTTTTTTTTTTTTTTTTTTTTTTTTTTTGCGATACTAGGATTCAAGTTCAGGGTCTCTTACTTGCTAGCTTGGTGCTATACTGCTGATCTGTGCCTCCAGCTCTGTTTGTCATTAGTTATTTTTAGGCTAGTGTCTTCCTTAACCCAGACACATCCTCAAGCCTTCATTTGTCTACTCTAGGCTTCCCTTCCTGGCTGTGATCACAGGGGCATACCACCACACCCAGCTTCCCTCCATAGACTTTTTCTCACACAGTTTTCTGCCTGAGCTGGCTTGGAACCATGATCCTTCCCATCTTATCCTCCCATGTAGCTGGAGATGATAGGCACGTATCACTGTCATCTGAAAAATGTCTTTCAAACTTTTCTTCTTGGGCTATCCTGAAACTGTGATCTTCCTAATCTCAACCTCCCAACGAGCTAGGTTTATAGGCATGACCTACTGCACCCTGCTGTTATTTGTCTATTGTCCTTCCCTCTTTTTTATGTTCCTGCTCTTTAGGTACTGCTGGGACCTTCATGGTTCTATCTAGAGAGTGAATATTTATATTGTTTTGACCATCAATATCCACCAGCAGGGAACTGCTTTTCCACAGTTAAGTGCTGTGGTTCTCTGGTGTCAATAAAGTAGACAGGAAAGTTGTGTCTCTTTGTGCAAGCTCTGCCCAGTACATCTCTTATATTACATGAACTTGTTACCATTAGGAGGGAGACTAGGTTTGCCAACATTGGCCTTCCTGTTCCCGTCAGTTTATGTGACTTTATTTAATTTTTGACAGTCCTCCCCCCAAAAAAGCCTTTCTTCTCTGCAATGAGTTGAAGATATCATTTAGGCATTTGAAGAAAAGGAGGTGAGGGATGAGGGAGAATGATAGAGTAGTAAATTTGATGAGGCCCATTGTATGTTTGTATGGACATATCACTATGGAATGCCTGTACAACTAATATGTGGTAATAAAAATACTAACCATGTGACTTGACATTTTTACATGTAGAGCTTCATTCTCTGTGTGTGTGTGTGTGTGTGTGTGTGCGTGCTGATAGTGGGGCTTGAACTCAGGACCTTGCACTCTTGCTCTGCTTTTTCACTCACAGTTGGCACTGTACCACTTCAGCCATACCCCTAATTCAGTTTTTTTTTTTTGCTAGTTCATTGAAGATGGAGTCTTGAAGACTTTTCCTGCCTAGGCTGGCTTTGAACTGTTATCCTCCAGATCTCAGCTTTCTGAGTAGCTGGGATTACATGGGCTACTGGATCCCAGCCTCTTTTTGCTTTTGACATTTATTTTTTAAACTAAGATATCGAGGTAGTTCATTTTGTAAGAAACCAGATAATTGCAGTCCTGAAAACTGGTATAGACCAGGGAATATTTGACTTTTCAACTTTATGACAATGGCAGCTTTTGAGAGCCATGACCGTTAAAAGTAGCATCTCTCTTATATAATTTCTTTCAGAAGGTGTTCTGTGGTGTTTGAATTTGAGGAAAAAACAGAATATTGAGTTCTGAGGCTAGATGAGTGGTTTTTCTCCTGGACTTTTACATTTTTTTAAGTTGTTATTGTTAAGTAGTTGTACAAAGGAGTTATAATTTCATATGGAATCTTAATTCTTAATTTAGAATCCAGAAGAGAGAAAGAGACCATTTACTTAACACATACAGAGAGCCAGGCATCCTAGCTAGTTGAGAAGTTGAGATTGTTAGGCTTGGGGTTCAATACCAGCCTGAACTGGAACAATTTCAGAGCCTCTTTCTCAATGAAGAATTGAATATGGTGGCCCACACCTGTTATTCTAGCTACTGAGAAATCTGACAAGTGAATTACACCCAGGTATGTACCTGGGTGGGAAGTAGGACTATATCTCAAAGATAACAACCAAAAATAAGAACTGCCAAGCATGGCTCAGTGGAAACAGCACTTTTGGGAAGTGGGAGGCCCTGAGTTCAAATCGTAGTATCACAAAAAAAATGTGTGTGCGTGTGCATGTGTGTGTATATACACACAGACATATGAAGATATGGTTAGAATAATTGGAAAAAAATCTGTAAAAGTGTCCTAAATATCTCTTTATAGGTGTGGTCCACTAATTGACCTTTGTAAAGGCCCCCATGTTAGACACACAGGGAAAATTAAAACCATAAAACTTTTCAAGGTAAGAATTTATTTTTTAACTTATAAATACGGCAAACTTAAGGTAAACTAGATGATAAGGGATTTCAATTATATTTCTGTACTCTGAATATGATATTTTAAACACTTGTTCTCATTTGGCTGAAAGTAATATGTATTTTAGAGTATTGATCCGTTAGAAAACTACATATGACTTTAATTTTATTTAATGTTATTGTATCAGAATACATTTCTGTTTCATATATTTTGGATAATTCTGTCCTTTATGTAGCTGACCTCCCATAGTCATAGATTTTGCATCTGTAGAGTTAACAAACTGCAAATTAAAATATTTGAAAAAATTTCGTCGATACAGATGTGTCCAGACTTTTTTCAGGTAATAGATTTCCTAATCAATAGAGGATAACAGATATTTCCATAGTATTTAGTATATGCAATTTAAGCATTTAGAGATGATTTAAAGCCTATAGAAGGATCGTGTATGTTATATAGAAATACTATGCCATTTTATATAAGGCGAGAAAATAAGAATTTTCATACTCATGGAAGGTTCTGGAACTAATTTCCCTCCAGATACCAAGGATTGATTGTACTAGGGCTTTCTTCAGTTGCCTAGTGCAAGCAAGAATATTTATCTCCATGTAAAATAAAGTACTGCAGGAAAAAGGACAAAGGAAAAAGGTGATGTAATAGAGAAAACATGGCTCTGAGAATCAAGAGATATAGCAATGACTTTGTAGTCCAAATGTTTCTGGGCCTTTCTTTGGCTTTCTCAAAAAAAACTTTTGGTGAACTACTGTAGTGAAATCACCCTCTGTACAATTAATATACTTAAAATGATATATAAAAAAAGCAACATGGGCTGTCAGCCCTGCCCATTTATGTTCTTAGTCCCTGAGCCATTGCTCACTGGGGCTCATCTTCCCTTTCTTGGACTGCCTGCCTCTTTTTCTTCTACTTGATTGCTCTTCAATATTCTTCCTTTCCATTCCCTCACATTTCATTCCTACTCTTCACATAATTCACTGAGGTGCTATAATTTGGAAATCATACTTGTAATTAGAGCTTTCCAGATTTAATTAGAATTAATTTTAGATTCTCTCTAGCAACATAAAAAAGTCTTTTTGAAACAAGCAATGCGGATACTGCGAGGGAAAACCATGACTATATTCAACAGCAGAGATGTTGATACCCAGTATGTAAAATGTTTATCAAAATCTTGTGCAATGTATAGAATTCCTCGACATATTGGGAAGGCAATTCGGAAATGGAAATCCTGCAGAGAATCTATGGGATATCTTTCCCTGATAATAAAATGATGAAGACCTGGGAAAAATTCCAAGAGGAAGCCAAGAACCGAGATCACAGGAAAATTGGGAAGGTATGCCCCACTTTCCTGTAGCCATGGAAATATAAGCCTGTCTTTGTTACCTTATGATTGCATTTCATACAACAAAATTTAAATAGTAATGCTATTCTTCTTCCCTCCCATCTGCTATTTTCCTGGTACTCATAACCTGAATTATCTTTTAACCTCTCCCTTTCCTATATCTTTTATTAGTTTCTTTAAATTGCACCTTTATAATTTTTTTCATGATATGTATCATGATATAAAAATAAAGCTCTTTTTTAAATGATATACACTTGATAGCATACTATTTACTTAGGAGGTAAAATACTGTATAGAAAGAAGGAATGATATTTGAAAATGGATGGATTCTGGGTTTTAATCTCAGTCCTTCCAGGCCAGGATTGAGCTGTGTTATGTGGTGGCTAAGGTGTTCACTTAGGAAACTCACTGCCCTCATCCCTCCTGCTGAGCATCTGATGGGATCACCGGGTTTCCCACACAGGGAAGGCTCTCAGGAAGTGACAATTATGAGAATGGTCATCATCACTTAAAGCCCACCTTTTACAGTGGACTTCTATGGTGTTTTCTGTCACATTTTCTCCTCGTGAGATCTTCTGAGTATGTCATGAAAGTGTTCACAGTGAAGAGTGTGTGATGATAGGCCAGCCTCAAGGCCAGGTCTCTATGAGTGTGCCCTATAATGTATGGTTAGAGGAAGTACTGAGGGCTTGGGAATGGCTGGTATTAGAAGATGGAGAAATCACTGAGCATGGCATGTGGCTTGTAGCAGGTCACGTGTGTGCTAACTATTGAGTGATAAGAAGTAATGTTTGAAATGTAATTACTGTTTCCATCTAGGAACAAGAACTTTTCTTTTTCCATGACCTGAGTCCAGGAAGCTGTTTTTTTCTTCCTAGAGGAGCCTTCATTTATAATACACTCATGGATTTTATACGAGTAAGTTAGTTAAATATTTTTTAAAATTGTTATTGAACTGCATTTTACATTTTATTATTTTTTCTCATAATTGAGTGGTCAAGTAGTTCTATGGATTGTGTCTTCTAATAAAAACCTGGAGATGATTTTTTTCTTGGATTTAATAAAATGTGCCTCTCTAGAGCATGTAGGAGAGGAAAAAGGAGAAAGTGTCTTCTCTGGTACAAAATGTTCAGTTAGGAAGCTCTTTTGTTGTCTGTGGCCTGACTTCCTGGTGATTTAGGAGTCCCATAGAAAAGAATGAAAAGCACTTACATCAAATTCCTACCAGTGGTACAAGTTCATAGATGGGAAAGTCTTCTGTGTCTGCATGGTTAGGACAACAGAGACATTGTTCAGAGGTGATTCACATGGACTGCTGGGGTTCCTGTCCATTCTCACTTCATTTTGTCTTTCCTGTAAGTAGTAGCTACAACAATCCACTGTGTAGTGACGTGTCAGTCAATGACAGACCATCTATGTAATGGAGAACTCATAATGTATCAGACAGTCTTATTGCCCCGTCAGATTATGTGGTTGTAGCTGTCTTAAGTTGGGTAAGTCACTGTTGAATGTTCTCATGATGAATTTGCTTAATAACAACATTCTCAAGATACATCCTTGTTAATAACTGAGACAAGGTCTCAATGTATAGGCTGGTCTTGAACTCATTATGTAGCCTAGGATGGACTGGAACTCACAATCCTCTTACTTTAACCTCTTGATATGCACCACCACACCAAGCTACAATCTTCAATAAGTTGATTTTTATGTAGCAACTATTACTAACTGACCCTCAGAGATTCTCTTACAAACTATAAAACTACTTGCAGCTTATTCTGTAGTGGTTTGAGTAGTTGCCTATTTAACCTTTTTTTTTCAAATCTGGTTCTCTTACTTTAGAATCAATTTGATGCCAAGATTTGTATGAGCTGGTATCTTAGAACTTCTTTGCATTATCATCCTGGCTATTCCCCTTATTGCTTTCCTGTTTTGGAGTGCTTCTTTCCTGGTCCTTGTCTTCTTCCTCTTTGCTAATCTATAACTCACATTTGGGGAGCACTTCCTTCAGTAACTTTCTGAGGAAAAGTACATGGGATGCACTGGTTATTGTCTGTGGCTTCACTAGTCTTTTTTTCCTTCCTTGACTTGCATGTGACTGGATCCTGAGAGTGATCTCTACAGACTCTGTCACTGGCCAACACACATTCCAGGAAAAGTGGCCAGAGAGAGGCAGGTGGAAGGCAGAGGTCAGGGAAGTTGAAGTGTCCCTGAAAGTTGTTAGAGATTTTGATAGATGGTGATGACCAATCACAGTTGCTACTTTGGTTATATCTTCCTTGCTAAAAATCAGCACACCACCCAGTACCTAGAACTCCTAAGGAGAAGGGTGGAGATCAGTTGCTACTTTGGCTGTATTATCCTTGCTGAAAAATCAACACACCACCCGGTGCCTAGAACTCTGGAGGGGAAAGGTGGAGATGAAACAGAAAGGCTTTATGGTGGCCTTAAAGGGCTCTCTTATCTTTTATAGATGCAAGACAGACATGGCTGATGATCAGGCCCAAGGTCTGGTTGTGTGGGTTGCCGAATTGTAAAGGCATTTAAATATACAACCCTAGTAGTCTAATGCTAAGGTAAGGACACTGGTTGGGAAGGAGTGGGTCCCTGAGTTGTATAGCACTCCTCCATTCTCTCTCTGTAGGTGGACATTCTTTATTTTAATGGGCTTGAGAGAGCAGTTGTTTCTGTAGGATTACATTAGCTTTTGTAATGAGAAAGTATTTGAAGATGTTTTTATTCACTTGATGTATAGGAGCTCATGGGGTGTGTTCAGATCCCCAGGCCTTGTGGTACCTAAGGTTGCCTGAAATTGTCCCTGGGGGACAAAATACATTGCCTTCATGTTCAGAGTCAATTTCCAGGTTCCTTCAGGAGGCTAGACTGAGCCATTGACTGAGAGCTTGCTTTTCCTAGCCTTGATTACCTCTGCTCTCCAGAGAAAGAAGTTGATGGCATAGCATTAGATATATTTTCCCCCAACTTTTCTTCTGAAACATTCAAATCTACAGAAAAGTCAAAGCATAGTGAGTGTGCATTTTCTATTTAAAACTAAGTGCATCAAGACTATGGCATGCAACATGGCAATGAGATTTACTAAATTATACAATTATTCTCTTTCTAAGAGATCAGGAAAAACATTCTGCTGTTTTTTATATTGTATTTCAATTTAGTAGTTTTCAAAGAATTAAACCACTTCATACTATATGCTGTTGATATTAATGGGCTTTTGTTTTTTGCTCTGAAAAGACAAGAAACCATTCTAAAGGGGAATTTCTTAAGATCAGGTTTTCAGAGGTATTGGTCCATGGTCAACTGGCGCTGTTGGTTCTGGGCCATGGTGAAGCAGATTATCACGGCAGAAGGGCATGGCCAAGCAAAGTTCTCCCCTTGTGGTGTCTAGAAAGCACAAAAAGAGAGGGGAAGCTGGGCACCTGTGGCTCATTCCTGTAATCCTAGCTACTCAGGAGACTAAGATCTAAGGGCTAGGGTTAAAAGCCAGGCTGAGCAAAAAAATCTATGAAACCTTCATATCTAATGAACCAGTAAAATGTCAGCCAAAGGTGTGGCTCAAGTGGTAATGCTAGTTAAGCAAGCAAACTGAGGACAAATGTGAGGACCTGAGTTCAAACCCCAGTACTGAAGGAAAAGGAAGGAAGAAAGAAAAAGGGAGATGAGCCCAGGACAAGACAAGGTCCTCAAGAACACCAATGACCTTCTTCCTCCAGTAAGGCCCACCTCTGAATGTCCCTACCATCTTCCAGTAATGCCACCTAATTATGAGTCTGTCATTGGATTACTCTACTGATCATGTCAGAACTGATGTCCTCCACCAGCCAGGGACCAGGCCTTCAACCCATGAGCCTTTTGAGGGAAACTTCATCTCAACTATAGCACTATTACATGTTATACGATAAGTATATACATGCAGTTTTTACTGTGCATATGTAAATCGTGTTCTGGTTCACAAACATGAATCATGAATTAAAATAGAAGACACAATCTTTTAAAATAATTGCTCTGAGTATTGCCTTGCATGGAATTGTGATCTGTCTTCTCAGATATTAACACTAAATGCATTTGTCTGGAAGGAGGAATAGCTTGTGGAATTGTGATCTGCTTTGGCAAATACTAACACTAAACACATTTATCTTGAAGGAGGAATATCACAAGCGCGACTTCACCGAAGTGCTCTCTCCCAACATATACAACAGTAAACTCTGGGAGGCCTCAGGCCACTGGCAGCATTACAGTGAGAACATGTTTACCTTTGACATCGAAAAGGACACATTCGCCCTCAAGCCCATGAATTGTCCGGGACACTGGTGAGTATTCAAGGGGAAGCAGATTTTGCATGAATGTAATATACCCTTCATCGTAGGTTTTACTATTACTGATTTGCTTTGTAGAGCTAAGTGATTCCTTTTGTCCACTTACCAAGTGATTTATTCCTGAGAGCAAATTTACTTCTTGAAATGTATTTGATCTTTAGTATGTGTGGAATGTTAGTTGGGGGTGATTTAATTTTATTTTTCTCAGAGGACATAATGTACATTTTACAAATTATTATATGTCCTCCTAATGGCAATATACCTCAAGTATGCATAGTTGCATACAGGAATTCCATACTGTGTGGGTTACTATAAAACAAACAGAAATTCATGGATAATAGGCTAGTGGATATGGTGATTCCAATGTTCCTTTCCTTTCATCCCTGAAACTGGGATACATTTTATAATTGATGACACTTTAAGGTTATATCACATTGTAAATCATATGTTATTTTCTGTCTTAGTGGCTCATAATGACACATTTTCTTATAGAATGTCTTAGATTCTATGAGAGATTATAACAAAAGAAGCCAGGAGCAGATGTGTGGACAGTTGGTTATACAAAGGTTAGACCAGTCTCCTGCCAGGAACTTTTTCAGTTATTTCTGGAGCCCATGAAGACAGACAGCCCCATCCAAGGGGCTTCACCCAAGACTCACTGTGTGGACAAACACAGGGAACAGATTTCTGGCTGAGAAAGCTAATAGGCTTCTTTCTCAGAGTGCTGCAGTGATGGAAGCTTAAGGTTCAGCCATTTCTAGGAGAGGGCTATGGTCTATAGCTCAGGGATAAAGTGCATGCTTAACCTGTGTACCGCCCTGGGCTTGGCTCCTAGACCCCAAAAAAGTAAAAAAATAATAATTCTTAGGCCTATAAACCAGAACCAGGAATTTTTGAAACTGGAGGCTTAACTATAACTACTTCTCTATATATTGCATGAAACTGTGTTTCTGCATCTTTTCTAGTCTCATGTTTGCCCATCGTCCACGGTCGTGGAGGGAAATGCCTCTTCGATTGGCGGACTTTGGAGTTCTTCATAGAAATGAACTGTCGGGGACTTTGAGCGGCTTAACCCGAGTCAGGCGCTTTCAGCAGGACGACGCTCACATCTTCTGCACGGTGGAGCAGGTAGACCATGGTCCAGGGGAGGCATGGCTGTGACAAGTTTACATGCCTCAGTCTCTCAGAATTGCTGTGAAAGTGTTTGTCCTGGATGTATGTGGCTCCAGTAGTCAGTGGTTCTTTAATGTCAGTCAATAGGTCACTAATTTCCTACCATAACATTTATTAGTCTTTTCCTTTGGAAATCTTTGCTTATTTTATTAACTTAAATTAAAGGATTTGGAGGTGTTTTGTTTTTCATAATTGCCTAGAACTGAAAGAGTTTCAAAAACATCATGCAAAAGGTCACCACCAAACAAACACTGGCCAACGCTTTGTCCTGATGGGAAGACAGAACAACAGCAGAACATGTTCTTTGAACATGCATGTGGAATGTTTACCAAGATACCCAGGTCTCAACAAATGTAAAAGGATTTACTAAACAAAGTTTACTGAACAAATTCTTTGCTACAGTCGAATTACAGTATAAATCAATAACAGCAATCTATTTGGAAAACCTTCAGATGTTTGAAAGATAAATAGCATGCTTCTAAATAAATAAAGAAGAAACACAAAGAAAGCAAGAAAACATGTATGCAGTGAAAGCACAACACATGACAATTTGTGGGATCCCACTGAAACAGCATAGATGCTACCTACCTCAGTGAGAAAGGGAGGCACTTCCAAATCAGTCATCTCTGCTTCTACTTCAGAAACAAGAAGCTGGGCATAGTGGCACATACCTACAATCCCAGTACCTGCGAGGATGAGGCAGGATTACCAGATAGAGGCCAGGATGACTACATAGTGAAAGTCTACCTAAAACCAAACAACAACAACAACAACAACACACACACACACACACACAAACCCAAAACACACAAACTACACAGCATGATCATGAACACAAAGTCAACATGTCTTAACCAAAATTTAACAGATTGAATCCACCAGTTATTTTTTAGAAGTATAATGGATCTTGATCAAGTAGGTGCCGTCCTAAGAATAGAAGATGGGTTTAATGCTAGAAAGGAAAGTATTGTAATTTACCATCTTAGCAAATGAAAGAAAGAAAACATGTTCATCCTGGACCTGGACCTGGGGACTAGAGTTTAAACTCAAGGTTTGGCTTTCTTGTTCACAGCTGCAACTCTACTACTTGAGCCATACTTCCAGCCATGCTACATCTTAATGCGCATATTAATAAATGCAAGAAAAATCAGTAAGCAAAATCTAATAGTTATTTTCCATAAAAATTCAGATTAAGAATGGAAAAGAACTTCAACCTAAAGACATTTATGAAAATCTAAAGCTAGCAGAGCATGGTAGCTCACATCTGAAATTCTATGTATTTGGGAGGCTGAGCTCAGGAAGAAACTGATTTGAGACCAGCCCTGGCTCAACTGACAAAACACCTGAGTGGCAGGCGCCTGTTATACCAGCTATGCCAGAAGCATAAATAGAATCACTGTTCAGGCTTGCTTGAGCAAAAAAGTAAGACCATGTTTTAAAAATTAATGAAAGAAAGAAAAGGACTGAGGGCATGGCTCCAGGGATTGAATACCTAACTCTGACTAGTAAGTACAAGGCCCTGAATTCAAAACAAAAATATAAATCAAATACCTAAAGCTAATTTCATACTTAGTAGTGAAAGTATGCTTTATCCCAAGGGTCAGAAGCAAGATAAGGATGTAACTTCTTGTTACTTCTACTAGTAATTACTGTACTAGAGAAGCTCTATAATAAAATAAAACAAGATAGCCAGGTGCTCCTGGCTCCCTGTTATTCTAGTTACCCAGGAGGCTGGCTTCTGAAATGCTGAGGTTCAAAGCCAGCCCAGGCAGAAAAGTCAGTGAAACTTACTCCAAAATAACCAGCAGAAAGCAAGGCTGGAGGTATGGCTCAAATTGTAAAGTGCCAGCCAAGCAAACAAGCTGAGCAAATATAAAACTCCTGAGTTCAAACCCCAATACTGAACAACAACAACAACAACAATAATAATGCACAACAAATAAAAAGCAGAGGTCATAATCATCTGTGACATGAATGTCATCTACAAAAAAGTCCCCAGAACTGAGGTTTTTTTTACATGGTAGCATGGAGTATCAATATATAAAATTAATTGCATTTTTGCATACTAGCAGAGAATCATTAGAAACTGAAAATAAAGATGCTATAAAGGAATTTAATTTGTAGTTGCTCATGTCACTTATGTAAAATTGTTGCTCTGGTTTCAGATAGAAGAAGAAATAATGGGGTGTTTGCAGTTTTTGCAATCTGTTTACTCAACGTTTGGCTTCTCCTTTCAATTAAACCTGTCAACAAGGCCTGACAACTTCCTAGGAGACACTGAGCTATGGGATGAAGCTGAAAAGGTGAGGAGGAACCCAGTGCCTGTCCTTCAAACACTCAAGTAACTGGGACACTAACCCAGAGCCTACATCTTGTATCTGCTGCACATTTACATCAGATTCCCACTCCGATTTATTTTTCTGTGTCAGCTCCCTCCTGCAGGAGGGATCTTACCTCCTTACCTCCAGAGTTTGGGTGGAGGTTTTTTTGTTGTTGGTGGTGGTGGTCGTAGGAACTCTGGGTCTGGGCGCTGTCCTTCAGCTCTTCAGCTCAAGGGGAGTGCTCTACTATTTGAGCCACAGCCACACTTCCAGTTTTCTGGTAGTTTACTGGAGATAGGAGTCTCATGGTCTTTCCTGCCTGGGCTGGCTTTGAACCGTGATCCTCAGATCTCAGCCTCCTGAGTAGCTAGGATTACAAGCGTGAGCCACCAGCACCCAGCTGGGTGGAGTTTTGACAGCTTTCTTCCCAGGGGCAACCCATTCAAAGGACTACTGGGAGACTAAAGGCCCCTTCTGTTGATACTCGGCATCAGACCCAAGCACCTTAATCACTAGCCACACAGAAAGTACTTAGTGGCCTAAGACTAAAGGGGGACTCCTACCCTTGTAAATCATAAAGATGTTCCCCAGGCCTCAGCAGAGGTAGAGGAAAGGCAAAAGAGAAGTTGTGACAAGGCCCATGGTCTTAGTCTTCCCACTGTGGAAGCCAGAGCCAAGGCCCTCACGCTTCTTCCTTCTCATGTGAGAGGCCTCACCCACAAGGACAAATGCGTCTTGAACTTTTAGCCAAGAAATGAAGCTGCCAGTGCAGTGAGCAGAGGGGCCTGCACTGGAAGTAGGGCCCAAGCATCCCTGCCCTAAACTCTTACCTGTAATTCCTTGGGACAGCTTAGTAAACTTCCTTATTGATACATGCATACATTTCTTAAGAGGCAGAACCATCTTACTCACCCTCATGTCTTCCCTGCTGAACAGTTAATTGAGTGTAAAAGATATGCAAGAAGTATATGTTAGCTGGGTGTTGGTGGCTCACGCCTGTAATCCTAGCTACTCAGGAGGCTGAGATCTGAAGATTGCGGTTCAAAGCCAGCCCCCACAGGAAAGCCTATAAAACTCTTATGTCCAGTTAAAAAACCACCAGAAAACCAGAAGTGGCGCTGTGGCTCAAGTGGTAGAGGGTTTGCCTTACGCTGAAGAGCTGAGGGACAGCGCCCAGGCCCAGAGTTCAAGCCCCACGACCGACAAAAAAAAAAAAAAAGTATATGTTAAACAAAGAATGCAATGACATACGCATTGAACTTACTTTTGTCAAGTCTAGAGCAACAAAAAAATAGATAAATATACAATAAAGCAAGCACTTTTTTAAAACATTTTCTTCTTTAACAATAAAATAGCAACTGCAGAATAGCTTGGTGGAATTTGGAAAACCATGGAAAATGAACCCAGGTGATGGAGCATTTTATGGCCCTAAAGTAAGTAGATCATGGGCTTCCAAATAAACAAAAATTTTTAAATGATTTAAAAAAAACTTTTTAAGCAATTTTTTTAACTTACAGATTGATATAAAAATCAATGATGCTATTGGCAGATACCATCAGTGTGCTACCATTCAATTGGACTTCCAGTTGCCTATTAGATTTAATCTTACGTATGTTAGGTGAGTAATTAGACATGATAAATGCTGCAGTAGGAGTATCCTTATTATTTGTCATCTGAGTATGAGTAATGCAAATGTAAATATTAGTGAACCTCTCTCTCTCCTCTCTCTCTGCGTGCACATGTGCGCGCGCACGCACACACACACACACACACACACACACACACACACACACACACACACACACACACACACGCGCGCGCGCGCTTATAGTCTAGCTGGAGCTTTTCTTCATCCATTTTGTGTTCTATGCCAAAATATCTGAGGCTGGATACTTCATAAAGAAAACAGGTTTATTTAGTTCATCATTCTGATAGGTGGCAAGTCCATCCAGTAGGGTACTAGCATATGTCAAGGTCCCCTTAATTGTATCTCAACATGGCAGAGAAACAGTAAGGAAAATAGCTGCATGTTGAAGGAGATGAAGATAAGGAATGGCTTTGCATTTTAACAACCCACTCTCTTGAGAACCATCCCAGCTCTGAGAAAGCCATATTGTGGCTCCCTATGACCTAAATAACTGTCTACTAGGCCCTGCCTCTTAAAGACCTATCCCTTGCTGAGCTGTTGGGTATATCCTCATGGTTATAAGTGCACAGGTTACCTTTGTTGCAATAAGGTGCTATGAAACATGTACACAAATCTTTGGGAGCTTACCTCATTACTAGTCATAATTTTTAGCTCTGTTCTTTTATACAGGGGAGAAGGATGAGTGAGTGTCAAAGGGTTTTAGGTCTGCCGATGGTTTTGCAGAACAAAACTGAGGGACGTGGTAGTGTCAAGAGTGTGTGCATTGGATGCAGCAAGCGTCGCTGTGCACGCAGGGGTGGAAACTGAGAGAAGGTGTGGGAGTTCATTATACTATTCTCTGCTTTTGAATGTATTTCCAATGTCCTGTAATAAAACTTCTTAAAAGCAAGTGAGAAAAGATAAGCAAGTAAAGCCATCTTTGGAGGAGAAAATATGGCCTCCAAACAAAACAATCTGTTAAAGACGAGACAACCAAAACACTAGTCTAAATCTAGACAAAGCTCAATATGAGAAGTAAAGTTACTGCCCAACCTTAGGAAAACACTAACATAAGTAATTTTCATTTTTCAGCAAGGATGGGGATGATAAGAAAAGACCTGTGATCATTCACCGAGCTGTGCTGGGGTCCGTGGAAAGGATGATAGCCATTCTCGCAGAAAACTACGCAGGGAAATGGTAAGTGATATGGAAAGGAAAACCACACTTCTAGTAAGAGTAAATGGATACGAAAAACATTGGCAGCTTATGCTTTCTATCAGCAAGTATCTACATGAGCCCATTACCATTAGAGGAGGAGCTCAGTGGTGTTAGTTTGTTCACCTATTTCAGGCTCTTTCCAAGTAGTTGCTATGTGGAAAAACATATATCCTGCCCCCTGGGAGACTGCATCCTGCCACACTACCATCTCTTCAACCTACATTATAAACAGCATAGACTGCCTTGGCCTGTGACTGAGGAAAACCAGCAAACCTGACCCTCCAGTGGCCTGAACAATGCTCTAAGAGGTCAGCTCCAGCAGCCCAGCCCCAGCAAGGAGGCCTGCTGGAAGCTGGCTAGAGGTGTGGAGTCATACTAATGCAGGACTAGCCTTACTGCTTTGATAACCAATTCAGAGATTTAGAAGTAACTAGACTGGAAAATAAAAAACCCAACAGATAGATTAGGGGAAGAAGGCGATTAATCTCTCAGAGTGGCCTACTGAGGCAGCCTGTTCTGCCCAGCACAAGGCCTTCATTGCTGAGGAGGTTTTCAGCATTCACATATGAGAAGTCTTGGGTTGGGTGCTGTGGCTCACACCGGGAATTCTGTCTGTAAATTTTAATTGTTTGAAAATGCTTGTCTGACGTATTTTTCAGGCCTTTCTGGCTGTCCCCGCGTCAGGTAATGGTCATCCCTGTGGGACCAACGTGTGAAAAATACGCCTTTCAGGTACGAAGTCAATAACCGCCTTGCCATGTATTATGTGTAGGTCACTGACTTCATGCTTTAAAATATTACATCATCATATTATTATTTCAACAACTAATATGTTCAGTAATTGGGAGTAACACATGAATCATGTTTATGTAGCTGTGTCAGAACTATTTTTATTGGTTTTGAAAATTTGCATATTGAAACATTTTTTCCACCTGTCTCTATTAAGAAAAAGCATCTTCTTATATATTACTACATAACAAATTACCCTAAGACTTGGCAGTCTGCAAAAACAAATATTATCTCAGAGATTATCTCACAGTTTCTGAGTCAAAAGTCTGGGGGCAGCTTAGCTGGTTGCTTGGGGTATAGTGTCTCGTAAAGCTTGTCATGGGTCACAGGGGTGTGCTGGCCTGGAGATGGGGACTGCAAAGCTTGATGTAGAATCTGGCTACAAGTAACACGATGAACCTATTTTCTTCCAGGTATCCAATGAATTTTTTGAGGAAGGATTCATGGCTGATGTGGATTTAGATGACAGTTGTACATTAAATAAGAAAATACGGAATGCACAGCTGGCTCAGTATAATTTTATTTTGGGTAATTTGTTGTTCTCTTTTTCCAAATGTCTGTTTTTTGGCTTTGACTCAAAAAAGTAAAATGAGAAATATGCCCCTGCTGATTATCACAACTTCATGTTTACTGATACACAAAGAAGAATCCTGGCTTAGCTGTTCCTAAGTACTAATGTTATGTGCAAGGTTTATACAATAACTCAAGTTGCACATGAGTCCTATGATGGAGTGTTTTTAGTAATTGTTAACATCTTAAGTCAAATGAAAAAAGAATGTGACAATGACCTCTTCAGTAGACTTATAATGTTTATGTTTGAGCCATGAGGCAGGCCTAAACTGTTTCCCCCATGTTTTTCTGGTGTAATTAGAAACCTTGAAGATTAATGGGTGGAAAAGATTCCAAGTTAAAAATAATCAAGGGCCGGGCGCTGGTGGCTCACGCCTGTAATCCTAGCTACTCAGGAGGCTGAGATCTGAGGATCGCGGTTCAAAGCCAGCCCGGGCAGGAGAGACCGTGAGACTCCTATCTCCAATAAACCACCAGAAAACCGGAAGTGGCGCTGTAGCTCAAGTGGTAGAGTGCTCGCCTTGAGCTGAAGAGCTGAGGGACAGCACCCAGGCCCAGAGTTCAAGCCCCACGACCGACAAAAAAAAAATAATAATCAAAAAATTTTAAAAAGTGAAAAAAATAAAACATCCCACGATGCACATGAGTAACTGGATATAAAATCCTAAATTTGGGCTTCAAGAATAATTATGAAGGGCTAGAGGCATGGTCAAGTTATAGACTACCTCCCTAGCAAACACAAAGCCCTCACTGAATTCAAACCCAGTACAGCCACAAAAACATCAAAGATATAAAAATAATAATTTTGAAGTCAAGAGAAACTGGCATTCAGATGCCTACAGGTCTGGTACTGCTATACCTCCTGTAAGCTGAGTCAGCAGAAAGCAAAATGAACGTATAGTGAGCTGTCCTACCAAACTGTCCATTGACTTTGTAGTAGTAAATGTGATGCTTTTGTCAGGCTGTGGTGTAAGAAATCAAAAATTAGATTAGAAAAAAGATGATATAAAAGGTAGAATGATTCACTAGTCACACCATTGGAAGAGTCACCAGGAGCACTCAGCAGCACTATTCTTCCTGTTCTGCTCTAGCCCTTTGGTCTTCTCTTCAGTATCTGCTTTGTTGTATGTATCAGTTTCTTCTATGTGTCAACAAGCAGGGGTGCAGATTCCTAATTATCTCACAATATGGACCCCCCCCAATTTGGGAAATTGTGGCACGGCTGTAAGAGCTCTCTGCTCCTCTTTGTACCCCAAGACCACAATCCTGTTCTCTCAAGTGGACAGTAGGGAGATGGGATTAGAGGTCAATCCACCCCTCCCCCCCCCCACTTAACTGTCAAAGGAAGAAGCTAATGACTCTTGACATGATGGTAAATCGTTTATTTTACATGTTTGTTTTCCTTGTTTCTACAGTGGTTGGAGAAAAGGAAAAGATAAACAATGCGGTGAATGTTCGGACAAGAGACAACAAAATTCACGGAGAGATTTCAGTGGCTTCTGCCATTGACAAACTGAAGAATCTTCAGCAATTACGTGTACTAAATGCTGAGGAAGACTTTTAAAGTCCTTTCCTTGCACTTGTTTCTGCATAGCCTTGTTTTGATGACTTAAATGTATTAACCAGTTAACATGTTAGTTTTTCTTAGAAATTTAGGCCCACTGCTGGGGTCCTCTTGTGGCCTCAGTTGGGAAAGGAACAATGAACCATTAATTGATTGCAACAAGTTTAAAAACTCAGTATGTTCTGAGGGTAAGACAAGCTTGGGAAATTTTCAAGCAGTCATTGCCTCCCAAGACTTATCCACTGAGAGAGGGAAATGAGGATAGTTGAAAGTTACTGCTACAATTGTGATTTTTCAAAAGATGGGCTTCAGGCCTGGGTGTGTAGCTCATTTGCCTAGTATGTGTGAGGGCTAGATCTCCAGCACTGCAAAACGAAACAAAAGTAGGCTTCAAATATAAATCCACAGTCCTTTCTGGATGGGAGGAAATCTTACTTTCTAATAATATGTCTCAGGTGTTTTTATGGCTGTTTTTACTAAAGTTCATACTGAAACTTTATGTCCAAAGTTGGAGTCCTACTTGATTTAATTAGTTGGCAACCATAAGAGAAGCTAGTACTAATATTAGATTATTGACAACTTCAAAGAAACTCAGTGCTGTAGATTCTGTTATTTGCACTGCAGGTTAAGAGTTGCAGTTTTAATGCATTTAGAAAAAATAATTTCCCAAATAAAATGCATCACACAGTGTTTCCTGTTTCCAGCATTTCAACTATGGGCTTGTTCCAAGGTAAGCTGTTCACCCAGAAATCACTTCTTTGATAGGCTGACATTTCAGTCATGGATTTCAATTTTTTTGTTTTTTGTTTTTGGTGGTGGGGCTTGAATTCAGGACCTGGGTGCTATTGAGCCACAGCTCCACTTCTGATTTTCTGGTGGTTAATTGGATAAAAGAGTCTCACAGACTTTGCTGTTGGGAGTTGGCTTCAAACCACAATCCTCAAATCTCAGCTGTTGGAGTAGCTGGGATTATAGACGTGAGCCACAAGCTCCCAGCATGGATTTTTAATTTTAACAGAAACAAATTACTACCTGAGAGCAAAATTAAAATGGCCTTCTGCCCAAGGAGAATTCAGGTACCGAACAAGTATTTTATTTGGCTATTTGCTGCACAATTCAACATTAATGCATCAAAGTATGTTAATGGAGCATCAGTTAACTTCCTGGGGGCCACGAAACAGTTGATGAAGGAAGCTATCGTATACCAGACCTGTGTAGCAGGCGCTATTGTGATACAAATCTCTCCAGGGCACTGGGGTAGAGCCTGGTTTTCAGAAGAGGGTCCTGCTTCAGCACCCACCCGGCCAGGATCCACCTACACTGAGGCTTGCCTTTCTAGCTGGCATCGCAGCTAGCCCAGCTTCCCTCCCTCGGAGGAGTCTGCCTGACTCCGCTGTCCTGGCCCTCTGGCACTCGTGATCCTCCTAATTTCGGCCTCCCGTATACTTCGGGAGGGCAGATGCGTGCCACCGCACTCACCTATGGATTGAGAGGGGGTGCTGAAAACGTTTCTGCCACCTTGTCCTCCGCCGCCCCGCAGCGCGGCTGACAGGCACGAGCCTGCTCGGACGACGACTGAGGCGTCGCCGCGGGCCAGCCGCGAGGCGCGCGGGCTGTGCGCCCGGGACCCCGCTTCCAGGTGCAGCCCCCACGCCGGCTCCCGTCCCAGCCCGAGGCGCGTGGGGAGCCAGGTCCCCCCGCCACCCCCCGGGGTGACCGCTGACCCCGCGCTCGGCCACTTCCCGGGACGAGCCCCGCACCCGTCCCCGCACCCAGTAGCCATTTTACCGGGGAAAAGGATAGCCGCCTTTAGGGTTTCGCCCGGGTGAGCCTTTCCCAGGCTCCAGCACCCCAAGGGCGAGGTGTGGGTGGGCCGGGGGCCGAGCACCAGCCTGCGGTACGGCGACGCCAACGAGAGGACCACGTGGAGCTGGAGAGAGGGAACCGAGCCCCCACGCCCAGCCGGCCGCTGCAGCCGCGGCGCGCGTGCGCACTGCACGCCCCTGCCCGCGGCCGGACACGCCCCCCGTCGGGCGTGAGCCCTAGGCCCCGCCCCCGGAAGTGCGCGCGCCGGCAAGATGGCGGCCGCGGCGGGGGCGCTGCGGGGCCTCTGCTGTCTCTGCCGGGTGCTGCTCTTCCTCTCGCAGTTCTACATTCTGTCCGGCGGGGGTGAGTCAGCGGCGGGGGTCGCGCTGGCTTGAGCGGGGTGGCGGGGGCGCGGGACCCCAGGGATCGCGGGCAGGCGGCGGCCCAGCGCGGGCGCGGCGGCCGCCGGGTCCTCCAGCTGTGGGGCGTCGCGGAGGGAGGCTCGCGGGCTGGACCTCAGTCCGCCCTTCGCTCCCGGGTGGCGGGGATCGACCCTGGCGGCCTCCCGTCCGGTCCATGTCCGTCTGCTGCCATTGGAGGCCCGGAGCTGCCCGCGCCTGTCACCACAAACCGAGGGTTCGAGTCCCGGGATCACACGGTTCTCTGTTGTAGGGTCCTTAAATCTAGAACATTCGCAGCCGCTGGCGCAGTCAATCAAGGACCCGGGCCCAGCCCGTGCATTCACCGTAGTTCCCAGGACAGCAGGTACTGGCCGTTTCCTATTCTGGTGAAGGTGCTTATCTATATCGAGTGCTTTCTCCTCTTCTCCTTCTGTCCTCCCCTCCCTCCTCTCTAGCCCGTAAAATTCCTTGTGCTGTAGGAAGTCACCTTTCATTTTTGATTATCTGGTGTAGGACCTAAGGCTAGATACACAGCCATTTGCAGGACACAGGTTTTTTGGTACTTTTGAGCCTCTGCTGCCGCTCATTTCTGGCTCTGGTTGCTATTATGTCTCCACCTCCTCCATCAGGAGCACCTTTAACCAGTTCAACTTACCTTTCAAATTTTTTTTTTTCCTCAGCCAAGCACCAGTGGTTCATGCCTGTAAATTCTAACTATTCAGGAGACTGAGCTGCGAGGATCGTGGTTTGAAGCCAGTCCAGGCAGGAAAAGTCTGAAAGACTCTTGTCTCCAAAGAACCACCCCTGCAAAAAAAGCCGCAAGTGGAGTTATGGCACAAGTGGCCAAGTGCTAGCTAATCTTGAGCAAAAAAGATGCTCAGGGACAGAACCCAGGTTCAAACCCCAGGATTCACACACACACATGATACACACACACAAAAAAGATGCTCAGGGACAGAACCCAGGTTCAAACCCCAGGATTCACACACACACATGATACACACACACGTTTACCTTCTAGAGCCCTGTTAGTGATGTTGGAAAGTAACTCCTCACCCAGCGCTGTGTGAATTAGCAGAACAGGAAAGGGACTGGTAGAGAGAGACATTGAGTCTGGGTCTGGAGGTACTGCTGAGAGAGTGAGGACATGAATTACTCACTGTTGATCCTAAAGCCATTTCATCTTTGAGATTCAAAGTGTACAGCCTCTAACCACATAGCAGTAGGAATGATAGAAAAGGAAATAGTATTTTGTAGCATTGGCCACTTAATATAATGACAGCAGGAAAGACCAGTTTATTTTTTTGTGCCGATACTGGGTCTTGAACTCAGGACCCAGGCTTTTTTGTTCAAGGATGGTGCTTTACTGCTTGACACACACACCCCTCCACTAATGCCTTCTTGCTGGTTAATTGGATATGAGAGTCTCACTTTTCTGCACTGTCTGGCTTCAAACAATGAAACTAGGAGGGAGCCGTCAATGAAGAACCAATTTTAAGTTACTGT
Source organism: Dipodomys merriami (assembly GCF_024711535.1). Lineage (NCBI taxonomy): Eukaryota > Metazoa > Chordata > Mammalia > Rodentia > Heteromyidae > Dipodomys > Dipodomys merriami. The sequence continues at coordinate 10,403,511 of NW_027204826.1, forward strand.
GCTTTGTTCTGTAGCAATTGAATGTTTTATTTCAGTGACTTCAAACTGGCATAGATATTATACTGATTCTTACTTGGATGTAAAAAAAAAACACAACAGCAATATAATTGAATTTAGAACATGTATTTCTTAGGGAAACAGAAGATTCTCCTCATTTGTATATTTTTCAAAGTCCCTCTTCTCAAGCATCCTTGCATGTTTTTTAATCTTTTCAACTGACAAAATCATATTACACACCTAATTGAGTTAATTGGAGAAAATAAGTTACTACTTAATGAATTATTCAATTAGGAAATTAATTATTTGGAACTCTGGTAACATAAAACTGCAAATACAAAAATAGCACATTATAGCATATTGAAACACCAGTGTGGAATAATTATAGAATGTTTCCCCAAGTTGGAGCCGTGAGGGACGTGTCTGTGGCTTAATTTCCCAGTCAGAGAATTCAAGTGAAAAGAGCATTGGATTAGACATGGAGAGACTACTGTTATGGTTCTGGTCACCACAGATGCCCTCTGGGCCTGTATAGAACCTCTACCATGTCTGAGCTTTAGTTTTTCACCTTAAATATAGTGGAGTTAATTTAAAAAATTTAAATAACAAGAAAAGTTCAAAGAAAAAAATTTTTTTTAGGTTTTCAAGCCCCCAGCGTGTAGGCATTTTGTCTGCACTGTTTGTACATGAGCACCTGTGCTTTTCACAGCCACTGGGAGGCGTGGATGGAAAGCTTTTACCAGTGTCCTGCTTCCTATGTCATGTGGCTAGCTGGTGGTGAACCCCGCTTCCATTGCAGGGTTCCCTCTTAATCCCAACTCCATTTTGTTTTTTTCATTCTAACATGTGTCTCATTGCTAACACTCGTGTCTCTCTTCACCTAGAAAACTGTCTTTTTCTATTACCATGATCAATATTAAGAGAATAAGCAGCTTTCTCCCACCCACAGAGAGCACGGAAATCCCACCTTACATAACCAAGTGCCCAAGCAATGGCCTGTGTAGCAGACTTCCTGCAGATTGCATGGACTGTGCCACAAATTTCTCCTGTGTCTACGGGAAGCCCGCCACATTTGACTGCACGGTGAAACCGTTTGTTACCTGTGTTGTGAGTATGGCAGCTTATTTATGCTAAGTAACCACATCTGTAAACCTGTTAAAAGTATAATTTCACTTTGGCTATTGTGAAGGGAAGTAGTCTGAAAGAACTTGTATAATCTTTTATTATTGTCTTGCAACATATATAAATAGATTTGTAATGAAATGGTGGTACACCCCTGTAGTCCTAGCCACTTGGGAGGTGGAGGCAGGAAGATCACAAGTTCATGGCCAGTCAGGTTGAAGTCAGTGAGACTCTTATCTCAGAAACAAAATTAGGCGAGCACTGGTGGCTCTCACTTATAATCCTAGCTACACAGGAGTCTGAGATCTGAGGATTGAGGTTCAAAGCTACCTGGGCAGGAAAGTCCTTAAGACCTTTATCTCTAATTAACCACCAAAAAGCCAGAAGTGGTGGTGTGGCTGAAGGTGTAGAGGGTTTGCCTTGAACAACAAAAGGGTCAGGAACAGCACCCAGGCCTTGAATTCAGGCCCCGCGCACATGCATACATACACTACACACACATCACACACACACACAGCTGGGGATATGGCTCAAGTGGTAAAGCACTTGCTGAGCAAATGCAAGGCCCTAGGTTCAATCTCCAGTACTACTTTTTTTTAATGAAAAGAAAAATTAATTTTAAAATCCCATTTCTGGGGAGGGGATGGTTTAAGGTCCATGGTAGAGCAATGTGTTTAGCATGTATGAGACCCTAAATTTAACCATCAGTTGCCCCGCCCCTCCAAAAGATAATTTTGTTTACTTAAAGGACCTTAGCTTTAAAAATCCTGCATTCCCTTTTCTACCAATTGCAGCTGTCTCCAATATAATGGTAACTGGCAATTAGTTTGAAGTCCATTGGAAATGTAACGACAGCAATGGGGCCTTGTGGGCCTTGGAGAAGATCTGTGTCCTTGCATATCTGAAGCAGGGGCAATTCCTTCAGATGGGCTTTGGGTTCCTAGTGAGGAGGGCAAGGCTCTGTGTTACATGCATGAGATGAGAGGGGCCAATTTCCTTAGCTGGGAGCAGGTGGTTTCATGTGGGCAGACATCGTGAACTGAATCCCTGCTTCGCAAACTTAAAATGCAGAGAGCTGCAGAGCTTCTCCCTGAGCGTGGAGGAGAAGCACCTGGTTCCCAGACCCCAGGCCAGTAGGCAGCCCACCTGAGAAGAACCCCTTGCTGTGTAGCCACTTGCCTTGTCCTGTCGTTCTAAACTGCAGGGGCCTCACTGAACTCGAGTGAGGCCCAGTGCTCGAGTACAGAAGCCTCAGGAAGCCTCCACCTCACTCCCAACTCAGGGACCTTCCCCAAGTGCCCTTTCTGTGCCTTCCAGTTGTCTGCAACCTTATGACGTAAATGTTTTTTTCCTGTATTACAGACAGTTGTACTCATTATTATGATGATCTTAACAAAAGTAGTGAGATAATCTTAACATTTTGAAATGCTTTTACTACTATAATATGAATTTGTCTAGATTTTGTTCATTACGGTAGTGTTCTGCATACATGTTGTGTTTGTACCTAGTGTTTTAGTTCTGGTACTTACTGCTAGATTCTAAATACAAATTTTTTGGGAATTTTGCTCCACACAATTATGTCATCTTATGAAATATCATGCGACTGTTAGAATTAATTAGCACTGTGTCCTCTGTACATAGGATCAAGACCTGAATTTCCAAAAGAACTTCATCATCAACATGACCTGCAGATTTTGCTGGCAGCTTCCTGAAACAGATTACGAATGCTCCAATTCCACCAGCTGCATGACGGTGGCTTGCCCTCGGCAGCGCTACAGGGCCAACTGCACAGTGCGGGACCACATTCATTGCCTGGGTAAGCAAATTCGACTTTAGGAAGTTTGTGAGGAAGATGTATTTCACCAGAGGACACAAGCAGCTCATGCCTATAAATCCTAGCTACTCCAGAGGCTTCTTTAAGCTGATAAAGAGAAAAGACATTTTCTTTTCAAAGCTTAAAGTTTGGCCTTTTACATTTAGGTCTACAACCCATTTGGGTTTCATTTGTGGGGAAGTGTTGAGTTAGAACTCTGTTTTATATCTCTTCCCCTCAGGAGAGCTGGTCTGTGTGACTGGGTTCGTGTCTTGTCAAGTTTGAGCTTGCTCTCCTGTGGGTGATTTCACCATTTCACATCACTTTGTCTTACTCTTGTAACTCCTGAACTCTCATTGTCTAATAGGGCATTTCACTTTCCCCTAACTAACCCTAACTCAGCTCATTCAAACATGAAGTCTAGGCTTACAGATGGCAAGGATTTTCATTCCTGTAATAACATTTCCTACTATAAGAAAAGGTAACTGTCTAGATTCTGAATGAGAAGGTCATCGTTGAGAGTTAAAGTCTCCATGAGAATATTTTTGTGCCATATTTTTATATAAAGTGTTCTCTTCTTTATCTAAGGTAATCGTACTTTTCCCAAGATGCTGTACTGCAACTGGACTGGAGGCTACAAGTGGTCCACTGCCCTGGCTCTTAGGTAGGTTCTGTATGGATGTCTGAATGCCATTTGGATTTCTTTGGGGTCAGAGGAATCCTCCCGACCTTGTGCTTGGCCAGGCTCATCCTTCACCGGCATCCAGGAGACATAACAGGAGTTCACATGACCACTTAGAACCCTGCAGTGTCTCATGGCAGGCAGGGACATCCTTTACTCACTGGGGATGATGGAGTAGAGACATTGTGACACAGAACCAGCCGGTTTCCCTCCTGAACTTCTGACTTAGATAGGTGGGTTTATAGTATATATTTTAAGTTTTAACTTTCTTATTAAAAAAATATGGTACTGAAAAAAGTGAAAGCAGAAACATTAAAAAAAATTATCTGTAATTTTATCATCCAGACAATTATACATATTTATCTCTCATAAAAATCTGAATGCTGTGTTCAGCTTTTCAGCAGTTTTTAAAAGAATTGGATCAGTTCTTCCCATCAGCAGGAAAGACAGGTGGAACCATTAATTAAACTATCATAAATTCAGCTATCCATAGCTGAACTCTGAGGCAGCTCTTGGGACCCTGAGGCCTGTCGTGTGTGTGTGGCATAGAGCAGGAATTCTCAGCCTTCTCGTTGCTGACATTTTGGGCCAAGTAATTCTCAGAGCTGTCCTGAGCGTGGAAGAATGTTTATCAGCATTAAAGGCCTCTACCTACTGCTAGTTGTGCACCAAGAACACTGCCCCTCTGTGTGTCAATCAGAATGTCTCCAGACATCGCCAGATGTCCCCTAAAGCAAAATTGTCCCTTGTTGAGAGCCACTGCATTAGGTTTTGGCCTGAGCAAAGAGAGGAATCATGCCTGGCCAAAAGGCATACCTGGAATGCAAAAGAGGAATCCAAGATAGGAAATTAGATACAACAAAATAAGATTTTTTTTAACTGGTCATACCACTTGTCAGAAGTAGATCAAATTAAAACAAAGAACTGATACCCAGCCAGATGTCAGTGGCTCATGTCTATAATTCTAGCTACTCAGGAGGCTGAAACTTGGAGGACTGAGGTTTAAAGCAGAGAAGTCTATAAAACTCCATTTCCAGTTAACCAGTACCAGGCTTCAAGTGGTAGATCATCAGCCATAGCAAAAAAGCCAAGCAAGAGCAGTAATCCCAATACTAGTGTACCCCCTCCCCCGACAAAACCCTGACATACATCCCTCATCTAGGTTCAGTTTACTGGGTCAGCCCAATATGTGAGAGGCCCTGACTCAAACCCCAGTACTGTAAAAAAGAAAGAAAGAAAAATCCTCTAAAGTGGCCCTGCTTGGATTAGAAAGCAGTGCGGTCCATTCATTTCCTGTAGGAGAGAAAAACATTTCAGTTCAGTTAAAAATGGATCATTCTTTTCCTAGTGCCAGGAATCAAACCAAGGGCCTCACACATGCAAAGCCATAGACTTACTTTGGACACGGCCTTGTTGCCTGAGATTATTTGGTGGTATGATTTTTGGGAGCGGTCGTGGTGCTCTGATGAGGTGTTTGGATCACTTGAAGCCCTTCCACTCAGTGTGGCGGTGAGCCATGTAGTGGTGAGCCATGGCCAGCCCCATTGTGGAACCCAAGCCACTTTGCTGTTCTGTTGCAGCATCACCCTTGGGGGCTTTGGCGCAGACCGCTTCTACCTAGGCCAGTGGCGTGAAGGCCTGGGCAAGCTCTTCAGTTTCGGCGGCCTGGGAATCTGGACACTCATAGACGTCTTGTTGATCGGAGTTGGCTACGTGGGGCCAGCCGATGGCTCGTTGTACATTTAGCAATGGTAAATGTGCTTCTGATGGGAGCAGCAGTCCTCTGGCCTGTGAGAACGGATGTGGTGTGAAGTATTATGTTTTTAATGTACAGCATCTGTACTTTGCTTGCCTTGATGAAGGTAAAATAAAATGAAACACTGAACCAACCTGGAATTTGTTTCTCATTTGCCTGAATTACATTTGTTTCCTCTGAAAATTCTTAAACCTGGGAGAACAGCTTCTGTGGTGGATGAAAGTCCTGTACAATTCCTTCCGTATTACTTGGGTCACACCATAGCCCTTGTACCTCCAGCCTGACCCCCTGCCATCCGCCCTGGAACAACCCAAGCTGTGACCACAGAGAGAAACAGGAATGGAGGCATCTGCCTGAGCCTCCCCTCCTGTGAGCTCTGTCTTTATGATGTCAAATGCAGAAGCTTGTGGCTAGTTGCTGTGATTTGAATTATTAATCGTCTACTGAAAAATTAATAAAAGTGCAGATTATTTTAATTGTTTATATTATAGACCTATTTCTGTATGTTTTCCAAGTTAAAACAGTCTATGATGATGAGCTAAAATGTCATTTTCAGCTCACTGCATTCCATCATGCAGTTATGATTGGCTGATTTCTTGATACCATGGTTGTGTTGAAAATTTTTTTATGTAATAAATATTTTTGTCTTTATAGATTTCTGTAGGCCTTTGGTTGATGACAAGGCAGTTATTCTTTTCTTTCAAACTTGTGTTTAAATATTACCTTAAAGATAAAGGTTTGTGTTAACAGCCAGATGATTTAACCAGCAGGTGAGAGCCAGAAACTATAGTATATATAAATGCAGTAGGGGAACTATTTTCTTCTCCAGGTGATTTGCTTACTATAGGTTACTTGAGAGGGAGATGAAATCACTTTAGTTATAATGTACCTTTGAAGAATGTGTCTTTTGAAGCATAAACCTGATTAGGGGTTTGGTGTCTATAGTTGGGAGCAGTTCTGTTTCAGATCACTAGATGGCGTGTCCCTGTTATGATTGTTTTCTCCTTGTATTTGCAGAAACTGCCCATCTTGTGTTTCCTAGAACCTTGTCACCCTGGGGTTCATTCAGGTCCAAGGGAGGTTTGGGTTGGCCTTTCTTTTTAACATCAAGAGTCTTGATTGAGCAGTTATCTCTTTAGAGAAGGACCTTTTCCTGCCAGAAGAAGCTCTTTTGAAAACGATAATAAAATCTTCCCAGAATCTCGTCCTATTTGGTTCTATATAGAAGAGAATGTCTAACCTTTCCCTGATGAGATGCATAAGCTAGCACCCAGGAATGGACTCAGTGGGTCTCTCTCTATATCCCCTCTCTCCTCTCCCCTTTCCCCTCTTCTTCCTTCCTTTATCTTCCTCTCCCCTCTCCTCTCTTGGCTCTCCTCTCTTCTCCTCCTAGCTGGCATGATGTGAGCTTCTCTGTTCCACCACACCCTTCCTGCCATGGAGTGAAACGTATGAGCCAAGATAAATCTTTCCTCTGAGTTGTTTCTCTCAGGTGTTTACTCAGCAGTGACAAAGGTTGGCTCGCACACTGGTTTCCTTTGCTCTTTGGGTCAAAGCATGGTCTGTCCCAACGAGTGTTGCATGCTCCCTTTAAGGAATGCATTTTCTGCTCGTCCAGGCCACGTGTTTTGCACATGCTGATAAGATCAAATTAGTAATTATACATTTTTGGATTTCTGTATCCTTGCCAATATTTTTATTCTGTCAGAGAGGTGTTGCAGTTTTCAACTACGATGATGAATTTGTTGATTTCTCTTTCTGTTTTAGTTTCTGCTTATGTATTTTGAAATTCTTACTGATGTAAACATTTTTATTATAGTGTGTTTTATTGAGGTGTAACAACATTCACTATTTAGCCACTTTGAAGTGTATAATCAATGGCATTAAATTCATTCATGTTGTATGACTACACTTTCAATTTCACTCCCCTTTTTTCTTTCCTTTTTCCTTTTAATTTTTTTTTTTAACCAGTTCTGGAGCTTGAACTTAGGGCCTGGACACTGTCCCTGCACTTCTTTTGCTCAACGCTGATACTCTACCATTTGAGCCACAGCACTACTTCCATCTTTTTCTGTTTATGTGGTACTGAGGAATCAAACCTAAAACTTCATGCATGCTGCTAAGCAAGTACTTTATCACTGAGCCACATTCCCAGCCCCTCCTTTTTCCTTTTTTCCTTCCTATTTTCTCTCTCTGTTGTTCAGATTGGAAATTACTATTGATCTGTCTTTGAAATGAGTAAATCTTTTCTGTGTCATCTCCAATCTATTACTGAGCCCATCCAATGAGTTTTTAATTTCAATTATTGTATTTTTTAGTATGCAGTTTCCCTTGTGTTCTGGTTGGAAGATGGAGTGTCCTTGGGCTCATGTTTTGTGTGCTTGGTGTCACTTCATGGTGCTGATTTGGAAGAGCATGGAAACTTTGGGAATTGGGAAGGGGTAATTGTAGATGCTTCCTGTCAGCCAAGCAGTGAGGATCAGCCTCTGACACACATTGCTGCCACCATGCTATTCTGTCCAGACCTCCAGCTAAACTGCAAGCCACATCAAAGAGTTCATCTCTTAAATTGTGTCTGTCAGATTATATTGCAAAAGAAAAGTGCTACCCTGTGCTGGTTCACTGTGAATGTCAGCTTGACTGCACGGCGGGCTGATGGCCACCTAGAGGACTGGTAGAACTCCAAGCGGGGTATGTCCAGAGAAGATTGGTATGTGTGTCAGTGAATGGAGTAGGAAAGATTTGCTGGAGGAGTGGGGTGGGTAGGGGATGTGGATCATGCCACCCTGTAGGCTAGGACCTCCTTGGAATAGAAAGGTTGGGGGAAGGGATAACTAAAATGCAGAGGTTCCATCTTCAGTGAGTGCATTTTCTGTTGACATCACCTGTAGACATCAGAGGCCAGATTTTTTTTTTTGTTTTGATTGGCTTGAACTCTGGGCTTGGGCACTGTCCCTGCGATCTTCAGCTCAAGGCAAGTGCTCTACCGCTCGAGCCACAGCCTCACTTCTGGTTTTCTAGTGGTTTATCAGAGATAAGAGTCTCATGGACTTTCCTGCCCAGGCTGGCTTTGAACCACGATCCTCAGATCTCAGCCTCCTGAGTAGCTAGAATTACAGGCGTGAGCCACCAGTGCCCGGCTTAGAGGCCAGATTTTTCAGCTTTGAATATGAACTTGTCTCCGTGGCTCCCAGAGGCCTCTCAGGCCTGCAGCCTCAGCTTGCAGAGCTGAGCTGGGTTTGGGTTTCATTGTTTCTTGTTGCTGCCTTCAGTATAGCTAAAGCTTCTGATTTCTCTAAATAAGGGGTGCTTCGGCCTTTTCCTTAGATTGGGGACTGGGCTGTGAGGAGGTTTTTCCCAACATTCTTCAGATGCCCTTACCTCTTAGCCATCCTTGCATGTGTGTGTAGTGAGGGGCTCTTCACAAACCTCCTGCCTCTCCTGGTCATGTCGTCTTGTTAGCGCTGGCTTATGGTGTGTGAGGAGAGGTACCTGTTGTCCTGGTCTAAACCTCAGTGTGGGGCTTAAGCTCTCCTCTCCTCTCCTTCCACGCCCTCCCTCCCCCCGCCCCCCCAGCAACTAAACTCTGCCTCATTTCTCTGGTTGATCTGGGCAGGCATTTCCCACCCCTCACCTCTACTAGTAGCAGACCTCCTTTGGGACTGCTATGGGAGTCCAGTCATAACTGTTTCTTGTCCCCCCCCTCCCCCGCAGAAGTCAGATTTTACTTCTCACCTCTATTTTCCTGTGTGCTTGGGTTGCATGTCTCTCTCATAGAGAGATGCATCATGCGTGTATTCTTTCTTCAAAAGAAATGCCTCTTACCTAGGCCTGGTGAGTGTGGGCATTTGCTGCCCCTCTCTCAGAAGGGGAGCAGGTGGGAAGATGGGGAAAGGATGAGCTCTGTGCCTGCTCCCCAGGACAGCTGGTTTTTTACTGTATGCTTTGTGACTGTGCGATCGAGAGCACCCGCTGTTCTCCCTGTTTCAGATGTTTTCTACTCTGATCCTCCAAGTGAGTGCAAATGCCCTGGGGTCTCCCCGGGCCTCCCAGACTTGCATCCTAGCCCAGACATGGCCTTGATTCCTTAGTAAGAGTTATCTGATGCCTTTGTCACCAATGGTGACACATGTGTCTCCTGGGCCCTCACCTCCAGCTTCCCCTGGAAAGCCTGTGCCTACTTGGAACCCCTCTTTTCCAATTGCCTCGCAGCCTCAGATCTCACCCACATTACACCAAAAAGGAAATTATGACTTTGGAACACGACTCAGATTTTCCTCATTGTTCTCTTAACACTTTTGCTGTCCTTCATGAGAGCAAAGATGAAATGTTTTACATCAAAATCACTAACTCACTGCGTTTGCCTACTGAGCTATCCGTCAAGAACATTGCATGAACTTTTTCTCAATTATTCTCTATTTATAAAGTGAATTTTAAGCAGTTTTCTAGCTGTGTTTAAAAGCTATGAATGATCTTTTCTCCTCATTTTGTAACCTAGTAACCAGAGTCATTAGCGAGATTCACAGTTAACTTTTTCAAAACTTTATTCTTTTTCCTTTTTGGAAATTCTTGAACTGCCACATTTTAAATTTATATAAGCTCTCCCTAACCAAGTAGGGCAATATCTCCCATGGCTTTTATTTTTCCTCAGCAGCCCTGGGTTTGAACTTGGTGCCTCACATTTCCTAGTCGGATAGTCTTACCATGAGAACCACACCTACAGCCCTTTTTGCTTTGTTTTTCAGTAGAATCTCACACTCCCTGGACCGTCCAGTCCATGATGGATGGCAGCTGTTGCTTTGAGGTTGGTGGTGTGCAGCAAGTGCATCGTAGTGAGGTGTGTGATGAAGCAAGAGCATATGATGGGGGATCCCACAGTCCTCTTCAACGATGAAGTGCCCTTCAAGGACACAGCCCCAATTCCTAAAACCTCCCAAGTCCCACCCCTTAAAGGTTCCTCCCAACAGTGCCACCAACCCTGTGCTAAGGGGCCTTTCAGGACACTTTGTAGCAGTTGGACAAACAAAAATGATATAAAAGTGAATTCTTAGCTGGGTGCTGGTGGCTCATGCCTATAATCCTAGCCATTCACGAGGCTGATCTGAAGATCATGGTTCAAAGCCAGCCTGGGCAGGAAAGTCTGTGAGAGTCTTAGCCCTAATTAACCAGTCAAAAACTGAAAATGCTGTTGTGGCTTAAAGTGGTAGAGCTAGCTATAGCCTTGAGCAAAAGAGCTTAGGGACAGCACCCAGACCCTGAGTTCAAGCCCCACTATTCCCCCCCACCCCCCCGCAAATACAGAAGTTTCAAACATTAAAGGATCCTGAAAACACAATTTTAAGAATTGAATTTCCTGTTACAAGATACCTCCAAAAAACTTCTCGGTTTGGGGATGATGATTTTACAATGACATTTTCTACATATAGTTGAAAGACAAAGCTTTCCTTTAGTACTGTTAATTAAAATTCGATTTTCTTATTGATAGTTTTTTAAAGTTATTTTCAGCCTCACTTGTCATTAGGGAAATGTCATGTAAAGTTGTGGAGTGTTTCATTTTGGAGGATACCTTTATCAAGTTTCTGTCAGTGGTAAACTTGAGGTTTTATTGCATTTCTAGTCAAGTCTGTTGTGCAGTGCCCTATCTGAAGTCTCCAAATCGATGACATTTGTTATGCAATTAGTCATTCAGTACTTGCTGTCACATTACCAGCTGAGTGTATTCAATACTTACCAGAAGCACTGAACCCATTCTCTCTCAGATCAGGAGCAGAACAAGGATGGCTACTCTTTGCCACTCTGATCCAGCTTTTATTTAACATAATAGGGATGTTCTAGCCAGTGAAAGAAGACAATGAGAGGAAATAAAAGGATACATATCAGAAGGAAAAAAATCTTTCCCTGTATGCAGGTGATATGATTGTCCATGTATAAAATATCAAAAGAATCATAAAAATAATACATTCATCAAGATGTGGGAAGATGACCTACATATAGACAAAGGAGAACAGTTACATCAAAAAAAAAAGAAGAAGAACAGGACTTCCTTGGAAAGACATGTGGTTTGATATGCACCTACCACCTACATCTCAGAGGCAGAGAAACAGAAGGTTTTTGGTCATCAGAACCTATCTGCCAGAGCACCAGACAGCCTGTGGCAATGCGCTGAAATGGATAGGCATCAAGGAAATGGGCAGGCCTAAGGAAAGAATGAGCCGATGTCCTGTGACTGTGAGAAAGGACACTTCATCTCTCCATCTCAGGTACAATGTCTGGGACATTCTTCATCCCTCCCCTGGGGAACTAGAAAATGACCAGATTCCCTCTGAGTGCTTGTGGTTTAATATAAGTGCCTGCGAAGTCTCTTCTGCAATTTAGGAAACTATTTGGTTGGTTGTCTTGGTCAGCTTTAGGATATTGGTTTGAAAAAAGGGTCATAAATTTTATTTTCAATTTTGTTTCTGTGACTTTTATACTTTAATATGTCCCCGCAGACTTGCTGAGTCTGATATTCAGGCTACAGAGGGAAATGACTTGGGAGAAGAATCCTCCACCCCATGGAAGGGGTATCAGCCTGAGGACTGTCCTTCCCTTCTTCCTTCCCTAGTGTATAGTATCGGGTAGAAGGTGCATGTTTTGTCTGGCCAGCTGTGGTTAGACTACCTCTCCTCTCCTTCCTTCAGTTGGGTCTGACCCTCAATCTAGGTGCAGCCAATCAGAGGATTCCATCCTCTTGCTATGGGGAGGGACAGTCAAAGCTGGGCCAATCAGAAGCCTTTATTAGAGCTGATGGATGACCAACTGTCCATTTTCCAGCTCCAGCTATGCCTGAAGCCCATTAATCCCCTGGAAGTTCCCATTACACAGGACAAGAAGTTTCTTCTTTTCCTTCCTCCTGAACTTAGTTGACTTGGAATTTGATCACTTGCAACGAAATGAGTCGTGAATAATAGATGATTTCTTGAGTAGCAAATCTGGAAATGCATTAAGGATTCTTCAGAATATCAATATTGGCTTCCACTTGTGTCTTGGAGCAATGTGGACAGAACGAAGCAGATCCCTTCCACCTTCTGTATCAGTTACGGAGCAAGATCTTGTCTCAAAAACAACCATAACAAAGGAGAGGCCAGGTGCTGTGGCTCATGCCTATAATCCTAACTACATGAAAGGTCATAGGTATGAGTATCCTGGGTCTGAGGCTGGCCCAGGGCAAAAATCAAAGTTCTATTTGAAAAATAGCTAAAGCAAAAAGTGATAGAGATATGGCTAAATTGGTAATGCACCTGACTAGCAAGTGAGAGAGGTTGAGATGTAGCCTAGGCTGGCCTTGAACTCAAAATCCTCCCTCTGCCTCTCAAGTGATAGGATACCCGACTGGAGTCAAATATCTCTATGTCCTCAAAGATTTATCATTTCTTTATGGTGAAACCATTGGCAGTCCTTTTTCTAGCTCATCTGTAGCCACCCACTTGTGCTTCTCTCCAACCTTAATACCCATTGATGTGTCTGTCTCAACTTTTGTGGTCTTTGTGGACTCACACACCTTATACTCTGCTCTGAATCCTGGCCCACTGTGTGGGTTGTGTGGTTCTAGATCAATCACATTTCATATACTCTTTGTTTCTTTTCTGTAGAGAACAAGTATGCCCTACTTAGTACATGTCTACTCGTTTCTGGCAACCTGTGAGGCCTCATTGGTCAGCAGCCACGTCATTTTTATTCTTGATCCCACCCCTTATGCACTAATTCTGCCCAGGTCCTTCCTATGTAAACTATGACTCTATCTTTTTGCTGTTCGTGGAGCACCCTGAGGCCTTTCTGCATTCTTCACCCATGCTTTGTCTTTGCAATAACTGTTTGTTCCCATGCTGAGTATATAGTCCTCCCTCAGAGGTCTCTGTCCTCCTCCAGTATGAAATACTTCATATCTAGGCCTGCTACTCACATCTGCCCTGGGTTTCTCCTAACTTCTTTCTTTGGGTTTAGAACTCTTGCTACCCAGAGTTTCTTTTCCCTTTGCTTGGTTCCTTGCATTGGTTTGCTGGAAAGTTCTCGTTTGTTCCTCCCTAAGAGGAAAGATGCATGGGAGGCTAGCTTTTAACTCATAGGTGTCTGAGACTCATCTTAGTGCATTCTCACGTTGGCGGTCACTTTGTCTGGACTGTGAGAGTGACTCCATCTTCCTTCCGTCTTTGCAGCCTCTGCTGTGTGCTCTTGTAGCTTCCAGGGATGCTGTAAGTCTTCTGCTTGTCTCATTCTCATTCCTTTGAGGGCCATCTGTCTTCTTCCCTTCTGGCAGCTTTTTAGGATTTTCTTTTCTTTTGAAGATTTATCCTAGTTCTTCTGAAAGTCCATCATGTGTGTTTAGACGTGGATCTCTGTGTCATTGGGGATGCTTTCAGCTGCAAGTAATTGAATGCCCACCTCTTATGGCAACTTAAGAGATAAGGAGATTTATTGGCTCATAAACAAAGAAGCCCAGAGCAGTCCAGTCCCAGGTGCCTCAGCCTTGCTGGCGAAGTGCAGAGTCTTTCCAGCTTCTTTGTCTGCCAACCTCCAAGAGTTAACTGTCCACATAGGGTGGGGAACTCCAGGAACCCACCACATTCTTGCAGTATCCAGAGAAGAAGGGGAGAAGCTATCTTTTCCTTGAGTCTTGCTTTACCTAAGAGATCTGCCACAGACTTCTTCCTAGTATCTCATCATCTGGAAGTGGGACCCAAGCTTTTTCTCTGCTGTGGCCAGGGCAGCCATGATTGGACTAGACTATGCTTGCCTCCAGTCTTGGGGGATGTTTGAAGAAATGTGAAGAGCTGACACGAGAAAAGAAATGTCTGTTGAGGAATAGGACATTTCTTCTTGTTAAAAATGTTTCAGTTCTCTCTAGGGAGGGTCTCCCTGTGCTCTGTAGCTCCCTCAGCTCTCCCTTCCCCCGTTCTCCCTCACTCCTAACCTCTCTCTATTCCCACACATTCTCTCCTACATCAGGTTACCATGAAGATACAATTCTGTAAACCAGTCCTTGGATCTGCCACTACCTTGAACTTGGGCTTCCAGCCGCCAGATGCCTGAGAAATCAATGCTTATTTTTAAAGCTGCTCGGTCTAGGATGCTTTTGATCTAACAGCACCAAGCACAAAGACACAGCAGAGATAGAGAGAGCACTGAAAGCATGAAGACAGCACAGGATCAGGGGTGGGGAGAGAATTGTGGCCATTTTTTGTGGGGGAGGGTCCAATCGTGGGGCCTGAACGCTGTTCCTCAGCTCTTCAGCTCAAGGCTAGTGCTCTACCACTTGAGCCACAGCACCACTTCCAGCTTTTTTCTTTTGCTTATGTGGTGCTGAGGAATCCAACCCAGGGCCTCAGGCATGCAAGGCAAGTGCTCTACCACTGAGCCACCTTTCCAGCCCCCAATTGTGGCCATTTTTGCAATTAACTACTTGCTTCAATTTGCTTCTTTTCCTCTATCTTCCTGCATTTGCTTTTTATGCTTCTTGGACTATTTCTCCACTTGATCTCTCAAGCATTCTGCTGAATGCTAAATTTCTACATTTTCTACTACATATATAATAGTGTATGTAATATATATTATATATAGTAGAATTATATATATATATATTAGATCTAATACTCTACTACTTGAGCCACAGCTCCACTACCAGCTTTTTGGTGGTTCATTGGAGATGAGTCTCTTGGACTTTCCTGCCTGGGCTGGCTTTGAACCATGTTCTTCAGATCTCAGCCCCCTGAGTAGCTAAGATTACAGGTACCAGGCTTACAAGATAGTCTTATATCCTAAAAACAAACAAAAGGCTATACAAGGGTACCAGCATCCATCAGTGACCACACATTCAAAACAAAGCTCTCGGTTTCTGCAACTCAGAGTTTTTCTCATAGAGACAGATGTTTCCAGTTTACACTAACGTGAGATATTCATTGCTTCCAGAACACCCTGTCCTGAGCCCTCTTTAACAGGCTGTTGGATGCCTGGCCACTCTTCTGTGCATCACAGAGGACTTACATCCCTGTTGAGACTGTTCTAGAGTCTGGAGACAGTTAAGAACTACTGTTCCTTCAAACACTGTCCATTTCCTGTTTGGTTAATTCCATGAAAGCCTTCCTACTTCCGGGAGAAGCACTGGCTACGAAGAAGCTATGTGAACCCACGCTTTCTTCCCATAGAAAAGGGACGGCAGACATGATGTTGGCCAAATACATCTTTTGCAGCTTAGTTCCTCTGGTTTCTAAATCTACCAGTATCATCACAAATCCGAAATCTCCTGGGGAACCTTGTCCTCTTTTCTTCAGTTGCCATTCCTAGCCAAATCCCAGCTCTGAAATCTTGGTCTCTGGAGAAGCCACGCTATGGTAGAAAGACAAGATTAAAGTGATGGGGCTTCTGGTTTTAATCCTGTTACTGATTACCTGCAGATACTTGAACAATGCACGGAGTAAGCTCCAGAGTCCTCAGGACTCAAGTGAGAATGTTACAATCAACGACCCGAAAAGGTAGCACATTTTTATTTTAAATGTTTTTTAATCTCTTATCTGATGAAATTTCAATTATTCAATATTTCCCAGAAGCCAATTAACTGGAAGCACTCACACATTTCCCTTTCCATAAAAATGAAATTCAGGATGTCATGATATCTCAAACTGCAGGGAAGATCATAGCAAGGCTGGAAAGTGGAGGTATCTCTGATTTGGGTAAAATAGGTTTTTAAATCCATTTCAGAGGTACTCTTTTACAACAGAGGATGATGATTTGCTTGCAGTTGATACACATGCAGGTCGAACCATCCACAAGAGGAATTTACTCTTGAATTTATTGTTTACTTAGGTATTCATTAGGATTCTTAGTTGCAGACATACAGAAGCCACACCACTTGTTTAGAAGAAAGGCGCTCACTATAATCTCTGGCAGTGTCTAAATTCTGAACAGGTTAAAGACACAAAATACAGTTTAGAATTGAGTGGGAGAGCTAAATGTAAAAGCTCACAATAGGAGATGGTAAGACACATCCAGGATCATCTCTGTGAACTTGCAGTAGGCAAAGATTATAAAGAAGCACAAAGCTTAAAAAAAAAGATAAATGGGAAATCATCAAAAATTTAAAATATTTCCTCTTCAAAATTCATTGTAATCAATGAAAAGCCAAACCGTAGAATGAGAAACATTGTTTGCAAAGTATATCTGACAAAGTTCTTATATTATTCAAATTACTTACAGAATTCCCATATCTCACTAAGATTAACAACTTAATAAAAAACTGACAAAAGAATTTCAACAAATCCTTCACCAAAGAAGATATATGAATGGCAAATATGAAAATAAAGATGCTCAACATGACTAGTGGTTACATAAATGCATATGAGCTACCGCTGCATATCCATTAGATTGGCTAAAACTCAGAAGACTGTTCTAAGTACAGACAAGAACATTTACAGACCAGAGCTCCGTGCTGCTTGCTGGCAAGAGTACAAAAGACTTCAACAACTAGAAAACACTTCCTATATGATCCATCATTTCTACTCCTAGATACTTACCTAAGAGAAATGAACTATATGTACATGCAAACATATGGAAATGCATCTAACAGCTATATTCATACTCGCTCCAAAATAGAAACAATCAAAATGTCTATCAGTGGATGAAAGGTAACAAACAAGAATACATCCTTACAATGGAATTCTACCCAACAATGAACAAGAGTAAAACCACTGATGTGCCACAACATGGATGACTCTCAAAAGGCTATGCTAAGCCAAAGGACCCCAGATTAAAGCATGGATACTGTAGGATCCTGTTCTACCAGAGGGGACTGGCTGAGAACAGAGGAACTTCCAGAGGTGATATTCTATTACTTGCTTTGTATTAGTGACCACTGAGAAACTCCTTAAATGGAAGAGGGTTTGGTTATACTGGGGTTTTTTAATTCAGGGCCTCGTGTTACTGGGCCACTGCTCCACCACTTGAGCCACACCTCCAATTCTTTTTTTTTTCCTTTGATTATTTTTTGGGATAGAGTCTCACATTCTGCTACAACCCACCCCTGCCCTGGGGCTAGCATTGACCAGTGATTCTCCCACCTAACCCACTAGTGGGGATTACAGGTGAGCACCACCACGACTGGCCTGGTTTTTTGTTTTTGTTTTGTTTTTCTCTTGTGCTATGAATCAAGAGCCTATCTCATGCTAGGTAAGCCCTCTACCAATGACCCAAGCCCCCAAACTCATTAAGCAGCACACCTAAATAAAGACGAATAATATACATTTTATTTCAACAACTCAGTCTTTTTTTTTTTAATCCTCTTAATTCTATTCATCCTGGGTGAATTTCTAGCAGGACTACTACCCAATGTTAACTTCTCTATGTCATCATTGACCTGCCCGCCCCCTCCCCAAACCACCTGCCACCCCAACGCACCACGCCTGACACACAACGGCGTAAGTGATTAGAGCCAGCCACCATCTATGGTCACTACTGCAGGCACTGACCAAGCATAGGCTTCCCAGCCTCTGCCCTCTGCCCTCTGCCCCCTGCCCTGCAACCATGGTTTCTCCTGTCTGAGATGTTCTCTAGGAAGGGAGTCAACATCACACCTTGGGTTCACTTCAGGGACCACCCTCTGCCCCCCAGCCTTCCTCAGATCCCTCCCCCACCTTCCACCCCTGCCCCCCCCCCCCCCCCCCGCCCTCCCGCCGCCCGGGCAGACCGGGAGAGCCGCACCCTCACCCATGGATGCTCCGGGCCGGCGCGCCCCCTGGAGGCGCCTGGCGGCACAGCGGGCTCTGCCTGCCCCTCCCGCCCTGGCTGGAGGAGAGCGCTTTGTCTGTCTGTCTGTCTGTCTGTCTGTCTGTCTGTCTCTCTCTCTCTCTCTCTCTCTCTCTCTCTCTCTCTCTCTCTCTCTCACACACACACACACACACACACACAAGCACACACCGCCCTTTGTATTCTTGATTTTTAATTTATTCCACGTTCTTCAAACAGTTGTGATTCCAACCTCTCCCTCTCCTCCGTACGGGGCGCAGAGGAAGCGCAGTCCCGAGAGGCTTCCCGGAGGAGGCAACACCCGAGTTAGGCCTCGACCCTGGCAGCGCAGAGGTGAGGCGCCAGGACACGGAGCTGTTTCTCTTGGAGTCTTCGGATTCTCCAAAGTAGGCGCCTGAATTGGAGGGCTGCCTTCCTCCTTGAGTCGGGCTGCCAGATCCAGCACCGGAGGCCCGGTGCGAGCGTTATTTTATTGATGGGTGTTCTCAGTGCTGGGGATGGAGCCCATTTGCACGCTGGGCGCGCAGGGCGCCCTGGGCCACCTCCCCGGCCCTGCGCCGGGCTGTGAGCGCCACACAGACTCGCTTCTAAAGTGTGGGGCCGTGCATTTCGAAAACAGGGCTCAGAAAAGGACTCGGTGTTTATCTGAAGTGCGGCCAAGTCGGCTTTTACCAGGTGTCGGTGGTTTCTCCCTCCAGCCTGCCAGCCCCTGGCGTTCGCTCCTCTGAGAAACAAGAGCCGTCCACCTGCCCCCGAGCCGCCCCAGCTGCTGGGAGTTCTCCCCTTCATCTTGCCCTGATCACTGCTAAGGGACCGCTCAGCGCCCGAGGGAGTGCGCACGCGCAGTTCCCCCGAGGCGCCACGTTCATTTCTATTGTGCCAAGGCCGCAACATTCCACGGAGGAGGCTGGTGTCCTCCGAGGTGCTCTGAGTCCGTCGCTTGGGCTTCTAAACAAAAAGTCCTTTGTGCTGGTACTGGGCCTTGAACGCAGAGCCTCTGTGTGCTGTCACTCAAGTCTGGTGCTCTACCACTTGAGGGACAGCTCCATTTCCAGCTTTTTGGTGGTTAATTGGGGATAAGAGTCCCAAGGACTTTTCCTGCCCACGCTGGCTTCAAACCAAGATCCTCAGATCTCAGCCTCCTGAGAAGATAGGATCACACGTGTGAGCCACTGGCACCCAGCTCTATGACCTGTGATTGTAATGTAAAGCAATAAATGTGTGCTTGTTTAGAGTCATTAACTATGTGGGAACTTGTTACAGCTTCAAAAGGAATACAGTCAAAATCTCTATTAATAGGATTGTATTCTTCTAAATCAATACTGTTATTATTTGTCTCTTGGATCTTCTGAGGAACACAGGCACATAATATTCATGTATCTGAAGAAGAAAACAAACTTCATAAAGTAGTGTAGGGGCTGCAGCAATACCAGAAAAAGTGAAGTAATCAGAATGTTCAATCTAAGAAATCAATATTACAAAGAAGAGCAGAATAATTGTCAATGACAAAACGAATTTACAAAATAATTTTTCAATTTAAATGTCTAATATAGCTGAGCACCAGTTTCTAATGTGTGTAATGCTATCTACTCAAGAGGCTGAGATCTGAGGATCACAGTTTGAAGCTAGCCCAGGCAGAAAGTCTGTGAGACTTTTTTTGTGTGTGTGGGGGGGGGAGGGAGGTCCAGTCGTGGAGCCTGAACTCTGGGCTTGGGCTCAGCTCTTCAGCCCAAGGCTAGCGCTCTACCACTTGAGCCACAGCTCCACTTGCGGCTTTTTTTCTTTTTGCTTATGTGGTGCTGAGGAATCAAACCCAGGGCCTCATGAATGCAAGGCAAGCGCTCTACCACTGAGCCACCTTCCCAGCCCTCTGAGACTCTTATCTCCAATGAATCAGCAAAAAAGCCAGAAGTGAGGTGTGGCTGAAGTCTAGGGCACAAGCTCAAGGACTGCACCTAGGGCTGAGTTCAAGCCCAAGTTGTGGCACAAACAATAGTAGGATATTTGTTTAATTATGATTATCCAGAATATAGTGCTGTAGTATGGACTTTTCATGATATTAACTGTATTTTCTGATAGTAACTGAAAGATGGAAAATGCGCAACTCTATGTAGAGAATAAGGACTTTTTTCTGAAAACACAAAAGCAAAGAATAATATGTGTGTGTGTGTCATGACAGATTATTTATTTATTTATTTATTTATTGCCAGTTCCAGGGCTTGAACTCTCAGCAATTTTGCTTATGGCTGAACCTTATACCCTTAGTCATGCATCCAGCTTGGCTTTTTGCCAGTTAGTTGGAAAGAGACTCTTCTGCATGGGCTAGACAAACTGTGATTCTCAGATCTTGGCCTCCTGAGTAGCTTGAATAACAGGCATGAATCACCAATATCCAGACTGTGTGCAATTAAGAATGGACATTTTGCAAGTTTGGAGGATGCAGAGTTATGAACAGATCAATTAAGGTCTAATGGATATGTTGTTCTAATGCTCTATCATTACTGACATTTTTGTCTGCCTGTTTTCTCAGGAGCTAATAAAGATGTGTTAAAAATCTCCCAGTATGATGGTTAGATAGATCCATCCTTTTTTTTTTAGTTATGTCAATTTGTGCTTCACAACTTTGAAGCTAATTCAGAATTATGATGTCTTCCTGGTAACTTGATCCTTTATCATTGTCATGCAGTGTTCCTAAAATATTATTACAATTGATTTTTTTACTATCTTCATTTAGGTTTAACGACGTATTTATGTTTTATGTTTTTCTTCATTCTTCTCCTGTACCTGGGCATTTGCTTATGCTCTAAAGGACTCACACATTTCTTGGTGCAGGGTTTGGGGAGTGGGGAGGTTGTGTTAGTTTCCCTGTCTTTACATCAGCCTCATTTTCAGAGTGTTCTTACTGCAAGTATAAGTCTAGGTGGGAAGCCCTTTACTTCCAGCGTTTTGGTCTATGGTCCATCATCCTCTAGCTTCCATTGTTTCCTTTGAAGATCTGTGGTTCCATCATCCTCTAGCTTCCATTGTTTCCTTTGAAGGTCTGTGGATTGCAGTGGCAGCTTTTAGGACTTTCTCTTGGGTTTTCAGAAGTTTTACTATGATGTGTCTAGCTGTAGTTTTCATTTACACTACTTGAACATGTATAATGTTCTTAAATCTGCAGTTCTCTTTCTTTGATCATTTTTAGATAGCTCTCAGACGGTACCTCTTCAAGTCTTACTTCTTGTTCTCTTACTCCCTCCCCACTCTTTCTGGGACTTCTTTTTTTTCTCAAATTTTTTTTTCCCTAGCCAGGCACCAATGGCTCATGCCTGTAATCCTAGCTACTCAGGAAGCTGAGATCCAAGGATCACAGTTCAAAGCCAGTCCAGGCAGGAAAGTCTGTGAGACTCTTGTCTCCAATAAACCATTAGAAAACCAGAAGTGGTTCTGTGGCTCAAGCAGTAGAATGCTTGCCTTGAGCTGAAGAGCGCAGGGACAGCGGCTAAGACCAGAGTTCAAGCCCCATGACCAACAGAGAAAACTTTTTCTATGCATTATTTTTCTCTCTTTCAGTCTGGATATTTTCCTAACCTACCTACAATTATTTCTTTCTTCAGCTAGTTGTTGCCTTCTACATTTTCCATTTTTGAGGATGATACTAAAAACATCCATCTTGTTTAATTTTTAGTACATGTTAATCTCAATTAATGTTGGGATTAACTGATATTACTAGGCTTCTAAATGTCAATGTCTCCAGTGGATCTGCTCTATCATACATTTTTCCTTTTATTCCAACTTTATCATTTTTCAACTTGGTTATTTTTTATTGAATGCTAGACATTGTATATGAAAAAGGTACATAAATGTTACAATATGCATAAATGTGTGTATATGATTGAATATTAGACACTATATAGAAAAGAAAATATTTGAGGTGGAGGTAAAGATAGAGGGTAGCTGGATTACAGACATGAACTACCAGTGCCCAGCATAGTTAGACAATCTTGGAGATTCCTTCCATTTCACAGACAATTTTTCAGAGTGGGCAAGAGAGACAATTCTTTTGGACCCTGACTGTACCACATGCCAAACAACCTGGCTGTGATTTGTCACGTCAGACACACCATGCTGAGAGAGAATATACTGGCATCTTCCTAACCACAGAACACATTTATGTCTGGGTTATTTTAGGTATTTGCTTTCTAAATAGTTCCCTTGGCATGTGCCAAAGCAACTGTACTTGTGCATGTAATCAGTATTTTTTTAATAAAGAGAGAAGATCAAAACTTTCTTTTCTTTTTTTTTTTCCTTTTTTTTCTTTTTTTTGTCAGTTGTGGTACTTGAACTCAGGGCCTGGGCACTGTCCCTGACCTCAATGTCCCAATTACTGTCCCAATTACTCAATGCTAGTGCTCTACCACTTTAAGCCACAGCTCTACTTCTGGTTTTCTGGTGGTTCATTGGAGATAAGAGTCTCACAGCCTTTTCTGCCGAGGCTGGCTTTGAACCATGATCCTCATTTCTCAGCCCCCTGAGTAGCTAGGATTACAGGCATGAGACACCAGCACTGGGACAAAGCATTCTTAATTGAGAAGCGAGAGAAGAATCCTTTCTGTTTTCCTTAAATCCCATAGTGATTCTCTTTGGACTCCTCTGTGGTCACAAAGGCCATCATTCTGTGGCCAGATTTGAACATCCCACAATGGTTGGGATTTTCACATTTAATTACCCCTCAGGTAGCCCCAGTACCTTTACCTAGTAAATGTGTAATTGGGAATTCTTGGTTGGAGACTGGAGTCTCTGTCGTCCCCAATAGCTTAAAGACCAGTTTTCCAGTGCTTCTGAAAGATCTTTTATAGCGCAGGGTCTAAGATACAGAGCTTTTTTTTTTTCTTTTTCCAAAGTCTTTATAGAGCAATTAATGGCTGTAAACAGATATCCAAACCTCAGATCCTACCTGCGTGCCAGGTTCTGTATGCTAGCGGAGAAACACAGCAATGGCTTTTGGGTTTGGGGGAGGGGTGTTGTTTTTTGTTTTCTTCTTCCTTTCTTTCTTTTAAGTTGTTAGAAACAGGGAATATTTTACATCCATAAATAGCTGTACTTTTATTGGGAATGGTGGGAGGACAGGTGAGCCACAGCAAGATTTTTTTTTCAAGAAGAGGAACAATAAACTTATTATGCCCAAGAAATTTCCAAGGTGTCCTGTATATCCCTCACCAGAAATACCCTGTAATTTCCCTTCCTGCTGTGCCAGTTTCCCCCACTTGGGATTTTAATGAATGAAATTTGCCATAATTCTGCATTAGCACTTCTTCCTCCATATTGTTCTTTGGAGGCTGGATTTACCTTCAGACTCCTTGCTGCCCGCATGCATGATCACTAGGAACCAGCTGTCCAGGGAGCAGGGACGTTCATGACACAGGACAGTGGCTGGGATGTGAGGCCCAGGAGCTGCAGGTTGACGGGGACAAGTTGGGGTTGGGGGAGAAGGCGTCAGAGACCTCACTGTGATCCAGGCTCTCCCCTTGGCTCTGCTGGGAGGAAGAGGATCGTGAAGGGCATGAGCAGGACTAGGGAAGTGAGTTGGAAGGAAAATCATGTGCATGTTTGCAGAGGAAGCAGGGTGGGGGGGAGGGATTAATTCCCAGGTTAAGTAGTGCCTGGTAAGTGCTGGCTGGGAATGTCTCCCCAAGGCCTTCCTGGCTAAGTCACTACCATGGAAACTGTTCTGTGTGGAAGCCAGCCCTGTTTCCATCAGGAACGTGGATGTGACTGAGTCTCCATCCCAGGTCTGGGCCAGAATCCTCCATTCCACCCAGGAGGGCATCCACTCAGTACACCATGCAAAGGAAGACCCCTCCTCATGGCCTCCAGGCCTTCTTTTGTATGGAAAGTAAGTAATAGGGAGCCCTGAGAAACAGGCAGTGTGGAGTCTTGGTTTGCAGGATGGGTCCAGGGGCCAGCAAGCCTGGCTTCAAGTCATGCCCCTGCCCCTCACCTGCCGGCTACGTTCCTTCCCTTCCTCCGTACGCCCACCTTTCAGAAGGAAATGGAAGCTTTGGAAAGTCCTGGCATGGGACACTCCCATTGCTGTCACTGTATTTCCTGATGAGAGTAAGGAACCACGTGCCTGGTTTGCTGAGTCCTCGAAGGCACTTAGCAGGGAGGAAGGAGGAAGGGTAAGCGGCAGTCCAGACACAGCACAGCAGAAAGGCTGATCTGTCCCATCAGCTTCCTGGACTCCTGGCTGCCCCATCCCTCCTGCCCTGTGGCTGAAGGTTGTCCCCATTCTCTTCATTGCCATGGGCAGAGTCCTTCTAGAACCTACTATAGCTGACCAGACATGCCTCTTGGCTCCAGGGAAGCCTCCTGTGCTGGGGGGCCCAGCCCCATGGCTGTGGGTGGGGCTATGAGGTAGGTGCTGGGTGAAGAGGTGCACCCCCAGACGCACCTGGACACAGCTGGGTACCAGCTGGGAAGGAGGCCACATTCAGAGCTATGAATCCTCCTAGGAGGCACAAGAGGCCATGTATCACAAGGCCAGGTGATGAGCAGAACCCCCAGAATACTGCCAAGTCTCTGAACCTCACCCCACAGGGGGACTGCAGATAGCAACCATCAAGCCAAGGACCTGCATGAGCCAATCCCTTCCCTTCTCCCTGCCCTCTGGGACGCTGGGTTTCAGTGCTGGGCAGGAGAAGGAGAGGGGAGAGGGGAGATAGGGTATGAGGGCCCCACAGAGGCTCTGCACACTGGTCAGGGGGTCTCCTCTTGGGGACCCCCAAACCTTCCTCATTCGTGAAGGCTCTCTGGGGCTTGGTGATCCCTTTGTGCCAGGGAAGATGTCTTCTCCACCACTCTCAGTCCCAAAGAATGACCTAGATCCTTGGGGTCTCTTTCATCTGTCCTCAGAGACCCTGGGTTAGCACAAGAGTGCACTGTGTGGTAGGCCATGGGCCTCTTTCATGCCCAGGTGCATGGCGGGAGTGGGAATGCAGGATCCTCAGAATTCCAGTGCTCAGCGGTGGCTAATTCTGTAAGGTATCTCTAGAAGCCTCTTCCCTTCCCTGACTCAGGGGCAGCCCATTCCAGCTCAGGCCTCATCTGGTTTTCTAGTTCCTGGCCCTGAAGTAGCACCCCTGTCCAGACCTAGGCTACTGTAGCCTGGCCCCCTTGTCCCTGGCCCAGCCCTGGGCTCACAGTGAGATCCAGGTTCCGCTTCCATGGAGGCCCTGGTCCCTGACGTGTCACTCTGTGCCCCTGCTGCAGCCTAGCCCTGAGAATGAACTATGACATTGCTCTTCCCTAGGCCAGAGCCCTGTTCCCTGCAGAGCTGGTTGCTGATAACAGCAGCTCCTGACTCCATTGATGGACTGCTGAGATGTTTGACTGTCTTCCTTCTTCACTGAGTGCCTTGTGAACAGCCTTCCTGACACAGGGCATATGTCATGACTCTGAGGCCCCTTGCCTGAAGACGGAATACCTTAGAGACACTCCTGCTCATCTGCCTTGTGAACCAATATGGGAAAAACACAGAAATCAAACCAATGACCATCCTGGAAATAGGGAGAGTGTGTGTGTGTGTGTGTGTGTGTGTGTGTGTGTGTGTGTGTGTGTGTGTGTGTGTGTGCAGGTACTGGGGCTTGAACTCAGTGCCTGGGCATTGTCCCTTAGCTTTTTCTCTCAAGGCTGGCGCTCTACCACTTGGACCACAGCTCCACTTCTGGCTTTTGGGTGGTTAAGTAGAGATAAGAGTATCACAGATTTGGGCTGGGAAGGTGGCTCAGTGGTAGAGTGCTTGCCTTGCATGCTCAAGGCCCTGGGTTCGATTCCTCAGCACCACATAAACAAAAAGAAAAAAGCTGGAAGTGGCGCTGTGGCTCAAGTGGTAGAGTGCTAGCCTTGAGCTGAATTGCTGAGGGACAGCGCCCAGGCCCAGAGTTCAGGCCCCATGACTGGACCCAAAAAAAAAAAAAAAAAAAAAAGAGTATCACAGATTTTCCCCCAGGACTGGCATCTACCTGCAGTCCTCAGATTTCAGCCTCCTGAGTAGTGAGGATTACGGTGAGGATTACAGTGAGCCACCAGTGCCTGACTAGTCTGTTCTTTTTTGATTTGAGAAGTTTATATTATTTTCCATTTCAATTTTATAATATCAATATAAAAAGTATAGGGAAACAACTAGCTCTAGTTTCTCTGCTCCGATATTCAGAACTTCCCTCTAGTTACATGACCTTCTGTTCTTAACCCACATGCTTCCAGTTATACTTGCTGTGTAACAAGTTGCCTCCAAAACTGAGTGACATAAAGCAGCCCCATTTGTTAGTTTTGGGTAGGGAACAGTGGAAAGCACTTGGCAGCCCCTTAATGACTGGAACTTCAATCAGAAACATGGGAGTGCTCAAAATCATTGGCCTGTTTGCTCCAGTACCAGCAGGTGGCGCTGGTCTCAAATGCCATCCTTGGCTTCCTCAAGTGACTGGGGCTTCCTCACAACATGGCGGCTGGCTCCAAGGATGAGTGCCAAGAGAGCCATAAGATCAGCTAATGTGGGGAGTTGCTCTGATGCCTCCCACCTCCTGAGGGGAGACAAACATCAAGGGGGAGAGCCAAGGTTTTGGAACAACATTTGAGATTAATTTTTTTTTTTGGGGTCTGGTCGTGGGGCCTGAACTCTGGGCCTGGGCGCTGTCCCTCAGCTCTTCAGCTCAAGGCTAGTGCTCTACCACTTGAGCCACAGCGCCACTTTCGGCTTTTTTTCTTTTTGCTTATGTGGTGCTGGGGAATTGAACCCAGGGCCTCAGGCATGCAAGGCAAGCGCTCTACTACTGAGCCACCTTCTCAGCCCAAGATTGAGAAATATTATTACCATGCCCATTCTGGGAAAATGTGACCTACCATGTTCAGTTTTTTTTTTTTCCTGTGTTCAATTTTTAAGAATATGTCATACAGACCACGAAAGTGGGTTTTTTGACCCTCCCACAGACCCAAAGTCTAGGAGTCCCAAATTAGGTCTGGCCACTCACCCCCATATGCAGCTGTCTTCAGGGGTGTCGATTGGCTTCGGGTTAAATAGGGTAATTGGGGATAGGGGTGAGAAAGTTCTGCAGAGTTAAAACAGTCCCAGGTCACAGGTGTGGCCTGGTGGACCATCATTGGTTCAGTTTTTAAGTCTTGGAGGAGTTCCAGAGATGTTGTTATTGTTTTATTACTGGAACAGAACAAGAACAAGATGGTCTCCTGAGCTTGGGGCTGTTTGCTTGAAGATGGTAAGAAGGCATTGCCTGTTTGAGGGGCAGGTTCCCACACACAAAATGGCTTACTGTGAATCTGGTCTTTTTGGGAACCCAAGATGATGGCCAAGCTGACTGCAGCAGAGAAGAGCTTAGATCAAAAGGCACAGATTCAAAGTTGGGGGACATTTAGTTAATTCATAGGTCTCAGTAAAAGCATCTTTTATCTTTCCTCTTATTACATCCATTCAGCTCCATTCACTCAGTACAATCCTTCCTCCACCTTAAGTATACCAGTAAGGACACTCAACCATGTGCTACCTGCTCACTCCTGTTTCCTTCCCCGCAGTCCAGACAGCTAGCATCTCCAGAAGGTGGAAGATTCCCTGAGCCCCTTGATCACCAATAACAGCTTCCCCCTCCCTCCCTCCCACGCCCTCTATCCTAACCTCTGTGGCCAAAGATGAGATTTCATATTGTGTTTTCCCAAGATATATGATGAAGGGCTTCCTAGGTCAGCTTTCACTTTGAATGTCTGCATGCTTCCCAAATCTATGGGTATATTATAATTTATCTAACCAATAACCTGTGGCTAGACCTTTAGTGCTTTTGCAATTTTCACTAAGGAAAATGGAATGATCGTGGGCAGAGGCCTTGACCAATGTCCCCTTGGCCCACCTTGGGAAAACAGTCTGGACTCCTGCACTGGCACCTCCTCCATGTTTTGGGAGCAGAGGACAGTGGTCAGGAGTAAGGGTGACTCCGGTGACCATACCAGTTGATGCCCAAACGGGAGGTTACATCTCCATCACCATTTCCAGTGTAAGCTCAGTTGCCAGAGGTTGAACAGAGACCCAGTGGCTGCCGTCCTGGCCACACCTTTTACCGTTGTGTTCTTAGGCCTGGCTCATCTCCAATATCCTGATGCTCAAATGGGCCTTGGAATCAAGCGCCAATACCTCGCTTTTAATAGGACTCCTTGTCAAATTGTGCTAAGTAGTTTCCGTAAGGTGTGGACCTGTTTGCCCACAATTATGCAAGGAGGGGAAGGGAGGGAAGAGGAGAGATGAGAAGGGGGGGAGAGAATGAAAGAGAATGAGAGAGAATGAGAGACTGAGAAAGAGAGGAAAGAGAGGAGGGCTGGGAGCAGATGAGAGGGGCCATTGTTGATCTTGCTGGGGGGGTGGTGGTGAGGGTTTGTGGGGTCACGTGTCACCCTCTTGGGCTTACAAATCAAGACACCGAGGCCACTGGTGTTCAAACACAGGATGTAGACGTTCTGTCTGCAAGTATTTTTTTTTTAACTAAGGAAAATTAAATTCCAAAAATATTTGTACTGACTTAAAAAAAATGCTTGTCCTCACATCTCCCATTTTTAGCTTCATTCCCAATTTGAATGTTGAATTGACATTCCTTTTTTTTTTTAAATTTAAGTTTAAATGAGAATGGAATCCATCCACTAAACCCTAAGCTTAGAGAAAACCTTGTGTAAATGGGAAGGAAGAATATGCTACAGGAGAAGAAAGGGGGAAACATGGAGCCAGCGGCTCAGGCCTATAATCCTACTTACTTAGAAGGCTGAGATGGGAGGATCAAGCAGGGTTCAAAGCCAGCCTAGGCCCCAAAGTCCATGAGACTCTTACCTCCAAGCAACTACCAAAAGCTGGAAATAGAGCTGTGGCTCATGTAGTAGAGCACTGGTCTTGAGTAAAAAAAAAAAGTTAAGGGACAGCACCCAGGCCCTGAGTTTAAGTGCCAGAGCTGGCACTTGAAAATAAAAAGGAAAGCCCCATGGCTTATGAAATGGATGGGAAAGCTTCTAGAAGTTTTCTCATGCTCATGTGACTCCCCTGGGATATTGGAGAGGAGGGGACAATCTGAGGGGGGCTGTCTTGAGGTCACAAGTAGGGCCAGCAAGAAAGAGGCGCAGGCAATGGGTGGAGTGACTACAGTTCCCTCTGTAGCTAGGATGTTTCTAGAACTCACAGCTGGGCAAGAGCACAAGCTTGCAGATTTTTGTCTTAGCCCTGGCAGAGTTGCAAGGGGGGAACCTGTAGATAATGTCTTTAGAGTAATGCAGAACAATCAAGTTATGTCAGAACTGGAAGGAGAAGCCTTTGGGATTCTGAGACTGGAGCAAAAAAGCTAAGCAAGAGTTTGAGGCCCTAAGTTCAAGTCCCTGAATTGGACCATACAACAACAACAGCTCTCTAAGTGCGCCTCGATTCCCAGCATTCAAAACTATGCTGTGAATACAGAAAGGTTAAAGATGATTCTTTTAATATCTCAATTATTGGGTCAATTGTTCTCAGGTGGGAAAAAAAATAGATTTGTGCTGTAAAACTGCCTTGCCTATCTACCCAGTTCTTGCACGGATTCCTCTGAGCAGGGCTCTGTTGAGCGGTCCATGGCCAGGTGTGCAAACAACTGGGTCAAGTTGGCAGCCACAGGCCAGGAGGAGCCTAGGGTTGTGGTCTAGGGTTAGGCAACTTTGCAGTTAACAGCCTCCAGGAGACCGCAGGAAGCATCTCCTTAGAGTCCCACGTGGGTCTTACTGTGAAGACATAATTAGAATCCAAGATGGTGGCACTCCATGGTCTTGAACTGGGCTTTCTCATCCAATGATGCCAGTGAGCCCATGATGGGTTCCACGAGGCCTGTGTTGGGGGTGCTGGGGGTGGGGGGTGGGATCGTTCGGGGGAGACATGACATAATCCCAGTTTTCCTTCTTGGCCTGATTGACCCTGGCTAGATAAAAACCAAGGCAGAGAGGCCAAAGCTGGCCTCAAATAAGATCTCTCTCCTCCAGGCCCTGAAAACAAGCCGAGCTTCCAATGCAGGGTGACAGTCCTGGCCCTGTCTCCCTCAGGGTCTCCTTCCGCCCCCCCTGCCCCCCCTCCCCCGTAAGCTGGGGTTTTCAAATAGGGTTGTGACTCTTTCTACCAGTTAGAGCCCCTCCATCCAGGAGGACCAGCCCCTGGCTTCATTCAGGGGGTCCCTTGGGGTGTCTGCACAGTGCATAAGACTCTTAGTGGAAGCCCAGGCGGGGGCTACAGGACACAGCTGGCTGGGACAGGGACGGCCAGCGGCCGCCGCCCAGGCCCAGCTGCAGGGCTGGGTTTCCTGCAAACCTCGAGTGTGGGGCTGGACAGCTGAATTTGGGCTGCGTGTTTACTGCCCTCACGGTGCCCTGGGGACAGCCATGGCCTCCCCCACCCCCGTGGCCTCCAGGGCGCCCCTGACTCCAGCCTCTGAGCTCTCTGGAGGTCTGAGGTTTGTTTCTTTCTGCTGTAAACACTTGTTTGCTCGCGCTGCCCAGCTCGTGTTAAATATTAACAAAGAGCCGCCTCCACCATGGGGCTCAGGGCGTCTGCTTTAAATATTTAAGTAATTGCTCTTCCTGTCCCCGAGTGACTTTGCCTTAAGCTGTCCTGGGCCTGCTGCGGTCTCCCTGGTAGCCGGACAAGTTGTGCAAAATGTCCAGCATCAATGCTGACTTCCCTCCCAGCTCCATCTGTCTGTCTGATGTAGGGGTCAGTGCTCTAAACTGTAGTGGACTGTCCGAGGTCACCTCTGGGGACACTGAGAGTCACCTTCTGTTCCAGGGATCATGTGTGGCCCCGGGCTAGACTCCCCTGGGGTGCAGGTGGCCGCGACATGGTGGTCCCATGGGAACAGCCAGTACCTGCGTCCTACCAGTCTCTCACATCAGGAGTTGTGTGTATGGGGGGGGTGTGCACGTGTGTGGGTGTGTGAATGCATGTGTGTTGGTACACACAGAAGTGCATAGGTGAGTACTGTGTACTTGTATATGCATATGGCGTATGTATGTGGGTGAATATGTGTGCATGCGTGTGATATGTATGTCAGTAATTGACAGATTTTGGGGTGTTCTTGTGGACAAAGTTGACTGACACTGGAGGCGGGGGATGGGACAGTATAACAGATAGCTCATAGTTTTGTGAATTTGAACTCTAAGATCCTTCCAGGGAAGATTATTTTGCTGTTGTTTTGGGCTTTGGTGCCAGCCAGTCCTAGGGCCTGGCGCTAGCCCTGAGCTTTTTTGCTCCAAGTTCGCATTCTACCTCTTGAGCCACAGCTCTATTCTGGCTCCTTGGTGATTAGTTAGGGATAAGAGTCTCATAGACTTTCCTGCCCAGGCTGGCCTCGAACACAGATCTCAGCCTCTTGAGTAGATAGGACAACAGATGTGAGCCACTGGCACCTGGCATTTTCTTCAAAAAAAAAATATTTTTTTTGCTGGTTTCTGTCAGGTGGACTGGAAAACTATTTTGAAATTGGCCCAGAACATTCTATGTTTTAATATGGCCTATTTTCAAAAACCCTACATTGCCTGAACCTAATTGGCTGGAGATTCACCAGTGTCTAATGGGTCAGAGAGAGAGAAACACCAACTCCACCCTCCTGTAGGCCTCCGGCCTCCTCAGGCTGAGGCCAGAGTCAAGATCACTAAAAGACAGACCCAACGCAGAACCAGAAGAGCTCTCTCCTCTCTCTCTCTCTCTCTCTCTCTCTCTCTCTCTCTCACACACACACACACACACACACACACATACACACACACGCATGCACATATGCGTGCGCACACACATACTCAATAACTATGGCATTCTTTCCATTGTAATCACCTGTCATCTTATTACAAAGAAGACCTATTAAAGTGGGGACAAGATGTGTGTGTGTGTGTGTGTGTGTGTGTGTGTGTGTGTGCATGCTCAAGAGAGAAGTGAGCCCAGAAATTGGTAACACTTGTGGGCTCCCCCTTTTACATCCCTCTTGGCAAGTCTCATCTGTTCTAGAATCTAGTGGGCTTGCCTTCCCCCTCACCCCAGTGGGAGGGGCACCTGTCCCCTGCGTGGGTCAGCCTATGGTCATCAGGGGGTGTGTCATATCCACCAGGGTCACTGCCTCTGTCTTCCGGGGTCTTCAGGATAAAGAAGAAATGCTGTCTCCACGCTCTTGTGTTTTTCTTCCTGCCTATAAGCATTTACCGCGATTCCTTTTACCTTGTTACTGGTTCTTGTCAAAATCAAAGAATCGATCCAAGAGATAAGGATCTGGGATTACAGGTATGAGTCACAGTGCCAGGCAAGAGTCCATCCATACTATGTAAATATCACCAATGAATCAGTAATTACATAAGCATATTAACTAGATGTATAATTAATTTTTTTTCCACAGATCTGAGGATGCAATCACTCAGGGCCTTGGCCATGCTAGGCAAGACCTCTCCCATTGAGCTTAATTATGATCATTTTTTTAAAAAACAGAAGCAAATCTAAGAATTGCAGAACTCCGCCCCAAGAGTGCATTTTCTCCAAGATTTCCAGAGGAGCTCAGCTATCCCGTGCCTTGAGGATCTCTTTGTTTCATGTCTAGTTCATGTCCTTTGCTATTTGTTTGTGAAAGTATTTACACACAGTGGGTTCTGTTTTTTTGCTTTTCCATTTCCTGGAGTGTTAATCGAGGACTAGGTAGTTTCTAGAATGGATTGTGTCACTACCTTGAGTCTGTGTGTCATCCACATTAGATATTATCTACTTAACTTCTCAGATTTGCACTCTGGTCCTAGACATTGCTCACCTGATCTTTCTGGCTTTCTGAGCAGGCAAGGAAGTGAGCCACATCCAGCTTCAGATGTAGTCGCTGGTCTACCCTCGGGCTTCACCAGCTCTGTGGGATGGCTCCGATGGAAATGGAGACAGTGACATGAAGCTTCTGTGTTGCTTCTAGTTAATATAGGGGTCCAAATTAAGAGTCAGCTTCCTCTGTGTGTGTGTGCATGCAGACACGCCGGTACTGGGGCTTGAACTCAGGGCCTAGGTACACTATTCCTTAGCTTTTTCACTCAGGGCTGATGCTCTACCATTTGAGCCATACAGCCACTGCTGGATTTTTTTTGTTCCTTCATTGGAGATAAAGAGTCTTTGCTTGGGCTGGGAAGGTGGCTCAGTGGTAGAGCGCTTGCCTTGCATGCTCAAGGCCCTGGGTTCGATTCCTCAGCACCACATAAGCAAAAAGAAAAAAGCCGGAAGTGGCGCTGTGGCTCAAGTGGTAGAGCACTAGCCTTGAGCTGAAGAGCTGAGGGACAGTGCCCAGGCCCAGAGTTCAGGCCCCACGACCGGACCCAAAAAAAAAAAAAAAAAAGAGTCTTTGCTGCCCAGGCTGGCTTCCAGCTGTGATCCTCAGATCTCGACCTTCTGAGTAGCTGGGATTACACGAGTGAGCAAAAAGATACCTTTTAAGTTGTCTCCTGTAGAAGTTATCACCCCAGAAGGATGGTAACCCAGGCCGGAGGCAAGGGCACTGGTTAGAATAGAGCCCAAGGACACTTAAAGAGTGGGTTGCAAATGTTCTGAGTCTTGGTCTAGAGGCTTAGAGGTTGAGATCTAAGGATCGAGGCTCAGCCCATGTAGGAAAGTCTGTGAGACTCTTATCTCCAATGAGCCACCAGAAAACTGGAAGTGGAGCTGTGGCTCAAAGTGGGAGAGCGCTAGCTTTGAATGAAGAAGCTCAGGAACAGTGCTCAAACTCCATGTCCCAAACCTAAAACTAAAAATAAGTAGTGTTTGTTGTTGTTGTTGTTGAAATGAAAAGAGGACTCAGGTTAGCATGCTGCTTTGTGAATAAAGAGTACAAAGCAGTTGTGTCCTGAACCTCCTTTTCCTGGGCGGGGGGGGGGGGGGGGGGGGGGGGGGGGGAGGTTCTGGAACTGCCCTGAATGGCTTCCTGAGCACAGCAGGAGGCAATGGGTACCTTGGGTGTCTCTGTCATTGTCCCGACCTCTGCCCAGGCCGCCCTCATGGCCGGATGTGATTGCCGCCTCAACTGCCCCAGCTTCCCCACTTCGCTGGCCTGGGCGGGGGTGGCTGCCGGCCCGGGGCTGTGGGCACGGCTCTCATGTTTGTGGGAGCTGGCGCTTGGCGACACGGCTACGAAGACAATCAAAAGCAAAGTCGCTGCCATAATAAATGTCCATACCCTTGGCTCCCACCAGGAGCTTCGGGTAGAACCGGAGCCTACATCCATTCCAAGAAGGATCAACTTCATATTAATCATAATAACACTTTGCACTGGGTTTAGTAAAAAAAATATTTGGAAGACAGCAGAGGCAAGGATATGAATATTTGCTTGGCATTATTTATCAGGAAGCACTTCTGTTTGCTTATTATGTTAGGACTTTGTATACAGAAACTATTTTCTCTTCTCTCACCACTGGGAACCATATTTCTTGATGGTTGCTACATCCTAAGTTTAACAGGAAGTTGCCCTTCATCTTTAAATGGTATTTTCTTTCAAATCTCTCCATAAGCAGCTGAATGCCGCGTGACTATAGAGGTGTATACTAGCCTTCCTGACAGATCGCTTTTGCGCTTGGATTTACCTCCAGGTTGGTAGGACACTAGACATTTCAAAGCCCACATGAAGAAGACTGGATCACAACTCTGTGTTTGAATCTGCAGACATCCTCAGATACTCAAGGAAGGAGGAAATTTCTTTTCTGTTTGGTTTTTGCTGGTAGTGGTGCTTGTGGGGCTCGAACTCAGGACCTGGGTGCTGTCCCTCAGCTTTTTTGCTCCAGGCTAGTGCTCTACCACTTTGAGCCACAGCACCACTTGGGGTTTTCTGGTGGTTAACCGTAGATAAAAATCTCACAGACTTTCTTCCCCAGGCTGACTTTGAACCATGATTCTTGGATCTCAGCCTCCTGAGTAGCTAGAATTACAGGTGTGAGCTACCGGCTACCAGCAGGAATTTTCTTTTTAATTGGATGGTAGATCTGAAGAATCACACCAAGAGCCAAACATGTTAGACAAATGCAGAAGAAAATCTGGGATCTGATTATCTTCTAGGAGAGAGAGAGAGAGAGAGAGAGAGAGAGAGAGAGAGAGAGAGAGAGAGAGAGAGAGAGAGAGAGAGAGAGAACTTTTTATGGACAGCGTGGTAGACTGTCTTTTATGCTATAATTATTCCAGAATTTTCTACCACATCTTCCTCCCAGAGAGCATCTCCCCAGAGTGTAACATGTTATCTGCGGGATACATGAAGCAGCAGCAAAGGCAGGACTGTGGGTAGGCGCTGTACGCAGCCAGGCAACAGGTCTCTTGGATATGCATTGTGGCAGGCCGTCTCCAGCCCCTCAGCTCAAGTGATGCATTATTCACCAGTCGCAAACATCCAACGAGCAATACTGCCAGGCCAGCCCAGGAAAAATTCAGGATATGTTCCCAGCCCCACACTGCACAAATCCAATACAGGCAATCATTTAGAGTCAGATCTGGCTGCAACACAGGTGCCTTTAACCCCAGCCCAGGTATTGTATTATTTTTGCATGAACTCCTGGCTACAAAAACCTGTGTGCCCCAGAAACAGTTATCTTTGTAGGAGCTAATTTAAGAATCTAGAAGGTTCTCTTGAGTTTTTTTTTTTTTTTTTGTCAGTCCTGGGGCCTGAACTCTGGGCCTGTACACTGTCCCTCAGCTCTTCAGCACAAGGCTAGCGCTCTACCTCTTGAGCCACAGCGCCACTTCTGGCTTTTTCTGCTTATGTGGTGCTGAGGAATCAAACCCAGGACCTCATGCATGCAAGGCAAGCACTCTACCACTGAGCCACCTTCCCAAACCTTGAGTTCTTATTTATGTTTATGTAGGTTAAGAAATAAACTATTTTATGCATGTTCTGTGTGAGCAGAAGAGTTTGTAAAAGTCTAGGTAGAAACAGACTTCTGGTTTGGTGTGGCGAGTTTTGTAGTGGATTTTCCTTTTCCTTTTCCTGAAGTGTGGGCATGGAATGTCCCAGAAAAATGTGTAGGGCGAAGTCCCAGACTCCAGCTCAGTGTCATTGAGAGGTGTAGAACTTTTAAAAGGTTAGGCCTAGCCTAGCCTAATGGCTCACACCTGTAATCCTAGCTACTCAGAAGGCTGAGATGTGAGGATTGTGGTTCGAAGTCAGCCAGGACAGGAAAAGCCACAAGACTCTTATCTCCAATTAACCAATCTGGAAATGGAGCTGTGGCTCAAAGTGGTAGAGCACTAGCCTTAAGCAGAAAAGCTCAGGGACAGCACCTAGGCCCTGACTTCAAGCCCTATGACTAACAAACAACAACAACAAAACAACAACAAAACCCCTGAGGGACAGAGCCTAGGCTAATAGTTCAAGACACAGTACCAGCACCAAAAAAAAAAAAAAAAAAAAGCTGGGGGAGGGGAGGCAGCCCAAGGACTTTAGGTCATTGGGGGCGTGGCCTTGAGGGACACTGCGCTCTCAGCCCCTCCCCTTTCCGCTCAGTCCTGTGATGAGGGGAATGGCTTTGCTTCGCCGCCCAGTTCTGCACTGACATAAGCCCCAAGCAACCAATTGGCCAGAAGCTGTCATCTCCCAAGCGGATCCCAAATAAACCTCCCTTCTTCTAACCTGATTGATCGCAGTGGCAGAAAGCTCACCGGCTCACCTTCCAAATGAAAGTGTGAAATGAAATAATCTTCCCAAACAAACAAGGTCAGGGAAAGGGTTATATACAAGCGCAGGGGATAGATGGAAAGCAGAGGGGAAATGGATGGCCCTGACCCAGGTATATAATCAGAGATAAAAATAATTCATAGCTATCAAGTGCACTTCCACCTTAAAATGCGAATCTTGCTTTAACATTCAGAAACTGCTGTAATTCCTCATCTGTGTAGATGCATGTTGTTATAAATGCTTTCCAAACCCACAGATTACACGCCAAGATTGAACCCCCTGGAGATGGGTGTGGCCGTGCACACCTGTAATCCCGGCTACAAAGAGGCAGAGGCAGGAGGATCGGGAGTTTGGAGACAAGCCCAGGCAAAGTTAGGAAGTCTCTATCTCAAAAATAAAATACATGCCGGGTGCCAGTGGCTCATGTCTGCAATCCCATCTACTCAGGAGACTGAGATCTGAGGATCACAGTTCAAAGCCAGCCCAGGGAAGGAAAGGCTATGAGACTCTTAACTCCAATAAACCACTCAGAAAACCAGAATTGGCGCTGTGGCCACTTCTGGTAGAGTGCTTGCCTTGAGCTGAAGAGCTCAGGGACAGTGCCCAGGCCCAGAGTTCAAGCCCTAAGACTGAATAAACAAACAAACAAACAAACAAAAAGAGCCAGGGGAAGAGGGAGTGTGACTCAAGGGTAGGTTTGTCTAGTAAATGTGAGACCCTAGATTCAATTCCTAACACTGGATAAAACAAAAAAAAAAAAACACTTCATGTAAACTATGGGCCCCGGGGCTTGGACCAGGCCAATTGCAGCACTGTACAGAAGCTGCTTGCAGGGAGGCCTGTGGACATAGGAGAAGCCACATAGGATCTACTGTACTCTCAGATTAATATTGTCTGGACCCCTACTACTCTCCTTAAATAAAATAAATCTAGTTGGACATCAGTGGCTCACAACTGTAATCCTAGCTACTCAGGAGGCTGAGATCACAGTTCAAAGCCAGCCAAGGCAGGAAAGTCCCTGAGACTCATTTCCAATGAACTACCAGAAAACTGGAAGTGGTGCTGTGGCTCAAAGTGGTAGAGCTCTAGCCTTGAGTAAAAGACCTCAGGGACAGTGCCCAGGTTCCGAGTTCAAGACCCACGACCGACAAAAAAAATCTGCTGGGGATTGTGGCTCAAGTGGTAGAGCATAGGCCTAGCAAGTACAAGGCCCTGAATTCAAATACTAGTAATAATAATAATAATAATAATAATAATCACAATAGGAAGAGGGGGAGGAGGAGAAGAAGAAGAGAAAGAGAAGAAGAGGAAGAAGAGGAGAAGAAAGATGAAGAAGTTAGGGACCCTAACTATTTTGCTCAAATTCACTGATAATTTTCATCTTAGTATGAAAGAGATAAATGAAATAAAGTCTATTAAGAAAAGGAAAAGGAGTTGAGTGCTTTAGTACACTGGGCTGCATCCCACCTCTGGAAGATTGCTTTCAGCATTATGACTCTGGGCTTCTAATAAAATGATCTTCTAAATTAAAAATGGCGATGTGCTGTCGTCTATGATGAGAAACCAGCTCCCCGTCAGCTCCCACAGCCCCTTCCCACGTGCATCCCGCAGGGCCTCGCCTCCTCAAGAAGGAAAAGAAAGGAAGGAAGAAGGAAAGAAAGAAAGAAAGGAAGGAAGGAAGGAAGGAAGGAAGGAAGGAAGGAAGGAAGGAAGGAAGGAAGAGGAAGGAAATGAGAAAGAAAAAAAAAAACCTGCTTCATGTTGGGAGAGAAAATTGTCTTTGTCTGCAGACTCTATGGAGCCATGCAGAAAACCCTGACAGAACGGACACCATGTCCCCCACTGAGAGGGAGCTAGAGCGATGGATTGGGATTCTTTTTTAAAGACTAACATGCAAAAAAAAATTCAAATTGATGTCTATATTTAGCAATGAATAAATAGAAGTTGAAAGCCAAGAGCCGGTAGCTGAAGCCTGATATCTCAGCTACTCAGGAGGCTGAGATCTGAGGATCACGGTCCAAAGCCAGGCCAGGCAGGAAAGTCCATGAGACTCTTATCTCCAGGAAACCACTCAGAAAACTGGAAGTGGTGCTGTGGCTCAAGTGGTAGAGTGCCAGCCTGGAGCAAAAAAGCTCAGGAAGCCAGGCACTGGTGGCTCATGCCTGTCATCCTAGCTACTCAAGAGGCTGAGATCTGAGGATCATGGTTCCAAGCTAGCCTGGACAGGAAAGTTCATGAGACTCTTATCTCCAGTGAACCACCAGAAAAATCGGAAGTGGAGCTGTGGCTCAAAGTGGTAGAATGCTAGCCTTGAGCAAAAGAAGCTCAAGGACAGTGCCCAGGCCCTGAGTTCAGGTCCTAGGACTGGCAAAAAGTGCAAAAAAGGCTGGGAGCATGGTTCAGCAGAAGAGCACCTGCCCAGCAGGCCCTGAGTTTGAACTACCATACTTCCAAAAATCAAAAAAGTTTGAAGACACACTTACCCTGTAGCTTCTTCACATTTGGAGTTTCCTGAAGAGGAAGAAGTCCCGCACTTAATCTTAGCATGAACACCCATGTCCGGTTTATTTAGACTATCCCCAAACTGGAATGAACCCAAATTTCAGTCAACCAGGGTTCAGACAAAGCTTGGTGTTGGTGACTCATGGCTTTTATCTTAGCTACTCGGAAGGCTGAGATCTGGAGGATCACATTTCAAAGCCAATCCCGGCAGAAAAATCTGTGCGACTCTTATTTCCAATTAACCAGCTAAAATCTTCAAGTGGAGGTGTGGCTCAAGTGATAGAGCAACAATCTTGAACAAAATAAGCTAAGGGATAGTACCTAAGCCTTGAGTTCAAGCCCCAGCACACACACACACACACACACACACACACACACACACACACACACACACACACACACACACACACACACACACACACACACACACACAAAGTTGTTGCTACTGAAGACCAAGAAAGGACATGCCAACTTCACTGACATCTTTGTAGAATGAGTCAATTGTTTCTCTCTCTTCTTCCCTCCCTCCCTTCCTTCCTTTCTTTCTGCAGTGCTGGGATTTGAACCACTTGAAACATAGCCTCCTCCTTTTGTTCTTTAGTTACTTTTGGTATCTTCTTGTACTTTTTGCGCAGGAGTGGCCTAAAACCATGATTCTCTTTCTTATAGCCTTCATATAGCTGGGATTAAATATGTGAGCCACCATGCCCAGGCTGTCTTTCGAGATGGGTTGGAGAGGAGTTTCTCGCTAACTTTTTGTGGGGGCTGGCCAATCTCTACCCCCCGAGTACCTGGGATTTCCGGCATACGTCACAATGACTGGCTCAGGACTATTTGATTTCTCACACCATATTAATGTATAACTTTTATCCAGTTAAAACAAGAACAAAGATGTAACAGAAGAAAGTTTCCCAGAACTAAAGAAAGAAGTTTTGTGGGAACTTTTTAAAAAAGTTTTCTAAGGTAAAAGACCCTTCAAGTCCTGAGCAGGGTGAAGCATGAAAGACTCAGGCTTTGAGACTGAGTCAAGATATTTCAATACATCAAATGTAAAGAGAAATTCCTAAAAGCTTCCAGGAATAAAAGAAAATCAGCCTCAAAAGAACAAAAATAGTGTGGGTCTCAGATTTCCTATCAGGAACCGTTGCACAAGAGAAAAATTCTGGAACTAGTCATGAGATCCCAGAATCCTTTACCTGGAAATTCTTAGGTAAAACAGTTTTAAGTTTCCAACTACTCAGAGAATTTACCTCCGAAGTACGCTTTCTACAGGATAAAAAACTTCAGAAACCGTCTGTTGAAAGGGTTTGCTGTGGTAGCACATGTCTGTAATCCCAGTACTGAGGAGAAAGAAGCAGGAGGATCACAATTCCAGGGTAGCCTGGGCTCCACAGTGATTCAAAATTAGCCAAATGCTTACTTATTTTGCTGACAACCCTCCCAAGATCACGCAGTGGCTCATGCCTATAATCCTAGCTACCCAGGAGGTTGAGATGAGGAGGGGATCTTAGTCCAAGGCCAGCCAGGAGAAAAAGTTTATGGGAACCCCATCTCAGTGAATAAAACTGGGCATGGTGGTGTGTGGCTGTCATCCCGGCTGAGCAGACTGCACTTTGCAGAGGGGTGAAACGCACAGGTGGCTTTACCCAGGTGTTGGACATCTGGCAGTTCCCAGCTTTGCCAGAGGTGGAGGTCAGAGTCTGACTTGGAGCTGCTCCTGCTGGCTGAATCCTAGGATCTGGAGTCTGGATTCAGAGGGTGAGATCTGGAGTCTGGGATCTGGAGATCTGAGGATTTCGAGTCAAAGTCAGATCAAGACAAGAAAGTCCTGGAGACTCTTCTCTCCAATGAATCAGCGAAAAGTCACC
Source organism: Dipodomys merriami (assembly GCF_024711535.1). Lineage (NCBI taxonomy): Eukaryota > Metazoa > Chordata > Mammalia > Rodentia > Heteromyidae > Dipodomys > Dipodomys merriami. Next base: position 10,444,723 of record NW_027204826.1, read on the forward strand.
GAAAGCTATGGCTCAAGTGGTAGAGGGCTAGCCTTGAGCCAACAGCTCAGAAACAGTGCCCAGGCCTTGCATTCAAGCCCCAGGACTAGTGCATGCACACACACTCTCTCACGCACGCACACACATAGGACAGCACCTCAGGGCTGTGACCAGGGCTGTCTGGAAGGGCGTGCATCTGTCGAGGGGCAGCCGAGGGGAGTAGCCCCCAGGGCCGTGTGATTCCAGGCCTCCCCGCCGGCCGGCCAGGGGACCCACCATCAGGGACTAGAGGATTTGTTCCTGCTGGCCAGAGAATGGCTCCAGCCAGCTGCTGCCTCATGTGAGGTCTCTCTGAAGATGGAAATAAGTTGTCTTATCAGCTGAGCTGACACAGCACGCTGCTGAGTGCTCCGCAGTTTTCATTTTTAAGAGAATAGTTATATTTGATGGTGGAGTTGGTTCAGAGACACAGGAAGCCTGCTCTGGACAAAACACCTTTATTATTATTATTAAAGATATCATTCAACTGCCCTATCCACTAGCAGGAGAAGGCTTGATTTCTAAATGTACACGGAGGGCCTGGCAGACACAGGGGTGTGTCCTTGAGACTCATGCCGGTCATTCTAACCACTCAGGAGGCTGAGATCCAGAGGATCAGGGTTCAAAGCCAGCCAGCCCAGGCAGAAAAGTCCATAAAAGGCTTCGTCTCTAATTAAGCAGCAAAAAGCCAGGTTGGAGGTGTGGTTCAGGGGGTAGAGCACCAGCTAAGCAGGCAAGTTGAGTGAGAGGTCCTGAGTTCAAATCCCAGTATTGCTGGAGTGGGCAGCAAGGGGGGGCGGTGCCCCCACTGGGTGAGTTTCATCCTCACCAGAGGTTCTTGCTGTCCTGAAGCCCCTGCCAGGAGGGGCCAAGTCAGCTCCTACACACTCTTGTGGCCTTCCTGTGGCACTCTCTTCGCGCTCTTGTGGTACTCCATGGTGCTCCTGTGGCTCTCTTGTGGCCAGGCCTCTGGGTCACCCATGGGAAGCCGGGGTCAGCCCCTTGTCCTCCCGGGAGGAAATGGCCAGGGTGGCCAGGCCTGAATGTCCAGTCTGACTATCGCAGCCCTGGGCCTGGGGTGGGGCAGGAAGAGCAAGAAGGCGTCGGGGCTCCACCCTGCTGGCAGGGAGACTGGGTACCGTGCGGGGGGCGGGGGGGAGCTCGGGGGACAGCTGGGGACCTGGGCCGGGGGGGGGGGTCTGGATGGAGCCAGAGGAACCCGCCCCCCCCCTGCCCCAGCCAGAAGTTGTCAGGAAGCTGAGGGCCCTTTGGAAGAACCTGGCAAGGGGCAAGGTGTCAAGGCACATTTGGGGTGCCACAGGGAACCCCGCCCAGTGCAAGGTGGGGCAGGGCTACTGGCAGGCCACTCTAGATCGAAGAGGCCGGAACTGGTGGAGAAACTGAGTAAGGAGCTGAGCCCATGGGTGCCATGCTGAGTGAGGGCCACGGGGCCCAGGCCGGCAGGCACATGCCCCCTCCCCCCCCCCCCCCCCCCCCCCGCCAGTCCAGAACATTTCCAAGGCTGAGGACGCGTCACAGCCCCCCGCCCCCCGCAGGCCTCTCCCCTCGCCCCATATTCTCCATCAGTGCCCCTGCCCCACGCCACTGATGTCCTCGTGGTCTGAGCGGCAGCAGTGGCTTGATGGGGAATAGTCAGACTCTGGGTGGAATTCACATGCAGAAAAAAACGGGATCCATGGCTAGAGTAGACACGGCTGCAGGGGGTCAGAATGGCCTTGGACATGGGTCTGAGCCACAGAAGGATGGGGTTGGCATTTGCCACATGGGGAAGATGGGGCCGGGGCTGGGCATCTGCCCTGCACTGTCCACCCTGAGTTACTGTCACGAGAGGCCTGCGGCCGGATCACTTTATGAAGAAAAGAGGTCTATTTTGGTTCACAGCTCCAGAGATTCCAGGCTGAAGGGCTGCCTCTTCCTGTCTGCCTTCCTCTTCTCCTGAAGTCACCAGGATTCAATGCCAGCGCTGGGCCCGGGATGCCATCTGCTGATCGCCCCCAAAACTAGATGAAGGGAAACCATCCATGGAGAGCCCTGGGTGTGAGCATGAAGAACCTGCCTTTAGTACCAGCAGCAGGGAGCCTGAGGAGGGGGATGGCGTTCGCTCTAACGGGGAGAGACAGAGGGACGTGGATCCACTGGGAGTCTTTTTCTTTTCTTCTCTTTCCTTTTTTCTTCTTTTCTTTTGTGGGTCATGGGGCTTGAACTCGGGGCTTGGGTGCTGTCTCTTATCTTTTTCACTCAAGGCTAGTACTCGACCACTGGTGCCCCACCTTAACGTCTGGCTTTCTGGTGGTTCATTGGAGATAAAAGACTCCTAGACTTTTCTTCCTGGGCTGGCTTCAAACCCTGATCCTCAGATCTCAGCCTCCTGAGTAGCTGGGATGACAGGCGTGAGCCACAGGCCTGGCCCTGGGATTTCTGTGAATGCATGGAGATACTCTAGTGGGGGGCGGGCAGGAGCTGGGCTGGGGGGGGCAGCAGGGGAGCGGAGCTCATTAGAGCAGGGACCCACCCCCACCTATTGTAGAGCATAGAGTGGAGGGGGGGGCTGGGAGGAGCGGGCCTTGGGGAACAGGGATGACTAATGTCCAGCGAGACCAGTCCGGGTGGTTGGGTTTCTTTCCCAGATGCCTTGCTACACAGTGCAGGCACTGGGCGGATGAGCGGAGGGGAGAGCAGCGCTCCTCCTTTGTCCTGCACAGGGGTGGGGAAGGTTCTGGAGGGGCGGGGAGACCCAGGAAAGGCCAAGATCCAAGGGAGAGTAGAGTGGCTAACTGCTGGATCACACAGTGGGGCCCAGGGCGGCTTTGGGGAGGCCTTGGAGAGCATGGTATCTGAGAGCTGGGGCACAGGAGAAAGGGGAGGGCTGGGGGAGGGGGTGTTCCAGAGTCTCTAGGAACTGGCTGAGGGGGGATTTGAACAGCAAACCGCCCAGCCACTGGGTTGGGCATGGTAGCACCAGCCTGGAATCCCAGCACTTGGGAAGTGGAAGCAGAAGGATTGTGAGTTCAAGGCCAACTCACACTACCATACAATAGTCCGTCCTTCCTTCCTTCCTTCCTTCCTTCCTTCCTTCCTTCCTTCCTTCCTTCCTTCCTTCCTTCCTTCCTTTCGTTCTTTCTCTCTTTTGCCTTTGGCAAGCCTCAGACCTGGATTCTCCTACCTCTGCCGCTTAAGATGCTGATATCACAGTTGTGAGTTACCACGCCCAGCTTATTGACTGAAATGGGGTCTTGCTAACTAACACGTGATGTTCCCATCTATGCCACCTCCTGAGTAGCTGGGATTATAGATGTGAGCCACCTCTCCTGGCTGGGAGATACCCTTGGTTGCAAAATGCATCATCGTATGGGATGCGTGAAGGTAATTGTGAATCGAATTGTTTGGAAACCCGCCATGAGGCTGCTCCAAGGCTTCTGCGTCTGGTTTGCCTGGGCCTCGCGAGCAACCCTGCATTTGCAGGGAGAGGCTCAGCTGTGGGCAAAGGAGGACATAGCTCCCTAGCACCTACCCGGGGCTCCTCCTCTTTTCTTCTTCTTCAGGAAGAGGTAAATAAAAGCATTACATTCCTTTTTTTTTTTTTTTTAAGTTCGAGACTTGCACTTGAACTTGGTGCCTGATACTTTTGATCATTGACTGGCGCTCTACCAACTGAACCACGCCTCCAACCTTAATGCATCCCATTTCTGTATTAGCATTTTCTTTTCCTCCCCCCTCTCCATGATTGAGATCTGAACTCAGGGCTGGACACTTCCTAAGTGGGTGCTCTTACCACTGAGTTACACCTCCAGTACAGGTTTTTGCTGGTGATTTTTTCAGTTAAGGTTTCCCTTCCTGCCTAGGCACTTATCTGGGTGAGAAGCCCCCATGTTGGGCTTTCTGGTCGCTAGGATAACAGGTGTCCCACCACATCTAGTTCTTCATTGAGAAGGGGTCTTCTGGATGTTTTCCCACTCAAGCTGGCTTTGAACTACAATCCAAACACTCTTACTCTCTGTGATTCACCAGCACCCAGCTTCCTTTTCCTTTTAATTTGCTTTTGTGTATGCGCTAGGACTGAAGCTTGAACTCAGAGCCTCATGTTCTTGCTTTGATTTCTTGCTCAACCACTTGAGCCACACACTTCTACTTTCTTCTTCTTTCTCTTCTTCTCCTCCCTCCCTCCTCCTCCTCCTCTCCTCCTTCTCTTCCTCTTCCTCCTCCTTCTCCTCCTCTTTCTCCTCCTTCTCCTCTTCCTCCTTCTCCTACTCCTCTTCCTCTCCTTCTTCCTCTTCCTCTTCTTCTTTTTCCTCCTCTTCTTCTTCTCCTTTTTCTCCTCCTCTTACTTCTTCCTGGTCCTGGAAGGGCCTGGAGCTGTCCCTGAGCTCTTTTGCTTGAAGCTAGCACTCTACCACTTGTGTCACAGCATCACGTCCAGCTTTTTCTGAGATTTAACTGGAGATAAGAGTCTCACAGACTTTCCTGCCCAGGCTGGCTTCAAACCTTGATCCTCAGATCTCGGCCTCCTGAGTAGCTAGGATTACAGACATGAGCCACCAGCACCCAGCTCTCATCTGCTTTTGATAGGAGATCTGGAACTAACTTTGCCGAGGTCATGACCCTGCAGCCTCCACCTCCCCAGAAGCTGGGAGTACAGGTGAGCGCAAGCATGCCCAGCCCTGAATTCAGTCCCCTACCACTGCATTTTCTGACTTCTGAGATACAGCCAGATTTGAATCACCTTTCCAGTCCATATCCTGTCCCACCCTCAGCTGGCCTATTTCCATCTTGGGGAACAGCAGGCCCCCCTACCCCCAATCTGTGCGGCCCTCCTGGGCCATCTGGAGAGCAGGAGCCCGTGGGAGTAATACACTCCCTCCCTGCAGGAAGATGAGCCCAGTTTTATTGCAGATCTGATCGCCATGCAAAGGGCTGATAGTCCGTGATTGAGTTAATCCTGTCACCGTGTAAATCAATAGCAGGTGATTTGATTTCGGGTGTTCATTTGGGGAACTCTCGTCTCTCCCCGATGCTCAAGCCACGCGAAGGCCCAGGTACTTTCACCTCCAATGCAAAGTGGAGTCCCGGGAGGACCGCCTTTGTTAATAACATTCAATCCCTCCAAATAAAAATTCAGATGTGATTTTTTTTCCCCTCTGTCTCCTCTCAGATCAGTAGGCTGAATCCCTTAATCTACCAAATTATTATGGGGGGGAAAAAATCTCTTCCCTCTGGCTGTCAAAACCGCTGCTGTAGTGGGGGCACCCTCTAGGGAGGAGGGCCCCATCTGTGATCACTTAGGTTGTGTGCAGTGGGCAATCAGAATTTGCAAGCAGGACACACACACACACACACACACACACACACACACACACACACACACACACACACACACACACAGGAAGTAAATACAAGGTCCATCCGAGAAACAGGCTGGCCAGCAAGGGCCAGAAAGGTGGCATGGGCCACGTGTGTTTGTACATGCCTCTAATCCCAGCTATGTCAGAAGCGGAGATGTGGAGAGAGTAGTGCATGCCTGTAATCCCAGCTGTGAGGGAGGCAGAGGTCAGGAGGACAGAGGTGAGCAGGGAGGCAGAGGTCAGAAGGATTTCAGTCCAGGGCTGTGTGCAAAAGTCACAAAGTCTTATATGGGAGATAACAGAAGCAGAAAAAACGGGTAGGAGCATGGCTCAGGTTCTGTAGCATCAGCTGGACGAGAGTTCAAATCCAGTGCCAGGGGAAACCAAGGGGACCTTGGTTTGCCCAGAAGGACTGGTGGGAAAGGGACTGGGGCGGCCTCCCTATCCACGCTGACTCCATGGCACCCCTTCTCTGCCGGGCAGACAGGCCACGCTGGGGGTGTTGTTTGTGTCGACAGGTGTGGCATGCTCTCCCCTGGAGCAAGACAGCTTGCCTCAGGGCCTCCTATCTTTGGGGGGGGGAGGGTCTCCAAGAGAGAACCCCGAAGCCGTTGTCCAGGCAGCTGACCCCAATGGCCCAGGGGAGAGAAGAGCACTGAGCATTTGGTGCAGAAAGTGGAGGGGACGGACGCCCCCAGGTTCCCAGTGGGGCCCTGGGGTGGGGTGGGGGAGCATGGCCCGGGCTCCCCCCCCCTTGCATTGGGTGACTCACACCTGCAGCAAGGCTGAATCATGTGGGTTACGAAATGCAAGGCCGCCTGACAGGGGGGCTGGACGAGGCCTCCGGTAGCCCTGGGGCCCAGCCTGCCCTCCTGCCCGCCGGTGCCCTGGGGGCCTCACCAAGCCGTGCAGGTGAGCAGGTGAACCCTGCCCAGCGTGGAAACCACAGGGGTCCCCGCAAAACAACATGGGAGGAGCCACGGCCTCCTCACCCAAGCCTCCTCTTGATTTGATTCCTCCATTAAGCTTAAGTTAATCAGGAGGAGGTCTTCCTTCCCTCCCTCCCTGCCTCCTTCCTTCCCTCCTTCTTTCCTTCCTCCCTTATCTTTCCCTCCTTCCCTCCTTCCTCCCTCTCTTCCTCCCTTCCCTCCTCTTTCCCTCCCTCCCTCTCTCCTTCCCTTCCTTCCTTCCTTCCTTCCCTCCCTCCCTCTCTTCCTCCTTTCCCTCCTCTTTCCCTCCCTTCCTTCCTCATTCCTTCCTTTCTTCTTCCTATCTCCCTCCCTCCCTAATTTTCTTCATTCCATTTTTCTTCCTTCTTTCCTTCCTCCCCTTTCTCCTTTCTTCCTTCTTTCCTTCCCTCCGTCCTCCTTCACTTCCTGCTAGTGCCAGGATGTGAACTCTGAGCCTTGAGCTTGCGTGGTTTGTCCACTCCGCTGGTGCTCTACCACTTGGGCCGCCCGTCCTGCCCCACCTTTCGCTAGCGCCTGTGGAGGCTGCACAGGTGCTCCGTCCAGGCCGCCTCCGAGCGGCCCCTCCCCGGGTCCCTGGGCGGGTGACAGGCTGGGAAGCCCGCGTGCGGTGCCCGCGGCCCGGGGCGGTGGGCGGGGTGAAGCCCGGGGCCCCTGGGGTGTCGGGTCCGGCGCGGTGCGGTAGGGTGCGGGCCGGGTCAGCGGGCAGCGCCTGGGTGGGGAGGGGACGGGTGTCCCCCTGCGCGTCCCCGCCGCTCCCCATCCGCCTCCCCTGCTCCCCGTCCGTCCTTCCCTCCCCGTTGGGTCCCTCGCCTTCCTCCTCCTCCCCAACTCCTTGTCCCTCGTCCTCCCCTCCCCATCCAAGTCTCGTCCCCTCATTCTCTTCCTCCCCCTCCCCGTCCTCCCTCTCCGATCTCCTCCTCCCCGTCCTCCCTCTCCGATCTCCTCCCCGTCCTCCCCCTCCGATCTCCTCCCCGTCCTCCCCCTCCGATCTCCTCCTCCCCGTCCTCCCCCTCCGATCTCCTCCTCCCCGTCCTCCCTCTCCGATCTCCTCCTCCCCGTCCTCCCCCTCCGATCTCCTCCTCCCCGTCCTCCCCCTCCGATCTCCTCTCCGTCCTCCCCCTCCGATCTCCTCCTCCCCGTCCTCCCTCTCCGATCTCCTCCTCTCCGTCCTCCCCCTCCGATCTCCTCCTCCCCGTCCTCCCTCTCCGATCTCCTCCTCCCGGTCCTCCTCCCCCTCTCCTCCCCTCCCGCCCGCGGCGGTGGCGGCGGCGGCGGCGGCGGCGCTTCCCGGCGGAGCGGCTTTAAAAGGCGGCTCCCCGCCCCCTGCGCACTCGCCGCCCGGGCTCCGCCGCCGCCGCCGCCGCCGCCGCCGCCGCCACCGCCGCCGCCCCTGCCATGCCTGCGCGCGCGCCGCCCCGGGCCGCCGCCGCCGCCGCCGCCGCCGCGGGCTCCGCGCGCCCCGCGCTCCCCGCGGGCTCCGCGCGGCCCCGGCCCCGGCCCGCCGCGCCGCGCCCCTGGCGCTGGCTGCTGCTGCTGGCGCTGCCCGCCGCCTGCTCCGCGCCCGCGCCGCGCCCCGTCTACACCAACCACTGGGCGGTGCGGGTGCTCGGGGGCCCCGAGGCCGCCGACCGCGTGGCCGCCGCGCACGGCTACCGCAACCTGGGCCAGGTGAGCGCGCCCCGCCCCGCGCCCCAACTTTCCGAGGCCGCGCGCGGGAGCGGGGGGGGGGGCGCCGGCCGGACGGGGGGGAGGAGGACGGGGCGGGGGGGGACCCCGGCGGCCGTCGAGGGCCCCCGGGAAGCCACCTGCGCGGCCGGGGGCACGAGCGCCGTGCGCCCGTGCGGCCCCCGACGGCCGCGCGCTCCCGCGCCCCGGGGTGCCCGGACGGGGTGACGCGAGAATCCGGGGTGCCCGTCCCGGCCTCCCCCCCCCGCCGGACACAGCCGCGCGCCCCGCGGCTGGGGTACGCGACGCCCGAACTCCCCACGCTGCCCCCGTCCCCAGGGGGGGGTCTGGGCCGCTGACCCGGCGCGGCCGTCGGCGGGGGGCGTGGCCGGGGCCGCGGAGCCCCTCCCACCCCGGGCCGCGGTCACCCGGGGCCCAGCGCGGGCCGCGAGCGAATCCCAGACGGCGCGGAGGGCGGGGCGCGCGGGGCCCTGCGCCGTCCCCAGCCCGGACCGGGGACCTCCGCACCCACCCCAGTCCATGCCGGGCGGGGGGACAGGGGCAGCTCTGCCCTCCCAGGCCACCTTCGCAAGGGAGGTCCCAGTGGACGGTCGTCGGCCAGCAGCCCGGGAGGGAGGCTGGGCCTTAGGGAGCGTTGGCTGGCGTCTCCGTGGCGTTCGCATCTCCCCGCTGATGGATGGACGGTGCTGGTTGCTTAAGGCCCCATTTCCTGCTACTTGCCCTTGCTCCGTCCAGGTAACCCAGCCGTTCTCCTCTCCCCCTCCCTCTCCTCCTTTCCCTCTCCTCCCCTCTCTCTTTTTCTTTACCCCCCCCCCCCCCTTGTGCCCAGGCTTGAACTCTGGGCTATCAGGGCCTGGGTGCTGTCCCTGAGTCTTTTCACTCAAGGCTAGTTAGCGCTCTACCACTTGAGCCACAGCTCCACTTCCATCTTTTTGGCGGTTGATTGGTGACAAGCATCTCATGGACTTGTCTGCCTGGGCTGGCTTTGAACTGTGATCCCTAGATCTCAGCCTGAGTAGCTGAGATTACACAAGTGAGCATTGGCTCCTGTCTGATGTCTGATGTCAACTCTTAAGTAGCAGCAGCAGCAGCAGCTCCTTCTTTTTGTCAGCCCTGGGGGCTTGAACTCAGGGTTTGGGTTCTATTCCTAAGCTTTTATAGTTCAAGGCTAGCGCGGTACCACTTTGAGTCATATGCCACTTCTGGTTTTCTGGTGGTTCACTGGAGATAAAAGTCTCAAAGACTTTCCTGCCAGGGCCAACTTGGAGCCACAATCTTCATATCTCAGCCTCTTGAGTTGCTAGGATTACAGGCATGAGCCACCAGTGCCTCGCTCTAAGTAGCTCTTAAATTGCACAGAAAATTACCAAGTGCTTGGTTTTGGGAGTTCCATCATTAGAGGAACAGGAGGAAACTTAACTTGTGTCATGAGGGTTTTTTGGTTGGGACTTGAACTCAGGGTCTGGGTGCTGCCCCTTAGCTTGTTCACTCAAGGCTGGCACCTTACCACTTAAGCCACAGCTCTACTTCTGGCTTTTTAATAATTAATCAGAGATGAGCATCTCACAGTGTTTCCTGCCCTGGCTGCCTTTGAGCCTCAATCCTCAGATCTCAGCCTCTTGGGTAGCTAGGATTACAGGCTTGAGCCACAGCACCGGGCTATGAGCAATTGACATTGAAATGGAGAAGCATAGTTAACATACCCCCTGGAAATTCCTGGAAATGTCCCCAGGAATAAAAATGTCCAAGCTCTGGTCATGCTGAATCTTTGAATCCACTGTGGCCTCTTGAGTTGCTGTCTATAAGTAAGAAGGTTCTTCCGGAGTGTGCCCCCTTCCAACCTGGGTGTTCCGGGTGTCTCTGATGTCTCCCCAGCTCTGTGCAGTCGGATCATTTAGTTTCCTGGCAGGATTACAGTAGAGACATTCACAAACGGAGATAGGACTTCATTGGCGATCAGAGCTGTCTGCAAGGAAAAGTCTGTTACTCCCCCTTCTCCCCACCCCCCAACAACCAGCTTTTCGTTCTCTTCAAGTGAGCTCCAATGTGGAAAGAGCCCAGGTCTTGCCAGCCTCTACCCACGCCGTAAGAACGTGTTACAGAGCTTGACTGCCTTTTCTCAACTCCGAGAATTGGTGACTCATAAATAAGCTGTAGGTGTTATTAGCTTTGCTTTATAGATGGGTGAATGGGGTACAGCCTGGGCGGGAAGCTGCTGGCGTGGGTCAGCTCTGAGGCTTAGGCAGTGCCCTCCGCCCCTTTTCATTTTTTTGTCAGTCATCAGGCTTGAACTGTGGGCCTGGGCACTGTCCTTGAGCTATTTTGCTCAAGGCTAGTGCTCTACCTCTTTGAGCCACAGCTCTACTTTGTGTGTGTGTGTGTGTGTGTGTGTGTGTGTGTGTGTGTGTGTTTCATTGGAGATAAGAATCTTACAGCTTTTCCTGCCCAGTCTGGCTTTGAACCTTGATCCTCAGATCTCAACCTCCCAAGTAGCTACGATTGCTCCTCCCGACCGTTGTCTGCTGCTGATAATGGTCTTAGATCTCCAAACCCTGTGTGACTTCTTCCAGACTGGGAGGCGCTGTTAGAGAGAGGCCCAGCACCTGCCTGAATCCCTCCAGGGTCTTGCCTAAGTGTACTTTCTTTCCCACAATTGTTAACCTAATTCCACTTATTTAGCTTATTTAGCATATCCAAACATAGCTTTGTAAGTTGGAGGTGTGGCTCAGTTGGTAGAGCCCTAGCTAGTGAGTGAAAGTACTGAGTCTTGGACCTAAAAGAAAACAAATGTAACTCCCGCCCCCCCTTGGTGCTTGAATATAGGCCCTGAGCTTATTGCCTCTTCATATTTTCATTCAAGGCTGAGCCACACCTCCACTTCTGGCTTCTCTCTCTCTCTCTCTCTCTCTCTCTCTCTCTCTCTCTCTCTCTCTCTCTCTCTCTCTCTCTCTCTCTCTCTCTCTTTCTCTCTCTCTCTCTCTCTCTCTCTCTCTTTGGTGCCAGTCCTGGGGCTTGAGCTCTGGGCCTGGTCCCTGTCCCTTAGCTTTTGTGTTCAAGGCTAGTGCTCTCCTACTTTGAGCCACAGCTCTACTTCTGATTTTTTGGTGGTTCACTAGAGAGATAAAAGTCTCACTGACTTTCCTGCCCAGGTTGGCCTTGAACTGTAATCCTCAAATCTCAGTCTCCGGTGTAGCTGGGATTACAGGCGTGAGCCACCAGCATCTGGCTTAACATCACATGCTTTAAGAGATTTAGGAATAAAATCTTAAAGAAAGAAAATTTTATGGAGAGAATTGTCAGTATATATATATATATATATATATTTTAAGTTAGGAGTAGAGCTCAGGGCCTTTTACATCCCAGGCAAGTGCTTTTCTCTTGAGTTAGGTCAGCAGCTCCTAAAAATCACAAACGATTTAAAGGTAGGATTGAAACAAGAAAGTAAATAAACCCTAGTGATATATTATGTTCGTGCTCGGGACAATTCAGTTACCACAAGTGACCCGAAATCTGTTAATGCAGTGTAGTCCTGGTATGTCCTGACAGGATTGTATGTGTGAGCTAAAGTCTGCAAATAAATGAATCCATATGGAACAATAATAAGGTGCAGGCAGCAAACAAGTCTGAAAAAGGAGGAGGGCTGGGCGCTGCTGGTGGCTCACGCCTGTAATCCTAGCTACTCAGGAGGCTGAGAGCTGAGAATTGAGGTTCGAAGCCACTCCAGGCAGAAAAGTCCATGAGACTCTTACCCCCAGTTAACTACCAAAAAGCCAGAAGTGGAACTGTGACTCAAGTGGTGGAGTGCCAGCCAGTGTACAGTGCCAGAGCATAAAACAGTTGCAGTGATGATATTTATATAAAGTGTAATGCAATACTGTGTTACACATGTATTTGAAGTTTGGGAACATAAGCTACAAAGATCCTTGTGAAGTTCTAGTGAATGGTTGTCTCTGAAAAAGGAGCCAGGGGAAACAAACTTCAAGTTTTATTTGAATTCATAACACATGCACACACACACACACACACACACACACACACACACACACACACACACACACACACACACACACACGCCCTCCTGATTTGCCAGTTCCATCCCCTTGACCTTTACAAACCCTAGATCAAAAAAGTTAGAAGCCTTGTGCTGTGTAATCCTCGCCATTCCAGAGGTGGTGAATGGGAGGATCCTGATTCTAGAGCAAGCAGGCAAAAAGTTCCTGAGACTCCACCTTCACCAATCAAAAAAGCTGGGCTTGTGGTCATGTGTACCTGCCATCTCAGCCTGCATCTAACTAAATATATAGAAATACATGAAGGATGGCCTTTGCACTAGAACAGACTCTTCTTCCTGTCCGTGTAGTATAACAAGTACTTCACCTGCACTGCTGGTGGACTGGATGATTTACAGTATGTGAGCAGATGCAAGCTCTATACCATTCTACCTACGACACTTACACATCTGTGGATTTCAGCATCTACAGGTGTCCCAGAGCCAGTCCACTCCCTTCCCCACATAGCGAGGGACAACTGTATACAGATAAGAATATACACGGATGATATACAAAATTTCTTCCTGTGCATTGGAGTGCGTTATATAATCAGTGCATACGCACTCACAGCACACGTACACATAGGTAAGGCATTAAAGGGGCAGAGAGATACATAGATACACCATGGTGCTTCTGAGCTACCTGCCCGGGATGGACAGGTGCTCACTTGCCCAGGCTAAGAAATTCCTGGTGTGTGTGTTTGGGGGGGGGGGGAGAAAATGAGGGAGGGGGGGGTAACACTGTTCAAAAAATATGTACTCATTACCTTACTTATGTAACTGTAACTCCTCTATACATCACCTTTACAATAAAACATTTAATAAAAAGCTCCTATTTTGCCCAGCATCAGTGGCTCACTTTTGTAATTCTAGTTACTCAGGATCTGAGGATTGTGATTCAAAGCCAGTCTGGGCAGGAAAATCTGGGAGATTTCTTCAATTCACCACTCCCCAAAAAGCCAGAAGTAGAGGTGTGGCTCAAGTGGTAGAGCACCAGCCTTAAGTTAAAAAGCTAAGGGATAGTATCCAGGTCCTGAGTTCAAGCCCTCCTGGGCTGGGCCAGTTCCCTATGTAAGGAAATGGTGATCCAGGAAAATGGGGAAATGGAGTATCCAGGGCCCTCAGGACCCCTGGCTCCTGGCCTTGCCCTTTCCCTCTGTGCCCTTCATCCCATTTCTGGGCAAAGGAGCCTCATTCTGACCCCTATGCATAGTTACCTTTGACACAAGTGTCTCCAGGAAAAGGCAGGTTATATGAGGTATCTTCTACACTCTTAGAAAGGGAGGGTATTGGGAAGGGATTAGAAAGGGAGGGTTATTGGGAAGGGATTAGAAAGGGAGGGTTATTGGGAAGGGATTCCGAGCCTCTCCTGGCAGTTCTGCTTCGCCTGGTTGTATTGAGCTAATTTGTTGGTTCAGAGTCTGGCCGTAAAAATAAAATGCAAGCCGAGGCTGGCTGCCAGGGCTCTAAAAAGATCTAAGAGCCTTCAATGATGGGGGACTTGCTTTAAATAGTTTGTACTTAAAATAGCTACAGAGCAGCCCATACCTGGCTCAGAATTTCAGGTGGGCCTGTAGAATTCATGTGCCAGTAGAGGAAAATTGTCATGTCATGTCATGACATCTTATTCTCAGGGGAGCCTAATGGACCAGAACTGGTTGTGGCCAGTGTTAGAGGCTTGGTATGGCCAAGGGGGAAAGCCCAGAAGAGTGGTCCCTGTGAACTAGTTCTGCAGTATTTTTTATTTCTTTATTTATCTTTGGCGGTCGTGGGAGCTGAACACTGGGCCTGGGCACTGTCCCTGAGTTCTTCAGCTCAAGGCTAGCACTCTACCACTTGAGTCACAGCACCACTTCCAGTTTTTTTCTGCTTATGTGGTGCTGAGGAATTGAACCCAGGGTCTCATGCATGCGAGGCAAGCGCTCTACTACTGAGCCACCTTCCCAGCCCCCAGCAGTGGCTTTTGATTGAAGCCTTTCTGGGTTTTATGCGAGGAACCAAGAGTGCCATGTGTTTTTGGCTGGTCTGGGAGAGGTCTTGGGTTTGAATTGAAGGGGCCAGACAAGACTAGGATTTGAAGCTTGTGCCATAGGATCTCACTTGGCATTTTATTTATTTGTATTTTTATTGCTTGTGAGGCTTGAACTCAGGACCTGGGCATTGTCCTTGAGCTTCACTCAAGACTAGCACTCTGCCACTTTGAGCCCACAGTGCCACTTCCGGTTTTCTGCTGGTTTATTGGAGATTAAGAGCCTTATGAACTTTCCTGCCCAGGCTGGCTTTGAACCGTGATCCTCAGATCTCAGCCTCCTGAGTAGCTAGGATGACAGGCGTGAGCCACCAGTGCCCGGCTGCATTTGGCATTTTACTGAGCTGGTCACAGACTGAAGTGGACAAGGTTTTCAGTTGAATGACCGTCATTCTGTGTCATTTAGTGGGGAGCAGCTGCGCGGGGTAAAGCCAGGAAGTCCCCAGAGTCCAAAAACAGATCCAGAATCCAGCCTGAGCGGACAGCTGGCTGACCACTCCACTGGCAGCCCTCGAGTTCATCTCGGCAGAAACCAGGGAGCCAATCAGAAGAGCTGCCCTGTCAACAGGGTCAGGAGACCCTGGACCCCTGCCTGGCCGGGCACCCTGGGTGGTCATGGGCCACACAGGGCTGAGCAGACACTGTGTCTCCAGTGTCTAGCACAACTCCCTGCCATCCTGGGAACATCCCGAGCTCATACAGCTCTCCCGGCCTCTGCACAGGCTTTTCTGTCTAGAAAGAAAGTTCCTTGACTGTTCCCAAGTCAGCCCAGCCCTGCTCAGATGGGAAACACCTCTCCTCCTCCTCCTTCCAGCATCCTGCACTCAGAGTCCGGGTCCACAGTGCCCAGCTGCTTTCTGGCTCCCAGAATCTGCACCAGCCCTGCTGTACGGTCCCCTGCGTTCCCTTGCTCAGAGCCACTGACCCATCCTGCAGGAGGTGTCACAGGGTCCTTGGTCCAGTTAGATTCAGGTACGCTGATAATTCACAGATCTGGACCTAAACCCACACCCTCCAACTCATCTTCTGCTGTGCCCTCTGATTCTATTTTTCTTCTTGTGGCTGGCTGTGGCACTTGAATTCAGGGCCTGGCCACTGTCCTTGAACTCTTTTTTGCTCAAGCTTAGCACTCTACCACTTTGAGCCACAGCTCCACTTATGGTTTTCTGGTGATTCATTGGAGCTAAGAGTCTCACAGACTTTCCTGCTCAGTCTGGCTTTGAACGCTGATCCTCAGGTCTCAGCTTCCTGAGTAGTCAGAATGACAGGCCTGAGCCACAGGCTCCTGGCTTTACACACACACACACACACACACACACACACACACACACACACACACACACACACACACACACACACACACACACACACACACACACACACACACACACACACACACACACACACACACACGTACATGAGCTGTGCAGTCAGGCTCCTCCTCTTCCTCTTCACTATGAAAACTGATTGGTTGGCAAAAAAAAAAATGAACCCACCCCTTCCGGTTGTCCTAGGGTTCCACATTCGGCCACTATAACCACATATCCTCATCAAGATGGATGGCCCTTTGCCACAAGTCTTGACCTCCTGTGGCTTCCTGTGTCCAGAGAAGGGGCCCCATCTTCCACCCTGGGGACCGAGCTGGAGACATTTCTCTTAATTTCTCCAGCCCAGAGGATAGGCCCTTCTGAGTTCTAACCCCTGTCACCCTGTTTATTACCTGCTGGCTTGTCTGTATCTGCTGCTGAGTTCTGGGGCCTTCTTGGGCGTGTCAATCCAAAGTTGGGCTTTGTCTGGCTGCTAAGATCTGTTCCAATCCTGTCATCCCTCTGATGGCTGAAAAAATCACACCAGGTCAACCCATGGCCCAAGGATCCAAGTCCAAGTGTTCCTTATGTGCTCTCAGTGGCTGCCAGTGCGCTGGGGTCCTGCCCTTACATGTTCCTTCCTGAATGCTCTCCACCCCCTGCCTTTTTCTCTTAACCCTTGGCTTTTGGGGTTCCCCAGAGGGCAGGCTGGTCCCTCCTGTGTGCGCTTGTGTGGGAGAAGGAACCACGTCTGGTGACACTCATACCCTTTGCTTCTGGTCCAGCTTATCTCTAAGTCTAGCTCCCTATATGACCCGGAAATGCTTCGTAGCATACCATATGTACTTCCGGTACCCCAGGTTCCGGCCCTCCCTACCATTCCATTATGAGTCTTCTCCCCATCCAAATGCTTCTGCTCTCGGTAGGATTTGAAGTCCCAGTGGCAGGCGCAAGAAATGGGGAATGAATAGCCATCAGCTGTTGGAAGCCTGAGGCTCTGTGGGATAGGATTGGCAGCCTGGGTTCCCATGGTAACTGGCCCATCAATGCCCTCAGTGTCGGAGATGGTGGCACCGCAGAGGGGAAAGAAATAGTCTCATTGTCTCCCCCTTGGCTGCTTGGACACAAACAAGCCGCGCCCCGCAGGGCCCCACAGCCTGGCCAGACATGTGGCTCTGCCTGGCTGGGCAGGGCAGGGTGGGGCTGGGCTTTGCTGGGACTCCTTGCTGCCCTGGGCCAGGAAGGGGTCATCAAGGGCTAGGTCTCTGACCACCTTGGGGCTTCTCGAGTTCCGGCCAAGAGAGACTTCATTAGGGTAGCTGTGTGCTCAGTGGCCAGCCTGGCTGTCTTGGCTAGCACGAACAAGTCTGTGGCCTCAGTTCCTACAAAGGTCTGCCTCAGTTTCCAAACTTTCCCCTTTGGTTTCAAAATGTCCCAGTGGCAATGAGCAATGATCAAGAAGAGCTCCTTCCTGCCCTTGAGAGGCCCACGATGACCTTGGCTGGACCCACCCTTGCTGAATTAGGACAGGCTGGGAGGGGCAGGGGCAGGAAGGAGGGAACGTCTCTCTTGTCAGGTAAGGCCTCTCTCTAGGGCTCCACACCCAGAGCCTGTCCTTCTTCATTCCCCACAAACCAGATGTCACCCTGAGCTCTCCCATCCCTTGGGTCCATGTGTCCTGGCGGTAATCCTGGCCAACCTGTCTCCAGCGCTGTCTCCTGTTGCCTGTCTGAGCCTGCCATCCACTCTGCTAAGAACTTGATTCCTGCCTCTCCTGCCCACCTTTCCTGCCCTGCCCCACACCACCAAGTTCTCTGGAGTCATAGACCTCACATTGTTGGGTTTCCCCCCCGTCCCCCTGCCTTAAAAGCAGCACTGGTAGCTCCTATACCTGTCATCCTAGCTACAAGGGAGGCTGAGATCAGGAGGATCACAGTTTGGAGCCAGCCCAGGTGGGAGGGAAGTTCTTGAGACTACCATCTCAACAGACAGAACTGGGCATGGTGGTGTATACCTGTCATCCCATCCACAGCAGCAAGTGTAAATGGGAGGATCACAGTCCAGGACAAACTTGGCAAACGAGTGAAACCCCATCTCAGAAGCAACCAGAGCAAAAAAGAGCTGGGGATAAGACTCACATGGTAGAGCACCTACCTAGCGACTGTGACGCTTAAAGATCAAACCTCAGTATCAAAACCAACACAGTGCCAGTTTCTATATATCACTCTATCTGTCCTATCCTTCAGGTTTTTGTTGTTGTTGTTGGTTGTGGGGCTTGAACTCGGGGCCTGGGTGCTGACCCTGAGCTCTTTTGCTCAAGGCGAGTGCTCTTACCACTTTGAGTCACAGATTTTCCTTCTCGGGATGGCTTTGAACCACAATCCTCAGATTTCAGCCTCCTGAGTAGTAGCTAGGATGTGCATGTAATTGGCTCCTGGCTTTCTATCCTTCCATTTCTCCATGGCTCCAGGAAAGGCATTCTGAGCACTTTTTGCTGTTCTGGAAACTCTGTAGTCTCTTCTACCTCTCCTTGGTCTACAGGAGACCCCCCCCCCCTCCTAAATTGAGATTCTTGGACTGTCTGTCACCCAGCGGGGCTGAGCAGTATCTCCCCAGGTTCACAGAAGTTGCAAGGGAAAAGGTGCCCGCCCCCAGCAGCATTTTGCGCTCAACATCAGTCAGCCTCGCTCTTCTTTCCTTAGCCCTTGAACCTAGAAGGATTAGTGAATGCAAGAGAGCTACAGGTGTCTTTTTTTTTTTTTTTTCCTACCAGGACCTGCAAAGATGGTTTTTACATCTCACACTCCAAAAGCAAAACGCTGTCAGAGTGTAAATAAGGGGAGGAAATGGCGAGTTGATTGCCTTCCCTTCTTCAGGGCTCCAGGTGTGGTGCAGGTTGGTCCCTCACTGGGCAGTGTCTCTGGAGTCTGCACTTGCTGACATCCCTTGGAGCTGTGTGTCTCCCCCAGGGTTAGGTCTCGTGCTGAGTATTTTCAGGTCACCTGGCCTGGACTTGCAAATCAAGGCCAAGGCATGACTAATGAGTCATGTGTGCCTGGGGGCGGGGGGGGGGGGCAGAGGCAGAGCCGGGGACAGGTGCGCTGGGAAGGGCAGCCGCGCCTGCTTCCTGTGGGCAGAGGAACGGGGGAAAAGGAAGCCAAAGCGGAAGAAGCCAGGAGCCCGTCCAGCCCAGCATTCTTGATACTGGATCCAAGAGTCTTAAGGACAGGAACCGTTCTTGGATCTCCTCCGAGAGAGCAGGGCCCTGGAGGAGAGGAGGTATCCAACAAGAGCCTGGGCTGCTGCAGGAGTAGCAGAGCCGTGGTATGACCTTGCAGTCAGGGCTGAAAAGGTGGCTCAGTGGTAGAGCGCTCGCCTTGAGCTGAAGAGCTGAGGGACAGCGCCCAGGCCCAGAGTTCAAGCCCCACAACCCACAAAAAAATAAAATAAACAGATAAATAAAGTCACCTGTAGCTGGGCACCAGCCACTCAGGAGGCTGAGATCTGAGGATTGTGATTCAAAACTAGCCTGGGTAGAAAAATCCATGAGCCTTCTCACCATTAACTAGGGAAAGGCCAGAAGTGGAGTTGTGATGGAGTGCTAGCAGGGAGGGAGGGGCAGGGAGACCCCAAGGTTGGGAGGGAGGGAGGGAGAGAGAGAGAGAGAGTGTGTGTGCTTAAAGGACATTGCTCAGGCCCTGAGCTCAAGCCCCAGTGCAAAAGAAAGATCACCCCTGATGCTAGTGAATTTGTGCACACACGCTGACCTCCACACAAGGTGAGTTGGTTGTACAGTTTTGCAGCTTGTGGCTCTCAGTCTGTGTTGGGGGTCATGGCGGCCGGTGGGCGTGCCGTGGGGCTGGCTCGGTGTGCTGCATCTGTCGGGGACATTCAGGTCAGGGGCTTCGGGTGGATGGGCTGGAGGAGGATGGAGCTGCGGTCCTGGCATGTGGGCACGCCAGGAGGAGTGGTTCTACCCCTGCCCTGTGCCCACCAGGGCTTACGTCCTGCACGCCCAGTGACGTGCCCCTGCCATTCTTCTCTCTCTCCATCTTACACACCACTGCCCTTGCACAGGTCCAAGGCCTGGCCATTTGGTTACATTTATTCAGTTCCACTCATGAGGATTTTTATTGATTTTGTTCTTTATCCCAGTACTGGGATTTGAACTCAGTGCCTATAGGAATTGAGCCACCCTCCAGCCCTTTTAGTTCTATAATAATAATAATAATAATTATTATTATTATTATTATTATGTGTGTATATGTGTATGTTAGAACTCAAGCTTGAACTCAAGGCCTGGGCACTATGTCTGAGGCTTTTATGGTCAAGGTTGGTGCTCTACCACTTGAGCCACAGCTCTACTTCTAGCTTTTTGGTGGCTCATTGGAGATAAGAGTCTCACAGACTTTCCTGCCAGGCTGGCTTCGAACTCCAGTGCTCAGATCGCAGCCTCCTGAGTAGCTAGGATGACAGGCGTGAGCCACTGACGCAGACAGTTGTATTTATTTATTCTTTTTGTCAAGACTGTTTCAATTTGCTTACTTTTTTTTGATAACTCCTGAAGTTAAGTATCTCCATACATATATATATATATATGTATCTCCATACATATATATACATACATACATATATATTTATATATATATATATATAATTATTTTCACTCCTCTGAATTTTTCTTATATTCTTTGCCCATTTTTCCATTGAATTGTCTTTTCTCCGTACTGAGGGTGCTATTTCTGTGGTTTTCAGTGTGTTGCAAGCATCTCTCCTCTCAGTGGCTTTTTTTTTCTTTTTTGAACTTTGTTCAGAGGGCTTGTTTGCTTGCTTGTTGCTTTTTGAAGTAAAATCTGCAGTACTGTTTGTTTGCGAAGCTTTGAGCTTGCTACTTTGTATAATTTGGGGATAAACAAGACACCCCCCCCAAAGAATTGGAAAGAACATTGAGGGGGAATTGTGATGGTCACCTGATAGGGGAACCCAAATACTAGAGTGTGTTGGGGGCTGTGGGTGGAGGCTGTGGATGGAGGCTGTGGGTGGAGGCTGTGGGTGGAGGGCTGTTTTCACCTGGGAGATTTCAGGGAAGGCTTGGTCTGACAAGGGGATTTGAGGTGGACCTTGAGGGGTCCCCTGGGTTTTGCTGGACAGAGGGACAGGAAAAGTGTGGGGTTTTTGGGGGGGTAGACGAGGCAGTTTAGGAGTTTCTCAATCTCCATTCACAGCCAGCAACTACTCACTTCCCACGGCTTGGTTAGTGGGCCGCAGTCAGGAAAACCACCAAAGGGTGCTGGGGTTTGGGTGGCAGCAGCAAGAGCAGCTGGTCCACCTTGGGTGAGGGGGCCTGAGGGGAGCCAGGTCTGGGAAATGGGGCTCCTTCTGAAGCCTCTGGCTGCCTGGAGGTGCTCTGTGTTCCGGAAAACCGAGCTTGGGCAGAGACACTGGGTGGCGGGGTGAGGGACCAAGGGAGGAGAAACTCAGCACCCAGGCCTAAAGTACCAGGGCCATCTATCTAGAGCTCAGCAGCACCTGGCGTCATCATGATGCAGGACAGGGGGTTTGTGGGCCGATGTTCCGTAAACGTTTGTTGAATTTTGGCCCCGGGCCTGGCAGGCGAGGTGCAACGTCCTGCCCGGGTGCCGCTGTGCCCTTTGCCCTGGGCCAGGAAACGGGTGATTTTGTGTCTGTCAGACCCCATGGCTGGACAGATTTTAACAGAGAAGTAAGTTCACCTTTGTCCCTCCCCCCCTCTCCCATCCTTGATCATCTGCTGGTCTAAGTGTTTGTTAACTGAAACAAAACTCTCCATTTTGCATTCTTCCTCCTACCATCCAACTTGCAGGAAAAGAAACTTTATTTCTATTGTTATCAAAGTAACTACTTATACCCGAGTTTCTTAATGGTATTATTCTCTGTCTATCTGTCTGTCTGTCTGTCTGTCTGTCTGTCTCTGTGTATTGAACTTGAACTCAGGGCCTCATGTTCTTGTTCAGCTTTTTCTCTCATAGCTGGTGTTCTACCTCTAAGCTGTCGCTCCAGCCCTGTTTTTTTTGCTGGTTAATTGGAGATGGAGTCTCATGGACTTTTTTTTTTTAACTGCCTGGGCTGGTTTTGAACTGGATTCCTCTGCATCTCAGCTTCAGTCACCGAAGCCTGGCTTCCACACATCTCTTAATTTGTCACCTGCAGAGGTGTGACACACTCAGACACCCTCAGCCCCTCAACAAGAAGCAGTGACTTACATAAGCACGCTGGTACTGGGGCCTGGGTGCTATGCCTTAGGCTTTTCCCATCAAAACTGGTGCTCTGCCACTTAAGCCATACCTCTACTTCAGGTTTTATGGTGGTTAACTGAAGATAGAGTCTCCCAGGGACTTTCCTGCCCAGGCCGGCTTCAAACTATGACACTCAGATTTTAGTCTCCTGAGTAGCTAGGATTACAGGTGTGAACCACTGTCTCTCTCCCCCCCCCCCTCCATTTAATAGAACAAATGATGTCATCCAAGGAATCTGGGTTTGGAGGGGGTCTTGTTGTTTATTGTTTTTTTGGGGGGGATGTCTTGGTTAGAGGTGCTTTGGGGCCACTTAGGCACCCGAATGGAATACTAGGGCTCCCTGAGACTTTCATTTGGTAGTTCTCTGCTGGTAGACTTTCTAGTTTGGAGTTAGCATCCCAGGAAATGCAAATGAGCTCAGCCTCTCTGTTTTAAGGAACTTCTTGTGGAGAGAGACAAGCTTTGGCTGAGGCCTTAGCAGCCAATGGGAACCCCACACATCCCCCAGCAGCCAATAGGAGTCAGAGTTTCTTGCCTACTAATTATCTTCTCTCCTACTCGGCCCTGTGTTCCCCCCCCCCCTCTAGTTTTAGGCTTTGAGTTATTGACTTTCCAGCCTCCTCTGGTTTGATGCAATTGAATGCAGGGCCAGAGTAATAACTGTTCTGTGCTATGTTTTGATGGATGGATGCATGTCCTGACTTAGAATCCTGCTACCTCTCAATCTCCCCTCTACCTTCCCCCCCAGACTACATCCCAGACCCATCCATCCCAGACTACACCCAGCTAGGATTGGGGGGCTGACTGTTTGTAGTGGAGCTTCTGCCTAGGGGAGGTGGCTGCTAGAGTTAGGGCTCACTCCAGAACTGGGGGGTGGGGAGAGTGGGGGAAGAATGAAAGCATTATTCTAAGAAGCTGCTTTTATTTATAGATTCTCTTAATTCTCTTAAAATGAATGCCGGAGGGAGAGGAAACTCGGAACACATAACGGCATAATAGAAATGAAAGGGTGTTCAACTGAAATAGGGGAACGTGGTAAAATACAAAGATGAGGAGACACACTTAATACGAGAGGGAAGATGTATCATGATCTGAAATAAAATTGTCTTAGTGCAGATTGTAAGGGGAAATGGAATTGAAAGAAGGACCAGGCGGGGCATGGTGGCACCTGCCTGTAATCCTAGCACTCTAGGAGGCTGAGGCCAGAGATTTGTGAATTCTGAGGCCTGCCTGGGCTATAAAATAAGCTCTTCGCGGCCTCGCCCCCGCCCCCCCACATCCACATGCATACACACATACACAGAGAGGAGAGAAATTGAAAAATAAAAATGATTTGGTTAAGAGAAAACTTGGAAGGAAACAAAATCCTCCGTAATGAAAAGGACAGAGTAGTAAGCTGACTCCAGGGGAAATAAATAAGGAGATTACACTAATTACATCACCAAGACAAATAAAACACCATTGTTGTTAAAAGGAAATAAAACTAATTAAATACTTACTGCGCTGTAGGATGTGTTGGCAAAACAAAATGTATCAACTGTGATAGAATATGTAAATAGCTGTAATTTGCTTACTTTTCCCAGCAGCTAGTGCAGTGGCATAAAGCCACTTCCACGGGAAATGCTGCGAGCTAACGCGTGCTTTTAAATGAATGAATTGAGCGAGTGAGGACTCCCTATAAGCAATGCCATTAAAAACACAATCAGAAGCCAGGTGCTTGGAAGCTCACACCTGTCATCCTAGCTACTCAGGAGGCTGAGATCTAAGGATCAGGGAAGGGGTAAGTCTGTAAGGCTTTTATCTCCAGTTAACCACCAAAAAAAGCCACAAGTGGAGCTGTGGCTTCAGTGATAGAGCAGTACCCTCCTCCGGTAAAAAAGGTAAGGGACAGCACCTAGTCCCTGAGTTCAAGCCCCAGGACCGGCACACAAGCAAACAAACAAAAATATTCTTGTCAGCTGCCCTGTGTTGGTCTCCAGGACCATCAAAGAAGCTTGAGAGGAAGCTGCCGGATACCCCGAAGACTTAGGTAGAGAATGTACAATTGCCATTGATCCAAATGTCTTGCTTCTTTCCACTCCCCAAAGACAACGAATGGAGCTCCTGGAGTTGCTAGCTTTTTCTTTCTCTCCGAGCTGAGCTTTTCTTGCCCTTGGGCATTGCTCTGGACAGATTGCACAGAACATTGTCTTGATGAAATGAGCAAAACTTCTACAGAGATTCCAAAAAGAGGAAAGTGAAAAGGTATTTTGTTCTCCTCTTCTTTATTCTCTCTTTGTAATAGCTAAGTTTCCCCATATTGTATAATAACAAGAATAGTTTCATCTGCTAGGTCTTTTTCTCCCTCCCTCCCTTTTCTTCCTTCCTTTCTTCCCTCCTTCCTTCTTTCCTTTTATCCTTCCTTCGTTCCTTTCTTTTTTGTGCTAGTACACAGGGCCTGGGCACTGTCCCTTAGCTTTTTCACTCAAGGCAAGTGCTCTACCACTTGAGTCCCAGTTCTACTTCCAGCTTTTTGCTAGGTAATTTGAGATAAGAATCACTGAGACATTTCTGCCAGGGCTGGCTTCAACCCTTCATCCTCAGATCTCAGCCTCCAGAGTAGATTGGATTTCAGGCAAGAGACACCAGCACCAGGCTAGATTCCATTTTTTAAAAAATAGTTTTAAAGAAATTTCCTTCTTTTTCTTGGTTGCAAATTTTTAATCATACTTTTTTTTACAATTTTTCCGCCTGTATCTTTTTTTTTTTTTTTTTTTTTTTTTTTGCCGGTCGTAGGGCTTAAACTCTGGGCTTGGGCGCTGTCCCTGCACTCTTCCGTTCAAGGTGAGCGCTCTACCACTTGAGCCACAGTGCCACTTCCAGTTTTCTAGTGGTTTTTATTAGAGATAAGAGTCTCATGGACTTTCCTGCCTGGGCTGGCTTTGAACCGAGATCCTCAGGTCTCAGTCTCCTGAGTAGCTAGGATTATAGGCGAGAGCCACCTGTGCCCGGCTCCCCCTGCATCTTCTTTAATCTGTTAGAAAAATGAATTAAATCCATTCATTCTTGGGGTTCAAACAATCTTGCATTCATGGAATAAATCTACCTCGTTCACTGTGGATTGTCTTTCTTACTTTTTTTTTTTTTTTTTGGTTCGTCATGGGACTTGAACTTAGGGCCTGAGGTGCTGTCCCTCAGCTCTTCAGCTCAAGGCTAGTGCTCTACCGCTTGAGCCACAGCGCCACTTCTGGTTTTCTGGTGGTTTATTGGAGATGAGACTCTCTCGGACTTCAAAGCCCAGTCTGGCTTTGAACCACGATCTTCAGATCTCAGCCTCCTTAGTAGTTAGGATTACAGGCGTGAGCCACCAGCGCCCGGCTCTTTCTTTCTTTTTGCTGAATTTGGTTCTGTAATATTCTAGTTAGAAGTTCAGCTTCTCTGTTCATGGCTAAAGCGAACCCATCATTTTCTCTTCGTTGACTGTCTCCTCCAGTTTTAATATTATTCTGGCCTCATGAAATTTTACTCTTTTCTTATTCTCTGGAAGAGTTTGTACAGGACTGGAATGATCTACACGTTGGGGTTTTAGTAGTGCTCACCTGTAAAACTGTCTCAGCCCGTTTCATGGGAAGGAGATAGATGTCTGACTACTGTTCCTATTGCTTGAGTATAAAATCTGACTAGTCTCCAAGGATTTCATTTTTAGTTTTCATAAATTGCAATTTCCTAGTCATTTGCTCATGTCGTCTAAGTTTTCAAATTTATTAGCGTGGCATCATGGAGAGTGGTTCTTATTGTCTTTTAAATCTCTGCTCCGTCCGGGGCTGCATCTGTCTTCATCGTAGCATACTTCTCCATGCTTCGCCACATTTTTCTTCGTCAGCGCTGCTTGGAGTTCTTTCTCCTGCCAGAGTTTTAAAGAACTCTCTTCAACTTTTTAAATTATCTTCATTCGAAAGTTATTTACTGTTTTATAGAGTTCTGCTTCTAACTTAACTCCAGTTTTTTTTAACTTGAAAGAAGGGAAAGAAGAAAAGGAAGGAAAGGAAGGAAAGAAGGAAGGAAGGAAGGAAGGAAGGAAGGAAGGAAGGAAGGAAGGAAGGAAGGAGCCACATATCAGTGGCTCACACATACAATTTAAGCTACCCAGGAGACTGAGATGTAAGTTCAAAGCCAGCCCAAGCAGATAAGTCTGAGAGACTCTTACCTCCCAATTAAACAGCAAAAAACCAGAAGTGGAGATGTGGCCCAAGTGGTAGAGGGCCAGCCTTGAGTGAAAATGCTTGAGGCCCTGAGTGCCAGGCCTGTGTGGCAGTCCCTGGGACACAGAGGTGACAGTACCCTGGGGGGGCAAGGTGGCTTCTGCACGTGGAGACTGGGAGTGGACGGTGGCAGAAGGCAGGAGAGGGGCTGGCCATCTTGGGTTCTCAGCAGAACACGTTTGACACGGCTGCTCAAAGGGACAGGGGCTGGGTTGGAGGCTGGGTGGGTAGAATGGCTTGAGGACCAGGCGAGATCAGCATCAGGGTGAGCTGTGAAGATCCCCACTTTGGTATGGGGACCCAGCTGGGGCCGCTTGGGGTTCAGGGCAGAGAACGGACTATGTGACTGTGATTGGAAAGGTGGCCTAGTGCATGAGATGAGGCGGGAGCAGTTAGCAGCTGGGATGCATGGCCAGTGTTGGGCAGGGGGAGGAGGACAGAGGTGGGGGCGGGGGGGAAGGGGAAAAAGACAACCAGTCAGACAAACCCTGCTTCCTTTCTGGCTTCTGCCTTGCTCTAAGAAGCTTTTCCTGCTCTGGGAGAAGCACCCCTGGGAATTCTCCTGAATACTGGGGTGTTGATCACTTGTCAGTAGTGAGCCTCCAAGCCCATAAAACACTTGGAGGGGGCTGGCGGGCATGACCAGGTCATCAAAAGGAATGGAAGGCAACAAGGGCTGAGAAGCATGCAGAGGAACGATGCCGTACCCGACAGAGACGGACCCAGGGCTTGCTAAGTGCAGCCACCTTTTTTTTTTTTTTGTCAGTTGTGGGGCCTGGGCGCTGTCCCTCAGCTCTTCAGCTCAAGGCGAGCGCTCTACCACTTGAGCCACAGCGCCACTTCTGGTTTTCTGGTGGTTAATTGGAGACAAGAATCTCATGGACTTCCCTGCCTGGGCTGGCTTTGAACCTTGATCCTCAGATCGCAGCTTCTTGAGTAGCTAGGATGACAGGCGTGAGCCACCTGTGCCCAGCTGCAGCTTGGATTTGAGGGCCTGGAATGGTGTCATAGGGAATTAAAGCTCCTACTGGCAGCCCAGTCTGCGTCTGTTGTTGGCACTGATGAGAATAGAATGGAAGGAAGTGTGGGGTTTGGTTTTTTGGTTTTTATGCTTGGTGTTTTGTTTTGGTGGTAGTTCTGGGACTTGAACCCAGGACTTGGATGCTGTCCCTTATTTTGTTGTTTTGTTTTTCCCCTAGGCCAGTGCTCTACTTCCAGCTTTTTGCTGTTTAATTGGAGATAAGTCGTACAGACTTTCCTGCCCCTTGCTAACCTGGAACCTTGAGTAGCTAGGTTGACAGTCCTGAGCCATTGCCTCTACCTTTGACATTTTCGAATCCTACTCTTTCTGGAGGACCCCATCTCTCAGTACATTAGTCTGATAATATCTTCTAATAGCTCACCATGGACAGTAAACTCCAACATGAGTTTTAGAGGAGGCAAACCACACTGAAACCACAATAATCATGAATCACTGAGGTTCGTGATTCAGTTTATCCCAGCAATGCTGGTGAGGCTTTTGGTGAGCATTTAGTTCAGGTAGCTGTGTGTGTGTGTGTGTGTGTGTGTGTGTGTGTGTGTGTGTGTGTGTGTGTGTGTGTGTGTACGTGTGTGTACGTGTGTGTGTACGTGCATGAGCACTGGACCTGAGATTTAAACTCGAGGCCTGAGTGCTATCTCTAAACTTCTTTGCTGGAGTCTGGTGCTTTACCACTTGAGTCATACCTCCACTTCCAGCTATTTGCTGGCTAATTGGAGATAAGAGTCACATGGACTTTCTTGCGCCTGCTGGCTTCAAACCTTGATCCTCAGATCTCAGCCTCCTGTGTAGCTAGGCTGACAGGCATGAGCCTCTAGGACCTGGCTTCAGGTGGCTTTTTATCAGAATTTACCCTGTAAAATTTCAAGAGCAGCCTATGCTACATAGAAAAGCCCTGTCTGGGGCTAGGATCGGCACAGGCGAGCAAGCCTGTCAAACCTCGTCCCAAGCCAGACCATTCACTTTGGCAACTTGAGGGAAGAGAAAAAAAACCAAAGTCTCCTAAGTAAAAATGAATGGTTTTTCAGGAATTTGTGGGAAGTTGAACAGTTTGACTGCAGTTTGGGTGGATCCGTGTTGGAGAAAGTAACTTTGGGGAACTAGGAAATTATTCAATGATCTTAACTGGGATCAGGATTATAACTACTGCCATAACAGAATGTGGTTATGGGTATAGGAGCCTGAAATGGGCAGCGGTTTTTTGTTTGTTGTTGCTGTTGTTTTGTTTTTTTTTTTAAATAAAGTACTTAAAAAAAAATAGCAACAAAATGTCCCTTCTGTTTTTCTGGGCTTCCTTAATTATAAATACCAGGTAACTCGGTGCTGGCTAAATATAGGCTCAGTGACCATCTCTATTTATAACTTTTTCTTTTCCCCTGGAGGAAGTCACCAGAGCAATACAGAATTAATTTGGTGTGTAGATTTTTATGGGCTTTAATTAGTTATGTTTTTCTTAAGCTGGCCAACTGGGATCAATAGTGTTACATAACTGAACTCAGACACCCATGACTTTAGACAGAAACTGTTCCAGAAAGCCCGGGGCCCTGGGACTCTGCTGGCCCTATTGGATGACAAGCGGCTTCGTTTGGAAGCCAGCACGTAGCAGCTGCAGGGTGGACAGGCCCCCCAGAACATCTGTTTGTAGCCAAGGGCAGGCTCCAGGAGCGATAAAGGGATTGGCCACGCCCCCTCCAACTGCCAAGCAGACTGGGAGTCTGTAGCCCATTCATTGGTGAGACCTTGAGTTGTGACATTCTGGGGCTGCTTATCTCGGCTGCTCTTGTGAGACAGGCTTTGTCTGCATGGGCCTGGGGAGATGAGGTGGCAGATTTTGGGGGGAGGAGGCGGGGGTGGGGTGGGGACTGATCAAAGTATGTATTTAGTCAACTCCTCCCATCAGGGGGAGAGACTTGAACCTGTGTCTTCAGCTGTGTCCACTGGCGAGCCCAGTGGGTATGGGGGGGGGGTTCTGATGTCATTTGGGGTAGACACAGTGCACTCAAGAGTGGCTTTACTCCCACCCCAGATGGGATTCATTCAGTACTGCTCTCCTCCTCCTCCTCCTCCTCCTCTTCTCCACTCCTCCCCCATCCCCTCTCCTCCTCCTCCATTCCTTCTAACAAAACTACGAAGTCTTCATCTTTTCAGGATGAGCCTTGCTGGCCGCGCTCACTGGGGGCTGCCACCCCGCCCCACCCCTGCCCTTATCAAAGAAGAGAGGGAATTCGGAGCTTGCATTAAAAAGCAAACAGACTAGACAAGAGGCTTCTCCCTGTGGAGAGACCAGCTCAGGGTTCTTCTCCCTCTTACCTTTGGCTTTGGCCCTTTGAGGGAGGCGTGGGGCAGCCATGCAGGCCACTTACTCCCTACCTCCCGTCCTGGGAGTGCTTGGAGAACAGAGAGGCTGAGCCCGGGCCACTGCCGGGGGACTCAGCTCTTTTCTGGACTAGTCTGTGTCGGTGGACTGGGTCTGGCGTGACACGTGTGCGGTCAGGCAGCATTGGGAACTGGAGCTCTGGAAGGTTCTCTTCATGTTCCTCCTTTGCATCAGAGGCTCTGAGGGTTGACAGATGACCAAGTCCCTTACCGTTGAGGGGAAGAGTGACGATGGGGATAGCAGTCCTATGGGAGCAGATTGGGTCTGGGGGGGGGAGGGGCTCCAGGAGACTTCCCGGAGGCCATGACAGCCAAAGGGGAGGGGAGGGGAGAGGGGAAGAGCAGCAGGGGGAGGGGCTCAGAGTAGCAGGGGGAGGGGCTCGGAGTAGCAGGGGCGGTAACCTGGGGACAAGGCCTCTTGCCTTGAGGAAGGAGGGTGATGCGGGCCTAGGCCAGGCCCAGCTGGACAAGGAGCCTGGCTTGGTGATGGAGATAGTTGGGCCCTGAGAAGGGCTAGGCTTTGTCTTCCAGGAGGAGAAGGCGTGGGGTGTTACTAAGGAGACACAGAAGCCGGCTAGGGTCCAGTGAGCACCAAGGCTGCCTGTACCACGGGATGAGGGGACTAGGCTGGGGGCCATTTCCGAGACGGCTTTGAGAAGGTAGGGTGGCACCTTCCACCAAGACAGGCAGTCACTGGGCGACGCACAGATTCAGGGGATGGATGGAGTCCAGTTGAGGCTGTTCTGGTGGTGGCAGAGGTCACCTGACATCTGTGGTCTACCAAGCCACGGCACAGAGATAGTGAGAGTGTGGCCGGCCCCGGGAGACTCGGCCACAGCAGCACACGGTGCTCAGGGCTCGCAAGGGAAGAGCCGAGGCTCTCCAAGCTAGAAGGCCAGGAAGGAGGACCGCCTCCAGGGAAGGGCTCACCTCTCCCAGGATGAGGCTGCAGGGCCTACAAGAATTCTGGAATATTCTCTTTGCCTCATAGCCTTTGAGCCCAGCTGAGCACACTGGAAACAGAACCGGCATCTGGGGTCCCAAACCACCTTGCGGCAGGCTCCCTGGAGTCATGCGGCTGACTCTGATGCACTCCATGATGGTGTACCATGAATCCGGGGGTTCTGAATGAGCTCCATCAGCAGCAGCAGCGTGGATGTGGAGGCTGTGGGAGAACCAAAAGGTTGCACGCACACACATACACATGCTTGTAGATACCGATCACTGCCTATGACCCCACACATGTCCGTCTTCTGAATACCTGTGTAAATGCATGCCTGAGTGCATGTATGCATGCATAACCTTGAGACACCGTGGAGAGGCATGGCGAAGTGTGTCTCATGGAGCTTAGTGTGTAACTCTGCGGTTTCCTTGCTGAAGCACATGATTTGGTGGAAGAGCTTGTGGAGGTCCTGGGGGGGTTCCCTTCACTCCCCACCCCCCACAATTGCTTACCCTCACCAGGCCACGTTGGGGGGAGCATATTGGAACAGTTATTGCCATCCTGGGTCAGGTGAGATTCCACGAAGAGCTTTGCTGAGCAACAGGAAACAGCCACCCAGGTAAACGAACGGGTGTGACTCTCTCAGTGCTAGAGAATGAGAGGTACCAGGGGAAGTGGAAGCAGGAATCTGAACAAATGTTGTCAGAACCGTGTTCTGGGCAGTGATCTTCACAGTGGCCTCTATGGATAGATGCACAGGTGTCTACCAGTGGGTATTCAGGCTGAGCACTGGTGGGTGGGTGGCTCACTTCTATAATCCTAGCTAGCTACTCAGGAGGTTGAGATATGAGGATCATGGTTCAAAACCAGGCTGGGAAGGAAAGTCCATGAGACTCTTATCTTCAAGTAAGTGCCTAAAAGCTTTCAGTGAAACTGTGGCTCAGGTGGTAGAACACTAGCCTTGAGAGGAAAGAAAGCTCAGGGACAGCAGCTAGGTCCTGAGTTCAAGCCCCAGTACAGCGCACGCGCGCGCGCGCACACACACAAACACACACACACACACACACACACACACACACACACACACACACACACACACACACGAAGGAAATCCTGATGCAGGCTCCCACATGGATAGGCCTTGAATACATTGTGCTATGTGAAACCAGCTAGACATGAAGGACAGCTGCCACAGGTTCTACTTGAGCAATCAGATTCAGAGTCCTGCCCTTAGACACAAGACTCAGCCCTCTTGCTGAGCTGGACATATGCATCCAAACAGTGTGGCACTGGCCACTGTTGCCCACACAGGCCTTTTGCCTGGTTAGCATTCTGGGTACCATTTTTCTTCTTTGGCTGAAAGAATAGCTCCCAGTGGTCCAGACCCGATAGTGACCCACAGGGAGGGGACTGATGGGCCTTTGCTTGTCTCAAGGGAAGAGGTGGCTGATTCTGGCCTGGCTCAGCAACCAGAGGCCCTGGAGAGCTTCTGGGGCCTCCCGGCCTTGGATCTGTTGATGCCCAGCTACACTGAATCCATTCTTTTGCCAGCAACTTCATTCAATTCATTGTTCCTCTGTGGTCCTGAATGATGAAATACTTCCCTGCCTTTTAATTCTTTAATGGGTGGAGAACTCCAGCCTGCCCCTGGACTGAGCCACAGTAGGAAGTAGCTTGAACTCCTGGCGTTGAAAGATCAAAGGTCATGTCACACCTCCAGAGATAGGGCCTGCTTTGAAGCCAACATGTTCATTAAATACTGCTATTTATTAACCAGTACTGCTCTGCGATGGTCTACTGTGGTCTGGCTTGTTTTAGGAGGAGGCTTTGGGCACGGGTAGCAATTAACTTTGTGGAAGACACAATCCACATGACTCACCTGTGGGAATGGGAAGTAAAAGTGGGTGTGTGCAAAATAGGGCAGAAATAGTGCCGTGGTTCGCGTCCCAGAAAAATGTCTCGAGGCAGAGAGAACGAGCCAGAGTTCAGAAGTTCAGAAAACCACCTGTGGGGTGCTCCGCTGGCCCTGCGGGGTGCCCAGCCCAGCTGCTTCGCACACAGACCGCTCATTCCACTCTGGAAGCCTTTGGCCAGGCAAGGTTGTAATTATTAATGTCACAAGGAAGCCAAGATGCAGGGAAAGCCCAGGTCGCCCAACAGGAAGCCGTCAACGTAGGTGCAGATTCGTATTTGGACCCAATCCACAGCCATCCCAGACCTTGAGAAGCAAGAGGAAGAGAGGCTAGGAAAGAACCAGAGGGAGTCCCAGCTCCCCGTGTCAGCAATTGGCCAAGTGCCTATGAGGCTGTAGGCACAGATGAAGCACTGGACAGATGATGGCGGCTCTGACCTGCCTCCTCGTGGTCCATGGGCCATAATTGTAAGGGTACTACGGAAACTTAAGTAGAAGCTGGGTGTGCCGGTGGCTCACGCCTGTAATCCTAGCTACTCCGGAAGCTGAGATCGAAGCCAGCCCATCAGGAAAGTCCATGAGATTCTTCTCTCCAAGTAACCAGCAAGGAGCCAGAAGTGGAGCTACGGCTTCAGTGGTAGAGAAATAGCCACGAGTGAAAAACCTCAGGGACAGTGCCCAGGGCCTGAGTTCAAGCCCTCACTACTGGACAAAAAAGAAAAGGCAAGGGAAGAAAAGGAATGAGGAAAGAAGAAAGGGGGAAGGGAAGAAAGGAGGGAGGGGGGAAAGGAAGGAAGGAAAGAAAAAGAGGGAAGGAAGTCTAAGTATAAAAAGGAGGTTCTTTCCTTTAAAAAGAAGGCTGTGTCTTCTAAACCTGGCAAGGAGAGCCGAAGGATGGTGAAGAATCTTGCACACACATTCTGTATGGTGTGCAAAGGTGTGAAGGCGGTTACTGTAGCTTCCGGTCTCTGTTGGGGTCAGCTCAGGGCTCACAGTGGCTGTGAATGAAGTGTCACCATGGCTCTGTGTTGACTAGACCTAAGTCCTGGATACATCATCTTCTTCAGGAACTGAGATTCTCAGGGATGGAATAGCTTTATCCCTACAATTAATGTGGGAGGAGCTGAATTAGGAAACTCAGGTGTATCATCATCTCATAAACGTCTCCAGGGAACAATTACACCCCTTATCTGCATCTGGGATAGGTTCCAGAACATTCCATCGTGCCTGAAACTGCCAACAAAATCTATGTGTACATATACTCGGTATAGACTCTGTTGATAGTATTTATGTGTACTATGTGTATTAACGTATGCTTAATAGCATATAGTGTTATATTTAGAATATTACACCAGACAATACACATAGATATATATCTACCTGTATAGATATACGCACAAACCATGTTTTCCCTATACATACATACCTATAATAGAGTTTCACTTAAAAATTAAACACAGTTAAGAGATTAGCAACAAAGGCTAATCAAAAATAGGATAACTCTACTGTAAACATGAATTGTTTATTTCTGGAATTTTCTGCTTATTGTTGTTGTTGATTCAGGAGTTTGAATTCGGGGCTTTACTTACTAAGCAGTCACTGTACTGTTTTTGGGGGGATGGGGGACATGGTTAGTTTTCAGATAAGATAAATGTATACTTTAGGTATACACTTGGACTGTGATTCGCCTATTTTAGGCTTCCTAGCATAGCTAAGATGACAGGCATGTATCATCATGCCCAGTTTCTTTCCATTGAGATGGAATCTTGCCAACTTTTCTACCTGGGCTGGCCTGGAACGCTAATCCTCCCAATCTGAGCCTCCCACACAGCTGTGATGATAGGCCTACGCTACTCTACCCAGCTATTGGTTGAGAAGGGGTCTTGTGTGTGTATGCTCAGGCATCATCCTTCTGGTCTTAGCCTCCCAAGTAGCTAAGATTATAGGCGTAAACCACCGGCACCTGACTTTCTACATAATATTTTCATGTAATATTGGCTTCAGGAAACTGACCCTCAGAAAGTGAAGTGGGGGGCACGGAGAATGATCAGAGTCTTAATTATCAGAGAAGCTGGCAAAAGAAGCTCAGGTGATTGAGCCGGGAAAGGGCAGCTTGAGATTCTCGGGGATATTCGGTCCCTTTGCGTTTCGAAAGCCCTTCTTGCATGGACAGTGACTAACTCGCAATCATGTAGAGCCAGTGAGAGTTACACGCGGCAGCTGGCCGCTGAGGACACGGTGTTAGTGCTCACGGGTCATCTGGTGTGAGAGCAAGTGTTGATTGCCGGGAAGATTACTGGGGTCAGCTCTCCTCAAAGACCCAGGATTGGGCCACATGGCTATTGTGGGCTCAACCCCACCCTTGAGCTAAAATCTGTCCTGAAAACTTGACCCTGGCAGAAAATCGGGACACCCCCAGGGGTCTGGGTGTTCTCATCTGAACTTTCCACTCGCCCGAAGCAGATGGGCCCACGTGTTGTCCTTGGCTGTCGGCTACGCTGGAGGCCGAGTACTTGTTCTTAGATATTCCAGTTTACCCGTGGGGTGGAGAGAATGGAACTTGTTTATTATGGGAATGTGCTGCAGACCTAACTTGATGCTAACTTAGCTACTGCGGGAATGCTTGGCCTGCAGTGGACGCTCATTCTTGTCCTAACTTGGCCAAGCTAGGACATACCCAAAGCGATATTCACTTACCACAAGATGTAATGGAGCAGGTGCTCTACTACCTAGGTTTGTTTATCTCACAAGGACTCTCCAAATCCTCCTTCCGGTTTATAAACACTGACTGTGTGTGTGTAGTGGGAGCAGAATCAGCCTTGAATATGAGGGAGAGCTTGTATGTATCTGTGTGTATCTGTGTGCATACTTATGCATGCCAATACTGGGGGTAG
This sequence comes from Dipodomys merriami, assembly GCF_024711535.1. Lineage (NCBI taxonomy): Eukaryota > Metazoa > Chordata > Mammalia > Rodentia > Heteromyidae > Dipodomys > Dipodomys merriami. The sequence goes on from NW_027204826.1 coordinate 10,479,822, forward strand.
AACTCAGGATCTGTCCCTTAGCTTTTTCACTCAAGGCTGGTATTCTACCACTTGAGCCATGCCTTACTTCCAGCCTTTTGGTAGAGTCTCACAGACTTTCCTGCCTACACTGCTTTGGATCCTCAGCTCTCAGCCTCCTGAGTAGCTAGGATTACAGGCGTGAGCTGTACGCACTAGTGCCCTGCGGAAGAAGACTTTTTCAGCTTTTGGTAATGTGGTATTCATGGATGGAATCTTGCTTTTTATTTTGCAGATTGGACCCCTGGAAGATTACTACCATTTCTATCACAGCAAAACCTTTAAACGTTCAACCGTGAGTAGCAGAGGTCCTCACACTTTGCTCAGGATGGACCCCCAGGTGAGAACCGGCAAGATGCTTCCCTTGAACTTGACCTAACATTGGCTGAATCTGTAATGCATTGTGGTTCTAGAAAGACAGTCATTTTCCTTATCTTCTTGGAATAGAACATGACAGAGATGGATGTATCAGACCCTCTAAAGGCCTTATCAAACTTAAGAATTGAAATTCTTAGCTGAGTACTGGTGGCTCGTACCTGTAACCCTTGCTACTCAGGAGGCTGAGATCTGAGGACTGAAGTTTGAAGTCAGCCTGGGCAGGAAAGTCCATGAGACTCTTATCACCAGTGGACTTCCAAAAAGTCAGAAGTAGAATTATGATTCAAGTGGTAAAGTGCTAACCTTGAGCACCCTTGGGATAGCAGCCAGGCTCTGCGTTTAAGCCCCAGGATTGGCACACACCAAAAAGCAATAAATAAAAATATTATCAAAATATGCTATAATCATAAGAGAGAGAGATGTGAATGTTACCAAAAAACAAATCCCCAGGCATTTCAAATGAGAAGTGTACTAATGAAGAGAGGTGAATCTCATAATGAATCTTTGTGTGTAGATGCACGCATGTGCATGTGTGCCAGTAGTGGGATTTGAACTCAAGGCCTCATGCTCTTGCATACCCTTTTCTGCTTAAGGCTAATGCTCTGCCATTTGCGCCACCCTTCCCCCTCACCCCCACTTTTGGCTTTTTGCTACTTAATTGGAAACGAAAGTCTCTTGCATTTATCTGCCCAGGCTGCCTTTGAACCAGGATCCTCAGATCTCAGCCTCCTAAGTAGCTAGGATTACAGGCGTGAGCCCCCAATACAAGATTAAAATCTGCAAAGCAATTCACTAAGCACTGGGCTGGGCTCTTCGGCTGGTAGCAGAATTCTTCCAGCTCCTCTCAGAGAACACTTCTAATTACGTCTCCCTGGGAAAAGGGCTTCTTGGTGTGGTTCCTAACCACTCAGTGGCAATGACTGACAGCCAGAATAGGAGGGGTGAGGTGGCTCATGCTGGGTCCTATACTGACCTGCCCTTCCCAGGGCCCCAGGCCTTGGGCACCAGAGGACATCCCAGGGAGTTCATTTGCATGGAGTTTCATGTACATGGGCCACGAAAAGACACACAGACGTGTGTGTGTGTGTGTGTGTGTGTGTGTGTGTGTGTGTGTGTGTGTGTGTGTACGCCAGCCCTGGACTTGATTTCAGGACGCTGTCCCTGAACTCTTTTGCTCAAGGCTATATAGCACTGTACCACTTGAGCCACACAGCTCCACGTGCAGCTTTTTTGGATAGTTAATGGGAGATACGAGTCTCACAGACTTTCCTGCCTGGGCTGGCTTTGAACCGCCATCCTCTTAACTTGGCCTTCTAAGGAACTAGGCTTACAGGCTTGAGCCACCGGCACCCGGCTGACAGACATATTTTGAATATATTTCTGAATTCATTTTCAAGGTGGATGGATGAGTGGGTAGCTGGACAGACTGCTAGAGAGAAGGACAAGTGAGTGGCTGGCTGGAGGTGTAGATGTCTGGATGTATAGATGCATAGAAAGAGACAACATTGTGCAAATCCCAAGATTTTTCACACACACACACACACACTGAACACACACACACACACACACACACACACACACACACACACACACACACACACACACACACACACACATACACACACTGATCTTGGGGCTAGAACTTAGGACCTGGGCACTGTTCCCTTAGTTTTTTTGGTTCCAAGCTGGCATTCTACCACTTGAACCACACCTCTGTTTCTGGCTTTGTGGGGGGAGTTAATTGGAGATAAGAGTCTCACAGACTTTCCTGTCTGGGCTGGCTTCGAATTACGATCCTGAGTAGCCAGGGCTACAGGCGTGAGCTGCCAGCACCCAGCCATTGTGAGCGAGTGTAAATGCAGAAATTGGACCCGGACACTGGTGAGTCCAACGTAAAGCAGGGGCAGGAGATGGTGAGCGATGTAGGCAGGTGACATGGGACGGGAGGCTCAGTCTTGTACTTCTTCATGTCAGAGCTGCTTATATCTCTGAAGGACAGTGTTTACTTTGTGTTCCTGGAGGAAAAGGAAGGAAGTATATACTTCCCAGGCAAAGGCTCTGGCAGTTAAACCTTTTTTCAAATTAAAAATCAAAATCCCTTTTGCACAGTTTCCTAATAAAGCTCCTGGCATGGCTGCTATCAAAGCATCCTGCTAATAAAGAAGAAAGAGGAAAAAATATAAACAGCCGGACATCCCAGCCCAGCCTGGAGCCTCCACGTGATTGGCTGATTGTCTCCTACAATTCTAATTAAATTTTTGCCCCAGAGAAAAACATATAGACATCTGAACCAATTATGAATTCAGAATCTCAGCCGCAGTACCTCTTTTACATGCGGCTAGTTTCCAGACGAGCCTGATCAATTAGTATTTACTTTGCCTAGTTATTTCCAATTAACTGTTTGGCCAAATTAGCTGTTTTTATGTAAGCCTTTAGTGTTTTCTTGTGTGGCAGCGAGCTGAACCGTTTTCCTACATTTGTGTGCCTCAACATCTGGAGACTTGGGTAATTAATATTATTAACAAAAGGAAAAGATGATTTAATATTATCCAGAGGCATTGGAATGTGAGCTTGTTGGTGTATTGGAATGACCAAACTGGAAATGAATGTTATAGGATAAAGTTCAATCGGATACAGATGGCGTTTTATTTTAATTAGCTCCAGTCTCCATTGTATAAAAGTGCTTTGATAAGTGGCAGGATTTACAACATTGTGTAAAAACTGATAGGGTGTGTATTTATCTAAATCCACACTCTTCCTCCCGCTCTTCTTCCTCCTCCTCCTCCTGCTCTCCCTCCTCCTGCTCTTCTTCACTTCCGCTTCTTTCCACTCTTCTTCTTCTCCTCCTCTTCCTCCTCCTGTTCTTCCTCACCTCCTCCTGCTTCTACTCCTCCGTCTCCTCTTGCTCTTCCTTTCCTCCTCCTTTTCCTGCTCTTCCTCTTCTCTTCCTCCTACTCTTCCTTGTACTCCTCCTCCTGCTCTTCCTCTTCTCCATTTCCTCCCTTCCTCTCCTCCTCCTCCTCTTGTTCTTCCTTTCCCCCTCTTCTTTTCCTCCTCCTGCTCTTCCTCTTCATCCTCCTCCTCCCCTTCTTCTTCTTCCTCTTCCTCCTGTTCTCTCCTCCTGCTGACACTTTCGTCCTTGCCTCCTCCTCTACTGCTTCTGCTTCTTGTTCTTCTTCTCTTTCTCTTCTCCTCCTCCTCTTCCTCCTTCTTTTCCTCCTCTTCTTTCTTTCCTATTCCAGCTGCTCTTCCTTCTGCTGCTCCTCCTTCCTCCTCTTCCTCTCCTCTTCCTCATTTCCTCTCCCTCTCCCTTTCCCTCCCCTCATAACGGAGGAGGAGAACCTCATGGATGTTAGACAAGCACTGTACCACTAAGCGTGTGCACGCGCGCGGGCGCACACACACACACACACACTATTATCAGTGATCTCACGCTGCCAGCGCCATGATTTTCCTGGTGCTGTGGTGATCACCTTTCCTGGCTTTCCGTGTCTTGGGGAAGGGCCGCCTTGCAGCGATGGCCGGAGCGGCGCTGGATCACGGGCGGAATGTTCTCCGCGCACACTGTGCTCTCTGGGTTTTCCAAGGGCTGTCATTTAAGCTAACTGAAAGCATTTGTTTTTTAACTTGTTCTTTTGCCAAAGGTCTGGAAGAAGGGTGGATGTGAGCGATGTCTCAGCCAATGGCTGAAAGGCCTCACGGGTTTTTTTTTTAATTGCTTGTTCAGATTCTGCTCCAAGCTGGCTTCTAGTTAGACGTTGCTGCCGGAGTCTTCCAAATCTTACATTTTAGCCCGATGAGTCGAGTTCAGCCCTTTCCCTCTCTTCTGTGCTCAGCCCGATGGAGGATGGGAATGGCTGGATAAGGGTATTATTGGGGGACCCCACCCCGCCCCGGTGGTTCTTCCCGGTCAGTGGGAGCCTTTGGTTTGATGTGCACGTCTATGCTTTAAGCCTCCACAGTGGAAAATTTGATTTCAGGGCCTAGAGTCGGTATTCCCTCTTGCAGGATGGGACTTTACCCTCCGCCCCGCCCAGAGTTTAATTAGAGCTCAGGTTTCAGTCCAATAGTGAGGTCACTTTTTTCAGCAGATCTTTCCATTAACCACAGATGGAATTTTATCTGACAGTTGTGTGCACTGGAGCTGCAGGAAGTGCAAACAAACAAGACGTTCCTGGCGAGGTACAGGGGCACACACACGGACAATGAGTGACCAAACCCCAGCTCAGGGACTGGATGCAGAGCACGCAGCTGCGGTCGCCAGGGCTAGATCTGAGCTGACCTCCCCCGAGGTCTCCTAGAGAGCTGCCACTGCCCATACACTGTGGTCTTCTTCTCTTTTCAATCCAGCGTGACCTAATCTAGTGGTGTGGCTACTGTGCTTTGGTGGCTCATGCCTGTCATCCTAGCTACTCAGGAGACCCAGATCTGAAGATCATGGTTCCAAGCCAGCCCAGACAGAAGAGTCTGGGAAACTTTGATCTCCAATGAACCACCAAAAAGCTGAAAGTAGAACTGTAGTTCAAGTGGTAGAATGCTAGCCTTAAGCCAAAAAATCTCAAGGACGGCTCCCAGGCCCTAAGTTTAAGCCTCAGGACTGGCGCGCACACACACAAGAGTTTGAATTTTACAATATATACCTTGAGTGACAGAGATTTATCTTTGCACCTTCATGTAGGTATTTCAATGGCTTCACGGGGCCAGCACATTGCCAGCTCTGTGCTCTGTCTCTGTCTCCCAAGGTGGCACCCACCTAGCGCTGTTCTGTGGCTTCAACTGGGTAGCTCCCTTCTGTTCCATCAGTGCTGACCCTGCCCGTGTCCTGCGTACCTCTCACCTGACCCACAGCATGGCCCTCCTGATGCCCTCCTCCTCAATCCCACAATGCACTCTGCACATGGTAGAGGGGGAGGGGAAGATCGTATAAAATGCACCAGGACACCAGTCCCTGGGATGTCCTGCTCCGACTTCTTCACCCTCTTTGGTCATCTGTGGCCCCTGACCCCACCTATGCTGGTGAGACTGGTTAATTCAGTTTGTTCAGGATCTGGTCAGTGACACAGAGACAGGGCTGGCCCCTGGGGCCCTGCAGATCATTCCTGGCAGCGATGTCTATGGCCAGCTGGGAGCAGGCAAAGGAGGGAGGCTGGGAAGGCTAGCTGGCCTGGCCCGTGGGTGCTCTGAGGAAGAGAAGCCCGAGTTGCCAAGGAAATTGTCAAGGCAATCACTTGCCGAGATAATAAGAAGTTCGTGTGTACTGTACCGGGACTTGAACTCAGGGCCTCTGGCTCTTGCTGGGCTTTTTCAAGTCAGGCTAGCACTCTACTACATGTTTTCACTTCTGGCTTTTTTGCTGGTTAATGGCAGTTAACAGTCTCTCAGCTTTGTCAGCTCGGGCTGGCTTCAAGCTGAGATTGTCAGATCTCAGCTTCCTGATTAGCTGAGATTTTAGGCACCTAACTTCAAATATGCAGTTCTTGTGAGCAGAGGCCACAGCGCATTTGCGTTTGCTCCTTTACAGGTCTGGCAGCTACCCAGTAAAGAGATGGATGTTTAGGAAATATTGATGGAAATGTAGCTCACTTTTCACTTGCAAGTTATCTCAGTCATCCTTAACCTAGCACCTTATTTCTGTGTAACTATTTCGGTTATAAATTGTGGGCTATCTTGGTTGATTGGAGTGTTGACTAGTGTCTGACTTCACAGGTGTGTTAGAGAGCTATGGTGACAAAGTCCTCGGCTGGGAGACTCAAAACAGTAGATACAGCCAGGCGCTGGTGGCTCACGCCTGTAATCCTAGCTACTCAGGAGGCTGAGATCTGAGGATCGAGGTTCAAAACTAGTCCAGGTAGGAAAGTCCATGAGACTCTTATCTCCAATGAACCACCAGAACACCGGAAATGGAGCTGTGGCTCATAGTGGTAGAGCACTTAGCCTTGAGCAAAAGAGCTCAGGGACAGCACCCAAGCCCCGAGTTTAAGCCCCACAACGGTAGACATTTGTTGTCTTCAGTGGAGTCAGAGAGGAAGTCATGGTCAGGGCTGGATTCTTCGACAGGCTTCTTGCTGTCCTGCTGGGTCCTTACACAGTCCCTCCCAGTGTGCATCGGTGTCCAAATCTCCTCTTCTTCTTCTTCTTCTTTTTTTTTTTAAATAAGTTTTTTTTATTGTGAAAATACTGTACAGAGGGGTTACAATTACCTGAGCAAGGTACTGAGTACATTTCTGATCCAGCATTGTTGTCTCCTCCTTCGCTTTTCCCCTCCTCCCTTCCCTCCCCACCTCCACAACTACCCTTCCCCCTCTCCTCCTCTTCTGAGAACACTGATCAGATTGGAGAGGGGCCTATCCTAATGACCTCATTTTAACACCGCTATCTGTACAGTCTGTCTCCAGGGACTGGGGGCGTGGCCCTGTGGTAGCACACGGCCCGGCCAGCGCCAATGCTCTGGTTCCACCCTGCTATCACATTCTCGGCCACTGGGGCTTAGGGGTGGATGTCACCGCAAGCCCTTGGGGAGGTGACGCTGCTCAGCCATAGCAGTCGAGGAAACTGGACTGTGGATGCTGTTCTGTGGTCTGGGATTGGAGGCCGCTGGGAGGGCTGGGGACGCCTCTTGTTTCTGTCAACGTCGTGAGAACGAGTTTAGGAGTGAATGAACGGCTTTCATTTCCCAAAGTGCTTTAAAAAAAAAAATGTAAGAAGAAGAATTGTGCCAGTACTGGGACTTGAACTCAGGGCCTTACATTCTCTGGTAGTTTTTTTTTTCTTTTTTCTTTGCTCAAAGGCTAGTACTCTACCACTTGAACCATACCTCCACTTCTGGCCTTTTTCTTAAAAAAAAAAAAACTGATTCATTGGAGATAAGAGTCTCTTGGATTTATCTGCCTGGGTTGGCTTTGAATTCTGATCCTCAGGTATCAGCCTCCTGAGTAGCTAGGATGACAGGCGTGAGTCCCTGGTGCCAGCAAAGTGGCCTTCACTTTGCTAAAGCCTGGGAGGGGGGGTTGGCAGGCACGATCTGTCTTCTTTGGGGACAGCTGTGTATGGTCTGAAGAGCCCATGCTGGGCTCAGCAGTCCCAGGTAGCAGGGGTTTCAAGGCAGTTTGACAGCTTGATTGAAATGTGTGCTCTGCTCTGGGAGCCTGCGCAGAGCCCTGGGGACAGGGCAGGGACTCCCAGAAAACCTTTCCTCCCCCTTGGCTTTCTTCAGACCCAACACTTGTGTAGGAATCTCCGGCTCGGGAGGAGTCGCTGGAGCTTCACCTGGGCACCGCTGCTCACGAGACGGCTTCGGATGCAGCGCCAGCCCGGATGTTTTGTTTTTTTCTCCTTCTCTTTGTGACATTGTCTCTGGGGAGAAAGTTTCAAAACATGTTTGTCACTGCTTGTCACAGCCAGGAGCAGGGTTGTCAGGCGAGCCGGCGAGCTCAGGGCACTCCAGGAAACAGGATGTGGCCCAAAGAGGCTCACTGACACGGTGTCAGCAAAGGTCAACAGCAGCACTGAGGTGACCTTTGACACTGGCGTGCCGTGTCCTTGACTGTGACCTTGACGAAGCTCCTCTACCTGCCTTGTGCCTTGGCGTCTTTATGAGCTGTCTTTTAGTCTTATCTTCAGAAGCACTTACCACAGAGGCCTCATTTGAACTTGACTCCATGGAAGGAAGTTGGAGAAGGGTTTATCTATAAAGCAAAATGTGGGGATGAGAGTGTAGCTTGTGTAGCATGTGCAAAGGTCCTGAGGACAATCCCCAGCACAGCAAAAAAAAAAAAAAAAAAAAAAGCGTTGCTATTTATGTCAAGTTGACATGATCATGAATTCTCTTTCCCCGGGCCTAGAACTTTCTAGGACCAATATGATGCCTGTGTAGTAGAAAATAGACAAATAGAAAATGGGTAAAAGGGCCAAGTACAACACTGGTGGTTCACTCCTATAATCCCAACTACTCAGGGGGTTAAGACATGGAGGATCGAAGTGTAAAGCCAGCCAGGTCAGAAAAGTCTCGGAGATTCTCTAATGAAACAGCAGAAATGTCAGGATGAGGACGTGACTCAGGTAGTCAAGTGCTAGCAAAAAAAAAAAAAAAAAATGATAAAAGGGAAAGAGTCTGAATAAAGTTTCATCTTAAAATAGCTCCAAAGAAATCAAAACCCTTCATTCCATTTGCTGATGGAAATGATTTGTATCTGGGCCAGAAGTGGCATTCGGCACTGAAAACCCAGCAAGTGGCACCCGCTGATTCCGAAGCATGGTTTTCAAAGCCTGTGTGTGGCTGCAGCATATTCAATCTGAAGTGTGTTCGTGTTGAACATCTGAAGCGTGACTTCCGTCTTCATCGAGGGAGCGCTTACAGGCTCTTCTGTGGTCAGCACCCACCTGAAGACGGGAGGCTGGAGTTTGTATCTGGGCAGCCTGGTCCCTTTTTACAGTCTCTTATATGGCCTTTCAGACTTTTTCCTGATCACAAATGCTAATCACATAAGAGAGATTCATAACATCCTGATAGCAATTTAAAATACTTAATTTAGCAGGAATGTTACTCCCCACCAACTGCCACTGTTAGTATATTTTGCAGGGTTCCCTTCTAGATTTTTCTCTCTGTGTTAGTATCATGTCTAGTCACCACCTGAAATTCTAACTAACATAAGAGCTTTATCATAATTTGACTCATGCGCTTGCTATAAGACCATTTTTGATCATGATTTGACCGGCTACATTCTTAATCTGTCTTCATTTCCTCCCTTACTTGCATTTCCTTCTTTGGAACTAGGGTCACTCGTCAATTTTTTGTCTTTGTTTTAAGAATAACTTCAGAAGCTGGGTGCTGGTGGCTCATGCTTATAATCCTAGCTACCTAGGAGGCTGAGATTCTGAGGATTGTGTTTGGAGGCCAGCCTGGGAAGGAACATCTGTGAGACTCCACCTCCAGTTAACCAGCAAAATGGTGAACTGGGAGCATGACTCAAGTGGCAGTGTGCCAGCTGTGAGCAAGCTAGCTGGCCAAGTAAGAGCCCTGAGTATGAGCTCTGGTACTGGCAGAAAAAAAAAAAAAAGAAAAAGACAATGCAAGAACTGCAGAAATGATCAGTATATCATTAGTTCCTCCTCTACATATAACAAATAAAGTATCATTTTTCAAATGTAGTCACTTTGAAATAAGAATGTCCATCGGGGCTACAGATACATTCTTGAAAAAAGAAGCCTGTAGCATCTACAGAGAGGCTACATAAAACCATGAGATTACTTTTATTACTTTTATTCTTTTTTTAGTAGCATGTATTAATTGTGCAGAGGGTTTCATTATGATTTTTCCACACATGCCTTGTTCAAATTTACTCCCTCTGTTACTTTCTTTGCCCTCCTTCTATTAAAACAATTGGTCTCATTATTCTCTTTTCATGCACTGTACAATGTAGTTCGATCATAATCATTCCCCACCCTTTCCTCTCCCCCTCCTGCTGGTTCAATCATCTTTAAACGTCCCACCCCTTCCCTCCTCCCATTCTTTACTGGTGTCATTTTTTTGGCTAGTCCTGGAGCTTGAACTCAGGGCCTGGGCACTGTCCTTGAGCTTCTTTTGCTCAAGGCAAGCACTCTACCACTTGGGCCACTTCTGACCTTTTCTGTGTCTGTGGAACTGAGGAATCGAACCCAGGGCTTCATGCATGCTAGACAAGCACTCTACCACTAAGCCACATTCCCAGCCCTGGTGTCATTTTCTCAAAGCTTTAAGTTGTTGTACAAAGGAGTTGCCATTTAACAAAGCAGTTTATGAATACAAGAACTCATTGCTCCCCTTCCCTCACTCGTCTTGATTTTGTACGATATACATTCATGTCACTTTCCCCTCCAACGGTCTGGATTCCACTTAGAAGAGAAGAAAACAAGCAATATTTATATTTCTCAGACTGGCTTATGTCATTTCACACCATGATTTCCAATTTCATCTATTCTTTCTGGGAACAACTGAATTTTATTCCTCTTTATGGCTGGATAATAAATACTGCATTATGTATACATACTACATTTTCTTTCTCTGCTCACCAGTGGATGGGCATCTTGATGGATTCATAGCCTGGCTACGGTAGATAATAGCCAGCAACTACCACGACTATTACCATTATTACTGCTCTAAACATGAGCGTGCGGTAATGAGATTGCTTCTGGAGTGAAAGAGTTCCTCCATTTCTTCTGTAGGTGAAATGGCTCCAGCAACAAGAAGTGAAGCGCAGGGTGAAGAGGCAGGTGCCCAGAGACTCACAGTCCCTTTATTTCAACGACCCCATTTGGTCCAATATGTGGTACCTGGTGAGTTGGGGTGTGGTCTCTCTGCAGGCTGTGTTTTTGAGGGAGGCTGACTTCTCCAGCCGTTCTAACTCCTTTACAGGTGCAGTGTAAAGCCTCTCCCCTTTGAATGGTAAATAATTGTGCGTCTTCGCTGACGTACTTGAGAGGTGAGGGAGGGCGGGAGGGATCAGGTAAGGGCAGGGAGGAGATGGAGGGAAGGAGGGAGTGTGGGCAAAACAGTGATAATATTCAGTGTACATATGTGGGAATGGAGCTAGGGAAACGAGGAATGGGTGGAGTTGGGAGAAATGGGGAGAATGATGGAAGGGGTGATGTGGATCAAGATGCCTTGGACCCACAGCTGACACGTTGGATTGAATCCCCTTTGCACCACTACTTAAAGACAATAAAATGATCATTGAAAGAAAGAACGAAAGTCCAGGAAGCTGGGTGCCAGTGATTAGGCCTGTCATCCTAGCTACTCAGGAAGCTGAGGGGTGAGAATCGAGATTCGAAGCTAGCTTGGGCAGACAAATCTGAGACTCTTATCTCCAGCTAGCCAGCAAAAGCAAGAACTAGAGGTGTGGCTCAAGTGGTAGAACACCAGGTTGAGAGAAAAAGCTGAGTGATAGCACAAGCTCTCAGTATACTGGCAAAAAGAAAAGGAAGGAAGGAAGGAAGGAAGGAAGGAAGGAAGGAAGGAAGGAAGGAAGGAAGGAAGGAAGGCAGGCAGGCAGGCAGGCAGACCAGGGAAGGCTGTGTAAGAAAGCAATATGATGGAGCCATAGGCTTGACTCAGTGGTGAAGACCTGTGCTAGACAGAGCACCTGGCAAGTGACAATCACCTAGAATGACAACAAATTCCTGGGTGCAGAGCAGCCAGGGAACACATCCTCACTGCGCTCCCCCGCCCCGCCCCAAACTCCTGGAGAAAGTCTCTGCTAGGGCAGAGGCTGCCATGGGCTCCCGCGTGCTTACCCAAACACGTGAGCGTTATATGTCACCAGGGTTCACCCCCCGCAGCCTGAGTGTTCTCTGTGCTAACAGCATTGCGGGGACAGGCACGGGCGCTGCCGGTCAGAGATGAACGTCCAGGCGGCGTGGAAGCGGGGCTACACGGGCAAGAATGTCGTGGTGACCATCCTGGACGATGGCATCGAGAGGAATCACCCGGACCTGGCCCCGAACTATGTAAGTCAAATCCCAGAAGTGCCATGCGGTGACAGTCAGCCGTGCACGGCATAAGATAGGTGCACATTGAAGCACCCCTTCTTTGCCCATCTGTCCTTACATCCTGTGAACGTAGGCAGAAAAGAAAATGTCACAGAGAGGGCTGGGGGCCATTCTGCCACCAGTGACTGCCCAAGAGAGCAGATGGCCCACCTCTTTGGGGAGTCACATGAGCATCTAGAAACTTCACGTGGACAATTGCAAGGTTAAAACATGGGCTGAGGGCTCACACCTGTAATCTTGGCTACTCAGGAGGCTGAGATCTGAGAATCGAGGCTCAAAGCCAACTCAGGCAGACTCTTAATCCAATTAACCAACAAAAAGCCGGAAGTGGAGGAATGGCTCAAGTGGTAGAGCACCAGCCTTGAGTAAAGAAGCCAAGTAAAAGCGCACACATACAATACATGAGATGGTTGTTACAATACAGAAACTGTGTGTAGTTATTGTTTATTTTCCAATAGGCCTAAAAAAAAAAAGATAGTTTAACAGGACTATGTGGTCTCTCTCCACTGACCAAGATCTAATTCCCAGGATCCTTCTGCAAGCTATGATGTCAATGGAAATGACTACGACCCATCGCCCCGCTATGATGCCAGCAACGAGAACAAGTAGGTCCCTGAGCCCCACCCCACCCTCACCTCTCTGTTCCTCTCCCTGCAGCATGGCAGCCATTGAGTTCCCACAGAGGCGTGGGACAGGTGCCAGACTAGGGTCCTGTTCCACCTGCCTGAGGCCATTGGGAACTTAGCTCAGGTTTGGAAACGTTTCAGGCATTTTGGGGGCTCTGGCGGAGTTTGCCTCTTTCTCTAGGGTTGTCATCTCTGGTGATCGGCTAGAAATGGATCATGTTGTAGGCATTGTTCTCCTCCCCTATCTTGTTGGAATGTTTTTTTAAACGGCCTTTACCTTGCTCAGGGCTGATGGCTCACACCTGTCATCCTAGCTGCTCAGCAGGCTGAGATCTGAGGATCGAGGCTGAGCACCATCACCAGCCAGGAAAGTCTGTGAAATTCCGATCTCTAATGAACCGCCAAAAAGCCAGAAGTGGAGCTGTGGCTCAAATGGTAGCATGACAGTCTAGAGCAAAAAAACCCCCAAAACCTAAGGACAACCCCCAGACCCTGAGTTCAAGCCCCAGTACTGACACTTAAAAATCAACAAATCGAAGAAAGCTTCCCCTCAAGCCTCCCTGTTCTATGCCCGGTCCCTGCAGAGCTGCAGACACCCAGGCTTCGGGCTGCTTTCCCTAACTCACATCCCAAGGTGCCCTTCATGCCCAGCAGTGAGGACGCCTGGGGCCCAGGGGCCTGTGTCCCGCTCACACATCCAGGGGCAGAGACATGTGATCCACGGTCCAGGGGCGGTGATCCTTGAAGGGCAGGGCAGGATTGAATCCCTGCACAAGCCATGGCGCTGTGTGGCACCCACCCCCTCCCCCCCAGAGCAAGCGTGGCCTTGGGGCTGTGAACGCCCAGAGAAGGAAGGGTGACTTCCCTCCCCTGGCCTTTGTTAGCCGCTGCTCTAAATGTGAATCCACAACTTTCGCCCCCGGTGGACTGTGCTCAAAGATGGACTGCCTAGAGTCCGCTCTGCCTTGACCTGTGCTGGAGGAACTGGCCTTGTGTGGCGTTTCAGAGTATGAGGTCATTATTGAGGAAAGCAATTATTTTTCTTTGGTAATTTCTTTATCATACATCAGCAGCTATTGAGTGTTCAACTTTGTGTGTGTGTGTGTGTGTGTGTGTGTGTGTGTGTGTGTGTGTGTGTGTGTGTGTGTGTGTGTGTGTGTGTGTGTGTTGGCACTGAGACTTGAACTCAGGGTCTGGGCGCTGCCCCTAAGCTTTTTTCCCAAGGTTAGTGCTCTGCCACTTGAGCCACACCTCTCCACTCCTGGCTTTTTCGGTGATGCATTGGAGATAAGAGTCTCATGGGCTTCACCTGCCCACACTGGCTTTGAACTGCAGTCCTCAGATCTCAGTTTCCTGAGTAGCTAGGATGACAGGCATGAGCCACCAGCACCTGGCAAGTATTTAACTTACAGGCATCTTCCTTGTGGGTTCCTTGGGGGATAGAAATGCCTGGTCCTGGCGTGGTGCCATGAGCACCCAAAACAGAAGTATGGTTTGTGCCACGTGATGTTAGTGACAAGAGGGACAGAGCCTAGGCAGCTCCAGGCACAGCACAGCAGTGACCTGATGACAGCTTCTAGGAGGCAGAATCGGGCTACGGGCACAGGAGCCCCAGACTGACTGGGGTGAGGGTTCGCAGCTCGGCATCGCCTGAGTGAGCCGGCCTTCTGCACCAGGCAGACAGGGCCCCGCAAAGCATGCTGGGTGCTCCCACAGCCATGGATGATGCTCAGGAGATGCAGAAGCTGCACCAGCATCCCCCCCCCTCACAGAACTGAGCAGTGCGTGGAGTTATGTATGGGCAGGTTCAGACCTGGGGCTTCATTTTCTCTTCTTGTTTTGACCCCCCTTTTTTTTCTTTTTCAGACATGGCACTCGTTGTGCGGGAGAAGTCGCTGCTTCAGCCAACAACTCTTACTGCATCGTGGGCATAGCATATAATGCTAAAATAGGAGGTAAGCGTGAAGCTGGGAGCCCAGGGCTGCCCCCCCCCCCCAGCGCAGGGCTCAGGCTCTGCAGCCTCTGCGACCCTTTGACCGTAGCCATAGCTGTAGCTCTGACCAGAAGCAGTGAAGTCAGCTGTGCCGAAGCCCAGGCGGCCAGCGCAGAGGCCCAGGCCTCGACCTGGTGCAGTGGATCCCTGTCTTGTCGGAAGACCCAGCTCAAATGCCATCAGCTGGGAGCCCTCTGTCACTCGCAAGGCCTGGCCAGCCCAAGGCAGCTGCTCACCTGCTCGGCCATCAGTCTGTCTCTTCTGCTGTGGTCCTCTCCCACGCCACACCTTTGATGGCCCTCTGTCAGTTCCCAGACAATCTTGTCTTGGGACCGTGGTTTCTCCTACTGACTCCCCTCAAGCCTGCGGACCCACTTCTCCTGCCTCTGTCCCAGGCTTGGCATTACCCAAATGCCATTTGTCAGAGTGCCCTCCACAGTGCGGCTCTCAGGACTGGCTGGCTGGTATAGCCAGGTAAGGTGGCAAGGTGAAGACGGTGAAGGAGACGACAAAGAACAGCCCACGGACACTGTGTGAGAAATACAGCTCGTTACTAAATAGCAGAGGGCTGGTGCAGAATTGTGGACGTAAGGTTAAAGAATCTGGAGCAGGGGGTGGCTGGGAAGGTGGCTCAGTGGTAGAGCGCTTGCCATGCCTGAATGAGGCCCTGGTTTGATTCCTCAGCACCCCATAAGCAAAAAGAAAAAAGCGGGAAGTGGTGCTGTGGCTCAAGTGGTAGAGTGCTAGCCTTGAGCTGAAGAGCTGAGGGACAGCGCCCAGGTCCAGAGTTCAGGCCCCATGACTGGACCCCCCCCCCCAAAAAAAAAAAAGAATCTGGGGGGGGAAACCTGCAGGCAGGGCTTAAAATAGGAACTTTTTGAAGTTAATGCATTGAAGATCTTTTTGTTGTTGTTGTTTATGGTTGTACTGGTATTGAGCCCAGGGCCTTACAGTCTCACTTGGATTTTTTGCTCAAGGCTAACGCTCTACCACTTGAGTCATACCTCCAATACTGGCTTTATTGAATGGTTAAGGTGGAGATAAGAGTCACATGGACTTTCCTGTCTGAGCTTGCTTTGAACTGCCATCCTCAGATCTCAGCCTCCTGAATAACTAGGATGATGGGTGGGAGCCACCGGCTCCTGGCTTAAAGCCTAGAGAGATCTTTAAAGACAACCCAGGAAGCCCCTGAGTCCTCTTCCTCCCCCCCTTGTGGCTCACCCCAATAAAACAGCTGAGCAAGTGTGCAAGGTCCTGAGTTCAGTTCCCAGTACTGGCCAGCCCAAGCAGCAAAGTGGGAGACTCTTATCTACAATTAACCACCAGAATATAGGAAGTAGGAGTTATGGTTCAAAGTGGTAGAGTGCCAGCCTTGAGCAAAAGAATACAAGGACAGTACCCAGGTCCTGAATTCAAGCCCCATTACCAACCCAAACAAACAAACCAAATCTGAACCTGCTATTCTAGGACTTCTTGGGCAAGCGATAGGTGGTCAAATGCTTATTTGTGAAGAACAGGAGGCTAGGAGACATCCAAACTCTGGGAAAGCATGTGGCCAGAATGATTTCCCAACACTGTTTGCCATGCTTTTCATCTTCAAAAAAGCCAGAGGGAGGTGTGTGAGAAAGGGAGCATTCACGTATTTAGGATTTTTGTGCCTGTGCTGGTCCTAGGGTGTGGTACTCTACCCCTTGAACCACACCTTTACTTCTGGCTTTTTGGTAGTTGATTGGAGATAAGAGTCTCTTGGACTTTCCTTCCTAGGCTGGCTGTGAACCACAACCCTCCAATCTCAGCCCCTTTAGTAGCTGGGATTATAGGCAGGAGCCACCAGTGCCCGGCAATGTGTTTAGATGTTAATAAGCAGCTATTTCCCCCAGCACTGACCAGCGGCCAGCAGAGAGTGGGTAAATATTTTCAGTAAAAACCTGCTGCTCCAACATTAGCTTCAAATGCGAGCGGCTCTTGGGAAATGCCAAAGAGAAGAAAAACAGTAGTCATTTCTTTAATGAAAAAAGAAAGCTCCATTTACTATAAATTGCTGGGGACAAAAATCATCTGGACAAGTCACGTAGATGGCAGATTAACTCCCTGTTGTTTCGCGCACTTACGGATTGCTTCGCTGCCTGCTGGGTTCAGAGCTCACAGAGGGCTAGAGAAACAGGGCCGCTCTGTTCTGAGGACCTGGCTCTGGGCAAGGGCTGTGGGACCGTGAAGGAAGGGCGAGGGGGCTTCCTTAGGTCTGAGCACTTTGTGGTTGAGTAGACAAGTCAGAACGTTGCTGGGACTCAGTCTCCCAATAGATAATTACAGGCGCCGCAGAAGTTCAATCAGAAGATGGTTTGACTGACTTTCAATACTACATGCATTCCTATTGAATTACCCAAACACACACCACACATGTATGTGTGTTTATACATATAGTTGTGTTTAGACAATTTAATATATAATATAAATAATATATGTATATAGCAATATATTATATATGTATGTGTGTGTGTATGTGTGTGTATGGGTATGCTAGTACTAGGGCTTGAACTCAGGAACTCAGGGCCTTGTTCACCTGGCTTTCAAGGCTGGCACTCTGCCACCTGAGCCACAGCTCCACTCCTGGCTTTTTGGTGGTTAGTTGGAGGTAAGAGTCTCACAGATTTGCCTCAAACAATGATCATCAGATCTCAGTCTCCTGCATAGCTAGGATTATAAGCAGGAACCACTAGTACACAGCTACCCAATAATCTTTTTTAAAAAAACTTGTTAGAATAAAGGTGATATACAGAGGGGTCACAGTTACAAAGCCAGGTAGAGAGTGCAATGTCACCCCTGCCCTCACTCTCTCCGTTTTTCTCTCCTGTCTCCCCCCCACAAGTTGTAGAGTTCATTTTCAACATAGTCTAGTGACTATCACTGCCCAATAATCTTTTAAGTACCCTGTGAGAATTTGCTGAAATAAATGATTCGAGAAGTCTCCTGATAAAGGTAAAATAAAGCAAAATAAATACAATAAAAATAAAGGTCCCCCTAGGGACCTGCCACTCCTTCTCCCCCAGTTTCTAAGCCACAGGATCGTCTAGGGCCAGACAAGCCTAACACGTGCAGTCTCTGAGGAAGCTCATCCTCAAAGAAATGGGAAGTTCCGTGGCACACGCCTAGAAGCCCAGTAATTTGGGAGATGGGGAGATGGTGAAGGGAGGCTCATGGCTGGAGGCCAGCTTGGGGTGGGGTAGGGAAGTAAGCTAGTAAAAACCCTATGTAGAAGAAAAAAACGTGAGCCAAGTGTGGTGGTCCAAGGTTACAATCCCAGCTAGCTACATGGGAAATGTAGATGGGAAGATTACAGCCTAAGACCACTCCACCCCTTCCGCTCCCTAGCTACAATGGAAGACTCTATCTGAAAAATAACTAAAGGAAAAACAAGGCTGGAAGCCACGGCTCAAGTTGTGGAGCTCTGCCTAAGCCAGTGTGAAGCCCTGACTTGAAAACCAAGTACCACCAGAGAAAAAAAGAAGAAAATAAAAAAAGAGGAATAGGAAAAATAAGCAAACACATGCCCCCGCCCCCCAGGAGTCGGTCACCCTGCCCTAACCAGCCTGAGGAGGAGGAGGGCAGGAGAGACACACGACGCACCCACCCTTGCTTATTGAGAAATAATGGGTTTTGCCTTCAGCAAATCAATGGCGATGCCAGAGCCACGAAGAACAGTTCACGGGATCCAATCTCAGCTTCCGGTCTATGACTTGTTCTGCTCACTAATCCCGAATTTAATGAATCCACAGAGAGTTGTTTGCACAAGACAAGTGCATTCTGCTGTATGAATTTGTTTTTGTTTTTAAATTCTGGCCGGGCACCCATGCCTTATGCCTGTACCACCAGAATCCTAGCTACTCAGGAGGCTGAGATCTGAGGATCATGGTTTGAAGCCAGCCTGAGCAGGAAAGTCCATGAGACTTATCTCCAATGAGTCATTCAAAAAAATAAACTGACAAAAAAAACAAAGCTGGAAGTGGAGCTGTGGCTCAAGTGGTAAAGCACCAGCCTTGAGCAGAAAAGTTCAGAGACAATGCCAAGGCTCTGAGTTCAAGCCATAGGACTGGCGTGAAAAAAATTTTTTTTAATCTGACAATTCTTATTACCCACTCAAGACAGTAAACAGGGCAGTCTCTAGCTCTAACTATGCCCCATGCCACTACCTTGTTTGAGTGGACTGGTACTGGGTGGCGTCTGGCCAAGTCTTTCTTGGCTTCCTGCACTAGCCTTCATCTCCATCAGGTACAAAATGCAGCTGTAGCCAATGATGTGCCACCAAGGTGTGGGCGTGGCCATCACACCCTGGCCAATGAGAGGTGGCCCACCTCAGGTGGGGTCGAGTTCATTGGGTTTTCTGACTCTGTGTGTGTGTGTGTGTGTGTGTGTGTGTGTGTGTGTGTGTGTGTGTGTGTGTGTGTGTGTGTGTGTGTGTGTGTGTGTGTGTGTGTGTGTGAACTCAGAGTCTGCTCTTCCTTGGTATCTTCACTCATGGCTGGTGTTTTACCACTTGAGCCATACCTCTACTTCAAGCTTTCTGCTGGTGAATTGGAGCTGAGAGTCACTACGATTTCTCTGCCTGGGCTGGCTTGGAATCATTATCCTCAGATCTTTCAGCCTCCTGAAAGATCATGCTTGAGCCACTGGTACCTAGGACTTCTTGGTCTTCTCTACTCTGAAGCTTTGGCATTTAGGGCGTTTGCTCACCCTGAAGAGATTGTCTCTTCTGGCAATAGCCGATTCCTAGGGATAGTAAAGGAGTCACGTAAGAGTGAGTCCTGTGCAAAGCAATCAGTGCAGAGTCCACACTGCCAGCTACTTCCTGTAATGGACTCTCCTGACCACCAGTCCTCTGGCCTCTGGGGCCCAGCATCAGATGACCTCGTGCCTAATCTGTAGATCCTGCTGAATATTCCCAACCAGGCAGGCTCCAGCCTGGTCAGCCCGCCTTGCCCAAGGAAGTCACAACAAAACTCCATGTTTCCCCTCCATCCTGTCCTCCTGGCCCCCTCCCAGAACTTCCCATGAGGCCTTGCGAGGTGTCCTGTGCCCTGCCCTCTGGGGACGAGTGAGTCACCAGTGGCCCTGTCTCCTCCTCACAAAGCCAGAGAAACCTAAACAAGAACGAAAACCACGCTGCTCTCCCACAGTCAGATTTATTTCCAAATCATAAAGACCAGCAGATGCTGAGACCGACTCTGTCATGCTCTCTACACGTGGGAAGAGGGCCAGGGCCAAAGATGAGCTCCCCAGGGGCTGAGCCACTCTGAGCTGGCAGAATGGACCATGGCAGAATGGCCTGCTATGGTCAGAGGGAGCACGCGCCCCTCTGTTCACCCCCATGTGCAGGAGGTACCCCCTGAGGGAGTATGGGGCTGAGATGGAAGAAGCCAGGGAAGTAAGACTTCACCCTGCCCTGAAGAACCCCAGAGACAAAGCTCCCCACTGCAGTGGTACATGGGCATCTCAGGGGCCCCGGCCCGAGCGGCCAGAGGCATGGAGGAGCTAGCTTCACCTGCCCTTGCGGGGAGGAGCTGCAGCAAGGAAGCTTGGGGTATGGGACATAGCCCCCCAAGGCCCAATAAAGGGGCTGTGGCTGTTTCTCATCTACTTCCTGATGGCTCTGGCAGAGCCATGGGGTGCTTAGGCCCAGTGGGCAAATCCTTTGATGAGAATGTGTGTGGGGGGGATAAAAGAGGGAGGCACTGGTTCCTAATACCAAGCCAATCTCCCCTCCCCCCAAAAAATTAACTTCCAGTGCATTTGAAATGTGCTGGAGACCTTTGAAGATTAATCTAGAGCTTAAACGGTTCTCTTAAAACACTCACCAGCTTAAACTGCTTAATGGAATCACTAATGAGACTGAATTCTGTGACTCCAAATTAACATAATTAATCACTGTGTGCTGCGGATTAATTTGGCTGTTATGTACTTAACAGTTCCATGCTTGTGGAAGGAAAAGAACATGATTCCGTTCCCCAATCCAAATATGGAGCAAACAAAAAAACAAAAAAAAAACAACCAACAGAAATTTGGTCAGGGCTGTTTACTTTTCTTCCCAGAAACAGCTTGAGATGCAGGATGCACATGCAGATGCAGGGTAAGAAAACAGCTGGGAAAATGCAAGATGAGAAAACAGCCTGGGAGGATTCAGGATGAGTACACAGCTAGGGGAGGGAGACTCAGGATGAGTACATATCCTGGGAGGACTCAGGATGAGTATACAACCCGGGAAGACTCAGGATGAGTATACAGCCAGGGGAGACTCAGGATGAGTATACAGCCTGGGAGGACTCAGGATTAGTATAGCAACTGGCTGGGTGGTAGCTGGCCCCACAACTGACCCCTCCCCCCAAAAAAGTCACAAGACTTTCCTGCCTCACTGGCTTCAAATCACAATCTTCATATCTCAGCCTCTTGAGTAGCTGGGATTACAGGTGTGAGCCACTGGAGCCTGGCATAACATCATGGTACTAGAGGGAGACTTTGCATCTTCTTCTGGAAGCAGTGCTTTTTCCTTTGTTGTTGCTATGCAACGGGAGCATCTCACGGTGTGGCCTGTAGTATCGTTTCTGGTCTTGCACACCAGCCAGCACAGAGGAGCGTGCTTCCTGAAATGACTTGGGAGGAGCCCCATGGCTCAGTGTGACCCAGCCCATAGTGGACATAGGGATCCAGGTACTGACCAATGCCCCCCCCCCCCGTGTGCTTTTAGGCATCCGCATGCTGGATGGCGACGTCACCGACGTGGTGGAAGCCAAGTCACTGGGCATCAAACCCAACTACATCGACATCTACAGCTCCAGCTGGGGGCCGGATGACGACGGGAAGACGGTGGACGGGCCCGGCCGACTGGCCAAACAGGCTTTCGAGTATGGCATTAAAAAGGTGGGAGTTACAGGAGAGCTCCTGGGGCGGGGGACAGGGAGAGACAGGAGGAACAGCTAAGAATCCAGGAGAACCAGCCACAGGGGGAAGCAGGCCTGGCCAGGGCTTCCTTCAGTACTCTGGGGAGCCTTGAGCCACCAGGGCTCAGGAGAGCAACAGTGGATCAGCTGGGGCAGAAGGTGTCACGCTTTCCTGGGAGGGGCAGCTTGGGATCCGCCCACCCAGCCCTCTGTGTTGGAATTCTTTTTATTTTATTTGCCAGTCCTGGGGCTTGAACTCAAGGCCTGGCTGCTGTCCCTGAGCTTTTTTTTTTGCTCGAGGCCAGCACTCTACCACTTTGAACCACAGAATCATTTCTGGTTTTCTGGTGGTTCCTTGGAGATAAGAGTCTCACAGCCTGCTCTGCCCCAGCTGGCTTCGAACCTGGATCCTCCTATCTCAGCCTCCTGAGTAGCTTGGATTACAGGCATGAGCCACCAGTGCCTGGCTTGGAGCAATTATGTGGGTCCATCACAAGTGTTTGCTAACCCAGTATCCTGCAGGAAGCCAGGGTCTGAGCCCCAAGCCCAGCTCCACCAGCAAGCCTCCCAATCTGGATTATTTAGATAGTACTTTTACCACATGCAAGAGGCTGGGGAAGGTTGGTAGGCGCCTCTCATCCATTCTGGATCGTGCGGCTTCGAGAGGCTGGAGGCTGAGACGGGATAAGTGGAAATGGACCATTTTCACACGCAGGGTGGCAAGGTAGAGTTGAGTGAGGACAGCTTCTTGGAGCGAGCAGACAAAGCTGTGGTGGCCCAGGGAGACACAGCTGGCTGAGGAGTGCTGGCAGGGAGGAGTTTCCACAGGAAGCCCAGGTGTTCTCTGAAGGACGGAGAGGCAGGGTTTGGGGGAGTCACGCGGCACGTGATATGATTTAAAACAGTTTGTGGAGGAGGGAGGGGCGAGGAGGGAAGGAGCAGAGGGGAGGAGAGGAGAGCAGACCGCAGACAGCACACACTTGGGACACTGGACCACTTTTTAAAAATCTCTGGGTCTCCAGGGAAGACACTGGGTGGCCTCCACTTGGCCGCTGGCCACCTGAGCTGGGCCGTGTGCAGGGCTGCGGGCTAGAGCAGGGCAGCACTGGCAGATTCAGGCCCCACCCTGGCCATCCGTCAGGGGCTGCGGAATAAATAAACCACATCTCTCCAGGACTCCACGCCCTCTCCCCCACCCCCCATCGCTTGGATCCCACACTTGATGACAAGTGAAGCATCTTAAAAATTAAGCTGAACTGCAGCTTCCGAGAGGGTAGCATAAGTTAGAGATTGCATTGTCATACAAAATGTAGCGTGTTGAATGGTGTCGATGAGGAACTCCTGGCTTTCCTAGGAGGTGATTTCTAAGGATGAGAAAGAGAGAGTTTAGGATTAGGGGTGTTACTTCCAGGAAGGGAAAAGGAATTATGGGTCATCCACTAAGGTTTGTGTAGATGGAACCCAGACAAGACTGAAAGCTTGAAACTGGGCACTGATACTCGTACCTATAGTCCTAGCTTTTCAGGAGGTTTGAGATCTGAGGATCCCAGTTCAAAGCCAACCAGGGCAGAAAAGGTCACGAGTCTCAAACCAGCAAAAAGCCAGAAGTGGAGCTGTGGCTCAAGTGGTAGAGCATCTACCTTGAGCAGAAAAAAAGTATGAGGCCCTGAGTTTCAGGCCCAATACACACACTCTCTCTCTCTTTCACACACACACACACACACACACACACACAGACACACACACACACACAGACACAGACACACACACACACACACACACACACACACACACACACACACACACACACACACACACACACACACACACACACACACACACACACGCTCTAAGCTTCAGAGAAAGGAACCTGGATTCCGATCAGCATCAGCTTCGTCCAGCTGTCAGGAAAGAAGAGACTTGGGCTCCCCTTTGTTGTCCCTTAAAATACTGAGGTCATTTAATTATTTTTTTTCAGTCTCTCTGAAGTGAAATATGTCACCCAGGGAGCCTGAAATCACAACTGTCTAAAAGCTGTCATGGAAAATCCTCCCAGAAATGGGATGGTCCTAAACCAAAGCTGACATTTCTCATGTTTTTCCTCTGTGCTGCTCCATTTGTCACCTGAGGTCCTTTTTTTTTTTTTTTTTTCTGTAAAATCTGGCTCCGGCTTTGGTAGATGGCATGGCCTAGTGGCAGAGGACTTTAGTAGCCCTAATTTGGCCCCGCGATCTGTTTGAGATGGGTCCTGATGAAGTGTCACACCTCGTGTGACTTGTCATTCATCGCTGTGGCTTAGCAACCCTGTCCCATCCCGATGGTGGCAGCCATTGCTGGCCCCCCACTACGGTGCTTCTGAGCCCCATCTGGTCGAGCTAGAATTGTGGCTTTACTCAACAGAAATAATACATTGCCAGGAGCAGGTGGCTCACGCCTGTCATCCTAGCTAACTCTGGAGGCTGAGATCTGGAGATCACAGTTCAAAGCCAGCTCGGGCAGGACAAATGTAAGAACTAGCACAAAGCCAGAGTTGGAGCAGTGGCTCAAGTGGTAACAGCTGACTGATCCATGACTGTAAACCTGCTGGGTTCCAGGCTGCTTTGTTACAGGATTTTCAGATGACTAAGCACATGCCCATTCAAGCTCGGTGGGGGCAGTTTGAAGCCATTCTCTGTCCACTGGGACCATAAGATTACAGTTCCACTTGGCAAACGACAACACCTTCTAGATCGTTTTGAGTAAGATGAGACTTGCAGTGTCTCCAAGATGCTTCTTGGGTAGACTAAAGATAGGCTGTGATGGGTTTAGATGCTTTTTATTTGGACTTTCGTTCCTTTAAACTGGCCTCTGATTAATCTTTTCCAATGGGTAATTATGGCTTTCCTTTGCTTAATGACGGGGCCATGTTCTGAGAAATGCATGGCTAGACGATTTCATCATTTCCTGAAGATCCCAGGGTGTACTTGGGCATACCTGGATACCGGAGGCTCTGTATACTTAGCTTCTGCACATCTGGATGGGCTAGGACCTTCTATGCATGGTCCAAGCATCCTTATGCATGTATGACCACAATCTCTCTCTTTCCCTCCTCCCCCTCTCTCTCTCACACACACTCCCCTAGCCCACTTCTATGGCCTTTGTGGAGAGCACTTGGCTACTGGGACCAGTCCACCCTGGAGATACAGGCAGCAGAATGAAGCAGCTAGAAGCAGCAGGGCTGGGTGGGCACCTGTGGGCTCTGACTGGAGCCCCTTTAGTTTGCCAAGTAGAGTGTGATGGAGCTGTTGGAGCAGCTCTGTCCACTCAGCCAAGGGCAGACTTGAACTTCAAGGGTGAAGATAAGACATCCAGTCCTGTGTAAGGCTACAAGATTACCAAGTGAAACAAACATGGGCTGGCGCTGACAATCTCATGGCTGTCCCCTGATCCATGGTGGCAGCACCCCAGGGAACTCTAATGGGACCCTGTGGACAGCCACCAGTGTGGTGGACCTGAATTTATTTACCCCGTAGTTACAGCCTCGTCTTTTTGCAAAGTTAGCTTGCTGTCTGGGAAGGCTACACCTTGTTAGCTGTTTTCAGGAAAATTCCCTTTTCCTTCCCCACAAGACCAGCAACTTCACTCAGAAAGATTAAAGTTGCAAATCCTACCGCCATCTGTCATCTTGGCATTGTTGGCTATTTTCATGGATATTGGAAGGGTTGCTATAAAATGGAACAGCTTGTGTCCCGGCCCTGGATTTTCTTGTGAAGAACAAAGGGGTCCTGTTGTTGTTGTTGTTGTTTTGGGCTGGCACTGGGGCTTGAAATCAGAGCCTATACTATCCCTTAGCTTTTTCATCCAGAGCTGGTACTCTACCACTTGAGCCATACCTCTACTTCCAGCTTTTTGCTGGCTAATTGGAGATAAGAGTCTCATGGACTTTCTTGCCTGGGCTGGCTTTGAACCCCAATTCTTAGATCTCAGCCTCCTCAGTAGCTAGGATTATAGGTATAAGCCACTGGAGCAGGGCTGTGGCAGGAATTCTGCAATTCTGCAATTTTAGGGCTTTTGCCACAGGTTAATCTCCCCCCCCACTCACCGCCCCCCCTCCCCCCACTCAAATCCAGCGGAGCTCTCCAGCTAGTCTTCATTTCCTGCCCTTAGCCCTTTTGGAAGAATCCAGAAGGTAGGCCTACAGGCCAGTGTGGGACCCTCCCTAGGCCTGGAGCTCCAGCTGTAATCGTTGATGCCTTGTTTTCTTCCCACGTAGGGCCGGCAGGGCTTGGGTTCCATTTTTGTCTGGGCCTCCGGGAACGGCGGGAGAGAGGGCGACCATTGTTCCTGCGACGGTTATACCAACAGCATCTACACCATCTCGGTGAGCAGCACCACGGAGAACGGCCACAAGCCCTGGTACCTGGAAGAGTGCGCGTCCACCCTGGCCACCACCTAC
This sequence comes from Dipodomys merriami, assembly GCF_024711535.1. Lineage (NCBI taxonomy): Eukaryota > Metazoa > Chordata > Mammalia > Rodentia > Heteromyidae > Dipodomys > Dipodomys merriami. Next base: position 10,505,727 of record NW_027204826.1, read on the forward strand.
AGCAGCGGCGCCTTCTACGAGCGCAAAATCGTAAGTGGCCCCTGCCAGTCAGAGGGCTGGCCACGTGCCTCTGCCCTGAGAGGGGCGTGTCCCAGCCTCAGCCCTCTGCGAACCACTGGAGTCTCAAGGTCAAGTCCAGTCCCTGGGCAGCCCTGCCCTGGACCCCACCTTGCTCCTCTGTGCCCAGGAATGCCAATTAAAACCCTCTTTGGTTTTCACCATCTAAAAATAATCATTTAAGAATGGGGTTCCTTCTCATCGCCTCTCCTTTTAGCTCTCTGAACTCCTGTGGTCACATTTCTCAGAGCCCAATTGACCGGTCCCATTCCAACGTGTCCAAGAAGAAGAAGAGGAAGCTTGGGTTTTATGCTGGAACATTCTAGAAATCCAAGTGTTCCCATGGGCTTCTGTTGCTTAGAGCATCAGGGCTTTGTTGGCTTGTCTATCCTGCTTTCCTCAGTGACCCTAGGTGTGAATTATCTTTTAATCCTTTCTTTGTGGTGCTGAGCCTTGCACGTGCTAAACAGCCCTCTCATCCATTTTGCCCAATCCCCGGCCATTTATCTATCTATCTATCTATCTGTCTGTCTGTCTGTCTGTCTGTCCGTCTGTCTGTCTGTCTGTCTGTCTGTCTGTCTGTCTGTCTGTCTGTCTATCTAGTCAGTCGTAGGGCCTGAACTCTGGGCCTGGGTGCTGTCCCTCAGCTCTTCAGCTCAAGGCGAGTGCTTTACCACTTGAGTCACAGCACCACTTCCAGTTTTCTGGTAGTTCATTGGAGATCAGAGTCTTATAGACTTTCCTGCCTGGGCTGGCTTTGAACCACGATCCTCAGATCTCAGCCTCCTGAGTAGGTAGGATGACAGGTGTGAGCCACCAGCGCCCAGCTCCTTCATATATTTTTTTAAACAGTTGCTGTTTCAATATATGGGTGGAATTCATGCTTTGGCCTTCAGAATGTACTTTCCTATATTTAAAAACAATCAAAAGAGGAAAAGATGGTTTCCAGTCTGCATGAATGAGGAATTCAGACGAGCGCTAGTTAAGTGTGTTTGTAGACGTTTTACTATCACACCACGGAGCTGACCAAACCTGCTTTAATTTCAACGCTCACCAGTGGCTTTTCATTTCTCTTGCTAATTAGCCACATCTTTAGAAATTACTTGCAGAGTGATTTTTTTTTTACATTTTTGGGCGTGTGTATGCCCATGCTGCTGGATCTTGCTGTCAGGGCTGCTCTACCACGTAAGCCGCCCTGCCACTTCTGACTTTTTGCTGGTTGGTTGGAGATAAGAGTCTCATGGACTTTCTTGCTCAAGCTGACTACGAACCATGATCCCCAGATCTCAGTCTCCTGAGTAGCTAGGATGATAGGTGTGAGCCGCTGGTGCCTGGCTGATTTCTACATTTTTCCAGGGGAGCATCGAGGCTTCCTGGTGCCAAGGCCAGCCCCCCAGACCCCAGGCTGGTTTATTGCAGTGTTCATTGACATCATTTCTGTCCTTTCCTTGCTGCAGTACTGGGCCCTATACTACAGGGAGGGGCGGAAGAGACTGAATGGGGTTTGGTTCCTGTTGGCATGGGGCTCACTTGAGCACCGACTTGCTGGAGTCTTAGTTAGACACTTGGGCTGAAACCTGGCAGAGGCCTGCTGGCTGAGTGAGGGCAAGTTGAGGCTTGTGTTACTGGACACGCCAAGCCACGGGCTGTGTGCTGAAAGCGTGCTGTCACTCCTCTCTGGAAGGAGGGCTATGGCTTCCTTTGCTTATTTAATCATGCCAGTGTGTGTGTGTGTGTGTGTGTGTGTGTGTGTGCGCGCGCGCGCATGCGTGCATGGGTGTGCACCCAGCTACAAATGGCTTTTGTTTCCTTTTTGAATTCACCACCTCAAACTCACATCTGTCATCCTAGCCACTCAGGAGGCTGAGATCTGAGGATCAAGGGTCAAAACCAGCCATAGCATGAATGTCTATTAGACTCTTATTTCCAATTAACCAGCAAATGCTGGGAGTAGAGATGTGATTCAGGTGGTAAAGGAGCTAAGGGATGGCCCTGAGTTCAAATCCCAGTAGTGGGGCTTGGGAGAAGGTCTCCTCAGGTTACAGAGTGGCTGCTGGATCCCTGCCATGGGTAGAGGGATGATGACCAGATATCAAGCTAGCAGCTTAAAACCCATGGAGAATGCTCTGGCTCTGTGCGCTTTCTGCCAACAGAACAGCTCTCTGGGGAGCATCTCCAGGTGGACACCCAGTCTTCAACCTTCTGGGTAAAAAAGCAGGAACCCCATCTGGGCCAGGTGTCCAGCTGGTTCCAGCTGCCTTGAGGTCTCCAGTCTGGGCCTGGCGGGTGGGATAAGGCCAGGTCTTTTAGGCAGCTGAGGCAGGGACAGGGTGACAAGGAACCTGTTGTCCCAAGCCATGTCTGCATAGACCCATCATCAAAGCTCCTGGCGGGTGGGGGGGACTCCTGGATGCCCATCCTTTACCTGCCTCAGTCTCCCTTTCTCCCCTGAGAGGAGCCCCTCCCTCCAGTGGGCTCAAATTTTGCACCTGAGTACAGGGCCCTGCCAAGGAGGGAACACCAGGCCCGCGGGTTTACCCATGGTCTGTCATTGGCAGCCAGGGCCCCGCGTGCACGAGGAAGGCACCTGCACGTTGTGTGTGTGGATCTGATTCCCCCAAGAGCCTCGCCTAACACGCGTGCCCACCCCTCCCCCGCTCTCACCCAGGTCACCACTGATCTGCGGCAGCGCTGCACCGACGGCCACACTGGGACATCCGTCTCGGCCCCCATGGTGGCAGGCATGCTAGCCTTGGCTCTAGAAGCAAAGTAAGTTTCCACTTTCCTCCTTTCTTTTCTTTTCTGTTAAAAAAAAAGTTTCTATCCACCCCAGTGGCTCACACCTGTCATCCCAGCCACACAGGAGGCTGAGATCTGAGGATCACAATTGGAAAGCAGCCCAGGCAGACAAATCCAAGAAAGCGTGAACACCACGTGCAGTCATGGGTCTGAAACAAATTCAAAGCTGTCCCTGAAGACAGGCCCTCGGCAGTACTCGCTTGTCAGAGAGGAGTTTTGAAGGAATTCAGGAGGAAGGTTTGGGATGTATCAGTCCTTCTCGTTATGCATGCTCAGCATGTAGATTTGCCTAGAACTAAAGACCATAGCAGGCAAATGCTACCAATTGAATACAGAAACAGAAAAAGATTTCCAATTTCTACTCCAGAATGTTAGCTTCTGTGTTCTCAGGCCCTTAAAAAAAATTCTAAATAATGAATTACTTGTGTGGAAAGTTGCTTCCACATGCTTAGCAAGTCCTTGCTCTTTTCTTTCCTTCCTCATTGGAAACAGACAAGGAACGTAGGCAAAACTGAGTGGAAAATAAACCCTGCTTCACAACCAATCTTCAACATTAAAGCTGCCCATGGAGCTAGAGGCTCAGAGATGTGTCTTTCTCAGTTTTTTTTTTTTTTCTCCTCCTCAGAAACTTATAGGATAAAGCCAGGTACCTGTGACTAAGCTTGTAATCCTCGCTAATCAGGAGGCTGAGCTCTGAGGATCAAGGTTCCAAGTTAACCACAGTAGGGAAGCTTATGAGATTGTCTCCAATTACCCTGGCAAAAAGCTGGAAGTGAAGCTGGGGCTCTTGATTAATATTTATGATTGGTTACAAAGTCTTAGGTCTGTGTCAGTCTAACAGAGGATTTAAATATCTGTGAATGGAAGATTCGAGTCTACACTTGGAGCATTTAGGTTTACATAGCAGGAATCTGCGTCTTCTCTCTGTGTCTTGTCTGAACTCACCGATCTGGGCCACATTATACAGCAGCCTTGCAGAAGAACGCTCAGGCCTTCAAATGCCAGAGTCTACGATCAAGCAAAAGAAAGAAACACCAATCTTATTTTACTCTTGGCCTAGCCGTAGCATGAGAAGTACTGCTTTGTCCAGCCCAAGGTGCATAGCTCGTAAGGCAGGCCCCTTTAGGGGCCACAGAACTGGGACTTCTGTTGACACAACACTTGACAGAATCTTTGTGATTATTGAGGAGTTCTTTCCCACTGAGAGTTATGCGGCCTTGGAAATGGCAACTCTTGAACGCTGAGGGCAGAGAGGGGTGCTGCAAAGCTTCCTTATGCAAAGAGATCCTGATTTCAGAGGCAATTATACCTCAGAAGCAAGGAGATGTCTGTGCATTTTATTTTCAGGTCCTGGAGCTTGAACTCAGGGCCTGAGCGCTGTCCCTTAGTTTTGGTTTTGTTGTTTTGATTTGTTTTGTTTTTACTCGAGGCTAGTGCTCTACCACTTGAGCCACAGCTTCACATCTGGCTTTTTGCTGGTTCCTTGGAGGGAAGTGTCTCACAGACTCTTCTGGCCCGGCTGGATTCAAGCCTCAATCCTCCGATCTCAGCCTCCTGAATAGCTAGGATTACAGGCGTGAGCCACCACTCCCCCCCCCCCCCCCCCCCCGGGCTTAGAAGCAATTCTGCGTAAAGCGTTTAGGGAGTGAATCCGTGCTCAGGACAGGTAGTGAACCCAGCAGGCTCTGGTTCCATCTCAATCAGCTTCTGGGTGCCCTCGGGGTCGCTGAGCTGGTGTCAGCGGTCTGCACGTGTCATTGCAGCAGCCAGCTAACCTGGAGGGATGTCCAGCACCTGCTGGTGAAGACATCCAGGCCGGCACACCTGAAGGCAAACGACTGGAAGATCAACGGCGCTGGGCGTAAAGGTGCGTAAAGGTGCGAGAGCGCCCAGTGGGCAGGGCAAGGGCCAGGGTGGTAAGGGGTGGTGTGAATCCCTTTGAAGGAAATTCCCAATAACTAACTTTAATTACGGTTCTCAATTGTGTATCATGAGGATCAGAAATGGGACAGGCACCGGTAGCTCACACTTGTCATCCTAGCATGGTTCGAAGCCAGCCTGGGTAGGAAAATCCGTGAGACTCTCTTATCTCCACTAAATTAACCAAAAAGGCTAGAAGTGGTGCAGTGGCTCAAGTGGTAGAGCACTAGCCTTGGGTGAAAGAAGCTCAGGGACAGTGCCCAGTCCTGAGTTCAAGCCCCAGGCCTGGCAAAAAAGAGAGAGACAAAGACAGAGAGACAAGAGAAACCTATATACAGTGATTTCATAAGGGTTTCAACCTGTACCAACCTGTCATTAGAGCAACAAAGCCATGTCTAAGTGACATTTTTTTAACCTCTCAGGAGGCACCTACACCTATGTTTATACAATAATTATCTTTAATTGACTCCTTTTTAAAAATTCTTTTTTTAACACAAATATATTTTAGCTGGGCACCAGTGAGTCCCACGCCTGTACTCCTAGCTACTCAGGAGGCTGAGATCTGGAGGATCATGGTTTGAATCCAGCCTGGGAAGAAAAGTCTCTGACACTGCCATTTTCAAATAATCAACAAAAAGCCAGGTTGCAGGCATGGTTTAAGTGGTAGAGTACCATCTATGAGCAAGAAAGCTAAGACACAGTGAAATCCTGAGGTCATGCCCCAGTAATAGCAAAAGTGAATCATGAGTTTATAGATATATGCTTCTTTTCTTTCTTCTTTTAAAAGAAATTTTGATACATATATAAACTAAATCTAGCCAGGTGTGGTGGTATATACCTGCATTTGGGGGGCAGAGGCAGGAGCCTCTGCTACATGGAGGAACACAGAGACTGCAGGCCCCTGTGAAGAAACCTAATGATAGCTGGGTGCTGATGACTCACGCCTGTAATCCCAGGTACTCAGGAGGCCGGAAATCTGAGGATCACAGTTTGAAGCCAGCCTGAAGTAGACAAATTCGTGAAACTCTTAGCTCCAAAGCCAGAAGTGGGAGTGGGGCTCAAGTGGAAGAGTACCAGCCTTGAGCAAAAAGCTAAGCAGGAGTATAAAGCCCCAAGTTCAAGTCCCACTACCACCAAAGGAAAGTTCTGGGCCCTCTCCTTCTCCTAGTCTGCCCCCATGTGAACCACCTCTCCTGGCCCAGGCTCCTGCAAGGAGGTCCTGTCAGGGAGTAGCGTTCTGGGACAGCTGTTAGAATGACCTGTCCTACAGCCTGAGCCACCGCAAAGCTGAGGGGTCACAGGCGGTGTGAGCAGAGCGGCCAGGGAAAATGCCCGGGCTCCCTGCCCAGAGGCAGACGAGCCGGCTCTGAAGGCCCTGTCTTTCCAGTTAGCCATCTCTATGGATTTGGCTTGGTGGATGCAGACGCTCTGGTGGTGGAGGCGAAGAAGTGGACAGCAGTCCCGGCCCAGCACACATGCGTGGCCGCCACGGACAAGAGGCTCAGGTGAGGCTCTGTGCGGACTTGTCAGACACCTCAGACTCTGCTGGAAGGCGGAGCGGGGAAGGATGGGGGAGGGGTTTGCACACGCATTTCCTGGCACGTAGGCAGGAACACTCATGTGCTTGTGCATAGCAGCTCCTCTCTCTTGTGGATGTACAGCTAGGAAAAGATCCACTTCTAGCTGCATAACTCAGCCTGGTATCAAATTCTTTTCCATAAGGCTCAGTATTACCCACCGGATGGGATGTCTGTCTTAGCCAGATGCAGGTGGCTCACACCTGTAACCCTAGCCACTCAGGAGGCTGAAATCTGAGGATCGAGGTTTGAAGGCAGCCTGGGCAGACTCTTAGATCCAATTAACCAGCAAAAAGCCAGAAATGGTTGTGGTTTAAGTGGTAAAGTGCCAACCTTGAGCAAAAAAGCCAAGTGAGCGTAAGAGGCTCTAAGTTCCAGCCCCCATACTGCACACACACACACACACACACACACACACACACACACACACACACACACACACACACACATACACACACAATTTATTTTTTAAGAGGATGCATTTCCACCTATGATTATTTGTTTTCTTTGGGGAAACATGTTGGAAACAGGTGATATAGTGATTAGAAGTGACACATTGCAGGCTGGGGGGTGTAGTTCAGTGGTAGAGTAGCTTGTCTGGCAGTGTACAAGGTTCTGGGTTCTATCCCCAGTCCTTCCCAAAACCCATTGCTTTATCAAACACACAAATAGATCACTCTGAAATCATTCCTTGCTTTACTTTTTAAGCTAGACTCTTTGGCCACAAACATTGAGAGAAGTCTTTCTTGTGGGGGCCTTGCAAAATGGAGAGAGTCAGGAAGAATTTTCCAGATGGCTAGTTACAGAAGGATCATTCCTATAGCTAATATCTCCAAACGTCCCACCCAGACTGGACAGTTCTGTGAGCCAGTGCCCAAGTCTGTATTGGCTTCCTCGAGCCTCATCTTCTTTTGCAAGCCTTACACTGCCAAATTTGATTCTGTAGATAAGGAGACCTCTTTGCCTCTCTTGGTTTTTGTTGATTGGGAAACACTGTAATCAGATGCCAGGGGGAAAAGGTGCCAGCCTCCCATCTGCTTCCTGTCCCATTGGGCTGCCCCGGCCCCGTTCGCTGGGCTCCTGGTTAGGGCAGCTCCTGAAAGAGGCATTCTTCTCCTGCCAGAAGTCATTTTTAAGATGGCAGAGTGGTGCCTAGGTGGCGAACAGTTGTTTTTATTTTTTTTACCTTAGTTTGCTCTTTAAGTGAACGCACACAGAGTCTAGACAGGCGCAGATCGCGGGGGAAACACAGGTTGACATTGTTCCTGGTCCTTTGAGGAAAATCAGAACTCTACAATTCCAAGAACGGCCAAGAATGGAGCTTCTGTTTCCCAAGGAAAGTCATCCTGACCTCGCACTGTTTCCGAGTCTTTCTGGAATTTTTGGCCTCAGATCCCTTAGCCAACTCCATCACTAGAGGTTCCTGAGGATGTGGGGGTCCCCGGGAAGAGCACAAGCACCCTGGGGGACGCATCTGCTTCCTTCCTACCCAGGGGACCTCACCTGGGGTGCTCTGGCTGCTCTTCTGCATCCTGACTGCCTGTAGGGGTCCTGGACAGGGGTGAAGGTGGGGGGGTCCCTTGCCTCCTCTCCCCTTGCTCCAGTTCTGGTCAGTTGTGCCCCACCTGGCGTCAAATGAACGAGAAATGTCCCCTGGTCTGCTGCTGCCTCTGCGGGCGATACTCAACCCAGCTCACCCTCCTTAGTCTCCAAGTCCTTCCTCTCATGGTGGCATCCGGGGACTGTTTGAATATCCCAGACCTGGACTCAGCTGTTTCTCCCGATGGACAGCAGAAAAAGAAGGAGAGGGAGCCAGGGCTGGTGGCTCACACCTGGAATCCTAGCTGCTTAGGAGGCTGAGATCTGAGGATCGTGGTCCAAAGCCAGCCTGGGCAGGAAAGTCCATGAGACTCTTCTCTCCAATTGACCGACAAAAAGCCAGAAGTGAAGCTGTGGTTCAAGAAGTAGAGTACCAGCCTTGAGCAAAAAAAGCTAAGGGACAGTGCCCAGGCCCTGAGTTCAAACCCCGAGACCGGCACCAAAAATAAGTCCCTTGATGTGAGGAGAAGATTGGAGAGCCTACCAGGAAACAGGACCATAGACTCTTATAGTCTGGCATCTCCCCAGCCCCAGAATAGACTCAGATTCGGAGTGCCTTCTACAGCACTCACATGGGGCAAGTCTGTAACAGGCAGCATTCTGCAAGTGCTAAGTCCAAAGGCAGCAACCTGGTACTGGGCTCCTGGACTCAAGGCCTCACAGTCTCGCTCGGCTATTTTGCTTGGCTGGCACTCTACCACTTGAACCACACCTCCAGCCTGACATTTTGCTGTTTCACTGGAGATGGAATCTGGCAGACTTGCCTTTCCCCTGGCTGGCTTTATACCTCCCGTCCTCCAGGCCTCAGCCTTCTGACAGGCTAGGATGACAGGGGTGAGCCAACCCAGGCCCAACAAGGCAGGTACATTTTGCCAGTAAAAGACAAAGAGCATTGTGACCGGTGACATCTGCTCATGCAGAATTATTCTCCAATCTGTGTGTCCCTCTTTCTTTCTCTGTCTCTTCCTCTCTTTGTCTCTTTCTCTGTCTCTCACTGTCTCTGTGTCTCTGTCTCTCTCCTGTTCGTTCTTTGTCTGTCTTTATCTCTCTCACTCACTCTTTCTCTTTCTGTGGCTTTGTCTCTGTCTCTTACTCTCTTTCTCTTTTTCTCTCTCCTTCTTACACAAACATATGTACAGCTTTCCATCTCCAAAGCTACTGCGTGGCTTTGAATACGAACGATTATCTGTACAGCAGATAACCTATTTAGAGATGTTCAGGTATCAGTTCTAGATTAACCGCCTCCTCTTTTCTTTCTGGATATTTCATTATTTCTGGAATTTCATTACACCAGACTGTGTCTGATGCACATTTTCAAGCAACTTTATACATCAGGACATAGAACCATGACTCCAGGCATCTTTCCAAGTGATTTACATGTCTTAACTCTTTCAAAATCCCAAGAAGGGTATACAACTTGGGGACTACATGTACCCTCAAGATGGAGACACACAGATCAGAAGCTGGCCTGGACTGGGCTGCTCCAGGGCTGAACCCAGGCTTTCTGGCTTCTCTATAAATTCAGGCCACGCAGAGTGAGCTGCCACCCCGCAGGGCCTGTCCTCGCGTCCCTCCACACCGCCTGGCTGCCTGCGGACGTGGTCTCTGAGGGCAGGAAAGCACTCAGTCCTGGCTATGTAGCTTTCTCCCATCTTGGCCTCATATCCCTTGTGGCGGCTGGTTTGGTGGATTTCCCAGGAGTTGGACCCAGGTCGGCCAGCCCCAGTGGGGCCCCATTGCACATGTAGGTATTGGGGACTCATTCTCCCTCCCCAGCACATCCCTCCTGGGCACTGGGCCCCTCAGCATACCTGCATACCACGTGAGGCCTTTGGTTTTGAGTTTTCAAGCCATTGCTAGAGAGGCCATTGCTGGGTGATTTCCCCCCCCCTCAACACACACACACACACACACACACACACACACACACACACACACACACACACACACACACACACACACACACACACACACACACACACACACACACACACACACACACACACACCAGGTGCTATGGGTGCAATCCTGTTCTGGGGACAGTCATACTGGATCGTGATGTTTGTTCTGCTTCTTGATACATCTGCAGGTCCTTGTGAACTAGAACAAATCATCCCATTTTCCTGAACTATGGTTTTAGGAACAATATAAAGGTCATGGCTGACATCCTTATACCAAAAGACAGGCTAACCAGAGAACAGATGATAATTGATCATAGGGGTTATTTTCTTTTGTTTTTGTTTATTTGCTGATTCCAGGGCTTGACTCAGTGCCTCCTACTCTCACTGGATCAATGCTTTTTTGCTCATGGATGGTGCTCCATTACCTGAGTCACACATCCAGCCTATTTTTTGGGCTTGGGCGCTGTGCCTGCACTCTTAAGCTCAAGGCGAGCGCTCTGCTGCTTGAACCACAGCACCACTTCTGGTTTTCTGGTGGTTTATTGTAGATAAAGAGTCTCACAGCGTTCCCTGCCTGAACTGGCTTTGAACAGAGATCCTCAGATCTCAGCTTCCTGAGTAGCTATGCATTACAGGTGTGAGCCACCGGCGCCCGGCTGAGGATCTGAGGAGCCTGAGATCTGAGGATCATGCTTCAAAGTCGGCAGGGGCAGGAAACTCCATGAGATTCTTAGCTCTAATAAACCACTAGAAAACCAGAAGTGGCGCTGTGGCTCAAGCGGTAGAGCGCTAGCCTTGAGCTGAAGAGCGCAGGGACAGCCCTCAAGCCCAGAGATCTGAGCCTTCTTAGTAGCAGAATCATAGGCACCTAGTGATCTTAGCTTTTTGTCAGCTAGCTTGTGCTAGTACCAGGACTTGAATTTAAGGCTTTGCATGCTCAGCTTGCTTACTCGCGTGCACGCACGCACACACACGCGTGCACACACACACACAGAGGCTCCCTGGCAGGATTCTAGTTCTAGACTTTAATGATTGCTCCCTTAGCCAAAAAAAATTTTTTTTAAATTAAAAAAAGGAAGAAGAAGATTAAGGTAAGGTCAGTAGGTATTTTAAAGCTTGGTTATGGCAGGTGTGTGTGTATGTGTGTGTGCATGCGCGTGCGCGTGCGCGCGTGCTATTCTGCCCTGAAGCTTGAGAGTCAGGTCATTTCAGGGTCTCAGGGTTGACCGCAAGCCACATTTTGAAGCCTCAGGGATGGAAGAGCGGTAGTGAATTTGTTCCTTCTCACCGGGGAGTTCTCTCCCCCCATGCACTAGGGCTGGTTGGGCATGCAGTCTGGTGGAGCTCTCTGTCTGGAAGTGCATAGGTAGCCTTGCAGCACCTGGAACTTTGGAGAACTTTCTACTGGGATCTGCATATCTGCCACAGCCCACGGACCAGTAAAAAGACAGTAAAGCATGGAAAAGCCCACACCTCCAGAGCAATTGACAGTGCATGCAAAGCGTGTTTTCAAATGTTTAGAGTCTCAGAGGAAATTGCCTCACCAGTTCTAACTGTTTAGATTGCTTTTTTATGACTCAAACCCAGCACAGCCAAACGATGTCATTCCTGTGACAAATGCTCCGAGTCTCCCCAGAGGAAAGGCGGACATAATGGAGGAAGAGCACCCCCATAGTAAGCGAAACGCCAGCTAGGGAGGGGAGTGAGTTAGTCATGTAGCCATGGTTGAGTCTCCGCCAGAGAATGCTGGCTTCCTTCCGTGTGAGCATCTGCAGAGATGTGAGCTATGGGAGCCTGGAATAATAGCCAGACTCCAGGACAGCTCTGGGTCTGGGGTTAGGGTGTCAGATAATCCTGGCTGGTTGGAGCTTTGTGCTTCTCCTCAGTTCGATCCCAGAGTGAAATCCACCCTCGGTTATCAAGAGAAACAGCATTCATTCCCATCACAGAGCGAGAGGGAGGGGGCCTGGTTGTGAGTTCGTGTTTGAGGGAGTGTTACTAGATCTTGAACACTCCAGGCTGGGGCTCTACCACGTGAGCCACACCTCTACTTCCAGCTTTTTGCTGCTAAATTGGAGGTAAGAGTCTCACAGACTTTCCTGCCTGGGCTAGCTTCAGCGCATGATCCTTACATCCCAGCCTCCTGAGTAGTTGGATTACAGAAGTGCACCACTGACACCAGGCTTTGTTGTTTTAATTAATTTTTTAAACTCTCTTTAAATAGTCGTATGAGGGAGGTTCACTTTATCTGTCATTTTGTGGGTACAGTCCGGCTTCATCACCGCTTTCGTCTTCTCCAACCTCCCAACCCACCCATCCCCACCCACTTCCATTTTCACATCGGCACACTGAATATCGTGAGTGTATTTGCCCACCCTTCCTCTCTCCATTCACCTGTCCATGTCTTTTTTTTGGTCGGTCCTGGGGCTTGAACTCAAGGCTTGGGCGCTGTCCCTGAGCCTCTTTGTGCTCAAGGTTAGCGCTCTACCCCTTGAGCCACAGCACCACTTCTGTATTTTCTGAGTAGTTTGTTGGAGAGAAGAGTCTCACAGACTTTCCTGCCCTGGCTACCTTCGAACCACCATCCTCAGATCTCAACCTCCTGAGTAGCTAGGATGCCAGGCGTGAGGGTCCCTCCAGGGCTGGGCTCTGTCCCCTTCCTCTTCAACCATCCTTTCTCAGACAGGGCGGGCTTCAGCTTCCTGTCGGGTAGTGGTTTGAAGGGGTCAGTGCCTGAGGATCCACCCCTGTGAGCACCACGCTTGAGTCAGATGACATGGCTGCATGTCCTGGTAGCCGTCCGTGCTGCCTCGAGAGGGGCCCTGAATTTCTCTGGATGAGCTGCATTCTCCCTCCTGGGTCAGTTGGAAAAGAGACCCTCTGGGTCAGCTCTGGACCTGAAAACAAAGGAGTAGGTGTTGAAGCCCCACAGAGCCAGACAGGCCTCGGAGAACATGAGCTGGCCCCGTGGGACAGAGAGGAGCCACTTTCCCTGGTTCCCAAGGGGCCGGGCCCTGGGTGCACTGGCTCGGGCGTGCAGAGGAAACCCCGTCTTTACATCTCAGCAGCATCTTGCTATCGGTCAGGTGCCCATCCCAGAGCCCACGCGCCTGGGAACCTGGGAGCTTACTACGTCCCAAGCCCCGCCCTGTCATCCTAGGCTGAAATCTAAGCCTCGCAGTTCTGAGCCAGCTGGGGCAGGAAAGCCCATGAAGTTCTTAACGTCAATGAACTCCCTCAAAAAGCCAGAAGTGGCGGCGTGGCTCAAATGATAAAATGCCAGCCTGGGGCAAAATGAATGGAGAGCACCTAGTCCCTGAGTTCACCAACACACACACACACACACACACACACAATCACAGCCACCTAAACCCTCTCTCCTCCCTCCCAGGAGCATCCCCATAGGCCACGTGCTGAGGACCCCGGCCCTGACCAACGCCTGCGCCGACCACTCGGACCAGCGCGTGGTCTACCTGGAGCACGTGGTGGCCCGCATCTCCATCTTGCATCCGCGCCGGGGAGACCTCCAGATCCACCTGACCTCTCCCTCGGGGACCAGGTCACAACTTCTGGCCAAGAGGTGAGGCTGCGGGGACCGCCCCCCTCGGCGAGTCAAGCATGGGGCGCCGGCCCCCCATGGGCCTGCAGACATTCTCCAGCCTCTTCCACCCCAGGTAGTGGCTTTGGCAGCCTTGCCTTTCAGATGGTTCTGGAAGCAACCAAGGAGGTGTTGCTCCTTCTATTCTGTTGTTTAATGAGAAGGAAGAGTCCTGCTGGTATTTGGTTTAATTGACCTTGGGAGTGCCTTGAAGGTCAGGTCTGTCCTGTTCCCTTGGCACTGAAGCAGCAGCATGGCCCCTAGACTGTCCCCTCCCCATGGTGTGGCCTGACTCCTCACACAGTGCTCAGCAGGAGCTCTCCTCCAGGGCTGTAGGCCAGACAGCGTCCCGAGGCCGGCCCTGGAGAGCGAAGCTCAGGCCTGCGCTTCACTCCCATCCCGGTCACCAAACCCCGCTCTCTGTTCCTCCTCTCTGGAAATGACAGTTCACTCCTCACCAGAATATTACAAGAAAGTAAAAGAGAATGAAAAGAATTGGATGGAGGCTGGGAAGGTGGCTCAGTGGTAGAGTGCTTGCCTAACATGCATGAAGCCCTGGGTTCGATTCCTCCATGCCACATACACACAAAAAGGCCGGAAGTGGCTCTGTGGCTCAAGTGGTAGAGTGCTAGCCTTGAGCACAGAGAGACTTAGGGACCATGCCCAGGCCCTGAGTTCAAGCCCCAAACAACAACGACAGAAATGCTCGGCAGGGACGCTTGCTGCCTTTGCATCCTGTTCATCGGTTCAGCCATCTGCCCTGCAGGGTCCCTCCCGCACCCCAGCCTGCTCCTGCCCAGCTCAGCTCCCTTTGCTTCCCACCTGCCGCCCCCTGCATCTCCAGCTCAGCAATGGAGCCCCTGGGGAGTCCTGTGGGTTTCCTTGGAGCTCCCCAATTTCTGTACCTGTGCCACCAAGCCCTCTGAAGCCCTGCCCTGAGGCCACTTGGCTGTCACCTGAGCCTTGGGAATTTGTTTTATTTCTTTCCCCCTTACTGGAGATGTGGTGTGTGTATCAAGATTTCCGTGCTGGGATCTATTACCTTCTAGTTTCTCTCCTGTCTTTTTGGGATGGGCCAGGCCTCGGAGGGGGCCAGCGCCGTCCAGTAAGGGTAAGAGTACATTCCTTAACGCCCGGGCACCTCAAACACAGTTGGTCCTTGTTTGGTCCTGGTGTGTTGGGTTCCACTTGGCTTTGTGTGTGAAAATCAGCCTTGGCCTTGGCGGTTCCTTAGCAGAAAGCATGGGCTCCTCCCCTCCCCCTTCCCTTCCACACAGAACGTTCCCTCTGTATACGTCAAGTGTCCAGAGTGCTCCTCACAATCGGGACTGGAATCTCGTGTCACGTGACACTTCCGTGCTATGGTTTCTCCCGTGCAATAGGGACCCCTGCTCCCTTTATTCCAAATAGAAAGCGAGGCGACAATTTATAGACGAAGAGGGCTCAGGCTGACTTTCAGGGATAGAGAACTTTCCCAGCATGCACAAGGCCTTCGCCCCGCAAGAATGGAAAAGGAAGTTCATATGGGAAGCAAGGACAGCCATGGATTGTTACTGTCTGCTAAGGAAGACATCTGAGGGGAGGCCATCACCAGGGACCACTAGTCGATCCCTGGGGATCTTTAGTTGATCATCAGGGTTCATTAGTCGATCACCAGGGATCACCAGTCAGGTGTTTCTGCTTGAACTAGAGAGAAATAGAAGCAGAAGGCTTAGGAGCTGGTGGGCACAGCTGGGGAAGACTATCTAGTTGAGAAGAAAAAAGGGGTGTCATTCAAACTCTCCCGATTAAGTGCAGGGTTCTTTCATTCACCTCCATCTGCCACTCCACCCCCCTACCTGTCAATCATCATCACCTCCTCCAATCACAGCTGGTGAAACCCAACCAGAGCCGTTCATCTTTCCACAGAGATAGTTCTGTCTCCTTGGCCTGTGTGGACGTGTCATGTGTCCCACAATTGCACGTGGGTTCTGTGGGTGGCGTGGCTTGGCTGGTGCTGAGGGAGGAGGGGACATGAATGAGGAGGTCCAGAGACCACAGGCCATCAGTATCTCGTTGGAAACCTTTCCCATGGCAATTTTCTGCCATCCCCTCTCTCCAGCCCACCGCCCCGGGGTGCACTTCGGCTGTGGGGTGTGCAAGCTCAGCAGGGACAAGGAATCTGCAGGTCCATGCCACCACCAGCCACCCAGAAGCCAGGCCTCCTCCTTCTCCTAACGCCACGTCTCCTATTACAGATTGCTGGACTTTTCCAGTGAGGGCTTTACAAACTGGGAATTCATGACCGTCCACTGCTGGGGAGAGAAGGCAGAAGGCGAATGGACCTTGGAAATCCAAGACCTGCCCTCCCAGGTCCGCAACCCGGACAAACAAGGTCGGTGGTTCTCCCGCATCTCGGGATGGCGTGCATTGCTTCTGTCCATTTAAGCCAGGCCTCTGTTCCAGCACGGATGCCGCGGCGATCTTCGTTTGTGGGTGTAGGTTGTACAGTGGCATTGTGCCTTCCCAGCTTGGTACAGCCATCACCACCTGCTAATTGATCCTCCCAAAGGGAACCCCTACCCCGGATCCACGGGTCCTCCTCCTGGCTGGGCACTTCCTGACCGCCCCAAGTCTGGTGCTCTCAGTCTGTATGAATTCATCTGTTCTGGGTTTGTCTGAGTAGATCATGTGATTCCTAGGCTACCAGATCCCTTGCCTCCGCTGCTTTTACCCAGCGTGGCTTCAGGGTCTGTCCTCTGAGCACTGTGCATTACCATGCTATTTTCATGGGCAAATAGTATTCCATGGTACGTACAGGCCACTGGTGTCAGCATGGGCAAGTCAAGTATCTCTACCCGTGTCCTGTTGTCAATACTGCTGAAAGGAGCATTCAGGTACATTTTGTGTGGTCAGTGTGTCAGTGGTTTTGCTTGCTTTAGGTGTCCACCGGGTCACGTGTAACTGTGTTCACCTCGTGTGAGAGGTCCAGTTTCTCCACAGCCTTGCCAACACTTGTTATTTACTATTTTGGGGGGAGGGGGCATGTTTATCTGGGTTTGAGCCCAGAGCCTCTTACTCTTTCTCAGCTTTCTTGTCAATACTGGGTGCTCCTCCACTCGAGCCATGCTTTCAGTCCTGCTTTTTGCTGGCTCATTGGAAATGGAGTCTTGTCAGACTTCTCTGCTCAGGCTGGCAGATTCTCAGGTTGGGGAGAGCTTGAGACGGTAGAGTCTCTGCAAAGATGGCTAGAGACAGCGACAGTGCTCAGAGAGCACTGAGTGCAGAAGGGATGAGGGAGGCCTGGGTGGTAGAGGCTGAGCTGAGAACTGAGTGCCAAGGGCTGGTCCCAGGAAGCCCTCAGTCTGGAAACTCCTCTAGAGTAGCAGGAACCCTCTGGAAGTCAGCGTCTGGGGTGAGGAGGGTGGACGCAGGGCCCTGCATGTACTGCTGGGGATGTGTGAACATCACATTGCGGGGGGTGGGGGGGTGGGAGGGAGGGGGAGGGGGATGAGAGGACCTGTCACACAGCCAGCATATCATGTGACATGGGGTCAACCCAGTGCCAAATGCCCTGGTCAACCTGTGACCATCTGGGGGTCTCAATCCAATAAAGAATTGAAGGAGCCCGGTGTCGCTGGTGCAGCCTGTAATCCTAGCCACGCAGGAGGCTGAGATCTGAGGATCGCAGTTGGAAGCCTTTGGGGGGGGAGCAGGAAAAGCCCGTGAGACTTATGTCCAATTAACTACCAAAAAGTCACACGTGGAGCTGTGGCTCAAGTGGTAGAGCAGTAGCCCTGAGTTCAAGCCCCAGGATCAACACACACACACACACACACACACACACACACACACATACACATACACACACACACACACACACACACACACACACACACACACACACACACACACTGGTGCTCAGTTTTAATGGTATGCTGTATAAAACCTGCTTGGGAATCTTGGATAAGACCTGGGGTTGATTAAGTAATTAAGTGATATGAATCATATACTCATGTGAATAGCTCTACCTCCTGCCAGATTGAACTTGGTTCATGTAATTAGTTTCTTTAAAAAAGATTTGCTAGGCCCAAGAAGAGGTTAGTCATCCCTTTTCCTCTTCTGCTCCTAGACCAAGCCGGGGGGCAGGGGGGCCTCCTCCTTCCAGGACCTCTGACTTCCAGGAGGCAATTCTGGAATGGAAGCGGGTGCGAATCCTGCTTCACGGCCAGGCGGGCAGGTGCTGGCAGCTTCCCCTTCCTCCCTCTGTATCCACGACACCTTTCTTTCCCAGAGGATTCTTCCAACCAGATCGCAGGCCTCAAGAAGCAGGACGGGGGTGGGGGGTGGGGAGCAGACCAGGGCGATAGGGCGCGCCACTCCTAAATCATCCTTCCCAGAAGTCTGGCTGCATTTTCCAGTTTCCACCCAAAGTGCTCAAAACGTTGAGCTCAGTCCCCGAGGACAGGAAGTTCAGCTCGCAGGGGATGACGATGGCTTCATGCATCTGCCCTGGGCCTCTGTTCCTATGGGGGGGGGGGGGTGGCGGTGACAGCCCAGGCCTGTCCCTGAGGGGGGGGCGGGTCCCCCATCCCGGTCTTTCCACCGGGATGCATGCACCTGCCAGGGGTGCATTGCACCGGTCAGGGGTGTATGGCATGCACCTGCGTTCTCAGCCCAAGGGAGGGCCACACACGTGGCCTGGGCCCTGGGTATCGGAGGCTCAAAGGTGGCGGCGGCCTTCCCTATTCTGTAGGAGCCGGGCTGGGCTCTGAGCAGCGCTGCCACCCCATCTCCAAGGGCCAGGGAGCGTGTTCCCCCCATGCCCACCAGCGGCGTGTCCCTCATTGATTCCCGGCAGCTCTGAGGCTGGTGGTGTTCGTGTCTGGCTCCCGGGAGTTCGGGTGGGAGGGCTCCTCTTTCGAGTTGTCGTTAGAACATGGCCAGATGAACGTGGACAACTCACAGGTGCTTTGTCCTAGCAGTCCAGGCGCCCGCCTGTCATGAGAGGCTGCGTCTCCCAGACAACAGACAGCAGAGAGACTTTGAAGACCTCCCGCTGATGGGTTGGGCTGGCACAGGGCTGGCCTTCCCCCGGGAACCGTGGGGGCAGCACAGGAAGTCCTGGGGACAGAGGCAGAGGGAGGCTTGGGTGTTTTTGTCTTTGAGACCTCCATTCTGATGCGAGTCTCCTTCCACTGCACTGTGAATTAGACATCAGGAAGAGTGGGCCTAGATGATGACCTGTCTGAAGACCCTATGGAGAAAGTAGCTGGAGACACTGAAAAACAAATCAGATGCAGATACTTTAAACACATTTTAAAGCGACAACCATTAAAACAGTATGGCACTGGTACTAGAACAGATACACTGGGCATCATCCATTAAAAAAAAAAACCTACCTAGCCACCATGTACCATCATCCCTCAGCCTAGAAGGACCATCCAAGGGAATCAGCATCCTTCAGTGCTCATATCTTTTAATATGAAATGGCATAAGGTCAACATACAACCTTAATACGTCTCCAGGATGCTTTAAACTGTTTCTCTAGATGATTTGTAGTATCTAATAGGATGGATAAGCTATGTGCATAGTTGTTGCCCTGTGCTGTTTGGAGGCTGATCTGGACCTGGTGTTCACACTTAGTCTCTCTCTGTCTGGTGGAGTCTGGTTTAGCAGCCACAGGTTCTGAGGGGTGACTGATGGTACAGAGTCTCACTGTGGTGGAGACAGAATGCAATGTTGAGTAAAAAAGCTACCAGCCAATCAGCCAGCCATTTGGAAAGGAAGTCATTATTATGACAGATGAGTTACACATAAAATCAGAAACTTCTGTTTGGCAAAAACGAAAAGGGAAAAAAAAAGCAAGATGTTAAAATTAGCAAACTATTTGTAAAACATTTTGGACAAGTTTGAGTAATTCACACATGGCTTTTTAATGACTCTATCTTGGGCGCTGGCAAACTTTGTGTGTGCCGGGCCAGAAAGTAAGTATATTTGACTTTCTGGTCTCTTCCACAGTTAGTATTCCCTGCCAGCTTCGCAGTGTGAAAGGAAACACGTAGCCGAATAACTAAGCAGGAGAGCACAGGGAGTCTGTGGCCAGTTTGTGTCCCCTGGCTCTATCCCCTGTAAAAGTTGCCCTGGAACTTAGTAGTTCTTCAAACTTAAGCCACCTCTTTGCTTGAGTGTTCTTTGAAGCATCCCATAATACCCCTGTTTTTCTGCTCTCAGTCTGGGGAAAATGATGACTCTCTGTATCTGAATTCAGGTAGAGATAGATAGTAATATCGTCACATGAGTTTATTATAGGTTTGACTGAAAGAAAATTTGTACAACTTTCAAATAGATACATACCAGGGACTGTAAATTTCACCTCACCATTGATCCTCAGGGGATGATTCCATTGCCTTTTGCCAAACCCTTTGACTGTAGCCAGCCCGTAGTAGCAATTCATGAACAACTGTCTTTCCAACATAAATGTTGGTTTAAGTATGTGGGTGTGTATATGTGTGAGTGTGTTTGTGAGTACTGAGTCTTAAACTCAGAGGTTTTTCCACTCAAAACTGATCTGTAAGCCAGGCGCTGGTGGCTCACACCTGTAATCTAGCTACTCAGGAGGCTGAGATTTGAGGATCACAGTTTGAAGCCAGCCAAGGCAGGAAAGCCTATGAGACTCTTTATCTCTAATAAACCTCCAAAAAGCTGGAAGTGGAGCTGTGGCTCAAGTGGGAGAGTGCCAGCCTTGAACAGAAAAAAAAAAGCTCAGGGACAGCATTCAACCCCACACAAAAGAAGGGGGAGGGAGGAAGTGAAATGAAGTATCCACAAATAGAGCTTGGTGGCATTAATATAGAAAGAGTATTTATAAATCACTAAGAAATAGACAGAGCACCTCACTACAAGAATAGACAAAGAGCCCTGAAGAGCAATAAAGGAAAACAATCAACTTTTTTAAGAATCAAAAAGACGTGGATATCATGGTAGCAAGCCCGCCAACAGAAGTAGCAGGGATTCCAAAACAAACGTCAGGATGTATGTGGCATTTGTGCCCTGGAAGCTTTTACCATAGACTTGGGGGACTGGCCTGTTTGGTTCCCTGGGGAAGCCCAGCCTAGGGGAAACTGGTAGAGACCAGCAAGGAGCTTCAGAAAAGCCAGGACATGGGAGACAGCGGAGACCAGGGCAAACTGCTGAGAGCCAGCCAGGCTGAGCCCTCCACCGAACTGGCTCCATGGAAACAAATCTCAAAACTCACCAGGTAGCTGGGTGTGGATGGCTCACCAATGTCATCCTAGCTACCCAGGAGGTGAAGATCTGAGGATCATGGTTCAAAGCCAGCCTTGGCTGAAAAGCCCATGAGACTCTTATCTCCAATTAATCAGCAAAATAAAAAGCCCCAAGTGGAGCTGTGACTCAAGTAACAGAACATCAGCCTTCGTCCAAAAGATAAGAAACAGCTCCCAGGCCCTGAGTTCAAGACCACAGTACTGGCAGGCACACACACACACACACACACACACACACACACACACACACACACACACACACACACACACACACACACACACACACACACACACACACACACACACACACACACACACACACACACACACACACACACACACACACACACACACACACACACACACACACACACACACACACACCCTAGCAGGCAAATTCTTCGTCTTCCTTTCTTCTCCTGAAGTGACATTTCTTTCCCAAGCCAAACCAACAAAGATTTGCCAAGCAGCTTCCCTTCGGGCCAGCTCTGGGAGAGAGTATCACCCAGGAGTGGTGCGGACCGCCCAGGGGCTTTGGTGTGCACCTGAGCACATTCTCCGGGGCTAGAGCCATTTAGGCTCTTCCCACACATCTCAGCTTTCTCTGGGGCCCAGTCCACTCGACTCCACCGACCTGCCGGCCCCTCCTACCCTCTCTTCCCCACAACCTGAAAGGTGAGGTTGAGGCCGGATCAAATAGTCTGGTGAGGATCGCAATGCTTTTGTCAACGCTGGCACAGTAAACTATAGACACACAGATGCAGACAGATGGGTGAGCCCCTGTCCAGCCGCCCAGCTGCGGGGGCTACGCACACATTCAGCTCGGGGCTGAAGGAGCCCAGACCAACATCTGGCAGGCATTCGGAGCTGCAGCTGCTCACTCAGCGGGCCCGCTGTCAGGCCTGCTCTCTCTGACCCTGCTTCTGCAGGAAGAATGGTGGGAAGGGCAGTTCATCCTTCCCTGGGCCGGGGGTGGGAGGGAGTCACGTGGAGGAAGGTGTCAGATGAAGACGTGAAGAATTTAGGTTTACAGGATGCTACTCTGTCTCCTTCAGAACCTGTAAGGTTCTCGCCAGCATCGGAGAATAAATTCAGAGCCAAGACAAAGAAAGGAAGGTGGGGGGGAAGGGAGGGGAGGAGAGGGTGTTTTCTGACAGAGTGGAAGAAAGTGCATATTCAAGGGACATGTGAGCATGGTGGCTCCCACCTGTAATCCCAGCTACTCAGGAGGTGGAGGTAGGAAGATCATAGTCTAAAGTGCCCCCCAACCCTGACTAAAAGTAGCAGACATTACCTAAAGCAAAAAGGGTGGGGGGGCAAGGCTCAGATGGTAGAGCACCTGCCTAGCAAGCACAAGGCGTGTGCCGGCACGACCCCCAGCATCTATACTACTTTATACTTTGTGGCTTGATGACCGACATGAACCATCTCACACAGAATTCGTTGGAAGGAGCTGGCCTTGAACCTCTGTCCTCTGGGATGACAGATGTGAGCCACCAGCACCCAACTCCAAACACATTTTTAGGAGTAACATGCACTGTTTCCCTTTTCCTGCTTTACTTTGGGTTAATCAGATATCCTTCAGAACTCCACTTCGTTTCTTTGTTGGCTTTTTAGCTGGCCCTTGAGTGGCTGCTCTAGGAATGATGCAACTTTAATTTATTACAGCTGACTTAGCACCACTTTGAACAATTTCATACTTTGTAAATCTTAAGAGTCTCCTACCAGGGTGATTCCATTTCCTCCCTCTCTTATTTGTGTTTTCGTGGTGTTGAATTTTTATTTCCATGTTCATTGTGAACTCTTAACCTACACGAAGTTATTTTTCACTTTAAGTAGTCTTTTTGTCTCAAAGAAATTAAGAGAGCTACTCTTTGACGTTTACTACCATCTTTACTATTTGAAGTGCTGGTTCTTCCTACAGACCCAAATTACCATCTGGTATCATTTTCTCTCAGGTGGAAGAATGGCATTGCTATTTCTTATCATGCTGCTTTGCTGGCAGTGAATGTGCTCAGCGTTCATTTATTTGAATATGTCTATCTTTCTACCCATTTGTAACAGGTGTTTCCATTGGATGTGAAATCTGGCTTAGCATATTTTTTTTTTGTTCAGTATTTTTTATTTATATATGTTTTTTGTCCTGGTGTGGGGGTTTGGACTCAGGACCTGGGCTTCACTTCTGGCTTTTTTTTCTGCTTGATTGGAAATAAAGTAGTTTCACAGGGGCTGAGAAGATGGCTCAGTGATAGAGCGCATGCCTTGCATGCATGAGGCCCTGGGTTCGATTCCTCAGCACCACATAAGCAAAAAGAAAAAAGCCGGAAGTGGCACTGTGGCTCAAGTGGTAGAGTGCTAGCCTTCAGCTGAAGAGCTGAGGGACAGCGCCCAGGCCCAGAGTTTAGGCCCCACAACCGGACCCAAAAAAGAAAAAATAGTTTCACAGACTTACCTGCCCCGACTGGCTTTGAACCACGATCCTCAGATCTCAGCCTCCCGAGTAGCTAGGATTACAGGCGTGAGCCATCGGCACCCAGCTTAGGCCTGATCATTCTTAATTGTTCAGAATATCTTCTAGTGTGGCAACAAGCACCTATAGGAATTCAAAGTATTAGCCTGCAGTTTTTAATCCAACGAAACCTTTCCCTCACCCCTCTCTGCTTTGCCTCCAACATTTCAGTTTCTCCCTGGAGGGTTTTTAATGCTTCATTCAACATATTGGCTAGAGAAAAGTGCATTTCCCCTAATGCATTTCCATCGGCACTTTAGCCTTAGTCTCCCCCTAATTCCGGGTCCTTTTGATTGACAGGTGTGATCCTGCCTGCTCTGTAGGAAATGAGCTCAGGCAGCCGGGCTGGCACCAGTTAGCCCCAGGCTCCCACAGCCTCACCAGGCCCCGTGTGGACTTCGGCGGGCACTGCCAGCACTGGCCTTGATTGAGCAGGTGGATTTGCACTTATTTCTTCCTTTTCAGGAATCTGAAGGTGAAAGAGCCAAAAAACTTGGCTTTTTAAGAACGCCTCCTGGCTGAGTGCTGGTGGCTCACGCCTGTAATCCAGGCTACTCAGGAAGCTGAGATCTGAAGATGGCAGTTCAGAGCCAGCCCAGGCAGGAAAATCTGTGAGATTCTTTATCTCCAATGAACTAGCAAAAAGCCAAAGTGGAGCTGTGGTTTACAGGGTAGAATGCCAGCTTTGAGCAAAAATGTCAAATGAGAACAAGAGGTCCTGAGTTCAAGTCCCAGTAATGACATGTGTGCACGTGTGTATGTGTACATACAACATACACACAAGAAAAATCCCCTCCTGAAGACTAATTCCCAGTGCCAGCAGGTTTGTTTTTTGTTTGGGGCAGGGAGGGTTTTTTTGCAATTAATTTTATTGTATGTGTTGTACAGAGTGCTACTATTTCATAAGTGAGATAATGAGTGCATTTATTGTTTTTCCAGTCCTGGGGCTTGAACTCTGGGCCTGGGCACTGTCCCTGAGCTTCTTTTGCTCAAGGCTAGCACAATTGAGCCACAGAGCCACTTCAGGCTTTTTTGTTTTGTCTTGAGTAGTTTGTTGGAGATAAGAGTCTCATGGAGTTTCCTGTCCTGAGATCCTTAGATCTCAGCCTCGTGAGTAGCTAGGATTATAGGCGTGAGCCACAGGGCACCTAGCTTCATTACTTTTTTGGACAATGTCATCCCTTCCTTTGCTTTCCTCAGTTTCTCCCTCCCGACCCTGCCCATGAGTTACATAATTCCTTTTCCATATAGTATATACTCAATGGCACGATTTTTCCCTTTCTCTACCCCTCCACCCTGTTAATCCTCCCAGAAGAAAAGAACACCAAAGCAAATACAAACACCACCACTACCACCACCACCAATCGACCCATATTTCCATTTCCTGGAGTTTGTTGCACTAAATAGTGCTTTACATATTCAGAGGAGTTACATCTTTGTGTTCCTTCCCTAAGGAAGTCCTCGTTTAGTCTGACCATATGTGTGTGTGTATGTATGTGTGTGAGTGCGTGCCTAGAATCCCCTATACATGATCATGTCATTATATTTTAGATCTAGTTTCCACCTCTGAACGGGTACACGCGCTGTTTGTCTCTCTGAGCTTGGCTTACCTCACTTAGCATGATTTGTTCTAGTTCCATCCATTTCTCTGAAAAATGACATAATCTCATTCTAATGGCTGAGTAAAATTCCTCTGTGTACATATATCATATTTTATGAATTCACTCATCTGTTATTGAGTATCTGGGCTGTGTCTATAACTTGGCTGTTGTGAATAGTGTAGCATTGAACACGGATATGCAAATGTCTTTTTGGTATCCTGGCTTGTGATGTTCTGGGTAGATGCCCAGAAGTAGTATGACTGGATCATAGGGAAGATCTAGGTTTGGTTTGTTGAGGAACCTCCAGATTGCTGTCCATTTCCACCAACAGTGCAATAGGGTTCCTTTCTGTCCCACATCCCCGCCAGCTTTTGTTGTTGTTTGGATTCTTGTTGTTGTTGTTATTGTTGTCGTCATGGGGCTTGAACTCTGGGCCTGGACGCTGTTCTTGCGCTCTTCAGCTCAAGGCAAGCACTCTACTGCTTGAGCCACAGCACCACTTCTGGTTTTCTATTGGTTTATTGGAGCTAAGAGTCTCATGGACTTTACTGCCTTGGCTGGCTTTGAACCATGATCCTCAGATCTCAGCCTCCTGAGTAGCTAGGATTACAGGCGTGAGCCACTGGCACCTGGCTGTTGTTTGAATTTTTGATGGTAGTCATCATCGCAGAGTTGCGTTGATTTGCATTTCCTTTATGTGTTGGCAGGTTTTGGTCACAGTAAACTAGAGCAAGCCTGCCCAGTATTTGCATTCTTGTTAAATGACTTGTCTGGGGCAGGGCTAGCATTCTAGTCCACAGCCTCTAGGTGGCAGTTGTGTGCAGCCCGCCCCACCTCACCCCATCCCCATGGACCCTGGCTGGGTCTGCGATTGCCGTGCAAGTGACTGGCCTTTTCTTCTTTGGTCTCTCTACATCCACACTTCTCTTGTCTCCTCCTCAAACAGAGTGTGGCTCTAGGAGGGGCCAGGGGCGGAGGGAGCCGGCCCAATGGTGTAGGAATGAGCCTCCTGTGCCGTGGTGGTATTTGACATGACATGCTACAAGCCTTCACTGCGTCTTGGTCTCCGACCCGGGTGTTCCACATGGGGCTCTATCTGGAGAAAGGACTACGGGTGACTATAGCAAATAATGTTCGTGGCAAATGTGTATTTTCAGAAAAGAAGATAAAAGACGGTGGCATACGTTCTTAGAGACCATGCTCCAAGATGGATTGGTTAAGGAAATGGATGTGTCCAGATAGTGAACATTTCTTCCTTCCCCTTGCCAAGCATATATTTTTGTAAATCCTGATAAGTCTGGCACTGGTGGCTCACACCTGGAATCCTAGCTTCTCAGGAGGCTGAGAGCTGAGGATCCTGGTTCAAAGCCAGCCTGGGCAGGAAAGTCCATGAGATTCTTTTCTCTACTTAAATACCAGAAGACCAGAATGGAGCCGTGGCTCAAGTGATAGAGCACTAGCCTTGAGTGAAAAAGCTGAGGGACAGCACCCAGGGCCTAAGTTCAGGCCCCAGAACGGGTACAAACAAAAGCAAAATTTTAAAAACAATAAAACAGGTTTCCTGACTCTCTTCAGACCTCGACACTTGGCCCTCCCGTCCACCTGGTGGCCGTGGGCAGAGCAGGACCTCCCATCACAAGCTGGGTGTCTTCATCAGCTGCCAGCAGCCGCTGCCTGCCTGCACCTCCTCTCCTCTCTGCCAAAGCCCTGTCTGTGCCATGCTCTCTCACATGCTTCGTGCCCTCAGCCTCTGCATATTCGAATCTGTGCCAGGGCAGCCGTTCGGCGCCCCCTCCCCAGCCCTCTTCGCACCCTGGCTGGCTTGGGAGGGCAAAGCCACAGCCGAGGCTTCCTGCACTGCTGGATCCAGGATCCAGACCATAGCGCCTCACCTCTCAAGGGTCCCATCATGCCCCGGGGGAGGCCACAGGACAGGCCTGGCACCCATTGGGAATCCCAAGGGGAGATGCGCCACCAAGGGAGGGTGCAGGGTGCCCGGGGGTGCAAGGACACCTCCAGACAGCAAAGTGTCCCATGCAGCGGGACCCCCCCATCCCCCAGTAGGGAGAGAAGTGTGCTGCCCCCCCAGAAGGGGGAGGCGGGCCACAGCCTGAGTGACAGCTGGGAACCTTTAATTTTTTTATTCTTATAAAGGTGGCACATTGGTATATAGAGGGGTTACAGTGACCCGAGGCAGGTAGACAGGACATTTCTTTTTGGACAGTGTCATCCCTTCCCTTGCTCTCGCCCAGTTTTTCCCTTTCATCCCCACTCACAAGTTGTACGGTTCATTTTCCACATAGAAGCCACTGCTGCCTTTTTCATCCTTTGTCTCTCCATTTCTTTTTTTTTTTTTCTTTTTGGTTGGTTGTGGGTCTTGAACTCTGGGCCTGGCTTGAACTCTGGGCCTGGGCGCTGTCCCTCAGCTCTTCAACTCAAGGCTAGCGCTCTACCACTTGAGCCACAGCGCCACTTCCAGTTTTCTGGTGGTTCATTGGAGATAAGTGTCTCATGGACCTTCCTACCGGGGATGGCTTTGAACCACAATCCTCAGATCTCAGCCTCCTGAGTAGCTAGGATGACAGGAGCGAGCCACTGGCACCGGGTGCATTTTGATAAATACTATTTTGTGTGATCGGAGGTGCATAGGTCTAGCGCCTTTGTGTTCTTCTCCTTTGGCCTCACTGTGTGTGAATGCCTACACACCTGTGTCATGTATCACGTCCCGGTGAATTTTAGATCTAGCTTCCACATATGGGAGAAAACATGCGCTGTCTGTTTCTCTGAGCCTGGCTTCCCTCAAGATGGAAACCTTTGCATAGGCCCCAGAGCCTGCAGGGACACCAAGAGCTGCCCCGAGTGACTGTGGCTTTCCGGCCTTCCAGGAAAGCTGAAGGAGTGGAGCCTCATCCTGTACGGCACGGCCGAGCACCCCCACCGCACCTTCAGCTCCCACCAGTCCCGCTCCCGGATGCTAGAGCTCTCAGCCGTGGAGACGGCGCCCCCCATGGCTGCTGGCCCATCCATCCAGGCTGAGCTGCCCGAGGATGAGGAAGATTACATAGGTAAAGAGCCCGTAGCCAGAGTCGACGGTTCACCTCTGGACCTTGCTTTTCCACCGTTGCTCTCCAAGGTGGGGCTGTTCCTGGCGAAAGACGGGGGTGAGGATGGTGATGTGTCCTCTCTTGCCCAGAAATTCTAATAATGATGGTAATTTGCACTCACACAGCTCCTCACAACCAAGGCTCTCCTAATATTTTACAAACCAGTAAGTATACTTCAAACCAGTAAGTACTTTCTGACCCTCCCAGGCTGGGATGATTGAGCTTCTCTATGCCCAACCAGAACTGGCATTTGTCCCTGGTTCATTAACTGCCTAAATCATACTGCTTAGCTTCGTGACTCACTCCATGCCAGCCCCTTTCAGTGGTCCTCATGCGGAAGAATGCAACTGCTATCCAGGACCTGGGAAGGTTGGGGGGGGGTCTCTCGTATGACCAGGAAAGGGGTTTAGTGGTAGAGGAAGATGTTCAGCCTTGAATGCTGGGATTAAAGACCTAAGGGAGAATGTTAAGAGAGGACATCAGCAGAGACTGATAGTAAACCAGAACATCTCAAAAGCCTCTGTGCTCTGGGCACTGTGACTCACACCTGTAATCTACGTAGGAAGATTGTAATGGAAGGCTAGTTTGGGTAAAAGCATGAGACCCTATCAGCCAAAAAAAAATGGATTAGAGACATAGCTCAAGTAGCAACTGCCTAAGAAGCTCAAGGACCTGAGTTCAAGCCCCAGCAAGAAACAGTATATAAAGACACCCATAAAGATCCATTGTCTCCTGCTGTTTTGGTGCCTTGGTGGCCCCTGGCTCTGGACCACTAGCTTGTGGCAAGGCAGTCAGGAGCCACAGCAGCGGAGAGAGGACATTGGACACCTGTAGCCCACAGCCAGCATTGAGGGTCACACTAGGTCACAATCTCTGTCTCTAAGCTGTCCCCCAGCCATTTGCAAGACATTGGATGTTTCTGGCTGGGCATACCCTTTTTAGCAAAATGTTGGCACTAGCTGATGAATGATGGGTGATACCTTAGGAATCTGGATGCTTTGAATTAACCAATACCTTCTGGGGAAAAAAATCTCACCAATATCAGTCAAGTATAAATTATGGGTTGATTCCACTTTAAATTCCTTTTTACCATTCCTTTAAAATGAAACATTGAATTATGTATGGACTGATCTGCTGCACTTTTCCCCCTGTGATTTATAATCTGTGGCAAGACTCGGCAATTATTAATCAACAACTGATTTTCCCCCCTCTTAAAATCTACTACTGATGGTGGTCTTGCACATTCTCAGGCCGTTCTGATGGCGGAATCGCTTGGCCCCACCCCCAGCACAGCCTGGATGGAACAGTGGTGGTAGGAGGAATCACCCGTGAGCAGCAGAAACTGCAGTCTACTGTGGAAAAACAGGACTCCAAAGGGCAGGGTTAGCATTAGCCCACTTCCTGTTTCTATAACAAAATGTCCAAAGCTAAGTGTTCATACATTTTAAAAAGTCTGTTTAATTCTCAGTTAGCAGGCTGGAAGTACAAGATCCAGAGGGCCCATCTGTCCTGCATGTAGGAGGGAGAGAGGAATCCCCAGGCTTCTGATATTACAGGATGGTGGAGAAACAAATAGAACTGGCTGAGTACAGGAGGGTAGCTCGACTTTAGGACAATCTAGTCTTGCGAGAAAAGGAAGTTCCATGAGTGAGCTCTCATACTTTCCAAGGGCAGCACCCATAATGACCTTGAGAACATCTAAAGGAGGAAAGTCTTGTTTTAGCACACGGTTTCTGAGGTTTCAGTCCGTGGCTGCTTGCCGCCATAGCTGCCGGCCTGTGGTGAGACACAGCACCATGGCGGAGAAGCTGCAGCCGGTCTGAGTTCCTTACCTCATGGCAGCCAGGAAGAGAGATGGGAAGAGGCAGGGTGCACGGTAGATTTTTTTTTCCAGGGCACACCCTCATGACACACTCCCTCCAGCCTACCTTTCATTATTCCACCACCTTCCAGTAATAAATTCTGAATCCATCAGTGGATGAAGTCACTGATTAGGCCCAAACCTTCCCAGTCCAATCACCTCCAACAACATCCCACAGATGCTACACAAGTGGGCTTTTGCTGGTGAAAATTGGGGAGAAGGGTCTCAAAGATTTATCTGCCTAGGTTGGCATAGAATCTCTATTCTCAGATCTCAGTCTCCTGAGTAGCTAGGATTATAGGTGGTGAGCCACCGACACCAAGCTAGAATGTTTTTCTACACACACACACACACACACACATATTGAGGTGGGTTTCACAAGTTAGTCTGTGACAGTTAGCTCCATAGAAGTGGGGGCAGCTGTTTAGCCAGCCCTAACTGTTTAGCAGACTCCTTAACTGAGCCCCCTTTCACCAGCAGATTCCACTCCGTTCTGGGGAATAGCCCAGTGAAAGGGGTAGAGAGGTCTCGGAGGAATTTTTATGCTAATCAAGTAAAGAAAAGCAGACCTAAGTACAAATTGTAACAGAAACACCACATGCTCACCCAGAGAATGAGTTACAGCTGTACCAGAACATTCCTGGGAGGGCAGGAGTGCCTGGAACCAGGCTTGCCAGCCAGGTGGCTTTAATTCAGAGCATTTCATGGGAGAGATGAGTCTGGATATTTTCAAAGAGCATAGAGAGCGCCATGCTGGTGGGTTTGTTTATGGATGCTTACGTAGACCCCAGCTCTTGGATGGGCACTGTTTAATCTTGACTTCTCCAGCTGGGTTGGGTGGGTCGGGGGGCTGCCCGGGACCTTAATACCCTGCCCTTGGTATTATTGTCTGGGCTCCAGCTTGCAAGTGGGGGGGGCCCTCCACATTGTTGGAGGAAATTTTTCCCCAGCAGAGAGGCCTCATGGGGAGAGGGTATGGTGGGGAGCGGGGGGGTGACATCAACATTCCAGGGACAGCATGGGAAAGCACCAGTCCAGGCCCCTCCGTGAGGCTGTCCCTGTCCTGGAACATTCTAGAACATTCTATCCGCAGTGCATGAGGATGTCTGTGCTTTCCCGGTCTCCTCCATACTCCTTTCACTTGTGTTCTCACATGTCATCCTGCCCCCCTGTGCCAATGGTGTTACGGATTTTAGCAATGTCCAGTGACTAGGCTAGACCATGTTCTGACTGGTTGGGGGGTGGGGAAGGAGGGTGGTGACCAGGCTAGCCCACATCCTGTCTGAGAGGAGGGGGGGGCTGTCATCCACTGTGCCAAGGGAGTTTGAAGAGGTTAGTGTATCCTTCGCCCCCGTGCACCCCATACCCCCAATCCCCTTAAGATAGGACTCTTTATCATGGATATGGTGCGGAAGGAAGACAGACCGGAGCCCGCTGCCCCTGTTGGGCACACAGGAGGCCCATGGCCAGGCCCATGTGTTTGCGGCTCCCTGGGCAATTAAGGCCCATGGCGTGGCAGAGCGCAAAGTCCTGAGGTTTGCCCGTGATAGACACGGGGTGAGAGGGTCATGAGTTCAGTCAGATGAGGACTAGCAGCCCTGCAGAGGGGCAAGGAGGGCTCCATGTCTAGAACAGGGGCCCGGCCGGCGGTGAGCAGGAGGCGGCCAGCACCTCTGCACAGAACCTGGCCCTCAGGACTGCAGTGCTTGCTGGGAAATGGCCTGGAGTCTACCTGGGGTCTCTTGCAGGATGAGTGAAGCAGGCCTTGTGCTCCTCGCAGAGACCCTCTGTGGACAGCGGAGAAAGGATGACTTCTGTCCTTCCCTCCAGGACTCCACGAAATGCACACGGCCTCTTCCTGGCTTCCCAGTTCACTCCCCACCCCTCCAACAACAACCCCGCCCCCACCCCCAAAGAAAGCCTTCCAAAGCCCCACTTGGCCCCTCCCTTCCCTGCGCCATCTGTAGCTGCCCCAGGAGGTTCCGTGGGCCCATCGGCCACAGCCTGGTCAATTTAAGGCAACGAGGGAAGGTTCTAGAAGGGAGATAGTTCTGCAGTTCTCCAACTGAGAACACATTTTGGATCGTCACTGAAGGCTAGAGTGAGAGCAGCCAAGAAAGATGTGCCTAGAAATGAGCCCAGCTCCTGAGCACCCCAGTACAGAGCTCTCAGACTCTGCCCCTCACCCACCCCAGACCTGCCTGTCCCCAGACGGACCTGGTGGCCCTGAACACGCAGACATCTGTCCTCATTCTCAGCAAGGCTTGTGGAGAGGCCCTCTCCCCCAAATCCATGCTGTGTCACTGTGTCAAAGCACCCCCACATCTCACTTGCTTTATCCTGTGCCATGGAAATAGGTGGCTGATGAGGCCCAGCTTAACAGCTGTGATTATGTGAACGGATTCCATATGTCATCCTCCCCCACCCCAGCATTTCACAACCTCCACCTCCTCTCCCCAAACCCACCCACTGCTGGCTGTTACACGTGCTGTTCCCTTCTGGTATCAGGCCCTCTGACCCTGACACCCAGCTAGACGCAGCCCTTCTGTGACCACCTCCTGCAGAAGTGATCCTTTGGCTCACACGACCATCATGCTTGCATGGCTACCATGCTTGAGAGAGATCTTGACACAGGGACCCCGGGGGACTGCATCTAATGGAGAAAAATGTCTCTGCTTAAAAAGAAATGCTGTGTGTGTGTGTGTGTGTGTGTGTGTGTGTGTGTGTGTGTGTGTGTGTGTGTGTGTGTGTGTGTGTGTGTATTGGGGCTTGAACTCAGGACCTGGGTGCTGTCCCTTACCTTTTTCACTCAAGACTGGCATTCTACCTAACTTGAGCCACAGCTTTGCTTCTGGCTTTCCGGTGATTCATTGGAGATAAAAGAGGCTCACAGACTTCCCTGCCTGAGCTGGCTTTGAACTGCAATCCTCTGAGTAGCTAGGACTACAGGTGTGAGCCACGGCACCCAACTAATGCTTCTTTCTTTAAGGTGAGTGCCATCCGGAATGTGGTACCAAAGGCTGCGATGGTCCCAATGCTGACCAGTGCTTGAACTGTGTCCACTTCAGCCTGGGGAACTCCAAGACCGGCAGGTAATGGGCTGAGGCGGCTGCCCTCCCTTCTTGGAGGAGACCACTTAGCCTGCTTTCAATTGTGTAATATTCCAATAGAGAATGAAGATTTTTTTCTTGGGGTGGGCATGGTACCAGTGGCTCATTTCTGTAATCCTAGCTACTCAGGAGGCTGAGACCTGGAGGACTGATGTTTCAAAAGCCAGCCTGCGCAGAAAAGTCTGTGAAGCTCCATCTCTTAACTAAGCAGCAAAAAGCTGGACTGGAGACCTGGCTCAAGTGGTAGAACATCAGGCATGAGCAAACAAGCTATTCAACAGCCCAAGGCCCTGAGGTCAAGCCCCAGTACTGGAAAAGAAGAAATTAAGAGCCTTCTTGTTCTAATCACACAAGCCATACCTGTCCATTGTGGAAAAATTAGAAGTATTTTCTCTGGCAATTTTGTGTGTGTATGTATGTGTTTGTGTGTGTGTGTACATACCAGTCCTGGGGCTTGAGCCTCATATTCTTGCTTAGCGTTTTTCACTCAAGGCTGATGCTCTACCACTTCAGCCACAACTACACTTCCTAGAAGCATTCACTTTTGTGACCATAATTCCAAACCTTTCTCTACTCACTTGTGAAACAAAAATGGGTCCAGTCGAGTGTGCGAGCTGCTCACGGGAGTTTGGTACACAAGTGTGATTCAAGGTCCCCTCATTGAGGGCCAGCTAGGTAACTTGACTCTTCAGACCTTTAGCTGATGTGGCATCGTCTGGCAGCTCCCTAGAAAGCCCGTGGGCTTGATTGTACCCTGTGGCAAATCTAACCTATGGTCCCATGCAATGGCCCACTCCCAGGCTAGCCCTTCTGCGGAGGTGGGGGGGTTGGGTGTCCCACCCCCACCCCCAGGCTGTCTCCTTCAGCTCCAGACTCACCACTTCTCACCCTCCAGTCTCACAGCTGCCTGTGTCATGTATGTGAGCATTGACTACACGCTGCACATGCCTAGCCCAGACTTCAAGATGACTGGGCTGGGGCAGGACGCTGTTGGGCTTCCTACAGGCCTGGGTGATAGATGCACCTCAAAGCTGCTGGCACCCATTCGTGAGTGCCCAGCAGGGGGCAGTGCCTCTGGACAGAGTGTGTTCACCTACTGTAGCTTTATTCTATCCTGGTAGCCTTGCTCCACACATTAGTTCCACAAGTCCAGTGCTAATGTCGAGGTGCCTAGATGAAGAAGAATACAGCCTCAGGACCTCCCACAAGGGCCACGTGGAAAGAAAACGATTCCCATTCTTTATTTTTTTAATTTGCTTTTTATTTTTTGTTGGTCATAGGGCTTAAACTCAGGGCCTGGGCTCTGTCCCTGAGCTCTGCAGCTCAAGGCTAGTGCTCTACTACTTTGATCCACAGTCCCACTTCTAGTTTTCTGATAGTTCATTGGAGATTAGAGTGTCATGGACTTTTCCTGTCTGGGCTGGCTTTGTACTGTGATCCTCAGATCTCAGCCCCCTGAATAGCTAGGATGACAGGCATGAACCATGGGCACTTGGCTTATTTATTTTATTTTATTATTTTATTTCATTGTCTTTCTGGGACAAGGGGGCTTACTGTGTCTTGCAGGTTGAACTTGAACTTGCAATCATCCTGCCTCAGTTTCCTAAGTGCTGGGAATACAGGCCTGCATCACCACACTGGGCTTCAGGGCTTAGGATCCAATCTCCACCTTTGTATCTCTCAACTATTCTCAGCAAGATAAAGGGCACTCCGTCCAGCTTCCATGTCCCCCCAGGGCCTGTGTCCTTGACTGTGGCTGAGTCAGACAGGGCAGCCCAACCTGGGAGAAATGGCTTTCATCCAGCAGCTCAGCCTCAGCCCACCTAGGGCTGGGTCTGGGCAGGGGGTGCTCATGTGTACCTCTTCCCACAGGAAGTGTGTGAGCGAGTGTCCCTTGGGCTATTTTGGGGACCCCGCAGCACGACGGTGCCGCCGATGCCACAGGGGCTGTGACACGTGCTCGGGCCGCAGCCAGACGCAGTGCCTGTCCTGTCGGCGTGGCTTCTATTACCACCAGGAGACCAACACCTGTGTGACCCAGTGTCCCGCTGGATTCTATGCGGATGAGAGTAAGTGGCCGGTCTGTCTGCGGGCACGGAAGTAGGGGAGCCCATGCCCCTTCTCTGGACTGGTGTCCCCCACGAATGGAGGAGTTTTCCTCCCCCCTGTGGCCTCCGGTGTTGTGAGCCAGGATTATTCATGGGAGTCGGTGCACCAGAATGTTAGCTAGCGTCACAACGCATCTCACCCACTGAGGACTCCACACTGAAAGTCAACGTCCTTTGAAACATAGACAGAATATGGTTCAGGCTCCAGCAAGCTGACTCACGCTTGTAATCCTGACTACTCAGGAGGCTGAGATCTGAGAATCAAGGTTCAAAGCCAGCCTAGGCAGGAAAGACAGTGAGACTCTTTATCTCCCATGAACCAACAAAAAGCCAGAAATGGAGCTGTGGCTCAAGTGTCAGAGAAAGCTAAGGCCTTGAGTTCAATCCAGCACAAGTGCATACACACACACACACACACACACACACACACACACACACACACACACACACACACACACACACACACACACGCATACTGCACCTAATTCAGCTTTATGGAACCAGAGTCAGAAATGGTTTTCATCCCTAGTAAATAAAGCCAGGGTGTATCTGCTCTGGAAAGGGGCTATGTGTGAAGCCACTTTGATTTGCGCCAGTAAAGGGACGTGACACCCTGTCCAGCACAGCACTGGGCATCGTCCCTGGTCCATTCTGGAGACGGGCGCAGGCCGGCCGTGACAGATCTGATGCCCTCCGTGCTACCTTTCCTCTTTGTCTTGCTGTTTTCCTCCAGGTCAGAAAAACTGCCTTAAGTGCCACCCAAGTTGTAAAAAGTGTGTGGACAAACCAGAGCTGTGTACTGACTGTAAGGAAGGATTCAGGTAATCCCCCAGCCCCCCCACCTCCAAACCCCGAGTACCCAAGTGTCGATGCCCGCGTTCAGCTTCTGCTATGATTCATGGGATTTTGCATCTTTTTCTGAAAGCTAGCCTGTCAGAGACTGAACACAGACATTCCCAGCGTGACAAAATCCTGGGTCCCCTGAGGAGCTGTGTATGGAGGAAAGCTGGGGGGGAGGGGGAGAGTCTGCATTTTATGCAGGATTTGGAGAATTAGTAAAGTTATAGTTGATCGGGTAGCTTTTGAGCATATCAAATGGCACCATTTACATAGTAACCTGTACTTTTACACGCTGGGAGAGCAGCCATTTTTCCCAGGAGGCCCTGCGTGCGTTCCTGTCTGCAGGGAGAGGGAAGGGAGGGGGCAATTGCCTTCCCCTTTCCCCATTCTTCCAAACAGAGCCCTGGGTTGGGGAGGGAAGGATAAAAGACCCCCCCCCCATTGTCATGTCACCCTCCCATTGTCATTAGAAGGAACTCCCCCAAAGAGACAAAGCTGAAAGGGAAACAGGACGCCTGCTGGTGGCTGGGGCTGGGGCTGGGGCCTGCTGCCCGCTGGCTTTGCTGTGGCAGGCGGCTGACCAGGGCCTCCTGCCGCGGGTCCCCAGCGCCCTGGGCTGCAAACTTAAGGTGTCACAGGTGGGAGCTCTCTGGAGGCCCTATCAGCTGCTGTGGGGGAGGGGAAGTCATACACTGGGGTTCCGAAAGGCATCTTGGGGATCAAGTGTCTCCTGGTCAATAGCCGCACAGAGCAGGGTCCGTGGCCACAGGAGAACCCGCTTCCAGATAATCACGCAAGACTCAGCAAACAGGGCCCGCCATAATCCACAGAAAGCTCCCTTTTATTGCTCAATATCTTCTTCAGCTATGACTTTAAATCATCACGGTTACGTTCAAGCAGTAAAAGAGCTGTCTAACCGCTGTTCATCTCTTCAGAGGGGATAAATACCTGCAGGAAGGGCTCGCTGGGTGCATCCATTGTTTAGCATGCGGTGTGACTGTCCTGCCCAAAGGCTGGGGTATCTTGATGAGGAAAAGAGGCTCTTGCATGTGCAGATACCCCCTCTAGGTGCAGGGGTAAGGAGAGAATACAACCCGAGTGTTCTAGCTACTCAAGAGAGAGATCTGAAGATCATAAGTTCAAAGCCAGTCCAGGCAAGAAAGTCCATGAGACGCAAAGTAGAGCTGTGGCTCACGTGATAAGAACTATCAGCCTGGAGCAAAAAAAAACCCTAAAGGACAGCACTCAGGCCCTGACTTCAAGCCCCAGTGCATGCGTGCGTGTGCACACACACACACACACACACACACAGTTGTTTCCCAGTGGACTCGGCTGTGTAACCTGTCACTTAATTTCTGACTCAGTTCAAACACTGTCAACTTGCAGGCAGCATGGGCTCGCCCAGGCTGAGGACCCACTTCACATGCCAGTCACAAAGCCTGGGTTATGAGCTGGCCTCTGACCAGCTGACTGATGGACGTCAAAGCTCAGCCGTCTCCAGTTTCTAGAACTACTTCCAGATGGAGGGAAACACGTGGCACTCAGCTACCAGCTTATTACAAAGGATGCAATAAAGGAAAGAAAAGAACAGACAGATGAAGAGATACATGAGACAAGTCAAAAACTGGAGCTGTGGGCTGGGAAGGTGGCTCAGTGGTAGAGCGCTTGCCTTGCATGCCTGAGGCCCTGGGTTTGATTCCTCAGCACCACATAAGCAAAAAGAAAAAAAGCCGGAAGTGGCGCTGTGGCTCAAGTGGTAGAGCGCTAGCCTTGAGCTGAAGAGCTGAGGGACAGCGCCCAGGCCCAGAGTTCAGGCCCCATGACCGGACCCCCCCCCAAAAAAAAAAACTGGAGCTGGGGGGGGGAGGGGTTTCCACCATTCGCCAACCTGGAAGTGCTCCAGATTCTATCCTTTAGAATTGATAGGGAAGCCTGAGATTTTTTTCTAGTGTGTTTTTGGGGCTGGTATCAGGGCTTGAACACAGAACCTTACATTCTCAATTTGGCTTTGTTGCTCACCACTGACACTCTACCACTGGAACTATACCTCCAGTCTAGCTTTTGGGATGGTTAATTGGAGATAAAGTCTCAGAGATTTATCTGACTGGGCTGGTTTCAAACCTTGATCCTCAGATCTCAGCCTCCTGAGTAGCTAGCATGACAGATGTGAGCTGCTAGCGCCTAAGCCTTGAGCTTTTTCTTTGGCCATTGATGGCCATGTGTATCTATTGTCTTCCATGATTGGAGGGGTGGGACTGAAAATTACCCTCTTATCATATGGGCAGCTTACCATGACCCAACCGGAGCCATAGAGGAGCCCTCCAGCCACCAGCCATCTCATTAACATGCAGAACGACAATTCTCACTTTATTGATTGCGAGGAATTTTTTAGGAGCTAGGATAAAGACCAAGTATACATTCCTAATTGTAAGTCATAACATCACAGCTGGAGTCTCGGGGCCTCTGACAGATGCACCAGCGCGCATTCATTGTTCATTATGTTGTGGAGAGAACCTGTTTACAATGTGTGCCTCGGAAACAGGATCTAAAGAAGTCGTAGTGGGCTCTCTGTGTGCAGTACCAGGTGCCAGACACCAGGGTTTAGAGAGCTGGGGGCTGCTGCAGGAACCAATTACGGAGAGGAAATGGAGAGGTTGCAGAGGGGTTTGCTGGTCTGCCTGGGGTTGCACGAGCGTGGAACAGTGGAGCAGGCCTGGCGTGGGTGGTCCGGCTCAGCTGTGTCCCTGGGATGGCTGGCTAAGCGGGAGACAGGGCACAGGCACTGAGGGGGCAGGAGAGGAAGCCAGAGCCCCATAAAGTAGCTGCCAGGTCCCAGGCCGGGCACAGGGATCTTTGTTCAAGCAAGGGAGAAGCAGGAACAGATCTAGAGCTACAGGTTAGCTTGAAGGGTGGATTTGGGCCACGGGAAACAGAGCCAGCATGTCACCGGCCTAAAGCCCCCACGTGCTCCAGTTCTCCTTTGGGGTATTCAGATTTGGAGATGAGAAGTCATGAGAGAAGCTTTCCTGCTCTTTCCAGAGCAGGAAAGAACTCAAGCACCAGCCAGAGGGTCTCCAGCTGGCCCAGGATGGCCTTGCCAGCTGCCATTAGCTGGGAACCTTCGTGACACAAAGCACGATGCCTTGACAACTTGCATTTCCTCTTGTCAAAGGCATAAGTTAATTATGACTTGGGAACACATGTGGAAACTGGACTCTTTTTTTTTTTTTTTCCCCTCCCCAAAGCCTTGCCCGGGGTAGCTGCATTCCAAACTGTGAACCCGGAACCTACTTCGACTCGGAGCTGATCCGATGTGGGCCGTGCCATCAGACCTGCCGAACCTGCGTGGGTGAGTGGCTCACCTGGCAAAGCCTTGCTTTCATGGGATCATTGTAACCAAGGTTACAAAGACGGATAGGCTAGCCATCCTGGGGAAAAAAAATCAGCTGAGAAAGTTCTAGAACCTCTTAGGTTTCTGCACTGATTGCAGCATTGAAACACAAAAGCAAAGGATTAAAGATGTAGTTCAAAGGTAAAGTGTTTGTCTGGCAGACACAAGGCCCTAGGTTCCATCTACTGCAAACAACCAACAAAAAAGATTATAAAAACACAAAGGCAAGCTGGGTACTGAGTAGCTCACGCCTATAATCCTAGCTTCTCAGGAGGCTGAGATCTAGGATCATGGTTCAAAGCCAGCTGGGGCAGAAAAGTCCCTGTGAGACTTATCTCCAATTAACCACTCAAAAACTTGAAGTGGAGCTGTGGCTCAAAGTGCTAGAACACTAGCCTTGAGCAAAAGAGCCCAGGGATAGCACCTAAGCCCTGAGTTCAAGCCTCATAACAAACAAAAAAGAAAAGAAAAAGCCAGGCGCTGGTGGCTCACACCTGTAATCCTACCTACTCCAGGCTGAGATCTGAGAATTACAGGTCAAAGCCAGCCTAGGCAGCAAAGCCCATGAGACTCTTATCTCCAATTAACCTCCAAAAAGCAGAAAGTGGACTGTGGCTCAAATTGGTAGAGCACTAGCCTTGGGCAAAAAAGCTCAAGGACAGTGCCTAGATCCTGAGTTCAAAACAGATGGGAGGGTGGAGGGAGAGGAGGAGGAGGGAGAGGAGGAGGAGGGGGAGGGGGAGGGGGGGGAGGAGGAGGAGGAGGAGGAGGAGGAGGAGGAGGAGGAGGAGGAGGAGGAGGAGGAGGAAAAGGAGGAGGAAAAAGAAACCGGCCAGGCTGTGAATGCTTTCAGGCAAGAAATAAAAGATGCTTAAGTGTTCATGAGCCGTCTTGTCTTGCTGCAGAAATTACACTAAAACACAGCACCATAAAGATTCCTGGGCCTCTGGGAGAGAAAAGGATGCAGATGTTTTAAAACCAGAACTTTAGTTCTTTATACACATCCCTATTTACTCCAAACATTTTATAAAAAGAGGAAAAGACCTGCTATAAACAATTTTACATGTATTACAATTTCCTACGAAGATTATAGCAGAGATGTCTCCAGGCACTTTTTTTTTTAATGCAGAATATAGCAGCGATTTCACTCGTTTTATTGGCTTTCATTCGGCAGTGTTCTGAGCAAGTAAATCAAGGCATGCCGTGGCTATGTAGGCTCAGACATAGTTCTGGGGAAGTTTCTTCTTTTCCATCCTTCTCCTTGTCCCAGCATTCTGACATTCTGGTGCTTTTTATTTATTATATTTTGAACTCAGAGCCTTATGCTCTTGCTTAACTCTTTTCCTCAAAGCTGATGCTGTACCATTTGAACCATACCTCCACTTCCAACTACTTAATTGGAGGTATGAGTCTCTTGGATCCATCTACCAGAGCTGCCTTCAAACTTGATCCTCAGATCTCAGCCTCCTGAGTAGCTAGGATTACAGGTGCCATTGGCACTTGGCATTCTGGTGCAGTCTAAGACATATCAGGTTCAGTTTTTACAGTAGTGATCATTTAAGTCAAGTCTCTGCTAAATCACAGAGGCCCTTGGTCACAAATGCCACAAGACAGGCAACATCCCCCCCACCCGGGTGACCCTATGAGCTCCCCATAGCAGTCAGCTCTGTCTAGGGATATCCAGGCTGGGCCTAGAGCCAGCATCAAGTGGTGGCTGGCACTGACCAGAGGTCACCTGTGGAAGCCACGCCTCCTTTCCTAGCCGTTTAGCTTGTCTTTCATGCCATCAGCATAACCCATCTCGCTGTTCCTATTATGATCCTGAGCCCTTCAGTTACCAGTGTGCAAAGCCCTGCAAAGCTGGTGACTTCCTGGGATCCTTGAGAGACTTCGAGTGATAACATTCTGAGTTTTTAGTGCTTGTGAAAATAGTTTGATCAGAGAATGGGTGCTTCTTTTATTTGCATTTATTTTTCTGCAGGTAGCAAGGCTTGAACTCCCAGCTCTCACTCAGTTTCTTTGCTCACAGCTGGCGTTCTACCACTTGAACCATGCTTTCAAGTCCAGCTTGCTAACTGGAGACAGAATCTCACAGACTTTTCTACCTGGGCTGACTTTGAACCTCTGTCTTCTAGGTTACTTATTCTCCAGAGTGGCTAGGATTTCAGGCGTGCCCCACAGGCAGAAAACACTTTAGTAAGACACTTTATTTCACCTAGTAAGTTAACAAACTGTCATTTTGTCAGGTGCAGGTAGTTAGTGGCTCACATCTGTAATCCTAGCTATTCAAGAGGCTGAGATCTGAGGTTCATGGTTCAAAGTCAGCCCAGAAAGAAAAGTTCAGGAGAAACTTATATCCAATTTTAGTGAAAAAGCCAGACATGGAACTGTGGCTCAGGTCATAGAACACCATCCTTAAGCTAAAAAAGTGAAGGGACAGCGCTCAGAGTCTTAAGTTCAAGCCCTAGTACCAGCACAAAGGAAGAAAAAAAATCTCCTGGAAATCCACTGGATACAGGTTTTACTCTCTGCACTGGCTCATTCTTCTGATGTCCCTGTCTGTAAAATGGGGGTGGTGACACCCACCTTCCAGGAATCGGTGAGCACAGAACCGTGTCCCCTCCTAGTGCGGTAGATCTCAGGGCAAAGTGTGAAGCCCAGGGCCTGGCCCACACCCAGCAGGCAGGCCCTGACACCTTGTCCTGTACCTCTCAGGGCCCAGCAGAGAAGAATGCATCCACTGTGCCCAAAACTTATACTTCCAAGACTGGAAGTGTGTGCCCGACTGTGGCGAGGGCTTCTATGCAGAGGAGACTCCCGGCGTGCCCCACAGAGTGTGCCAAAGGTACGGGCTTCCAGGGAGTGTGCTGTGTGCGGCGGGGAGGTGGCCAATGGGCCAGGTAGGATGGCTTCTCAAAAAAGAATATGGCCAGGTGCCGTGGCTCACGCCTGTAATCCAATCACTGTTGAAAGTCAGCCTAGGCAGGAAAGTCTAAGAGATTCGTATCTCCAATTAACCATCAAAAAGCCAGAAGTGGAGGTGTGGTTCAAGTGATAGAAAGTTAGCCTTGAGGAAAAAAAAAAAAAAGGCTAGAAGACAGTATCTAGGCTCTGCGTTGAAGCCCTAGGACCAGCACACAAAAATGGGGGAGTACAGTGATCTTTGAGAGGGAGTGAAGATGTCGTGGAAGGAGAGAGAACTTGAATTCCTGGCCTCAAGTAGACATGCTTCTCACTGTCCCCCAGACACGCCCTCTCTCCCAGGTGTTCAGGAGGGACTAGCCTCTAAGCCACGCCTTCTTCTTAGCTGGTACCCTGACTGCACATCTGGGACAGGTCTCCCGAGTACCCCCAACAGGCTGTCTGCAAGATCCCAGGGTACCCGTGAGATCCGACAGGAAGCAGGGCACCCCATTCACGAACCCTATGCTTCAGAGCATCGCAGCCTGTCTACAGTGAACCAAAACCAAGGTGGGGGGAGGGAGGGGCAAGGGAGCTGGCGCAGGGAGGGGCGAGCATGGGAGGAGAGCACAGTGGACGCTGGGCGGAGCTGGCTTCTTCCCACAGGTGTGAGGAGAACTGCGCCAGCTGCAAGGATTCCAGCCGGAACTGCAGCCGCTGTAAGGCGGGCTTCACCCAGCTGGGGAGCTCGTGCATCACCAATCACACCTGCAGCAACGGTGAGGCCCCGCCCCTGCCCCGCCCCTGCCCCCAGCACCGGGCCAGGTCTGGTGTGCAGGAGATGGGACCCCAATCCTCAGTGCCCAGGGCTGGGTGGTGGTGCCTGGGCATGAAGTTGGCACTGCCCTGGCAGAGTGTGGAGCCCACGGGGAGCCTCCTGTCCAGTTTGCAAAGCCCAACAGACATGTTTCTTCCTCCTACCCTTCTTGTCTTTACTCAGCTGCCCCTGGACCACAGCAGCTGCCCGTGCCTGCCCCCTCCAGCCCATACTCCTTCCTCCAGATTCTCCTGCTAGTTGTCCAGAAAGCCTGCTCCACACGGCCATTGAGGGCCTATGGGCCCATCCTGGGCAGCCTCTTAGATCCGTCCACTCCCCCCGCCTCCCCCTCCCCCATCTGGTCAGGAGTTGGGTCACACACCAGGGGTCATCTGGTGAAGCACAGTTACAGGCAGGGCTCTGTGTGCCCCTGGCCGGGCACATGATTGGTGCCTGTAAAGTGGGGTGCAGTATTCAGACACCCCCTCCCCCTGAGTCTGACTCTCCCTCCTCTGCTTTTCCGGTCTCGGGGGTCCCCAGCTGATGAGACCTTCTGCGAGATGGTGAAGTCCAACCGGCTCTGCGAGCGGAAGCTCTTCATCCAGTTCTGCTGCCGCACCTGCCTCCTGGCGGGGTAGGGGCGCCGCCGGCTGCCGGGTCCACCTACCCATCCGTCCACCGTCCTCTAGACTGTCGGCCAGAATCTTGTTCCAGGGGCGATCCCCTGCACCTGACAGCTTTATCTCCCCACGAGCCGGGCACTCCCACACATCCCCGGGGGGACAACCAAGTGGCTGGTGGTTCGGGACATGGGGTTTCCAGGCTCTGGCAAAACTTTCCAACAAAGGAACAAACATGAATTCCAAGAATCCACAGCTCTGGCTTTGGAACAGCTTCTAGGACCCTAAGTTTACTGAATCTTCAAGACCAAAGCGGAAGGAACGATGCTGTGCCAGCGGTCCGGCCAGCGGGACAGGGGGTGGGGGGGCACCCAGGCACCCTGGGGTGAGCGTGGTGATCGCTCCACCGCCTCCCCTGGGCATCGCTTGCTCTCGGGCGGCCCAGAGGATGCTTGGATGGGACGGTTCAACGAAATGGGCTTCAGGGCAGAAGTCAGATGACCACTGGGGCTGGAACCCATTTCTGCAGAGTCAGCTCCTCTGTGGCCAAGAAGGTGCCAGGCCAACCCTGGATGCAGCGTTGGGGCCTCTCTGGGTACGATCCTTCTCACGGTGCAGACTGGGTTTTCCTGGTGTCTCAGGCCTGGATAACCACCTCTACCTGATTCACAAGCTTCTGAGGAGAGTCCCCGGGAGGCCAGTCAGAAGATTCCCGGATGACCGGCCAAGCAACGCCCTCTCAACGAAACAGAAAGCCAGCCTAGGCAGCGCTAGGTCACGCCTCCCTGTGCAGCGAATGGAATGAATGCATCTGCGAGTTCACCTGGCTCCGTGCTCAGGAGATTCGAACTCCTGCTGGACGCTCCTGTGTCTGCGTATAGCGAGAAGCCGACAAGACACAGCAAGATCGATTTCTGCCAAACCTGTGTAGGCATTTTATAAGCTACATGTTCTAATTTTTACTGACAAATATCTCATATATTTTCATTGAAATGCACAGATCTGCTTGATCCCCGCCCCCACCTCAAATATGGGAATAACATTTGCCTTAAATCTTTGCGACCTCGTCTCTCGATGTTGTGTTGTCCCGCTTTCTTCTTTGACGACAACGTATTAGCCTCCTCGTCATCATCTTCGTCGTTGTCGCCTATGAGCTGGCAGAGAAGCCGGCTGCAGTCTGTTGAACCCACAACAACCCCCCCGCCCCGAACAAAAGGAATCAGAGACAAAATTCA
Source organism: Dipodomys merriami (assembly GCF_024711535.1). Classification (NCBI taxonomy): domain Eukaryota; kingdom Metazoa; phylum Chordata; class Mammalia; order Rodentia; family Heteromyidae; genus Dipodomys; species Dipodomys merriami. The sequence goes on from NW_027204826.1 coordinate 10,550,543, forward strand.
ATGTTAATCCTAAATTAATAAAAGCCTTTAACTTCCTATAGCAGAGGAACCTGTAATTCTTACCAAGGCAAAAATAGGTTAAACTTGGGGGGCTGGTCAGTGTATCCTATGTACATGGCTTTGTGGTTTGGGGGTGTACTTAATGTCCTCACATGGAGGGGCTCCCAGCTTTAGCAGAGGTGGTTCTAATAAAAAGGGTGGAGGACCCCAGAGTTCCAGCCATAGGATGACCTTTGGCGAAGAGACCCCTTTAGAAGTACCAAAGCCCAGTCGGGTGGAAAGGCTGAAAGTCCCCGGATGCAGGGCCAAACCATTTCATGAAGCGACAGTTTGCCCGCAGTTCCTGCACTCATGGCAAACACGCCACGTGGCTTTTCTGTGAACTCAGGAGCTTGGCTGTGTCAGAATCCTGGGGCTGCAGACACAGGAGACCCCGGGTGAGATCATCATTGAGGAAAGCCTGCGCATGCTCGATTTGCAGAGTTGGGTACTGTGTCACAGATGCTTGATCCATTTCCCCACACCACCACTGGACATCTGCTCAAGACACGCCTCCTTCCACCAAATCCCAAATTTGCACTTTATCAATTAAATGAAGCATATTACAGGCTCTTTACTTGGGGGTGGGGGAAGCCTCCTGTAATTTTCACCTTGCTTTCTAGGCACTCTTTGCTTTGGGGGAGACAGAATTTACAGAAATAAAGGCAGGAAAATACTCAACAGGTCACATGATTTAAACACACTGACATTAACGGGAGACAGCTTTCTGCATCAACTAAGCATAATGGACATCTAGAAATTGAAAAATGTTTGCTTTTGAATTTTTTTTTATTTTCCTTTTCTTCATTTACGGAAGCCAGGTGCTGGTGGCTCATATCTTTAATCCTAACTACTCAGGAGGCTGAGATCGGTGAATTCAGGCCCATGAGACTCTTAATCTGAAATTAACCCATTAAAAAGCCTGAAGTGGAGATGTTGCTCAAGTAGTAGAGAGCTAGCCTTGTGCAAAAAAAAAAAAAAAAAAAAAAAAAAGCTCAGGGACAGCACTCAGGCCCTGCGTTCAAGCCTCAGAACCAGCACACACACACACACACACACACAATAATAATAATAATAATAGTAATTTAACAATAATTTCAAAGGGTTTCAATATTGTTTCATATGTATGTATAAAGCATTTTGATCATATCCATCCCTTTCACTCTCCTCCCTTCCAGGTTCCCAAGGAAAAACATTTTCATAAGAGCCTGGGGGCTAGTGGTTCACATTTATAATCCTGACTACTCAGGAGGCTGAGATTTGAAGATCATGGTTCAAAGCCAGCCTAGGCAAACAAATCTGAGAGACTCTTATGTCCAGTTAACCAGCAAAAAAGCCAGAAATGGAGCTGTGGCTCAAGTGGTAGAGCACCAGCCTTGAGCAAAAAGCTAAGGGACAGCACCCAGGCCTTGAGTTCAAGACCCCAGTATAAGCATGCCACATATGTGTGTACATGTGTGCATGCACACACACGTGAAGGCAGAAGTAATAGACAGTAACATAATCATGGCTATTCTGAAGTTTCTGCCCAGCCAGATGGGAGGCAACTAGGCTGTGAGGGAAAAGGGAGTCACAGCCTTGGCCTTATTGCTGCTTTCCTTCTGCAAATCCCAAACCTCCCTAGGTCTGTTGTTTACCTATACAGAATAGCAGAGGTCCTGGGGTTCAGCACCACCCTCCAAATCCCCACCATTACTTTGGGCCAGCCTTACTGATGGCCGGCCAGATGACTCTTAGCCTTTCCATGATGTCTCCAGGCACTAAAATCCCAGGGCAGAGAACATCTTGTAAAAAACAAACCAAGAAACCACTCTAGCCAGTCGCTGGTGGCTCACGCCTGTAATCCTAGCTACTCAGGAGGCTGTGGTTTGAAGCCAGCCAGGGCAGGAAAGTCCATGAGACTCTTATCTCCAATTGACCATTGAAAACCAGAAGTGGTGTTGTGCTCAAAGTGGTAGAGCACTACCCTTGTGAAAAAGCTCAGGATAGTGCCCAGGCCCTGAGTTCAAGCCCCACGACTGACTAAAAAATAAAAACAAAAACCTCATTCCCAGCTAGGAGTGGCTCTTGCCTTCCCCGAGGACTCTAGCAATGTCTGGAGGCATTTCTGATATCTGGCCTCTAGTGAGTAGAGGCCAGGGAAACTGCTAACCATCCACATATATACAGAGGGGCTGGGAAGGTGGCTCAGTGGTAGAGTGCTTGCCTTGCATGCATGAGGCCCTCTGTTTGATTCCTCAGCACCACATAAGCAGAAAAAGCCAGAAGTGGGGCTGAGGCTCAAGTGGTAGAGTACTAGTTGGCAGCTAAAGAGCTGAAGGACAGAGTGCCCAGGCCCAGAGTTCAGGCTCCACGACTGACGAAAGAAAGAAAGAAAGAAAGAAAGAAAGAAAGAAAGAAAGAAAGAAAGAAAGAAAGAAAGAAAGAAAGGAAGGAAGGAAGGAAGGAAGGAAGGAAGGAAGGAAGGAAGGAAGGAAGGAAGGAAAGGGAAGGAAGGAAGGAAGGAAGGAAGGAAGGAAAGGGAAGGAAGGAAGGAAGGAAGGAAAAAGAAACCAAATATACACAGAACAGCCTGCAAGAAAGAATTGCACAACGGGGTTGGGAAAGTGGCTCAGTGGTAGAGTGCTTGCCTTGCATGCCTGAGGCCCTGTTCAATTCCTCAGCACCACATAAGCAAAAAGAAAAAAGCTGGAAGTGAGGCTGTGGCTCAAGTGGTAGAGCGTTAGCCTTGAGCTGAAGAGCTGAGGGACAGCACCCAGGCCCAGAGTTCAGGCCCCATGACCGGACCCCCCCCCAAAAAAAATTAAATTAAAAACCAGGTCTTGAGAAATAGCCCAAGTCCGCCTCCAACTTACCCCTCTGTCACAGCATCCCATTAATGGGATTAAAGCTGTGTACCATCATGCCTGGCTTCTCTCTGATATATTGGGGGAGGGGGGGGGAGCAGGGCCTCATACTTCCTGTGAAAGAGATTCATCACTTACTACTCCCCTAGCCTCCTTTTGCATATGTTATTTTCTAGGCAGGGTCTTGCTTTATGCCCAAGGATGGGGATTGGGGATGCCAGGCACCCACCACCCTCGGTTCGGTCTCTTGAACTTTTATGCCTGGGCTGGCCTTGAACCACAGTCCTCTGAAACCTGCCACCCAAATAGCTAGGATTATAGGCCTGAGTCTGTAACCCGGCAAAAGGGCTAAGTAAAACCGGGTCTCTGACTCAGGGGCTCCACCTACAGGCGCTTCCTGGAATTAAAGTAAATCTAAGGCGTTTTTGTTTTGTTTTGTTTTTTACAATTTTGAATCACAAGGCAAAATTATAGGAAAGCGTGGAGTATGGAACAAAAATACATTTCCTGAGCAAAATTCGAGAGTAATAACACTGCAATGCTATTCTGTCATTCCCAAGTAACTTCAGTCTTTCCTAAGAACATTTTCCCACACAACTATCAGATTCTGGCAATCGATACGCTCTAACCCTGGTTCCCTTCCCTGAATGGGCGGTGCCTCCTTCCCAGCTGCGGAGCTCAGAAGCCGGCGCTGGGCTCTCGATTGCTTCAGCCTGGCGCTCGAGCCGCGCACGCGCACTCGCGGGCTGCGCTCGGTGCCGCCCGGCGCCTTCCCGGCGTCCTAGCGTCCGGGCGCGGGGCACGCCGGGACGGCGCTCTGGCGGGAGGCTGCGGGTAGCGGCTGTGTGGCGGCGGCCGTGAGTCGGGCGGCCGGGCTCAGGATGGTGAAGCTGACGGCGGAGCTGATCGAGCAGGCGGCGCAGTACACCAACGCCGTGCGGGACCGCGAGCTGGACCTGCGGGGTGCGCCGGAGCGGGCCCCGGGCGGGCGGACGGGCAGGTGGGCGGGAGGCCCCGGAGCCCCGCCGCGTGCGCCTGGGCCGGAGCCTGGGGCCCGCGTGGGGCCGGGCGCGGGGCCGGCCCCCGCCGCGGCGTGTCCGCCCGTCGCCCCGGCCCCCCCGGGGGCTGGCCGGGGCTCTGGTTGCGGGCGATCGCGGGGCCCCCGGGTGAACGCGCGTTACCCGAGGGCGTGAGTTCGAGTCCCACGTGTGTCTCTTTTCTCTTTCCTCACGAGTGCCTTTCCTTCCGAGCGGTGTCACCCCCTCTTCCCTCGATCTCTCCCGGACCCACCCCGCCTTCCTCCCCCACAGGTTGTGGACTTGGTTTTCCACGTAGCGCCTAGTGAGTAGTGACGGGGAGCCCGGAAACGGTGGTGCAGCCGTGATGCTCCCACCCAGGCCCCGTATTTTTCCAGGAAGTCACCGGAGAAAAGCGACCGTTTCTCTCCGCACACCCCCTCCTCCTCTCCATCATGCTCTTGGTTGTGGGTGCGCTCGAGCGTGTGTATACGTATGTATGTGTGTGCGATCCTGGGGCGTGAGCTCTGGGCCTGAGCTTTTGGTGGGGGAGTGGGGGTTGGGGAGAAGGGGCTCAAGGTTGGTGCTCTACCACTCGAGCCACAGGTCCACTTTTGGTGGCCATTTGAACAGAAGAATCTCACGGACTTTCCTACCCCGTCTGAGGTCCTTAGATCTCAGCCTCCTGAGTAGCTAGGGTGACAGGGGTGAGCTATCCACACCCGGTGCATTTATGTTCTCAGGAGATTTTGTTACCTAGTTATTTCTCCTTTGCAAGATTGAAATGTTTGGCCAAGTCTTGTGTGTTCACCTCTTGGGTGTTCAATGGTGGAATCTCTTCCCCACTCCTCAAGGCCCTGCAGTTGTTTGGATGTATTACTTTAAGGCTTAGTTATATAATGAAAGTGCATTTATCTGCGCAGCAACTTGTCTCAGACTGGTGGCCAGTGACTCACGTCTGCTATTTCCAGGTAGTCAGCAGGCTACGATCCAGAGGATCTCACAGTTCAAGGCCAGCGGGGCAGAAAAGTCCACTGTAGTTAGTCTCCAAAATATAATGAGTTTTTTTGTTTTGTTTTGTTTTTTAAAGCCACTGTTGAGGCATGGCTCAAGTGGTAGAACCATTAACTGAGCAAGTGCAAAGACCTTACACAGTTCCGTTCTGGTTCTCTAACTTCCCCTCTTCTCCTTACCACTCCCCTCCCCTCTAGGATAAGATTGTGGATTGTGTGATGGTAGCCAAGGCAGCCACAGTGAAAATGCACCTGTGTGCTCAGCTGTCTGCTGGGGTACTTGCTGAGCTTTGGGGAATCCCGGGGCTTTTTCTTAGCATTAAGTTTCTTGTAGAAGGCTATGATGCCAGCGCCCCCTCTCCCCATCCCCCTGGGCACACATTGGTTTCTACACCTTTCTGAAGTACAGGTAATGTTGAGAACACGTATTTTGGTATAATACTTGGGTGCAGACCTTTCAGTTCTCAATTATGTACTTGAACTTTGTTTGGGCTCATTTCTTTTAGCATCTGGTATGAGGCACTTAACTACACCAGTGTGTGAGTGGATTGTTCACTGTGATTCACCACTGTGTGATGTGCCCCTAGCCTTCAGCTCTGGGTTGGAGCTGGCAGAGGTGAAGTAAAGGGACCAGCCGTGATGTCCTGAGCACCTGCTGATGGATTCCACCCATGCGGCCTGTTGGAATGCCAGTGGGAGAACTGCTCCAGTGGCTGAACAAACGCTTAGGCACTGGCTGTTACTAGAATCGTGATCATACATGTAAAGATTCTTATAAATATATGTTATTAATATTACTGTTAGCAAATATACCCATTATCATTGTTATTTATGAAGGTGATGCACCGAGGGGTACATTATCAGGTAATGTCACCCCTTCCCTCACCCTCTCCTGGTTTTTTCCCCTCCCGCCCCCACCCACCTGTTGAGTAATTCATTTTCAACAGAATGTCCAGTGAATACCGCTGCTGCATTTGTTCACCCTTTGTCCCTCTATTTGTTAGCCCCTCTCACCCTCCCAAAGACACATAAACAAGCAAGACAATAAGACAAAAGCGTTCCCATTTCCTGGAATTCATTTGGATATTTTATATGATCAGAGGCATTGCATTTGACTTAGTGTTCCTCCTAAGAGTGTCCTTTGACCTCGCTGTGTGAATGCCCAGAGTCCTGTATAATTTATCACATCCCGGTTCTTGTTTTCTATCTTCAATACCTTGCACAGTGTCTGACATCCAAAGACTATAGGTCTATATTTCCTGCATAAAGGAAAGCTTTGAGTCAAATTACCTTGAAATAAAATGCTGCTGCTGTTTTATGGGACCTGTTGATTATTAATACCTCCTGCATGTATGTTTCCCCTCCATTTGACAGGTTATAAAATTCCTGTCATAGAAAATCTAGGAGCTACCTTAGACCAGTTCGATGCTATTGATTTTTCTGACAATGAAATCAGGAAACTGGATGGCTTTCCTTTGTTGAGAAGACTGAAGACCTTATTAGTGAACAACAACAGAATATGGTAAGTGACTGCCAGTAGAGAGGATTTTTTTTTCCCCCTGGAATAAATGGTGTGGTGCACCTCCTTCTTGTAAAGACCTGAGAAGTGAATAGCACGTTTCCATAAAGACCCAGAAATTCATTTAGCGTTGGGCCAGTCTCCCATTTATTTTCTCAGAAATCTTGTATTTTTTTGGGGGGGGGGTCCAGTTGTGAGGCCTGAACTTTGGGCCTGGGCGCGGTCCCTCAGCTCTTAAGCTCAAGGCTAGCACTCTACCATTTGAGCCACAGCGCCACTTCTGGCTTTTTTTCTTTTTGCTTATGTGGTGCTGAGGAATCGAACCTAGGGCCTCATGCATGCAAGGCAAGCGCTCTACCACTGAGCCACCTTCCCAGCCCCTATATTTTTATAATCATAAGAATTCTGTCCTTTAAATTGGAAACATGTTACTATGTATGTAGGCTTCTAAAGCAGTTGTCAGGGGATCTATAAAAGGATGTGAATGTACAAAAATTTAGGGATGAATCAAACTTTTTCACTGGACATATGTACATAATGTTATTTTTTCACAGCTAATATTTAGGATATAATTTTTTGAAATTGTGATTCTGTTACCCTCTTCATCAGCTCTAGATTTTCTTGGAGAAAGTTATTGGAGTTTTATAAACAAGTATTAGGTGGTAAGTTGGGGGATTTGGAGATAATCGTTTTCATAGATTCACTATTCTCTTTTAGTATGGTATACTTTTAAAACTAAGCTGTGAGAGACTGGGATTGTAGCTTAGTAGTAGAATGTTTGCCTAGCATGCATGAGGCCCTGGGTTCAATTCCTCAGGACCACATTTTTTTTTTAAAAAGTCATTAACTCATAAAAGATAATTAAACAAAAAAAAACTAAGTTGTGCATATGGAGTCAAAGGTCATGAGGTATGCTGAGCTGTTTCTTCTGCTTGGGACCCCCCACCTTTGTTAGTGTGTCTGGGGAGAGGGCCAGGAGGATGCTAAAATCACTGCGTGTTCATTCAGCCTGTGGCTGGGACTACAGGGGCAAGCTGTGCAATGTGTCTGAGAGCCTCTGAAGATGGAGCCTGCTTCATTGTTCGCTTACTCTTACTAAGAGCCTTTTGTCATTTTTTTAGCCGCATAGGTGAGGGGCTTGACCAGGCTCTGCCCTGTCTGACAGAACTCATTCTCACCAACAACAGTCTTGTGGAACTGGTGAGTTGGGCAGGGGTGGGATGGGGGCAGAGAGATGTTTTTGAGGGATAGGGTTAAAGCACTTGTGTGCTTCTTAGGGAAACTGCAAAAGTTGAGAAAAATAATTGGTTTTGCTTTCACTCAGGGCCTCATACTTGGTAGGCTAGCTACAGCCCAGCCCAGAAAATTTCACAGAGAATGATCATTTTTGTCTTTTGCTTCATTATTTCAGAATCTGGGTCTTGATTCAGGGTTATTTTACTTTATAGTGTTTTTGTTTTTAGTTGGGGTGTGTGTGTGTGTGTGTGTATTGGGAATTGTTTTGCTTTATGGTGTTTTTGTTTTCAGTTGGGTGTGTGTGTGTGTGTGTGTGTGTGTGTGTGTGTGTGTGTGTGTGTGTGTGTGTGTGTGTGTGTGTGTGTGTGTGTGTGTGTGTGTGTGTGTGTGTACCCAGAGCTGCCATGCCAGACGTGTGTGTGTGTGTGTGTGTGTGTGTGTGTGTGTGTATGTGTGTGTGTGTGTGTGTGTGTGTGTGTGTGTGTGTGTGTGTGTACCCAGAGCTGCCATGCCAGACATCTTGCAGGTACTTTTTCTACTGTGGCTTACCTTAGAATTGTTAGGGTGACGTTCCTAATTTAAGTGCAGCTTAATTTGTGAGTCTTTATTGTTAGTGCTTTCATGTGGTCTAGAAGCTGTTTTCCCGTTTGGGAGTTTTCATCTTTACCATGTGCCTCAGTACCTTCCCCTGGCTGCTGCTTGCAGGAAAGCCATCACCAGCAAGTCTAGAACTTTTGGTGCTGTCCATACTCCGTCTACTTACATAGCTTTTCCGTAGTTTGGTTGTCGTTATTGACCATCAAGTTTTACTTTTGCTGTCCTAGCTTCAGTATCAAATACTATCCTGTGTCTATTTTGTTTTGCTCTGGTGTGTGTGTGTGTGTGTGTGTGTGTGTGTGTGTGTGTGTGTGTGTGTGTGTGTGTGTGTGTGTGTGTGTGTGTGTGTGTGTGTGTGTGTGTGTGTGTGTGTGTGTGTGTGTGTCCGTGTGTCCGTGTGTCCGTGTACCTGTGTCCGTCTGTCCTAATTCTGTTCACCTTGACCTTGCGTAAAGTTACTTGATGAGCATTGGGAGGTCCTAGCATAAAAGTTACTTTTCCCAAAGACAGCCCACTCTTGTAGGCACTTGGGAGGTATGACATTGCATCAAGATCCTGGCCGGAGGTTCTCCACGTAATACCTTGCTCCAAACATACTAGCTCTCACATTGGTTTCTTTTCAGAATCATTCATTGTGCCTTGCCATTGCAGGAATGCCACAGGAAGTTGATGTTGAGCCAGAGTTAATACCAGACTGAGAGAAGTGCAGGTGTTGTCACCAGTGTGTTCCATAGAAGCTGGTTAAGCATTGGTTGTGAGCTAGATGTCAGGGCAGAGAAAATAAAAGCTGGTGGGGCCCTTGCTCTCAAGGCAGTCTCCGTGTCAAGATAAGAAATGGGTAGTCTGTGGTGTCTGCATGCTTACCAGGCGGCCCTTGTTTTTACAGGGGGATCTGGACCCTTTGGCATCTCTCAAATCACTGACGTATCTAAGGTATGAAATTTAAAAAGGGAAGTCCTTAAAATAGCACCTATATTAACCTTAACTTTAAGGCAATCAGTTTATAACAAGTCCCTTCCAAACCAAATGTTGAAAATGCTTCCTCAGTGGTGTTTGGTAGCAGAAAGGCTGGTGGATTCTCCTTCAGGGACAGACACTTGCCGTTCAGATGGAGTTTTCAAGTGCAGTGCCATGACCAGGGTTGGTATTGTGTGCTTCCTTTTCTCCTAGCATCCTAAGAAACCCTGTCACAAATAAGAAGCATTACAGACTGTACGTCATCTACAAAGTCCCGCAGGTTCGAGTCCTCGATTTCCAGAAAGTAAAATTAAAAGTAAGTCATATTCTGTTGGTTTTTAGTCAGTGTTGAGTTGTGTGATTTTCTTTATCTTTTTGTTACTAATTTGCCTAATCTAGTAGCTGATCATTTAGTGCATGGGAAAGAAAATATTAAGTAAATTTTCTCATGCGGAGCTTATGGCAGGGCTTTGAATTGATACTCTTGCATTGGGCCATTGCAGTGTTGGCAAAATGTTAAGAGCCACGGGCTGGGTTGTCTGCTTAGCTACATTTCCCAAGGAAATGTAGAGTTCACTAGAATCCACTTCTGAGCAACTCTGACAGGGTGGCTTATTTCTTCTTGGGGGTCTATTTTCTCTTTCCCTTCTTTGTTTCTTTGAGTCCCTTATTGGCTAGGAGAGGGAGCTCACCTCAGGAGCTCACACGGGGGGCCATGACCACTGGGTCTTCTAGCTTGAGATGGGCTTGTTGGTGTTTTCTCCAGTCCCAGGTGCTTAAGGAGTAGTTCTTCCATATTTTCTGAGGAATGCATCTCAGGGCATGTGGTATTCCCGTTTGCATTAACTCTGTGTATGGTGTTGCTGTAGGAGCGTCAGGAAGCAGAGAAAATGTTCAAGGGCAAACGGGGTGCACAGCTTGCAAAGGATATTGCCAGGAGAAGCAAAACGTAAGACACGGATATCCAACTTAACTCTACTTCACCTTCAGAAACACTGCCTACAAAATTGAAGGGAAAACTGCATTCATGAATGCAGTACTAAATTCGGGCATTTGTGGTCTGTGACGACCCCTAGTCCATCCTTGACGTGAAATTTCTACCCCAGCTAGCAAAGCAAATCTTTCCTGGTTTTCATCTTCATGCATTATTGTGTGCAGTTGGGCTTTCTCTGGAGGAAGAGGAGTCTAGAGGTGTTTCTGAAGGAGAGAGTTCTTGTATCAGTTTGTTAACAAAGATAAGATACTACACTGGTTTTATTACTTTCAAAAGTACCTTTTTGAAAGTAAAAGAGAAGCAACTTGCAAGAGTTGGGATTTAACAGTATCTTCTTTCTCCCTCCCAAGCTTTAATCCAGGTGCTGGTTTGCCAACTGACAAAAAGAAAGGTGGCCCATCTCCAGGAGATGTGGAAGCAATCAAGGTGATTTTGTATTCTTTCTGTTTCCTGTTCCACAGCGGGAAGGAGAGATCGGGATACACAGGACAGTCGCCAAGGTCTGAGCCATGTGCACTCCTTTGCCCACTCCAAGTGGATCAGCTGTGTTTCTAGGAGAGAAATTACCCTGAAATTTGTTGGGACTTTGATTTGAATTCATTGCACAAGCTAGTTGAACTGAGGGCATTGGAGTGAAAAAAGTCTTTCTCATTTTCCCAGGATACATTTATCACTGAATGGTTAGTTATCATGGCATACTGTTTCTAGACTGATTGCAATAGGCCAATAAAGCCTTTCCCCCAGTTCAGCACTGTGTAATGTTCTGTGGAAAAGTTGCTGTGAACTTCTGTGGGCATTTTGCAGACGGTACATAGACGATTGCAACTAATTGTCCGTCTCTGTGGTTTCTTCCAGAATGCTATAGCCAACGCATCAACTCTGGCTGAAGTGGAGAGGCTCAAAGGATTGCTGCAGTCTGGGCAGATCCCTGGCAGAGAACGCAGATCAGGTCAGAAAACCCTGTTGGTCTTTGTACTTCAAACAATTCAGGTGCTGTGGTCAAGAATGCTATGAGAAAGTCTTTGGTTTTGATTTTTGCTGGTACTGGGTCTTTCTGTACCTCTCCAGTGCCTGGCACCCAGGAGCCATAGAACTAGCATGACTTCTGCCGTGTGGTTTTCTGCAGGGCCCACCGATGATGGTGAAGAAGAGATGGAGGAAGACACTGTTGCAAACGGGTCGTGAGCGATAAACTGTCCTGGACAAGTCTTGGTTTTGGAATGAGGGTTTGTGGCAGCAAAGTGAAATCTATCAGCATTATTGAAACACTTTAAACTGCTGATTTTTTTTTTTTTGGGGGGGTGCTATGTTTGGAAACGTAAATGTCAGTTTTCTACAAATAGTGAAAATAAAAGTCACATACATAGCAAGCGTCAGTGTGGTGCTCCATCATCGCAGTTTGCATGTGGGAGGATGGCATCTAGCTGGGCGTCCTTGCCATGCATGGATGTTTGCATTGTAAGTCTAAGACTCTGCTGGTTGGGTGGTGGCACGTGAGGGAGGGGCGGCATCCTCCAGCTTGTGTGAGGGTTTGGGGGGCGGAGACGGGGCTCCCTGCTGGGCAGGCTAAGGCATGCTTGCCCCAGCTCCTAGAGGCTCTGTGTTCCTCGTGTGCTGGCCTCATAGGAAGGGTCTGTAAAGTACCAGTGCCCTGGGCCCCTCTCCACATTCCATTTTCCTCGGTTTGATTTTTAAAGTCCTTTGGTGAGTCTAAGTATGAAGAACACTTCTAAATATTCCAGAATGGTCTTTTGGAGACTAAATATAACCTGATAAGCTGGCCTCGTGAAGAATGCTCCCCGTGGTCTGACTAGGAGGAGAGCTGCAAGGAGCAGTATCTTCTGCGAAGCCTCGGGTTTGAGTGCCCCATGGTGGGCTGTCAGTGTCGCCAGTGAGAGGCCGTGTGCATAGACTGCCTTTCCTCCCACGGGCCCTGCTCTTAGGTAGGACAATGGCTTTCCCTTGTGGCTGGAGCTTGTGTCAGTGGTACAGTGCATGCTAAGCATGGATAAGGTCCTGGGTTCAAACCCCAGCCCCCCCACAAAGAGTAAGGGTCCAGTTTTATGAGTTACCTTACTGAGTGGCTCTGGCTGTTGAGAAGCCACGGTGAAGTAGCTGTCCAATATCCTGATTTGACTGACACAGTGAAGAGGAGATTGCAGGAATTTCTCTGCCATGGCCTATGAACTCCAGTCCTTCAATAGAAGTCTCCATTAACTTGCCATTCATTTTCAGATAATACAAGGAAATACCTGAGGCAGACTAATTCTGTGAAGAAAAGAGATCTATTATGTCATTGTTATAAAGGTGCTGTACAGAGGGGTTACACTTACATATATGTAAGTGTACATTTCTTTTGGGACAATGTCACCTCTGCTCTCTCCCAGTAGAAAAGAGATTTATTTAGCACAGTTTTGACAGATGGAAGCCCAATTTGTGTGGTGCAGGCTCTAGAAGGCCTCTTGGCTGTATCTTGTCACAGTGGAGTATATATGTGTCATTGTACATGTGCTATAGCACACTCATTTCCTGTAGGCTCCACCTGATAGATTTTCTCAATACCATTAATATAAAATGGGATTAAATCACCCAGGTTTAGGAATACACTTCAAGCCAAGGGCCATCTTGAGCACACTGGGGAGCACTTGAATGACAACGGGCGTTGAGGTGCCCTTTGAGAAACTCCACAAGCCAGCAATGGATGCTGGCTCTTGTTTCACATCTGGGTCAACCAGGCAGGGTCACTATGATGGGCACAGGAGCAAGATTCTTGCCAAGCCATATGAAACTAATTCCAGACAGGAAGTGTCTGCGCTGAGGGTTTTAAGATTACATTCAAGCCTTACTGGGCACTCCTGTGCCAATACTCTTAGCCACTCAGGAGGCTGAGATCTAAGGATCACAGTTCAAAGCCGGACTGGGCAGGAATGTGAGACTCTGGTTTTCAATTAACCACCAAGAAGCAGGGAGTAGAACTGTGGTTCAGATCGGTAGAGCGCCAGCCTTGAGTGACAACGCTAAAAGCATCCAGGCCCTGCGTGCATGGTGAAGGAAGGGTCCGTCCTGGGAACTGGCTTGTGTCTGAACTCTCAAGACCCTCCAGCTCTAATTCAGATAGGGTGGTTACAGTTCCCACCTAAGTGGCGGGTGGGGGTGGAGGAAGGCCAGGACTGGCAGAGGTCACCTGACACTGCTATAAACAATGACATCTGGTGACAGTTTGGCTCCACCCAAAGCCGGAGACACGGAGGTGGCGATTCCTTTCCAACAGGTTCGGGATCAAAACCTCCCGACTGCTGGGGACTTTTTTGGCCGGAAAATAGGAAGAAAGTGTCATCTTTTGTGTTTGGTGCCTTCGTGCAACGCTGCCCGGCTGGGGTCGCCGATCTACCAGCCCAGACACCGAAAAGGCCCGGGCACGGGTGAGGGCGCCAGTCTGGTCCTCGGAGGCTCCAGACCGCCTCACCTCGCCGTCCAATCAGTGCGCGATGACCGACTCGGTCGGAAATCTGAGGCCAACGACCCGCCCACCGCGGTAACTCCCGGGAATCATGAACCCACCCCCAGCTCGCCAGGGAATGCAAAACCAGCTTCCGGTCCGCCTTGCCTAGGCCCTCCCACTGCCGCTCCCTCTCAGCCACTGGCCGAGCGTCGGGGCGGAGTCAATCGCTATTGGTTGGTAGCAGGGCCGCGTCGGGCGTGCCACGTGTACGTAACTACGGACCGGAAGTGTTGGCTGAAGGCGACGCGGGCCGGGCCGGGCGCCAGTCGCCACCATGGAAGCGGACGGAGAGCAGCTGTCCGCGCGACCGGCCCTGGAGACCGAGGGGCTCCGCGTCCTTCACGCCACGGGTGAGCCGCGGCCCGCGGCCCGCGCGCCGCCGGCCTTCGGGGCGCCGCCATGATCGGTGGGACGACCTCCGCCGCTTCGGGGCGGGAATTAGGGAGGCCTGGCCGGCCGCCGGGCTCGGGCAAGGCCTGGGGTGGGGTGCGGCCTGCACCCCGAGTGGACGTTGCCCTCCGGGGTCCTTTGCTCTGGGTGCCGCCAGGCCTTCCGGGGGCAGACCCCGGAACGCCCCGGCATTTCCCTCCAGCCCCCCCTTCTCCCCCTCACGCCCTCTGCTGTCACCCCTGTCGGGGAAACTCTTCTTCGTCTTCCAGAACCCCAGCTGCTGTGCCCCGCCCTCCAGATGGTTGAGAAGTACCCCAATTCAGTGCTCTTTAGTTTTTTTTTTTCTTCTGTGTGCTCCGCTTTTTCACTGAAGGGCTGCCTCTAGAGACATCTCCACTTCCGGCTGTTTGCTGCTCTACAGGAGATGAGTTTCACGGATTTGTCTGCGATCCTCAGATTACAGCCTCTTGAGGAGCGAGTTGACAGATCGTTTCCTCCTCTGGAAAGTGGAGCTGCGCACCTTGAACTTGCTGGAGTTCAATTGAGACATGTCCTTTTTAGTTTCTGAAACCTTTTTTTTTTTTTTTACCCCCCAGTGGGCTCCCTGCTGGCCACCTATGGCTGGTACATCCTCTTCAGCTGCATCGTCCTCTACGTGGTCATCCAGAAACTTTCCACTCGTTTGAGGGCCTTGAGGCAGAGGCAGCTGGAACAAGCGGAGGCCGCTGTCGGTTAGTGCCTGACATAGAAATGTGGGCGGGTCTCTGCACCTGCTTTGGACGTTTAGAACTTAGTCTGTTGTCAAAAGTAGCAAGAACACGGTTGAGGGCGTTTATGCCTCTGAAGTGGGTTTGGTTGTACGTATAGTGGTTTTCTGGTTTGTTTCAGAGATTTTAATGAGTCTGGAAAAGCTACCTGATGCTGCACATATTTTGAGTGGCTTTAATATTAAGATGAATTAGAACTGGAGCTTGGCGAGTTCTTTGTACTTGGTGGGTCCACATAATGGGTTCCGTCTAGAACCGTGACAGGTGAATAGAATGTCTGCTGCGGGTTTTCATATCCACCTCCTGTGTACCTGGAATCCTAGCAACTGGGGAGGCACAGGTAGGAGGACTGTGGTATGAGGTTGGCCCCAGTTAAAAAATAACCTAGAACAAAACAAAAAAAAGGGCTGATTGAGTCATTCAAGGGGGGGTGGGTAGACTATAAGATTCTGAGTTCAAACCCCAGTATTCCCCCCCCCCATCCTTAAGGGGGTGGGAGCTGAATTCCAATTACATTTGGTTGTCTGGGAAACTTCTGTGTCATAGGGCAGTCTTTTATCAGCTGGAAGCTACCCTTTGTGGGTGTGGCCAGGAAAGGAAGTACAAACACAAAGATATAGACTTCCCTTATTGAAGTTGAGTGAAAACTTTGTTAAGCAGGGCCTGTAATTCCCAGCTACTCAGGAGGTTGAGAGCTGGAGGCCAAGATCTGAGGATCTGGCTTCAAAGCCAGCCCAGGCAGGGAAGTCCATGAGATTCTTATCTCTAATAAACTACTCAGAAAAATCAAGTGGCACTGTGGTTCAGTGATACGGCACTAGCCTTGAGCAAAGAAGAAACCATGAGTTCAAACACCACGACCAACAAAACCTCAAAACAAGTTGTCTTGGAACACATTTTTTAATTTATTTTAAATTTTTTACCGTACTGGGATACAGAGCTTTATGGCCTGCCGCTTGAACCACTCCACCAGCCCTTTTTGTTTTAGGTTATTTTTCAGATAGGGTTATGTGCTTCAGCCTTGTACTAGCATCCTCCGTAGTAGCCTGGATTACAGGTATAAAGAACTGCACCCTTGCCACCTTGAGCTGAAGAGCTGAGGGACAGCACCCAGGCCCAGAGTTCAGGCCCCACCACCGACCAAAAAAAAAACTGCACCCAGCTAGTTGGTTGAGAAGCAATCTTGCTAACTTGGCTATTGCCAGCCTTAAACCTCAATCTAATTTCCACCCCCTGATTAGTTGGGATTGCAGGTAAGAACCACCAGCCCAGTGTTATTTATAGAAATGCTAGTCAGAAGGATTTTTCTTTCTTCTCTATGAAACAAGAGTAAAGTGTCAATCGTTTCTTTCTGATAGAGGCCTGGGCTAGTGAAGTGATTGGTAAAGATTTAGAGAACTGTGTGTGTTGCTGGGAAGGGGGATTCCTGGGGGCTTGAATTCAGGGCCTGGACCTGTTCTTGAGCTTTCTTGCTCAAGGCTAGCACTCTCACACTTGAGCTATAGCCCTGCTTCTGGCTGTAATTAATTGGAAATAAACAGGCTTTCCTGCCTGGGCTGGCTTCAAACTGCAATTCTCAGATCTGGCCTTCCTGAGTAGCTCCTAACTACTGTAATCCTATTACAGGTGTGAGCTACAGGTGCCTGGCAAGTTTCATTCAGAAAACTTTTATTTGTTTGGAGACCTTATAGACTGGCTCCAAGTGAGGTCGCCACGCTGGATAATAGAATCTCTCAGTGGCCAGGGAAGCACTTAGATTTCAGTAACAGGGCCACTACCCCAGACATTCTGCAGTAGCATTGCCATAAGGTGCCTAGAATGCCTCTGGAGAGATAAATATATAGGTAAAGCTAAGGACAGTGATGGAAGGACAGTCTTCTGTCACCGTGAGCAGCAGAGCATGTGCAGAAGTATAGGACTGCTCATGTAAAACCTGGGGTTGGTTGGCATTCGTAGCTCTGATGACTCAGGATTGGTCCCGTTTGCATTGTGCCTTCCATCTCTTTTTTTGATATCTTAGAACCTGATGTGGTTGTTAAACGACAAGAGGCCCTAGCAGCTGCCCGTTTGAGGATGCAAGAAGAACTCAACGCGCAAGTGGAAAAGCACAGGGAAAAGCTGAGGCAGGTGCGTGCTGCTGTGGCTGCACACACTCCACACACACACACACACTGGCCCTGGAATTGGAACCCAGCACAGTTAAGCAGCTGTCCCCAGGTGACAAGGCTGGCCTGCTGGCCACGCCTGGTGCTCCAAGAGTTCTTCCACAACCAAAGCCCCCTCCTTGTGAGGGGAGCTCCACGGCGCCCTGTTCTCATTCTGCTTCACACACAGTGTATACAGCAAAAGGTCTTGAGGGCCTGTCTTCATTTCTTCTCCCTTTCCTTCCCCTCCCCTCCCCGCCCTCCCTTCCTCCCTTCCTTTCCTTTGGTGTCTGAGCCTGTCTTCCTATACCATAACCAAAGTTGGCCTTGAACTCGTGATCCTCCTGAGTGCTAGAATTCCAGCTGTGTCTCACCACACCTGGCTTTGTACAGCAGCTTTTCTGAGTAAAATGAGGGCAAAGATTTGTTTGGGGAACTTTTGTTTTATTTTGGTGTCCAGGGACTGGGGCTTCACCTCAGGGCCTTAGAACCCCCACATGGCTTCTCCTCCTCCCCGCTCAAAGCTGGTGCTCTTACCACTTGAGCCGCCCTTCCACTTTTAGCTTTTTGATGGTTAATTGGAGATGAGCATCTCAAGGACTTCAATCCTCAGATCTTGGCCTCCTGAGTTGCTAGGATAATAGGTGGGAGCCACCAGTGCTGGGCTTTAGGGAACATTTCTACATGGTATAACTACTTAAGGATTTTTTTTTTAATTTAAAAAGAAAAGAATTGTCAGAATTGGCATCTTTGGGAACAGCGGTAGCTTCTGAATGTTGTCTAATGTGGGATTCTCTCTCAGCTTGAAGAAGAGAGGCGGAGACAGAAGATTGGAATGTGGGACAGCATGCAGGAGGGCAAAAGCTATCGTGGAAATGCAAGAAAGCCTCAGGTAATACCACACCTGGCCCAGGTCATGTTTTCTAAGTAGCTACAGTTGTGGTGTTGCTGGGGATTAATTAAACCTGTGACCTCTAGCATCCTAGACAAGTGCCCTGTCCCAGAGCTATACCCTCAGTCCCAAGAGTATGTTTGCATTGATTTTTAATTTTTTTATTCATTTATTTTTGACCGGTCATGGGTTTGAACTCAAGACCTAGGCTGCTTTTGCTCAAGGCTAGTGCTCTACCACTTCAAGCTACAGTGCCACTTTTGGTTTTCTGATGGTTCATTGGCGATGAGTCTCCGGAACTTTCCTGCCTGATCTGGTTTTAAACCATGATCCTTAGCTCTCAGCCTCCTGAGTAGCTAGGATTACAGGTGTGCCAGCAGCGCCCGGCTCACATTGGTTCTTAAGCCTGTGTATGTTCCAACAGGAAGACAACGCTCCTGAGCCTTCTACATCGTCTGTCATCCCCAAACGGAAGTCTGACAAAAAGCCTTTGCGGGGAGGGGGTAAGTACCAAATCAATGATTGATGACGTTTAGAATTTTCCACACATATAGGATGTGTTTCTTTACCTCTTAAAAGTAAGATGATCTAGCTGGGCGTAGGGATACATGCCTGCACTTTGAAGGCTGAGATAGGAGGATCAGTGGTCTAAGAGCAAGCCCAGTGCCTGTGGCTCACACCTGTACTCCTAGCTACTCAGGAGGCTGAGATCTGAGGATCATGGTTTGAAGCCAGCCTGGGCAGAAAAGTCCATGAGATTCTTATTTCTAAAAAGCTGAGATGGTAGAGTGGTAGTCTCAAGCAAAAGCAGCTCAGGGACAGCGCCTAGGCCCTGAGTTCAAGCCCAGGACTGGCACCAAAAGAAAGTCTTAAAAATTGAGGCAGGGGTGGGGTGTAAGATTCTCTTTATTTCAGTTGGTCTATAAATGGAGGCAAAGCTTAGATTGTAGAGCTGGAATACATAGAGGGATCCTGCCATCTGGGTCCACGGTTAATAATGAGTATGATTGACCTTTTGGAGGGGTGGGGGACTGGTTCCAGGACTTGAACTCAGGTCTTCAAACTCTCACCAGGCTTGCTCATAGCTGATACTTTACCACTTGAGCTGTGCTTCAAGTCCAGCTGGTTAATTGGAGATGGTTGGGGGAGGGGGCAGTCTCATGGTCTTTTCTGTCTAGGTTGGCCTTGAACTTTGATCCTCTAGGTCTCAGCCTTCCGAGTGCCATTCCCTGTGCTGGCTTAGGCTGCCCTCTAACCCACTTCCTCCCTACGGTTCCAGGTTATAACCCTCTGACGGGTGAAGGCAGCGGCACCTGCTCCTGGAGGCCAGGCCGCAGGGGCCCATCGGGTGGATGAAGCTAGGAATCCTCGTCCTAGTGTTGTTTCTGGCATTAGCGAGACGAACCCTTGACGCTCCATTCAATTGCCTTACGCACGCTTTTCGCAGTGGCTAGCGGGGGAAGTGGGCTGACGCCTGCCCTTCATGCAGCGAAGGACTCGGTCGGGTGGGTGCGCGCATTGCCCCCTGCACACTCTGAGGCCCAGCGGGTGACCACTGACTTCCTGGCTGGCCGCTAGCAGACAAGGCAGGGAGCACCCACGAGAGTCCCTGCGCCGTGCGTGGAATGATGTCTTCCTTATAAATGGTGAGCCACCAGTGAGGATTACTGATGCCGACAGTTGATGGGGTTCCTTCCTGTATAGTCACCTGTACAGAACTTTGTAGAAGAGAAATTGTGAATATTAAAAAGGAAAAAAACCAACAAAACCAGAGTAACCTTGTTAGCATCTTCATTCGGTGGAAGGCGGTTTCTTTGTGAGCTCAACTTGGTCTGACATTAAACAGCCTTTTACCCTTCCCAACCGGTCTCTTAACTGATGGCCCAGCGCTGAGCAGTGGCTGGGGCAGTTGGTGGCCATCACGTGGATTTTAGTGGACCTCCTTGATCCACAAAACCCCGGGCATGGGCTTGTTGAGCCAGGGTGAAGACTTCCCTTGCTCCAAGATGGCGCTTACTGCGGGTAGCCATGCTCACTGGTTCCTCGCTGCCTGACTGCACCGTGGGTTCCCGCAACCTCCACCCTCATGACCCGGTCATGTCCCAAGCACCCACCTCCTGCCACGACCACACCACAGTTAGGACATGAACCAAGAATGATGGGGTCCTATTTGTCATTTGCAGCAGGCAGCCCTCCCATGTCCCCCCCCCCCCCCCCAAAGAGCTGAAAGGAAAGAGAAGTGTGGCTCAAGTGGTAGAGCGCTAACCTTGAGCTGAAGAGTGCAGGGACAGCGCCCAGGCCCAGAGTTCAAGCGCCATAACCGACCAATTAAAGGTGAGCTCCCTCCAGTGGCCTGGTACGGGACAGCTGCCATCCACTTTCCCAGCGTCCCAAGCCACTCATGTCCCGCAGCGCTCGGCTCACTGATCTTGGCTGCCCTAGCTCACGTGGGAGTGGTCAGCCCGTGGCTCATCTGGGGGCGGTTCCTGTCTGGCAGCTGGCAGGTTGTGCAATAGGGGACTGCCATGTGTTCCTCAGGCTGGTCTTATCAAATCAATTCCAAGAACCGGGTGCCCCAGCCTTTGAAATCTGGTAATCTGTAATTTGCTACATCCCAGCTCTTGCATACAGTCACCTCCAATGCCAAGACTCAGTGGGAGGACCTGAAAAGCCAGCGCCAGGGAGCGAGATTCCTGGCCATTCTCAGTAGCATTCGCCTCCTGGGGCTATGGTGACCTTTCAGCCTGTGAGATCTCCCCACATCTGGACCCGGGCTGCCCTCCTGCTGGGTCCAGATTTAGCCAGGCAATGGTGGCTCATGCCTGTAATCACAGCCAGGTAGCAGGATGAGATCTACCAAGCCAGCCTGGGCAAGGAAAGGCTACGAGACATCTCCAATTAGTGAGCAAATAGCTGTAAGTGGCACTAGCAGTGATCTGAGAATCAAGGTTCGAAGCCAGCTGGGACAACGAGACTCTTAACTCCACTTAACCAGCAAAAAGCTGGACGCAAAGGTGTAGCTCAAGCTTGAGTGAGAAAGCCAAGCAAGAGCATAAGGCCCTGAGTTGAAGCCAGGGTACTGGCACCAAAAAATACATTCTGTCTATTCAAGTAATTGCTGGGGCTTGGGTTCCATGACTAGCCACAGATGCCATGGGTGGTTTGGGGGTGAGTCTGCACTCTGTAGGATCCTGGGGTCTGTGAGTGTGTGTTCCTCAACATCACGAAGGACAGGAATGGAACTTTGGCGTCCCAGCCTGAATGACACAGCTGCTTCATGTTTGTCCTCTTCGGGGTGAAGTGAGTGATTTCAATACTACTAAATAATTAAAAATAAAACATTTCTAGTTTAACAAATGTTAGATGGCTAGTACTGGGGCTTGAACACTGTCCTTTCGCTCAAAGCTGACACTCTACCACTTGAGCCATGCCTCCACTTCCAGCTTGTTGCTGGTTCATTGCCGATCGTCTGCTCCGGCTGCCT
This sequence comes from Dipodomys merriami, assembly GCF_024711535.1. Taxonomy (NCBI): domain Eukaryota; kingdom Metazoa; phylum Chordata; class Mammalia; order Rodentia; family Heteromyidae; genus Dipodomys; species Dipodomys merriami. Next base: position 10,571,939 of record NW_027204826.1, read on the forward strand.
TCAAGCCCTCATTTGCAGATCTTGTCTCCTGCAGCAAGGGCCTGCAGACACCCTCTCCCAAGTGAACTCTGAGCCTTGTGGTCCCAGACATCAACCAGCCTCTCCCACGGTGCAATAAACTGACATTCATTGGGAGAGATAATTGGCCCATTCATCACAGGAGAGAAGAGAGCCAAAGATCCTGTACCAGTCTGGACATATCATATCACCATTGGAATATGCTTGAGTACACATAATTCAAAAATGGCTGTTTATTTTTCACGATAGAGTAGCTGAAGAAAAAAGAAAAAGAAAACCTTACTGGACAGGATTGCCACCAGAGGGCGCTACAGTCTCAAAGTTCTACAAAGGTCCTCACCTCCTCCCCTTCCAGTTCAATATACAATCTAAGTAAGAAAAGACTTTTGCTAGATTCCTTTTTTCTCTTTTATTCCTCCACTTTCTTTTTTTTGTGCCGGTTCTCAGCTTAAACTAGGGCCTGGGCTCTGTTCTTGATATTTTTTGCTCAAGGCTAATTTACCATTTGAACCACAACTCTGCTCTCTGTCTCTTTCTCTGTCTGTCTCTGTCTCTGTGTCTCTCTGTCTCTCTCTCTGTCTCTCTCTCTCTCTCTCTCTGTGGTTGAGATGACCATCTCATGGACTTTTTACACCCATCCCTCCCCTCCCCATCCCTTCCCCCTTCTTTTTGTAGGATCTGCATTGAAGTCTTTGTTTTTGTCAGTTGTGGGGCCTGAACTCTGGGCCTGGGCGCTGTCCTGAGCTCTTCAGCTCAAGGCGAGCGCTCTACCACTTGAGCCACAGCGCCACTTCCAGTTGTATTGGATTCTTGACTGCACTCTCCACCTCTTCTCTCCACCTGATACTTTGTTTGCATGCCGTGGCCTCGTTTTCTGGGGACTCTCACAGCAAAATGTACCTTTACACCCTTATTAGTTTAAATTCCTCCACAGACCACCATTGCAAGGCCAGAGAACAGTCCTATCACCTAGAATAAGAATATCACGACCATCCTTTTGGATTGTGGGTGTACACGGCAATGAGAGAGAGATTTGAGAGTGAGATCATTGAGTAGCCCCTTTTTGGGCGGAGAGAGTGACCATATGTTCTCAATCTTGAGTTGTACTTTTGGGGGTTTGTGGATCTGAAGCAGCTGGAATCTTCTGCAGTTTGAGTTTTCTTTTTCCCCCCCAAGCAATATTATGCATCCTTAGTCCTAGAGCCAAACAAAGTGAGTTTGAGGTGCCCAGCTGGAGTTTCTCCACAGCCTGCCAACTGTGGTCAGCCCTCAGGTGGCCGTGCTTTTGGGGTTCAGATTCTGAGGAGGGGCGCCCCTCTGGTGCATGGAGTCTTTGTGCAATCTGTCCAGCTGTGGAAATTCTGGCCCAGCTGTAAAGATTACTGGCGTTTCTTGGCAAGGGACGGGAAAGGCAAAATTCTTTGCTATACAAGGGTCGAGTCTTCGAAGCAAACTTGTCACTGGCGCTAAGGGAGGTTAATCTCCCAAAGCACATGGAGGTAAATTCTCAGAAATGCCTGTGCCAGCGGCAGCCCAAGTTTGTTCTCTTTAGTAAGGTGATAGGACATCCGGACAGCAGGCAGCAATGAGGAATTCTTTGTGTCTCTGCTCAAAGACCTTTGTGAGGAGCACTCAAGCCAAGCCCAGCATGAGGCCCTGGAGAATATTCTAGATGATCATGTTGAATCTGCTAGTATCTGCAAGCAGACATGAGACATTTTACTTTCCCCTTTTCTCGTGTCAGCAAATAGAAGGAAATGTTGAGAGAAATGAATAAGTGAATGAAGGCCTCAGCTTAAAAGCCCCCTCAAGAATAATGGAGCTGGTTGCTGGTGGTTCATGTTATAATCTTAGCCACTCAAGAGGCTGAGATTGGAGGACTGTGATTCAAAGCCAGCCCAGGCAGGACAGTTCAGGAGACACTACCAACTAACAAGCAAAAAGCCAGAAATGGAGCTGTGGCTCAAGAACTAGAGTGCCAGCCTTGAGGAAAAAAAAAGGGGGGGGGAGGGTTTGAGGTTTCCAGTATCTGCACAAAGGAAAAAAGAAAAGAAAAGGATGCCTGGTTTAATCGAGTAAATGGAGGGTCGATGGTAAATATTAGCAAAGTGGTTGTTCTAATTCTTTGCAAGGAGTGAACAGCGCTTCTGAAAAATTGGGTTATTAGAATTCAGTATTCAGTGTTTTTTTTAGAAAAAAATATTTCTAAAACTTTAAAAAAAGGAATTATATATTTTTTCCAAGGATTCCTGTTGGAGGCATGAGTTCAGACTCAATGTCTTTAAAGAAAATCCTCTCAGAGAACTCAAGAGGGTTGTTTGGAGGCTGGATGCCAGCAGACAATTGAGCTATTTACCAAAAGTTTCTAAGAAACTGCAACAAATTATACGAAATGTTATACTCTTAACAGACATTCTATGTGTTAGCAGCAGGGGGAAAAAAAGCTGTCATGCATGTGGGAACAAAGTTGTAATTTGTGAGAAAATGTTCTGCCAGGTAGGTAGAGATGAATTTTAATTACCTGTCATAGATAATTACACTCATGAAAACAGAAAGGAAATAGATGTTCTAGCATTTTTTTTTGAACAAATTTCTAAGTAACAAGCTTGAACGACTACTAAGGGGGAAACTTGAACTTGATCCAGTAGAAAGATGAATTCAGAAAACAAGAAACTTGTCAGACCTTGAAGCCCTGGGCTTGGCTAAGTAGAACTCAGACCCCATCCTGGTCTCCTGGGCCAGATCTAGCCGGAACTAGCCCAGGCCCGCCCAGGTTGTGGGGAGTGGGGGAAGTCCAGGGTCTTCATAGGCTAATTCATGGCTCAACTTGCTGGTGTAAAATGGTCCTGATTTTGATTAACCCCATCTCACTTGTGGTGATAAGATATTCAATGTCTTCTTCAGGCTCATACTTATAATCCTAGCTACTCAAGAGGCTGAGGTTTAAGGATCGAGGCTCAAAGCCAGCTGGGTCAGGAAAGTCTGTGAGACTCCTATCTGTAGTTAACCTCCAAAATGCTGGAGGTGGAACTGTGGCTCAAGTGTTAAAGTGCTAGTCTTGAGGGGGGAAAAAAAGCCAGGAGAGAATGCAAGGCCTTAAGTTCAAGCCCCAACTATGCTGGCACTAAATATATATGTATATACATACATAATTGTAACAGGTAGGGTAGCCCACACCCATAATCCCAGCTACTTAAGAGGCTGAGGTAGGAAGATCACAGGTTATCTCTAGGGGAGTGCCTGAAGAGATAAAGCACTTGTCTAGCAAGCGTGAGGCCCTGAGCAGTTCAATCTCCAATACTGACAAAATACATTCATGTGCCGGGTGCCAGTGGCTCACACCTGTAATCCTAGCTACTCAGGAGGCTGAGATCTGAGGATCATGGTTCAAAGCCAGCTGAGGCAGGAAAATCCGAGAGACTCTTATCTCCAATAAACCACTCAGAAAACTGGAAGTGGCGCCAGTGGCTCAAGTGGTAGAGCGCTTGCCTTGAGCTGAAGAGCTGAAGAGCCGAGGGATAGCGCCCAGGCCCAGAGTTCAGGCCCCACAACCACCACCACCACCAACAACAGTAGTCATGTAAGGGGACATTCTGGCCCCTAGAGGGTGGCCCCACAGAGCCAGGTAATGAGGCAGAGGCCTAGAGGCCTAGGCCTAGAGTACTTAGGACAAGATACTCAACTTTCTCCTGAGATTATTCCCATCACAGCTTTTCACGCTTTTCGCTGGATCTTAGAAGAGGATTTCAGGCTGGAAGATATTGAACTTGTTGACTAGACCATAAGATCTGTGGCTTGTCAGAGTTGTGCTTCATGTAAAAAGTGTTGAGTGGTGGAGCTGTTGCTACATTTTGGGGGACTCTGGTGCCTCTTTGGCATTTGTGGCTCGTGATCTTACTGGAAATCTAGATGGTTTCTGAGCCTGTAATTCACAGTTACATATTCTGTATTTTACCCAAGACCACAGTTGCAATCCTGTATTCACTGCCTAACGAATATTTTATTTTTAGATGTTGATCATCTCTTAGGGATGGAGTCTGTGGGGAGGTGGGTCATAAACTATTCCCGGAATAAATCACAAGTGTCAAAGAAAGTGGTAACATCCAAAGAATAAACAAGAGTCACCACCATTCAGCAGCCTACAAGTCCACATCTCCCACAGTTCGATATTTTAAACTGTGTAATATTTCAGTCCTATGAATACTGAAGAGAGAGCCAAGGATTGTCCTAAGTGTGCCTCCTTTCTGTCCCTAAGGTCTGGGTTCGTTTGCTTAAAATGAGAATCTCTGAGGCCCAGAAAAAAATGCTTTTCTCTTAAACGGTTCCATTAGAAAACTCCACCATTGCCAAGTGCAGGGGCCTCACACCTGTACTCCTAGCTATCTGGAGGCTGAGATCTGAGGCTTGAGGCTTGAGGCCAACCCAGGCAGAAAACTCGGTGAGACTCACTATTTCCACGTTGGAAATGTCTCAGCTGGTAAAGTGAGCAAAACAGCTAAACACAAGGACCGGAGTTCGAGCTCAGGTACGCGTGCGCACACACACACACACACACACACACACACACACGAATGAAAGACAGACCCCAACCTAGTGGAGCAGAGTGGTCACACCCGTAATCCCAGCACTGGGGAAGCAGAAGCAGGCGGAAGGGTCACTACGACAGCCTGGGCTTTCGGGGTGCTACCTGCCCGATTGCCCCAAACCACCGGAGAGACCCCGCGCAGCGGGGCTGCGGGAAGCCTGGACCTGAAGGATGGCTTTATTCCACTTTGGCCGCCCCGGGCCTTGAACCCAGGGCGTCGCGTCGGCCGGCAGCCTTCCCACGGACCTTCCTCGTTTATTTGGCTCAGCGTGGAGGGGCAGGGATCAAGGACACTGGGTTCACAGTTCCGGCTCCGGGCCTTGCACGGACCCTCCACGCGCCGCGCCCCCCCCCCCCAACCCCCAGGACGGGCGGGAAGAAAGCTACAGTGTGGACGACGGTCTGGCTGCAAGGAAGGGCGAGGCAGTGGGGTTTATCCGAGGACAGTCTGGGCGGGAGGAACGTGCGGTTCGTGGAGAATCTGGGGACCAAGTAGCCCCTTCTTCTGCAAAAAACTCCAGGGATGTGCTGAGACGTGGCCCGCCCTTGCACCGGGGCGTGGCCGCGGGCCCGGGGGCGGGCCTCCGGACGACTGGGCGTGGCTTCTGCGGTGTGGGCGTGGTTTTGGGTGAGCGGGCGTGGTCTCGGTGGCTGGGGGCGTGGCCTCCGGTGATGGGCAGTCGGTCCTGGAGGGCCGCTCTCGGGCCGACGCGTCCCCCTCGGTGGGACCGCAGACCTCGCCAGGCGGGCGGGCGGCTTTTTTTTTTTTTTTTTGGTCAAACTTTGGCCACGTGAACCGCCCCCCATTCACTTTTGCACCAATCACGTAGCGCGGACGGATCCCGAGAGGGGCCACGACTCGCCGCCGCCGCCGGGCCCGCTTCAAAACGCGCTGTGCGTGACGTGAGGGGCTCCGGTGGCAATGGCGAGCTAAGCCGGATGATGTGCGACGGCGGCGGCGCCGGTCACGGAGAAGACAGGGGCGGGAACGGCACGGGCTTAGCCGAGACACGCGAGCGGAGAGGGGTCGCAGCCCGCGCTCGGAGGGCTCCGCGGTCGCCGTCGCCCGAGCCTCGCTCCCCCGCGCGCGGGCGGGAGGAGCCGCCGCGTCGCCCCCGAGCCGCAGCCGGCGCGCGCCGGGCATGGTCCCGTCTTAAAGGCGCAGGCCGCGGCGGCGGGGGCGGGCGCGCGGAACAAAGCGCCGGCGCGGGGCCTGCGGGCGGCTCGGGGGCGACGCGATGGGCGCGGCGGGCCCGCGGCGGCCGCGGCGCTGCCCGGGCCGGGCCTGGCGGCGCTAGGTCGGGCTGGCCTCCGCGGGCGGGGGCGGCGGCGGGCTGAGGGCGCGCGGGGGGCCGGCGGCGGCGGCGGCCCGGCGGGCGGAGGGGCGCGGGCATGGCCGCGCGCGGCCGGCGCGCCTGGCTCAGCATGCTGCTCGGGTTGGTGGTGGGCTTCGTGCTGGCCTCGCGGCTCGTGCTGCCCCGCGCCTCCGAGCTGAAGCGGGTGGGCCCGCGGCGCCGGGCCAGCCTGGAGGGCTGCCGGCCGGGCCCGGCGGCGGCGGCGGCGGCGGCGGGGGCCGCGGCGTCCCAGGCCGGCGGGGCGCGCGGCGAGGCGCGCGGGGCGCAGCTCTGGTCCCACGGCTCGGCTCCGGATGGCGGTCAGCGCGACAGGAACTTTCTCTTCGTGGGAGTCATGACGGCTCAGAAATACCTGCAGACCCGCGCCGTGGCGGCCTACAGGTGAGCCCCACCGGCCCCGGCCTCCTCCGCACCCCGCACCCCGCACCCCGGCGGGCGGACCTTCCCGTTCTCTTAGGGCTCCTGAGATCAGCTTCCCCGACCCGTGGCTCCCGGGCTTCCGGTGGGTCGGGGAGCTGCCCCCCAGCATCAGAGGCCAGAGGACGGGGAAGGTGGGCGCATTTCCCAAGGGTAAGACTCTGGAGTCCGAGGGACCTAGCCACCCCCTCTCCCCAGGGGTGTCCCCCACGCTGATCGTGTGCAAAGCACGTCGGATCTCCACGCCTCGGCTTCTCCTTTGTTGAAAGGGTCTCCCTCTAATTAAGGTTAGCCTCTGATCGTGTTGGCAGCGGGGTTAGCATTTGATTCCCCAAAGTGGGCACTTTATCCTTGCCAAGGTAAGATCTCATGTAGATTCATTCAGCTAGAGCCCTTCCGTAGTGTACTGTCGCAGTTAGAGGGGGCCGGTCCTCTGCACCCGTGGCCACATCCGTTCCGTCTGTGAAGTCGAGGGAGAGCCAGGTGGGAAGGCTGAGTGGAGGGTTCCGTGACGTCTGCAACCCCGAGTTCGAATTCCGAGTTCCGTTACAGCGCTGGCCGCGTGTTACCCAGTCACCGTGGCCGCAGCCATGCCCGGGATTAACAAAAGAGATTAGCCCGAGTAGTGTTTAGAGGAGAGATGATTTGGCATGGTTAGAAGATCCACTGAAGTGGATCTGAAGCAGACAAGGGGTGTAGATTCAGTTAGAGTCCTTTGGTGGAAACTTTATGCCACTTACTGTATGGGTAAACAAACAAGTGCCAGGAATGGCTTCAGAGCCCTCAGGCTCTGGGAATTCACTTTCTCCAGCAGTCAGTCCAGGGCAAGGCTGAAGACGTTGCTGTTTGTTCTTAATTGTATAGCCAGTACTTCTAAAAATGCCAAGCCCGGGGCTGCATTCCCAGGCACTGCGTGTTGTGTGGGGACACACGTGTACAGTTGGCCTCTTCCTTTAAGGAAAGCAGTAACTGCTTTGAATGGTTCTGTCCCCAGCCCTGTATGTTTCCTTTAGGTTTTGCTTAAGTCAAGAGCAGATGTTCTGGGAAGGGTCCCCAGTGGCCAGAAAGCTTAGAATGAAGGTATCCGAAATGCACACTGACGCAGTGACCTGGAAATAGTCCAGGTTTTCTTCCAGGTACACCATCATTTCTCAGGGATTTTAGGCCCTTTGTCTAAAGAATTGTCCCAATCAAAAAAATGGACGGCGAGAGTAGTGGTGGTGACGGCTGCACACCTGTAATCCCAGCACTCAGGAGCCTGAAGCAGATCTTGAGTTTGTGGGCAGCTGGAGCTGCTTAGGGAGAACCTGCCTCAAGAAATAGAAAACAAAACAAAACAAAAAACAAGTAACCATTAGGTTATTTAGTTTATGGCTTTGACAGTAGATCTGCATGACTGCAGTTGGGTGACGGGCCATGTGGAATTACTATTACTAATTTGTTCAAATAGGTTATGTGAGCCCTTATCCTGCACCCAGCAAACACATTTTCGTGATCACAGAATCACTGCTGAGAAATCTGTAAGGGGGGGGGGGGGTTCCCAGAAAATGGGCAGTGCTTACAGTTCTTTAATTGTCCGGAGCTTCCCAAAGAATGGGGTTGAGTCTCACTGGTGGCCTCTCTTCCACATCTGCTACTTGCTTTTCATCTTGTTTTTTTAAAAGGATGTTAGGATTTTATCTCATTGTTTATTTTCTTCTAGGCACTTGAGGGGAAAGTAGAGTCAGTTGTCTTTTTGCCTTCTGTCCAGGCTTTCCCCTGTGGGTGACACCTCAGCCTTCTGAGCCCAAGGGCTACCTCCCCCCTAGCCTCTGCCTTCACCCACACCCTTTAGCTCTCTCGCCCAGAGAGCCGGTGCTGAGACCTGTTGGGTGGGCCTTGCCCCTGCTGACTCAGCCCTCTACCTCTCAGCTGGTCCACCCTGTGTTTAGATTGGCTGGAAGAGATGGCCCAAGACAATTTTAGCCTAAAGGAATTTTCAGAGAAGGTCTGAATTGGGATGGAGGTTGTAGGGTGTAACTTATGATTACAGTTTTGCTGTTCTTTGCAGCCTGGGCCAATAGTCCACACTGAGTTGTTCAGCCGGGAATTCCATGTACAGTTCTGTAGGAAAATAGGCTTCAGTCTTGAAGGTGGAATTCTTGTTTGGAACTGAGTGTGTGCTCTTTTTTTTTTCTTTTCTTTTTTCCTTTTACATTTCTCCTCCTAAGCATTTTTTTTGTTTTCTTTTCTTTGGGCAGTACTGGGATTTGAACTCAGGGCCTTGTACTTGCTAGGCAGGTGCTCCACTACTTGAGCTCTTTTTTGTTTTCCTTATTTTTCGTATGAGCTGTTGTGTTGTGATCTTCTGTTTATGCTTCCTGTGTAGCTAGAATGGCAAGTGTGCCACCATAGCCAGCTTTTAAAAAAAAAAAATCGGTTGAGGTTTGTGAACTGTTTTGCTCAGGTTAGCTTCAAAGTGCCATCCTCCCAATCTTTGCTTCTCGAGTAGCTAGCTCCCTCCTTCCCTCCTTTCCTCCCTCCCTTCTTTCACTACTGTTTGACTATGGACGGAGATGCCAACGCTTTTAATAAGTGTGATGAGGTAGTGACGACGGACTAGGAACTGGCAATCTCTTCCTTCCAAATGCTGAGATCCAGAGATAGCTAGAAAGCCCTTTGGAAAATCCAAGAAAGTGCGCGGAGCTTCCTGCAGCCGATGGCCGATGGCCGATGGCCGAGCAGCCCTGTCCTTGTGTGCTTGTCTGACCTGCCAGGCACTTGAAGTGGGGAGGGAGTCCTGGAGAGATGGCGGGGCAGCAGCAGCTGACAGCAGACATGCAACAGACTTTTTTAAAGCAGGCAAAACAAAGCTCAAAGTGTATCTGGTCAGAGAGCAGCTGAACTAACTTCAGTAGAGCCTGAGTGGATGCCTAGCGCTTGGGCTGTCTGGAGCCATCCTGATTTTAGATGCACTTAACACTCATCCTTTTATAAAGCAAATGCTTGCATGACCCTTTTGGGTCTAGACTCTTTGAGTGTTGGGACACAGCAGGACACATGCTGATTGTAGAGGGAGGACACTAAATGAGGGTTCAGTTAGTGGTAGACACCGCGGAAACCGGAGAGCAGCGAGGGTGGGCAGAAGTCCCTTCTCTCAGGCGTTGGAGCAAGGAGCTGGTGTGCTATTGTCATCCAAGACCACGTAGGCCTAAAGCAGGGACCTCTGGCTAAGCAAGAACCCCCAAAAGGCAAGTGAGAGAAAGGGGACTGGAGTCCAGGCTTGTGGAAATTTGTTTTAAGTGAATGAGAAAGAACACTTGATGGTTCATGCAGGCAAGGAAGAAGGTAGCCAGGGTCGACAAATAAACACAGAAAGTAATTTGTTTGCTAGGTAATTTCACTTTAAAACACTATGGCTTCTCTGAAGTGATTTATTATGCCAGTTATCAGCAGGTTGTGAGAACCTGTCATGAATTACTAATAATTCATTTTTTATCTATCTTTTTGTTAGATGTTAAACTCGTCTAGTCTAACTTTACCTTTCTGATTTTAGGTCCACTTCCCTTAAGTCTAGAAACTTGAGAGATTTTTGAAGACAACCTCTTCCCCGCTCCTCCCCTCCCTTCCTTTCCCCTCCCTTCCCTCCTCTCTCCTTCTCCTCTCTTCCCCATCCTTCCCCTCCTTTCTCTTCTCCTTTTGATTTAGAACCCTAGGGTTAAAAACCCAGGGCCTCCTGCCTGTGCTGCTGGTGCTCAGACACCTGAGCCACTCCTCCAGTCCTGCTTTTTGCTGGTTATTTTGGAGATGGAGTCTCTTGGACTTTCCTGCCTAGGATAGCTTCAAAGCATGATCCTCTGGATCTCAGCTCCTGAATAGCCAGGATTATAGGTGTGAACCATCAGTGCCTGGCTCAGCCTCCATTCCCCCTCCCCATCGTCCATAGACTCAGTCTGACATGTTGCATAAACACTCATTTCCTCACCAAGTAGAAATACCATCTTCATGTACTCCACTTTCTGGGGCATGTGTTTGTACCTTGCATTTTGTTCCATGGATCTTTCTGTCTGTTCCCATGCCAGCACCACCCATTGAAAGGATTGGAAGTTGGATAATATTTCAATATCCGGTAGTCAAGGCCCCCATGTTGGTCATCTGTTTCAAACATTCCTTGGCTACACTTAACTCTTCTTGAGGGAAGAGTTTTGAAATGATTTCAGGGTTTCTTTTTTTTAGTTGGTTTTGATGAAATCCCTCCCTCCCCCCCCCCCACAAATTTAGCTTCTCAAATCCTTTTTGCTTGTTGGTTATTGTTGTTTGTTTTGCTTTATCTTGCTCATGTGGGTCAGGTTGATCCTGCTCAGGTTCCGGGGTGCTGGGATTACAGGCATGTATCACTACACTGACTCTTTAGTCAATGTTAATGCCCAGAACATAGAGGTAACCCAGTACCTCTTATTTATCTCCGTTCTTACCTCTTGGGCTGAAGATGTGCAACAGCTTTGTTCTTTCTTTACTTTCTCAAAAGAAAGGAGGCTGTACTTTTTCCTGGGGTGACCAGTGTACTGGAGAAGGTCACCCTGGTCTACAGGGGCTGTGGGAGGGAGGCGTGAGAACTCCAGCCTTCCCTCTGGGGTTGGATTTTATCAGTAATGACCTTCTCCCAATACATGAATGGAGACAAACTGTTCTCGCTGGCACTCTTAACGAGCGCCTCCCTAATATATCATAGGGCTGTTTTCTTGTTTGTTAACCTAAGTAAATCATGCTTCTCTTCAGATACTTCAGAGCAGTTCTCGCTTTCTTTGTTGCAATCCAGTTTGGTAAACATTTATTTTATAAAATGCAAGTAACCAATCTGTAAGTACTTTGGGGGCACCATCTAGTTACCTCGTTCGGGTATTGAGTTTGCTGTAGCTAGGGGAGCAGTAAAGACTCTGGTCCTGGAAATGAGCGAGGTCTCATTTATCACACTTGGAACCTTGATGCCCTCATGGGAAGTATTCCACGGGTAGGGCTGGTTGTGCGGAGGTGACGTTTGTGTTTGCACCTCTGGGTGGTGTGACTTCCCTGTGTCCATTCAGTAAGCTGCCGGGTTCCTGAAAGGTCCTAGGCCTGGGCCTCCAGTCCGACAGTTTAGTCCTGGGTAGAATGTGGGTGACAGCATTGGACATGAGGATTTACAAGGAACCCAAACAGAATACTATAGGAGTACAGAAGTGGCAGCATCACCCACAGTCCCACTTTCTTTCCCTGAACCTTGAGAGCTGAGTGGGAATTTTTGAGAAGGAGAATAACAGGTTTCCTGCAACATGAAGTAGCAGGACGTTTTGAAGGCACTGTGGGAAAGAAGGGACAGTTCCTGGGGCTGAGGGCCAGGACATGAGCGCTAGGCAGAGAACTCAGGCCAGCCTGAGGAATCTGCGTTTTGTGTTATGGGTTGTCTGTCTGGCAGATGTGGTATTTCAGCATCAGACTAGCTTGATAGGATATGGATTTAAGAAGATCTTTAAGGTCAGTCTTGCTCTCCAGGGAATGGGCTGGAAGAGCATGAGAACACATTGGTACTTGCTCTAGATAGCAAGATTTATCTAGAATTTCAGAGGGCTGGGGATTAGCTCAGTGCTTAGATTCACGGTTTCATCTCTAGGAAGAACTAGTATGTCTTTTTGGGGGGGGGAGGGGGTCCATTCGTGGGGCCTGAACTCTGGGCGCTGTCCCTCAGCTCTTCAGCTCAAGGCTAGCGCTCTACCACTTGAGCCACAGCACCACTTCCTGCTTTTTTCTTTTTGCTTATGTGGTGCTGAGGAATTGAACCCAGGGCCTCAGGCTTGCAAGGCAAGCGCTCTACCACTGAGCCACCTTCCCAGCCCTGTCTTGTTTTTCTTGAAGTGAAAGAAACATCCAGAATATAGTTGAGACCAGATAATGAAATGATATGGCCAGGGTGTGGCCATTTGGCTTAAAATCTGACATTAGGTATTTGTGCAACATAGGAAAGAAAGTACAGAGTGGATACTCCACGATGTAAGTGATTTTTATATATTCTTAGCACTTTGCTATAGGTTCTCCTTTTTCTCCAGTGAGCCATTAGTTTGTGAAGAAAGCTAGATTAAAAAGAGGAGATGACAGCCCTTGGGAGGAACTGTCTAAAATTGGAGGCGGGTCAAGTCAGAGGCTGGTCACGTGGTATAAGTTAGTGAACCTTGTCCTGCAGAGCACCGGTTAAGTGGTTATGGTGTTCTTGTAACTCCACTGTCCTCAGTTGTAGTGTTGTGCTTCTAGGTGACACACGGGAGGGCCAGCCACAGCGTTTTTTCTTGGGAGGGCTCCAGCTTGCATCCCTGCCAGTGCCTTCTGGGTTTTTTTGGCTCTGGGGGAGAGGAGCAGTTACAGACCCCTAGTTACAGAGAAAATGTATTCAAGCTGCCTGCCTTCCTGCCTCCATTCAATGCCATGTCTGAAGCCCTGGTAGCCACTGCCTTTGCTTGTACACAGATTGTAAATATGTGTGGGTGTGCGCATGCGCGCATGCACACATGCTCTGGGTTGGTGTCAGGTTGGTGCTGTGAAGCAGCACCCAGAAGACCTTGGGCATGGAGCTGTTGGTGCCGTGAAAGTAGGGTTCTTGTAAGTTGATCACGAGTGCAAAGGCTGATGGTATGCTATAAACCCTGTATGTTTTTGATGATCATATCCAGAAATAAGTGGGAAGGACTTTGTGCAGTAAACACATTGTCCCAGAAGCCTGGAGTTGAGTGCGGTTTTCTGGCTTCGTGTCAAGTCCGTCCCGGCACTGAATCGGTGCCTTGCTGGGCTGAGCTGAAGCGGGTAAGAGTTCCTCATCTGTGGTGGCTGCTTCCTCAGTCTTCACAGCCACCTGGAACCCAAGACCTGAACGGTGCTGTGGGCCATGACCCACCCCGGGGCATGAGGGGGAAGGAAAGTGGTTGGGCTGGTCTCTGGGGTGACACAGACATCTGCTGGCCTCTGCTTTCCTTCTCTGGAGCTCTGTGACCCTGGGCAAGTTCTCTAGTTGGCTGGAAGCCTCCGTTTCCTGTGGAGAATGGTACTTCACATGCTTCCCAGAGCCTTAAGATTGAATGAGTGTCTGCAACGCACTCGACCTTGCTCAGCGAAGTGTGGGGAGAGGGCGGCTTCCAGGAAGCGCCTCAGTACTCTGGCTGATAGCGGACGGCCAGCCCGAGAGAGTTCAGGGTGGCTTGATTGTCCGTGAAGGTTTTTCAGATTTCTTTCTTACTTCAGTTTTGAAAAACATGGATTTAGCTCATCTATCTTCCTCCCTTTTTGGTGGTACTAGGGTTTGAACTCAGTATCTTGAGCTCGTTAGGCAAGCACCATACCATTACACCACCAGTCTACTTTTTTTTTTTTTTAGAAGAAATTATGGTTATTTAGGACCAGTTAGGATGGCTCTAAAACCCAGATCCAAACAGTCCAAGCAGGCCTGAACCTGTGCTCCTGTTTCATGTATGTGTGTGCACACGTGTGTGTACATGTGTGTGCACGCGCACACACATCACAGCAGCACAGTCTTGCAGACTTGCTCTGCAGTATGTCTGGGGTCAGGATTTGCTTTCTGCCATCTATACTCTGAATCTGAATTCTTGCCTCTGCAAGGAGCTTATCTATGGTCTCCCGGCTTGTTGTGGACCTGGCTCCTGGGGCAGGTTCTTGGAAGTAAGTGACCATCACAGAGGTGATGGAAGTCTGCCTTGCCAGATGCTTAATTGAAGAAAAGTACCCCCCCCCTCTCTCTCCCTCTCCCCTCTCTCTCTCTCCCTCTTCCCCCCCTCCTTCCCTCCCTCCCTTCCCGCCTCCTTTTTTAATCTTATTCTGTAGCCCAAACTTGCCTTGAACTCTCAGCCTGCAAGTGCTGGGATTATAGGCCTGTGCCACTATACCCAGTGGGGGGAAAATGTTCTTTAATACTTGCTTGCCCCCTAAGTTTGTTTCTTAAGACTGATAGGAAAGAGTATAATGTTGATTTCTCTTTTAAAATAATGTTCCTACCATTCACGATCTCTTGACGTTTTCTCACCTATTCCTCTGTGTTGTAAGGAGAGTGAGTCAGTTGAAGATTGTCAAAGAGGAAACCACATAGCCGGAAAGCCACATCTTCGTCTGATACCGAGGCGAAGGGCTGTGACACTGGGTGGAGGAATGCTGGCAGCATCCCACGCAGGGCTCAAGGCCTTACCCACCCTCAGCCCCAGATGAGAGAGGCCTGTGCCAGTCTCTTGCTGGCCTCAGTCCCCTGAACTCTTAGCAGGCCCAGGCCCACTCTGAGTGGCAGTACTTTCAGAAGGGTGAACTGCTGCCTGCCTCCCAAACTTCTTCCTGTGCACCCACTCACTTTGTCCTGCTTCCTCCCTGTGGCCCGGAGGGATCATTCTATACTTAACCCTGAATGAATGAGCCGCCTTGTGATTCTCCCTGCTGGAAAGGCTGGAGCTGAGATGGGTCTGCCCTGAGCACATGTTCGGGTCACATGTACAGGATGTGAGAGGGAGTTTCCTGAGTTCTCATTGGCCAAGCCCTGCCCTGGGCCTAGAGCTGGTGGAGCAGCTCTGCCCTGATTTGTCCTCCATGCTTCGCTCAGGGTTTCCTGCTCAGGGTTTCTTTGGCTTTCTTTTCTTTCGAGCTCATTTTTCCCATCTTCATGCATTTTGATTAAGTTGTCTTAAATTCTTCCTGTAACAGGGAGGAATGTGTATATATTTAATCCCTGGTGCTCATCCATTCTATAAGGGGAAGTTCATAGTCTCCCTTCTTCCTGTGACTTCCACTTTGGAGGTGATTTTTACACTTGATCTTGGCCAAAGGCCCAGAAGTGAGGAAGGCCATGTTATCACCAGTTCTTTGAAACGGTGTGGGTGTGACAAGTCTTTTGAAGCCACCTTGTGACCAGCAGGCAGCCTGTGTAAATGGTAGCTTCAAACTGGCACAGACTTTGTGTCACCTCATTCATGGTAGCAGGTCCTAGGACTGTTAGTGTTTATTTAGAAGCTATTAAGAAAAACTGTCTTAAACCAGTTCTTTCCATTTTTGCCTGTTGGGTAAGAGGTGTTTATTACAAAAGTAAAATTTTCTGCTTTTAATTTGTCTTGATTTTCCTCTCTTCCCCAGGAAATTTTTTTTTAATTCTAAATATATGTATCATTGCAGAAAATGTAAACAAAATTAAATCTGATGTAGTTCCCGAACCACGAACACCTCCGTGAGCACCTGGTGGGGTTGAATATTATCTTTTTTTTATATGCTACCTTTTTTTCTTTGTAAGAATGACCACAAACACATACTCTTGCCAGCTTGCTGTTGCTTTGTGTGTTGTCTTGTGGTGCTGGGAATTGAACCAGAGGTTCGCTCACATCAGATGAGTGCTCTGTCATGTGCTCAGCTCCCCATGATTATGACTTGACCCAGGACAGTGGGTGTGCTACTGGGATAGTTCGGCACATAGTAAGTTTTATGTAGTTTTTCTTAAAGTCATACTGAATAGAAGTGAAGATCAGTACAGTCCTGACACAACACCAGAATTATGTGGCTGTGCCGGGTCTGTCCAGTGGCATTACAGGATTGCTTCTGCACTCCTTCCCCCTCCACCCCCCCATTATGAGGCTTGATATCTGGGCCCTGTTGCTGTCCCTCAGCGCTCTGTCACTTGAGCCACAGCAGCACGTGTGGTTTTCTGGCGGTTAATTAGGAGATAAGAGTCTCATGGGCTTTCCTGGCTGGGCTGACTTTGAACTGCGATCCTTAGATCTCAGCCTCGTGAGTAGCTAGGATGACAGGTGTGAGCCACCAATGCCCAGCTGGACTGCTTTAACTTGGTATAAGGATAACATTTCAAAACCTAGAGAAAGGGAAAATTTGTATGGCTCTCTCA
The DNA here is from genome assembly GCF_024711535.1 of Dipodomys merriami. NCBI lineage: Eukaryota > Metazoa > Chordata > Mammalia > Rodentia > Heteromyidae > Dipodomys > Dipodomys merriami. Next base: position 10,588,203 of record NW_027204826.1, read on the forward strand.
GATTTTGCCTGTCTTGTCTGGGCTGTAGAAAAAGATGGTATCAGTCTCTTGGAGATTGAGCCCTTTGGAAAGGACCATCGCTAGGGTTCTATTTCCATTAAGAGATCTAGGCCTGGGTGCTGGTGGTCCATGCCTATAAATCCTAGCTACTTAGAAGGCTGAGATCTGAGGATCGAGGTTCAAAGCCATCCTGGGAAAGAAAGCCCATGAGATTCTTACCTCCATGTAAGCATCAAAAAAGCTAGGAGTGGAGCTATGACTTAAGTGGTAGAACACTAGCCTTGCGCAAAAAAATGCTCAGGGAAAGCAAAGCACCCAGTCCCTGAGTTTAAGCCCCAGGTATGTTGTACATGTGTGCGTGTGTGTGGCACACACACACACACACACACACACACACACACATATACATAAAGAACTCTAGGTACTGAATGTATTGATGGCCAGGTTGGTATTTCCATATGAAAATTACAGGCTGTGACCCTCTCTCTCTCAAAGGAGGACCAGCCTGCTGGGGCAGCAATGCTTCGACTTGAAATTGTTGACTTGTGCCCCTGCCCCCGTCCCTGCGGGTTGGTGACTGAGTTGCGCTCACTTCCTGGAGCAGCATAAGCTGAATTGCCCTAGTTGAGAAGACGCCCCTCCCCCCCTCCTGTCACTCAAAGCAGAAAGGATGACACAGGCTTCCCCTGGGTTCCTGAAAAAGGAACCAAAAACAATTGTGTGGAGTCGCAGTGAAGCTGCAGACAGGCTTTTAAGGGTGGTTTGAGGTTAGCTGTCTGTTTTTAAAATTAATTGCTTTCTCGTCTTGGACAGATTACACTATGCCAGGCACAGCTGAGACACCCTTCACCTCTGCCATGTTCCCATCTGGTCATTGTTCTGTCTGGGGCCTGGAAAGCAGAGCCAGGCAAGACCAAATTGTGATCTTCAGTCTACCAGGAAAGAGCCTAGTGTTTTAAAGCTGAACTTCTTAGTAGACTCGGGCTCTATGACATTGTCTGAGACTGAGCGTAAAGCAGGCCCGGCTTGTGCCGAGCCTGAGGCGCGGGCTTGTTAGGCAATGGAGAGACACTTTCCATGTCTCATTCAGGGCCCAGCCCTGACATGGACCGCTCCCTAGCCAGCCAGCCAGCCACGTGCCTGTCTCACTTTTGCTTTCACTACCTGATTTTATTGCAACTTCCTCTTTTCCTGAGTAACCAGTCACACTGATGAAGTGCCAGGCAGACACTTCGTATTACATGTAATGATAATGCGACAACCCTGGAAGGCAGGTGTACAGATCAGGAAACAGCCAAGAGAATGACTTACCCAACGTGGAGTCAGGATGCCTTTCCTACGGGCCAGATTCCAGCACTCATGAGCCCTGTAGAGCATCACCAGGCAGGCGTGGCCTTTCCTGCCCCCTCTCCCAAACAATCTCGCTTGTTAGGGTACTTCGTGGCTTTTGTGTGCTTCAGTGCACTTTGGGGGTTGGCTACTTTAGTGCTACTTTGAACTTGGCCTGTTTGGGTAATCACGTTTTAATTCAAATGTATAGTATGTACTAATAAGCCAAGATGAAGTTGCTTTTGTTCATCACCCTTTTACTGAGTACCACTGCTGCATTTGTTCATCCTTTATCCCTCCATCTCTGTGTATTTTGTTACCTCCCTCCCCTCCCTATTCATCATCCTTTTAAAAATCAGTCATTAGATAATACAGACACTGAACTTTGAATTCCAGTGTAGATGTACCAGGAATGGCAGTGTATATCCATTCAGTGAGCCTGCAACTTTTCCCTGGCCTCATTGTCTTCTCACGCTTTGAGTAAGTCAGTTTCCTGCATGTAGGAACTGTAGGAAGAACTGGCTGACCAAAGGCCATGCACAGCTCCTCTGGAGATGGTGTTATCCTGTTATAAGCACACATAGCATCTGTAAGTGACATACTTCGTTGAGTGAGCTGTATGCACACGTTTATTGACATGTGCAAGCACTGAGATTTGGCACATTTTCAAAGAACTGTTGTGAGTGCCCAAATTATTATTTTTTTAAATGCTGAAAGAACGTTGAGCCTCGGGGCCCTGGACTTGAAGAAAGGTCAGCTTAATTCTATCACTGCATCACTTCAGACTTCCGGAGGCTGGAGAAGTGCTGGGAAGCAGTCTCCCGCCCGGGTGACCACATCAGATGAATAGGACTGTGTTCATTGTACTCATGCTATGTGCATTGAAGGCTGCCTCTATTGGCAGTAGGATTTTTTTTCTCTTTAAGTCAAGTGATCCCCAACTTCAGCCTCCCCAGTAGCTGAGGCTACACATGTGATCTACGTCAGACTACCTAAAAAATCATTTTGAAGGAGAGTATCTTTTGTGAACATGAAATGCAATACTTGATATAGTATCTGTAATACCATAGAATTCCATATGGGTTGAACTCCTTTTGTGGTTCTGTGTTAAGGACTTAAGTGGCATAGATTATATTTGGCTGGTTTTAAATCCACAGCTATTAATGGCAAACATGAATTACTATGTCGTTCTGAGATTCAGGGTTTTTTTTGTTGTTGTTTTGTTTTGTTGGTTGGTTGTGGGGTTTGGACTCTGGGCCTGGACGCTGTCCCTCAGCTCTTCAGCTCAAGGCTAGCGCTCTACCACTTGAGCCACAGAGCTACTTCCAGTTTTCTGGTGGTTTATTGGAGTTGAGTCTCACAGACTTTCCTGCCCAGGCTGGCTTTGAATCGTGATCCCTAGATCTCAGCCTACTGAGTTAGCTAAGATTACAGACATGAGCCATTGGCGCCCGGCTTGAGATGCAGTTTTTAAACCATACTTTGTCATCTCAGAGTCAGGATGTGTCTTACCGTTGTTGGCATGATGGGATTTTATGAGTGGTTTTTCTTTGGTATTGGTAGATGAAGCAGAGGTGCAGCTTACAATTAGCACATAGGCTTGAATGGCCTGCTGAGTGGCCTGTGTCAGGATGGACACATGCCTGTCTGCAACACAGGCTCTTTTCCCCTCTTAATTACTAATACGAACTCTTAGAATGCACATTACATTGCACACGGTAACAGTGCATAGGCAGTACCAAGGAAGGGCGAAAGAGGTTGCAAAGTGCAGAGGGCTGTCGTGGAGGTGCAGGCAGAGGGCACACACAGGCCAAAAGGCGTCCTGGGGGACTGCTTTGTTTGCATACAAGGTCTTGTCTCAGCCAGCGAACTCCTGCCCCCTTAGGTTTTGGTGCCCTGGTGGTTTGGTTTTCAGCCTTCAGTAGACCTTAGTGGTTCCGGAGTTCTTTTAACACTTCATCCTTTTTTTTTTTTTTAAATGTAATTTTGTTATAAAGGTGGTCTACAGAGGGGTTACAGTTACATTTCTTATTGAACATTGTTACCTCCTCCCTCTCATCCTTCTTTTTCATTGAGGTTCTTTGGCACATAGGTTTGGATGTTGTCCTTCCCAGTAGGGGCTTTGGTTATGAGGAAGCAGGCAGGCCGGTAGATCACCACCACACGCAGTTACTGAAGATGAGCAGATAGGCAGGTTTCTGAACACAAGAACTTGCAGCAACCCGCTCTCTAATTGGTATTTGCTCTGATTGTAGAACATGGTCCAAGACAATTCCTGGGAAGGTGCAGTTCTTCTCCAGTGAGGGCTCAGACACGTCCATACCGATCCCGGTAGTGTCGCTCCGGGGCGTGGACGACTCCTACCCGCCCCAGAAGAAGTCTTTCATGATGCTCAAGTACATGCATGACCACTACCTGGACAAGTACGAATGGTTTATGAGAGCCGATGATGACGTTTACATCAAAGGAGATCGCCTGGAGAGTTTCCTGAGGAGTTTGAACAGCAGCGAGGCCCTCTTTCTCGGACAGACAGGACTGGGCACCACGGAAGAAATGGGGAAACTGGCCCTGGAGCCTGGTGAGAACTTCTGCATGGGGGGCCCCGGCGTGATCATGAGCCGGGAGGTGCTGCGGAGGATGGTGCCGCACATTGGCAAGTGTCTGCGGGAAATGTACACCACGCACGAGGATGTGGAGGTGGGAAGATGTGTCCGGAGGTTTGCAGGCGTGCAGTGTGTCTGGTCGTATGAGGTAAGAGCTGACTTCTTTACGGTGGGTAAAGCCAGCAAGGGTTAATGTCCGTAAATTGTGATCTGATTTTTATTTGAATTCCTCATTCCCTTTCCTCTGGGCTTCAGGGCATGCTTCCATTCTTGTCAGGCTTCCTCGTAATAAGTAGCAACACTTGAGGCTGAATGAAAACGTAAGGTTTGCTGATGGTCATGGTGACATTTTTGTGGTTATCAGAATCTTATCTAGTTTCTGCTGCTTCCACAGACAAAATTGCAAGACGTAGGATACGTGCCTATTTGTTCTCAGTCTTCTGGAGACCTGACTGCTCTCTGGTCATGATGACCTGTGCAGATGAGACACTTAGATGTTTTGAGCTTACCAAATGATGAGTGGTTTGAAAAATCCAATAGTATTTGGCTTCACATTTATTTTGAACCTTGGGGGCTGGAGTGTTGCTCAGTGGTAAAGCATGTGCTCAAACAAGTAAGTGTTTTGAACATTGCCTAGTTGGATGGTAAGTACGATCTGTTGTGTTCCCTTCTGAATATGTGGTTGGCAGTTTCTGTGTTCTCCTCACACCTAAGTGAAACCTTTGGAAGGAGTTCTACCTGTAGACATTTTCTCTTTAGTGTGCACAGGACAGACAGTGCATGTGGCTGCCGGACCTGGTGACAGCTTTCGTGTTCTGGGGAAAGACGGGGAATGGCTAGGCTTTCTGCACAAGAAAAAGAGTATACTTCCTGGTGTGAACTGTTAGCACTTGTTCAGTTAATTTTCTAAAGCACCTCCAGTGAAAACCCCCATTCGTACCTGTGATTGCCTCCCTTCTACATGTCTTCTGGTCAGTGTCTTTTCTGTTTGAACTTTTAGGGGAAGTGGGTATTTTTAAGCATACAGGGAATGGTCTTCATGTAATTTTAAGTGAAAACATCACAGAAATCTATTTTAAGTCCTAAAGGTGATGGAGTGAAGGCCCTTCCCCCTCCCCCTCCAGCATGCAGGCGGGTGCTCACTGTGCCTGGAGGTCTTCTCTGTGAGATCCCAGATTTCTGCAACAAGGAGAGCCATTTAGGGTTTCATGCTGAGCTAAGCAGTATTTCTGTACTTTCTCCATCCTTAATGAAATCGTTATGCCCTCACCATGCTTCATTGTGGCTAAAACATGTAGCACTTTATGTATTTTGGAACACTTTCTCCTGACCCTGATCTTTGAGAAATAAGCCTTCTTGCTGGAATCTTAGAGGACAAGCTCACTTTTGAGAGGAAATTACCAAAAGCAAGTGTCTTAGTATGGTCACGTTAGTATTTTAGATACAGCTAGATAGACACAGGTGGAGCCAGCACCTTGAGCCAGATGGAGAACTTTGATCTTGCATCAGATGTAGTTGGACAGTGGTGTCATGCAGCTGGGGGGGATGGAAGACTTGACTTGGGGTACTTTCCCATGGTGATGGACTGTAAAGAGTTGTAAGCACCCTGGGCAGGAGATCCTGCGATCATTCTGTGGTGTTTGGAGCTGCCTCTTAGACTCGAGCCTCCTGAAATTGGTCTCCTGAGCTGTGTCTTCCCTGTCCCTTTGCCTTGGGAGCTGGATCGGGCGGAGCAGCAGGGAGGTGCTCCCTGACTTGGTCAGTGGGGTTCCCTGCTGTACAGTTCCTTAAGTGCCTTATGATAACACAGCTCTCCGGGTACTTCTGGTTTGTCTTCTCTGATCTTGTGCTCAGCAGCTTTCCTACCAGCTGTGCTGACAGCTCTCTTTTCTCCTCTGCAACTTCACTATTCATTCTTGGCCAACGTTTCAGATGGAATCTGTCTGTCTTTGGGTTTTGTCAGAGAGAGAGAGAGAGAGAGAGAGAGAGAGAGAGAGAGAGAGAGAGAGAGAGAGAGAGAGAGAGAGAGTATGTATGTGTGTATCTGCCTGCGTGCCAGTACTGGGGCTTAAACTCAGGGCCTGGGCACTGTCCCTGAGCTTCTTTTGCTCAAGGCTAACACTCTACCACTTGAGTCACAGTGCTACTTCTGGATTTTTCTGTTTATGTGGTACTGAGGAATCAAATCAAGGGCTTCAAGCATGTTAGGCAAGCACTCTACCACTAAGCTGCATTCCTAGCTCTGTGGTCTTTATTCTGAATTCAGTATTTTCTCTAAATTGGCCTGGCTTTTTGCCTTCATTGTCAAAGCTTTATTATAGATAAATTATAAGTCTAAGTCTATTTAATAATTGTTTTTCTTGATATTTTCTGCTCTCTTATATCTTGTTTAAGAAATTCTTTCCTACTTTGGGTCACAAAATTTTCTCCTATAGGGGCTGGGAAGGTGGCTCAGTGGTAGAGTGCTTGCCTTGCATGCATGAGGCCCTGGGTTCGATTCCTCAGCACCACATAAGCAAAAAGAAAAAAGCCGGAAGTGGCGCTGTGGCTCAAGTGGTATAGCACTAGCCTTGAGCTGAAGAGCTGAGGGACAGCGCCTAGGCCCAGAGTTCAAGCCCCATGACCGGACCCAAAAAAAAAAAAATTTTTTTTTCTCCTATATATTTTTCTGTGTGTTTAATATTTTGCCTTTCACATATAGTTAATTCTTCACTATATTTAAGCAATCTATCCACTGGGATAGTTACCATGTTATTAGACCTTTGATTTGGGGGAGGAGGGGAAAATAGCTTCCACCCCAAGTTATTAGGATTTACCATTGTGTTCACCACTCAGGCAAGATCAGCCCCCCCACCGGGTGAGGAACTTCCATTCTCTTCCTGTAAACTATAAACCTTCTTCTCCATTCAGGCTCACATTATGAGAAGCTGCTGAGGGAGAGGCTTAGGGTAAAGGCAATTATGTTAAGCCTTGAGTCCTGGAAGGCACTTACTTTGCTCTATTGTAAACCTAGCCAGAAGTAATTATATTTTTGCAAGTAAGTCATGCCTTGGCTAATACCTACATAATTAAACTGACTCATGAGGATAAAAACCAAATAAAATGTCCAAATAAAAAACCCAGATTCATTTCTAAGCTTGTTCTGATTTTTACTGGTGGTTATTTATTAATACATTGCTTTAAAAATCTTTACCTAGAAATAATTTTAAACTCACAAAAAATTCAAAGGAAGTGAGTATAGGCTGGCACATATGAAATAGTAGGAAGGGAGAGGGGAATTGCTCAGGCCTGGTCCCTGGCCACATAGGCCTGGTCCCTTACACAGGCCAGCATTATTAACTAAGGAAATGTTTGCAAGAAACATTAAAATACTTGAAAAAGGAATTTGTTTTGTTTAGGCAAGCACATAAAATATCATACTATTCTTTTAATAAGAATCAACAAAAAGCTGCTGCTAGGTAACCAGCACTCTGAGCTTTCTGTTATTTTAACAGAACCTTTGACTAATGTCACAGGTTGTTGAGGTAGAAAATAACCATTGCTAAAGAAACTTGGAGACACGCATGATGGATCTAACAGCTTTTAAAATGTCATAGAGTTCAAGATTCAGAATTGCAGAGGGCTTTCAGGGGTCTGTCTCCCCTCTCTCTATCGGCTATGCTTCTAGTGCGTCAGCTTCCATGGCATTGTGCATCTTCCCAGGGTCACAGGGGGGTGCTACCTCATGGCCAGCTGTTCACCTAGTCTTACCTGTTTTTGTTTCTTTATTTGGTTTTGTTTGTGTGCTGACCTGGGCACTGTCCTGACCTTTTGCTCAAAGCAAACTCTCTACCACTTTAGCCACAGTGCTACTTTTGGATTTTATTGGTTACTTGGCATTTATAATCTCATGAACTTTCCTCCTCATGCTGGCTTTAAACTTCAGTCCTCAGATCTCAGCCTCCAAAGTAGCTAGGATCACAGGTATGAGCCACACACACCCCCACCAGTTTTATGTGAAGGGCAGTATATTACCATGGTATGTCCCCATTGGGGTCCCAGGGCTCAACCACTCTCGGGCCTGCGGTTCAGCTTATATCTTCCCCTGCTGTGTTTCTGACCAGTCACTGAACACATTTGTGCCAGTCCTTTACACATCATGGCTCATGCCCAAGAGACCCTAGTACCCCAACACACAATTGCTGCATTCTACCCCACTCACCCTATGCCACCCTGGAACTGGAGGGTGGCAGTCTGGGGAAACCTGGCACTGTTCACTCTTCTGTGCACTGCACACACAGCTGTGAAGCCTCACACTCACTGATGGGCCCAGACTGTCCTCTAGGCTGAGGACCACCGAGATTGCAGCTTGGACACCACTGGCCTCTTCCTCCCTCAAGGTCTCTCTGAGGAGACAAAGGCACATGCTCATAAAACAGTTGTTTGAGGCCTTGTTGTACTGATTCTGATTTTTTTGTTGTTGTTGATTCTGATTTTTAAAAATCTACAAGGGAAGGCAAATTCAATGTTGTTCTTTTTGTGACAAGGCATATCATCAAGGAAAACTGGAGTTTATAGCAAAGTGTGTCCTTATTAGTTTGGCTGGCTTATAAAAGAATATTAAACATTCTCATAATGTCTTTTAACTGCTAGTTATCCTGGACATGATCTTTTTTTTTTTTTTTAAGTTTTTGCTTTCATGCAATTGTTTCTAACATATTTATTTATTTATTTATTTATTTATTTATTTTTGTCGGTCGTGGGGCTTGAACTCTGGGCCTGGGCACTGCCCCTCAGCTCTTCAGCTCAAGGCGAGTGCTCTACCACTTGAGCTACAGCGCCACTTCCCTGGACATGATCTTATGATCTGTGTTACATCCCTTCTCCCTTCCCCCTCTTTTTATTGATTAGTACTTTTAGGTATGGGGGGGGGGCTTATTTTGGCATATCAGGCCTTGCTCAAACTCAATGAAAAAAGAAGGAAACTAAGAAAATAATTTTTTTTTAAACTAGGAATAAACTTAACCAAGGAGGTAAAGGGCCTGTACAATGAAAACCATAAGGACTTGAAGAAACACTAGAAGATGGGAAGATGGGAGTCTCCCACCTCCATGCTCCATGCTCATGGACTGGTAGAATTAATATTGTGAATATGGCCAGCTGCTAAAGCAGTGGGCATTTGTCCATCAAATCCCAGTGTCGTTCTTTACAGAGACAGAAGAATCAGTCTCTCCTCACTCTCTAGGTTGCCCGTTCACCTCACCTGCCTGGGAGCCAGGTAATTTTTATCTCTGGCTTCTTGTTTCCTTTTGTATGTGTCACATTTGCTTGTTTGTCTGCATGTCTCATAGTTTTCTGTGGAGCCCTGGGCAGTTGCTACTATTTCAGTGTGATAACTCTGGAAATAAGATCCCGTCCTTCTTATCATGGCACCTTTAGTGACTTTTCAGAAGTCTGTGGAGCCTGATTCCTTTTGTACACTGCTGGAGCCTGCCGGGCTTGCTTGGCGCCCCGCTGGTGACTGGGTGAGGTTTCCCTGGGTGTTTAGCCCCAGAGTGTCTCCACTCTGCTGAGCAGCTCCTGCACCCAGCGGACACACAGCCCTGCCTTAGCTTCACTTCGGCTTGGGCAGAGCTTGTGCACAATCCTGACGTGAGTGTGACCTTCCAGCATCTGATGTACTCACAGGAGCCTGCCCAAGGCCTGTCCCCACCCTCCACCCCCGTTCCTCTCCTTAGGCTTTTCACTTAGCTTCTCTTCTGTCCCAGTATGCTTGGGATTGTTGAAAACCTGTCCCTCCACGGACACTGCTGCAGTGACAGGTCTCTGAGCCAGGCCACTTGAAGACAGGCTTACAAGCCGAGTCTTTCTGGGAACTCACTAACCAGGTCAGACCTCCACGACAGTCCTCCAGGAATGCGGCTCCCCAGCCCCTCTCCATCCCCTCTAGTAGCCTCCAGGCTGCTCCTTTTCCCTGTGGCTTTCTTTCCAAGGTGGGGGCAGATCTGCAAATCGGGTAAGAAATAGGGTAAAAGTGCCAACCAAGCCCAAGGTTCATGTTGCGGTCATTTTTTTTTTTTTTTTTCTTGTTCAAATTCTTTCTAGATCACTGCAGATCTTACCCAGAATCCTGAAGATTGCCCTTGACAGCTCTTCCATGGTCTGTTTACTATATGGAGGACTGAAGTTTGAAGAGGTTTTACTTTTCACTCTTCTTCCTCCCCCCCCCCACCCCCTCCTTCATTTTTTTTGTTTTTGGCATCTGTACTGGAACTTCAACTCAGAATTTTATACTCAAGGCTGTCTGGTACTCTACCACCTGACCCACCTCCATGTCTGTCTTTTTGCTGGTTAATTCAAAATAAGAATGTCACCTACTTTCCTGCCTGGGCTGGCTTCAGACCACAATCCACAGATCTCAGCCTTCTGAAAAGCTTGGGTTACACGTGTGAGCCACAGGCGCACACGCACGCTACCATTTTCATTGGTGTCATCATTGGTGAAGGTTGCAGCTGCACAGTGTAAGTTTTGCTTTTAAAAATTAACCTGCCTTGACTGCCCTTTAAGAAGTTGAGATGTTTTACCCTAAAGATCAGACTTCCCACCAGCAAGTTGGATATTTATTTTAATAATAAATGTGACTCAGTATTCGAGCACGTGCTCTGAGCATGCACCGTGGGGTGGCAGTGAGACCTGCTCCTCCTGTCCTGGGAACTGGGTAAGGTGTGGAGAGACAGATAGGACAAGGCAGGTGGCCCAGTGTGGGTGGATGGAGTGACACGTGACAGACAGTGAAGTCAGGTGGCGTCGATTTTAGGGGAGGGTGGCTGAGGACAGTGGGCCCAAACAGCCCTGGGCTTGAAACTAAGCTTCACTTAGCTTCATCCTGCAGCAGCTGTGAGCTCTTGAGCAGCAAGCTGATTTCCTCCAGACCACCATTTTGGCCTATTCTCTGAGCACTGTGTATGTATGGACAGGGAATAATTCTTCACCACCATGGATGCTTATACTGTGACCCTGGAATCCCACTTCTTGCTTTTAAAATGCCCAGAAGAAGGTTTAGTGCAAATGGAAGTTACTCGTTGTTCTAGGCCTGTAACTTGCTGCCCAAAGAAACCTCTACAGCTAGGTAGACCTTGACATGGCCTCCCCATGGGGAGGAGCGCATGCGTGTGCAGAAGCAGGCCGGAAAGGGGGTCTCCGCTGTGTCGGTCACCTTGCTCACTGGAGGTCATCCCAAGGCAGCTGTAACCTGTGTCCTGTCACCAGCAGGAAGGGGCTCATGGAACTACCAGATGGGATTGCATCTGTCTTACGAGGTGGCCCGATGGCATTTCCTGGGTAGTTCTGTAGCAGCACTGCAAAGATAAAGCGTTCTTCCATCCTTCCACATGTGCAGCAGCGAGCCAAGTGCTGTACAGCTCATCGGGAGGAAATGAGAATAAAATCACTCCTGAATTCCGACTCCACATACAAACGGACTGCCTATCCCAACAGTGTATCACTACCATATTAATAGTTCACTCATAACCAAGGCAGAAGACAGCCACACAGGAAGCAGGGAGGGGCGGTGGGACAGCTGGACTGACTGGGGCCAGATGAGGAACAGTGAGAGGGGCTTCAGTGATCTGGGTCACCCCAAACCACTCTAAACGTAGCAGGGTCTCTGGACTCTTCCATACATAATCACCATGGTATCCATGGTATCCTTTCCCATTTTTAAGAGTCCTAGCGATGCCAGCAGCAGAGCTTTTAAAGTAAGGGTTTTAGTTCCAATATTTAATCATCTGTATTGAACTACTAAGATAAGTTGAAAAGTAGCCAGTGAGGGGACGAGACAAGAATGAGCCAGATGCTTTCAGTAACTGGCAAAGGAGAGTTCCTAGAACAGGGAAGTGGGCCGAGGTTGCGGAAGGTTTACAAGTGTGTTGTAAGTTGGCACTTCCCAAACAGGAATGACAGAGGCTTTTTCCCATGAGCAAGTTATGCAAGTGAGTATATCTCAGGTATTAGCGACACCTAAAGATAGGACGTCACACCTACTTGGAATTTCTCCAAGGCAGAAGCACTTGTTAAAGAGCAGGTGCCTGGCTCCCAGGCCCAGAATCCCTGAGGAGTCTGTGGTCTGCTTCCTGTGCGTCCACACCTCCGCCTTGGGCAAACCCTTTCTTGGGAACCAGAGAACTTACCTTTTCATTGACAGCTTCTCATCTACCCCTCTCCAGGGAAGCAGAAAAGGAACTTGACTTTGGGATTCTAGTAAGTGACTTGTAATTAGGTTGGGGGAAAGTCAGAGTTGGCACACACATGCTTCTGTTATTACATATTTGATAGGCTTTGTTTTTTCTTTTTGGTGGTACTGGGGTTTGAACTTAAAACCTCTTGCTTGTTAAGCAGGTGCTCCTTTACTTGAGCCACACCCCTAGTCCTTCCTGCTTTAGTTTATTTTCTGGTAGTATGTTGAGTTAGACTTGGGCTATAATCCTGCCACCACTTCTTGCATAGCTGGGATTACAGTCACAGAGCACCGCACCAAGACATGCATGTTGATGTGTGTTTGTGTGTGTGTTTTCCTACTTTTCCCCTCTAAGCCATGTTAAGGATTATGAGTTGTGTAACCAAATAAAAATGAAGATAGAGGTCAGCAGTAACTATAGCAGCATGAGAAGCTAAATGAGCTCAGCGATGGACACGGAGAAATGGTGGCTAGAGACTAGACTGACACTTTGAAACTGCAAGGTCTGTGTTGTCTGATTGCATGTTTTTCTTCACTCAGCTTTTGAGGCTCTCCGTGAACTGTATGTAACTTGAGGTTTATTGATGGAATTCCTTACATGATTTTTTAAAATATAGTTATGAAGTATTAACCATGGGAGTTTTTGTAAGCAGCACAGAGTAATAATCTTCCTTCCTGGAGGTGGAGCCACACGTAATGTCCCCTCCTGTGGGTTGATTGGGTGACATTCTCTCCCATCCCTCCCCACGCCCGCACCCGTATCTGCTGAGTGGGGCGAGGATGGGAGCCGGCCCCCCCTGCCTTAACAGCAGAGCAGTGAGCTCTCAGATCACCCTTCGCAGGGTGACGGGCGGATGGGTGAGGTGGTCACCTGCAACCAGCGCTGCAAGTACCCTAAGCCTGCCACTCTCAACAAGACACCTGGCCAGTGTCGGGGAAGGATGCAGAAATAGGAGAAGTGTGGGCTCAGTGGAGTGCGGGGCCCTGAAGTGGAAAGAGACGTGAGTGGAAACTCAAGTGTGAGCCCGGGCTGCATGCAGGTCAGAGGAGCCTGGGGCCCGCGGTGGTGTCTGGGCTTTGGTGTGGGTGCTGTTGCTGGAGGGGGTGAACAGTAAAGGAAGCTGGGTGTAGCAGGTGGGGCTTTTTCTGCTGTCTTCACAAGTCTCCTATAAATCTGCATTCATTTCATAAGAAAAAAGCAGTTCGAACGCAGCAGCGAGCTCTGTGGACACAGAAGGGCCGTGGCTGTGGCTGCCACTCTGTGCCCTGGGAGATGGGGCACAGCAACAGAAGACCGGGTGTCCTGCAGGATGTGATTTGTAGCTCATTGACTTCTAGGAACTCTAAGACAGAAAAGTCTTTGTGTGAGGAGGCTGCAGACTTCTAACCCTCATAAAGAGCTTATCATTTGAGCAAGCTCATAATGTGCCGTGTTATGACTGTGGAAAATTGTAATGGCACCATTACAGCAAACGCTTTCCCTGGCTCAGCAGTTGCGTGCAGGCCAGTGCGCCTGCGCACGTGGCCAGAGTTAACCCTACAGTGTTCTCAGTGCTTCCCGCTGCTGGGGGCCACCGCCTCCAGGCTCAGAGGAGAGAGCAAGTACACACGTGTGTGCTAATCCACAGATATACACACCTGTAAGTGCGTCTGTGTGTTCCTTATCTCTAGCAAGGTAAACACAAGTTGCTACTGTGTTGTTTCCACTGCTAATCTTTACTACATGGATCACTCCAGCCTCCTTCCTTTGTGTAGCTGCCAGCTTCGCAGCCGATGGGCAAGAAGCCTGGCTTGCATCATCTGACATCCATCTACAGGTTCTTCCATTTCAGCATGCATGCTCGGTGTGCTCCGCATTGTTATAGCATGTCTGGGGGAAGCGGCCTCACAGGTGGAGTACAGTGCTTATGTACTTCCTTTGGCCTGTGGTCTCTGCTTGTTTCCAAAGCTACTTAGGTCATTCCTGCCCGCCCCCCGTGCTGGGGATCAAGCCCACGGAATTCCACCTCCCGCCCCCACCTTTCAGGTACTGTCGAGTTGTTTCCTCACAGTCTGCATCTGTGCTGGGATGCCTGAACATCTAAGCAGTTTCTAACTTTGTGTACCCTGAGGTGCACCGCATGCTGTAAAAGTTCAGTGGGCGCTGACACACGCAGTTTCCATCAATGCTTTCCTACAAACCATGTCACTGCCCTCCAAGTCACTGTGCTTTACCTTGCTCAGGGCCCTCCCCCGCCCCTACTAAGGCCTTGGGAACCACTCATCTTTTTCACTAGTTTTGCCTTTCTCTGAGTGACAATTAGCATCCAGGGAAATAACCATCTTTTGTAGTTTCTTTCACTTTGGAATATGCATTTAGATTCATCTATGCCTTTTTATACCTTGAGACTTCATTTCTGTTTCAATTGGTTAATATTCCACAGTAGGCATGTGTGATATTTTATCTGTTCACCTGTTAAAGGATAGCTTAGTCGCTTGCAGTTTCAGGCAGTTACAAGTAAAGCTCCTGTAAACAATTATATGCATGGTTTTGCATAGACACAAGTTTTTAAATCAACTGAGTAAATACTCGGGAGTGTGGAGAGGCTCGTGTGAAAGGCTGTGCTCCGCTGAGAAGTAGGTCACCAGACCGCCTTGCAAGTGTGGTGGGTCAGTGTTTAGGTGTTAGCAGCCCATCTTCATTCTGGGAGGACATTTATCCTATTTACATGTAACCACACCAAGGTGCTTTTAGTGGAGACTGTTTCTGTTTATTTGGGTCAATGGCTCTTTCCACTTTTCTGTCTTAATATTAAGTCTGAACAAGCTTGTGCCTGACTATAATGAGGATATGGAAACATTGTTGAACCTAATCTTGAGGTTGACTTAATAACCTTCTCTGCTCATTTTAAGGTGGTTCACATGCCTTAGGCATGTAGAATGTTAATATATAATGCTTAACACTAATGGTAATGCAGAAGTTCCTAAGTCAAGTCTGAACAGCCTACAATGAATGACCACATTTTAGATGATTCTAACAAGCCAGAGAGGGCTTAGAAAAGGAGTATGTGAGTTGTCCATTCACTTGCTTACAGTTGTTATTGTTATGATGCAGGATCCGGGCTTTGCACTCAGGTCCTCACACTTGCTGTGTTGGTTTGCTTGCTTGTGATTATTTTGGAGATGGAGACTCATGGACTTTTTTGCTCAGGCTGGCAAGACCCTCAAATCTCAGTCCTCCTGAGTAGCTAGGATTACAGGTGTGAGCTATACTCACACCAGGCTCATAAGTAATTATTAAATGCCTGATGGTGATGTTTTGTGACAGAGATGTGTATGTGAGAGAGGAGAGAGAGAGAAAGAGAGAGAGAGAGAGAGAGAGAGAGAGAGAGAGAGAGAGAGAGAGAGAGAGAGAGGAGGGGTTGTGAAGATGAGCTTTCAGTGCTCTATGTTTAATCTTCACTGAGGTATACACACACATATATGTACTTATACACTTATTTTCTGTGGTTCAGTCAGAAAAAGACATAGTTTTTTTTCAAGTCAGTTTCTTTCACACAAGAATATGCATTTATTATTCTGCTGCAGTGTTGCCATTGTGTTGGGTAAAATGATGGCTATCCTATGCCTTTCTAACATGTTTTAAAACCTGATCAGTAAAAGGTACTGGCAGTCTCAGTCAAGTCTGTACCACAATTAAAAATAGATCTTGGTTTTGAATTTTCTTTTTCTTTTTCTTTTTCTTTGCTGTATGGGTCTCTCCCCCCCACCCCCCACCCCCCCAAGCCCTACTAGGGCTGGATCTCAGGGCATTGAGCTCTCTCTGGGCTTTTTTCACTCATGGCTAAAATACATCTCCATTTCCAGCTTTTTGCTGGCTAATTGGAAATAAGAGGATTTGCCTGCCTTGATTGGTTTTGAATTGTGATTCTCAGATTTCCTCGTCCCGAGTAGCTAAGGATTATAAGGAGTGAACTGCTAGTGCCAACTTTCCATGCTTTTGACAACCACCATCAGAAAGTTGTACCAAGGTAGGGGAGGTAGGAGGAGGACTGATGGTATTAATTAGCCTACAAGGACCTTGAGAAACCTGTTAAAAATTTTAACAGTACTAACTAATCTTAGAGGATCTTAATTTCAGAGTTTTAGGTACTTTTCTACTTTCTGTGTTAACCTTGCTGTTTAAGTTGTATTATACTGCAAATCAGTCACAGCACAGTAACCTGTTTTTAACATGGATATGTTATAGCCTCAGCCCCCTCCCCCACAGGCAAACTGGGGTGCCATTGTGTGTCCTCCTTGGTGACAACCTCCCTGGGGGAGCAGTTTCTGATTTGATTGTGATCTACTCTGGGAATTAAACAGAAAGTCTATAAAGCTTCAGTTCCACTGCCTTTCTTCCTCCTTTGTTGACTTCATGCAGACATGCAGTTGTGTTGCATAGCAACTGCCCTTGTATTTGTTATTTTGTTTAGCATACTTTCCCCCAATGTAACAGGAACTTGTATAATAATTTCTAGTCCCTTTAAGCATCTGTGAGGAAAGTTTTTACTTAATCCATTTTCTTTAAGGTTGCAAAAGGTCTCTTGGCATACAAGTCGATACTTTTGTTATTTTTTTTAAAATAAATCTGTGTGTTATTAAGATGAATGGGATTTTAAATGCTCGAGTGTTATCTCTTGAGTCACTTTCAGTCTGAAGCAGGGGCTCAGACTTGCTTTTTATGACCTGGGCATGCTTGAGATGACAGGCCAGTGGAACATCACCGGTTTGGACTTGCTTACTTTCTCACAAGATCGACATTATGCATGTGAGTAGAAACACCAGCGAGGTGGCCCTGTCTTCTGCTTAGTCTTTTCTTCGTTCCCTTAGGGGTGATATGTGCCAGATCTCTCCACTATGAAGTTATCTCTTTTTATAATTCATAATTAATGTGCTCCCTTGTGGAGCGCCTCTCTGAGGCCATAAATATCCTTTTCTTCATCAAGCTCACATCCACTGGTTTTAGGATCCATTGATGTTTCTTGGCTGAATAGTGCCGTAGTGTTTGCCAAGCAGTGATTTGTTAATCCAGTCATTACTTTCTAATTGACAGTAAAGACATGTCCCTATTCCCATTTGTGTATTCATGTATGTTGTGTGAGAGTGGACTCTTGATGAATTTTGAGTGAGTCTGAGTGTTGCTCTCTTGTCCAGTGGGTTACAATCTGCAGTTTAAATCAGCCCCTATCATTCCTTGAGCTATTTGTTGCTTTCTGGTGCAAGAATATGTTGTAAACTCTTGTTTTTCCTGCCCTAGGCCTGCACCCAGCCATCTTGTTTGTGGGGTGGGTGAGCAGAATCCTTGGGTTTCCTTAACAATAACCTGAGCTACGTGCAGCCCAGTGGTCACACCTATAATCAATCCTAGCTACTTAGGAAGCTGAGATCTGATGGTTGTGGTTTGAAGCCAGCCTGGGCATAAAGTGAGAGACTCTTATCTCTAACTAGCCACCAAAAAGCTGGAAGTGGAGCTGTGGCTCAAGGGTAGAACACCAGCCTTAAGGATAAAAACTAAGGGACAGTGCCCAGGTCCTTAGTTCAAGTCCCACTATCAGCACATACATGCAAACATGCGTGTGCGCAGTGCACGCACACACACACATATATATATACACACACACATCTGATAGGGCTGTCTATTTGCTCTAGTCAGTGGGAAGCTGTGCACAATCCATGTAGTTTGAGAACTAGTGTGTTTATAGTGAAAAGGAAATAGAGCAGTGTTTTCTTAAACAACTGAAGAGCGGCTGGTGTTGGTAGTGTATGCTGGGTTTTCTCTGAGTCATTGGTGTGTATGGTGGTCATTTAGTGACTGGGAGGCACTGTAAAATTAGTGGTTATAATAAATTGATGTCATGCCCACTGCATAGCAAGCAGGAAGGCTGAATTAGGTACAGAAATAGTAGCAGGGTTTTGTCCAGGAAACCTCAAAGCATATAATGAGGCATTACCATGTTGATTGTGTTTAAAAAGAAAAAGAGAAGACAAAAGACAAAATACTGAAACTTGAGGGTCAGTAAAACAGATTATACATCAAGCGCTTCTTACATTATACTTCTGAAAATTTCTTGAGTAGATGAATCTTTAAGAAGTGTTAACATAATTTCATGATTGCTCATGAAGTGTGCAACATAGCAAAAAGTTAATTACTGTGACTTTTTCCAAATGGGAGTGTTTGCAATCTCCAGATGGTCATTTTTAGCCACTCTTTCCTTTGTAATTTAAAAAAAAAATTGAAATCATAGGAAATTCAATAGAAAATCTCTCCCTTAAGTTCCCTGGGCAAGGCCCTGGCTAACCACACAGCAGCTTTGCCCTTTCTCTGGGTATTCATTTTTTTCCTGAATCATGTGAGAGTAAGTGACACAGTAATGACGTTTGCTTTTGCCCTTATGCCCTTAGTGCTGTTCATAAGAACAAAAAGATGTCTCTCGCAGAACCTCAGCATACTCTCAGATTGGGAAATTAACTGTGATGTAGTACTGTTGTCCAATCTACTAGCCTTAGCTGTGCTTCAATTACTCCAATAGTGTGTCCTTTGTAGAAGAAAACTAAGGTACAACCCTGGATTCCACACAGTGCTTTGTTGGTGTGTCTTGTAAGCGTCCTAAAAGTCAACTGTTCATTTGCTCTCTGTGACCTCTGTGGATGACATTGATCAAGATGCATTGTACTCATAAATTGACATGTTAGATTGAAACCGCTATGGACAACCACTTAAAGACAATTTGAAAAAGAGAAGAAAAGCAACCACAGGTGAGTTATTCTGCAGTGCCCCTTGAATCTCATATTTTCTCACACCTGGTGCATCTTCGAGAGCACCTGGCCTCCCGGGACACCTGGCCTCGGTGGCCCCTGACTCCCACCGCTCGTCCCTTTCTCCACTCTCAGGCGACGGTTTTTTCACTTTTCCTTTGTAGTTAATTAATTAATAGCATAGAGGGTATTCCATAGAGCTCACTCATTTCTCCTCTTACCACCATCTTAGTTTTAGCATCCACGCGTGATTTTTGTCGGAATCAGTCACAGCGATGTTGGTACGCTGAGCACATGCAGGTCCCAGGCTGTCCCTCCGTGGTTCCCTTCCGGAAGATGTGGGAGGGGCCTCCTGTGCTCTCTTAGACACAGCTTAGGAAGGTGGCAGGCAACGGGCAGTCTTCATCTGCACAGCCAGAGTTTGTATCCAGACCTCCTTGCCAGGTTCAGAAGAGGCCAGGGCTGAGCAGGGGAGCGACTTCTGCCGCAGCAGCCAGATGAGAAGCGAGGAGGGCATGGCCATGAGCCTTGCTGGTCTCCAAGAGCAGGGCGTGTGGGAGAGCCTCACAGCTGCCTTTCCAGAAGAATGGTACCTGACCCGGCTCTGGAGGCAGGCAGGAGGCAGGGAGCCTTGTCCATAGTGCTCCCCAGAGCTTCCCTCGCCCTCCTAAGCTTGTCCTGCGCCCCTCCCTCACAGAGGGGTCCCATGGGAGACTTGCTCAGGTTCACAGCCTGCTGGAGGCAGCGTGTGCCAGCATGCCCGTCAGCGTGATTCCCATCTGCCCTCTCATCTCATTTAGACCAAGCGTTTCCACGTAGAGAACTCTCCCGCTCTCTTCCTCTCCCTCTCGCCGCCCCCCCCCTTCCTTCCCTTCCCTTACTTTCTCTCTCTTCCTCGGTACTCACAAAAATGGAATTAGAAGGTGATTGCACAAATAGTTGCTCCCAAAATGAATGCGAGCCGTGACCCTTTGTCTTAATCACTCTTGATTTAGGATTTTCTGAGTATTTACTTGGTGCCGTCACCGTGATGTTTCACTGTGCCACTGTGCCTGGCATAGGGTGGGCATCATGAGACACTGTGAGAAGAGGATTGTCGAGAGGTTGCTTTTCCCAGCTCCTTAGAACGGCGTGAGCTCTGTGACTCACAGCCAGCTGCTGATGCAGCTGTTCTGCTGGTTACAAGTGAGATGAAATGAACACGCTGGGCTCTTCGTGGTCTTTGAGAGTTCTATTTCCGGGAGCGCCCTGTCTGTTTTTAGTTTCTTGAAACTGCCTTTTACGTACAGAGCGAAAGCATCCCCAGGCAGAACTTGACGTGTGTCTGCTGCTTCTACTCTTGTTACTCTCAGGTTTTTCCTTTAACTTGGGCCTAATGTATTTAATTTTTTAGGGAATTTACATTCTATTTTAACTTTAAAGTTACCTTTTAAATTATGTATATAACACATGTATGCATGCATGTATGTATTATATATGTGCGTATATGGATGTATTTATCAGTGTATGTGTGTATGTATGTATCAGTCCTGGAGTTTGAACTCAGGGCCTTGAGCTGTGTCCTAGCCCTTTTTGCTTTCAGTATTTTTCAAAGGGGCATCTCACTTTTCATCTAGACTGTACTGGCCCATGATCCTCCTATTTATGCTTCCCAGATAGCTAGTATGGCAAGTGGGGGGGTGGGGAAGAGGGCAATTCCTAGCTTTTTATTGATTGAACTGAAAGCTCAAGAATTTTCTGCCTGCTCTCTCTCTGTTCTTTTCTAGCTCTCAGCTTTTTCCTTCTCTTCTCTTTCCCAGCTCCCTTCTCTTTCCCAGACGCTCTCTCTGCTCTTTTCTAGCTCTTTCTCCTCTCTTTCCCAGCTCTCTTCTTTCCTAGCTCTCTCTTTCCCTCCTTTCCCAGACGCCCCCTCTCTCTCTCTGCTCTTTTCTAGTTCTTCTCTCTTTTCTAGCTCTCTCTTAGCTCTTTTCCCCAGCTCTCTCTTTCTCTCTCTCTTTCCCAGCTCTCTCTTTCCCAGGCCTTTCCCCACCGCGTGGAGGACCAAGATGGCCTGGTGCCAGCTGGAACGATGAATAAATCTACCCCTTACCTGAATACCACGTGCGTGGTGCAGTTCTTACTCAGCTACCTCTTTTTAAAAACCTAACACCCAGGACTGGCAAAAAAAAAAAAAAAAAAAAAAAAAAATTTTCTGCCTTAGCTGACCTTGAACCACAATCTTCCCAATCTTTGATTCCTAAGTATATAGGGTTATGTATATAACTTACTATGTCCATCCAGAAGATGCCATTCTTTCCCTATTTTTTTCTTCGGCACCTCAGTCACAAGGTCAGGTAGAAAAAACGCTCAGTGGTCTAGAAACATAAATAAAGATTCCCCAAGGTGCTCTTCTCTCATCTCCTCTGTAAGCGACACGATTTCATCTCAGTTAAGCTTCACCTGGGCATCCAGACAAGTCCCACCTGCTTACTCCTCCGCGAGCAGGCCGCATGTCCACGTAGTCCTGCAGACACAGTGGCCTTGGTTCCACTCTCCACTGTCTCCCCATTGCTGGCATTCCCATTAGTCCACTGAGCAAGGGTTGGGGTGGAAGGGGACTGACACCGAATGGGACGCGTGCCGTGGACTTCCCTGCCTGTTGCTAATGGCCCTTCAGGACTGGAGTAACTACAGCAGCCCGAACCCTGTTTTTGGTGTTTGAGACAGGATTTTTTGCTCTGTTGCCCAGGTGGGCCTCAAATTTGCGATCCTCCTTCCTCAGCCACCCCAGGGCTGAGATGGCAGGAGTGGGCCACCATGACCCTCATAATGTGGTTGGTTTTTTAATTATGGTGAAATACACATAACATTCACCATCTTTGCCATATGATTACAGGCACAATCTGTTAAATGGTGTTCAGAAAGTAACACACAAAATAATGAGTGGTGTCATGAAGCGCTGTTTAAATCACAGCCAGTTCCTGGCTTCCTATGTTGAACATGGAGGCAAACAGAAGTTGGATGAATTTGAAAGAACTCAACCACCACAACAGACATGGACAAATGCAGTGGAGATAGAGGTTAATTTTCCCTTGCAGTAATAGTCTAGTTCTCTATATTCCAGGACGGCAGGGAGTCAGTTTCCCCATCATTGGAGGACCCGGGCTCCTCTGTTTTATTTCTCTCCTCTCTCTCGAGGATGCCCTCGTGGAGATGGGCTCGTGGTTCCTGTGCGGGGCTGCAGCCTGGGAGGCGGAGGCAGCAGGAAGTATGTCACTTCCACTCCCGTCCGCTGGGGAGGGCTTGGCATGTGGTCATGCCCACTGGGCAGGAGGCCAGGCGCCACAGAGGAAAGAGGACAGATCCTGGCCTCAGGCCACAGTCTGCATCTCACCGTGAATCCCATGCAGCTTTTCCTTGCTGCAGGTGTAAGTCATCTGACTGTCACTTTTGGAAGTGTGCTGAGATCAAATGTTGAAGTACAATTGTGCAATGCAATTTAATTGGCTTTTAGGTTAAAAGGCTCCTTATTTTAGAATAAACTTACAACCAACATTTTCATTGGCAAGGATCCTTGTTAGAAACTGGTCATCAGTGTATTCTATTTGTAGTTTTGGTTTTGTTGCTGTATTATAATCTAACATTATATAAATGTTATAATTGGGGGTATCCTTAGATACTTGACCTAAATTTTTCTGTTCTGGAAATTTACTCTGACTGTAATAATAGATATAACAACTTAGGAATTGTCTCAAACACTGCAGTGTAGACTAGCAGTATGCCCAGATGGAAAGTTGCTCATAGGGTGTCTCCCTTTAAATGACTGCTACGTGGCTTTTAGCTTTGCCATAATGCTGAATTTGGGGATGCATTTGTAACAAAGCCTACATTAGGCGTATCAAATGCCTTGTTATTAGTTATCAAAGCTTAAACTAATCTCAAAAAAGGGACATGGTTTATGGGCTTGCAATCATGCTAATCACTAATTTGAGAGAAAAAAAAAATACACACCATCTTTGGGAAAAAAGAAAGCTAAATTTGTGACGTAAATGTCTTGGCATGGATGAGTACTTGTGAATGATACAAACAGAATGTAAACCAAAAAAAATGCTCCCTGCCATTGCAGGCTGCCCGCAGGGCTCATCCCCAGCCTCGCCTCCAGGGTGTGGCCGACCTTTGGGAAGAAAGCAAAAGCAAGGCATGCACATGTAAATTCCAGCTTGGTTGCTGTGTAGCAAGTTGTTCCATGGTTCGCTTCCTTTGACATGGATCTTAGTGTGAAGTACTGCTTAGTGACATTAATGTGTATGGCTTTTCTGTGATTTTGATATTAAGTGGACCCACAGATAATAACCATGGTTATTTCTGAGCAGTAAGAATGGAGCCAAGTTTTCTGCTTTCTGCCCGTGAAGGCGAGTTGAGTGTTGAAGCCAACCTGCTTCTGCATGGGCACGGGGTCGCTCTGGCCCCTGGCCCATCAAGTGAGTCGCAAGTCTGTAAGAGTTTCCTGAACGTTTTACATATGCATTCTGACTGGCTTCTCCCTGTCAGTATTACCCAGCAAGTACCTGGGTTAGCTTTTCATTGTTATAATAAAATACCCTAAATAATCAACACAATTAGAGAAAAGGTTTGTCTTGGCTCACAGTTTCAAAGGTTCCAGTCCATGCTGCTTTGGCTCTGTGGTAGCTTAGGAGCAGGGCATGGGAAACAGGCTGTGGCCCACTGTCCCCCCCAAACACGTGTGCCCGTGCCCTGAGACCCTCCTGCCCAGCCCACCTCCAGGGTGCCAGGGGATGGGTGTCCCCAAGGTTTGAAAACAGCAGTCAGTACATCATACTCATATACTGACACGTTGATTGGTAACTCCCTTGTCCAATTAAAGATGATAAAATAGAATAATTGTTAAAAGACACAATGGAATTTTACACTGCCATTAGAAAGAATACTGTTATGTCATTTGCAGGGAAATGGGCGGACCTAGAACAAATCATGTTAGGTGAGATAAGCCAAGCTCAGAGAGGCAAACCATATACTTTCTGTCATATGTGGAAACTAGATCTAAAATAAACACCGGGACACGATAAAGGATAAAGACTTTATACTTACACACAGTGAGACCAAAGGGGAGGATATTCTTAGGAGAGGAACACAAAGGCATAATGCGTATGTGCATTTGATCACACAAAATATTTATTGAAATGAACTCCAGGAAATGGAAACGAGGTGTTTTTTTTTCCTTGTTGTTTTTGTTTTCTTTTTGTCTTGTTTGTTCATTTAGGGAGGGGTACAGAAATAGAGGGAGAAAGGGTAAACAAAGGCAGCAGCCTTTGGTTTTGGATATTGGATATCCAGCTGATAAGTACTGTGACTTAAAATTACTTCTACAGGGAATCAGGCACAGATGTAAACAAACAGTAGGTCTGGAAGGAGATGAGCTTGTAGGCCATATTTGACTGCTGGTTTATTTTGGCTTATATTTCCTTTTTCTCTTTCTCCATCCTTCTTTCTTCTTCCCTCATCCTCTACTGATTTGAACTGTTCACTAAAAGTTAGGAGACTTGCATCAAAGAGCCAGGGTTTCAGCTTCCCCTTAGATCTGACCACAGCCAGCGTGCGTTTACTGTGTGTCCTGCTCCCGTGCCCCTTTTGGCCTGTACCCAGCCTGCCTCTGTGAGTTTGTTTTGGTTTTGGTTTTCTTTTAGCTACCCCTTCGGCTCGACCTTGGTCTCACCTAATCCTAGAAGTGCCACGTTAGGATGTAGCCCATATTGACTGCAGTCAGGGGTGCGTAAGTGGAGGACAGCGAGGACTGGAGCCTGGGACTTGTGAGTGGGCATTTAGAAGGCCCCTTCTGGCCATCCTGGTAGGAAGTCAGTGGCCCACTCCCTCCTGTCTGTTCTCCCCACTCTCAGCCCCTGGCCTTTGTGTCCCCCCCCGCCCCCGGCACGGGGTTCAGTAAGCAAATGACACCACCTTCATACACCAGGAAGGAGCTAGTTCTCCCCAGAAGGCTGCCGTGCTTGCTTCTTGGTTTTTAAGAGAAATGAGATCCAGAGGTTCAAGTGAGTGTTTGAGATGGGGCATTTGTAAAATCAGGCACTTGTGAATCCAGACTAGAGTTGAGATGGAGTTACCTGGCTGCCCTTGTCTCTACTAACGTTACTCAAGCTACAGCATGTCTACTTGCAGAGTCTCTCTGTCAGCTCACTTTGCTTTGCTGCATTATGCAGAAGCTTTGAATCCCTACCAGCAGCTTTTGCTGGACTCTGCCAAGCTCATTTAGCAATTGCTCTGAAATGGGCCAGGCTGCTCTGACAGGTGTTTAGATTTCAAAGTTGGAAGCTAATCATTCAAGACTCATTCATACAGTATGTGCACTCTCGTCGTCCCCACTTCCCCCCACCCCCGCCAGTCTAAATTTAGTTTTATGAATGGAATCTTTTAAAATACAAAGTGCCTATTCCTTGAACTTAATTGGAAGAAAATTCGCAAAGCCTATTAAAACTAATTAGCAGACCCCATAGGGACATGTAGAATAACCATACATCCTGA
Source organism: Dipodomys merriami (assembly GCF_024711535.1). Taxonomy (NCBI): domain Eukaryota; kingdom Metazoa; phylum Chordata; class Mammalia; order Rodentia; family Heteromyidae; genus Dipodomys; species Dipodomys merriami. Next base: position 10,613,661 of record NW_027204826.1, read on the forward strand.
GTGCCAGGATGGCCTAGTTTATGCTGGTGGTCTTGGCCTAACTATTAACAGACCCTGCTTTCATCTCAAAAGTTCCTGTAGGCATACAAGATTGTTCATTTAATCTTTGGGTTCCCTGCACATTCTCAAGTCATTGTTTTTGTTTGTTTGCACCTTCGCTTGTTTCCAGTTTCTCTGTGGTAGTTGGGGCTTATCCCACCTTCGCTTTTCCTTGGATGCCTGACTATTTGAGAAGGCATAGCATTCACGCCATGAACACAGAAAGCACAGATGATGTCTGGATTGTGTTTCTAACTTGATTTTGATATCATTGACTCTGTGTGTGGGGTGTGTGTGTGTGGTTGTGGGTGTGGGTGTGGGTATGTGGTGTGTGTGTGTGGGGGTGTGGTATGTGGTGTGTCAGTGTCAGGGTTTGAGCTCAGGGTCTCATACTTGCTCAGCAGACATTCTACCACCAGTGCTATATCCCCAGCCCTTTTGCGTAGACCATCTTGTATTGCGATCCTTCTGTCAGCACAACCAGGTCCAGCCATTGCTTGAGATGAAGTTGTCTTGCTCATTTTTTTTTGGCCTGGGCTAGCCTTGAATTGCCATCCTCCTGATCTCAGCCTCCCAAGTAGCTGGGGATTGAACCATCCATACACCTAGCATATAATTTTTAGTCTTCATTTTGATTTATAATGTGTATATCCTTCAGAACAAAAATTTCCTTGAAATTTGATGTCCCACTCTTCTTCTCCATCTCACTATTCTTGGGATGAAAAGGAAATAGTTCTCTATTTCTGTACCAAAGCCATTCATAAGGCTTTAGACAAAACTGAGGAGGGAGGGGGGTTAAAATGTGCTCCTCAGTGTATAACATGTGAACACCGTTATATGCTATAGACTGTGATAGACAATATGCTCCAGGAGAGTTAGAATGAACTTGTGACTTTAAATGAGCATCATTATTCCACAATACTGTGAAATTCGGGAAATTATGTAATCACTTAATCACAATTAAAAAAAAATAACCTCGGGGAAAGTAGGGAGGGAAGGGATGGTAGGGGGAAAACAATGGAGGAGGTAACAATGTTAAATAGGAAGTATACTCATTACCTCGCTCATGTAACTGTAACCCTCTGTATAGTATCTTTACAATAAAAAATAATAATTAATTAAATGTGCTCCTCAGCTGAAGGTGCTCCGTCAGCCTATCTAGACTGGTAAGTGTACAAATAAATTCTTTGGGACAACGTAGAAGCCACCAACCAGTTCTGGGCATAGACTTGGCCTTGATTTTAAGTTCACTTTCTCCAGTGTTCCTCCCTCACCCTTCCCCACTGCAATCTTCTGTCTTATGATAGATTTCTTTTCTTTCATAGTGAGCCAGTACTGAGGCTTGAACTCAGGCAGGGCCTTGTGTTCTTGCTTAGAGTTTTGCTCGTTAATTGGGGATAAGAGTCTCTCAGATTTGTCTGCTGGGGCTGTCTTTAAACCACTGTTCTCAGATCTCAAGATTTCTTATTCATTAAAAAAAAGTGAATCTACGGGTTGGAGGTGTGGCTCAGGTGGTTGAGTGCCAGCCAATGAGCAAAAGTATCGGATACTGAGTTCAGGTCCCAGTCTCAGAATAAACAAAAAAAAGCAAGTGTATAACACAACCGTTCTTTCAATGAAACCTCAGGAGTTTTGCCAGAAGCAACTTTACTCCTGTTTAAAATTCTCCATCTGCTTGAAGGTTTTCATAAGCCTGTCAGTAAATACTTCTCTCCACATTGGTGTCAGGTGAAGCCGACCTACGCTTCAGTCCCTGTGAACGTACTGGCCATAGGTAGCCTCCAGAACATGTGGAGAGCTAGGCTTCCCAGCACGTTTAGGAACAGGATGTTCTTGCACGTCTGTAGAAGGTAATCAATCCTTTCAGAGCACCCAGACGCCGTGCACTGCCCCACGCGCTCGCGTTTGGCAGAGGCTTCCTGCCGCTGCCCGCTCCACCCTGCGGCCCGGGCTGACAGGCAGGAATCAGTGGGCAGTCGTCTTAGGAGAAAAAGACAGCTACATGGTTCATGTGGAAGGGTATGATTTTCTTTGGTGAAAGACGAGCTCACGTTGTTACCAAGTGTGATGCTGATCCTTGGTGTTCTGGATCTCTAGTGGTCATGCTCAGTAGTACTTAGGATTTAACCCTACGTAAGATCCTTCCATCTAGATCCATTTTACAAGCCGTGTTTCCCATTTCTTGGAGAATTGTTTAAATTTATCTTCAGATGCCTCTCTCCCTCCTCCCTCCCTGTGACCCTCTTTCTTGCTGTGTTATGTTTAATTCAAGTCTTCGCTGCTGTCTGATTCGCTGATGGATGCTGCTCTTTTCCGGGCGTGCTATGGCTGGTTTGGGTATCGCAGCTCAGGTTTTATTCTGTCTGCAGCAGCATTTCTCTTGCCACCAGACTTTCTGTTTCTTTGCATCCGTGCATCTTCCCTGGTGGAATGTGTGTTCCACTGCCTGGTGGTCTTGGCCCGGGGGGTGGGGGAGAGAAAGGGAGGAAGCGTTGAAGGCAGCCGGGATCTGCAGCTGAGGTCTCTGACACTAGTGGAGCTTGGCTCTCAGCTGTAGTGACCTGGCGGTGTGGGCGGCACCCGTCTCTCCCGGAGGACTCCAGGTCTAGAAAAAGCTCTTCCACTTGCTCGGGCTGGAGCTGCGGGGCGTGTGCTGCGGGGCTGGGAGGGGTCAAGGCCTGGCGTCTTACACAATCCGCAGATTTTGACTCCCTCCATTGTCAGTCAGCCTTATGACCTCACCTCTCACTAGGTGTTGCTGTTGAGGTTCTGGAAAAATGGAACTTCTGAGTTGGGTGCTTTAGCAAGGCAGCACCCCGGAGGAGACGGAAAGATAACTTACGCACAGTCGTTCTCACAAACCGCTGCTGAGCGTGCAGATGTTGACGTCTCACGTTCGTTACTTGCCAGGGCCAATTCGGTTACAGCACTTGTAGACATGCTCCTGGTCCACATGCTCCGGTCACCCCTGTAGCCGGCGTGAGGGAGGGGGGCCCTGACTGGGGAGGGGTTCCGCAGCTCCACTTGCCCAGCTCTTCCGGCCCCTGTACGCAGCAGGCCCAGCCAGGGTCGTGGCGCAGTCTTAGCTTCATCTGCTGCACTCGCCACCTCTTCCTCAGGGCTCGGGGCCTCTCTCAGGAGCTTTTCATCCTCCACCCTCTTGGTCCCCTGTGAGCTGTTCATTCTATACTAAGTTATTCTTGTTTTAGAGGTGGTTGGGAAGAAAGGAAAGAATCCTTGTGGGTTTAGCTCCGCACCACCTCTGCGGCTGTGCTGGGAGCTGGGGCTGTGGCGCCCTTGGGGCTCTCAGAGTCCGAGTCCGAGTCAGGGCTAAGGGACGGGCAGGCAGCATCTGCCGGGCATGGAGGGAACGGCACCTGCCTCCAATGGGGCCCACTTAGTTCCGGAAAACCGTTCTTGGAAGTAGGGAAGAGGTCTCTCATTAGGTTTTTGTCGTTTCTTCTGCACTCCTGAGAGCTGTAACCACATCTGAAGGGGTTACGCCTGCTCCCTGCCCAGCATAGGATCCCCTGCTTTGGCTGCTGCCTTTCAAGCACGTGTTCCCCAAACCTGTGCCTTAGGATGGAAGGAAGGGGGGTGGGGATAACGAGCCCCGTCAGTCCAGGGCCCTTCCTGCTCAAGCAGTGTTTTCTGAACTCCAGGTCCCAGGTCCAGCAGCGCCAGGAAGCTCTGCTGAAATTGGGGGGAGGGGGGCGCGCACAGGCCTCACTCCCCTTACGCCTTACGAGGCTGTCCTCTCTCCAGCTCCATGCGAGTGTATAAGTCCTTTGTCACCACGTCCTCCCGGAGTCCTTGATCCTGTGAATGTTTGATCCTGGAGACTGGGAGCCGCCAGGGGCTCTGGGCTTCCACCACAGATTGGCCCGCTGTGCCTGCGGAAGAAGGCCAGTTCTTCAAGGAGTTTTCTAGTCACTGCTAATCTCCTGGTCTGGGGCCTTTGTGCTGCAGTCCTCCAGAAAACAGTGTGTGCAGGGTTGTCCTTAGAGCGAGCCCAGGTCGAGGAACAGAGGAACACGTGTTCACGTGGCACTAATGTGGCCGTCACTTTTTTTTTTTCCTTCACAGATGCAGCAGCTCTTTTACGAGAATTATGAACAGAACAAGAAGGGCTACATCAGAGATCTCCACAACAGTAAGATTCACCGCGCCATCACATTACACCCCAACAAGAACCCGCCCTACCAGTACCGGCTGCACAGCTACATGCTCAGCCGCAAGATCGCCGAGCTGCGCCACCGCACCATCCAGCTCCACCGGGAAATCGTGCTGATGAGCAAGTACAGCAGCACGGACGCCCGCAAGGAGGACCTGCAGCTGGGCATCCCACCGTCCTTCATGCGCTTCCAGGCCCGCCAGCGCGAGGAGATTCTGGAGTGGGAGTTTCTGACGGGGAAGTACCTGTATTCGGCCACGGACGGCCAGCCGCCCCGGAGGGGGATAGACTCGGCCCAGAGGGAGGCCTTGGATGACATCGTCATGCAGGTGATGGAGATGATCAACGCCAACGCCAAGACCCGAGGGCGCATCATTGACTTCAAGGAGATCCAGTACGGCTACCGCCGCGTGAACCCCATGTACGGCGCCGAGTACGTCCTGGACCTGCTGCTCCTGTACAAGAAGCACAAAGGCAAGAAGATGACGGTCCCCGTGCGGAGGCACGCCTACCTCCAGCAGACCTTCAGCAAGATCCAGTTCATGGAGCATGAGGAGCTGGACGCGCACGAGCTGGCCAACAGAATCAACCAGGACTCCGGCTCCCTGTCCTTCCTCTCCAACTCCCTGAGGAAACTCGTCCCCTTCCAGCTGCCCGGGGCCAAGAGCGAGCGCAAAGAGCCCAAAGATAGAAAGATCAACATCCTCATCCCTCTGTCTGGACGTTTTGACATGTTCGTGAGATTCATGGGAAACTTCGAGAAGACCTGCCTCATTCCAAATCAGAACGTGAAGCTTGTCGTGCTGCTGTTCAATTCCGACTCGAACCCCGACAAGGCCAAGCAAGTAGAACTGATGAGAGATTACCGCGCCAAGTACCCAAAGGCTGACATGCAGATTTTGCCTGTGTCTGGAGAGTTCTCCAGAGCTCTGGCCCTGGAAGTCGGCTCCTCGCAGTTTAACAATGAGTCTTTGCTCTTCTTCTGCGATGTGGACCTCGTGTTCACGACAGAATTCCTACAGCGGTGTCGAGCAAACACAGTTCTGGGCCAACAGATCTATTTCCCGATCATCTTTAGCCAGTACGATCCAAAGATTGTTTATAGTGGCAAAGCTCCCAGTGACAACCATTTTGCCTTTACACAGAAAACCGGCTTCTGGAGAAACTATGGCTTTGGCATCACGTGTATTTATAAGGGTGACCTTGTCCGCGTGGGGGGCTTCGATGTCTCCATCCAGGGCTGGGGGCTGGAGGACGTGGACCTCTTCAACAAGGTGGTCCAGGCAGGCTTGAAGACGTTCAGGAGCCAGGAGGTAGGCGTGGTGCACGTGCACCACCCTGTCTTCTGTGACCCCAATCTGGACCCCAGGCAGTACAAGATGTGCCTGGGGTCCAAGGCCTCCACCTACGGCTCCACACAGCAGCTGGCGGAAATGTGGCTTGAGAAAAATGACCCAAGTTACAGCAAAAGCGGCAATAATGCTTCCTCAAGAACAGCCTAGTGTCCAGCGCTGCTGGACGTGACGTTTTTAATTATCTAATTTATTTTTCAAAAATGTTTTGTATGATCAGTTTTCGAAGTCCATACAAGGATATATTTTCCAAGTGGTTTTCTTACAGAGAACTCCTTTAACATTGAGCTTTTTGAACAACAACAAAAAAATGTGATCAATGTTTGCCTTTGAATACATCTTCTTGCTGAACATCATGTAGCAGACCTTGCTTCTTTCTGACTTGAAGCGGCCCTGCCGGACAAACAGAACTTGTGTTTTCCTTTTTCTTTTTTCTTTTATTTTTTACATTTCCTGCTCAGACCTCTTCTCTACAGTCCTCTGGCAGAAAGCCCGAACATTCCTACAAAGTATTATTGTAATGAAACACTGTAACTCTGGTCAATGTTCTGTTGTGACTGTTAACCTTGCACAAATTCTACCTTTTGTCTTTTTTTTTTTTTTTAACAACCCTTTTGTGTAAGCCATCTCAAGGTCCAATTACAAAATCAGGAAATGTGATCATTATTATCATCCACGGGATAGCTTTCCCAAGTTGATTATTTTCCCCACGCTGGGCTCCACCCACTGCCCTGGGGTCCGCCCACCATGGTCAGGTAGGATCTTGGGGTTGGGGTGCAAATGCTTAGTGACAGCTGGGTCCTGTCCTAATATCTATAGGTCCCTAAAGGGCCTGCCTTTAAATCTCAAGACAAAGTTTGCATTTTTTTCTCTTTCGGACCTTCCTCTTTAGTGGAGACATGATTAATGTTTAGAATGACAAAGGAGAATTGTAATAATTCTAATGTATGCAAGCTAAACAAACAAAAGCACCCTAAGGAACGTGGGGTGACCACTGCGTCTTCACTTCCTCCTCCTTGGTGGAGATGGTTACTTCATTTTTAATTACTGTTTGGTTTTATCCTTTGTATCTGAGATACCTTTAATTTATTTAATATCCATTGTGTAGTGCTCTGTCATTTCTTGAGTTCCTGTTAGCTCTTAGTATTTATGTGTACCAGGGTTGTGGTTTAGTATGTCTTATTTGCAGTAAACCGATCTCCAAAGATTTTCCTTTTGAAAACATTTCCCCACCCCTCCTTAATTTTTACATTCCTGTTTTACTAAATATTAAGTGTTCTTGGACAATTTTGGTGCTCATGTGTTTTGGGGACAAAAGTGAAATGAGTCTCATTACACCGGAATGTTTGTTTTAACTCACAGATCAAATGTGCCTTAATAAATTTTTTTTTTTCATTTAGATGTCAAACGGTAGACTTGCCATTTTCAATGCAATCGTTGGAGATCTGCTTATTTGTAAATAGTGTATTGCTCATTTGGAGAAATAAACCAGTGAACAATATTTTTCTATTGTACTTTTCAGGCCCATTTTGTCTCGTTATTTCTGTTCTAGCTGAAGAAGTGTGTTACGCTAGGAGCCCACAGAGCTGCAGAGTTTCCAGATCGTCTGGGGGAGGCATCACTGTGGGGCACGGTTTGGGAAGGAAGTGCCTGGAGTCTGGAGGGACTCGGAGACTGCATGGGTAGATTTTTCTTTTTAATTTGTGGGTACAGGTGAGAGAACTGCGCCTCGAGTTTTGGAGCCCCAGGCAGACACAGGACACTCGGGGGCTGCTGAGTCCTGTGGTTGGAAGTTAGCATGCACACCATGCTGCAATGGGCTTGTCTAGTAGGCCAGACAGCACTGGTGGATGTTGGTAACCACTTGGCTTCCAGAAAGTTCCATCCCTGCTGGCATTGGTATTCTGGGCCAGGAGCCTGGAAAGGACTAATAACCTCAACCTTTCATGTTCGGCGGGGGGGGGGGGGGGGGACTGGGGGCTGGGATCACCCCATGCAGGTCATGGACAGCCCCCTCTGGGCTGCAACTACAGAGACCCCCCCAGAGTGGAGTCTCGTGTCCTCTAGGGACTGAGTGGGGGGGGCGGGGAGCAGAGGACCCTTCATGGGTCTGCTGGCCAAGTCCTTGAAGCTGAGGGCTAGGCTACCTGAGCCTCCGCACTCTACGAGGCCCTCCAGGCCTGGGTCCCCTGTGAATGAACGTGCCTTTGGTTTTCCCTAGACTAGGGAAGGCGTGGCTAACGCACCGCTGTACTATGGTGGCATGGTGCATGGTGTGGCATGTCAGCTGAGTCGCATTTGCCTTCTTTCTATATAGGAGGGACGGCCTGGCATCAGGATGCTGCCTTCTGCAGCTCTACCACCCATCACTCAGTGTTTTGGGGTTGGTTGGTTGGTTAGTTGGTTTTCATTGGTCCTGGGGCTTGAACTCAGGGCCTGGGCACTGTCCTTGAGCTTTTCTGCTCACGGCCAACACTACCACTTTGAGCCACAGCACCACTTCGGGTTCATTATAGATTAGAGTCTCTTAGACTTTCCTGCCTGGGCTGGCTTCAAACCACAATCCTCAGATTTCAGCCTCCTGAGTAGCTAGAATGACAGGTGTAAGCCACCAGTGTCCAGCCAGACGTTCTTTTGGGGTGGTTTGGGGTTTGGGGTTGATTTGTTTTCTTGTTTTCTTCTGTGCTCATATTGGAGCTTGAGCTCAGGATCCCATCTTCTCACTTGACTTTTTTTGTTGTTGTTAGTGTCTGGTGTACTACCACTGGAGTCAACCTCTTCTGGCTTTTGGCAGCTTAATTAGAGAGAAGAGTTTCATGGGATTTTGTCAGGGTGTAACCAAGTGTTCAGACCCCAGGCCCAAAATCCAGTAGATCTGACCACTCACTCCTCCCATATGACAGAGACATGGCGAAGGGCAGAGAAAGAAGATTTATTCAAGGCAGCTATGGGCAGACAGGGCTTCAGGACATCATCCGCCATCTTTGGGAGTATAGACATTAGCTTCAGGATAAATAGGAGAAATGGGGGCTGGGGGCGAGGAAGGGCTGCAGAGTTAAAACAGTCCAGGTCGCAGGTGTGGCTGGTGGACCATTAGCTCCATCTTTGTCCTTGGAGGAATTCAGGGAAGTTGTTATCTCTTTATTACTGGAACAGAATAGGAAGGAGATCTCCCCAGTTTTGGGCTGTTCGTTTTAAGATGATAAGAAGACAGTGCTTGTTGGAGGGGCTGTTTGCCTTCTACACCAGATACCTCTCCCTGAATCGTGTCTTTCCTCCTGCAAACAAGGTGATTGCAGCAAAGAATAGCTCAGATCAAAGGGCGCAGACACAACTTGGAGGGACTTTAGTTAACTACAGAACTCGGCAAAAGCATTTTTTAAGTTAAGTTGCCTCTTGCAAGGGCTGGCTTCAGACCACCATCCTCAGCTCTCTCCATCTCCAGTGTGGCCAGGATTACAATCGTGAGCTACTGGCATCTTGGCTTCTAACTCACTATTGATGGACTCAAATACACGAGCAGATCAAGTGATTGGCAGAAACAGCCCCCCCCCCCACCCCCTTACAGACAGCTTTTAGATTAGAGGGACGGCAACTTCCAGGCCCATTGTTGTGCCTGCTGTTCCCATTTTCCTGCCTTTCACCCCCAGAAAGGTGACCCTCCTGTTCCTTGGGCCATTTGCCAGCGATGGAGGGGTTTCGTTAGACACTTGCAATGTCTTCAGTCTTCCTGTGCTCACCCTGCCCACCCTGTGTGGATACCAGCCCTGGGGAATTAGGCTGCATTACCACTGTACAAGTTGCCGTAATCTCTGCTGTAAAGAAGCTTATGTGCCACTCAGCAGCTGGGAACCAACTTGGGGGGAGGGGGAGTGTCTGTCGGTTAAGGGGGCTGTGCGGGGGCTGTGCGGGGCCTCAAAAAGATACTTCTTGCTGCCAACTTCTTAATGTGGTATAAACTCTTAAAGCTGCATGCAACAGACCAAAGGCTTGAAGCTCGTTTGGCATGGCTTCTAGTTAGCAAAATGTGTCTCCTGGCTGAGCACTGGTAGAGACTCACGCCTGTGAGCCGAGCTACTCAGGAGGCTAAGATCTGAGGATCTCAGTTCAAAGCCAACCTCAGACAAAAAAGTCTCTGATATTTTTAATCTCCAATTAACCAGCAAAATAGCCAGAAGTGGCGCTGTAACTCAAGTGGTAGAGCACCCAGGCTCTGAGTTTGTCTCAATATCAGCATGCATGCACGCATGCACACGTGCACGCACACACACACACACACACACACACACACACACACACACACACACACACACACACATATCTCGCTTAGTTTTCCAGTGCTTCAGAATAGTTTGATCTTTTACAGAGATGCAGGGGCAAGGGGAGGGGTATAGGGGTTGAGAGGTGAAGGGGTGGGACTAGATACAAGTCTTCAACCGGAAACCATAAGTCTTCACCGGAAAACCACAGGGCCAACCAGATTTGGGGCCGTCTTGTTCATTCGAACCACTTAAAAGTCTGTCATCAGATACTTTCCATGGCATTGAACATGCCATTCATTTCACTCCACTTAGGAAAGTCTCCACATTCTACTAATCCAGGCAAATAAAATGATGAAATTTTGTCCTTTAAAGAGCTGGCATGCCTGATCGCTTTCTAATTTAAAAAAAGCTATGAGAGATCGATCAAAGCATTGAGTGTCGCAAATGAGGCGAGCTCTACCGAGGACTTGAGTGAAGCTGGCGTGGCCTGTGCTGAGTGTCTCTCCCCGAAGCGGTCTGGCACGGGGACGCTGGCATAGCTCCTAGGCGGCCACGTTCTCTGTCGTGATTGGTCATGAGTCAATGCGGGATGCCACCTCTCCAGCTCAGCACACCTGGCCTGCCGCTCCATGTACATTCCCCAGTGGGGAAAAGAAAACTCCTAGCCAGACTTCCACGTGACCTTTAAAGTCATTCATTCTGAAGGAAATCCAGGTCTTTCTTGAGTCCAAGCTTCTGCTTTCCTAGCTAACAGGAACTCATTTATATGCTCCAAAGCCTGGCACATATTGTGTAGCCTGAAGCTAGAATGAGCCCTTTCTAAAAGTGCACGTTAAAAACCATCTCATTAGGTTGTGAAGGAAGCACTTCTGATTTTTAAGTGAATTCACGTCTTTATAAATGACGATGGAACCACACTTAAAAAAGAAATATGCTCTCTTTGGCAGCATATATACTAAAAAAAAAATTTTTTTTTAAATAGGAACAAAAAACCCCACATGTTCAGCTGGCCCTGTTTCCAGGGATTCAGTCAACTTCAGATTGAAAACTCAAGGTATAGAAGACACAACTTTTATCTGTACTGAACACGGACAGGCTGTATTTTTCCTTGTCCTTTGTTTAAGCAATGCATTTAGACTACATATGCAGCATGTACATTAATTAGATATTCTATGTGTGTGTGTGGGGTGTGTGTGTGTGTGTGTGTGTGTGTGTGTGTGTGCCAGTCCTGAGGCTTGAACGCAGGGCCTGGGCATTCTCCCTGAGCTATTGTGCTCAGAGGTAGCAATCTACCACCTTAAGCCATAGCTCCATTTCCAACTTTTGTGGTGGTTAATTGGAGATAAGTCTCACGGACTTTCCTGCCTGGGCTGGCTTGGAACTATGATCTACAGATCTTGCATCTCCTGCGTAGCTAGGATTACAGGCGTGAGACACTGGTGCCCAGCTTCTTCAGGATGGTTTGTTACTGAGTTTTGGCCTCACCAGCACAGCATGTTGCATCATTGTATATGAAGGTAGTAGATAGCTATGATTTGAGTCCCACAGCTCAGAGACTCCGAATGGTGGAGGGAAGATTGTGTGTCCATGGTATGGGTGTGGTATGACCACAGGGTATGGGTATGGTGTGACCAGGGCCATTTCTTGGAGTGCAAGTGTCCCTAGCAGGCTTCCATTGTGACTGCCAGGCAGGGCCCGGAGCAACCCTCGGGGTGCAGCTCACGCCGCCTTCCCTGCGGAACAAGCAGTTTTCATTATGATTCATAGGCTTTCTTTAAAATTAGATTTGGAGACAAGCCTTCCAGAAAATGCTAGCCAGGCCCAGGATAGCCACGACGCATTGTCAGCACAGCCACGGTGTGGGCCACGTCCCCGGGCGGATGTGACTTGGATGTTCCGTCCGGGGGGCAGGCCCGGAAGGCCCTGTCCAGCCCCAGCTGGTTTCCTGCGAGCCCGCCAGGAATGACTGGGCAGCCCTGGCAAGTGGTTCGGCCTGCGCAGAGTCGAGTCAGATCACCCCTGGTGTGGGAAGACATTTAGCTTCCCCCTTCCCCTCTGGCTTGGGGACCCTCCCCCCCCACCCCCAGGTGACCCCAGGTGTCCCCTGCCTGCTCTGGGTCAGGAGTGTGTCACCTTCCTTCCTCATAGAGGGTCAGGGTGGCAGGGCTCTGTCTGCTCTCATTTCCTGGCTGCCCAGGCCTGCCTTTCTCGGGCATCTAAAGGCCATTCGTGTTGAATGAGAAGAAAAATCTCCCTAAGCCTTGCGATCTGGGGGAAAATGTGACACAGAAGGTCTTGGCTAGAGTTGCTACTAAAATGCCGTCCAAGGCCCCCAGGGCTCACGCCTGCCATCCTAGCTACTCAGGAGGCTGAGATCTGAGGGTTGCTGTTCAAAGCCCGCCTGGGCAGGAAAGTCCGTGAGACTCTTTATCTCCAATGAACCATCAGAAAATCGGAAGTGGCGCTGTGGCTCAAAGTGGGAGAGCGCTCACCTTGAGCAAAAGAAGATCAAGGACAGTGCCCAGGCCCTGAGTTCAAGCCCCAGGACTGGCACACCAGAAATAAAAATAAGTGAAAGAAGATAAAGGGAACTCAAATACACTTCTGTCGATTGTCTTGACCCAAAATGTTAAGTGTCAAACACGGCTGCTGCTGTGGGAGCTGAGCCTAGCACGGATGGTGACAATGGAATCACAATTTGCCCTCGGGACAAGAAATCTCCGTGCCAGGTTCCGAGAGGTGAGCCAGTGTCCCATTACTGCCAATCTAGGAATGTTGCCAAACTGCAGGTAAACCAGCCCCGAGGGTGGCCCTGTGCCGACGCTTCTGCCTGTGACAAGCGCTGTCTGCAGGTGGCTCTGGACAAAACTGCACCCCTCGAAATATCTGGGTTGGGGCCAGAATGAGGGGCAATGGTTGTACCAGGCTGGTGGGTGTGACTCTGTCCCATTGAATACAGAAACCTGTAGCCAGATGACCCCATGAGAATGTGGGCAAAGGGTTGTGAGGAGAAAAAAAATAAAAAAGATGGGCACTGGTGTGGCTCACACCTGTAATCCCAGCTACTCAGGAGGCTGAGGTCTGAGGATTGTGGTTCAAAACCAGCATGGGCAGGAAAGTCCAGGAGACTCTTATCTCCATTGAACCACCAGAAAACTGGAAGTGGAGCTGTGGCTTAAAGGGGTAGAGCACGAGCCTTGAGCAAAGATGCTCTGGGACAGCACCCAGGCCCTGAGTTCAAGCCCCACGACTGACCTAAAAAAAAAAGACAAAGCGCGGAGTTTTCTGTGAGCTGTGTAGTTTGGCATTGCGACAGAGCCAGGCAGACTTGGGTTTGAGTCACTGGTGGCCAGAGCCGCAGAAACTGGCTCTCCAACACTCACTTCAAACTGCAGCCAGCGACATCATGTCAGAGGCCTGATCTCCGCCAAGGAGGAGATTTACACTACCGGAAATGACAAAGGCTTCAAAGAACAGTCCTTTATTTACTGTGCTGGCACTGGGGCTTGAACTCTAAGCCTGGGCACTGTCCCTCAGCTCTTCAGCACAAGGCTAGCATTCTACCACTTGAGCCACAGCACCACTTCCAGTTTTCTGAGTGGTTTATAGGAGATAAGAGTCTCTCGGACTTTCCTGCCTGGGCTGGCTTTGAACCATGATCCTCAGATCTCAGCCTCCTGAGTTGCCAGGATGACAGGCGTGAGCCACCAGCGCCCGGCCCGTTTTATTTTTTCAGCACAGCTGTGCAGATGATGGGCCAGGCCTGGTGCTGTCTCCCGCCTGAGGCCGTGACCCCGCACTGGCTTCATGTGCCAGAGCTCAGCCTGCTGCTCTGTAAATGGGCCACAGTGATACGTCACCGCATCAGGCTGAAGAAGGAGTTGACCCAGCTGGCAGTCTGTCCTGTCTCTTTATGTCCATTATGATGCCACTCGCTACACTGTCTCCTCCCCCCACAACTGGAAACTTCTGTCCACACTGAGGAGGAAATCTCCTGGGTCTGAAATGGCCACCTCGTCCATCTCGGGGCACTCTTGTCAAGGGAGCAATGCCACCCTGTCTCCAGCCTGGGGGAAACTGAGGCAGAGGCTTGGACATGCCCTCCTACCTGTCTCCAGCTCTTTTTTCTCACTGGTCATGGGGGACTTGATTTCCTAACAGATAATATCATGTCTCTGTCCATTAATCCTCTATAGCTGCCGCTTGGAGCCGATCAGGATTAAGGCTCCTTTGACCTTGGGATCCACCAGGGATCTGGTAGGTCTGGGTGAACAGCCAGTGTAAGTTCCCCTTAAATCCTCTGGGGGAAAGTCCGAGTTACTTGTATCTTCCAGGATTCAGTGCAGGAGATTGAAACCACTCAAGGTATTCCCAGCACTGAGGCCTTGCTTAGAGGGGTTTGAGGATGCTGAAAAATGGATATATATCATGAACTGAAGGACTCGGATGACAGAAATCGAGTGTATCACGGTCCTGGAGAGAGCAGTTTCCAGTCAAGGTGTCTGCTCATCGGTTCCTTCTGAGGCCAGGTGGGAAGAACCCGTTCCAGGCCTTTCTCCGGGTTGTAGATCGCTCTTCTCCCCGCGTCTCCTCACGTCGTCTCCTCTCCGTGCATCTGTGTCCACATCTCACATGTCACATATTGGATGGAGGCCCGCCCTACTCCACTGTGACCTTCCACTTCATTGATTCGATCCACCAGCAAAAAGCAGGAAGTAGAGCTGTGGTTCAAGTGATAGGGCACCGGCCTTAAGGGAAAAAACCAAGTGAGAATATACCCAGTACTGGCGCGCGCGCGCACACACACACACACACACACACACAAACACACGCGCACACACGTGTGCAGGGACACACGTGCACATGTGCACACATACATGCACACCCATGTAAAGCTCTTGGCACAGAGAAAGCCCTACCTCCTTCCTTTATAGCTCAGCTTCCGCCTGGCTGGCTGGGGTCTCTGGGACCTGGGGTTCCCACACCTCCTTATCTGTTGCTCGAGAGCCTTGGGGGGAGAAACAGATCCCTTTATCTCCAGTGCCCAGGCCCAGCCCAGACATGGGACCCTTGCCCGCCCCCTCCCACAGACCTGGATCAGAAGGAGGCCTTGCTGGATGGGAAATGGCTCTGAGCAGTCACCTGGAGCCCAGCCGCGCGCTTCCCAGCGCCCTCCCAGCAGGTGCTGGCCGGAGACAGCGCAGATGACTTTGTCCCTGAGGTCACTCTGAGGCTTCCGTTCCACCCCAGGCCAGGCCCCAGAGAGGCCGGCTCCTCAGTCTCCAAAGAGAGTCCTGGGGCCATGTGCAATGTTGTCCTGACCCAGGCCTGCCCGTCACCCTGGAATCAGGGATTACCCCGAGGTGTGGGTCTGGGGTCCAGGCTGCGCCCACCTTCCTGGGGTTGTTAGGGAAATTCCTGCGTGGCTTCACAAGCTGGGCTGAGAGAAGCCACGTCTTCCCGGACGGGGTCACCCATGAAAGCCCCACACATCCATGACAGGCTCGTGCAGCTCGGGGAAGGAGAAGGGATGTGGGAGGGAAAGTGGGATAGCGTTGCTTTTGTTCCTTGATCCAGCCATACCTGAATCTAGACAACCCTGGAACGTCAGGTTCAGAAGCCAAAAGATTTCCTTCCTCCCCTCTCCCCCCCCCCCCCCCCGCTTCTTCTCCTAAAGTGGATTTGAAGTGGGTTTCTGTGACTACTACAGGACAGATTCTGACTGGTGCAGAGCCTCTCTTCATCCAGGCGTCTGTCCACATGCCCACCTCTCATCCTCACGCGGCTCTGCCCGCTTGTCTTTCATGTGCGGCCTAAAGAGCAGCTCTGGGCAGGATTCGCTTGTCTCCCCGCGGGGGGAAGCTGGGGAGAACCATTGCTCTGTGGTAAGTGACCAGAGCTGGCCAAGGACATCCAGCCATCCCTTCCCCAGAGGAAAGCCGGACATGGGGTTCAGGGCTCTCGTCCCTGCCTCTGAGAGACAGGCAGAAATCCCAGCAGCCTCCGCTCAAGGAAGGAAGAGAGAGGGGAGGGGAAAGAAGGAAGGAGGGAGGGAGGGAGGATAGAAGAAAAGGGAGGAAGAGGAAAAAGGAGGGGAGGGAAGGAGGGAGGGAGGAAAGAAGGAAGGAAGGAGAGATAAAAGGACAGAAAAGGAGAGAGTGAGAGAGGAAGGAAGGAAGGAAGGAAGGAAGGAAGGAAGGAAGGAAGGAAAGAAAGAAAGAAAGAAAGAAAGAAAAAGAAAAGTGGGAGGGAGGAAGGAGAAGGAAGAGGAGGAGTGGAGGGGGGAGAGGAGGGAGGGCAGGAGGGTAGCCGGTCAGCAGCAGCCCCTCGGCCCAGCCTGTGGCCTCCGTGGTCAGTCTGGGGGTTCAGAGCAGTTGGCAGAGGGGGGACCCCCCCAAGATTCTGTGTATGAATTTGACCTCACAGCACACATCTTGTTCTAAGAGAGAGCAGAGCAGGAAAAGCTCACCAGAATCTTTCCTGGCAGCCCCAGGCTTTGTCCTTCTGGAACATTCTATTTGAGGGAGGAGGGCCGGGCAGGAAGCGCTGCAGCCTGTGACTGATAAGGTTTTGCAGGGTCTGCTTCTGGCCGTGTGGACAGCGCTGCTGACAGCGCTGGGCAGGGGCCGCGGCCGGCCGGGGGGGAATGGAGTCGCCGGGGCTGTGGGTGCTGGTGTCAGGGGCCGGCTCGCTGTCCCCACATCGGCCACCACATCGGAGTGTCTCAGGTCACTCTCCTAGGCCTGTTCCCCGTCTTCCCCCCCCCACCCCCCTCCCACCTGCCACCTTCCCCAAGTCATCTGGTTTCCTATGGAAATCACTCCCTACAGGCAGTGATTCATAGTTACTTTTCCTGGCTACGTGGTGTCTGCTACACTCAGGAACGCATTTCACAGAGGAGCAAAAAGGAGCACAGAGACGTGAAGACTGTCCCCCCCGCGACACACAGCCACTGAGGACGGAAAGGGGGAAGACAGCAAGGCAGCATGGCGCCAGAGGGGTTAAAATGCCATGCTGTACTGCCTTTCAGTGTGGGAGACGTGTGTGTGTGTGTGTGTGTGTGTGTGTGTGTGTGTGTGTGTGTGTGCGCGCGCATGCGTGCACGTGCAGTCACACGGGCCAGTGACTAAAGCTACAGGCAGACCAGGGGTGCTGAGCCAGTGGCCCCGGGGCTCCAGCCCAGCCCCATCTCTTGGCAGCCAGGTGCTGTGTTTCTCTTTGGCTCAGTGACTCTGACTGCAAAGCAGGGCCTCAGGCCGCCCCCAGGTCACCCGCATTAGTGACCCGTGGGAGGTCTGAGCTGTGACCCCAGACCTCAGGGACACCCAGGGGTGAGCTACGACCCCAGACCCGGCCTGTCCATGCACCCCCACCCCAGGCCCCATCCACAGGCCATCTCCGTTGGGGCCATCTTTGCCCTGCCTCTCCTTCCATTCCTTCTAGTCCATTCTCCCAAAAGCTATTCCTCCAACTGGAGCCCATGGCTCTGAGGCAGGGCAGATCCGGGAAACTGAGGCATGAGAAACAGCATCTTGATGGAAAGCACCCTGGGGCTGGGTGCCCATGCTCACCCCTGTAATCCTAGCTACTCAGGAAGCTGAGATTTGAGGATCAAGGTTCAAAGCCAGCCCAAGCAGGAAAGTCCTTGAGACAGACTCTTATCTCCAACTAAGCACCCCCCCCCAAAAAAAAAAAGCTGGAAATGGAGCTGTGGTTCAAGTGGTGAAGTGCTAGCTGGAACAAAAGAAGCCCAGGCCCTGTGCATTAGCTCCAGGACTGGCACACATCTCATTGTGTTGCAGTTGATGTGATCTTGAAGAGGGTTGAATGGGGCCTTGTCTCTCCTGCCCCAGACCATTTGCACTTACTACTTGCCCACATATAGTGCTTCTCTTCACTCTCTACCCATGAGTGGACTTGTTCTCCAAGATCCCAGTCCCAGTTTGAGTGTGCCATGGTCACAGAGGCCTCTCCGCACCCCATAATTGTCCTTTCAGATCTCACAGCCAGAGAACACTTCATTGAATGGTAACCCCTTATTTCTTCATCAGTTTCCCTATCTGCTCTCCAGTTTCAATACTAAGCCCATGACCATAGCAGATCATATCTTGTTTCCTTCCCTGACCAGCAGGACGAAAGTGTAGAAATTCCTGGAAGAAATGGGCTCTGAGTGGTGTGACTCACCCTGGAATTTAATCTAGCATTAGATACTCAAAAAAAAAAAAAAAAGTATTGACTCAGTGGCCGCATCCTGGTGCTAATTGTTGGGGGGGAAAGGTGATGCTCAAACCCTCAGCTCTTAAGCTGCATTTACTGCAAACAGATCTGCTGTTAACCCTTGAACCCCCAAGCCCTGAAACGCAGCCACACAGCTCACCCTTGGGCGGGCCTGGGCCCTGCTGGAGGCCCATCGTGAATCTACTCTCCGGCGGATCTCCTGCTTGGCCTCTGACTTCCTCGTCTCCGCAGAAGGTCACAGCTGCATGGATTTACGATGTGTTCCCTTCCCCTCTGAGCACAAGCCAGACCCCCACGTATACAATGTTGAGGCCTGGCGGGGGTGGGGGGGTCCCAGGTCTGAGTCCGTGTATCTCAAAGCACTGCTCAGTAGCACCTCAGGGGTCCACAGGACTCACACACAGTAGCTGGGGGTGTGTAGAACATTTATTGGGCACCAGCTGTATGCATCCCCATCCCCACCGGTCTTCATCCCCTTGGTCTTCCATCCTCCTGCTATCCTCTTCCTGGGAGTGGGTGTGCGTGTTACACCCTTGGCCAGGCTTTCCCCCACTCCCCAGCCCCAGCCCCCTTTCCAGTCCTCTCCAGAGAAACAAGGTAGGAAGGCCTCCGCTGGTGAGCCCAGGCCTGGTTGGCTCCTGGGCTTGTTCTGGAGGAGGTGGGGGGGGGCATCTGGCAGTCTGAGAACTGGGTCAAGGAGCAGACAGGTGGGGGACACAGCGCTGGGGTAGGGGAAGTTCTGGGAGGTCTCTGGACCTCCCTCAAACCTCCCATAGGGGGTCTGGGCCAGACCTAGGATGAGAGGGTAAATAGATGGGTAGGTAGATGGATGTTGGGCACCTGGATGGACAGGTGAATGAATAAAAGGATGGATTAGTGGATGGGTGAAAATGGTGTACATGATAGGGCGGTGGGTGAGTAAAAGGACTGGATAAAAATGGTGGGTGGATGGTGAATGAGGTAGATGGATGGATAGATGGGTGATGGATGGATAGATGAGTGCTTGATGGGTGGGTAGATGGGTGGATGGGTGGATGAGGTGGGTGGATGGGTGGATGGGTGGATGGGTGGATGGGTGGGTGGGTGGATGGGTTGATTGGTGGATGGGTGAAAGGGTGGGTAGGTGGGTGGGTGGGTGGATGGGTGGGTGGATGGGTGGATGGGTGGATGTATGGATGGGTGGGTGGGGGAATGGGTAGGGGGATGGGGGATGGGAGGTGGGGGGTGGGTAGATGGTGGATGGGTGGATAGAGCAGGAGCAATCCAGGTGTCTGTGGCTGGTCCAGAAGGCCCCTCTTGGGCAGCAGGTAAGAGCTGACTGGCTTTGAGCAGATGTTTGGACAGGGGGACTTGGCTGGCTCTCTAGCTTGGTGACTGCTGATTGGCACAGGCATCAGGCTACTGGCTGAAGAACCCGTCTGCCAGCTTTACTGTTTGCTGGATTCTAACCCTTCCACCCATACAGATCACAACTGTTTCCCCCTTCAGGGAGCTCTCGGCTCACTAGTCTTCTCTCCCGAGTCCCCTAAGAGGTTGATCCACACAAGGGCTAGCCAGGGTTCTGCTGTAGCCCCAGGCAGGGCTTCCGGTGGCTGCCCTGTGGCTCTCACCTTAATGCTGCTTCTAGAGTGAGTCAGGAATCAAGAGAGGATAGGACATGTAGACACGTGTGGATGGTGAGAACCAACAGCTCCCCTCTTCCCCCCGACCCCAGAGGAGCTCTTCCCTGGCCACGGACCACAGCTGTGTGCAGGGGCAGGAGCTGGGCATTTGCCCTAGGGGCCAGACAAGTCTTCTGAAGTAATAGAGCCTGCTAGCAAAAGCAATGGAAGTAGCCAGGTATGGCTGCGCATGCCTGTAAGCCCATCTACTCCAGAGGTGATATGATACCAGCCCAGGCAAAAAATGAGAGACCTCCCTAATCAGCACCGATAAGGCTGGGCGTGGTGGTATGCATCTGTCAGGCGAACTCAACAGAAGGGACAGATAGGAGGATGGCTGCCCTAACTGGCCTGGACAAAAGGTGAGACTCTAACTGGGGGGGAGGGGAGCAAAAAGGGCTGGGGATGTAGAATGCCTGCCTAGCAAGGACCTCAGTTCAACGTCCAGCACCTCCAGAAAAAGAAAAAGAAAGGGAAAAAAATACAGACAGATGCCTCACCACTGCAGTACACAGACGGGCGGTGGGCTCCTGACAGAGACACACTCAGCGCCAGGGAAAATGGCTACAATCAAGCCACACCTGCTGCCTACTAGAATGGTAACAGTTAAAAAGTCAGCAGACATGAGCTGGGTGCTGGCGGCGGCAGCTCACGCCTGTAATCCTTAGCTACTCAGGAGGCTGAGATCTGAGGATCGAGGTTCAAAGCCAACCTGGGCAGAAAAGTCCCCAAGAGACTCTTATCTCCAATAAGGTCAGGAAGACAGAAGTCAACGAATAAGGGGACTCTTTATTTTTTTTTTAAAGAACAACAATAAAGTCAGTTCAGGCTGTGTAACAAATAACACTAACCAGATGCCTTAAATAACAGATACATATTTTTTTTCCTTTCAATGACAATAAGCTGAGGATCCAAGGTCAACAAGGCTTTCTAATGAAGCCTTCTTCCGGTCTTCATAAGATAGAGAGGACAGATCCTCTTCTCCTAAGGACACTGTCCCTGTTGGACTA
The DNA here is from genome assembly GCF_024711535.1 of Dipodomys merriami. Taxonomy (NCBI): domain Eukaryota; kingdom Metazoa; phylum Chordata; class Mammalia; order Rodentia; family Heteromyidae; genus Dipodomys; species Dipodomys merriami. Next base: position 10,634,397 of record NW_027204826.1, read on the forward strand.
GGACCCTACCCTTGTGACCTCAGCTTAACCTTCATTTACCCGTGAGGCCCGATTTCCAAAGTCACCATAGAGGTTAGGGCTTTCACACCTGGACTGTGGCAGGTGGCTTGGGGCAACGTGCAGATCAGCACATAGCCGTGTCTCTCCACACCTGGCCGTCATCAAATTAAAATCAAAGGCAAGGTAAGGGGTTTGTAGGCTTGGAGCACCGACTTGGAGTGCACGGAGGAGATGTTGCTCAGGCCCCAGGCTGCACAAGGTGTTATAATGATCTTCAACGGATGTGCTGGCTGCCTTCGATCTGCCAGGCTCTGGCCCAGCTCCACTGGGGCATGAAATCCTGGAGTTTTTGTCTGCCTAATTAACAGTCACGGATGTAGCGTGTCTTGGATGTGTTTCTTATTATTTTCTGATGAATGGCTGCCATTTCCAGAAACTGCTTCCAAGATTTGCAAATCCCACCCTGCTCCGGCTCCTGGGAAAATGACGTTTTAATGATCATGTAAAGGCAACTGTAATAGTGACCTTATTAGCTGCCCCTTTTCTTAATTAGCTGCTTAGGCAAGCATTTTATCCTCCTCTCCTCCCCTCCCCCCCACAGATACAAATCAACAATTTCCAAACCCTCTCTGACAAACCAGCTTGCTATGCTGCTACCTTGCCAGCATCCCAGCTGGAGGGCTAATAAACTTTGACACGGGCTCCAGAGTCATTTGGGTTAAGAACTGTTGCTTCCAGGAAAATTTCTGCAGGCATTCCTCACCTCCCATGAGTGCAAATTCCCGCTTGCTTTTCCCGCTTCCCTTGCTGCTAGGATTCTAGGTATCACTGTGTTCTTGAGGTGTTTTTTTTTCTCCCCTATTATGCCTAGAAACCTAGTAACTCAGGAGGCTGAGTTCCTGAGGATTGAGATTTGAACCCAACTGGAGCAGGGAAGTCCGTGACTTTTTTTTTTTTTTTTGTCGGTCGTGGGACTTGAACTCTGGGCCTGAGCGCTGTCCCTCAGCTCTTCAGCTCAAGGCGAGCGCTCTACCACTTGAGCTACAGCGCCACTTCCGGTTTTCTAGTGGTTTATTGGAGATAGGAGTCTCACGGTCTCTCCTGCCCGGGCTGGCTTTGAACCTCGATCCTCAGATCTCAGCCTCCTGAGTAGCTAGGATTACAGGCGTGAGCCACCAGCGCCCGGCTAGTCCGTGACATTTTTATCTCCAATTACCCAGCAAGAAAGCTGGCCTCTCGGGGGCAGCCCTTCCTTGCTTAGCCTTCGGGTCCTCTTTGGTCCTGTCCCTTTCTTCCCCAGACTGTGGGTTTGTCCTCTCGCTGGGCCTCCAGCCGACATGAAGGAGGCTGAGGGAGACAGGCGGCCTCCAAGGCCAGGCGTGGTCCCGACCTGGCTCACCCTGCACAAATGCGGTGTTCAGATATTTATTTTTAGTGGCTGGCAGTTAAATAGCAGCCTTCATTTCGGTGGGAGCCATCCTGAGAAGTAAAAATAAACCAGAGCTTCGCCTGGCCAGTAAATCCTACCAGAGCTGCTGGGTGGACCTTGGCTCAGTGCCCCGACGTCTAGGGCAAGTGGTGGGCAGAGGGTAGAGGGGCCACAACGCAGCCCGCCGGCTGGTGACCACAGCCCCTCCCGGGGTCCCGGGCCACGGTGCCAGCTCCCACGCTGGGCTCCTCCGTGGCCGCCCCGCAGCCAGGCCCCTGGGCACTCAGGGAGGCACGCGTGGCACTGCCTCGGGGTTGGCTGCGTTTCCTGTTGGTCCTGGGGATATCTGGGGGGCACCTTTGGGGTGACCTCCCCCCCCCACAGCCTGAGGTGAGTCGATTCCAGAAGTAGGGAGTGAGCACTTCGGTTTGTGCTGGGGTTGGAAGCTGGTGACCGCTGAGTGCCCAGCCACACCTCCTCCCAGGGCACTAGGTCTGCCAGCCCCCCGGGAATCGCTTTCCTTGCTTGGTCAAGGCTGTGCTTCTTGGAGGAACCCAAGCGAGGCACATCTGCTTGGCTTCTGCCTTGGCCTACACCCGTCACACCCTGAGTGACAGCTGATCCTTTTAGCAGGAGCCAGACCCTCCCTGGCCACGCCCACCACACCATGAGTGACAGCTGCTCCTTTTCAGCAGGAGCCAGACCCTCCCTGGCCACGCCCACCACACCTTGAGTGACAGCTACTCCTTTTCAAGAGGAGGCAGACCCTCCCCTGGCCACGCCCACCTCACCATGAGTGACAGCTACTCCTTTTCAAGAGGAGCCAGACCCTCCCTGGCCACGCCCACCCCTCCATGAATGACAGCTGCCTCCCTCCCTCAGAGTTTATATAGATACCTGAGCTTATTATTGTCTAGTGACACCCAAAGGATTGGCGCTCTCAATTACAAGGTTTTTCCCAGAGCACAACAGGCCCCCAGCCATGTTTTAGAGGGACAGGCTCATGGAGCCTTGTGTTGAATGTGGTATTTATTTTATTCCTACTCAAATATGTAAAGCCATGAAATCAGGCCCAGTGGTGATGCAGAGGACTGAGAAACAGGGGAAGTACAGCCGGGACAGCAGATTCCAGGTTCCCCCGGGAAGCGAGGCAGCTCCCCGGCTTAGTAGGCCTCCCTTGCTGGTGATCTTCCAAGATCTTCCAAGCTTAGAAGCTGCTTTTGCTGGGTGCTGGTGGCTCACACCTGTCACCCTAGCTACTCAAGAGGCTGAGATGTGAGGATCGTATTTCGAAGCCAGCTTGGGCAGTCAAGTTTGTAAGTCTCTTATCTCCAATTAACCATTTAAAAAGCAAGAAGTGGAGCTGTGGCTCAAGGGGTTGGAGTGCTAGGCCCTGAAGTCAAGCCTCAGAATAGGTGCAAAAAAGAAAAAACAAACAGAAGAGCTTGTCATCTCTGCCTTCACATTGCTTACGCCTCTGCTCTAAGTCAGTCTACACAGCCTTGTTGTAATCACTCTAGAATCCAGGAAGCCCAGACTAATCCCTACTCTTCTTTTTTGCCAGTCCTGGGGCTTGAACTCAGGGCCTGGGCACTGTCCCTGAGCTGCTTTTACTCAAGGCTAGTGCTCTACCCTTTGAGCCACAGCACCACTTCTGCCTTTTTCTGAGTAGTTTATTGGAGATAAGAGTCTCATGAACTTTCCTGCCTGGGCTGGCTTTGAACTGCGATCCTAAGATCTCAGCCTCTTGAGTAGCTAGGATGACAGGTGTGAAACAACCAGTGCCCAGTGATCTCTACTAGCTTTATGGGGACAGAAACTATGGTAAAGAACAATAGAATCTGCTCAGCACAAGACCACCTGCCAGAGAATGATGGCCTCTGTGTTTGTTCTGACCAGGGAAGATGGGGGGAAAAATGATCCAGGTTGTATTGGGCCAGCAGTGTTTAATAGTTCTGCCGACTTCTTCCCCTCCTCCATGCCGCTTTGTCTATTTAAAGCTAAAGCTCATGGCTGCTCAGAGAACAGAAGGGCTGCCATTGCCCCGGATGCCCGGGCAGTGGAACGTACCTCCTTTCTCTGTCCATCACCATTATCAGTCAACATTCTTGTCTCTTTATCTGGCTTTGGGGGGCCTGGAGGTCCTAAAAAGTCACTTCTCTGGACTCCAGTTCCTCATTGGAGACTCTTGGTAGAAACTGCAGCTGACGAATCTCTCCAGGAGGATCACAGCAAGGCTGAAGTGGCCTTGGCCACTGGATCTCTTCAATTCATCAAGGAGATGCAAAATAGCACTTTGAATGCTCAGCCCCAGGGAAGCAAATGAGCTGGGGAGCCTTCTCTTGCCTCCTCCCACCCCCCCTTCAGATCCCTGCCTCACCAGAGTTGCCAGATGACTTTTCCAGGAAAACAGCTCTCTCTGGACACTCTGGACTGGGTGGGGACGGAGCAGCTACCTTGTAAGCTGTGGGGACAGACAGGAGACTCTGCAATAGAATTCCTAGGCCAGGAAGATCTCTCTTTCCAGCTTTTCTTCTGCTCCAAGAGGCGAGGCCTGCCTGAGCTGGTCTTGAGACAGAGCCTGGATCAAGCCATACTTGAAGTCTTCTTCTCAGATCGTTTGGTACTGTAAACATGTAAACCCACAAGGCCTCGCTCTGTCTTCCCCTTTTCTTTCTTCCTCTGTTGTGTTTCCTTCCTTCCTTCCTTCCTTCCTTCCTTCCTTCCTTCCTTCCTTCTTTCCTTCCTTCCCTCCCTCCCTCCCCTCCTTCCCCTTCTTCTCCCTCCCCCCCTTTCTCCCAGAAGCCGTTTGAAGTGGAAAGCATCTTGATTGCTGCCAGGATGACTGCAGCTGGAGTAAGAAGAGTCCAGCTTTGTTAACTGATGTATTCGAGGTGCAGGAAACGGACCTGGGGACCCCAGAAGGCTCATGAATGAAAAGCACATGACCCCACTCATGGCCGCATCCCTGGGCTGTGTCAGGCTGTGGGTCTGTTTCCCGGGGCCCAGTGACAGATCCTCAGCTACCAGCATCAACTGCTGGGGCGGGTGTGTGTGTTTTGGGGGGATAGGCAGGGGTCAGACTTGAAACCTGTGCTGAGGGTAGGGCTGGCCATGATTCAATCAGGGAGGGCTTCCCAGAAGAGGAGGCCTAGGCCCCTGGTAGCAGCTGAGCAGAGACTGAGTCAGCTAGTGAGTCAGCCACTTTCTCCAGGTTCCCAGAGCTGTGTGTGTGTGGGGGGGGGGGGGGGGAAGAGCAGCCCCCCCCTCCTCCCTGGGAAGCCCTTGGGCCTGGAAACAAAGCAGGAAGACACTGGGGGGCCGGGGGGGGGCTTTCTTTTCACCCTCTTGTGGTGGAGATGACTTTCTTCTTACACAGACCGGGCTGGGGAAAGAGCGGAGCTTCAGGCCGGGTTTTAGGAGGCTTTGCCCGATGCATCCACAGTGGGTCGGAGGTCTCCCCCTCCCCCTGACCCCCGCCACTGTCCCCGGGGGCCCCAGGCCTCTGTGTCCAGGCCGAGAACTTGGCTCCACTGCTGTGTCCAGAATAAAGTGCTGTGCATTTTGTATTCACCAGCGTGGCTGCGGCGCGGGACGGAGGCGGCCGCCTCTCCAATCATTTATGCAACTCGCCCTCCTTCTTCCATCCCCGCAGCCAGCCACAAAGGGCTCTTTGTTCCATGCAAGTTCAAAGTCAGCTCCTCCTGGGGGGAAAAACAGCGTGCAAAGACCCGGAGGAGGCTCCGTGTCACATCTGGCTGTCACCCCAGAAATATGGTACCCGTCGGGTCCTGGGCGGCCTGCGTGCTGCTGGCACAGCCGGGGAGCAGCTCACGGCCAACCGGCTGGCAGCCCCTTCCTGGGCTCGGACTCCTCATCTGCAGGGCTGGGCCTTTGCACACGGCACTTGGCATAGATATCAATTCAATTTCCTAACTTCCTTCCTTCCTTCTCTTCCTCCCTCCCTTCTTCCCTCCCTCTCTCCCTCCTTCCTTCCTTTCCTTTCTTCTCACTTTTAGTCTTCTTTCTTTCTGTCTTTCTTTTTCTTTGTTCTTTTTTGCTTATATGGGGGGCTTGAACTCAGGGCCTGGGCACCATCCTTGAGCTTTTTTGCTCAAGGCTGGTGCTCTACTCATTGAGCCACAGCTCCACTTCCAGTTTTTTGCTCCTTAATTGGAGACAAGAGTCTCACGGACTTTCCTGCCCAGTCTGGCTTCAAACTATGAGTCTCAGATCTCAGCTTCCTGAGTAGCTGGGATTACATGTGTGAGTCACCAGTGAACCACCCTTTTGATTATTTGGTAGGATGAATATCCAGGACTTTGTTTAAGGGGGAAAAAGACTTTGCACACACTGGCTTGCAAACACTGGCTCAGATGATGGTGCAGACATGGAAAATGCTGGACAGGGGTGGGGGAACACTGTGGGGGTCTTGGTGACTTTAAAGTTCTGGGGTTCCTGTGCTGCTCTGAGCAGCGTCTGGCCTCTCTGGGCATAGCTGTGCACAGGAGCTGAGCTTAGGGCTGGGCCTGCGGCGCCCGCAGGGCTGAGGTGGGTAGGGGTTCGGGGCACTGTGCCCTGGACGCCCTCTGCACAGCAAACCAGCCTCGGATGGATGGGCCCACAAGGATGACAGAGCCCGCAGCCCTGGCCTGCACCTCTGGCTTTAGCCCAAGGGACCCCCTAGCTCTGGAGCATTTGTGGGGAGCATGCTCCCCAAATTGTGGTGGCAGGCAGCGCCTCCACCCTCCTCAGCCCAATGAGGCCCCCCAGTGCAAGGGGCTTCCCCTGGAAATCCTGGTCTCCTGTTGTGGGGAGCAGAGTCGGGACAGAGCAGGCACCCCGGAATCAAGAGAGGAGCCCAGCTGCCTGCTCTGCACAATCCCAGAGCCCACACCTGTGTGGGAATCCTGCAGTGCCAACCCCGGCCTCCAATGCCCGGCCTCTCCTCCCAGGCCAGAGTCCTTGAGGTCCAGGACAGCAGGCCCAGGGCCCAGAGCCCCTCAGCTGACTCGCTCTCCTCCCAGGACAGCCTGGGGACTGAGGGCTGGCCGGGGAAGGGAAGTGATGTTTTGGGGGGAGGGATGTGCCCGGGTGGGGATTTATTCAAGGCAGCCATGGGCAGACAGCACTTCAGGACATTGGCCGCCATCTTTGGGGGGTGCTGCCATTGGCTTCAGGTTAACTAGGGAGAAATGGAGGCAGGGGGCGAGGAAGGGCTGCAGAGTTAAAACAGTCCGGGTCACAGGTGTGGCTGGTGGACCAGTTGCTCGACTTTGTCCTTGGAAGAATTCTGGAGAAGGGTTATCTCTTTATTCCTGGAACAGCACGGGAACCAGGCGGCCTCCCCACGCCAGCTGTTGGCTTTAGGATAAGAAGACAATGCTTAGTGGCGGGGCCTCTGCCTTCCACTGGGGAAGGTTTATCTGCGGTGCTGGTCTGGAGCTCTGGTGACGGCAAGGCGGACGGTGCCAAAAAGGGCTCAGGTCAAAGGGCACAGATAAAGTTCAGCGAATTCACCAGCTCCAGCAAAAGCACGGTTCGGCTTGCCTGACGCGCTGCTACGCCACCCCCACGTGGTAAAGTTCATTTTCCACCTAGTGTCCAGGGAGCGCCACCGCCGCATGTGTCCACCCTTTGTCCCTCTATTTCTATTGTCTAGAGATCATAGAGACAGAAGAAGAAAAAGCAACAACAACAACAAAAACCCTCCTGTTTCCACTTCCCGGAGTTCATTTCGAGAAATCATATTCTGTGTGATCAGAGGCGCAAATGCAATGCACCTCTGTGTCCCTCTGTGAAGGGTGGACAAGGAGGTCAGTCAGCATCCACCTGCAGGCCCGCCTGCCCCAGCCCCTCCTGGAGATCTGGGGTGTGGGTTCCGTGGCAGGGTCAGGCCTGGCTGGGCCCTGGGCTCTGTGGATCTCCCCTTGGATGAGAGATGTCTGCTCACCGCCCCCCGCCCCCCGCTCTGAACCCTGGCCATTCCGGTAAACACACGGGTGTCTGCCACCTCCTCCAGCTTCCTGACCACCCAGCTAGACGCCTCATCCAAGCACCCGCGTCCCTGCTGGCTAACGCTCTTCCTGCCCCTAGCGTGGATCCGGCCCAGCCTTGCTGGTGTGTTTATTTGTGTGGTTGGTTATCTGGCCGTCTGCCCACAGCCAGCAGATCATGACTGTCCGGAATCTCATTTGGGACATCTGCCAGGGTGTCCTTTGGTGGGTCCAGCACCGTGCCTGGCCCCCTAGACCCAAGGGTCTAGGACATATGATTGGAGGTTGGAGAAATCCACCCATCAGGTTAACTCAAGATGCTCAGTGATGGGCCAGGTACAGTGGCTGACACCTGTAATCTCCGCTGCTTGAGAGGTAGAGATAGGATGATGCCTTGGCAAGACCTGCCCCCCCCCCACACTTCCCCATCTCAAAGAACAAGCTGGAAATAGTGGTTCACACATATAGTCCCAGCTACCTGGAGGCATAGGTAGGAGGCTCAGTCTGAAGTCAGCTTAGGTTGCTCCGTGGGGGAATTGAGGCCTATGAACACTCAGCCTCACTTTCTACATCTTTAGAGACAGAATGGGCTATTCTTTGTGGGGAGAATTGTGAAAAACATAAATCAATAAGTAAAGCAGCACAGACATTCTCTTCACATTCGGCATCTGATGGTGTCGTCTATTGACAGTGCTGGGATTTGAACTCAGGGCCTTGCACTTGCTGGTCAGATACTGTGCTACTGCACTCACTCCTCAGCCCTTTCCCTGTCAGTTGTTTTTCAGGTAGGATCTTGGGTTTTATTTTATATATATTTTTTTCTGTCCAGTTCAGCTGGGGCCCAGTCACAAACAAGAAAAAAAAGCCAGCTGCCAGTGGCTCACGCCTGTCATTCTTGCTACTCAGGAGGCTGAGATCTGAGGATCACGGTTCAAATCCAGCCTAGACAGGGAAATCTCCTGATTTAATTAATTGGAGACTCTATCTCCAATTAAGCACCAGAGAAGCTGGAAGTGGAGCTGTGGCTCAAGTCTTAGAGCACTGGCCTTGAGCCAAAACTCTCAGGGACAGCACCTAGACTCTTGAGTTCAAGCCCCAGGACCAACACAAACAAATAAAACAAGAAAAAAATCCTTTATTGTGTTATGTACTGAGTGACCAGGGGTCATCTGTCCTCCATCTTTCAGGGCTAGCCGCCATCCACGACCTGGCCCAAGGAAATCCATCCTGAGTCTTCCTGGTAGAAATCTGTCAGGACTCCACCAGTGGCAGGCAGGCTCTGTAGGAGGAGCCAGCTCACCCTGTGGGAGGAGCCAACTCATCCTATAGGAGCCAGCTCACTCTGTGGGAGGAGCCAATTCTCCCTGTGGGTGGAGCCATCTTACCCTGTAGGAGGAGCCTAAGGCCATTGGTGGTTGTGCTCACCTCCCTTGGGGTTTGTGGGTGCCAGACCCTCTTCAGGAAGGTCTCTGCCCATGGGGAGATGGTCCTCATGACTTGGGACTGAATGCCATCACCTTGTCCCAGAGTGCCTAGCTGCCCCTGGGCATCTGCCTTATGGCATTGGGTGAGTCTGCTTTTTCCTTTCCTGATTTCTGAGGATGAGTTGGTAGACTCCAGCCTCAAGTTAGCTTGATGGAAATGCCATGTAGGGGGGGGTCATTACATCAAGTTGTTTAAGGAAATAATGACAAGAATACACTCTACAGTATTCAGTAGAGACATATTTCTTTACACATATGTATGTGTATATGTATATTATTTTTTAAGATGCTGTCTTGCTGTGTAGCTCAGATTGTCCTTCAACTCTGATCCTCCCGCACTCACAGGTGTATGTCACTGGTCGTAGCTTCTTAGTATTTTTGATTCCTAGACAAAGGGAGTCAGAGAAGGAGGACTTGGACATTCAAATTGTTGCATATATGGTTAGTGTTTTATCCTCTCATTTTGCTATCAACCTCAATGCTATTTGTGGAAAATATATTGGTTGGGTCTCTAGATTGTCGTAGGCACTGAAATAAATAGTTTATCTAACATGGTAATGACCTGTTTCTTAAAGGTTAGGTAGAAAGTGCCTATTAAAATGGCTAGGCCTAGTGGATACTTTTGCTGTGGTGGTAAAGTTTAGTCCTCTTATTTTCTATCCAAAATGTTTTTTTCTGCTGATCTAGCCAAGTTTTTCTATAGTGTGTAGAGCCTTTGGAGAGTAAGTGTTGATATACTTTTCTAGTACTGTTTCTTCTAGTATTTTTCTAACTCTCACTCATTCTCCCTTGGGACTTTCTATCAGATGACTTTGTAACTCCTAGCTCTTCAAGTTCCTGCCTTTGTCTTTTTGTGTTAGCTTCTTTGGTGCTACTGTTAGCCCTAAATTCCAGGATGTCCATTTCACGCACATGGCTAGTCTATTTTTTTTTTTTTTTGCAGTTGTGGGGCTTGAACTCTGGGCCTAGGCGCTGTCCCTCAGCTCTTCAGCTCAAGGCTAGTGTAGCGCTCTACCAGTTGAGCCACTTCTGGTTTTCTGGTGGTTAATTGGAGATAAGAGTCTCTTGGACTTTCGTGCCCTGGCTGGCTTTGAAGTGCTATCCTCAGATCTCAATCTCCTGAATAGCTAGGATTAAAGGCGTGAGCTACTGGTGCCTGGCTAAACACATCTAGTCTTAAAGATACTTCCCTCCCTCCCTCTCTCTCTTTCTCTCTCTCTTTCTCTGTCTCTCTCTCTCTTCTCAAAGCCCAATGTGAGTCCACACGTCTGTCTATCTATGCCTTGGTGAGTCCAGTGAGCAGCGTGAGCTGAGCGTATAGCAGCACTTGGCTTTCCTGTCTCTCTCCTCCGGCTCCGTGCTCCTGATGATGGAGGCCTGGGAACTGCCCTGGCATCTGAGACCCCCAGGTGCCTCAGTGGAGGTGCCTGAGTCTCCCCAAGTGGGCTGGGGTTGGGGTGGGGAAAGGGGCTGGAGGAGGACTTGAATCAACTGCCTGTATCTGAGCACCACACCAAGAAGTGGGAGGTGGTGGGGCCCACTTGGGGCTCCACACTTGGCAAGGGGAGATGCTGAGGGCTGGCGTGAAGGACACCTCCAGCTCCACAGCCGTACGGAGGGGACGCCCTTCACACGGGGATTTGCTTCCTTTGAAAGGAAGGAAGTGGGATTCTGTAGAGACAACCTCGGTTCTATCCTTTCTCACGAGGAGGGCTGGAGCCACGGCCTGCCCGGCGAGAGAACACAGCCTTCTGCTGGGATGAGCCAATGCAGGGACTCTAGGTGACAACAGGAAATCTCTGTCTCGAGTGGCCTCTCGGACATCATCGTGGCTTCGCTTTTCAGAGAGAAGAAAATGCAGGGCAGGGCTCAGATCCTGAGAAGAAAGAACGAAATAAAATTAAAGGTCCAGTCCTGGAAGCTTCATTCCTACATGAAACCTCCGATGGAGCAACACAGACAGATATGCGAGGCGCCCTGGGCTCTCAGACAGATATGCGAGGCGCCCTGGGCTCTCAGACAGATATGCGAGGCGCCCTGGGCTCTCGCCGCGCCAGAACACAGCCACCTGCTCAGCCGGGCAGGAGCCAGGGGAGGAGGCGTGGAAATTCCCCAGGGCTTCCGGATGCTCTGGCCCCCGGGGCTGCCCCTCTGGGCTGAGTCGATTGGGTCTGGGCTTTTTAAAATTCAAAACAAACCAGCAGCAAACAACATTTGCTGTTTTTTTTTTTTCCCCGTCCCCAGGCTGGTCAGCCCCGTGGCCAGGTTGCCCCTGACAACGACACATTTGGGGTTGTGGACTTCTCTGGGTCTTTGTTCCTCATCTGTGCTGTGGGCATGGGAGAAGGGCAAGGTCATTTCCAGCTTCCTAGGCTGGGAGGCCAAAGCCACACCTCATGGCCCCTCTCTGGCCCTTTTATTCCCGCCGGGCATCTCCCAGAGAGAAGAAAAGCATCTGTGTTGTGGTTTCCCAGGGCTTCCTGGTAACCCGTGGGGACAGCGGCTGACTGCCGCAGCCCTGGCTACTGCTGGTCATTTGGCCTTCACAGTTGGGGACCCTCATCTAGGCTTCCCCAAACCATGCCAACCCTACTGCCACCCTGTCTCTGTTCCTGCAAACTTCTGACCCATCATCTGCCCACCCCCAAGGGTCAGCGTGTGGCCAATGGGAAGGAGAATTCCAGCCACTTTTCTGGGCCAGAAACCAATAACAAAGTAGGAGCACCTCTCTTCTCCAGCTGCATTTGTATGGGGAGAGCATTGGAGGCGTGGGTTGCTATGGTGACCTGTGACTCTTGAGCCTTCATCAGGCTGAGAAGCCCCCAAGCAAACCCAGCCCTGCAGCTCAACCAGCCTTTGCTCACTAGCGCCCTCCCAAGGCCTGGGCAGGACTCTGCTCACTCTGGCTCCCTGAACCAAGGGTTCTAGGGGGCTCATGGCTAGTCCTCTGCTATAAGTAGGAGCTATTGATTCTGTTGTTACTTCACAAAAGATGAGGCAAGCAGCTTCCCAGTCCTTGGCCTCCCAGGTCCCAGAGGCACCCATAAAAAATAAAAGGAAAGAATAAGGAAGTTGGGGGACATAGCGACCTCACAAACATAATGTGGCAACCAAGGGAATCTGTGGTTCAGTGGACCTAGAATTTGAATAGAAGCTGGGTGCTAGTGGTTTATGTCTGTAATCCTAGCTACTCAGGAGGCTGAGATCTGAGGACAGTGGTTCAAAGCCACTCCAGGCTGGAAAGTCAGTGAGACTCTTATCTCCAATTAAGAACACACACACACACACACACACACACACACACACACACACACACACACACACACACACACACACACACACACACACACACACACACACGCCAGAACGGAGCTGTGGCTCAAAGTGGTAGAACGCTAGCCTTGAGCAAAAGAGCTCAGGGATAGCACCTAGGACCTGAATTCAAGCCCCATGACTACCAAAAAAAAAAAAAAAAGAATTTGAACAGAAATCTCCATGAAATCTCTATGGAATTTCATGGCTGGAAACATCTAAAGATGTCTCCTCTCACTGCACCCTCCTACCCCAAGATGCTCCGTGCTGGCTGACATAGCTGAGGTGGAAGGCCAAAATCCTCTGCCTGGCCTCCACGTGGCTCCATGGGCTCCCTCACAATATGGCGGCCTCATCCTTGTCACCTTTTCTATCCGGTGTCTTAGGGCTTCAGAAGTGAAGCACCCAGGCCCATTGCCTTTGCTGCCTGATCTTTGGATACCACATTATTTAATTTCTACCACTTTCTATTGGTTACAAGAAAGACACAAGCCCTTGGGATTCAAGGGGAAAGAATAGAGGCCCCATGGCTGACTGGGAGCAATGGTGGAATGGGAGATCTGACACACTGCCTCTGGCTTTGCTCCCTATTTGGCCAGCTGCACAGACAGGCTTGTCCTGCTGTTCAGGCTCTTTCCATGCCCACAGAGAGGAATGGGGGCCGGGCGGGGGCTGTACCCTCTGCCTTCTTTACTGTAGCTGGGCAAGTTCAGGGTGAACTAGGACCCAAAGGGCCACTTGGTTTAATGAGGATCTGGGCTGCCTGACCTGGCTTGATTCCTGCACGATTCATGGTTGTTCGTGAAGGTCTGATGTTTCTTGGCTCTTGATTTGTGGTTTGGGAATAAGGAGAGCCAGACAGAGCCTCACCCTGGAGCCAAGCAGCGTGGGGCCTGGAGAGAACCCCAGAAACACACACTTGCTTATGGACAGCCTGACCTCTGAAACTGTGGTCTAGAGACACTGATGCAGAGCCTTCAGCCTTTGCTTGTAAGGGGAAGGCTCTCCTTTCTCTCTCTCTCTCTCTCTCTCTCTCTCTCTCTCTCTCTCTCTCTCTCTCTCTCTCTCTCTCTCTCTCTCTCTCTCTCTCTCTCTCTCTTTCTGTGGTGTGTGTGTCCCTCAGCACGGGCTGGAAAGGTTTTATTTTGAAGGCTAATTTTTGTGTGGCTGACATAAATGCCCACCAACACTACCCTGCTTGCTTGCCTCAGTGGCTGAGTTCTGAGACGTTGTAGTGGTAATGGCATGAAGATTAGCATGTCCCCTACCACCACCCCCAGATGTGAAAATTGGGGCTCTTGAACCTCCACCTTTTGACCAGACTTACATAAACAGGAGAAGTGTTCACCAGATTTCTAGATTCTCCTCTTGTATATCAGACCTCCCTCCCCCCAAGGCCCTCCAGGTCCTACCTGGGCTTATTCCTGGCCACAAGACCCCATTCTATAGAGACATGGGAGCACACAGGCATGTGTGTGCACACATAAACACGCTCATGTACACAGACACATATGCACACACATCACCAGTCTTCACAAGCCTGTGTTATACGTGGAAAAGGCAGTTACCTTTAAGGTTCTCTATTACCCAAGGAATGCAAGATATCCAACTAGAAAGTTCCAAGAAGAAAGTCTGCTCCTCCCTCCCCACCTCAGCCAGCCCGGGACCCATGGGGGGCCACTTCCTGTCAGCCCTCTGGGTTGTCTGTACAGTATTTGCATCCATCCACAGCTGCTCCTTCCTCTGATGAGATCCTACGTGGGAATATTTGGTCAAATAAAGGTATCCAGCCCACAGACTCCCCTCAGAGGGCCCAGAAGCCCAGGGACTGGCCTGGTCTGGTGGACATCTGAACCAGGCCCAACTGGCTGGAGGTCAGGGGCCCAGGTGGCTGCACACCGGCGCCCCCTGGCTGCAGATGAGGGAATTGCTCCTGAAGGCCCACCCCTTGGAAGCAGGGAGCAGATGCTGGGGGGCCTTTGGGGTGGGGGTGTGGGCACAGACTCCCCGCTTCCTCTAGGCTCTAGGGAGGCAGCGGGACACTTGTATTCTGGCGAACAGCAGGTCTTCGTGACCATGTCCCTGTGGGTGGCTTCTGTGGGAGATGCAGGGCCCAGCCCCAAACCTTTCTTCTGCAGAGGCCCCACCATGGCTGTCTGGAGTTGGAGACCGGAGGTGGGTTGAGGCCCCTCGGACAGAGTCGGGGCAGGGGCTCAGGCCGGGGTCTCCAGATGAGGGGCTCTCGTAACTCTCTTCAGTCTTTTGGTCTCTGTGTAACCCCCCAAAAAGAAGATTTGAGACAAATCCTGGACATTGGCCAAGCACAAATCTCTGCTCTCAGCTCAGGGCTCCAAGGCTCCTGCAATGACATCCATCATGGAGGAGTTTGCATTGAGAAAGGCACAGGGTTTGAGACTTTCCAGAAGATTCTACCTTTTCCAAGCAGCAGCCTAACTTACATGTGGGAATGTTGGACTCCTGCTTGATACTTACTATGAAGACATTTACTTCTCTATTCACTTGTAGCACCTGGGAGAATGCATCTTCGCTAGTGCATGCACAGGAAATGTACAGTTTCCCCAGGATCAAAGACATAAGGGGAGCCACCAGGTTAATACACAGTTGAGATTTTGATAGATATAGCCCCAACCCCAGGGCCTTTGCACATGCAAGCCCTTCTACTTGGTGCGCTGAGATTTGCACACAAATGTTGCTTTTGCAAACAGTCTCTCCCATGCAGGCCTTCCCCAGCCCCAGCCAAATGCAACCCTGTGGTCTTCAGCTACCAAGAATTCCTGACTTCATTGCTTGGCTGCTCTTCATTTCGTTTGCATCCACATTTCCACTGCCACCCACTAAAAACAGAGATTTACTTTTTTTTTTTTTTGGGTCCGGTCGTGGGGCCTGGACTCTGGGCCTGGGCGCTGTCCCTTAGCTCTTCAGCTCAAGGCTAGCACTCTACCACTTGAGCCACAGCGCCACTTCTGGCTTTTTTCTTTTTTTGCTTATGTGGTGCTGAGGAATCGAACCCAGGGCCTCATGCATGCAAGGCAAGCGCTCTACCACTGAGCCACCTTCCCAGCCCTTATTTACTTATCTTTAAGTAGTTGTATGAAGAGGTTTCAACTCAACATGTCAGTATACGAATACAACGCATCTCGATCAATTTATGTACTTATTTTTGTGCCAGTACTGGTGCTTGAGCTCAGAGTCTTCGCACTCAAGGCTGGCACTCTACCACTTGAGACATAGCTCTGCTTCTAGAGTTTTGCTGGTTAATCGGAAATAAGAGTCTTGTGGATTTGTCTGCCTAAACTGGCTTCAAACCTAGCTCCAAAGATCTCAGGTTCCAGAACAGCTAGGATTACAGGTGTGAGCCACTAGCACCCACTTTTGTTTTTTATTCTTTGTGGTACTGGATCTCTAGGGCTTTGTACACGCTAGGCCCTCTAGCCCTCTATTACTTGAGCTATGCCCCCAGTTCTCTTTTGTTTTTGAGATAAGGCCTTGCCAACTTTGCTGGGGATTGCCTTGAACTCAGATCCTCCTACTTGTCTTCAAGTAGCTGGGATTACAGGTGTTCACTACCATGCCCAGAAATGCAGAAATTCTTGTCTGTGTGGTTATCACTGTGTTGTGCTGTTGCACAGCCGGACGCCTGGCAGGTATTCAAGAAATAATTGCTGGTCTTTCTGTATCACGAGGGGAGTAGATGCTATTTTACTGCTGTCTTTATGGCTATTTTCTAATCTCAAGCTTAACCTGTTGCTTAAGGGCCTGGCCTTGTTTCTCTGTAACTCAGCGATTGCTTATTGCCAGTTATGCATTTTCCCACCAGGTCTTTTTTTCTTCTTCTTTTTTATCGGAGGACATAAATTCACCTCCTATTTCTGTTGTAATTTCCCTTCCCCCCTCAACTGATTGTCCCACTTTTGGACTTTGTGGTCATATTCTTATTCAGGTTTTTGAAGTTATCTTGTGACTAGGCTTGAAACTGGGGCTTCACGCTCTTGCTCAGCATTTTTTGCTCAAGATCGGTGCTCCGCCATTTGAACTATGCCTCCAGATCAGCATTTCTTTGTTAGTCCTTTGTAGATAGAACCTTTTTTTTTTTTTTGCTGCTCTTATGTCCTGTGTCTTGAACTCAGGGCCTGGGTGTTGTCCCTGAGTGCCTCTTTGTATTTGAGGCTAGCATTCTACCACGTGAGCCACAGCACCACTTCCAGCTTTTCCTGAGTAGTTTAATGGAAATGAGAGCCTCACGGACTTTTCTGCCCAGGCTGGCTTTGAACCTCAGTCCTCAGGTCTTAGCTTCCTGAGTAGCTAGCATTACAGGTGTGAACTACTGGTACCTGGCTAGAAATAGAATCTTAAGGACTTTTTCTGTCCTGGCTAGCTTTGAACCTCGATCCTCAGGTCTCAGCCTCCTGAGTAGCTAAGATGACAGACAGGCGTGAGCCACCTACACCCAGCCTACTTTTCTAATTTGTACATAGTTGATTAGCCATTTCCTGTGTGGTTTCTAACCGTGGGCTGTAACCAGGCCCTGCTCAGTGAGGCTTCCAACACTGGCCTGGGCCTGGGGTTAAGGCTGAGCCCGTGGGCTGGAGGAGGTGTGGCGAGGGTGGGCAGAGCGCTCTGCTCTGGGACACAGGCTGCAGACATTGAAGCAGAGGGAGGCCAGGCCTGGTTTGGACTTGGGGTTGACTGGGTACTGGGGAGAGAGAAGGAGAGGGACCAGGGCATGCAGAAGCAGGGAAGGCAGCAGCGGACACTGACCCTATTCCCCACGATCTAGGCCTATGGCTGACAGGGCAGCAGCCTCTGCACAGGGAAATGGTTACATGCAGCTGGCAGGTTCCCTAGGGGCCCACACCTGTACTATTGTCACAGGACTGGACAGACAGACGCCGTGATTTTATTCTTGAGGTTCGGTTTATTTGCAGATAAAAAGACTTACATCTGTGCCAGCACACACTAGTGAATGATGAGTTCATTTCTTTTTAAAAAAATACATTTTTATTAGTGCCAGTACTGGGGCTTGAACTCAGGGCCTGGGCTTTGTCCCTTAACTTTTTCACGCAGTGCTGGTGCTCTGATATACTTGAGCCACCACTCCATTTCCAGTTTTTTTTTCTGGTGGTTAATTGAAGAGAAGAGTCTCATGGATTTTTTTCTTGCCTAGGCTGGCTTCAAACCACTATCCATAGGATCTCAGCATCCTGAGAAGTCAGGCTAACAAGCGTGAGCCCCGGGGGCCCGGCAGAGAATCGTAAGTTTGTTGTTAGGCAAACGTGATTTCAACACAAGCTGCGGGAGGGTCTCAAATTCAACTTGTTTTAGGCAGAGCAGAGTCAGATGGTTAAGTCTTGGCAAAGATGCGCATGTGTGAGCCCACAATGTATAAAAAGTCCTCTGTTTAGCCATACATCACTGCTAACAATTTCACTTTTCACTGCTGTCCATATGGGCCAACCATGTTTAGCAACATCCATAATTTGGTTTAAGTCCCCGGACGCTGAGATTTTTCCCAACCAGAGGCCTAAACCACCGAGATACTACCTAATTTGTGAAAGCGATAAACAAGATTATGATGTACAAACAAACAGAGCTTGTGCTCCAACTGCATCGATGTTTATTTGACCAAGCTATAAACACAGGCCCTTTCTCTCGTCCTGCGGATTGGCTTTCTCCTTCCTTTTGTCGGGGGAGAAGAATGTAAGGCGAGTGGCTACCTTGAGCCCGGCTTTCCGGATCTCGCTCTTAAAGGAACTCATTCATTCCCCCCCCCACACACACACACATACACCCCAGCCTAGATTGTACCCTGCTTCTGGCTCAGGATCCTTCTAGGAGTTTCTCACACTGAGGCTTTTCTGAGGGGGAGATATCTGATCTCAGCTTCCCCAAGCTGGGCCCCCCTGCTCCAGATACCCGGGGGGCTTGTGAAACGTTCCGAGTCTGCGATTCTAGGGGTGAGGGGAGTATAGGGGTCACAGCCCTGCATTTACCCTGCCCTGATGTGCTCCCCAACTGGAAATTTCTAGTGTAATTCCATCTGAGGCTTATGATTAAAACAGGGCAGGCCCATTATGCCAAGAAGACCCTGTGGGCAGTGGGGGGGTACCCCTTCCCCTGCCCCCTGGAAACCCACAGAGGAGGAAAGAGGAGGAGCCCCCTGACCAGCCCTGTTGTAAAGCCTGCAGCAGGGACTCAGGTATTCAGCTAATTCCGTCCTGCGGAATCTGAGAACACCCCAACCCCTCCACCAGCCATAACTGCCCAGCCCTTTTGAGCAGCTGGGGTTTGGCAAAGAACTCCATCCATCTTGCTGGCTCTTTCCAGGGCTTGTAGTGGCTGGGGGCCAACCCCAGGGTCAGGCAGTCCTACTGAAGGTCTATCTGTACACACTACCTCCTCTTGCGCGTAGCCTCCAGCCTGCCCAGTTCCTCGTAGGACTGGTAGAAAATGTCAAACTCCTTGGCACCCCAGCCCCTCCACACAGCCAGGCACCACTCGCTCGCCTCGTTCTCGAAGCAGCACACCACTGTTTCCTTTGAGATCACCGCGGCGTCCACCAGCACCCTGTGGAGAAAAGGGGGAGCCTGAGAACCTGCAGGGGTCTCCACGGGGTCAGGGCTGGTGAAGGTGTGCATCCCAGCCTTCTTGAATGCCCCTTCATTTATACTTGATTCATGTGTGTGTGTGTGTGTGTGTGTGTGTGTGTGTGTGTGTGCATGTGTGCATTCATTTTCTCACTTGGCTTTTCCACTGAAGGCTGGCCATTCTCTCACTTACTTGAACCACAGCTCTACCTCCAGTTTTTGATGGTTGATTGGGGATAAGAGTCCCATGGACTTTTCTGCCTGGTCTGGCTTTGAACCACAAGCCTCAGATCTCAGCCTCTTGAGTAGCTGGTGTGAGCCACCAGGACTTGGCTTTTCTGGTTTTGTTTTCTCTTTATTCCCCAAAGTCAGGTTTTGCCAAAAGTCAGGCACATGGAATATAGGGAGGAAAGCTGGGAAAGGCAGAATCTGGCAAAGTTACACAGTGGCACAGAGAGAGGAGAGGCCACAAGTCCGTGCCTGGGTCACCAGCCTGGTGGTGACATGACTAGGGTCTGGAGGCTGCTGGGAGCCACCTGCTTTGGCCTCAGAATGTGCCATAAGATCATGTAGTCCAGAGCCTCAAGAAGAACATGGCAGTGCTGGGCTGCGGCCCAGTGGCTTCACTGTCCAGTAGAGTGACCATGTTTCCCCAGCGTGGGAGAACGAAGGCAAGGGAAGCAAGTGAACGGACGAGCTGAAACTTGGCCTTCAAAGAGTGTTCCAGATGATGCCCGTGAACTTGGACAGACATCTTTGGCTCTTTGTGAGACTTTAGAAAGCCTCGTCTGTGCTGGGTGCTGCCGGCTCACGCCTGTCATCCTAGCTACTCAGGAGGCTGAGATCCAAAGATCAGGGTTCAAAGCCAGCCTGGGCAAAAAAGTCTGTGAGACTCTTTATCTCCAGTGAACCACCAGAAAACTGAAAGTGGTGCTGTGGCTCAAGTGATAGAGCACTAGGCTTGAGCAAAGGAACTCAGGGACAGCGCCCAGGCCCTGAGTTCAAGCCCCATGACCGACCAAAAACAAAACAAACAAACAAAAAAAGGCCACACAACAAAAATACTGGAAAAGAAAGCCTCATCAGTAGGCTGGACCAGTCAAGAGGAAGCAGGCCATGCATTTGGGGCTCTGTGGACTCACTTGAGCCCAACAAACCTGACCTGCAAGCCAGGAATCCCTTGGGTTCAAGGCTGCCAGGTATAAACTCAGTTGGGGCTCGAGATCAACCCTGGAACTCATTCCTGGCATTGCTCTCCTCCACATCCTGGCTGGGCCATCCTGCCCAGATGTCTCCAGTGTAGAGAATGGCACAACTCCCAAGATTACCCACCCAGGGGAAGGAGGTGTGCCTGTGTTGGGGGGAGGGGGACCTTATCTGCAGCTCTACAGGCCCCAGAAGGGCCCTCTTGCTAGAAGGATTGTGAATCACCTCCAGGTTGAAGTTGGACTTTGCCCAGAAGAGCGCCCTCTACAGGACACTTGGTCCATGGTCCATGGACAGCCACAGAGCTGAGCAACTGGGTCAGGGCAGAGGCCTCCTACAGCTGGTATTTGCTGAGCCCCCTAGGACCTGTGTGGAGGAACCCAAACCTTGTTCCTGCTTTCCCCCATGGCCACCCTCTCAATGTTATTTGTTTGGGTAAGTGACAACAGGGTTCCAGGGTCATTGGGTTCTAGGTTGTTCTGCTGGGCCCCACAGGAATGGCTCCCTCCAGCTTACCCATGTGGAGTCAACTCTCGGGCTTTTAAAACGGCGATGACTCGGCCCCGCTGGGCACCGGACTCCTTCTCCATGCTGATGACAATGATATCGCCGCCTCGCCTGAGGAATCAACACGGAGAAGGGGGAGTGATGGGCGGGTGGCCCACTGCACCCTGATGGGCTGGAGCTGGCTGGTGGAAAGACAGGCCACGCGTGTGCGAGTTCCACCACAGACTGAGTTGGCAGAGAGCAGAGGAGGCAGATTGTGACTTTCCTGGCCAGGAGCCCAATGCCAAGGTGATGGTGGGACTTTCCTGCTCAGCCTGGAACCACAAACTGTGTTCCTTAGATCTCAGCCTCCTGAGTAGCTAGGATTCCAGCATGACCACCAGTGCCCGGCCTGCATGTTGATCCTCAAGGAAACCCTCGGGTTCTGTGGCAGCTAGAGGCCTGGCCGGCCATGCTGAGAGACTCACCTGGGGATCCAAATGAGGTCTCGCACAGCTAGAACTTTCACGGCCTGCAGGTGCTGGCTGAATGTCTCCCCGTCCAGGGGGCTGAGGTCCGGGTCGGATCTGTCGGAGATGACCCCGGGCTCCGGCATCCTGTCTGAGTCCTCATAGTCAGTGGAGAAGGGCACACTGGAACCACTGGCTGGGGAATTGGGGCAGCTGGAGAGGGACCTGGTGGCTGGGTGGGGTGGGGATGAGGAGTAGGAGGACATGGAGCAGTAGTCGGTGAGCGAGTCCTGGTGGCTCAGGATCTGGGTCCCCAGCTCCTTGCTGTAGATGATGCTCACGTCAGCAATGGGGTCCCCCTCGGTTTCCTTGGAGCTGGGGGTGTGGCCTCCCGGGGACTCTGCGCCTACCAGTTGCACAGGAAACACGTCTCGGAGGGGACTAGGGTCCCCGCAGAAGTACTGAGCGCACAGGTGATAGGTGGCTGCGTGGTACATCACCAAGGCATTGGCCTTGTCATCCAGGCACCAGACGACCTCCTCCCCGCGGCAGTCGGAGCCGCAGGTGATGGCGGTGACCACCGAGGGGGCCGTGTAGGGCTCCAGCCGCCTGCGGATGTCCAGTGTCCCGCAGTCGATCACCAGCAGGCCGGGCCCGTTGCTGTACCAGACCTCGGCGCCGCTGTTGGCCACCTCCATGGCGCTCACCGGGTATGGGTTCTGCCGGGCGTCGGAGTCGGCGATGCGGAACTTGGTCCGGTTGGCCGTGTGGGAGCACAGGTAGGAGCAGCTATCCCTCGGGGCGCCCCGCGCCACGGGAAACACCGCTACCAGGCCATCTGCCAGGCCTGCCAGCACCAGGAAGGAGTTCTGTGGGGAGAAACAGAGTCACGGGGGGGATGCCACACGCATCCTCGCCATGCCCCTAGAAAACTGGCACTGCCAACCTGTGCCTCCTAGACAGGGCCACCCTGCCCTCTGGGTTCAAGGTGAGGGGTGTGGAGTGACAGCCACAGCACCAAACAAAGGCGCAGCTGCCACAGGCCCTGCCTCCACTAGGCTGGCTTTGTCCTCTCTCCCTCTCCCCAGCCGTGACTGTATCAGGATCCATGGTGGGGTGTCCTCACTGTCCGTATGAGGTGGCTTGCTCCATGAAAGCAGGGGGCAGGAACCTAGCCACTCGGGAGGCTGTGATCTGAGGATCTGGTTTTATTTTTGGTTAGTCGTGAGGTTTGAACTCTGGGCCTGGGCGCTGTCCCTCAGCTCTTCAGCTCAAGGCCAGTGCTCTACCACTTGAGCCACAGAGCCACTTCCAGCATTTTCTGTGTATGTGGTACTGAGGAATTGAACCCAGGGCCTCTATGCATGCGAGGCAAGCACTCTACCACCGAGCCACCTTCCCAGCCCGAGGATCTGGGTTTGAAGCCAGCCTAGGACAAGAAAGTCTGTGGGACTCTTATCTCCACTTAACCACCAAAATGCTGGACGTGGAGCTGTGGTTCAAATGGTAGAGCCATCAGCCTTGAGCAGAAAAGCCTCAGGGACAGGGGCCAGTCTCTGAATTGAAGCCTCAATAGTGGCACACACACACATGCTCACACACACACATGCACACACACATGCTCACACACACATGCACACACACACATGCTCACACACACATGCACACACACATGCACGCACACACACTCCATCTTCAGAAAGCAGCCAAGGCACGCAGGCTTGGATCTCTATCTGGAGTTCTGGGTCAGCCTGGCCTGCGTGCGTGGTGAGTGCCACGTCCTGGCTGGGTGTTAGTCTGCAAGTGCAAACACGCAGGGGTCTGTCCGGTAGGACCGTGGGCTGGGCGGGCTGGGAGGGGGGCGGACACGGGTGTGGGAGCCCCTGCACAGAGCCGGCTTTATTTATTTCCCCCCCCCATCATGCTGGAGGTGGTGCCCTGGCTTGGGGCACGGGCGGTGATGCGATATCCTTCAATACCGCTTTGTGTCCTGCCCCCTCGCCCGCACTCCGGTGCAGGCCGGTTCCCGCTGCCCAGCCCCACGCGAGAGTCATCAATGGCTCTAAGGTTTGTTTCATACCTGTGCTGTGCTCTCTTTCTATTAAAAAGAGAGGAAACCGGAGCAGAATGGAGAGAAGAGTTTGGGTGTTTTGTGTCAGGGTCTTTGTGTGTGTGTGTGTGTGTGTGTGTGTGTGTGTGTGTGTGTGTGTGTGTGTGTGTCTAAAGCTTGAACACTCAGGGCCTGGGCAGTGTCCCTAAGCTTTTTTTTTTTTAACTCAAGGGTGGTGGTGCTCTACTACTTGAGCCACAATCCTACTTCCAGCTTTTGGGTGCTTCATTGGAGATAAAAGTTTCATAGATTTTGCTGCTTCGAACTGTGATCCTCAGATCTCAGCCTCCTGAATAGCTAGGATTACAGGTGTGAGCAACCATACACCTGACTATCAAGCTCTTACTAATGCCTGCAAACTCCACATGCATGAGCCTAAAGCTCTGGTTAGGTTAGGTCCTGAGTTCCAGTTCATGATCGCTCATGATCCTCATTTTGGAGCTGAGCAGTGGCAGGGGCTGGGACGGAGTCAATACTCTAATACACCCCTTACACACCTAGTGTGCCTGCGGCTGGAACAAACAGGTGGGCAGGCAGGTGAGCAGGCAGGAACAGCCAGGGCTGCCTGAGTACAACCTGCAACCTGGGTTAAAGGGCAGCAAAGCCTGGGAAAATAAGCAGTAGTTATGGCCTTTAATCCTGAGAATTGAGTGTGTGTGTGTGTGTGTGTGTGTGTGTGTGTGTGTGTGTGTGTGTGTGTTGGGCTAGTGGAGGCCAGTGTTAAGGCCTCAGATCAGGAAGAGGCCCAGTTGTGAGGTAAGATGGGGTCCGCCCTGGGGACACCCCTGTGCAGCCAGGCTGAGATCCAGTCAGTGAGTCCTTGAGAGGTGGCATTACCCTATTCATCAGAAGTCGGCCCTGGCAGAGCCTGGAGACTGAGAGGCTGGGGCTGAGGTGGGGGCTGAGGCCGGGGCAGCTGGGGAAGAAAGGCCTAATGGCCCCGCTCATCCACCCCTCGGGCACCAATGCACGCTGCAACCCGAGAAGGGGTTGTGCTGTTTGCTCACGGGCAGGAGCTGTTCTGCAGGAAGGAAATGCACGACCTGGCCAGAGAGCCTAAGAGGGTGTGGCTCTCCTGTCCCCAGCCCCAAACAACTTGCAAGTAGGGAAAGAGGGGTTCAGAAAGCCGCACACCTGCCTTCCCCGCCTCACCTTTTTAATGACAGGTACAGCCAAGAAGCAGGTGACAATGGCCGGCGTGTCCAAGGCTTGCTGCGGTGTGCTCAGTGGGCACATGCCTTTGAGGCTGTAAATGTAGATTTTCTGATCCTGCAGAGGCAGAGAAACGCATTATAAGGACAGGGGAGAAAGTGGCTGGCGCTCCTACTGGGGTGCACACAGATGGGGGTCCCCCTTTGTGCCTCAAAAAAGAACATGGATGAAGGGACTGGGCATGGTGATGCTTGCCTGCAATCCCAGCAACTTGGAAGGTGATGGTAGGAGGATCAAGGTCCAAGGTTAGCGCCAGCAAAAGGAGCCCGAGACTCTATGTCAAAAATAGAACTAAGCTGGGCGCTGCTGGTTCATCCCTGTAATTCTAGCATGCTCGGGAGGCTGAGATCTGAGGATGGTGGTTCAAAGCTAGCCCAGGCAGGAATCTCCGGGAAACTCTTTGTCTCCAATTTATCACCAAAAAGCCACCAGAAGTAGAGCTGGGCTCAAGTGGTAAAAGTGTTAGCTTTGAATGAAAAAGCTAAGGGATAGCATCCAGGCTCTGAGTTCAAATCCCAGTACTGCCACACACACACACAAAATAAACAAATAAAAGGCTAGAAGCTGTCTTCTGAGAAATCCAGAGAGGAATGTAAATGCTCAGAAGTTATGGGTAGGAGAGAGACGGAGACAATCTTTCTTTCTTTCGAATAAATCTATCTTTCTTTAGAAGCATGGTTCAAATATACATATATATGTATATACATGTCAGAAATCACAGAAGGATTATAAGAATTTATTCTAAGAAAATATGTTGTGGTTCAAACCTTTTATTCTAGCTACTTGGGAGGTCGACTGATGAATCCTGGTTCAAGGCCAATCCTGGCATAAAAATTCAGGAGACTCCATCTGAACCCATGGCTGGGCCCAGGGGTGTGTGCCTGGCATCCCAGCCATACAGGGAAGACAGATAGGAAGATCACAGTCCAGGCCAGCCCAAGCGCCAAGTAAGGCCTTGCCTCAAAACAAAAGGGGGCTACTGGAGTAGCTCAAGTGGTAGGGCATCTGCTTAGCAAGTCTGAGGCCTTGAGTTCAAATCCCAGGGCTAAAAAGACAGTTCCAAATAGTTTTCTCTGGGTAACAGATTATGGATACTTCTATTTTTCTTCTAGAGGATTCTATGTTTGTTTGTTTTCACATTTCTCTGAAGAACAGGAATACATAAACTAATCAATTGGAAAGCTGGCATCCGTGTTTCTTCTGTATGGGCTTTGTTGTTGTTTGTACTTGTTGTTTTGTAGCACTAGGATTTGAACTCATGGCCTTGTGCTTGAGAGGCAAGAACTGTACCACTTGAGCCCCAACCTCAGCCCTTTTACTCTTAGGATTTTTGTTTTGTTTTTGTTTTGGGCTGGTGCTGAACTCAGGACCTGCGTGCTGTCCCTGAGCTTTTTTCATTCATGGCCAGCATTTTTACCACTTGAGCCACAGCTCCACTTTTGGCTTTTTGGTGATTCACTGGGGATAAGACTCTCATGGAGTTTCCTGCCTCCATTAGCTTTAAATCACGATCCTCAGATCTCAGCCTCCTGAGTAGCGAGGGTGACAAGCATAAGCCACTGGCGCCTGGCTCTTTGACTTCAGATGACTTCCTGGATGTAAAGACACAAAGGTCTTCAGAGCTGAGAACTGGTGCTGTGTGGATCCAGAATGTGCCAGGAAATCAAGACCCAGTGGCACTACCCACTGGGGTTCCTGTCCTTGGAGAATCTCCTGCCTCTCTGAACCCTGAATCCAGCCGCCTGCCACTGAAGGCCAGACCAGGAGCAGGAGAGGCTGAACACCCCAGGAGACCTGTCACTGCCTTACCAGGCTGATGACTGTTTTGGGGATCACCCAGGATGCTTTGAGAGGCAGGCCTGCTTGGATACCCCACAGATTTACAAATTTGGTCCCTCTGGGGGGCCACTCCCTGGTGTTGGGGTCAGGGGTCAGCGGTTACCTCAGTGGCCGTCCATAGAGTGTTCTGCACCTTGAGCTGACAGCTCAGCTTCATGCCGGGACAGGTCATCCGCTGCACTTCTAGAAGGCCCTTCTCTGTGTTCACCACGGTGTAATTCCTACAGTAAGGGTCCTGAGGTCAGCGTTCCCCCAGGACCTGGGGGAAAGCTCTCAGAGGAGGAGAGGAGGTAGCAGTCACAAAGCAGGACCTTGCTATGTTCTCAGAGTCAAGCACCATTCACCACGTTCATTACGTTCCTTCCGCCTGCTGGGCACGCGTGAATTTTGCACACAGAGAAGAAAATTCCACTAGGGACAAAAAGCATCTTGATGGACACTGGCGGCTCAAACCTATCCTTCTGGCTGATACTCTGAGACTGAGATCTGAGGGTCGAAGTTCAAAGCCAGTCCGGGCAGGAAAGCCTGTGAGACTTTTATCTCCAATGAACCACCAGAAAACCGGAAGTGGCGCTGTGGCTCAAAGAGGTAGAGCACCAGCCTTGAGCAAAAGAGTTCAGGGACAGCACCCAAGCCCTGAGTTCAAACCCTGGTACCGACAAAAAAAACCAAAAAGATGCAACAAGAAGGGCCCTCATATTGTCCTAAAAGAAATACCCACATTACTTGACTTATGTAACTGTAAACCCTCTGTACATCACCTTCATAATAACAATTTTCAAAAAGGGAGAGGGTATCACACATGCTTGGCTTGCTTGCTCAGCTGGAGTGTACCACTTAAGCCATGCCTCCAGTCTAGCTTTTTGCTGAATCATTGGAAATAAAGTCTCTCTTCAAGCACTTATCAGCCCAGACTGGCTTTGAACTGCCATCTTCCTGAGTAGCTAGGATTATAGGCGTGAACCACCAGCCCTGAATTCATCCAAGGCTTTCTGTCCTAATCCCACCCCAGATACAAGCATGGCGGGGCAGGGCAGGCCTGGGGTGGTTACCTGGACTCTTCTTTTCCATCCCAGAACACCACCGTGTACTCCTGGCCCTGAGATGAGAAGAAGGCTGTCTGTGTCCCGCAGGGCAGCAGGTACTTGAAGGTGGCGAAGGTGGGGTCCTTCATTTGACTCACCACAGACAGGGCCAGCGGGCGCTGTGGGAGGGAAGGGCAGCACTTGGCTAGGCACACCTGTGCTGGTTTCAAACCTGAGATCAGCTGTCTCAACCCAGAAGTAAGAAACTTGGAGAATCGGCTCTCTCAGGGCCAGATCCTAATAAGAGGCCTGAAAGATTTGACCAACCCCCTCTCCCCCACAAACTCCAAGCCCATCCAGGGCCCTGGGCTTGAGCCTGGCTGGTCAGGTTAGCCTTCACTCCAAGTATTCTACCTCAAGCCCCAAAATTTTATGGCAAAGAATTTTTCTCAGCCCCTATTTCATACCAAGACATTAAATGATCTGATTTAATAGGTCTTTTTTATTGTTGTTGTTGTTGTTATGTCCATATGAGACTTGAACTCAGGGCCTGGCTGTTGTCTCTTAGCTCTTTTTACTCAAGACTGGCACTCTACCACTTGAGCCACAGTGGTTTTCTGGTAGTTAACTGGAGATGAAAGTCTCATGGACTTTCCTACCTGGACTGGCTTTCAACTATGATCCTCAGATCTCAGCCTCCTGAATAGCTAGGATTTCAGGTGTGAGCCATAGGTACCTGACTGATAAGTTAACCATGAAATTAGGGGCCTCTCCCATACAAAGGAGCTTTTTTTTTTTTTTTGGTCCGATCGTGGGGCCTGAACTCAGGGCCTGGGCACTATCCCTTAGCTCTTCAGCTCAAGGCTAGGGCTCTACCACCTGAGCCACAGCGCCATTTCCAGCTTTTTTTTCTTTTTGCTTATGTGGTGCTGAGGAATCAAACCCAGGGCCTCAGGCATGCAAGGCAAGCGCTCAACCACTGAGCCACCTTCCCAGCCCAAACAAAGGAGCTTTAACCCTATAACTTTTGCTTTATGCATGAAAATTTCCCCATTGTCTTGTCTTGTTTTTTCTTTCTTTCCCTTCTTTCCTTCCTTCCTTCTTTCCTTCCTTCCTTCCTTCCTTCCTTCCTTCCTTCCTTCCTTCCTTCCTTCCTTCCTTCCTTCCTTCCTTCCTTCCTTCCTTGCCTCTCTCTCTCTTCTTTCTTTTTTGTTGTGAGACTGGGACTCCGTACTTGGTACTGACTTGGTACCTGACACTTTGCTCATTGGCTGGTGTTCTACCAACTGAGCCATGCCTCCAAACCCTTTCCCCATTGTCTTAGATATACTCTCTCTGTTCTTGCACAAGGACTAGAAAGGCACTCGTGGACATGTCAGCCTTGCGAACATTTCAGATTTTCAATTTTCAGATGCTAAACTAGTAAAGTCTATACAAATATTCTACAATCTGAAAAGCTCAGAAATCAGAAACTCTTCTGATCTAAAGTAGAAAGGTACACAGCTTTTACTTTGCCTGCTTGAGAAAGTGACACCAAAGTTGGGGAAGAAAAGTTCACTTTCCCAGAGATTCACACACAAAGATAACAGCACTGGCTATGAGAGAGGCACTCATTCTCTATCTAGACAATGTGAGCAGAGGTTGACCAGTTGTTCTTAGTCAAGGGTAGGTGTGCAAATACACGTGTACAAACACACACAGGTGCATGCAAATACACGTATGCACACACACACACAGCCTCCAGCCCAAGGGCAGCCCATGTACCTTCTCAGGCTTCGTGTCCCAGCACTCTATCATGAGTGCCTGCAGGCGGTGGAACTGCACTTCCTCTGGCTGCCCGAGAACCGGGCGGATGCCCTTGGACAGCTTCTTGGCGATCTGAAGCTGGTGGTGGCCTAGTGCGGGACGCTGTCCTGACAGCAGCTCGTATAGCACCATTCCATAGGAGAACATATCTACCTGGGCAGAGAAGTGAGCCAAGTCAGGTCCCCTGCTCCCCTGCCAGGGCCCTGTGGCTTTGGCAAGCTGACCTTGAGGTGGAGGGAGCGGAGAGACACAACTAAGTAAGGAAACATGAGCCTTGCCCAAAGGGGAACCATGGTCAGCCCATCTGCCAATCCATCCATCCATCCATCCATCCATCCATCCATCCATCCATCCATCCGTCTATCTATTCACCCACCCATCCACTCATCTGACTACTTTCTCTTCTGTTCATTTATCTACCTATCTATTTCTCCATCTTTTTAGCCACCTATTTTTTGGACCAGATATTCTATCTAGTTAACTATCTACTTATACTATATCTACATCTATCCATCCAGTTATCATCTGCCCATCCATCCATCCATCCATCCATCCATCCATCCATCCATCCATCCATCCATCCATCCATCTGACTCCCTGTCCTTCTGTCTACTTCTCTAGCCATACTTCCCTTCATCTCTCTAGCCATCCATTCCTTCTGGCTAGTTATTCTGCCCAGTTATAAAAATCCATTTTGTCATCCACCCATCTATCTGAATACTTCCATTCTTCCATGTCTAGCCATCCATCCTTCAACTTGCCGCTCTATCCAGTTGTCCATTCACCCACCCATTCATCTGTTTGACCACCTGCATTTGGTCTACTTCCCCATTCATTTTCCTATGCTTTTTTCTTTCTATTCACTCACCCATCCATCTGACTGCTTACCTACTGCCCATTTACCCATCATCCCTCCCATCCATCCATCCATCCATCCTTCCATCCATCCACCCTCTGTTCCTATTTGGCCCATCAAATGTTATAGTGGAATCCAAGCCAGACCCATCTCTGTCTTGAATTGTTCACAGCTAGAATCACCACCCCCACTCTTTACTGAGCACAGAAGAGAGAGCAAAGTGTGCGTGTATAGGGAGTTGTGCTCAGAAGGCTCGGGTGCTGCCATTACTGCTTGGCTGGCTTCAGGTGGGAGCTGGGTTCCCATTCTGAGGCACTGGGCTTGGGGGCGATGAGCTGAGCAGATACCTTCTCATCATACACGATGCGAGGCCTGATCTCCGGGGCCTGGTAGCCGGGAGTGCCCTCCACACCCAGGGCTCCCTCATGAAATGACTGGCGTGAGATGCCATAGTCAGACAGCTTGATGTTAACGTGTTCCTTGACGTCCAGGGACCACACCAGGATGTTGTCTGACTTTAGGTCGCAGAAGATGATATTCTTCTTGTGCAAATAAGCCAGGCCGGAGGCAATCTGGTAGGCTATTTTTTGAGTAAGCATGTGTCTCAGGGGCATAAAGGAAGCATCTTGCAAGGGAAAAACAACATCAGTGTTCTAATTTACCGAATTTTCAACTGTGATCAAATCAAATTCACAATACAGCATCGTGTCTCCCATTCTTTCCTGCTTGTTTGGATCGGGTATGGCCCACCTGGTAAAAGTGTTAGTCTCCTGCCTGTGTCACTATTAGGAAGTAGTGGAACCTTTAAGGGGTGGGGCCTAGTAGGAGGAAGTGAGGCCATTGGGGGTGTGGCCTTGAAGGGGATATGGGGACCCAGCCCCTCCTCTCTCTCCTTCTGCTTCCTGGCTGTCATGCATGACACGAGCAGCATTTTCTGCCATAACATTCTGTGCCACCTCAGGCCCAAAGCAACAAGGTACAGGAACTGTAGACTGAAGCCAAAATGGACTGTGAGCCCAAATCAACCTTTCCTTCTGATAAGTCGTTGACTTCAGGCATTCTGTCACAGCATGGAAAGCAGCAGACAGCATTCCCAAATACTTTACAGAGTGGACACATTTTTACTATTCTCCATGCTGGATACCAGAAGGGGCAGAGACTGAGGGAAATAGTGTTTATGATAGAATTTCTAGTTGTCTGTTAGGAGCTCACAGAAAAGATTCAAGATTCTTAAGCATTGTGAGATTAGGTGGTGAGCTGCAGATGTAACTTCCTTCGAACTTTCCTTCCACAGAGGACACGGCTCTGCTGGTAGAGTACTTGCCTAGCAAGTGTGAGGTTTGCTTAGCAAGATGTTTGTCCGGTGCAGTGGCATATGCTTATAATCCCAGCAATTTAAGAGGTGGAGATTGGGAAGACTGAGAAGTTCAAGGCCAACCTGGGCAAAAAAGTTATCAAGAGCCTCATATTAACAACTAAGCTGGGCAGTCATTTGTGTCTGATCCCCAATACATGGGAGGTGTAGGTAGGAGACTCTTAGTCTCCAGTTTGAGGGAGGGAGAGAAGGAGAAAAAGAACCTAGCTGAAAACTAACTAAAGCCAAAGGGACAGGGATGGTGGCGTGGCTCAGGTGGTAGCGTACTTGCCTAGCGTGTGTGAAGCCCTGGGTTCAGTCTTTTTCTCGGAGGGAGAAGTGATCGATTTTAATAACACTTCTCCCTGATCAGAAGTCAGCTACCCTGCTGCCTGGGTCAGCAGCTTGGAGTTGAGTGACCCGTTTCTGTAGGTTAATTCTCATTCATTTCCTTGGAAGCAGAAGGTAGGCTGTAGGACTGGCCCTGGGCTATAGGGCTGCCCCATGGCTGCAGTGAGGGGCATTCTGGGTAGGGTAGCGGGGCTGGAGGGCGTAGGTGCCAGCGGCTGCCACACGAGCCTTCCTGAATCCTCTTTTTATTTTTCAGGCAAGCTTCTTGGATTAAAATAGGGGCCCAGGACTTGGATTGGTTCTCTGACTCCCAACAGTGAACTTTTACGCCATTCCCTCCCCCGCCCCGCCCCCAATGGTCTCACTGATGTTGGGCACAGGTAAGGCACGTGCTGTCGGATAGACAGGCCTGGCATAGTCGGGACCCCCCTGTGGTTCAGCCCCTGCAGCCAAGACCGCTGGATGGGGCAGGAGGAAGCCCCTTGGATCATGGTTTTCCTGAGCTCTGGGGTTCTGCTGACCTTCCCTGGTGGAAGGTTCTGGAATGGCGGGTACCTTTGGCGTTCTCAGACAGCACCGTGTTGAGGCTGCTGAGCGGGGCGAGCTCCAGGGCGAAGCAAAGCGGGTGGATGCTAATGCCGATGAGCGACACGATGCAGGGGTGCTGCAGGGCGTGCAGCATGCTGGCCTCCTGCCGGAACTCCGAGAAGTTCTTCATGGCGTCCGTGGCCCGCAGGTGTCTCAGCATGGTGTCTTACGGGGATGGGGTGGGGGGGAGAATACAGCAGTCTGCCACCCGGAGAGGACAAAGGGACAAAGGGGAAGGGGGGGGGCAGACCCAGGGCCAGGCAGCCTCAGGAGGACTCACAGCATAATGTAGGAGCCCACCACATTCAGGGCTGGCCTGTAATCCTAGCTACTCAGGAGGCTGAGATCTGAGGATCGAGGCTCAGGGCCAGTCCTGGCAGGAAAGTCCATGATGCTCTTATGGCTAATTAACCACCCAAAAGTTGGAAATGGAGCGAGAGCTTGAGCTTTCTCTGAGGCATACCTGGATCTTCAATGGTGAAGGCCACACGCCCCACACTCATCACGGAAAGAGAGGCTCTTGTAGGCCGATTGTGTGCCCCAATTATCTGTGTGTGTGTGTGTGTGTGCATGCGCGCGCGCGTGTGTGTGTGTGTGTGTGTGTATGTGTGTGTGTGTGTATACACCAGTACTGGAGCCTGAAATCAGGGCCAGGGCACTGTCCACTAGCTTTTGGAGCTCCAGCTCCACTTCCAGCTTTTTGGTGGTTCAT
This sequence comes from Dipodomys merriami, assembly GCF_024711535.1. NCBI lineage: Eukaryota > Metazoa > Chordata > Mammalia > Rodentia > Heteromyidae > Dipodomys > Dipodomys merriami. Next base: position 10,667,238 of record NW_027204826.1, read on the forward strand.
TACAGATAAGAGTCTCGAGGGTGTTCCTGCCGGGCTGGCTTGGAGCTCTGACCCTCAGATCTCAGCCCCTGAGTAGCCAGGATGACCGGTCCTGGGAACACCAGGCAGGACACAGCCAGGTCTGTCCTCTTGTTGTGTTCTGTTTCTTTCTCTCCTGTATGGAGCAAAAGATTTTTAAAGTTGGAGATTTGGGGTTGTTTTGTTTTCATTTTTGTGCAGGTTCTGGGACTTGAACTAAGGGCCTGGGCGCTGTCCCTCAGTTCTTCAGCTCAAGGTCAGCGCTCTACCACTTGAGCCACAGCGCCACTTCTGGTTTTCTGGTGGTTAATTTGAGATAAGAGTCTCACCGACCTTCCTGTCTGGGCTGGCTTTGAACTGTGATCCTCAGATTTCAGCCTCCTCCAAAGCTAGGATTGATTACAGGCATGAGCCACTGGCGCCCGGCTTGTCCCTTAGCTTTTATACTCAAGCTGAGAACTCTACCTCTTGAGCCACAGCTCCACTTGCAGCCTATTTCTGATGAATTGAAGGTAAGAGTCTCACAGACGTGGCTCAGAGGGATCTTTCCAGCAAAAAGCCCCCAAAGTCAGGCTGCCCACCTAGCGTATGCCAGGCCTGGCCACGGTGCAGACAGTAAGGACGAAGGTGATTCCAAGCACTCATAACTAGACAGCGGGCCATCTCCAAGAGCAGCCACCAACCCTTACCTGGCCTGGCATTCCAGCTCTGCCCTACCATGCCAGGCACAAAGCAGGACTGCCACCTTCCTTACCTACCGTACCCTAGGCCGTGTAGCTTAGAACTTTCCTAAGGCTCTTGGGGTTTGAACATACATACATCTAAATAATAATAATAATAATAATAATGTCAGGTTGCAGTGGCTCACGCCTCTAATCCCAGCTACTTGGGAGACTGACATTGGGAGGACTGAAGTTGGAGGCCAGCTTAAGTAGAAAGTTTATCAGACGTCATGTTAACCAACTAAAAAGCAGGGCATGGTGGCATGCGCCTATTCTGCCAGCTACAAAGGAAGCATAAATAAGAGGATCATGGTCCAGGCTGACCTGGAACATAATCATGAGACTCTATTTAAAGAAAAAAAAAACTGAAGGGGGATGGACGCATGGTTTAAATCACAGAGCACTTGCTTTGTTAGTACAAGGAAGGAAGGAAGGAAGGAAGAAAGAAAGAAAGAAAGAAAGAAAGAAAGAAAGAAAGAAAGAAAGAAAGAAAGAAAAAAAGAAAGAAAGAAAGAAGAAAGGAAGGAAGGAAGGAAGGAAGGAAGGAAGGAAGGAAGGAGAAGAGAGCGCTGCGCTATGGCTTCAATACCTGCTGGTACGTTAGCAAAGTTCTTGAATTTCTTGATATGGAACCGCTTCACGGCCACGGGCTGGCTCTGGTAGCGGGCGCGGTAGATGACGGTGCCGCTGCCGCCTTGGCCCAGGACGCTGCCCTCATCCTCGCTGTGCTCCAGCATGCTGTTCTCCAGGAAGAGCCTGCACACACAGCTCAGCTCAGGCCGGTGACCGACCGGCCCTTGCGCTGGGAAGGGTGTCCCCAGCCTGGGTCATTCACAGCTCAAAGCCATCCATGACGGACACAAGGGCCATCCTTCCCTCCCCCGCAATCAAGGCCTCCCCAAGACCTGCCTCTCATTCCTTAAGACTTGTCTTTTTCTCCAGAAATAAGGGAGCCACGAAGAAAGAAGGAGGAAGAGAAAGAAGAGGAAAGAAGAAGAGGAGGAGGAGGAAGAGGAGGAGGAGAAGAGGAGGAAGAAGAAAGAAGAGGAAGACACAGAAGTAGAAGAGGAGGAGGAGAGAAGGAGAAGAGGATGAGGAGGAGAAGGAGAAGAAAAGAAAGAGGATCAAGAGGGAGAAGAAAAGGAGAAGAGGAATAGGAGAAAGAGGAGGAGGAGAAGAAGAGGAGGAGGAAGAGGAAGAAAAAAGGAGAACAGGAGGAAGAGAAGGAAAAAGAAGATGAAGGAGAGGAGGAGGAGGAGGGGGGAAGAGGAGGAGGGGGAGTGTGATTCTTGAGTGAAAAAGCTAAGGGACAGGGCTCAGGTTCTGAGTTCAAGTCCCAGGACCAACACACACACACACACACACACACACACACACACACACACACACACACACACACACACACACACACACACACCTGCAGACTTGGTGGCTGGGTGGAGGAGATGTTCCCAAGCTGGCCTGTGGCAGGGGCGTGGCCCCGCCCCACCCCATGCGGGTCATCATGGGAGAATGCCATACCTGGCAGGGAAGTCGGTCATGAACAGCTCGGGCACCAGCTCCTGGAGCGGCACGGGGACATCTGGGTGTCTGGGGCAGGAGATGAAGTCCTTTTCGATGGCTGTCAGCACGCAGTCTTCCATGTCGAAATACTGCACCCCCTCGGATTTCTCCCCGGGGTCCGTGTGCTGGGCCCAGGACGCCTCGCACACCGGGCAGGGCACGTACTGCTCCATGAGTGGGGTCCCGTCGCTTTCTGTGGCCGTCAGAGCTGCGTGGGGTCAGAGGAGGACCGCTTGTGTCACGTGGGTCACACGGCGTTGGGTGCCCTGAGCAGCATCCTGAGACTCCAGGCCAGAGGACGTCTGTCTGCCCCTGCCTGGCCCAGAATGTTCCAGAATGTTCTGGAATCGTTTTCTTACCAGGAAACCACTGATCGATCAAGGAGTTGACATGATCGGTGATAAACGCCATCGCGGAAAAGTCTCTCATTTCTGATTGACAGATGATTTTAATTCCTCCACTTTTTTTCTTTTTCCAGTTCACATCCGAGGATTCCACACTGCAACCCAGAAAGAAATAAGTACCCATCACCACTGTGTCCTGGGACCTTGGGGGTAGCCTCTTCACCTCCACGGTTAACCCCGACCCCAACCCACAGGGGCCCTGTGCCCTGCTGTCCCGATGACATCTTTATCTATAAACTTTGAGTTTGGGGACCTCCTTTGTCCCCCTCTTCAGGGGTCCCTAACTCCACGAAATGGCCTAAAATGACTTTGCAATAGGAGTGGTTCTGCTCAGGGTGGTCCCTACTGCTCAGGCATGGCCCCAGGGAAACCCCTTTGCCCTCTGACTCATGGGATCCTGTAGCACCTAGAGATTTAAGTGTGACCTGGGAGGGGTGGGGCCTGGAGCTTCTTTCTGTCAAGGGCTATCTATCATTCTCAGGCCACACAAAGTTGCTAACACCTGGCTGTGGGAAGCCGGCAAGAAGCAAAACATGTCTGTCCTGTCACGTACCAGAGGATTTCCAGGACTTGAAACAACCCACAAGATGGACATTCCCCATCCCTGTATGGAAGCTTCAAGAACAAAAAGTGGCCCAAGTTGGGTGCCAGCGGCACACGCCCCATAATCCTAGCTACTCAGGAAGCTGAGATCTGAGGATTGTGCTTCAAAGTCAGCTGGGGAAGGAAAGGTCATGAGACTCTTATCTCCAATAAATGATCAAAAAGCCGACCAAAAAGCCGGAAAATGCTAGGCTTGAGCAAAAGAAGCTCAAGAGCTGGGCAATGATGGCGCACACCTATAATCCTACCTACTCAGGAGGCTGAGATCTGAGGATCACAGTTCAAAGCCAGCCTGGGCAGGAAAGTCCATGAAACTCTTATCTCCAATGAACCACCAGAAAACCAGAAGTGGTGCTGTGGCTCAGATGGTAGCCTTGAGTGAAAAAGCTCAGGGACAGGACAGTGTCCAGGCCCTGAGCTTAAGCCCCCAAACTGACAAAATTAAAAAAAAAAGGGGTGGGGGGAGGAATTAGTCCTACCCCAAACTTATTTTATGCCCTCTCCTCTTTTCACAGTTTATTTCGAAAAATTCACTGTGAATATGAAGTCACTGCATGCGCTGATCCTGCATTAAGTCTGTTGATCTGCCTCTCTCCAAAAAAAAAAAGAAGGGATTAGAGTACAATTTACAGAGTCAGTTGGGAACTCAAGACTGAAAAAGTCCAAGAGCTCTGGGGGTGGGGGTGGGGGAACTGGGTGGTCCCAGCTCAGGGACTGGGCTCAGTGTCTGCCATTTTGTTCTCCAGCCTGACTGTGGCCACCATGTGGGTCTCCCCACCCCCACACAGGAAGTGTAGGCGGGACAAAGATGGAGGACTTCCGGGACATTTGCAGGGAGGGTTTCACACTTCTAAAACACAGCCACAAGAAGCTCTCTCAGGAGTAGAATTCTGGGCAAATGGATGGGTCATGTGCAGGGGTGTGTGTGTGTGTGTGTGTGTGTGTGTGTGTGTGTGTGTGTGTGTGTGTGTGTGTGTGTGTGTGTGTGTGTGTGTGTGTGTGTGTGTGTGTGTGTGTGTGTGTGTGTGTGTGTGTTGGGGGGTGCTGTGTTGTTGCTATGAGGTCATGCTGGCCAGGGTGGGTGGGCTTCCAAGCATGCTCACCTGAGGTAGCCCCCATCAAAAGTGACCAGAAGCCCTTCCTGCCAATAGATGGTCTGGTTTCTTTTCACTCGGAATGTGCTGCAGCGGTTTCTCTGGTTGCCTGTGAAGCTGTAGATGGCGACTTTCCTGTTCCTGCCTCTAGTATTCTTCTTGTTTTCAAAAAGCTGAAAGACAAGACAAAAGATCTGCTTAAGCATTCCAGGGGCTCCTCACTCGCTTGGCCTTGTGCGGAAGGAGGCCAGTCTGACCCCCATCTTGATAAGTCACCCGATTTCCCCCCCCACTACGGCAGCTCCCTCCTCCTTCCAAATTAAAAGCCATGGACTCCGTGGTGGGAGGGGGGGTGTGGGGTACTGTGGGAACACATTTCCCAAGCCATTGGAAATTGGTTTTTCTTTAATAAAAAACATTTTTTTAAAACCTTCTCTGAGGAGGGGAAAAAATCAATCTTATCTACAATTAAAGCAGAGAGATCATTAAGATTTTGGTAACTAGGATTTCAGAATTTTTTTTTTTTAAGCTGGGCACTGGTAGCTCATGCTTGTCATTCTAGTGACTCTGGAGACTGAGATCTCTGAGAATCACAGTCCAAAGCCAGCCGGGACAGGAAAGTCCATGAGACGCTTATCTCCAATGAATCACCAGAAAACTGGAAGTGGAGCTTTGGGTCCCAGTGGCAGAGCGCTAGCCTTGAGTGAAAGAGCTCAGGGACAGCATCCAGGCCCTGAGTTCAAGCCCCATGACAGACAGAAAAAAAAAAGCTACACACGGTTAAAAAAACAGCTGAGTCTATATTGTATTTTTAATTCTGCAGGCTGTTTGAGCTGTGGTATAGTGTTTGCCTTCCACTCACAAGACTTTTAAAAACAGGTTTATTACACCACTAAAACCTCCCTTAAAAATATGGGTGGGTACAGATGGCTCACACCTATAAGCCTAAATACTCAGGAGGTTAAGATCTGGAGGACTGAGGTTTGAAGTCAGCCCAGGCAGAAAAGTCTTTGAGACTTTGTCTCCAATGAACCAGCAAAAGGCAGGGCCGGAGGTGTGGCTTAAATGGCAGCATGCCCGCCAAGCAAGTAAGCTGCATGAACATGAGGCCCTGGTTTCAGGCTCTCAAACTGGTGTATGCCCATGCACACACACACACACACACACACACACACACACACACACACACACACACACACACACACACACACACACACACACACACCTATAACGGAAACTGTTGAACTTTGCTGGATCTCAGCCTCCTGAGGAGGAGCTAAGATTCTAAGTGTGACCTTCTGATGCCTTTCTCAAATCTCACCCTTCCCAATTTCTGCTTTCCAACCAAGCTGGAGTTGCAGGCATGAGCCGCCTCATCCCATCCTGACTCTGCAGGCTATGAGATGATGAGAATGTCCTCTGTGCTGGCCACCACCGCCACGGTCCCCTGCCTTGGCTCTCTGCTGATGTGATAGATGAAGAGCTGCATCCATGGCCGTGTGAATTTGCATGCCTTTGATTCCTAATGAGACTGAACTCTTTCCCCCTGGGACGTCCATGTGAATTTTAATAGGATTTCTCTCTGAATTTTGAGGGATGCTGCACCCAGCTGGGCCCCACTTGTGGACTTGGCTTCTCAGACTCTGAGACCTCCCACTTAGATGCAACAGGACCCAGAGTTCAAAAGCAGGACAGAGGGACAGATGGAACCCTAGGACAGCCAGCCCTGCACCGGCTCTCTCAGCCCGCGCATGCTCATCGGGTTATACACACATCTCCCTTCCTGCTAACACAGGCGGCAACACTTCTGCTTGATTTTCAGGTTCTTGCATTTATTTTCCTTCCTATTTAAATAAAACAGGAAGATCAGACCCCATCATCTGCCAGGTGTCAGTGGCTCACATCTGTAGTCCTATCTAATCAGAGGCTGAGATCTGAGTATCAAGGTTCCAAACCAGTCCAGGCAGGAAAGACTGTGGGATTCTTATCTCCAACGAGCCACCAAAAAGCAAGAACTGGAGCTGTGGTTCAAGTGGTAGAGCATCAGACTTGAGCAAAAAAGCTAAGGTGTGCCAGGCCCTGAGTTCACACCCCAGTACTAGCAGAAAGAGAGAGAGAAAGAGACAGAGAGAGAGGGGAGAGAGAGAGAAAGGGAGGGAGAAAGGGAAGGAAGGAAGGAAGGAGGGAAGGAAGGAAAGCAGGAAGGAAGAGAGAGGAAGGAAGAAGGAAAGAAAAAAGGGAAGAAGGAAAGGGAAGGAAGGAAAGAAAAAAGGAAAGAAGGAAAGAAAAAAAGAAGGAAGGAGGGAAGAGGAAGGGAGGGAGGGAGGGAGAGAAAGAGAGGAGGAGGGAGGGAAACATTTTCCTGTCGATACCTATACTTCTGATTTGTGTGGTCTGGGGCATGGGCTGGGTTGGTTAGGGTCCCCAGTCTCGAATTCAGCCAGGATGGCAAGACCAGTTTTTAGAGTCATGGAATCATGGCCGCCCACAGCACACCCTAGGGAAGAGTTAGAATGCCAACTAAAGATGCTTTTGCTGAGTACTATGAATTAATTAAAAGTCCCTCAATGTTGTGTCTGTACCCTTTGATCTGAGCTATTCTCTGCTGCAATCACCTTGTTTGCAGAAGGAAAGACAAGATTCAGGGAGAGGTATCTGGTGTAGAAGGCAAACAGCCCCTCCAACAAGCACTGCCTTCTTATCATCTTAAAGCAAACAGCCAAAAACTTGGGAGGTCTCCTGGTTCCCGTTCTGTTCCAGTAATAAAGAGATAACCATTCTCCAGAATTCCTCCAAGGACAAAGTCGAACGACTGGTCCACCAGCCACACCTGTGACCCGGACTGTTTTAACTCTGCAGCCCTTCCTCGCCCCCTGCCCCCATTTCTCCCTATTTAACCTGAAGCCAATGTCAGCACCCCCAAAGATGGCGGCCGATGAAGTGCTGTCTATCCATGGCTGCCTTGAATAAACCTCCTTTCTCTGCCCTTCACCATGTCTCTTTCTTTGGCCTTTGGGGGAGAGTGGCTGGATCTAACTTGAGATTCCTAGGCTTTGGGCTTGAGGTCTAAAACCCCATTTCAAGTCCACCTCTATGGAGCCAGAATTGGCTGGGGGGTAGAGCCAGAGTGGGTGCTCTGGTCAGGTAAGCGTGCAGGTGAGCTCTTGGAATCCCTGCTAACAGGAAGTGAGTTGTCGAAGCCAGGAAGATGACCCCATACCTCCCCTCTGCAGAGTCCTCCTGCCCTAACACCTCCCCTCAGCAGAATCTACCCGCACGCCTCCCCTCCACAGAATCCGCGGGTACCTGCAGGTCCATCTCTGCCAGGCTGACCAGCATCCGTGCTATGAACCTTTGCCAGAAGCCAACAGGCACGAAGCTCATCTTAAACACCCGCTGGATGGCGTTGGCCGTGGGGTGTCGCATACCGTGGATGTCCAGTCCTGGTTTGGAGGGGAGGAGGTGTGGCAGGAGGTAGCTGAAACGTATCAAAGGGACCCGTGACCGGCTGACATGGCTCAGGCTATAGGTCATCTCAACTAAGCCTATGGCATGTGTGTGTGTGTGTTGCGTGCGTGTGCGTGCATGTGTGTGTGTGTGTGTGTGTGTGTGTGTGTGTGTGTGTGTGTGTGCGTGTGTATTGGGGCTTGAACTCAGGGCCTGGGCACTGTTCCTGAGGTTGTTTTTTGTTTTTTTTTTTTCCCTTAAAGATGGCCCTCAGCACTTAAGCTACAGCGCTATTAACTGGCCTTCTAGTAGTTACTTAGAGATAAGAGTCTCACTGCCCAGGCTGGCTTTGAACTGTGATCTTCCTATCTCAGCCTCCTGAGTAACTAGGATTACAGGTGTGAGCCTGTTTGAGCCCACAGAATTCTTTTTTTTTTTTTGGCCGATTATGGAGCTTGAACTCTGGGTCTGGGCCTGGGCGCTGTGCCTCAGCTCTTCAGCTCAAGGCTAGCACTCTACCACTTGAGCCACAGTGCTACTTCCAGATTTTTTCTTTTTTGCTTATGTGGAATGCTGAGGAATCAAACCCAGGGCCTCATGCATGCAAGGCAAGCACTCTACCACTGAGCCACCTTCCCAGCCCCAGTGAGCCCACAGAATTCTATCTTTAGAAAGGTAGTCTATGTGTGCTGAGAAGCAACGCCCCCAAAGGCAAATGAACATGAGCACAGTGAAGAGCACACATGCATCAGGCTTTCTAGGAGAAAATCTAAAATGATGTGCACGGGAGATGTAAACCCATCTATGATCATAAGAAAATCAGCTACAAGGCCAAGCGCCGGCGGCTCCGAGCTACTCAGGAGGCTGAGGTCTGAAGATTATGGTTCCAAGTCAGCCTGAGCAGATGAACCTGAGAGATTCTTATGGCCTAACAAGCAAAAAGCCAGACGTGGAGGTGTAGCTCAACTGGTAGAGCATCAGCTTTTAGCAAAAAGCTAAGGGACAGAACCCAGGGCCTGAGTTCAGGTCCCAGTATTAGTGAGGGAGTGGGGGGGTGGGGAGAAAGAAAAGAACAGAGCGAAGTCAGACACAACAAACAGTTGATTCTCAGCAAACTGGGCTGCGGTTAGGGAAGCGTTCGCATTAGCTGTGGTCGGGGAGAGGGGAAAGCAAACACAGCTGTACAGTTTCGGGGACAATGCAGATACTGGGGTTGGAGGAATGGTGGTTTGAATTTTTTTGGCTCCTCAAAGTTGTTTATCGTTCTTAGCCAACTGAGATGACGCCATTGTCTTAACAACTTAGTATGCGGCTATTTGGTGCAAGAGAGGATGTTTTATGAGGCCATCATAAAAACCCGCTGCGTCACTGGATGACCAAGGGTTCTGTCTGTTATTATTTGAAACAGCTGGGGCCTGAGGGGGTCCCTGTGTGTGTCTAGAGCCGGGGTGGTTGCAGGGCCAGGGGAGACAGGGTGGTCACGGGCAGGCCCTGAGCGTGCAGAAGTTGGATTCTTTTCTTAACAATGGGTTTTGTCTTCAGCGATCCCAAAGTCTCTAAAAATCAATTCACTTCAGTTCAATAAATGTATTTAGAAATTTCTGGAAGAAATTTCTGTCTCAAGATTTTATACAATTGGCACTTTGTATCCATGATCCAAGTATTCAACTAATCCCAGACTGAAGATAAAAGATTTATTTTTTTTTTAATTTGAAGCTGGGCCCTGGTGGCTCATGCATGTAATCCTAGCTACTCAGGAGGCTGAGAGCTGAGGATCGTGGTTCAAAGCCAGCTCAGGCAGGAAAGTCTGTGAGACTCTTACCTCCAATGAACCACCAGGAAACCAAAAGTGGAGCTGTGGCTCAAAGTGGTACAGTGCTCAGGACAGTGCCCAGCCCCCACAGCTGACAAAAAGTAAGAATAAAAATAAATTGGAGCCTGGTACCATTGGTTCATGCCTATAATTCTACTACTGAGGATTGAGTCAGTACTGGGACTTGAACCCAAGGCCTTGTGCTTTTGCTCAGCTTTTCCCCTCATGGCTAGTACTCTACCATGATTCTCAAATCCTGAGTAGCTAGGATTACAGGCAGGATCCACCAGCCCCTGGCTCTCAGTTCCTCAGGGAATGTCTCAGTTTATCCCTCAGCTCCCAGTAGGGGGCGCTCATCAGTTCTACCTGTGTCATAATCCAGGCGGCACCTCTCACAGGGCTCCGTGTGTGATATTTTGGAGGGAAGGAAAACTGACTTATTCAGGGGTGTTGGGGGACCTCCCATTTGCTAAATGAATGCTCTATCATTCCAGCCACTCGGACAGTCCCATTTTTGCTTTGGTTACTTTTGAGATCGAGTCTTGCTTTATTCCCAGACTTGCCTGGACTGTGGTCCTCCTATTTGCGCTGCCCATGGTTGTGCCCATGCATGTGCCACTGTACCCAGCCATGGTGCTACTGTAGCTGGGGTTGCAGAAACAAGTCACCATCTCCAGCCATTGGCTCAGAGTCTCGAGAATTTTTATGCCAGGGTTGGCCTCAAACTGTGATTCTCTTATATTTTCACCTCTTGAGTAGCTAGGATTACGGTTTTGAGCTTGCTCATCTATCTATCTATCTATCTATCTATCTATCTATCTATCTATCTATCTATCTATCTATCATCTACCTATAATGTATAGCTATCTATTGATTTATCAATCTAGCTATCTATCTTAGGACTCACAACCCTCCCTCTTGTCTCAGTCTCTGGGGTTCTGGGATTACAGGAGTATACCACCATGCCTAGCTAGGTAGGGATGAGTTAGAAGCCAGAAGGGAAATGAAGAGATTGGAAATCAGGCTGGCCGTGGAAGGCAGATCTCATAGGAAATAGACTTCCTGGAGAGCCCAATGCAGCTGGCCAGTGAGCAATTAGGGGCTGGGAAAGACTCTCCCCAGCGGTGAGCCAATGGGATTACAGAGATCCATTCTTCATGCATCTGGATAATGTACATGGATGACTCCCCTCCCCCTGGGGAAGACCCAGTGTCCACCCAGAAGCTGAGCTGTGGCTCAGGCTTCTCTAGAGAGACAGACTCAGGTACATGGCCTGGGGTCTTTCCCAGTCTGTGGAGAGATGCGGAGCTTCTGCCTGCAAGAAGGGCAAAGACTCAAAGGCTTATGTGTGCTTTGGGGGTAGGGATGGTGCTGTAGGTCCCCCCTCACCCCCGTGAGCTTCTGAAGGACTCAATGGTTCCCCGGAGGTCGGCAAATGCAAGACCCGGATGAAAGAAGCAGATGATGTCCTCCGTGCTAATTCAGAAAGCAAGGTGGCAGCATGCTACGAGGCGGCTTATGGCACAGGGGCTAGACGGAACGTGTCCAGGGCATCTTGAAACCACTGCCTGTGCTAAGGTGGAAAATGTCTGGCTGGGTGTAGAACCAGACGCCCCACTAGCAACAGTACTGCTAGTCCTCGGGAGGTGTGAGATCCAATTCCAAGTACTATGCGTGTATTAGCTAATTTATCGTTCTTGTAAGCCACAACATTACCTTCATTTGAAAGGGAGAGGAAACGAGAAGGCAGACATTAATGATCCCTGCCAACCCTCTGGCTGATTCGATTGCTCTACCAAATAGAAATCTAGACACCTAACCACCCCTCTGTACCGTGTAACCGACACAGCCCAGGCTAGGGGCTTGCTCACCTGTCGTTGGCGACGGGCAGTGCGATCTCGAACTTGGCCAGGAACTGGAAGTACTGCTCCTCGGTTTGCTGTGTGAAGCCGGTCCCCACCAGCAGCATCCTGAGGTCTTCCGCTCGGATCACACCGTTCTTGGCCACTGATCGGGAGCCTTTAATGTTAAAGATCCTCTGCAGACACTCGGACAGCCAGATGGGGTCGAGGAAGTAGAGGTTCCTGAGGCCGTGGCTGGTATCGGGGAAGTGCAGCAGCGTGCCCGTCTCTATGAGGAAGTTCGTGGCTGTGGGGGGGAGGAAGAAGATGGAGTTGCACCCCAGGGCAAAAGGAACTCCCAGGGGGGAACAAGTCACTAACTCTTCCTGGGAAGAAATGACACAGGCAGGTGTTGGTGGCTCAACCCAGAATCCTAGCTACTCAGGAAGCTGAGATATAAGGATTGGGGTTCAAAGCCAGCCCCAGCAGGAAAGTTCATGAGACTCTTATCTCCAATGAGCCAACAGCAAACCAGAAGTGGTGTTGTGGCTCAAGTGGTAGAATGCCACTTGAGCAGAAAATGCTTGGGCATAGCACCCAGGCCTTGAGTTCAAGCTCCAGGACTGGCATCATCATCATCATCATCATCATCATCATCATCATCATCATCATCATCATCATCATCATCATCATCAAGGCATAAGCAAGGCATCTTTAAACAGGTTGAGCAGAGGCTGGGAGAAAGCAAACCCTCTCTTTCCACAGCAGTAATGATTCAGCAGTCACTAATTCAGTGATCTCGACAACCTCATAGAATAAACTGCTGTGAACAAGGAGCATCAGTTGTACTTGCTTAAACTCCGACTGGTCTGTCTGCCCCGGAGGGTGGGGACCAGTTCACTTTGCGCGCGCGTGTGTGTGTGTGTGTGTGTGTGTGTGTGTGTGTGTGTGTGTGTGTGTCCTCAGTGGCTCAGGGAAGCTAGATTTGTAGTTCTTCCACTGATAATCGACCCCCTGCCTTGTCAAGTATGGAAGGTTCTTGGGCCTCCCCTGGGGGGCCCAGCCTCCCTATGTCCCCATACCTGTGCCTGCTGGCCACCCAACACCCTCTCCTCCCCCCCAGCCCCTAGGCCCACCGGACTGCAGGTCTTCGTAGTCTTTGAGGTCGTTGCCTGGTGTCTGGTCGACCAGCTGCTCGAGCTGCCTGTCGGTGAGGTATTGTACCTCGTCACCCCGGCTCCGGCGCTGCTGCTCTGCCAGCACAGCCTCCTGCAGGTTCAGGTAGCTCCTGGGGATCTGGAGACAAGTGGGTCTGAGCTGGAGGAGCCTCTGTCCCTCCCCAGCCCCCCTGGGTCCATCCACAAAGGCTGTGTGTGTGTGTGTGTGTGTGTGTGTGTGTGTGTGTGTGTGTGTGTGTGTGTGCGTGTGCTGGTCCTGGGGCTGGAACTCAGGGCCTGGGCGCTGTCCCTTAGCTGTTTAACTCAAGGCTAGCGCTCAACCACCTGAGCCACATTTCCACCTCTAACATTTTGCTGGTTCATTGGAGACAAGAGTCTCACAGACTTTCCTCTGAACCATGATCCTCCCACCTCAGACTCCTGAGCATCCAGGATTACAGGCGTGAGCCACAGCGCCTGGCTGATCCACTGATTTTGTGTTTGTTTTTGGTTTTTGTCAGTCGTGGGGCTTGAACTCTGGGCCTGGGCGCTGTGCCTCAGCTCTTCAGCTTAAGGCTAGCGCTCTACCACTTGAGCCACAGCACCACTTCTGGTTTTCTGAGTGGTTGATTGGAGATAAGAGTCTCATACACTTTCCTGCCAGGGTTGGCTTTGAACCACGATCCTCAGATCTCAGCCTCCTGAGTAGCGAGGATGATAGGTGTGAGCCACCAGCACATGGTCTTAAGGAAAGGAAGACAGAGCACCGACCGCAGGCGGCAGCCCCCGTGGGGTAGGCGGGCCAGGGCACCCACCAGCCTCCCTGCCAGCCGCTGGCAGCCGATGGTGCTGCCCACATCCTTCATGTTGCAGGCGACGTGGAAGAGCAGCTGCCGCAGGCCTTCCAGGCCTTCCAGGCTCCTGCAGGAAATCTCGCTGTGTGTAGAAAGATCCAGGCCTCGTCATTGCTCCAGCGGAAGCCCCAGCTTCTCTGTCTCCCAATCCCGCCCCAAAAGCTTCACCCTTAGAAGCCACAAGGCTTGGAGGACTCAGGCCCAAGATATGAACAGGATGGGGGGTGGGAGGAGAGGAAAGGGGTGACATTGCGTTTACTTATTTTTTCCTAAAAAGGCCTTGCTGGGTGCCCAGCACCTCGCTGGGAGTCCCACACCCTGCTGCTGTGATGTTGTCCCAACTTAGCTGAGTTTATAGAGAAAGAGCAAGGTCAGGCATAGACTTTCAGTGGAACTTCCAAAGATCCTAGCTGGAAGGAGACGGGACTCAGGCTGGTCCCAGAGATCTGAGCCAATGCCTTTATTATTACCAACACTCTGGGGGTTCCTTTGGGGCATCCCAGGAGGCCCCAAAAGTCCAGTTCTGAGGTGCGGGTTCTTTTTTTGTTTTTTGTTTTTGTACTGATCCTGGGGCTTGAACTCAGGGCCTGGGCACCATCTCTGAGCCTTTTTGCTCAAGGCTAGCACTCCACCACGCTGAGCCACAGCACCACCTCCAGTTTTCAGGTGATTAATTGGAGATGAGTCTTATGAATTTTCCTTTCCAGGTTGGCTTGGAACCACGATCCTCAGGTCTCAGCCTCCTGAGCAGCTAGGATGACAGGCGTGAGCCACTGGTGCCCAACCAGCTCTGAGTTTTGATCTAGCTTTGCGCCAGGCCCCTACTTATGGCATTCCACCCTACGTGAGGGACCCTGAGGGGTACCCACAAAACCATAGCAATGCACCTTTTCTTCACCCAGCCTCAGCTTCTCCATCTGCAAAGCGGGCACCCACAGCCATGTAACTTGTGGGTCATCTGAGGGGCACCTGCTCTGATCCATCCCCTCCCACGCCCTGCACCCCTTCCCCACGCCAGCTCCTTCCCGACTCCATGCTGCTGTCAGGACCTCTGGGACCCGACTCCAGGTCCTGAATCTGCCACCTATGGGTCTGTGGCTGGCTCAGGGGCACTGCGGCCATGTCTTGGAGCCCGCCGGCTTCTGTACCCTTTGGCTCCTGGCCCTGGGGTGGAGACAGGATCCAGGCCCAAGCCCCGGCCTCAGGAAGACAAACGCCCCAAGAGGTACTCACTGCAGGTGTTTGCAGGTGATGTCGGGGAAGCCGGTGGCTCTGGCCCCCGAGGGCGAGCGGCAGAGCGCCAGCACGTAGGCACGCAGGGTCGCCACTCTTTCCACGCGGAATTTGGCCTCAATCAAGTCCAGGTGCGTCCCGACCACCAGCACCACGGCGTTGGGGGCCTTGGCCTGTGGGGAGGGGGAGAGGCGGTGTGTGAGACCCCATCTCCAGCCCTGCACTGAGCTCCTGGGGGCTGAGGCGCGTCCCGGCATGCAGCTGCGCTCAGCTGGCTTCTGTGGCCTGGCACCTCGCAGGCTCAGGGTGCAGTCGAGGGGTGTCGGGGCCCCCATGATCTTCTCCACACAGGGAGGTGCTGAGTTCAGCTCATGGGCTGGGAAATCTGACCTTCCAGAAAGCTTCCATCAAAGGTGGGAGTTTTCTTTTCATGCATTTGTAAAGATTCTCATTCTGTCTCTGTCTCTGTCTCTGTCTCTCTCTCTCTCTCTCTCCATCTCTGTCTCTCTGTGTCTCTTTCTCTGTCTCTCTCTGTCTCTTTTTCTGTCTCTCTCTCTCTGTCTCTCTCTGTCTCTTTCTCTCTCTCTCTGTCTCTCTTTCTCTGGGACTGTATTGAGATTTGAACTCAGAGCCTGGCACTTGCTAGGCTGGCATTTGACCACTTGAGCCTTGATTTCCTTCAGCTTTGGTTTGTTTGTTTTTCTGATTATTTCTGAGCTAGGCTCTTCTGTCTGGGCTGGCCACAAATCATACTCCTCCACTCTTACTTAGCCTCTTGAGTAGCTGGGATTACAGGCCTGAGCCACTAATGCCAGCCTGGTGATGTTTTTTTTAACATTAGTGTACATTTCCCTTTACACAGTGTATCCCGTTAACCGTACCTCTGCCCTTACTCTCCTGTATCTCCTCTCCTCTTTCCTAAAACAAGTCCAAGTGGTTTATTGCTCTATTTCCATACGGGCAGATAAGTGCTTTGAACATATTTTACCCTCCTTCACCCTCTGTTGGTCTTCTTACCTCCCATCTGCTCCTAATATCTGTCCTAAATCTCATAGCGCCTGTTTCTGAGGGTTTTTTTAAAGTATACATTAGTTGTACCAAGGGGCTATGCCATAGTATTTTGTGTGTGTGTGTGTGTGTGTGTGTGTGTGTGTGTGTGTGTGTGTGTGTGTGTGTATTGTGTCTGGGCTTCTTTTTCTCGAGGCTACTACCCTACCACTTGAATCACAACTCCACTATTATTATTATTACTATTATTATTTGCTAGCTAATTGGAGACAAAAGTTGTATGGACTTTTCTGCTCTGGATGGCTTTGGATCTCGATCCTCAGAGCTCAGCCTCCTGAGTGGCTGGGGTGACAGGTGTGTGCCACAGGCTCCTGGCTTCTCTTATGTTCAGAAGAATCCCCTCTTTCGCCCTGGCCTTTCTCCATCTTGTGGGCCGTTACACTTCCAGCGAAGAAGCTGCTCACAGGAGCGCTCCAGCCCTCAGCTCAAGCAGGACCACAATTCTGGAGCGGGGGGCGGGGGGTTTAAAATGCATAGCGTGTCCCCTTGTGTGATCAGTGCGGGCGGTGCTTCAGAGAAGGGGGGGTCCCCACGCCGCGGGGGGCTGGGCTGGGCTGGAAGGGCTGTGCTCACCTCAATGTTGAGCAGCCAGAACTGGAGGCTGGCCACTGCCTCCTCCCCCAGCGCCAGGTTCCACACCACCACGTACAGGGCCTTGTCCGTGAAGAAGCACTGGTTGACCGTCGCCATGCTGGTGGGGCCACCGATGTCCCAGACGTTGAACTCCACCGACTCCACCTACTTGAGTGAGGCACCACGGAGAGGCGTCTTACAGACCATAGACACCATCAAGAATGAGTGTGGCGGGGCCTGCCTGGAACCCCTGCTACTTGGGAGGCAGAGATAGGAGGATCGCCGTCTGAGACTAAATGGGCAACACTGCCAGATCTGAAAAGCAAACTTGACATGCCTGTATGGAAAACAAACTAAAAATTTTTAAGAGGCAAAGGATAACGAAGCATGACGATCTCACAATACGGTGGAATTTGTGAAATTTATGTCATCACTTAATCACAATAAAAAATAGGAAAAAAGTCAGGGAGCAAAAAATAAAAGGTAATGTTATGGTTGGTCACTTTTTGGTAGATTATATTAAGCTTGATACTAATAAAGTTCACTTGAGACGTTTCTTTTTATGTTGTTTAAATTACATAGTATTTGACCCCCAAGACGTCACAGTTCACTCACTGACTAGATTCTGCACGTTTTACAAGTGAATTACCACTGAAAGTCACTTATCCTTAAAGCCTCGCTTCTACTATTTTTTTTTTACTTATTTTCAGTTAGATTTTGTCTCATAAGAAAGTAGTTTTATTAAAGTATTTTTTATAATTAAAAAAAAAAAGAGGCCAAGGAGTAGGACACAGAACAAGGCAGGGTGTTAGCTGAGCAAGTAGGAAGCTGAATACCAAAACAACAAACAAACAAACAAACAAACAAACAAACAAAAACCAGAAGAAGGACAGGGGAGAAGAAAAGAAGAAAGAAGTGTACTTTGCATCTGAAAAAGACTCAACCACAGAAAAGTTATGGGCATTCTACGATATCTGTAAGGTCTCAGTAACCCAGGCAATCGAAAGGGGTCCAGTGACATGAGAGTGGACTTCTAGAAGCTTCTATCTTGCCACTAACAAAGCAGGGATGTCAGGGACCATTGCAGTCATCTTGGAGGCTCAGGCTCAGCCACAGATGGCCAAGAGACATCTTGAAGGGAGCCCCCCCCCAAGCTGACATCACAGCCCCCACAGAGGTGGGACCAGTCAGATGGAGGAGGCAGTCTTGGAACTTGTGTGGGTCAGAGGGTGGCGGCCACCAAGGAGGATGGGAAACTCCCTGGCCCAGAGCCTGCTGGGAAGGCTGTGTCTCTCTCTGTGAGGTCAGACTTAGAGCAGCTTGGGCTGCTATGGATGAGCTGGAGCCAGAACCATTTCCACTGGGCAGTGTTTTTCCCACGGACAGAGCAAGCGGGCCTGGGTTTGTTTGGTTTTTACGGATAAAAACGAGAATGGACAGCTGGCTCTGAGCCAGCTAAAGGCCAGCTACAGTTAGGGGACCTGGTGTCTCAGAAGCCCTGGCCCCTGTCCTTCAGGTGAAAGGGGAGGGCTTTGCTGATGGCAGGAAGGAAACGGACAGGGAGTACTGAAGGAGGAATTTCGGCCTCAGGCATCAGCTGGTTGAGACCAGCTGGGGAGAGAAAATGAGTCAGCCCAACTCCTTCCTGCACCTGGTATCCATTAGCTGACTTGTCTCTCCCTCACAAACAGAAATCCATTCTTTGGGTTTTGGTGCTGAGGATAGAACTCAAGACGTTTTTTTTTTTTTTTTTTGGTCAGTTGTGGGGCTTGAACTCTGAGCCTGGGCGCTGTCCCTCAGCTCTTCAGCTCAAGGTGAGTGCTCTACCACTTGAGCCACAGAGCCATTTCCGGTTTTCTGGTGGTTTCTTGGAGATAAGAGTTTCACAGGCTTTCTTGTCTGGGCTAGCTTTGAACCGAGATCCTTAGATCTCAGCCTCCTGAGTAGCTAGGATTACAGGTGTGAGCCACTGGTGCCCTATTGACTTTTTTTTTTTTTGGTACCTATCCCTGGACTTGAACTCAGAGCCTTGCATACTTTTTCTACTCAAGGCTGGTGCTTGACCAGCTTGAGCCATAGCTCTCCTTCAAGGCCTTAGGGCTTTGAACATGCTAAATTCTCCCCACTGAACTGCACCCCCCCATCTCATCTTAAGAATGTAATGTATAGTCAGAGTAAATGCTTCTGTTCTCAAACTGGATGGCCCTGATTTGGGAAGTGGTTCTGGATGAGAAATTCTAGCAAAGCCCCATTTCTTGCTGGCACTGTATTTGGGGACGGCTGAGAAAGGCCAGCCCCAAAGCCTTGCCCCTTGGGCCCCTGAATCACCCCAGGGCAGAAGAAACAGCACCCAGCAGGAAGGATCCCACTGAGACTTCTTACCTGAGCTGAGAGGAAGGGCTCACCCTAAAACCACTAAGTCCATGAATGCATCCCCCCCTACCACCCCGAGATTTCCCATGCCCTTTTGTTCTTTTCAGAGCAGAAAACATGTTTCCATCTGCCTGGTCCTGGGTGAGAAAGATGGCAGCCAAAGGTTTAAACAATATCCAAGTGCTCTCATTTTTACCTTTGTGTTTTTGGTAGAGCAGAGGATTGAGCTGCATCTAACACCCCCCTCCTTTTGTTTTTTTGCATTGGCTATTTTCAAAGTAGGGTCTCACTTTGTTCCCCAGACCAGGCTGGGCTGTGTTCCTCCTACGTGTGCTCCTTGAGGTAATTGGGGATGGCAGGCATGTACCACCATGCTCAGCCATTGGTTGAGATGGAGTTGCCTGCATTTCTGTCTGAGCTGGCCTTGAACTACAACCTTCTGATCTCTGCCTCCCTAGCAGCTAAGACGATCAATGGGAGCCACTGCACCAGGCTAAGGATTCTCTCTCTTTTCTTTTCCTCCCTCCTTTCCTTCTGTTCCTTTCTTTCCTTTTGTTGCGGGAGGCAATACTGGGGCTCGAACTCTGGTCCTTCCTTGCATTCCTGCTTAGCTTTTTCCCTCAAGACTACCTGAGCCACATCTCCACTTCTGTTTTGTTTTTTGTTTTTTGTTTTTTTTTTCTGGTTAATTGGAAAGAAAAGTCTCTCCGCTTTGTCTGGGCTGGCTTCAAACCAGAATCCTTGGATGTCAGCCTCCTGGGTAGCTAGGGTTACAGGCATGAGCACCAGCTCTGACTAAATAGGAATTGAACAAAGGCATTTCAGAACTTGGGGCCGAAGTGGGGACCGGGATAGCACGGGGAGGGCCCGGGGGTGTCCCTGGCCTTCTGGTTAGGGAGCGGGGAGATGCTGGGGTTCTCCCATTAGTCCTCAGCCCTAGGGGAGCCCCTTCCCAGGTCATCTGAATCTCAGTCTTGGGGGCCAGCAATGAGCCCTGAGCAGCTCTGTCTTTAAAATCCCCTCCAGGGGACCTAACGGACAGCCAGCCAAGTCTAACAAACCACTGGCCGAGCGCCTCAACATAATCACGGCTGAAGCCGACAAGGTCGTGGACAGAATTGACTTTGGAACAGCACACAGCGGCCTCTGGCAGCCTGGGGGGGGGGGGGGCTGGACACCAGGCTGTGTGCAGAGGACGGCGGCCCTCCTCGACCCCCCTGGAGAGGCCCCTCCCACCCACGTGGCCGCTCCTGGGGCCCAGCCTTGACCTTGGCCTTGGAGCCGGCCGGCCTCTGCAGCTCCCACTTGGTGGTCCTGATGGTGGCCTCGCCGTGGGTCCCCTGCGGGGCCCGCCCTGTCTGTAGGATCTCCAGGAGGGTGGACTTGCCCTGACGGGGCGGGCCGGCGATGATCATCTTCATCAGCCTGCATCTCTCCGCCTGGCGGAGCTGGGCACGCAGGAAGGACAGCACAGCTTTGGGGCCTGCGTGAAAATATAAAAGGGGGGGGGGCTCGTTCACAGCAGGCCCTGGCCTGGTTTGGTGGAAAAATCTAGACTCTAGAGTCGTGCTATCTGCAAAGACACATCCACCGTCCCCTCCGGAGTCCTGACGCCCTGGGTGTCACCCCTGGTGTGGAGCAGAAGGATCAGGGTTACTCCTCCACCATGGGGACGTGGGAGGCTTGGTGGGGAAACTCAGGGCGTGGCGGGGGCAGGCCGCGGGAACCGCACCCACCTTCCTTCCGGACGTCCGCGGGCACGTTGCCCACCTGCAGGTCTTCGATGTCCAGCTGCCACAGGTTGCTCAGCTGACCGAGCTCAGGAGGGAGCTCCCGCAGGCTGGGATTGCTGGACACACAGGTCACCGTGAGGGGACACACATGTGCACACGCGCATGTGCATGCACACACACACACACACACACACACACACACACACACACACACCAGCCTCCACCCCAAGCCTCCCACCTCAGGCCCTGACTTCAAGTATCCCGTTCAACACTGGACAGTACACAGTGGAAATGAAGGCTTGGAGCTGGGGCCTCTCTCCTCCACACCCCCCAATCTCTTCAGGACTACAACACCACCAAGAGGGCTTTGGTCTCTTCTTGACAAGGCACTCTTCAACATGAATGTGCCAGTCCTGGGCCTTGAACTCACAGCCTACATACTGTCCTTGAACTTGTTCCCTTCAAGGCTAGTGCTCTACCACTTGAACCACATCTCCACTTCTGGATTTTTGCTGGTTCTTTGTATGTAAGAGTCTCACAGACTTTCTTGCCTGGGCTGGGGGCTTGAACCAGGATCCTCAGATCTCAGCCTTCTGGGTAGCTAGGATGACAGGCGTGGGCTACAGGCGCCTCCCTGGCCCCCCAGGACCCGTCCCCCGCCCCCTTTCTCCCCATGCACATACTTTCCCAGGTAGAGCTCTGATAAGTTCTTCAGCAGGCAGACTGACGGAGGGACGGCATCGAGGTGGTTGTCGTTCAGATAAAGGACTTCCAACGTGTCACCGAGGAAGGCTGGAAATTCCAGCGTGCTCCCTGCGAAGAAATGACCAAGCAGGTGACCACAGGAGCCTGGAGACCCAGGAGGGACACAAACGGGTCCAGCCGCCAGAGGGCGCTTTGGGAAACTTGCCAGAATGGAATATGGGGTCTCACCAAACCCAGACCCCTTCATTCCATGGGCTTCCTTGAAGGTACGGGGACAGACCCGGTGACACACACATCGCTTGCAAAAGCAACACAAAAGAACAAAGCCCATATTCTCCATTGCCAAAGGGGATCGGTGAAGCAATGAAGGCACAAGGTGGCATGCGTATGCATTTCACCAACAGGACTTCGACAGGAAACGCGATCAGTATTCCCCGTGTTTTTTGGTTGGTGCTATTTGAAATTTTTGTTTTAAAATATACACGTATTTCTTCTTCAATTTGTTTTTAAAGAGCTCTTTAATTAGTAATAATAATTATTTCATTTTATTTTGCTTGTCGGGAATGGGGCCTGAACTCTGGGCCTGGGCGCTGTCCCTCAGCTCTTCAGGTCAAGGCTAATGTTCTACCACTTGAGCCACAGCGCCACTTCCAGCTTTTTCTGCTTATGTGGTACTGAGGAATTGAACCCAGAGCCTCATGCATGCAAGGCACGCACTCTACCACTGAGCCACCTTCCCAGCCCAATAATAATATTTTTAAAAATGGCCTATTCTTTTTTAGGTTGTCTAAGATGGCACTCTAAAAAAAAAAAAACTGGCCAGACTCTTGACAATTCAATCGACTTATCCATTAGGCTAATTTTTGAGGTTACTAGAGTAATAGGCTAATTTTTGAGGTTACCACAGAAATCATATCAAATCTGCCATTTACCCAGGCTCAGGGCATTTGCACGGAGAAAGAATACCCCTGGGTGTTGGAAGTAGGGATCAGAGTTCAGGTTTTACCAGAGTCTCTGGATGGCTTTTATTCCACGGCTACCAGCATGGCAAGCAGACAGGAATAGCCCTCCTAGAGCTCAGAGAATTCAAGATGGAAGCCTCATCACACAGCCCCTTCCTGCTCCCCACCCCACCTTGGGTGCCCTGCCAGATGGGTGACAGACAGAGGAGTCAAGATTCTTTTCTTGGGCAGACACTATGTTTGATTGCTCTTGATATAAGTACCTCCCCTCCCCCCCCTGCTTTCTCTGCCCAGATCAGCAGTATCAATGGTTAATGGGGTAACTTGGCCTCAGAGAATGTTCTGGAAGAGATGATAGTGGAATACCAAGATCAATGCCTGGAAAATCTGCCCAGCCAGCTGCAAGGCCAATGTGGGAATTGAATTACTGTAAATTTTTCTTCCTTCCTTTCTTTCTTTTTTTAAAGATAGCTTCATAGCCAGGTGCTGGTGGCTCATGCCTGCAATCCTAGCTATTCAGGAAGCTGACATCTGAGGATCTTGGTTCAAAGCCAACCTGGGCAGGCAAGTCCATGAGATCTGAATTAACCACCAAAAAGCTGAACGTGGAAATGTAGACAGAGTACTACAGAGCAAAAAAAAGCTAAGGGGTAGCACCCAGATGCTGAGTTCCAGTTCTGTGTGCGTGTACACACACACACACACACACACACACACACACACACACACACACACACACACACACACACAGAGATCTGGACGAGGACTTATCATGGAGGAGAACTTTCACCACCAAGGCTTGTTTTCTGAAAAGGGAAGTCAGCGTTCGCCTCCCTGATCCACGTTGTCATGAGAGACGATCTATGCGCTTCCCCACAGAGGGAGACTGTCCTGAGCACCTGGCGGGCAGGCTTCCTGGCGTGCAGGTTCGGGTGTGGATGAAGTCTCTCGAGAGGCTGGCAGGCTGGAGCGGGAGCCTCAGCTCGGGAGCAGCCGCACCTGTCCCAGCCTCCTGCCAACCATGGAAACACCATGGAAACTGGGCTGGGGCAGCCCCGGGCTCGAGGTATTTATGAACTGTTATTATTTATTCATAAGTTATTTATGACTCCGCCGGTCTGAATTTTACCGTAAAAACGCTCATCCAAATTATTTTTGGACAAGGCCGCTGCACAAATAGAACCGCTCGAGCGCGCACAGTCCCCTGGAGCTGCACCATAAAGTGCATGATTCTATTACCCCCAGGTCAACAGCTCGACCGAGGGGGAAAAAAGGGGGGGTTTGCAAGGGACGCCCCACCCTGCGCTGCCTCCATTCCACTCAGCTGTGGACCTCCACCGCCCAGATGAAACTGAAGACACCAAGAGGCCTTTGTCATCTGCCCAAACCAACTTGGCCTCTGCCAGGGGCCTCCTCAGGGGCGGGGCCTCCTCTCCCTGCCCCCCCAGCCCCCCAGACATGCAGGAGGGAGGGTCAACTCCCAGCCATTTTCAGGGTTGCTCCCTGCTCCCATGGTGCTTTGCTCTGCGCATCTTGACCTTCCTGTGATATATAAACTCCTACACAATGTCCTTTCATCCCTCTAAAGAACTGTCACCAGGACCCTTCAGAGTCCAACACCCAAGGATGCCCAGGGCCCGGTGTAAAGTAGCTCCTCAGACGTCTCTAGATGCCACGATGCAAACGCTACATAAATGCTGTTCATTCTGCTGTGTTGTTTTGGGAAGGATGACAGGGGAAATGGCCGCCCATGTTCAATACTGATGCAATTTTTGTTTTTTTCCCCCCCCAATAGTGTCAACTGATGGTGAGTTGAATCTGCAGATGTGAAACTGCAGACACATCTCTATCTGCCCCACTGATGGCTACTTCTTCCATGGTAGAACCCTCCTATGCACAGAGGATGGGTCTACATGCATATCATTTGCATACGCCACACCCACCAGTCCACAATGGAGGAACAGGTGGACAGATTATGTTAGCTGGCTTCTTGCCAATGGGAACCTCCTGGCCTCTGTGACACTTCTCGCACTCCCCCCCCCACACACACATCTGTTCATGTCAGTTTCAATGCTTCCTGCCCAAGAAGCCAGTGACATCACAGTGCATTTAGAACAAGCTAACCACTGGCTCCTGGGCAGTAGAACAGCGATCCAAGGGATCTTTCCTTGAAGGCCGTTGGCTTTAGAAGGCCAATTTTGACCCAAGTTGCTCTCACAGAGGCGGAGAGTAGAAGTGCGGTTACCCGGAGAGCTGGCGAAGGTGTGGAGATGAGGGCTGCGGAGAGCATGGCCCGTGATTGCATTTGTATGGGAGGCGCAGCTTCCAAAGTTCTACAGACAACGGGGTTGATATGACTGACCACAGATGATGGCATATAGCAAAAATGTACCTGAAAGGAGTCCGAATGTCCCCAACACAGAGAAATGGCAAACTAGGGTGAGGGAAATTCCATTTACCCTTAACCTGACCACGATGCACCATCGCCAATGCCCTATGAATATGTACAATCACTACATGATGAGTAACAATAAAATTATGCTATATATTAGAAAAGAGAGGCGGCACGGATGGCTCACGCCTGTAATCCTAGCTGCTCAGGAGGCCGAGATAACACAAATAACCATTGTGAAGCCAACCTGGGCAGGAAAAGCCCATGAGACACTTATCTCCAACTCATCAGCAAAAAGCCAGAAGTGGAGGTGTGGCTCAAGGGACAGAGCACCAGCCTAGAGTGAAAAAGCTCAGAGACAGTGCCCAGGTACTGAGTTCAAGTCCAGTACAGAAGAGGAAGGAGGAAGAGGAGAAGGAGGAGGAGGAAGAAGAAAGGAAGAGGAAGGAAGGAAGAGGAGGAGGAAAGGAGGAGGAGTGGAAAGGAGGAGGAGGAGGAAAGGAGGGGGAAGAGGAGGTGGAGGAGGAGGAAAAAAGGAGGAGGAAGAGGAGGAGGAAGTGGAGAGGAGTAGGAGGAGAAGTTGGAAAGGGGGAGAAGGAGGTAGAGAGGAGGAGGAGGAGGAAGAGGAGGAAAAGGGGAGGAAGAGGAGGAGGAAGAGGAAGAGGAGGAAAGGAGGAGGAGGGGGAGGAGGAGGAAGAAGAAAGGAAGAGGAAGGTAGGAAGAGGAGGAGGAAAGGAGGAGGAGTGGAAAGGAGGAGGAGGAGGAAAGGAGGGGGAAGAGGAGGTGGAGGAGGAGGAAAAAGGAGGAGGAAGAGGAGGAGGAAGTGGAGAGGAGTAGGAGGAGAAGTTGGAAAGGGGGAGAAGGAGGTAGAGAGGAGGAGGAGGAGGAAGAGGAGGAAAAGGGGAGGAAGAGGAGGAGGAAGAGGAAGAGGAGGAAAGGAGGAAGAGGGGGAGGGGAGGAGGAGGAAAGGAAGAGGAAGGAAGGAGGTGGAGGAAAGGAGGGGGAGAAGGATGAGGAGGAAAGGAGGAGGAGGAGGGGGAGGAGGAGGAGGAGGAGAGGAGAAGGAGGAGGAGGAAAGGAGGAGGAAGAGGAGGAGGAGGAGAAGGAGGAGGAGGAGGAGGAGGAGGAGGAGGGGGAGGAGGAGGAGGAGGAGGAGGAGATGATTCTGGCGTCTTGTGGCAAAGGAAGCGGAGGCATGCCAGGTGCCTTGCTTTCCTCATGAGAAATACGCAAAGTGGCGTCCAGCCGGCCTGTGGCGAGGCGTGGAGCAGGTGTGCGTGCAGCCAGCCCGGGGAAGGGCTCAGCACCAGCTCCTGACCTGCCCCACCGAGCCCTGCACCCAAAGCCAGGACGCCGGCCTGGCACGCGCGTGGCACAAATAACCCTTGATTTCTCCAGATGGTCACGGCTATGGAAAGGCAACGAGCCACTCGAGAGAATCCCCAGGGTTTCCATTAGTTGAGGGCAAGGGGACAGGGGTGGGGAGCTAGGAGACAAAGCCACCCACCTGGACTCCTTCCCCATCCACCAGGGACTCTGGGCCCCAGCACACACCTGAATCCGTCGCCGAGCGCTGGCGCCCTCTGGTGGTGAAAAGGGAGATCCGCTTTGTTTTCAGGCCCTCCTCACTCCTGTGGGACGGGAGGGGAGAGAGGCTCTGGGGACACGGCCACTTTACTATCAGGGCCACGATCCGAGAACACAGAGTCTCCTCTAGGGCCTTCCACCAGCCAGAATGTTCCTCCCGGGGTCGGCTCCAAGGCCATGCACTCCAGTGGGGAGATGGAGGCCAGCACACCCTCTAAGGAGCACTATGCACGCGGGGGCCCAGGCCTTCTCCTCCTTACTTCCCAAGCTGGTTTCTGGAGAGGTCCAGGGTCTTGAGGTGTCTGCAGGTCCATTTGTCCTGGAGAGGCAGCGACACTAGCTGGTTTTCCTGTAACCTCAAGACCACCAAGGCCTGGAAGAGGGAGGGGGTGGGGGGGAGAAGACAAGGCCGAGTCAGAGCCTGCCAGCTGGCTGATAGACTTTACCTCCCAAAGTCAGAGCTTCCCTTCCCTTCCCTTCCCTTCCCTTCCCTTCCCCTCCCGTCCCTTCCCTTCCCTTCCCTTCCCCTCCCGTCCCTTCCCTTCCCTCCCCTTCCCTCCCCTTCCCTTCCCTTCCCTTCCCCTCCCGTCCCTTCCCCTCCCTTCCCTTCCCTTCCTTCCCTTCCTTTCTTTGTCCTTCCCTTCCTTTCCCTCTTTCCTTCCCCTCCCTTTTCTCTCCCCTCTTCTTTCCTCCCTTCTCCTCTTCTTTTATTACTGTTTTGTTTTTGTTCTGGTACTGGGGCTTGAACTCAGGGCCAGGGTGTTGTCTCTTAGATCTATTGTTCAAGGCTAGCAGGGCTCTACTGCTTGAGCTACATCTCTGCGTCTGTTTTTTTCCCCCCACGGTTCATTAGAGACAAGAGTGTCTTGGACTCTCCTGCCTGGGTTGGCTTTGAAATCCTTGCTCCTCAGATCTCAGCTTCCTGAGTAGCTAGGATTACAGGTGTGAGCTACCGTGCCTGGCTTAGGCACCTATTTGCTGGCTGAACGTTTTCTCCCTGCTCCCTTTTTTCCTTCTCTCCCTGATTTGTCTTAGAAGAATCTGTGGATTGATTTTGTTCAGCACAGCTACAGCTGAGCCGTCGGGGGTCCTTACGTCTAGCTGGAAAAGTCCCAGGGGAACTTCTTTCAGTGCGTTTTCAGAGAAATCCACATCTCGCAGGTGGTTTTTCCAGAACACAGCCATCTTGTCGGGCAGCGCTGCCAGGGCATTCTTGGATGCTTTGCAGCATCTCTAAGCGTTTGTGGAGAAAGAGACAGAATAGTCAGGCGCCTGCCATCTTGCTTCTTTCTTCTGTTGTCTTAAAAGACCAGAGCCTTCCCACTCCTCCTGTTTCTGTGGGAAGAACTATTTTCCTGCGTGGTTCTTGAACCCAGAGCTGGGTCGGCTGGCTTCCAGGGGGGATTACCTGCCCCGGGGCCCCTTGCCTTGGCTGATACTAACCAGCGGACAGGCCCAGGGATCTGGAAACACCTTGAGGTTGTTTCTGGAGACGTTCAGGTGAGTGAGGCCTTTGAAGGAGTGCAGGAAGAGGGCGGGGAGCTCCGTCAGTCTGTTGTCGCTCACGTCCAGCTCCTGCAGCTTCCGAAGGCCAATCCAGTTAGTGGCTGGGAGGGAGTACAGATAAATCCGAGCATAAATTGCTAATATATATACTATATATAATAGATATACTATATATCATATATAATATATATTAATATATATATATCTACCAGGAAGAAAATCACCAGTGTCATCAGATCATGCTGGTGGACACATACCATTTTCTTCTTCAAATAACTTTTCTAAGTAGTTTTTTGAAGCGATCAGTTTTTGAAGTCTGGACAGGTGCAGAAATCCCGGTGGGAGGTGAGAGAGCTTGTTGCTGGAAATGTCGATTTCAAGCAGCCTGGGGTTGGGAGAAGGGAGTCAGGGGATCAGAAGAAAGAAGAAGAATTTTAAAAAACGTCAGGAGCCAGTAGCCAGTGGCTCACACCTGTCATCCTAGCTACTCAGGAGGCTGAGATTTGAGGATCCACATTCAAAACCAGCCCTGGCAGGAAAGTCTGAGTCTCTTATCTCCAATGGATTATCAAAAACAAAAACAAAAAGCTAGAAATGTCCAGGTGGCTCAAGCAGTAGAGAGCTAGCCTTGAGCTAAAAAAGCTCAGGGACAGTACCCAGTCCCTAAGTTCAAACTTCAAGACCAGCACCACAAAAAACCCAACAACAAAAAAAAAAAAAAAAAAAAGGAAGAAAGAAAAAAAATCACTTGACATATTTCTCTGAAAGCAAGGGATTTTTTTCCCTCTTTCTGAAAAATTTTCTGCACTGTGATTTTTCTCCTGTGATTCTCATTCATTTGATGAACTTTTACAATGACTGGTGTAGACAACAAAACAAAACAAAACAAAAACCAACCAAACAACCAAACAAAACCCTGAGTCTACTTTCGGCCAATTTTAGGATTAAAATCCTTCCTAGGAATATTCTGGAAAAGCGAGCTGACACCCTGGGGCAGCTGGGAAGCCACCCAGCAGGACTTTTTCTCTTGTTGACACTGACAGATCTGTCCCTCTGGCCTGGATTAAAAAAAGAAAAAAGAAAAGAAAAGCAAAACCCACATGGCTCAGCACAGGTGTCTCAGGCTGACAATCCTAGCTACTCCGGAGGCTGCCACGTGGAGGATCACAATGTGAGGTCAGCCAAGGCAGAAGAGTCCAGGAGACTCCATCTCCAAATAGCCAGCAAAAAGCAGAGACAGAGGTGTGGCTTGAGTGGTAGAGTGCCAGCCTAGCAAGTGTGAGCCTCTGACTTCCAACCTAACACCACTGCACGAACAGCCTTGCTTTTCCAGCTTCTGGTGTGCAGAACTTGTAAATTCTAACATCTTTGCCTCTTTGTTTACGTAGAGCCTTAGATTGATTTATTTTGGTCCTACTGGGGTTTGAACTCAGGGCCTCATGCTTGTCAAGCAGGTGCTGTACGATTTGAGCCACACCTCCAGTCATTTCCTGCTATTGGTGTTTTGTTTGGTTTTTTCTCAAATAGGGTTTTGCTAGGGCTGGAGCCTGGGCCTTTGACCTTTACCCATACCTCCCACATGGCTGGGATTACAGTGTGCATCACTGTACTCAGCTTATTTGTTGAGATGGAGTCTGACTTTTATTTTGCCCAGGCTGGCCTTCAACTTCGACCCCCCACCCCCAGTCTCTACCTCCCTGGGATTACAGGTGTGAACCACTGCATCTGTCAAGCCTTAGCATTAGCAAATCAGCAAATCCTCTGAGGCAGGAGGCCTTGCAGATAAGTAACCAAAAGAGATGAATGAAGTAAAATCATTCCAGCCTCTTTCCAGGAAAAGCAGACAGGGGCTGGTGCATTCCCCCCATTATGCAAATGACCCATCCTCTGAGGCCCCTCCCCTTTCCCAGGATGCTCACCCTCTCTCTCAATTCTGGTACAGGACCAAGGCAAGCATTTTGGCTAAGGTGTCCCATGACACCCCCCGAGAGGGAGTTCACCCCCTTTTCCTTTGCTCCTGAGAACTCCCACAAGAGGGAACCCAACTTCCTTCTTTCCTGGAGCTGGGACTTTTGTTCTAAAGACCAGCACGCGTGCGTGAGGAAGCCAGGCAGAGGACGGCGGGGGCCCAGTGCCAAGAGTGCCCTGCCCTCCCCCGCCCCCCAGGGCCCACCTGGAGCAGATGATCTCCTCCGAGGAGCGCACGCAGGGCAGCTCCCCGAGGTGGTTGTCCGAGAGATTCAGCTTCCGCAGGTTGATGAGCCCCCAGGGGATCACGGAGGGCAGCGAGGCCAGGCAGTTGGCAGAGAGGTCCAGCTCGGTGATCTGGCAGGAGATGTCCAGGAGCCAGTCCAGGTCCACCCAGGGCAGCCGCAGGTGGGACCACCGCACTCGGAGGGCCTGGCGTGCAGAACACGGCACAGAAAGGACAAACACACAGGCGTGAGGAGATGCCACATGGGGTCAGGGATGGCGGGAAAAGGGGCCAATCATGGAGGTTAAACTGGCAGCAACTGAGAGGTGCCATATCTAGCCACTAGGTGGCGATGTGTGCCGTGTCCTCTCCCTTAGCCGGATCTCCTGTCTCCCTTCTCCCCCCTCCCCTTCTTCCTCTCCCCTCTCCTTCCTCTCCCATTCTTTCTCCGCACCTTACCAGAGAAGAACAAGTAACTAGGGTTACTTGTGTATGTTGGGATAAAATGAGGAGTATTTGAACCCTAGCACTGCGATGCTTACAATCAAGTGATAACTGAGTTACAAAGTGCCTAGTTGGGCGTGGGGGGGGGGAGCGGAATGTATGCAACACAGATAACCAGACATGACCCACACATTGGGCACGATCCCACGCTGGACATGACCCCAGGCAGGACATGACCCCAGGCGGGACAGATGCAGAGGTGAGGCGTAGGGACTGAGCTCTGTCCCAGCGCTGCCTCGGCCCCGGGGAAGCTGTGCTGTGGTGCTGAGGTTTCCGCGTGGGCTGGCCACCTCCAGCTGTGTGTGTGCATGCGTACATGCATGTACACACAGCAACGCTCCGTCCCTCACCCCGCAGGTGAGGGCTGCTTGGGCGTGGGTGTGAGCCTGAAGATGTGTGCTCAGGTACCAACCTCGAGACTGGAATGAAGAGGGGGTTGCTGAGGATCTTGAAGCCATGTAAGTCTGCGCTCATTCAAAAAATCATCATCATGCAAGCATTTACATCCTCTGGATTATTTATGCTCCTACTAGGGCTTGAACTCAGGGCCTAGGTGCAATCTCTTAAGTTGTTTTGCTTAAGGCTGGTGCTCAACCACTTGAGCTACAGCTCCACTTCCTGCTTTTTGATAATGTATTACAGATAAGAGTCTTACAGACTTTCCTGTCTTGGCTGGTGTCAAACCTCCATCCTCAGATCTCAGCCTCCTGTTTAGCATGGATTATAGGTGTGAGCCACTAGCACCTGGCTTGCTGCTCCATTTGAAAGAGGAACTTCGTCATTTCCCCCAGTGGGTGGTTTCAAGTTTAGATAACTTGGCCTTTAACTGTACAAAGGTCAGTTATTTCTGGGACCCACTGAACCTTTCTTTGTGTGTCTGACTTTCCCTGTTGTGTTCTGGGAAGCAGTAATCCAGGAGGACCATGGAGGACAGTCACCATGAACTTGGCCTGTCTCAAAATTCAGGCAAGGGTTTGGTGTCTTAAAGCGGCCCATGCAGAGCCAGGGAATTGGCTTGGCAATGAGTGGACTGGGCTTTGCTTCTTCATCACCAAGAAAATCAACGCGGGCAATAAACATGGGCTTCACTGTGGCTCTCTGGCGCCCCACAGAGGTGGCTTCTGGTAGAGGGGGAAGCAGGTGATGTCCAAGCCAGGGGGAGGAGGGTGACTGAGGCTGGGTGGGCCGTGGTCAAGGGCCCACTCCAAACAAACACCCACTGCCCAAGCACACACACGTGCAACATGATGGTACAAAAGGTGGCCACCCCCAAAGGGCCCCCAAACCAGTTGCATCAAGACTGGGAGCGATCTCTGTCCCCTGTGTCCGGTGGGCTAGCTGCTTCGAAAAGGTCATCGCTGCAGACGCCAGCCAGGGCCAGGGCATCTGCAGGCCCTGCATCCTGCCAGCTAATCACTCTTTTCACTTGGAACTGAGATCTGGCACTGGTGGTTCGTGATCCTAGCTATTCAGGAGGCTTAGATACAGAGGATCATGGTTTGAAGCCAGCCTGAACAGGAAAATCTGAGACTCTGATCTCCAATGAACCAGCAAAAAGCCACATTGGACGTGGGGCTCAGGTGGTAGAGCTCCAGCTGTGAGCAAAAGGAGCCAAGGGAGAGCAAGAGGCCCTGAGCTTGTGTGCGCGCATACACACACACACACACACACACACACACACACACACACACACACACACACACACACACATTTGGAACAAAAAAATGTCATCTCAGTCCCACAGACTGCCTGGAAAGTCAGAGGACCTTACCTGTGGCTCCTGGGTCATGGTTCTGGACACCTCTGGGCTGGCCGGGTCTTAGCTCTCTGTCCAGCTGCACAGAGCAGCTACCCCACAGCTCCCAGGCACTGGGCTCTGAGACTCAGTTGGATTGTAAGAATCCAAAACCTGCACTGGGGAAGCCCGGGGTCTTCCTGACTCAGGCCACACTGGAATCTCACTTCCTCTTCCGGCCTGACCCAGGGGAGCCAAGGACAGATCACGGACGAGAGACACCAACCCAGTCTGCCTTTACCTCCACTGGGAAAACCCAAGTCCTTGGCCCTCACCAAGGGCATGATGATGCCCCCACCCCCTAGATCTGGAATTAATAATCTTAGCATGCAGCTGAGCATGGAGAAGTGTTTAAACTCCTATGCATGTCAATATGCCAGAAAATGGGGCTCTGTTCTACAGGAATCCTGGGGCATTCCATGATGTAAGCATCAAATTTGCATAGAAACTATGTACACCTTCCTGT
The DNA here is from genome assembly GCF_024711535.1 of Dipodomys merriami. NCBI lineage: Eukaryota > Metazoa > Chordata > Mammalia > Rodentia > Heteromyidae > Dipodomys > Dipodomys merriami. The sequence continues at coordinate 10,699,845 of NW_027204826.1, forward strand.
AGTTTATTTTATTTATTTATTCTGGAATTTGAACTCAGGGCCTCATACTTGCTCCCCTTTCTTGCTCATGGCTGGTGCTCTACCACTTGAGCCATACCTCCAGCCTTGCTTTTGGCTGGTTAATTAAGAGATGGAGTCTTGTGAACTATTTTCTTTTTTTTGGGGGGGGTGGTCCTGGATTGGCCTCTAACTTCCACCCTCCAGATCTCAGCCTCCTCTCTTGAGAAGCGAGGATTAGAGGTATGAGCCACCAGCCTTGGGCCTCCTGTAATTCTTTCAATTATCTCTCTGTGAATTGGAATATCAACTGCAATGCAATTGTCTTTGTTCCTAAATAGTGTCACCTGCAAAACACTGTATTCCTTACAATACAGCCCTGTGGTGAACAAACGGAAGAAAACACTAAGCACTACACAAATGCGGGGGTTAGATCACGATTCCCCTCTGCAACACAAAGCTAACAATAATACCATTCTTTGTACTGAGCACTTACTGTGTGCCAGGTATACAGTTCCCTTCTATGTGGGGAGGGTACAGGTATTGGTACAGCCTCACAATCCTAGCTACTTGGGAGGGAGCCATCCAGAGGATCGTGGTTCCAGGCCAGCCTGGGGAAAATGCTAGTGAGAGCTCTATCTCAACAAATCATCTGAAGATGGTTGGGTATGGCTATAATACCAGCTATGTGAGAAGGATAGGTAGGATGTCAGTCCTGGGTAAAAAGTATGGGCCTCTGTCTATAAAGGAACTAAAGCAAAAAGAAGGGAAAAAAAAAAGAATTGGAGGTATTGTCTCATATAGTAGAGTACCAGCTGCTAGAAAGCAAGCTGACCACGCATAAGGCTCTGAGTTCAATCCCCAAAAATATATAAACAAACACACAAAAATAAATGAATCATTTAGGGCTGGGGAAATAGCTCAAGCAGTACAGAACCTGCCTAGCAAGTATGTGACATACACAAATAGTATATATCCCAAGAATTCAAGGTTGGTTTGATAGCCCTCACCACATCATAGAGTAGAAAAGCTCCATGCGACCTCTGGAAAAGAGATCTGGCAAAATTCACCACTGTCCCTCATACAGGTCGGTGCCAGGGATGGTGTGGAGATTGTCAACCATGACAAACATCTCCTGACCCAAGGAAGTGGCTGTCTGCTGCTCTCACCAAGAGCTTCAAAGCCAGGGAGGAGACAGAGGTACCCGCTGGCATGTGACTATTATTCCCAGATATGAAGTAAGACACTGAGTAAGTCGTGGAAACACCGGGTGAGAAGAGAGGAACCTTGGCGGTTTGCACACGACCCTAAAGTTCTCAAGGACTCTACCCAAAACTCCCACAATCAATAAGGGAAGTTACTACAGGGTCTGGCTATAACCCAAGGAGGCATAAGAACTCTTTCTCACTCCAGTAATGTCAAGTTTGAAAGGGAAGTGAGAAATTTGCACACACGCACATATACATGCACACACACATGCACATATATACTTCTTATACATAGCTTCCATTCAAATGGCACACACATGGAAATGGTGCTGTGGCTCAAGTGGTAGAGTGCTAGCTTTGAGCAAAAAAGCTCACAGACAGTGCCCAAACCCTGAGTTCAAGCCTCAAGGCAAACAAACAAGTGAACAACAGCAACGAGAAAAGAAATCAAATACATGAGAGGTACCAGATCTTCAGGAAGAAGGTGATAAAAAAAAAATCCCACCACAGAATATATGCAAGAATACAAGTAGAATATAGTAACAGGAAGGGAAAATGGAATACGAGGAGCGTGACGACGTACATTGTGCAGAACAGAGAAAATGTCCAAATATCTAGCTAGGGCCTCGTGAAACACGGGGAGTCAGACCAAGGCGGCTTTGCCACACATGGGAAAGGAAGGGCGGTAGCATTTGATTCCAGGAGAAAATCAAAAGTAATTTAACAAGAGGCAAAACCCAGAAATGGCCAATTACATACTGCAAGAATATGCCGCCATCACTGATCTAGAACACCGTGTACAGAAAAGAGCCAAACTGGAGAGAATGAAATAATTCAATGCTACTTTGTTCATAAGTAGGAAACAAATACACTTTTGCAGCAGAGGAGATCCTTGAAGGTCAGAAATTGATTTATGTTGGACGGGGAAGGTGGTTTAGTGGTAGAGTGCTGCAGCCTAGCATGTGTGACACCCTGGGTTCGATTCCCTCAGTACCACATAAACAGGAAAAACCAGAAGTGGTGCTGTGGCTCAAGTGGTAGAGTGCTAGAGAAAAAGAAGCTCAGAGACAGCACCCTGAGTTCAAGCCCTAGGACTGAAAAAAAAAAATTTAAGTCAAGGGGGAGAGGATAGACTCATAATCTTTGCTACATTTTCCTGGCATTTCCAATGGTTAGAATGAGCAGCTGTAAAGTTTCTAATTTAATTTAAATAAAAAAAAATTCTGGGTGACACTGGGGTTTGAACTCAGGGCTTTGTGGTTGCAAGGCTGGTGTCTCTACCACTTGAGCTTCATCCCCAGACCTTTTTGCTTTAATCATTATTATTTTTGTGGACAGATTTTTTTTTTAATTACCTGAAGCCAGCTTTTGAGCCATGAGCTACCTACCCATGCCTCCTGAGTAGCTGGGATTACAAGTGTGCACCACCACATCCAGTTTATTTGTTGAGATGAGGTTCTCCTTCACTTTTTGCCCTGGTTGGCCCCAAACCAGAGCCCTTGAGAGAGCAGAGTGCCCAGCCTGGCTCTGCATTGGGGGGGGGGTGCTGAGGGGATAGGGGAGGGGAGTTACTCACTGTTTTCTCAGGACAGGAGCTGGGCAGGGCACTGGCTTCAATGAAATACTTCCTCAGAAGGTGCTTGCTGGGGTCTGGACTGTCTAGAAGGATGTAGGAACAGAAGAAGGCTCCATGACGAAGCAGGAAAATGGCGATGTCTTCGTTCCCTAGGGAGACAAAACAGCATGTGGGTGTCCCCGCTCTGGCCCATGGCACCATGCTCCAGACAGGGGCAAAGGTCCTTGTACTCGGTGATATCCCTGAGCTTCATTTCCTGCACCAAGATCCAGGTGGCTAGAACTTTTCAGAGGGCTCTGCCCTGGGGAAGCCTCGTTCGTCGCTGGTCCCTGTCACCAAATCTCCTTTCTAGGGAGTCTCGAGGGGTAGGAAGAGAAGATGATCAGTTTTTGTGTTGTCATGTTTTTGTCCTTGTCTTGGGGCCTTGAACTCGGGGCCTGGGCGCTGTCCCTGAGCTCCTCAGCTCAAGGCGAGCGCTCTACCCCTTGAGTCACAGCACCACTCCCAGTTTTCTGGTGGTTCACTGGAGATAAGAGTCCCACAGACTTTGCTGTCCAGGCTGGCTTTGAACCGTGATCCTCAGATCTCAGCCTCCTGAGTAGCCAGGATGACAGGCTTGAGCCACCGGTGCCTGGCCATGAACAGGAATTGTTGAAAAAGCGTCTCCAGGGTCTGTCCGCCGCCGAGGTGCGAGGTTGGTTGGGGAGAAGTCACAGCCCCCGGCCAGCGCAGGGCGGGACCCTGGAGACTCACCTGCTTTGATGGCTGCGTACAGGGGCAGGCGGACGATGACGGGAAACTCGTTCTTCCGGACGGCGTAGCTCTCGGGGTCAGCCCCGTGGCTCAGGACCAGGAGCTTCACGATGCCCAGGTGTCCCCGCTGACAGGCCAGGGCGAGCATCCAGTTGAGCAGGCGCTGGGGGCTGCAGGGACCTGTGGGGGGACAGGACAGCACAGCCCACTGTGATGGCCACTGGCTGTCCTCATCCTCATCATCCTCCCACCACCAACACAACCCAGTGGCCTCCTTCAGATCCAAGTCCCACCTGCTGAGAGGCCACGCTGTCTGGATTTAAGACTTCTGACTTGAACCCCACACCCAGTGCGATCTTGAGAGACTTTTAAAAGTATGCATGGGGGCTGGGGAGGTGGCTCAGTGGTAGAGTGCTTGCCTAGCATGCATGAAGCCCTGAGTTCGATTCCTCAGTACCATATACATAGAAGAGGCTGGAAGTGGTAGAGCACTACCACTTAGCAAAAGAAGCTAAGGGACAGCGCCCAGGCCCTGAGTTCAAGCCCCAGGACTGGCAAAAAAAAAAAAAAGTATGCATGGAAAGCCAGGCTCTGGTGGCTCATGCCTGCAATTCTAGCTACTCAGGAGGCTGAGATCTGAGGATCACAATTCAAAGCCCACCAAGGTAGGAAAGGCTGTGAGACTCTTTATCTCCAATGAACCACCAAAAAGCCAGAAATGAGTGGTGGCTCAAGTGGTAGAGCGCTAGATTTGAGTTCAAGGATAGGACTCAGGGCCTGAATTCAAGCCCCACAACAGATGCCCCCCCCACCCCAAAAATCAGAATAAGGCTCTTGCAACATGTCTGCTCTGTGTAGGTTAACATGGCTCATGATTCTGAGGTACAGCCAAAAACAGCTGCTCCCTCCTCTAGCTACTTATTTTTTTTTATTTCACTTAGTGAAATCACAAAGAATGATACTAACTTACTATTTTCCTCGGTCATACGAGGATTTGAACTTGGCGTCTTGTGATTGCGGATTCTCAACTACTTGAGCCATGACCCCAACACTTTTTTTCCTTTAGTATTTTTGGAATAGTGTCTCAAATTTATGCTTGCTTCTGCTTCAGTGTTTTTGAACAAGGTCTCTCACATTTAGATTTAAATGTTTCCCACATATTGATAAGCGTGTGCCACCGCATCCAGCTTTTATCAGATTGAGATGGCTTCTTGTGACTATTTTGCCTGGGGTAACGTTAACTGAGACCTGTTCTCTGATCTCTGTTTCCTGAGTAGCTGGGATTACAGGGATGTGTCACTGTGCCTGGCCCCAGTCTCTTTTGTAAGGGTCCTAAATCTGCCCTGATTGCTGCCCAGAACCTCCCCCATTCTCCACAAGCGTGTTGAATGTCTTGTTTTTCAGTCCTGGGGTGGTAGCAAGGTATTTGCTCATGTGCTGTGATTTACCTGTGAAGGACTCAAGTAATTCCTGTACCACTTCGGTGTGTCCAAAATGGGTGGCCACCACGGCGGGGTTATCATCCGTGGGCTCTGTGGGCATCTCCACGTGCTTCTCGGAGAGCAGATATCGCACCGTCTCCACATCCCCATGGGCTGCTGCGATGCTCAGAAGCTGGCCCTGGACGGGACAGAGCAGGGTGGTGCTGCCCGGTGAGTGCATTTAAAATGTTTCACCAAGCTGGGCACCAGTAGCTCATGCCTGTAACCCTAGCTACTTAGGAGGCTGAGATCGGAGGATCACAGCTCAGTGCCAGCCTGGGCAGGAAAGTCCACGAGACTCCAAGGAACCACCAGCAAACCTGAAATGGGGCTGTGGCTCACAGAGGTAAGAGCACTAGCCTTGAGTGAGCAAAAGAGCTCAGGGACAGTATCCAGGGCCTGAGTTCAAGACCCACGACCGACAAGAATAAATAAATTAAACAAACAAAATCCAATGTCTTTTACAGATCTTCCCAATTGGTTCTGAACCTGTGCTAGTTTTGCCATGCGTGCCCCAAACCAACCAACCAACCAACAAGCCTATTGGCGAGCACAGCGGCTTCCATCCGTCACAGACAGCACTGTGCTGTGACCCTGACCAGGACCTGCTCCTGCCTTGATCTTCCGCCGAGAAGTCATCTGGAAACAAGTGACACCCTCAAGTTTTGTGCCAAGCGAGCTATTTCTAGAACACAATCAATCCCTCCCTCCTCCTTCCCCCCATCAATTCTGCTGATGGGGGAGCAACCTGAGAGCCTCCCCGCCCCTGCCCTGGCCTGCGCACGATGCTGTGGCAGTCACCTCAGCCCACATCCTGACCGACCTTCTGCGGCGGGCCCGTGCCGCCCTCCTCCGCCTCGCAGGCCTGTCTGAGCAGGTGGCGGGCTCGGCCCAGGTCTCGCTGCTTGTAGGCTGTGTGGATGTCCTCGGTTCTGGGGGAGCATGTGGGGGGGTCCCCAGCTGGCACCGACAGTTTGCTGCCCATGTCCCTGGCACCTGCAGGGAAGGAAGCACACACACTGCTCCTTAGCCCTGGAGACAGGGGGGGCGTTGGGGGGTAACTGAGCTCCAGCCCAGGAGGGCTGCGGCCTGGTGGAGGGGCTGGGGGGCGGACCTGGTGGCAGGGGAGGTGGGCGTGGCCTGGAGAGCGGTGGAATCCCCCCCCCCCGCCTCTATTCACCCCTGCTAAGATCTCGTGGAAGTGTGGACTGCAGGCATTGACTGCCCAGCCCGTCCCTAGTGCTCCAGGCCCTGCCATTCTGCTTGTCTGTGCTGTGGCTGGCGGTGGCTGCACGCTGGTAGGAAGCCTGACCTACATGAAGGAAGGTTCCAGATGCTCCAGCTCCAGCTCAGCCCCCCATGCTGTGGGTGGGGTGAGGCCCGCTTTATAGAAGGCTGAGCGTGGCCAAGGCTGACAGAGAAATGCCTGGAGCACGCGCTGAGCCCGTGGGACACAGCACTACGCTGGGTTCTGAACTGACAGGTCTCCACCAGACCTGCCCTCCACCAGGGGCCCCGAATCAGAGGTCTGGGGGCCTCAACCAGATTAAATTCCCTGTTTATGAAGCCAGGTGCCAGTGGCTCACACTTGTAATCCCAGCTACTCAGTAGGCTATCTGTGGAACATAGTTGCAAGCCAGCCCATAGCAGGAAAGTATATGAGACATTTACCTCCAATTAGCTAGCAAAATGTAGAAGCGGAGGTGTGGCTCAAGTGGTAGAACATCAGCCTTGAGCACAAAAGCTGAGGGATAGGACCCAGGCCCTGAGTTCAAGCCCTAGGATTGACATGTATGTGAACATTCATTTCTCTCTCTCTCTCTCTCTCTTTCTCTCTCTCTCTCTCTCTCTCTCTCTCTCTCTCTCTCTCTCTCTCTCTCTCTCTCTCTCTCTCTTTCTCTTTCTCTCTCTCTTTCTCTCTCTCTCTCTTTCTCTCTCTCTCTCTCTCTCTGCCCCCAGTCTAAGCCATGATCTGTCCCCACCCCTTATTTTTGGTTGGTCATAGGCTTTAACTCAAGGCCTGGACACTGTGCCTGAGGTTTTTGGTTTTGGTTTTTGGTTTTGGCTCAAGGCTGGTGATCTACCACCTGAGCCACAGCTTTGCTTTCAGAATTTTTGGTGGTTCATTGGAGATAAGAGTCTCATAGACTTTCCTGCCTGGACTGACTTTGAACTGTGATCCTCAGATCTCAGCCTCCTGAGTAGCTAGGATGACAGGCATGAGCCACCAGTACCCGGCTTGATCTGTCCCATTTTTAGGCAACTGCTCTAAATGTTCATGAAACTGGGCGATCAGCTCTGGCTTCATTACTGAAATACCATGGCAGGAATTGTGTGTGTGCGCGCGCACATGTGTGTGTACTCATACTAGGACTTGAACTCAGGGCCTTGGTGCTGTCCCTGGGCTTTTTCACTCAAGGTTGGCATTCTACTTTCCACCTCTAGCATTCTGCTGGCTCACTGGAGATAAGAGTCTCACAGATTAGTCTGCCTGGGCCAACTTCAAACCTTGGCTCTTTAGCTCTCAGCCTTCTGAAGAGCTAGGATTACAGGAGGGAGCCACTCTGGTGCCCGGCTTGGCTGGGCATTTTAGGGGAAGACAAGTCAGAGAAAAGCTTCCTATGCAAGAAGTGACACACACAGATAAACAGCCTTGATTCTCAGCACACTCTGATGGTTGTTATTAATTATTTATAGCCTGGGACCCTCAGACATCTGAGAGCAGGCCACAGGGAGGGAGGGAGAGAGGGGGGGGAGGGAGGAAGGGAGGGAGTTAAGGGTGGCAACCTCCATCAGAAGGGCTCACTTCATTAAGTCAGGGCACGTCCTCTTGGATTAAGCAGAGACCCTCCTTGTCTGGTAACGGCAAATGTGCAGGTGTCTGTGTGTATCAGCAGTCACCTGGTGTAAGCAGCCTCTTTGGTTTATGTTACAAATGCAAAATACAAATAGTTAAACCCTTAAGCCAAGGGCCTGCACATTGGGAAGGTGTGGTCTGAATCACGTGCATGTCTCGCTGTATCCAGTATGATTTAATTTTTGTGCTGGTCCTGGGGCTTGAACTCAAGGCCTGGGCAATGCCTCTGAGCTTTTTCATTCAAGGCTAACACTCTATCACTTGAGCCATAGTGCCACTTCCAGCTTTTTGGTGGTTCATTGGAGATAAGAGTCTCACAGACTTTCCTGCCTGAGCTGGTTTTGAACCATGATCCTCAGCTCTCCTGAGTAGCTAGGACTGCAAAGTGTGAGCCACCAGGACCCAGTTCCAAAATATTATTTTATTCAGTAAAACACCATACTCCTTACATAAATTCCTCCTGAAGACGTAAAACTTATAGTAAACACAGGGGCCTTCCAAACAGACTCTATTTTAATTCAACACCAATGCCCTGAACAAGTAGCAGGAACTAGTATGAACATCATAGCAGCAGCTTGGAATAGTTCCGTTTCAAAGTTTTCAAATAATCCTTTGCTCTCTATATTATAATTTCTATCATTATCATTATCCCACAGAGCAGTGAAAATGTCCAACACACACACACGTGCACACACACGCACACACGTGTGCACACACATGCATAGTGCTACAAACAGGATGAAACTTGTTCTGAATACATACCTAACCCAGTATTTAACACAGGAAGATGAGAGCTCCTTTCTTTCCCTCCCTCCTTTCTTTCCTCCCTCCCTCCCTTCCTTGTCCTCCTTTTTCCCTTTTTTATTTTTAGGTTTGGCTCGTGTTGCTTATTTGATTTTAATGGAGAGCCAGGGGGGTGTGAGAATGAACTTCAGAGAGGAAGAAGACAAACGCAGGGGCAGGCTGGGGTGAGGGTACAGTGTGTGTAGAGAGGAGGAGAGAAGTGGGGGATCCAGAGCCCACCACACTCTAGGGTGACCCTGAGCCACAGACCAGTGGGTCACAGGCTACAGGCCACATTTGCTAGAAGTTCTGAGCTAAAACTCGCCATCCACGCGTCCCCGGCTGCAGGAACGGCGCCCTGGGGTTGAATGCGGGCGGTGCTTGGCGGAAGTCCATTAGACGAAGAAGCACTTGGTTTTGAAAACCCACAGAAGCAGACATCGTCTTGTGCTTGGCAACCACTTGGAATTTAATATTCTATTTCTAAATACTTCTAGTGACATGGGCTCGGCCATTTCTCGGAGACACAACCTCAGCTGTCAATAACCCAACCTGGAAATGCCGTGTTCCAGAGTCATGGTTTAGAATAGCTAACTGTCCTGACCTATAGAAAAGCAAGCAGAAGTGATTCTTATCACCTGGTATCTGAGAGCAGTCATTAAACAAAATCCATCTTCCAGAATAACCCCGACTCTAGAAACCTTGCCACACACCCCAACAATTCACCTCCCGGTTGCGGCATCTCCCCAAAGCCATCTCCTCCTTTTTCTGTCGGTCCCTGGCTATGTCCTGTCTCCAGTACCTTTCCTACCTTTCCTTCTATAATGCACAGTATTTGCGCTGGCATCTTTCTCCTGACACAACAAGTAGAATAAGTTCTCTATCTGCTGTTTCATTCAGTAAATCCCGGGCAATGGAGAAGAGACAGAATTGTGGTCTGAATTCTCTAGTTTCTAGTCCTGGCTCTGTGTGTGTGTGTGTGTGTGTGTGTGTGTGTGTGTGTGTGTGTGTGTGTGTGTGTGTGTGTGTGTGTGTGTGTGTGTGTGTGATATCTCTTCTCTTACAACAACACGCGATGGAGGTAGACACTGCTACTTAATTGAGAATGCGAGGCCTCCCTTCCTCTCCACCCAATTCGAGAGCCATCTGTGTCTCTTTGAAAACACACTGTCATGGCATTAGCACCCTGTGATATTGCATTTACCCCTATCAAGAGATTACAGTGAAAATAATAATCATAAAAGCCCCCTAAGCCCGTAACGCCTGGCAGAACGGCCACCCGCAAACTTGGCCACGGTACTGACCTGATCATATTTGCGTAATCGCCTTCCTGTGCCTTCCTCCTGCGAGTGTGCAAATGGCCAGGGCTCCCCAGGAGGGAGGGAGGGCAGGCCCGCCTCGAGGTGAGGCTCACCCCCTTCCACTTCAGCAGCTCCCCTGCGTGGCTCTGGGGAGGAGCCTTCTCCCCAACATGCCACTCCAAGGAATTTTTAGCCTAAGCAGCAGCTTTGAGCTCTAGATTGCACGATGGTGAAATACAACCTTTTATTCCTACAGGAGGAAATGCAAGAGGATGCAGACTGTGGAGGGGAGGAGAGAGAGAGAGAGAGGGAGCCAACACCCTCTTCCCCCCCCCCCCCCCCGCCGTGGGCAGCAATTTCTCCCTGCTTCCAGACAGATGGTGAGGGCTCAGCCTCCTGCTGGCCACTCCATCAGCATCCCCACAGAAAGCAAAGGCTGAGGAGCGAGGACCAGCCCCAGCTGGAAAGCAAGCAACGCTCCCTGCACAGCCTCGCGGTGGCTTCATCAAGCTCTGCAGATCTTTCTGAGTAAACTGTGGTCAACCCCCCCCACACACACCCGGCAATCCCAGGGTGTAAAGGTTCTATTTTCCTTTGTAATAGGCGCTGGCGGCTTACGCCTGTAATCCTGAGATCTGAGGATCGAAGTTCAAAGCCAACCTGGGCAGGAAAGTCTGAGAGACTCTTATCTCCAATTGACCACAAAAAGCTGCAAGTGGAGATGTGGTAGTGTGCTATCATTGAGCAAAAACAGCTTAGGGATAGTGCCCCCAGACCCTAATTTCAAGCCCCAGGACTGGCGCGCGCGTGTGCGCGCGCATGCACACACACACACACACACACACAATTGCAATGAATTCTAACATCTGAGATATCCCTATATCCAATATTTGATAAGTCAAATATTGAAATGCTTATAACATACACTGAAATTGGCTCCTCCTCCTCCTCCTCCTCTTCTTCTCCTCCTCTTCTTCTCCTCCTCTCCTCCTCCTCCTCTTCTTCTTCTTCTTCCTCCTCCTCGTCCTCCTCCTCGTCCTCGTCCTCGTCCTCGTCCTCCTCCTCCTCCTCCTCCTCCTCCTCCTCCTCCTTCTTCTTCCTTCTTCTTCTTTCTTCTTCCTCTTCTTCTTTTCTTGCAGTACTGGGATCTGAACTCAGGACTTTGTGCCCACTAGGCAGGAGCTCTACTGCTTAAGTCTACCTGTCTCTCCCCCACCTCCCTCCATGCAGGTCCTGGGCACGTCCCTGAACTCTTGTGCTCAAGGCTAGTGCTCTACCACTTGAGCTACAGCTTCACTTCCAGATTTTTTTTCATTTTTTTATTTTTTGGTAATTAAGTGGAGAAAAGAGTCTCATGTACTTTCCTTGCCCAGGCTGGCTTCGAACCACGATCCTCAGATCTCAGCCTCCTGAGCAGTTAGGATTCCAGGTGTTAGCCACCACCACCTGGCTTTGTGTTGGCTATTTTCAAGGTAGGGCCTTATTTTATGCTTGGGATGGCCTGGATTGCTGGGCTGTGGTCCTTCTATTCCTGCTTCCCCTGTGGCTGGGATTACAGGCATGCATCACAGACAGAGTCTCCTGAACTTTCCCCTACCCCCAGGATGTCATGATCTCTGCTTCCCAAGTAGCTAAGATTACAGACATGAGCCACCCTGTCAGAAGCGGGCACATTCTATGGTCAGTTCACCATTGTGAAACTGACACGATTATTTTCAGGAAGTGACAAGAAAATCCTGTATGAGAACTTAGGGAAAGATTCTGCTACTCTACCTGTGGTTTTTCTCTCTTAGGAATGAATCTACAGCGTGACAGCACAAAAACAGAAAGACCCATACACGAGCTACGACCCGTGATGGGCAGCAGATACCATGCACTTATTTGTTTTTTAGCTCTACTACATTTCTCAATTGCATTGCTTTCTTTACCTTGGGTGATTGTGTTCCACGTGGCCTTACAAGGGATAGGTGTGTGTCTACTGGCTGTGTGTGTGTGTGTGTGTGTGTGTGTGTGTGTGTGTGTACAGCGACACCCCCTGAAAACCGTGTGCTCATTTGTTCTCCCTTCTCCTCCACAGGTCTTCAGGCAAGCTTCGCAGCCTCAAGTTCAAACAACAGAAACAACAGAAACGGACTTCGGCACGGTGGAGTCCATGCCCAAAGCAAGGCCTCGACACACAAACCGCAGAAGTAGAGAAGTCTGCATGCTGCCAGCCTGCTGCGACTCCCATGGACAGATCTCAGAGTGGACAGAGACAAATCCCGGGGTAAGGGCGGCGGCGCCCTGGGAGGTTAAACCCCAGCAGCCTTGGCTAAGGACACACGCAGCCCATGAAGACAGAAGTCCTGGGATGTGCAGTGTGTGGTGTGTGGACACAGCTGCGCCTGGTCCTGGGAGCTGGTGGGAGCCACTCACCAGAGCTGTTATCCTTTCATGAAAAAGCCCAGTGGTCACACACACACACACACACACACACACACACACAGAGCTGCTGCTTAGAACAAACCCTGGATGCACAGCTGTACAAACTTCTCTCCCCCCCTTCCCTCCCTTCTTCATTCTCTTCCTCTCTTCTGTTATTCTCAATCCCTACCTCTCCTTCCCTCCTTTCCCTCTCCTCCCTCCCTCCTTTCCCTCTCCTCCCTCCCTCCTTCCCTTCCTTCCTTCCTTCCTTCCTTCCTTCCTTTGTTCTCTCTCTCCCTTCTTCATTCTCTCTCTTCCTCCTTCCCTTATTCACTATTCCTCCCTCCCTTCCTTATTCTCTCTTCCTTTCTGTCATTATCTCCCTCCTTCTCTCCCTTTCTCCCTCCCTCCCTAATTTCCTTCTTCCCTCTCCCCCTCTCTGAGACTTTCTCTTTCTCCCTCGGTGTCTCTGATTCTTTCTGTGCCGGGCTCTGTATCTGTTGTCTCCACGTGAGTGTTATTCTGAATATTAAAGCAAAGTCCTCCACCATTGCTCTGTGACCACAAGCATCTTAAGTACGCCTGGGCTCTGCTCTCAAAGCTCTCTGCCCTCCCCCCTCCCCTTCTCTCCCTCCTCTGTTCTCCTCTTGTACTAGAAGCATTCCTCACCAGAGAGGAACTGTGCTTATTTCTGGTTAAAAATTAAAAAAAAAAAAAAAAAAGACCAAGAGAAAAGAGACATTGTTTAAGGTCCAATTTAGAAAATTTTCTGATAGCTTTATCTTGGCAACTTCCTAAAGCCCGCTTATTTATCCAAGTTTGCGGAAATCACTTTGCTGATAACAATGATACAAAAGGTTTTTTTTGTTGTTGTTGTTTGTTTAGCAGAAAGAGAAGGATGGAAACATTGTTTTGCACTGATGGTAAGTCTGGAAGGAAACGGATTGATTTAATCCTCTCCTGAACTAGTATATCCGCACTGATGGATCAGCAAAGCCCCAGATCTGAAATGCCCGGATGAGAGCTCCTTCACATTCCAACCCCTGGGGCCCTGGGGCCAAATTCCCACTAAACATCAACGCGTCCCTGAATCAAGTTTTCCAAATCTGGGCGCAAAGCAACAGCTCAGCAAGCTGCAAAGCAAAGCGATCAACCTTAGCAATCAGGGAAAAGGCAGCCGCTTCGTCCCTTTTGGAAGAAGGGGAAAGCAATCCCCTTCCCAAAGATTTCTGTTGCTTCAAGCCCTGAAGGGGCCAAGTTGGGACACCCGGGAAGAGTCTGTGGACATTCTCACTAAGTCACTGGTGAGTTTGCCAGGTGCTGATTGAGCCACACGCTCTTTCTGATCTCAGCTGGAATTCGAGGCAGGAGCCACTGGTGCCTGGCTGGGTTATATTTCCTTGACTGGGCTAGAACCCCCAGAGCAATGCTAAATGGAAAGTCAAGGTGACTTCCTTGTCTTGTTCATGACGTCAGAGGCAAAATTCAGTCTTGCACTATTAAGGATGACCTTAGCTGTGCATTTTTAACAGACACAGCTTATGAGGTTGAAGAAAGGGGCGGAGCTCAAGCACCAAGGAAGGGGTGGAGCTCCCAGAAGGAGGAGGGGCTCCAGGAAAGGGGCGGAGTTCCAGGCCACAAGAAAGGGATGTTTCTTGAAGCAACATGAGCAGGACAGATGCCCACAGTGCACAGTTCCTCACTGAAGCTGGCATCAGGGGCAGGCAGGGAGCTTCCCTCCCTGCTGCTGAGAGTAACCAATTCTATTCTGGAAAAATTCGACTGAGGTTAAGGTTAGTGTGTCTCAGGGCTCTGCTTCCTAAGTTCGAAGCATAGCTTTCGTTGCCCCCGGAATGGATGGATTCCCTGAGCCATTGCTCCTGCCACCATGGCTACCACCTAGCCCTGCTCCCTCCTTGGCCTGGTCAGTAGGCGATTCCTTACTGGGCACTGTGTATCTTCCCTGTGCCAGATCGGATGCCAGTCCCTCACTGACCATGGTGTTCCCCGCCCCCCACCTCCACAGCCCAGGCTAATGGGTACAGATTGGATCCTTCTAGAATATTCAACAGTGGCCCAGCCAGAAGACAAGCTGCCACCCAAGGGCGGGGGGGGGGGCAGAGGGGAGAGGAGGCACTTCCTAATTCTATTTCCTACTTTTTATTTCTAGAAGACCAAAGAGCCCCAGCTTGAGCAGCCCACTTGGCTCTGATATTCATATAGACCTAAAAAAAAATTTTTTTTTCAACGAAAAAAGACATGATTAGATGTAGCTAATGGAACAACCTGGAATGTGAAGACTTCCCGGAAAGTTCCTTCTCCATCCTTGGTCCATGCTGAGTCTGGCGGTGGTCGGTCCTCTTAGAGGCTCGGTCTTGGTCTTTCAGGTATAAAGGGCAGGGGAGCCCCCAAGCACCCCACCTTCTGCAATCCAGGAGAGTCTGGCCTGAGTTATCTAGAAGTTTCCCTACTTCTTGACTCCTGGGTGCCTCCCGCAGCTGGCAGGGCAGGTTTGGCCACTCCGGCGGTGTCACACACCCAGGAATGTCTAATGACATGTTTGTGGGAGGCACTTGTGCAGCAGCAGGGCCAGAAAGTCCCGCCCTGCCCTCCTGTGCCCCCCTGTGCCCCCTGTGTCCTCCTGTGCCCTCCTGTGCCCCTCTAGCCTGGGAACCATCAGAAATGACTCTGAATTCCTCCGGACCATGGAGGAGTTCACCGCTCGCTCGTGAGGTGAAGATGTGACCCGCTCTCCTGGGACACAGGCCACAAGCTCCTGGCAGGGCACCACGGCCGCACCAGGCTCGCCTGCACTTACAACATGTGAAATGGCAAAGCCATGGAGCCGGGAGGCATGACTCAAGTGGTGGAGCACCTACCTCACAAAACACAAGGCCCCGAATCCAAAGCCCAATATTGTCAACAAAGAAAAGAAGAGAAAGGGCGAACCATTTTGAATATGCACAAGGGAGAACATTTTAAATATGCACAAGGTAAAAAAAAAATCATACAAGCCAAGCAGAAGTGCATTGGTGCAAAAACATTTCCTAACACACAGCTAAAAAGATACAAAATAGCATCGCCACCAAATCCACAAGTTAAAAAAAAAATCACATTGTATTTCACTTTGGTTTTTTTTTTTTCTAAGCCAGTTCTAGCAGGTATGCTGGGAGTCTGGTGGGGGCACATCTGTCCATCTGTCATCAGAGCTCTGTGAGTGGCTAAGACTAAAGGAGTGACATACAAGTCTGAGAGATTGTCTCCAGGGAGGAAACTGGATAGGGCGGTGCATGCCTGTAAATCCCAGCAACAATGGGACACCTGTCGGTAGATATGATTTCAGCTCAAAGAAGGAGAGTGAGCCTATCCTAAAATTAGCCAGTGAAAATCAGGGCTGGAAGCATGGCTCAGTAGTAGCACACCAGCCCAGCAAGAGCAAGGCCCTGAGTTCAAATTCCCGTACCACTTAAAAAGTGATGATAACAACAACAGCAATAACAATAACAATAATAATAATAATAAGCCCAATAGGATGCAATATCCCATGTTCCTAAGGTCTTTGTGTCCACAATACATTTGGTACACAGCCCCTCATTTATTTATTATTAATTTAAATGAGACACCTCTGCCCAGATATATTTTATAATGAAAAAGCACTAGATAACTGTCATTTTATTTCCTGTAATTGACAACGCCCTGTTCCCGCTTAGCCTGAACTCCCTGCCGGACAGTGGTGGTTCCCTCCCAGCCCCGTTCTTACCATTGTGGGTCTCCATGTCGACTTCTGGCCCCACGGCTGCTCCCGCCGGCCCCACACACCAGTACATGCTGGGTGGTCTCCACATGCCAGCCATGGGCCCTCCAGGCCGGTGACCTCCAAAGGCAGGTCCTGCTGCTGTCACACCAGCCGCCGGCACCGCGGCCGCACAGGTGGATTATGGGTGTGAACACACAATCATGGTGTGTTTTTCTGGAGGCAAAAGGACATTAGAACATCAGATATCTCATTAACACAAGTACTTACATGCAGGCCCCTGCAAACATGTACTGGTCATACCAGTTCAGTTATTCTCCTCTGTGAGTGTGAGAGTGTGTGTGTGTGTGTGTGTGTGTGTGTGCACGCACACACACGTATTGGCGCTTAAACTCAGGGGACTCACATTCTTGCCTGTGTTTTTTCACTCAAGGATTGTGCTCTATCACTTGAGCCATACCTCCACTTCCAGGTTGTTGATGGCTAACAGGAGATAAACATCTCATGAACTGGGCACTGGTGACTCACACCTGTAATCCTAGCTACTGGGGGGGGGGGGGAAGGAATCTGAGGACTGAGGTTCAAAGCCAGCCCAAGCAGGAAAGTCCCCATGAGACTCTTATCTACCATTAATCACCAAAACACCAGAAGTAGAGCTATAGCTAAAAGTGGCAAAGCACTAGCCTTGAGCAAAAGAACTCAGGGATGATGCCCAGGCCTTGATTTCAAGCCTTAGGACTGACAAAAAAAAAAATAAAATGGAGTTTCCCAAACTTTTCTCCCCAGGCTGGTTTTGAACGCTGATCCTCAGATCTCAGCCTCCTCAGTAGCTAGGATTCCAGGTATGAGCTACTGACACCCAGCTCCTTTCCCATACTTCTTAACAGTCTATCTGTCTGGCCAAATCTATCAGGCGCTCCTCCATCCAACTTCAATACTGGGTTCACATCTTGGCCGGCATGCAGTCGGCACACAGCTCATCTTGTTCTTTATGAACCACTTCTTGCTAAACCAAAGTGGCACTGCCCCAGCGAAACACATGGTTGGGGCAGAGAAGCCCAAACAGTCTGGGGAAGAAAGTGGACAAGACTCAGGAGGTGATCAAAATGCGTATGGATTATAAAAACCTAATTTGGAAAATCAACCGAAGAATGGCAAGAAGGGAGAACTCCTCAGACAGAATCTGGTCTAAAAGAAAGGTTCCAAGTCTGATATAAACCCCCCGAAACTACCAAGTTCTGCCGCCTCTGCTCCTAAATACCTAACATCTCAGCAAACATACCACCCCGCGTCTCAAAAATTCCCAACCCCAGAATTCCCTCTCAAAACACGTGTCAGCTTGGACACCAGTAGTTTGCTCCTGTAATCCTAGCTATTTAGGAGGTGTGGAGATCTGAAGATTGAAGTTCAAAGCCAGGCCAGGCAGGAAAGTCGGAGAAACTCTTATCTCCACTTAATTATTATTATTTTTTAAAAAAAGCCAGAAGTGGAGCTGTGGTAGAGCACTAGTCTTGAGCAAAAGCAACTCAGACATAGTGTCCAGGTCCTGAGTTCAAGCCCCAGGACGGGCACAAAAACAAAATAGGAACAACAAAGTCTTACAGATATTTCAGGCTACTTCTCACCCCACACACCGAGTTCCCCTTTCAGTTTCTGTTCATAAATCACTCCACTACTGGACGGTTTTGTCCAGGGTGCAGATCACGCCTTCATCCACATTTGACTACACTGTAAGCTGAGGCTTTCTGATGAGGTAATTCAAGTTTTTCTTCATTTTTTTTTTTTTTTTGCTCCCAAATACATACCAGGCTTCCTTCTGCTTCTTTTTAAGATAACAGTTCAACAGAATCCTGGTTAAATGACATATTTTCCTTCTACAGTCCAAAAAAGAGTTGCAACAGATGTGTTTTTCAAAATTTTTCTTCCAGTCATGTTTATTTTACTCATTTTAAAGTATAAATTTCACTTTGCCAGCTCTTCGTATCCGCGGATAAACTCCCAATGCTTATTGGAAAAGCTCATGGGGAGCCTGGCATTTCATTCTATAAATGCTGCTTAAAGCCCTTTTGGTAAAGCATGAGGTTAAAGATTTTATGAATCTGGAAGAGAGGGCTGACAGGGAAAGTAATTGTTCTACGCCAGTGGCTGATGGCTCACTCCTGTAATCCTAGCTACTCAGGAGGCTGAGATAGGAGAATCATGGTTCCAAGCCAGCCCCGGACAGACAAGTTCATGAAACTCTTATCTCCAATTAAACCATCAAGAACACAAAAACAAAACCAGAAGTGGCAATGTGGCTCAAGTGGTAGAGCACCAGTCTTGAATGAAAAAGCCAAGCAAGAGAAGTGTGAGGCCCTGAGTTCAAGCCCCAATTGAGTCAGGAAGTAACTAAATAAACACCACTGTGACTTTTCCAGCAAGAGAGATCCAGCCTGTGCACCCAAGGGCTCCAGTGGAGGCTGTGGGGAATGCAGTCAAGGGATAGTGGGCGAGGGTGGGCATAAACAGAGAGCCCAGGACAGTCCCAGGAAAAGACCTGGGGAGGCCAGGACAATGGGTCGGTCGGTGGTCTGAGTTAGAAAGACAGCTCCCCAGCATTTCTTACCAAACACAAGGAAGAACAATTGAGTTCCCTGGGGAGAAGGGAGAGGCTCCATTCATCCATGAAAACAAACCTGCTCACTCCTGTTACCTTAGCTATTCAGAAGGCTGAGGACTGAGGATCATGGTTGGAGGCCAACCCCAGCAAGAAAATCTGTAAGACTCTTAACTCTGGTTAACCACCAAAAGGCTGGAAGTAAAGGTGTGGTTCAAGCAGTAGAGCACCAGCCTTGAGTGAAAAAATTAAGGGGCAGAGCCCATGCCCTGAGTTCAAGCCCCAGTACCAACACAAGATATATCGATATCTACCTATATCTATATTGATATCAATATCACCTATTATTGGTATGTTATTTAATAGTATTCTTTTTCTTTTTCTTTCTGGAGCAGGAGTAAAGATAGTGAAAATTAAATCACACAAGGAATTTAATGTTCCCGTTTTCCAAAACCATGCTTACTACGGTCTTTTTAATTCTTGAATACTCTGTCACTTTGTGTGTGTGTGTGTGTGTGTGTGTGTGTGTGTGTGTGTGTGTGTGGAGGGTAGGGAAGAAGGTACTGAGAAGATGGCAGTCCATGGCTATCCAAGCAAAAGTGTGAGATCTTATCAAAAGAGGTAAACCGGGCTGGGAGCTGGCTGATAGAGCACCTGCCTAGCAAGTTGGGGAGAGGTCTTGAGTTCAAATCCTCAATACTGCCAAAAAATAAAAAAATCTAAACAAGCCAGCAAACAAATGCATTTGTACACGAGTCACACGGCCCCCACCCGCCCGCCCCGACCCCGGCATAGCCTATTTGGGGAGACGTTTGCCCAGAACGCAGCTATCCACTTCGAATCTTCCACTCGCCAGCCCTTGCCGCGAGACGTGTGTATGGGAAAGAAAGACACTTCCTGGCTTCGAATTACACCGGGCGGCTGGCGCCGGCTCTGGGGGCCCCCAATTCCCCGTCCGCGTCTTCCCACCGACCTTTCCAGCCTTAGGGTCCCGTGCCAGGGAAGGCGGCGGCGTGCCCCGGCGGGCGCAGAGGTGGCACCCAGAGATGCCGAGGGGGAGCCCGGCACCCCCAGGCCGTCCCGGGCTTGGAGACGCACGCGGGGATCAAAGGGCGGCGCGTCCTGCTTTGGCTCCTGCCCCTCCTCCCCGGGCTGGGTGCTGCGCAGGGGCTGGTTTGGGGGTACCACTCCCTCCCCACATCCACACTCCCAACCCGGCGGCGAGGTCCCAGCGCCGCGGGGTGCAGCTAGGAGGGCGACGCACGGGCTCCCTCCGCGGCCCCCCTCGAGCTGTGGGGCCCGCGGCCTCCGGGCAAAGTCCACCCGGGGCGAGCAGGCGGGCGCGGGGCGCGGGGCGCGGACCCCCGGGCGTGCACTCACCTGTGGCGATGGGGTGCGGGGCGCGGGGGATCCGGGCGCGGGCCGGGGCCTGGCGGTCCCTTCCTCCCTCCCTCCCTCCGCCCTCGGCCCCCCGAGTTTCGGGCCGCGCGCCCGGGCCGGGCCCAGACGCACTTCCTCAATCCTGAGCCCGCGGCGGGGCGGGCGGCGCGAGGGCGGGGAGGAGGCCGCGGGGCGAGGCCGCTGCGTGGGGGGGGTGCAAGCCTGGATGCCCCCCCCACCCGGAGGCCCTGCCTCAGTTTCCCTAGCTGTGAAATAGAAGCGATCCACGTCACCGCTCGTGCCCCAAGAGACACCAGGACCCTGGTGGGGGGGGGGCGGTAGGGCTGGGATCCTGTCCAGGATGGGGGGTGTGGGGGTCCCCTCTGTTCTGGTCCTGGGGGACCAGGCACCACGCCAGATTGGTTGGATGTCCCGAGCGGCACGCAGTGGGCAGGTGCGTATGGACACGTCCACCAGACACTCTGGTGGTCATGTTTTTAAAGGTGGCCTTCCATTCGTGCGCAGCGTTTAGCGAGGAGACACGCGTGTATCCTGCAAGTGTGACGGTTGTACACACTGCCTTTGACACGCGTGTATCCTGCAAGTGTGACGGTTGTACACACCGCCTTTGCCACGCGAGCTACGCGTATGTAGCTGTGTGTGGACGCGCATACCTGGTCTATTTGAATATGTATCTATACACAATGTGTGTGTGCGTTCCTGGGATCCGAACTCAGGGCTTTCGTGCTTGCTGGGCAGGGGCTCTACCACTCAAACCATGCCTCCACACACATGCTTTCTTCCCTCCCTCCTTCTTTTTTTGCTATAGATAGTTTTTCAGATACTCTTCCTCCTTCCTTGTCCTCCAGAATCAGGCCGTCTGCGTAGCTGGTTTTGCTCCAAGGAACCGGTTTTGAGGACTTGCTAACATTTTTTTATGCTGGAGCTGGCCTCTAACTTTGATCCTCCTTATTTCTGCCTCCCAACTAGCTGGGATTCAACAAAGCGGTTTCTGAATGCAGTGCACCAAATGTCACCTCTTTCCTCATTCTCCCTTTTCTCGACTTTCTTCATTTTATGGGATAGGCATTGAGTTCCCTCCCCCGTCTCCCCCCGCCCCCAGTCCTGGGGCTTGAACTCAGGGCCTGGGCGCTGTCCCTGAGCTTCTTTTGCTCAAGGCTAGCACTGTACCACTTGAGCCACAGTGCCACTTCCAGTTTTTTCTGTGTGTGTGGTACTGAGGAATCGAACCCAGGGCTTGGCGCGCGCTAGGCAAGCACTCTACCCCTGAGCCACCTTCCCAGGCCTGCGATGGAGTTTATGATCACGAATCCTGTTTGATTGTCCGCTGGCGGGGAGGTAAACAGCATTCTGTGGGATGCAGGCCACGGGTCATGTTCCCACGTGCAGTACCCCGAGACCCAGCACCAAATGCACCCCCAAACACCACTGGCGCCAAGGAAAGAGAACCCGGCTCAGAGGAGCGGGTGCGTCTACACCCGGGCAGGCTCGGCGCCTCAGCTCTTGTCACCTGATGTCCCGTGTCACCGCTGGACCATTGCCAGGATGGAGACGGGTCGCCATGCAACCCCCCTCCCCCTCCGCCTTTGCCTCCCCCTCCCCCTCCGCCTCCCCCCACCTCCCCCCCACCCCGCCGCGCGCCCCCCTGGCTTGCTCTTCTGACATCCCAACACCTATCCAAAAGAGCAGCTGCATCTGTGCGATCCCGTCCTCCCCACCGAGGTCCTCCTGCCGGTGCGCAGCGGGCAGCAGTTTGCTTGCTCTTAAAATCCCGGGAAGTTTGCGGGGCGGGCTCCGCCCCCAGCCCGGGGCGCGGCGCGGCGACACCTAGCGCCGCGGGGAGGAACTGCAGGCCCGGGACCCGGACCCGTACAGCCAGGGCCTCTAGAAGCATTGGAACTTTGGGGACAGGCATGGGGGTTTGAACTCAGGGCCTGGACTCTGTCCCTTAGCTTTATTTCACTCAAGGCTGGTGCTCTACCACTCGAGGCACAGCTCCATCTCTGGCTTTTTGGTAGTGTATTGGAGATAGGAGTCTCACAAACTTTCCTTCCCCGGGCTGACTTTGAACCTTGGTCCTCAGAACTTCGCCTCCTGTGTGGCTAGGAGGGCAGGTGTGAGCAATCCTCCCCACAACGCCCTGCCGGGTGTAATTGAGCCTGGGAATAGGCTGGAAGTGTGTCCAGTGTAGAAAGCCATCTGGAACACAGGACCCACCCCCCTTCCTCCCAAAAATGCAGCTCTACTTATTAGGCAAGTGTTAATCCCAAACTTAGAGAGGAAATTGATAGCACTCTTGACGCCCTTTGTCTTTTCTTTCTTGTCCCTGCTGATCCACGCTCCTCTTTCTTTCCCGGGCACCTCACCTGGCTTTTCAACAACCTCAGATGGCTTCCCAAGGTGGGGTGAGTTTGAATCACCCCACGAAGTTGAATTCACTTTTCTGATTATGGACAGGTGCGCATGGTGGGTGGCTGCCCCCCTTGAGATGTCTGATTGTTTCTCCATCCGGAACTCTGTGTTTTCTGATCATCTCCCTCCCCTTCCATTTTTTCTTGCTGTTGTTTTCTGGGGGAGTCCCATGGGCTTGTAAACTCAGGCTGGCTTCAAACCACAATCCTTAGAACTCAGCTTTCTGAGCAGCTAGGATGACAGGTGTGAGCCACCGGCACCTGACTGATAATCTCCCTTTGAACAATTCTTTAAATACTCCTCATTCTCCATCTCTAAGCACAATCAACCACATGGCTTGGCGCAAGGAGCCAAGACATTATAAAGGTTCCATCTGCCAACATAAACAGCCAGGGCATCTCAAAGGGGCGGGCACACACACACACACACACACACACACACACACACACACACACACACACCCCACATCCTGGCTGCTGTCCCCAGAGTGGCTCCCTTTGAGCAGCGACAGTTTAGTAAGGCAAGGAAATGTCATTTTTCTATGGTTTTCTGGTCACATCTGGATTGAGACATGAGATGTTTCGAAGCATATCAGTATACTCGTAAATGCATATGGAGAGGATCTAATTCAGTTTCCTGTGTGTGTGTGTGTGTGTGTGTGTGTGTGTGTGTGTGTGTGCACCAGAACTTGCACTCAGGGCCTGGGCATTTTCACTCAAAGTCGGCACTCTTCTACTTGTGTCATAGCTCTACTTCTGTCTTTTTGGTGTTTAATTGGAGATAGGAGGCTCCAGATTTCCCTGTCCAGGCTGGCTTTGAACCTCGATCCTTAGCTGTCAGCCACAGGTGCTGGGCCAGAAATGGGTTTTATACTCACGTCAATCCCAGAGCCTGGATAACTAGGGAACTATGATTTTATTCAAGTCATGCTGTACAGGAGTTCCTAAAAAGAGAAATACAATCACACTGCAATGAGTTTGATCTTTCAATTAAAAAAAATCACATTTCTCAAATACCCCATTTTATTTATCATTGTTGAACATGGTCTCCAGTTAGAATCAGCAATGCCATATGTAAAACCATCCGATATGGGTAAATTTTAAAAGGAGAGTGAAATCTAACATTATATAGCTTTGTATTTCTAGATACAGTATATTACAGAAGGTCAAATATACCACCTCTGTGTACTTACAGCTATAAAAAGATACATTAACTATAGCCATTATAAATAAGGTTGAATTCCATATTAAAGGCAGTATCATACAGAACAGAAACTGTCTAATGCACTACTTTGAAAGGGAGTGTTGTGGATGAGAAGAAATCTTGATTTAACAACTTTACTGGTAATAAAAGCAATAAATGTTTCTAATGGAGAAAGGTGAATTACTTATCTCTGGCAAGGAAGAGAACCTTAATTCAAATAGGATTTTTCTCTACACACACGCTGCTTCTGACTGTAATGTTTCAGTACTATTATCACTCCAAATTAATCCTCAGACACAAGCACCCCTTTCTCCGATAAGAAAAGTATTAGTTAATAACAGTAAGAGAACCTGAATGAACCCGGTTTGTTTGGTTTGCTGTTAAAGCTGTAGGCAAGTACTTTTGGCTCCCGGAGTTAACATGGGAACTTACTTACACATCATTTGCAGATACCTAGAGGAAAAGCAAAATGGATCACTTAGTGGAATAATGGGGGGGGGTTCCCTCACGGTTCCTCCATGTCATCTAGGTGGTACTAAACTCATCAGAAATGAATGTCTGGATGGGACTTCCAAAAAGCAGAGCTGTATTATAAGCCTCGCCTTTCCAGTGTGTGCATTTTACTAGCCGAAATGAATGATGGAACTGTGGGTAAGTATGCAAAGCACAAAGGCTCATTGTAATGGATTACCCAAGGTGGTAGTGGTGCACAGGTTTTGTAAAAAAGAAAAAAAAGTGATTATGACTCTGATTGGTCAGCGCTGGAGCCTGCTCATCTCAACATTTGTTCTGTCATTGTGGCGCGAGGATACTAGGTCAACAGCAAAGATGTCCTCCCTCTAAGAAAGTGCCCGTGTGAAGGTACCCCGGGACACTATTTTAGAGTGAGTCCTTTAGCTTGATCCTATTCCAAAGGCTGGATTCGTCTCAAGGTGAACCTCAAGGTCAATGTCAATGGCAGTCCTCAAGGTCCACACCCATATGCATGCCCAGGCCCCAGGACGCCCTCCCCCTGAAGATTCCTGCATCACATCCTCCAAGCCCTTTCACTTATGTATGTGTTTTCATCTCAGTGCTAATCCTTTCCTCCGCATGGGCCTACCCTTCCAAATTCTAACCAGAAGCCACATCTGGACACATCTAATACCAGGTTGCATTCACAGAGCTTGCCACCTCCCAACACCCGCCCCAGAAGCGCACTCGGAAATGGCTCCACAGCTCCCCGGTCAGGCAGGAGTGATCTCCCACACCCAGCCTGACGGTGGGCATCCAGAGCTTGAGTAGTAACAGAACGTGAGGAGGAGATGACAGTGAAAACCATTCAGCTCCGGTAGGTAGCGTGGGAGCATTCGGAAGCGAGGGTCTAGGGAAAGGGGGCGGAGGGCAGACGGCAGATGGTTTCCTTGCGCTTTTCATTGGCCACCTTCGGTCATCTGTGTCTGAGCCGGGAGCCTGCCTTCTCTTTCAGGCATTCTTGTCATCGAGTTTGATGGTGACAGTTTTGACTTCGGTGTATTCGGCCAGCGCGTATTCACCTCTGAGATGACAGGAGAGGGAACAGGTCACACACAGGTTCTGGGGAGTTATTCTAATGCCTGATTACTCTTTCGGGTAACTTGGGGATCATGAGAAAAGGGAAATTGTGAATGACGTCTTGCTAGAAGGAGAGGCTTGGATTATGATGCCACTAATGAGCTTGAGTAATTGGAAATGTAATTTTAAATACCAAGGTGAGGTGGATATTGGTGGCTCATGCCTGTAATCCCAGCTACTCAAGAGGCAGACATCTGAGGATCGCAGTTCAAAGCCAGCATGGGCAGGAAAGTCTTGCGTGGGACGCTTACCTCCAATGAACCACTGGAAAACTGGGAGTGGTGCTGTGGCTCAAAGTGGTAGAGTGCTAGCTTTGAATGGAAAAAGCTCAAAGACAATGCCCAGGACCTGAGTTCAAGTCCCACAACCCACAAAAGTAAATAAATGCATACATAAATAGAATAAGCATAAAGCTGTTTGTCTAGGATGCTTTTGGAATCCTCAGAAGAACTATGGCTTGTCTTGGGGGTAAATACATGGTATTAAAACAAGTAGGGTGCAGGAGAGAGGGCTGGGTGTGCCCGAGGGGAGCGCAGAGGCCGGGGGCTGGGGCGGGGGTGCAGACGTTAGCAGGGAATGATAGAGAGGACATGATGTGTCCACAAACCTCCTTCATGCCATTTCTGGGACTTGAACTCAGGGCCTAGGTGCTGTTCTTGATTTTTTTTGTTGTTGTTGTTTTTTAATATGTTGCTCAAAGCTAGTGCCTACCACTTGAGCCACGCTTCCCCTTCCAGCTTTTTGCTGGTCAATTGGAGATAAGAGTCCTTCAGACTTTCCTGCTTGGACTGGCTTGGAACCGAGATCCTCAGATCTTGGCCTTCTGAGTCGCTAAATTACAGGCAGGAGTCACTGACATCCAGTTTGTGGAATTCCTTTATTTATTGATTTGTTTTATCAAAAACCTTGGTAAAGTATCGTCTAGGAATCCAAATAAACTTAAAACAGAAAAAAAAGGACCCCAAACCTCCCTGTGTGCTGCTGCTAACTGCAGTCTGAGAGCGGAGTCTGCATTCAGTGTGTAATCACCACGCTCTGCTCTGTGCCAGGGCATGGGGCCTCTAAGGGGCCTGAAGATGCCCCCAGGGTGGTAGGAAGGAAAACCAGGCAGTGGATCACCCTTATAACAGTACAAACCAGGAGTCAGTGGACCCACGGGTCTCCCTGCAGATCCAGCCTCCAGTCATTGCTTTGGTGGCGGGGAGGGGGGGGGGCTGCAGTTCTCATGCAAGTCTGGCCATGGGGAGATGTACTGCTGGCTCAGCACAGGGGGTCAGAGCAGGTGGCTCCAAAGGTGACCTTTGACCCTGCGCTGGGGAGGGCCCAAGGACAAGGCTGCTGTCTTGGAGAAAGCAAGTACAGGCCACTAGGGGGAGCCATAAGGCTTGTCCAAAAGGTCCCAAAGCAACAAAATGACAGAAACTTTTTGCAGTTAGATCTCACAAACTTTCCTTCCCTGGGCTGGCTTTGAACCTTGATCCTTAGGCCTCAGCCTCCTGAGTAGCTAGGATTACAAGTCTGAGCCATGGGTGCCCAGCCTGTCATACAAATTAAAAGAGTCTGCAAACAAGCCAGGTGTGGCTGCTCCCGCCTATAATCCCAGCTACTCAAGAGGGGAAGGCTGGAAGGTTTGCAGTTGGAGGCTGTTTTAAGCAAAAGTAAGATCACAACGCCACAAACCAACTGGGACATGGTGGGTCTGACGGCGGCCTCGGCTCTGGGGGAGGCTGTAGGGGGGAGGCCAGAGGGAAGGAGGGAGGGAGGAATTCAGATCAGCCTTCAGGGAAGGGACCACTGCTAGCCTTTGTGATAGGCCAGGGGATTGGGGAGTCGCTGGGCTAGAGCTTGAGTCACTGCCCTACCGATCGCTAGCAGACTTGGGGTAAGAAAGGGACTTACAGTTCTCTGCCATTTCCCGACATTTTAAAGCCACCAAACGGAGCCTGGGCATAGAGGGCATTGTAGCAGTTGACCCTGCAGAGAGAGGGAAACATTGCTCAGTTCCCTGAGAAAATCCACCCTGCCTCCACTCCCCTCCCCAGTTCCTGGCCATGATGAGCATGCCCAGTGCCTGCCAGATGCAATGATGACTAAAAACTGGTATGTGGGGGGGGGGGGAGAGAGAGAAAAAGAGAGAAAGAGAGAGAGAGAGGGAGCATGATAGAGAAAGAGAGAGAAAGAGAGAGAAAGAGAGAGCCCAACAGACATACACACACAGAAATTAGGGCTCAGGAAATAAAGGCTTATTTTATTATTATTATTATTATTATTATAACTCAAAGCCTCATGCTCTTGATTGGCTTTTTGGCTTTTTTGCTTAAGGGTGATGTTACACCACTTGAGCCACAGCTCCATTTCTAGCATTTCTGCCAGTTGTAAGGCTTGAACTCAGGGCCTGGGTGCTGTCTCTGAGCTCTTTTGCTCAAGGCTAGTGCTCTAGTACTTTGAGCCACAGCGCCACTTCTGGTTTTCTGGTGGTTCATTGGAGACAAGAGTTTCACAGACTTTCCTGCCTGGGCTGGCTTTGAACCACAATCCTTAGCGCTCAGCCTCCTGTGTAGCTAGGATTATAGGTGTGAGCCACCAGCGCTGAGGCAGGAATTAGCTTTGAAGTGACATAGATCTCCCAGACTCTTCCTAGAATCTGTGACTCTAACTTACCCAACCTCTCTGAGTGAGCTTCAATTCACTTCTTTAAAATGGGCTCATTTATTGGGTGCTTGTGGCTTGTACCTGTAATCCTAGCTACTCAGGAAGTCAAGGCCTGAGGATCACAGTTCAAAACCAGCCTGAGGAAGAAAGGTCCAAGAGATTCCATCTCCAAAATAACCAGCATAAGGCGTGGCTCAAGTGGTAGGGCGCCAGCTGTGAGCTTAGAGTCAGAGGAATGGGCAAGTGTAAGCCCTGGTACCACCCCCCCCCCCCCAACGAAAAAGGAAAAAGGAAGTTCAGGAGAGCTAAAGCCCGGCCAGGGAGCAGGGTGGTGTCCATACTTCGCCAGTGAGTACGCCCGGCTGTAGGATCTAGTCACAGCTACACTCAACCTTGATGGAAAATACTCAGGAAAAAGTCACATTACACAAAAGTGGAGGGACAGAGGGTGAATGAACGCAGCAGTGGTCTTCACTGGACACTGCTGGAAATGAACTGTAACAACTTGTGGGTAGGGGATGGGAGGGAAAAACTAGGAAGAGGAGACGTGGTCCAAAAAGAAATGCACTCTTACAGGGCACCAGTGGCTCACACCTGTAATCCTAGCTACTCAGGAGGCTGAGAGCTGAGGATTGAGGTTTGAAGCCAACTCGGGCAGGAAAGTCCCTGCGAGATTCTTTATCTCCAATGAACCACCAGAAAACTGGACATGGTGCTGTGGCTCAAAGTAGTAGAATGCTAGCCTTGAGTGAAGAAGCTTAGGGACAGTGCCCAGGTCCTGAGTTCAAGGCCCAGGACTGGCCCAAAAATGAAGTACACAGGAAGACCTAGTCAGGTACTAGATCCTTGAACATAAGGAACTTGGGCAGCCATGAATTTTTGGTAGCTGTGGAGGGTCTTAGGAACAATATGATAATACAATAAGATAAACCCTTCTGCCTGCATGTTTCTTCATAGAAAATGAGAGAGAGGCCTAAAGCCACACGGCGTAGGCACTGCTGAAGGTCAGAGCGGACCACAACCAGAGGCTCTCTGCCCGTGGAAGAGGAATCTTACAAGCAAGTAAGAACAGACACAGACATGGACACACACACACACACACACACACACACACACACACACACACACACACACACACACACAAGCTCGCCTCACCAGACTGTCCCGGACTCGAGCGCCGACGCCAGCTTCAGGGCCTTGTCCAGGTTTTTGGTGAAGATGGCCGCTGTCAGTCCGTAGTCGGTGTTATTGGCTCGTTTAATTACCTCTTCGATGCTTTTGAACTTCAGTATTGGCTGCACTGGTCCAAAAATCTACGAGCAAGTCCAAGAAGAGCACTGAGAAGCAAGGTGGGGGCAGCCCTGAACATCTGGGCAGGTGTTTGCTGGGGCTTGTGATATTTTCGTACATTCCAGAGCCCGCACCCATACAACCATGAAGAACAGAGAAGAAAGACCACCGGAGACCCCCTGGCTGCCTGAAGGTTGAACTCTCAAGGGAACACTGAAAGGGGACACACATTTAAAAATAAACACGGCCAGGCACTGGTGGCTCCCGCCTGTCATCCTAGCTGCTCAGGAGGCTGAGATCTGAGCATCGCAGGTCCAAGCCAGCCCAGGCAGGAAAGTCCGTGAGTCTCTTATCTTTGATGAACTACTCAGAAAAAGCCAAAAGTGGTGCTGTGGCTCAAGTGGTAGAGTGCTAGCCTCGAGCAAAAGAAGTTTAGGGACAGCACCCAGGCCCTGAGTTCAAGCCTCAGGACTGGCACAAGTGTACACACGCGTGCACATGCACACACATGTGCGTGTGCACACACACAAATAAAACCACCAAAAATATCTATGAAGATTCTTGGCATCTGAAGACTTCATCCTGAGAGATTTTGGGGTAACTCATATGCATCGGGGTACACAGAAGACAATGTTTCTGCGTGACCTTTGGGTAGGTCCTTTGCAAAGGCGGTCTGTTTCCATAACATGTTGCCATAGTAACAAGAGTCACACAGGCTACAACCCAGCAAAGAGAAGATAGAGTTAAAGGCTGGCTCATATCAAGGGTGGTGTGTGTGCGTGTGTGTGCATGCATGTGTGTGTGCATGCGTGCGCGTGTGTGCATGTGTATGTGTGTGCGTGTGCGTGCGTGTGCGCATGCATGCATGTGTGTATGTGTGCATGTGTGTGCGTGTGTGTGCATGCATGCATGTGTGTGTGTGTGTGTGTGTGTTAGACTGGGGACACCTTGGGGAGCCCAGCCATGGCCCTGGAATCCTCAGCTGGACAATGACTCTCCCCTGCCTGGCTGAATGGGAGTGCGCACTGTCACGCAGAGTGGATGAGCAACATTGGAAAGCACTAGAACACAGCATCATCATGAAGTTGGGGTGCAGTCTTTGGCGTTTGCCAGAGACACTGGGGATCCAGGCTCCCCAAGGAGCCCAAGGTACAGAGGATCCGCTCGTGCTGGGTATACTCCTAAAATTCCCGGGTCCCAGGAAGGAGCACTCTGTAGGAGCCCGGCGCTGGAGCCTGGCCGCGCATGCGTACCTCCTCCCGGGCAAGCCGCATGTTGTCGGTGACTTCGGAGAAGACGGTGGGCGTGATGAAGAGCCCGCTGTCCTGCAGGGCCGCGCCCCCGCATTCCAGCTTGGCCCCTTCCCGCTTCCCACTCTCGATCAGCTCCAGGATCTTGTCGAATTGCTCTTGGTCTATCTAGAAAACACAGGGCCACGGCTGAGTTCAGCAACACCATGGCAGCCCCCTCTTCTTCACAGATGGCAAGCGTGCTGCTCAAATCTCGCTCACATGCACATGCGTGTGCACAAACACACAAATGTATTCTGTGCTGGTCCTGGGGCTTGAACTCAGGGCCTGGTCACTGTCCCTGAGCTTTTTCGCTCAATGCCACTGAACTGTACTTCTACATCAGGCTTTTTGATGGTTAAATGGAGATTAAAAAAAAAATCTCATAGACTTCTGCTCTAGGTGGCTTTGAACTGTGATCCTCAGATCTCAGCCTCCCGAGTAGCTGAGATTACAGGCTTGAGCCACCGGCACCCAGCGATCATGGCCATTCGGATGGCTGGGTGAGGCAGAGCCGTATTGACTTTTGAACTTAAAGGACAACTGGTTTTCTTCCTGTGGTGTTAAATAGAAAACCACATGGCCTAATGGCGTGTTTAGATGGTGGTGTGTTCCCGAGGGGCAGGCTGGTTTGCTTGGAAGGGGAGAGTATGGACTATGTATGTCATGTGACTGACCAGCTTGTGACAAGGCATCCAGTTTTAAAATACTGAGAATGAAGCCAGGCATGGTGGTGCACACCTGTAATCCCAGCACTCATGAGACGGAGGGAAGATTAAGTATGCAAGGCCACTCTGGCTTTATCATGAGTTTCAGGCTAGACCTCCATCTCTTCCCTCCTCCAAAGAATAAAATAACCAGTCTGAGCCATACTCCACACCTTCTGCTAAGAAAGTTCCAATTAGACCACAGATCTAGCCATGAAGAATAAAAGGATAAAAGGTTTTCTAAAGTTTCTCATGTACAAAGCTGACTTGCAGTGTGTTGAGGGCTTTCCTGTAGATGCCAACAATGGAAAGACTGTTAAAACTATTTTTTTTTTAAGAAAAAGGCAACATTACTGGACACATAGTCTAAGAAAAAAACAATGAACTTGGAGACAAAATTGGGTAAGTCATATCATAGGAAGCTAATCTCTGATATTGTGTCCAAAAAGGTCTAAGAAGTAGAAAAAATGTTTGGCAGGTAGTAGCTCATGCCTGTAATCACAGCTACTTGGATGGTAGAGACCGAGAGGATCAAAGTTTGAAGCTAGCCTAGGCCACAAAACAATCAAGACCCCATCTTAATAAGCAAGACTGGTACCAGGTGCTGGTGACTCATGCTTGTAATCCTAGCTACTCAGGAGATCCGAGGATCATGGCTCAAAGCCAGCCTGGCCAGAAGAGACTGTGAGACTGTGATTTCCTATAAACAACCCCCCAAAAAGTTGGAAGTGGAACAGTGGCTCAAGTGGTAGAACACTAACCTTGAACAAAAGAACTCAGGGACTGCGCCTGGACCCTGAGTTCAAGCCCCATGACCACCACCACCAACAACAACAACAAAAGACTCTATCTCCAATTAAACAGCAAAATGCTGGACTGAAGGCATGACTCAAATGGTAGAGCACCAAGCCCAGCAAGTACAAAATCCTCCCTCACATGAAAGAATAATAAGGGAGAGCAATCAGACACCATTATCACCTTCACTTCTTAGTACCCTTAAAGTGACTTAGAAGTAAAGAGTCCTAGAGGAGTCACCTCAGGAAAGGGGGGCATCGGATGGGGAGGGCGGAGAGGATGGAGGGAGTCCTTTTATCTTGAACCTTTATAGATGTCCTCCACTTCCCCCAAACAAAATACAAATAACCACCCTGGCTGCGGCTACAGCCCATCCCAGCTTTTCTCTGGCTGAACCAAACCTTGGCCGGAAACTCCCAGTATTCCAAGCATTTGTCCATGGATGTGGGGGAGAGGGGTCTGGGGGAGCTCATACAAGGGCCTTCCAGAATCCCCAGGTCTTAGCTGGCTCCTGACTACATCCTAGAACCTTCCATCTGTCCTGCAAGCAGTTCTGAGCCCACGTGAGAATCCTTTGCTCCCTGCCACGTGCGTCCACGCACATTGGTGAAATCAAACAGGCAGAAGGGCTTGCAGGAAAGAAGATGACAGGGTGAGACACAGACCCCACAAACATGGAAATATGCACACACCCCCCACCCTGGATTGGCTCAAGGGCTCTGTCTGCCAGGCCTGGTGCTGGCCAGGTTGCCGGTGACATGTGCCCAATCCATGTTCCTTGGTCGCCAAGCAAACAGGACCAGACCTTCTCCCCAGTGGCCGTCAGTCCACGCGCTGGGACCTGGGCCGGGCGAGCTCTGTCCAGGCCAGGGACGGGAGGATTCAGACAGCTGTGAGTCCTCGGGGAATAAGATCTCAGCAGCAGAGATGAAAAGGGGAAAACAAAGACCCACAGCGCGAGTCTCCGGCCAGAGCCTTGGAACAAGACTGAGGGATAATAACTGGGGGTCCCCAGGGTGGGGACCACCTCGCTTGGTCCCCACCGACACTGGTTTAGTGCCAAACCCCCAGCAGGCCCGCATGATGCTGTGTGTGTGTGTGTGTGTGTGTGTGTGTGTGTGTGTGTGTGTGTGTGTGTGTGTGGTCAGGCCTGCGCCGTGTGATCGCGCTTGCCATCCCCGCTGCTCAGGGAGGCTGAGAGCTGAGGATCCGGGTTCGAAGCCAGCCGGGGCAGACACATCCAGGAAAGTCTTCTCTCCAGTTAACCCTCCCCAAAAAGCTGGAGAAGGGGAGCTGTGGCTCAGGTGGTAGAGCACTAGCCTTGAACATGACAGCGAAGGGACGGTTCTGCCCAGGCTACGAGTTCAAACCCCAGGAGCAGCACCAAAAAGAAAAGTCTGACTAGCAGCGCAGGGTGGCCAGATGGAGACACGCGGTTACCTGCGGGCCCTGCTCCGTGCTCACGTCGAAGGGGTCGCCCACGGACCTCTTCTTGGCATACTCCACGCTCCGCCGGACGAACTCGGGGTAGATCTGCTCCTCCACGAACACCCGGGAGGCGGCGGTGCAGCACTGGCCCTGGTTGAAAAACGCCCCGCGGTGCGCGCACTCCACAGCCAAGTCCACTGTGCCAGAGAGAGGCCGCAAGAGGAAGCCGTGAGCTCATTCACGCCTGCTGCCCTCACAGCTGCAGGCCTAATTGCCCCGAGAAAACAGCCCCCGGACGCCCAGTGTCGGAAATTAATTTTGGTCTTCGTATTTCCCAAAGAGGACAGGATTGGGCGTGGGGGAGGAGCGGGGGTAATGGGAGAGAACGTTTAAGTGCATCAAGCTGGAGGTTAAAGGAGTCCGCAGACTGCAGGACTTGTCAGTGCCTTTCATCTGCCCCGGCCCCCAGCATCGCAGCTCTTTCCTTCCTCCTCTCCCATCCCTGAGTTCCTGCCGCCATCTTGTTTTGCCCTAGGCCAATTTGGCAAGAACTTCTAAGGAAGCCAAAATGTTCTGTAATCCTAGCTACTCAGGAGGCTGAGGTCTGAGGATTTAGGTTCAAAGCTAAATCCGGGAAGGAAAGTCCAGGAGACTCTTATCTCCCAGTAAACTAGGGAAAAAAACTGCCAGAAGTAGAGCTGTGATTCAAGAGGTGGAGCATCAGCCCTGAACCCAAAAGCTAAGGGACAGTGTCAGGCCTTGAGTTCAAGTCTTAGTCCAGACACCACAAAAAGAAAAACAAACACACACCAAAAAACCCTCAAAATAATAAAGCCAAACTGGCCATCGGGAGTAAATAGTTCTTGAATATGGCCCAAAGATTTAAAACAAGGAGGGAAAGGGGGTTGTGGGGTATAGAGTTATCTGTGTCTAAGTACTGCATCTGAATTACAGACTAGATGGTAAACTAAAATCACTTGCTAAAACCTGACCGGGCAGGGTGGAGCACACCTGTAATCCCAGTGGTGTGGGAGGTACAGGCAAGAGGACTGAAGTCCTAGGTTCTATCTGAAAAGTAACTAAAGCCCAAAACAGCCAGGTGGGTGGAGCCATGGCTCAAGTGGCAAAGCCCCTGCCTAGCCGCTGGGGCTCCCTGAGCAAACCTCAGGACTGCTACTGAAAGAAAAATAAAATATGCTGGAAAGCTACTTCGTGGGGTACCTGGGCTGGGGTCCCCACCACACCACAGGGTTTGTCTGTATGATCAGAGCTGGGGGGGGGTCACCAGGACAGCTCCTCCCCCGCTGGTGCCAGGGCTGAGTGCCAGCCTAATGCTGCCCCTCCTTGAAGACGGCTAATTCATTTCCTGCCCCCCAACCAGGGTGAAGTAGCCTTGACATGATGTCAGCATTTAATTGTCCCCGTCGGGAGAAGGAGAGAATGACCCCAGTACACACACACACACACACACACACACACACACACACACACACACACACACACACACACACACACACACACACACCATCCTGTGTGTGGCTGGGAGAGGAATTGGGAGTTTGGATCTCCAAGATGTGTCCCCACTGGATGACTCGGGGAGCCCCGCCCGGTGACTGGGAAAGCCATTAGCTAGGCTGACGTGTGTCTACCCCACACGGACTGTCCATCTTCACGCCCTTCCCTGGGGCTCCAGCTCCGCCCTGTCTTCTCTCCCACTGGGAACCAACTGGGAAAAAGGGATGGGCAGTATCAGTCAGTCATGGACACTTTAGTAAGAACTTGTGTGGTAGACAGCGTTTCTCCCGGGGGTGTTGGCAATTCCAGCCTTATCTGCGGAAGGACTGGGCAGGCACTGTTCTCTCTGAAGAGAATGGCTGGCGCCAGGGGGCGGATGGGGGAGGCGATCCAACACAGAGAGGCCACACCTCTGGATGGGCCACCCTGAGCACGGGGGGGGGGGGGGGACGGAGGCCCCGGGGAGTCCCTTCGCCCTCTTCAGGGCCTGGCAGCCAAGAACAGCCAATGTTCTTAATATTGTGTCATCTGCGTGGATCTAGACACACACGGTCCCGGGCTGCAGGGCAGCAAGCAACACAGGCAGTGACCAAAACCAGGCACAGGTGTGTGTGTGCCAGTCCTGGGGTTTGGACTCAGGGCCTGACCACTGTCCCTTGGCTTCTTCTCTGCAGGCTAGAGCTCTATTACTTGACATAAGAATCTCATGGGCTTCCCTGTCTGGGCTGGCTTTGAACCTGGATTCTCAGATCCCAGCTCCTCAAGTAGCTGGGATTACAGGCATGAGCCCCAGCACCCGGCCTGAGCCATACTGTCCTCCTTAGACCCGCCAGGATGGCATCCAGCCTGAGCCATGCTGTCCTTAGACCCGCCAGGATGGCGTCCACAGAGAGCCCGGAGCACACAGGGCCCTGGAGCTGCAGGGGCCGGTGCTCGGGCCCCCAGCTCCAGCCCTGCTGGGGCAGGGTGGTGACCTGGGGGGGGGCGGAGGGGACAGCACCTCATGACCACCCATCCCGGGCACTTTTCCAAGACAATTTCCAGCCCCCAGTGGGACTGGAGCAGCGCTGCGCTGGTCACACCCGCGGTGGACTGCGGGCAGGCGCAGACCCCTGGAGAACAGTACCGCTGGGCCCGGGCAGGACAATCAACCCGGCCAGGGCATGAGGGGCATTTGCAGTCGCTCTGGGGTGGGAGGAGGACTCACAGTCCGCGTCTGCGCACACGATGCAGGGGTTCTTGCCCCCCAGCTCCAGCGTCACCCTCTTCAGATTGCTCCGCGAGGCCGCCTCCTTCACCAGCTTCCCAACCTTCAGGAGGGAGACACAAGATCAACAGCGCATGACAAAGCCCCACAGAGCCACCCAGGAGGCTGAGAGCTCAGAAGCCCCAGTTCAAAGCCAGCCTGGGGAAGAAAAAAACGTCTCACAGGCTGTCCTGCCTGGACTGGCCTTGAACCACGATCCTCAGATCTCAGCCTCCTGCGTAGCTAGGATGGCAGGCGGGAGCCACTGGCTTCACTGGCTTCATTTCTCTTTTAAGCAGAGAAGGTTGTCATGATAATTCCTTACAGGAATGCTGTGTAGGGGTGAAGGGGGCTGTTCTGTCCCCGAACCCACATAACAGGGATATAGTAATGTCTTGGGAACATTCCCAGATAACTTCTATATCTACACACACACAGGTGTGTACACACACACAGAGGCACACAGGTGCACGCACGCAGTGTTACTAATAGCATAGCAAACTTCCTCCATCCTTCCTCCTTTCCTCCTTTCTTCCTTCCTTCCTTCCTTCCTTTCTTTCTTTCTTTCTTTCTTTCTTTCTTTCTTTCTTTCTTTCTTCCTTTCTTTCTTCCTTTCTTTCTTCCTTTCTTTCATTTCTCAGTAGTTGAGGGTCAGCTCTCCTTGTTAGAATGGCTGTAGAACATTCCACATCTCAAGACTCTTTTTTTTTTTGGGTCCGGTCATGGGGACTGAACTCTGGGCCTGGGCGCTGTTCCTCAGCTCTTCAGCTCAAGGCTAACGCTCTACCACTTGAGCCACCACACCACTTCCGGATTTTTTTCTTTTTGCTTATGTGGTTCTGGAGAATTGAACCCAGGGCCTCATGCATGCAAGGCAAGTGCTCTACCACTGAGCCACCTTCCAGCCCATCTCAAGACTCTTGAGAGAATCTATGGGCAAGAGTTGCTTTGAGATGGAATGTCAGAATCAAACGTTTTCTACTTTGGAATCTTTTTATTTTTTAATTTTTTGCTTAATTCCACTAAATCTTGTCTTCCACATTGGAGGTTAGAACCCATCTCTCCACATTCTCAATAAAATATATATATTTTTTGTCCCTCAAGTTGACAGACAAAAGGAGAGGCTGACTCTTTTTGTTGTTATTGTTGGTCATGGGGCTTGAACTCTGGGCCTGGGCGCTGTCCCTCAGCTCTTCAGCCCAAGGCAAGTGCTCTACTGCTTGAGTCA
Source organism: Dipodomys merriami (assembly GCF_024711535.1). Classification (NCBI taxonomy): domain Eukaryota; kingdom Metazoa; phylum Chordata; class Mammalia; order Rodentia; family Heteromyidae; genus Dipodomys; species Dipodomys merriami. Next base: position 10,737,313 of record NW_027204826.1, read on the forward strand.
CAGCACCACTTCTAGTTTTCTGGTGGTTCATTGGAGATAAGAGTGTCACAGACTTTCCTGCCCGGGCTGTCTTTGAACCGTGATTCTCAGATCTCAGCCTCCTGAGTAGCTAGGATGACAGGTGTGAGCCACCGGCACCCGGCTTGAGCCTGACTCATTTGAACTTGCATTTCCCTGCGTACCAATGAACTCAGGCATAAGCACTGGCTATTCAGATGAAAATGATGTCTATTTTTTCCCTATCATTCCACTTGCTGGCTTGTTTGTTTTTTCATTGATCTCGAGGAGCGCTTTACATAGGAAGGCGCAACACTGGAGATCTGTGCTCCGTGACCTCCTCCCAGCTCCATTGTCTCTTAGCCATAATTAGCCATAATTATGATGTTGTCCACCCTAGGGATGCGTGATATTTTTACATTTTATCTTATCTCAATCTTTGCCTCTGGGGCTCCTGCTGTATTTATTGAGTTTGGAAACAAGACCGGTGGTTTTGTGACTGACTTATTATTATTATTTTTTTCTAAGACAGGGCCAACATTTGTAATAGGAAGAAGAGAAAATCCTGTGAGCTTCTCAGGCGGCCTTGGGGGTGTGTGTGGGGGTGGGGTGGGGGGGTGTCATGGCTGCCGTCCTTCCTTGGCCTCCTCCATGAAGGGGGTTCTTACCTCTGTGGACCCGGTGAAGGCCAGCTTGTTGATCTGGGGGTGAGATGAAATGGCAGCGCCCACCGTGGGCCCGAACCCTGGCACGATGTTCACCACGCCTGGAGGGAACCCCACCTAGGGAGAGATGGAGACCACCTCAGAGGAAGGCAGGGAGCGGGCGGCGCGGGGCTCTCTTGGCACCCGGACAGCCATGATGGATAACTGGAGCGGGCGGGCGGCTGGGGCTGAGAGGCGGGAGGCCCTTTGGGCCTCTCTTTCCCTGAACTGTGGCTTCTTGGGGGGAGGATGCTGGCTGTCCAGAGAGCAGGAGGTGCTGGGAGGCTTTGGGGAGGGGGCTCAGCCAGTGCACAAGGCCACCCCAGGCCCTGGTGGCTCCCGCCTGTCATCCTAGCTGCTCAGGAGGCTGAGATCTGAGGATTGTGGTTCAAAACCGGCCCAGGCAGGAAAGTCTATGACACTCTTATCTCCAATGAACCACCAGGAAACTGGGCGCCCAGGTCCTGAATTCTAGCCCATGAGAGAGATGGGGGGGAGGGAAACAGAAGACCATTCTGCACATGGCCACTGCCAAGCCCAGCAGCATGTTTGATGCCTTCCTGAGTGAGCTTCCGCCATCCTCTATCCTGACCAAGCATCCAAACCCTAGGTAATGCCTCCACCGGCATTCGTGCTAGTTCATTCTAGTTCACAGACCACAAACACAACTGCCAAGCCAAACAGGGAACCTGCACTGCAACCCCATTACATCCTGTGACCCCGGCCTGGTGCATCGGTGGGAACGGCCCCAGACTCTCCTTTCAGACGTCTTTACCTCTTTTATCAGCGAGGCGAGGTAGAGCGCGGTGAGCGGCGTCTGCTCGGCCGGCTTCAGCACTGCCGTGTTCCCACAGCTGAGGGCCGGCGCCAGCTTCCACACCAGCATCAGCAGGGGGAAGTTCCACTGCGACAGGGACAGAGAGGGCCTTGGGGACTCAGGTCCACCCCCTGCCTGCCCCAGGGGCCCAGCCATGCCTTCACAGAGGACGTCAACTTTTCCCAGTCTGGATCTGGGGTTTAAGGGGTAGCATAGGAGTATGCCATGACCAAACTGCATTCTGGGAGATGGCTGTGGACAGCTTATGTAAAGACAGTGGTGTATGTGTCCGGAAGCTCTCCCCCTCAAAGAGTCTACTAAAGGGAGTCACAGCCAGGTACTGGTGGCTTATGCCTTAATCCTAGCTACTCAAGAGGCTGAGACCTGAGGATCCTGGTTTGAAGCCAGCATGGGCAGGAAAGTCTGTGAGGCTTTTATCTCCAATAAACCACCAAAAAGCTGGAAAAGAAGCTGTGGCTCAAGTGGTAGAGTGCCAGCCTTGAACAAAAAGGTAAGGGGACAGTGTCTAGGCCTTGAGTTCAAGCACATGAGCATACACGCACATACACGCACGCACACACACTCATTTGCTGAAGGGGTAACCTCCTCTTCCTGTGTGGAGCACCCATATTTTTGTTTGTTTGTATTTCTGAGCTGGGCTCAATATAGAGCCTAAGCTGATCTTAAACTTGAGTTCCTCCTACTCCTACTTCCCTGGGGCTGGGATTATAGGTGAGCCCTACCATGCCCGGCTGTGAAAACAACATCTTTCTAACCCTCACTCCACACAGTGGCCATCGAAGGGGCCTGGGGTTTTCCAGATAGACATCATTGCATTCCTGTGGTGTCTACCAAATCCCGTGGCCCAGTGTCCAAGCCCCACCCCGGATGCCAGGGCTGTGCTGCTGGCCTCTGCCACCTGTGCCCATCCCTGCCTAACTCCGACCTCAGCAGAGTCACCCAGACCTTTCCTTATCTTCTGTCCTTGAAGCCCCCCCCCTCCAAGAGCCCACGTTCCCGGCGGACATGGCCACTCCTGACCACGGGGCTGGAATCCCCCCCCAATGAATCCAACAGACAATGCATTTCGAGAGCCCCTGGGCACGGAGCAGCGCGTGCTCCTGGGATGCTGGTTTCCATGGTTACGGTGGACCAAAACCCAAGCTCCTGTTGGTTCCAAAGAGATGGAAGCCCTCCCTGGGTAGAGCGCAGCCGCGGCACTCACTGGAGTGATGGCCCCACACACGCCGATGGGCTCGTGTCTGGTGAAGCAGACCACGTTGTCATCTGGAAGAGACACAGAAAGCAGAGAGGCATTGAAAGACAAGACAGACACAAGGACAGCCCTCGCTGAGTTCCACCTGAGTCCCCTCAGGAATGGTGCCCCCTAGAGAAAGGTTGAACGCAGTGCCACGGTGGGGGGGGGGGGGAGGAAGGAGGGATGGGCCAGGAAGGGGAATCCTGGGGAGCACCAACCCCCAAAGAGAACCCAACTAGAGATGAGGGTCCGTCCTGCTCACCCGTGGGGATGGTCCTGCCTTGGATTTTGTCTGCCCACCCTGCGAAGTATCGCAGGGTCTTAATGCAGCCTTCCAGGTCGATGAAGAAGGCGTGGAGGAACGGCTTGCCCGTGTCCATGGTCTCCAGCGTCTGCAGGGACAAGTGGGTAGACGGCGTGGCGATGAGCGTGCTTTCCCTTAGCTGTTGCGTGATTAAAGATGGGGTGGCAGGAAAAACAAACCAACAAAAGCCCCGCGGGCCCTGGGACATCACGCTCTGCACGCCCATCCTCTGCGCAGTTCAGAAAACAGGACACTCGGCTGCCGTCCTCACTACTCAGGAGGCTGAGGGCTGAGGATCGCAGGTTGGAGCCAGCCCCGGGCAGATACAGGAGAGAGACTCTTAGCTCCAATGAACTAGCCCCAAGCTTGGGGTGGAGGTATAGCTCAAGTGGTAGAGCGCCAGCTTTGCCAGAAGAAGCCAAGCAAGAGGCCAAGCCCTAGTAATGGAAAGAGAGGGAGAGGGAGAGGGAGAGGGTGCGGGAGAGGGAGAGGGTGTGTTTTGGGGGGCTGGGCAGGGCTGTGGAGAATGACCATGCCTCCAGCACAATGTGTGCATCCGGATGCAGAATGGGGTGTGGGGTGTGGGGGGGACTTGCTCACCAGCCCAAGGCGGGTGGGAGGTGGGGTACCCGGGCGAGTACTGCAAAGCTCAATGGTGGGGATTCTTTTCTATTTCCAGCCTGGGTGAAAGAGAACCCCTTTGTCCGTCAGACAAAACAGCCTCAGTGGAGCCCCGAGCTGAGATGTCCAGTCATCCGAGTGCACAGGAAGTGACCACCCGGACACACGGCCCTCGGCTGAATTCCTGCTCGCCACGCGCGCCTCTGTGGGGTGAGGGGGTGAGGACGCCGTGGGAAGGAAGGAAGGAACCCCCCCCCCCATGATGTCCCGTGCTCTCACCCCAGGGCGCACGCGTGGGGCCACCCCGAGCCCAGGACTCGGGGCCCAGGGTCCATGCGGAGGTGAACCAGAGCCAAGGTGACCCACACAGCTGCTCAGGACCGTGGTTCAAAGCCAGCCTGGCAGCAAAGTCCAATGAAGCACCAAAAAGCTAGAAATGGTTCCAGACGTATAGTACCAGCATGGAGAGAAAAGGCTAAGGGATAGCGCCCAGGTCCTGAGTTCAAGTTCAAGTACTGACACCAAAGGGGGGGTGGTGAGGGAGGGAGAGACATCCAATTGATGGGTTTTGCAAGTTGGAATTGTTATTTACTAAGGAGAAGCCTAGCAATGGCAGATAATGCCAGAACCCTGCAAGCGGCCACTCCTGGGAGTATCTGCTTGTTTGTGGATGAGCTGGGGGGTCAGGGGTTGAGCTTAACTCTTTCCTGGCACAGGACGAGAGGGTGGTGTTGCTATGCTCGTGGGGAAGTTTGGGGCATGGAGCCTCTTTTCCGTCTCCTGGTTTTCCATCCCTGGCTGCGTAACCCATTTTCTCCATCTTTGAAATAGATTTAGATACCCAACAGGTCAAGTGCTGACGAGCCAGGGGCGTGGTGAGCTTTCTAGGAGCACTGTTGTTTTTAAAATAGTTTATTTTGTACAAGATGGCTCACTGGGATGACAATATACAAATTTCGGATCGGTTGTATGGAATTTATCCAAGAAAAACTCATGTTAGGATGAATACAGATGGAAAATTCTTAAAGAAAGGAATGAGGGAGAGAAGAAATGAAGGGAAGGAAGGAGGAAGGAAGCAGGAAGGAAGGAAAGATGGAGGAGGTAGGAAGGAGGGTAAAGGAGGAAGGAAGGAGGAAGAAAAGAGGAAGGAAGGAGGGAAGGAAGGAGGGAAGGAGATCCAGCTCTCTTTATCACATCACCCACCCTCGCTCCTCCCTCCCTCCTTCCCTCCCTCTTTCTTTTCCTTCCTTCCTTCTCTCCCTTCCCTCCCTCCCTTGGTTCTTTCTTTCATTCTCTTTCTCTCTTTATTTCTGTTTCTCCCTCTCTCCCTCCACACCCCGGCCAGTATTGAGATTTCCAGTTTTTAGCTGGTTAACTGCACAGAGGAATCTCATGGACTCTCTTGCTCAGGCTGGCTTTGAATCTCCATCCTCGCACCTCAGCCTCCTAGATAGTGAGGCTGACGGGCGGTCCGCTGGATCTTCCTTCTGGGGTGGGGATGACAGGGGGGCATTCTTCCCGGTGAAGCGGAGGATCGCCACTCCCCCATGGGGTTCTGTCAGAGCCCAGTGTGGCCTGAGCTGCAGGGCGAGTGCGGGGACATCACCGTGTCCCCAGGGACAGCTCGGACAGCGGAGGGCAGGGGCAGGCATGGCTTCTCTGGGGACATTGCAGACTGATGAGCTCACGCCCGGAGAAAACAGAAATGTTTTTGAAAAAGCCAGTCTGGCAGCTTGAGAGTGAAGCTCAGGGGGAAGCCGGAAGCTTCCGTGGCGCATCCGTCCCCAGAGAGAGCGGGGCACACCCGGCCCCGTCCAGTCAAGACACCTCTGGGTGCTGCTGTCCTTCAGCAAGGCGCTCACTCTCTCCTCGAACCCAGCATCACAACAACACATCTCCTTAAATCCCAGAGGGGGGACAAAAACAAACAAAGGAGGTTTGCTCTGAGCCTCAAAGTCTGGAACAAGTTTGGAGACAGGACAGGGACACAGCATGGGTCTCCAGCCTGGTGCTGGTGGCTCACACCTGTCAACCAATTACTCAGGAGGCTGAGATCTGAGGATGGAAGGTCAAGGCCAGCCCGGACAGAAAAGGTGGAGAGAATCTTTTCTCCAATTAACCAGCAAAATGCCAGACTGGGGTTATGGCTTAAGTGGTAGAGCATCAGACAAGAGCAAGACAGCCAAGCAAGAGTGTGAGGTCTTGAGTTCAACCAACACTCCCCTACACACACACACACACACACACATACACACACACATACACACACACACCACTACCACCACCACCACCAACAACAAAACATTAACGTGCAAATGTCAAGGTTGGACCAGCACACAGTCCAGCCCGTGGTGACCATCCGTGAATATCTCAAGTCTGGGAACAAGTGAAATAATTGAACCACGACAACTTCCTGATTAAGAAACTGTGCAGGGAGCCTGCTCTTGGTGGCTCACAAGTGTCATCCTAGCTACCTAGGAGGCTGACATCTGAGGACTTCGACTGGAGGCCAGCCTCAGTGGCAGAAAAGTCCGTGAGACTCTGATCCCCAATTAACTACCAAAAAGCTGGAAGTGGAGCCGTGGCTCAAGTGGCAAAGTGCCAACCTTGACGGAACAAGCCGAGAGCTTGTGAGTTCAAGCTCTAGTACCACCCCTCCACACCCCCCCCAAAAAAATTAAAATCCTGTGGGCACAGGCCCTCAGTGAGCCCCCTCCCCACCCAGTACTCACAGCCAAGATGGCGCGGTCCCTTTCCACCAGGTCGGCCAGCTGGTGTAGCAACCGGCCACGACTCAGGCCATCGAGCCGGCGCCACGGGGACCCCCTCTGGAAGGCGGCTTGTGCGGCCTCCACGGCCTTGTCCACGTCGGGCTGTGGGGACAGAAAGCGTGTCAGAACTCTGCTTTTCTTTCTTCTCCCCGAGGCCTGTGGCAGGTGAGTGTTCCGTCCACCACGCAGCTTTACTTCCCTGCTCCCCAGTCTTCTGCAGGTTGGATGGTTTTAGGCAGTAAGGTTTGAGCTCAGGACCTCGGTGGCACGAGGCAGACATCCTACCACCTGTGCCCCGCCTCTAGCCCTTTAGTGCTACCGTTGGTTTTCTTTTCAGATGGGGTCTCGCGCTTTCGCCCAGGCCATTCTAAGACTGTGATTCGTCTACCTCCGCTTCCTGAGTCGCTGGGATTATAGGTGTGTGCCACCGCGCCCATTCCCCTCAATCTTTTTCAAAAAAAGAAAGAAGTGAGGGTTATTTAGGGGACCCTCCACCACCTTTTATTTTTGAGATGACAGGCAGCAAGGGTCTGGGTGCTGACAGGGCAATGAATGGCAGGGCTGCCAAGCCTCCATGCCAGACAGCGGCCAGGCAAACCTGCCGTCCATCCCTGGAAGTCCAGCCAGTGCCAGGCCCTCCCTTCTGACCTTCCCAGCTTCCCCAGGCTCCTCTGTAAACCCAGCTTAACTGGAGAAACGTTGGGGAGGAAGACCCCTGCAGGGCGTCCCTGTGCATGTCCCAGTAAGCCGACACTGGGACAAGAAAATCCAACTGTATTCACACATCCTCACCCCACCAGCTTCACATCACTAATACATGGATTAAGTACCTCTCTGGACAGCCTGTAATCCCAGCTATGCAGGAGGCTGAGGAGGGAGGATAGCGGGAGCCCAGGAGTGAGAAACCTATCTGGGAAACACAGCAAGACTCCATGTTGAAAAAGGAAAAGAGCCACCGGCAGGTGGCTTATGCCGCTACTCAGGAGGTTGGGATCTGAGGATCATGGTTCAAAGCCAGCCCAGGCAGGGAAGTCCACAAGACTCTTACCTTCAACGAACCACCAAAAAGCCAGAAGTGGCACTGTGATACAGTGCTAGCTTGAGCACAAAAGCTTAAGGACAGTTTCTAGGCCCTGAGTTTAAGCCCCAGGACTAATTAAAAGTGGGGAGGGGTTGGAGTGGACAAATCTGGGGGCAAGGTTGCTCCCGTTTGTCATTCCATTTCTGCAGATAAGGAATATTTGGATTTTAGCGAAGCCTGAGCAAGAAAAACAAAAAAAAAAACCACACACACACACACACACACACACACACACACACACACACACACACACAGAGAACAGTTTTGAGACCTCATCTCAACAGAAAAAGCTGGTGTGGCATTGCACAAGTATAATTCCATTTACAATGGGATAGCTAGACAGGAGGATCAAGGTCCAAGCCTGAAAAAAGTGAGACCTTATCTCAAAAATAAACAGAGAAAATGGTCTGGAAATATGGCTTACGTCATAGAGATACCTGCTTAGCAAGTTTGAAACTTACGGGGGGGGTTGTGAGAGCGAGGATCTGTTCAATACTCTACAGTTAAAGAATGTCATGTTTCTTTTCTCTCTTTGCCTTAACATTTCCTTCACAGACAATTCCATTTGAAATAGACTTTATGCCCCTAAAATGTATAAAAGAAGCCAGGTGTCGGTGGCTCACTCCTGTAATCCCAGCTCCTCAGGAGGCTGAGATCTGAGGATCACAGTTCAAAGCCAGCCTGGGCAGGAAAGTCCATGAGACTCTTTTTTTTTTTTTTTTTGGGTCCGGTCGTGGGCCTGAACTCTGGGCCTGGGTGCTGTCCCTCAGCTCTTCAGCTCAAGGCTAGCACTCTACCACTTGAGCCACAGTGCCACTTCTGGCTTTTTTTTTTCCTGCTTATGTAGTGCTGAGGAATCGAACCCAGGGCCTCATGCATGCAAGGCAAGTGCTCTACCACTGAGCCATCTTCCCAGCCCCTCCATGAGACTCTTATCTCCAATAAACCACTAGAAAACCAGAAGTGGTGCTGTGGCTCAAAGTGGTAGAATGCTAGGCTAGCCTTGAGCAAAAAAAAAAAAGCTCAGGAACAGTGCCCAGGTCCTGAGTTCAAGCTCCATGACCAACCAAGATAATAATAATAATAATAATAATAATAATAATAATAATAATAATAATAATAATAATAATAAAGCATAAAAGCTACATTCAAAAATCCCTTAGCTTCTCTAAGACAAAACAGAACCTGCATTGGCTACAGGGCTATGTGCACTGCAGTTTTACACGATCACGTAAATACCCAGTAGAGAGAAAAAAAACCAAACCAAACCAAACCCGGAGGTCACGTGACAGTGCCTCACCTGAATACACCAACACCAGTCTTTCTTCCTTCAAGTCTTTTTTTTTTTTTTTTTTTAAAGTGTCTCCTAAAAGTGTGCTCCCTTGGGTGAAATACACCAGCCGGAAATGCTCTCAGCAAGGATTTCTTAATGCCCCCAGCTTCTAATAATTGATGAAAACCTTTGCTTTCGCCATATGACAGTATAGCTGAGGTCATCCTCGAAGATGCAGAAAGATCTAGCACCGGAGGGGGACTCTGTGCAGAAGACTGCCTGTAATTGATCCCATGCTGGGCCTCGAGTCAGAGCCGTACACTTGGAGCAGCTGCCGGGGCTCCCAGGCCCCTACCCCGAGGGCAAACCTGCACTGGGATCCCCCCCTCCTGCCCCATTTCCCCCCTTCCCCCATCCTTCCTTGATCAATAATCGAATTACTGAGGGACCCACCTTATCGCCTTCTTCCACATCACAGATTTTCGTCAGGGTGGAAGGGTTATATGTGGCAAACTTTTTTCCACTCTTGGATTCGTGCCAGTCGTTGTTGATAAATATCTACCCGGGAAAGGAAGTACTACGCATTAGGTTTCAATCAAAATCATACAATTTTCAACATGCTAAGGACCTTAGGTAACGTCTTGTCTGCTTTCGCCCTCACCGCCACCCACCCCCTGCCCCCCCACATCTCCCTTGATGGTGTACAGATGAGACTCCGAGGAGGACAGGACACGCAGAATCACGCGGAGAGATCAACAGCGCGGCCATGTTAGCATAATAAAACTGAAGTCCTGTCGCATTTTTTTTCTTAATAATTCCTCATATATCTATATCACCTAGCCCAGAAGGTTCTATCAGCAGTGAGGCCCCTCCTCCTTGCTGTTTTGACACATGCTAATGTGTTCTATATAAGATTTTGCCAATGCTCTAGAGCAGTCAGCAGTGCTATGAAAGCCCGGGTCCACTCTATTCCCGTTAAAATATGTAAAATTTCCTGTTGGGCATGATAAAAACCAGTGTTGGAATACAGAGTTAAATATCTGCCTTAGAAGCCCGGGTGCTGGTGGCTCACGCTTGTAATCCTAGCTACTCAGGAGGCTGAGATCCAAGGATCATGGTTCGAAGCCAGCCCAGGCAGAAAGGTCCGTGACTCTTATCTCCAATTAGCTACTAAAAAGCCAGAAGTAGAGCTGTGGCTCAATTGGTAGAGCACTAGCCTGGAGGACAAAAGCTCAGGGACAGTGCCCAGGCAGGCCCGGAGTTCAACCCCAGGACTGGCAAAATAAATACAAATTAAAAATAAATTTTAAAAATCCACATTAGCAAATGTTCACATTAAATTCAGATCATCCTGGACAGCCCCAAATATATAACTCACAAAGTTCATCTCACAGAGAACCTCAGTTATCCAGAACAGAGCTAAATATAAGATTATTTGTTCTCTAGGGGGAAAAAAAGCATAAAAACTAAAGGAAAAAAAAAACCATTCGGAAAGGGCACGCATTGGATACATTTCTATTTAATCTCAGTTTCGCTCTAACCGCCTCTGAAGCGAAGCCTTTTGGAAAACAACTAGGAACCAGATACACAAGACACGTGAGGCTCTGAGTATGGCCTGAGGTCCCGGCCGACCCAGCCAGGGGACACACAGGGTCTCGTGGAGCTTTGTCACTACCGCCCAGTGCAGCCTGGGAAAGACGGCAGTGGCGGCAACGGCTAGCAGCCTACCTTTACAATACCAAGATCAAATAAAATGCCATCCGTTATTGACTTATTTAGCGTTGTGCTGAGACTAGGGCTTGAACTTGGGGCTTCCAGCTCCATCTCTGCTTTCTTGCTCACGGCTGGCGACCTACTACTGAATCCATGCCTCCACTATGACTTTTTGCTGCTTGTTTTGGAGACGGAGTCACACAGACTTTTCTGCCTGGGCTTCGCCTCCAGTCACGATCCTCTGGAGCTCAGCCTCTACACAGTCGTTAGGATTATAGGCATGAGCCATTCCCATCCAGCCCAAAGATGGTTTCTGAAGACCGAACTGGCTTACCAGATTCTGCTTCAGATTCTGCTTCTATATCTAAATGCATATCCTACACACGTATCTCTCTTTAGCTTCTCTTTGAATTGCTTCAAGGACAAACCGTGCCAATAAGGCTAATTCAGTGGTGGTGGAGTGGATTCATTAGGAACACTGGTGTCTGGAGGACCATGGACAGGAAGAGGCATTGGGCTCTCTTGTAGCAGTGCTGAAGTTCATCAAGAATGTGGCCCACCCAAGCTTCCTCGTGGGGGGAGGCCAAACTCTTGGATGGGCAGGTGGGCAGGGAACATCTGCCCCCATCTTTAGAGTTGAGAGCTGGGTGCCTTCCATCTCAGGCCAGGCCCCCAGGGAAGTGTGCGAGGAAAAGACCAGGCTACAATTACAGAGTTATTCTTCCAGCTGAAACCAAATCCAAGACTTCACTTTTGCCGTGCAGCCAGTAATCACCCAGTCACAGCGAGAAATTAGTAAGTGGAGGAGTTAGGTTCGAGCTGAGAGGAGAGCATGGCCGCGAAGAGGCCCATTTAAAGGAAGATGAAATTTCGTGGCTTAGGTAATAGAGACTGTCGGGGAAAACTGCTGATTCTACATCCTTCCTGGTATTAATTCCAAAGGGGAGGGAAAATGAGAAGGTGGCCAAACAGAATTGAAATGGGCGGGGAGAGGAGATAGCAACCGGTTCCATGATCGGGTGTCTGTATTTCATCTCCTCAAAAAAAAAAATCTCCTTGGTGGTGCGTGACATTGATCTGTAGCCTATAGGACCACCTTCAGGTTGCTAAACCCTTCCTGTATGTCTTTTACCTTACTGAACTTATCTTACTAATCAATCAGTGGTTTCTACTGTTATTTTCTCCACATTAAAACAAATAAGTGACACAAATGAAGCCAAAAAAAAAAAAAAGTCTACCATGATCTACCGAGGATGCTGGCTGAATTGCTTTGAGACTCAAATCAGGACGAAAGGTCTAGAAAAAATTGATCTTCCACTTGTGAACTGGTGTGAAATGCATACGACAAAGACATAAAATTAAAGCAATGGCAAGCTGTGGGCAGAATTCACATTTTACTGAAGAAGCAAAACTCGAGTTTGAAGGTAGCACTGGTGGAGGTGAAGGAGGTTGCATAAGTTAATGCTGCTGGCATTGTGTCCAGAAACTTCCATTGGCCATCATGCTACATACTCAACTAAGCTCAAAAGGAGTCTTTTTTTTTTAAAGGAGTTTTGGGGGAATTTTAGTTTTCACAAAAGAGAGGATACAAGCTGGTTTTTTAACCAAACAGTTTTATCTTTGCTACTGGGAGAAACTTTATAAAGAAAGGACCCCCCTAAACTAGAAGAGGTGTGGGGAGAGACCCCAGAAAGATTTATGCTTCACTAGAATCTCAGCACAGGACCCGAGGCCTGAGGTTCAAATCTGAGAACACACAAACGGGTTTTGACCAAGTCTTCATCCAGAACTGGCCCACAGGCCCGGGCTCAAACCAATCTTCTATGGTGGAGAAGAGTCACGAATTGCTTTTGAAAACCATAGGATCTTGGCTGTTTCACCCTTCATGAGGTGGCCTGCCTGCCCCAGGCCGCTGCTCTGAACTTCCAGTTTGTCCCGCTTGCTCCCTTCCTCTTGTTTCTGGGGCAGGCGCTGCTGCCGCCGCCTGCTTCTCAGCCCCAAGCTCCCCAACTGCAGGGCTTACCCTCGGCCGGCTGCACAGGCTGCTCCTTGGTGCTCTAATGGCTGTGGAGGCCAGCACACACACAGGTGTGCAAGGAACAAGGGCAAAGCAGGCAGAGGTGTGAAGACTCAGTCCCCTGGTGATCTCACCTCACAGTATTTCAGCCTGGACAGATTGCATATGGGTCGTGTGTACCCGCCAGGCAGCCGCCAGCACAAAAGCCGCTCATGGCCAGGAAGCCTCCGCCATTACTGCTGCGTTTACCCAGTCAAAGGGTATAAAGAAATGGCTGAGAAAGCGGACAACTTTCCCTCTGGGGCCAAACAGCGTATGGGACCTCACAGGTACCGAGCAAAGAAACCATCTTATGTTTACTTTCTGGTTTCTATAGTTTTACGAAAGTCTGTTAAAAAAAAAATACCACTTACATCAACAGCAGCCAAGCGTGAGTGTTCGCGTAAAACCAACCCACCAACCAACAGCCAAAACTATTAACCACAATGTGTGTTGTAATTTTCCCTCTCAAGGAGATAGGACCAAGGGAAGGACATTGAAAACAATCCCCGGGCCTTTCCATGCATGCGCCTTTGTAGATTACAGACCCCTCACCTCACAACACAGCTAATTGAAATGCCTCCTAATTTAAATGTCTCACCTCTTGGCACAATCAACTCTAGAGTTTCAGTGGCTGGAGGTGGAAATGTGAAAGCCACACACAGGGACCAGCCACTTTTGCTTCTTGATTAGAAGTCTTGGAGAGAGATCTTTTGCTACTTTTGAGTTTCCTAAGTGTCCTGTCCACAGCAGCTGGGAAGGGACAGGTTATACATGCAAAAGGAAGGAGAGTAGAATGTAGAGATAGGAAATCAAAGGCTGCCCCGGGGCCCGTACTCCTCAAGTACCCTAGATTCAAGTGGGCACCGAACAGCATAACTCAAGAAAGCCTGGAGCTGTCCTCCCTTCCCCGGGGAAAGGCTCCGGGCCGCACCTTCGGGCCTCGCCATCTTCCCGGGTGTTTTCAGGGCTCTGCCTCCCAAGAAAACAACTCAGAGAAGCAAAGCCGGGGGTCCTCCAACGCCCGGGCCAGTGAGTCCTGGCCTGGCCACCGGCCCCAGGCCCAGGCCTGCATGAAACCTTTGGAGATCGCTCCGTCCTTCTCCCCCCGCCGCCCTCCCACCCCGGCCCTGCTGATGAACCGGGTGCAGGCCAAGCACTGGGGTGCCACCGGGCTTGACGGTGGTTTCTTGGGGGGGGGGGGGCTTACACGAGCTAAAGCCTTGGGTGTCTTCTGACTGTCCCCAGCCCCAGGGCCTGGAGAGAGCGAGCCCTGGGCCGCCGTCCCCGCAGCGCGCACCTCTGCGGTCTGCAAAGCTAGGGTGGGGTGGGGATGGGGGGCGCGGGGTGCAATCTTGCGCCCTCCCCTCCCCCGCAAACGCAGCACCGACTCGAGGGTCTGGTTTCGAACCCCCTCTTGGAGCGTGCCTGGGGGCGCGGGTTCCCTCTGGGGATGACCTTAGATCCAAGGGGTTACCCCCAGCCTGGCCGTGCGCACCCCCCACCCCCACCCCGGCCAGGCTCCCGCTGGTGCCGTCGGAAGGGAAGGACCCGCCTCGCCCTCACCTTGGTGAACTTGACCTCCAAGTTGCGGATGGGGCGCGGCAGGGCCGGCGGCGGCTTCTTGTCGGGCTGCCCGTTTTCCACGGCCCCATTGGTGGTGGCCATGGCTCACTCCGCGCTCCCGGGGGTCCCCCCCCACCCCACCCCCAGGCTGCACCGGGTCGCCGGGGTTGGGGCTCGGTGCGCAGCCTGCGCGCGCGCGGGGTGACAGCTCCGTGCCGGCCGCCCGCTTTTTCTATGCAGCGCCCCACGCCTCCCGCCCGAGGGGGCGTCCCATTGGCTGCCGGACCGGGAAGGGAGGACGGCGGCGGCCGGGGAGGGGCGGAGGGGGCCGGCCCGCCTCACCCCACCCCGCCCGCCCTCCGTCCCCGCGGGGCCCCGGCCTCCCCCACCCCCGTCCCCGCCAGGCCCGCCCGGGCTCGGGCCCTGCGCCCCGGGCGGCTGCGCTTCCCCGGGGAGCCCGGGGAGGGGGTCCTGCCCTGCGATCTCCCAGCCTCGGGGTTCCGGGGGGGGGTTATCTCGGACGAGCTCCCTGAAGGGCCACCCGGCTCCGGAAGTCCCCAGGCTGAGTCGGCACAGCGATCTGGGGTGCAGGGATCGCCGCGTCGGGCTCCCCCCTCCCCAGCCCCCCGCGCCATCCCGCGGGTTTGGCCCAGGCACCTGCCGCCTTCCCCCGTCCCCGAAGTCCGTGGTAGCGCCCCGCTGCCCTCCGAGGATGAGCGACCGGTCCGGGGGTCCCCACACACCCCCTCCCGGCCCCCCGCGCCTCTCCGCCGGCCGGGGATCTGCCGTTCCCCCTGCGCGCCGCTGCCCGCGCTCGTCTCCGGCCTGGGGTCTCCACGGGCGGGACCGACGCGCAGGGCACACCCGAAGGTCTGACTCCCCACCGCCCGCCAGGATGGACCCCGGGGCCAGGGTGGACCTCCGCGCCCCCCACCCACCCCCCCGGAGCCCCGCTGGCCCTGGGGCTCCCCATACTCCAAGGAGAAAGAGAAGCACCCAGCCCAGGGCCCTGGATGGGATTCTTTCGCTTCTTAATAACGCATCACCTCAGTTTTAAAAGTGAAAAAGAGAACGGGGGGGGCGGGTATGGAAAGCAGGTTTTAAACTCCTTGTTTTCAGGGTGAAAGTCCCTGGCTTGAACAAGCTAAGAGGCAGAGACAAGCAAGTCTGTTTGGCCATTTGGGGAACCTACCCCCGCCCCCAGCCCTCACCCTGGGGACTGGCCCCAGGCCCCATGGGAGACACACGAGGCTCCTCTTCCGCAGGCTGTCCCCATCCCACGTGAGCCTGAGTCCGGAGCCCCCAGGCCCAGAGGCCCCCCAACCTCCCCAAAGCAGAGGCTTCCTCCTGGGCCAGGCTCTGCCTCCGCAGCCCACCTTCTGGAAGTCATCCCAGATGACGCCAGTGGGAGGCGCTGCTTTCCTGAGGCTCCTTCGGCCTGTTTTGGGGGGGGTCTCCCGGACCTCTGGCCTGTGTGCCTTTCCTTTCAGGTGTCCTGGTTAGGTGGTGAACTTTGAAACCTTTGGGGAGCCCTCACCTGCTGGAATGTAGGTGTCAGGGGAGGGCTGGGGAAGGCGGACACACAGCCCCTGAATGAACGCTAGGTAGTGTCTGTCAGCTTCTGTGATGCTAGGTCACTAACTGGGGGAGGGGGGTCCTCAATGAAGCCAATCCCTCCACCCCCCTCAATTCCTGGCTTCCTGCCCTTAAGCCAGGACTCACGGCTACCGAGCAGATAGATGTGTTGCCTCCAGTTGACCAGGCTCCACCTGAGCATAGGCCAAAGACTCAGGATTAGTAGGTGCATTGAGATTCTGGGAGCAGCAACTCTCCTGCCCAGAGTTGATCTGCAGACCTGGGTGGGTTCAACTCAGGTTACTTTGCCAGAGCTTAAACCACGTGAAACAAAACAAAACAAAAAACCACACTTGGGTATGGATGGATCACACCAGTGATTCTTGCTACTCAGGAGGCGGAGGTCTGAGGATCCAGGGTCCAAGCCAACATGGGCAGGGAAAAAAAAAAATCTGTGACTCTTATCTTTATTTAAACAGCAAAACAAGAGCCAGAAGTAGAGGTGTGAATCAAACATGAGAGTGCTAGCCTGAGAGAGAGAGAGAGACAGAGAGACAGAGAGACAGAGAAAGTAAGAGAAAGGTCTTAAGTTCAAGTCACAAAACCACCACCACCATCACCACCACAAAGCCCTTGACGTGGATGGAGAGAAATAGTGTTCCCTAAACCATTGCTGGGGAGATGGGGGAGGGAAACAGGGCAGAGGTTGAGAAACAGCTCTTTGTAGGGGCTCTTTGTAGGAGTTCAAAACAGACGGCTGTCCCTTTATAAGCCACTAAGTCAAGAAGGCGGGCAGCCTCTGCCCCCACCAAAGCCACCCTTATGACTGAGGAACCAGCTTTGGGAGAGGCTGCGCTGACACACACAAGATCACCTGTGGCGTCTCCTCCTGTGAATTCCCACGTGACCCTGGGAGCCCGGGATCAGAGGGAAACAGAGTCACACACGGGCGCAGCAGGAGGTCAGGAGGGAGGCTTGGTTGGGGCTTGCCCAGACCAACAGGCGCTTCCTGGCTCTGCTCAGCTTGCCATTCGGCGGGCGGTGGGAAGCCACGATACTCTGCGCCCATTTTACAGAAGAATAAGGAGAGGCATGTGGATGCACGTCCCAGACTGGCTTGGAGATGCTGAGGGCAGACTGCCTGAGGGCAGAGGTGCTGGCTGTGGGGGAGGGGAGTCCTCTGTTTCTGGGTCCCCTCATTTACTCAGGGGAGCACCGGTGTCTTAAGTACCTAAGGTGATCCCAGGGGCTGAAGGAATGTGTCAGTCCTGGGGATTGAACTCAGCCAAGGGCCGCTGCCCCTTAACTTTTCCAGTCAAGGCTGGTGCTTTACCACTTGAGCCACAGCTCCACTTCCAGCTTTTTGGTGGTTAACAGGAGCTAAGAGTCACATGGAGTTTCCTGTCCAGATCCCAGCCTCCTGAGTAGCTAGGATTACAGGCAAGAGCTGTTGGTGCTTGTCTAGGACTCCTTTTTGCTCACAGAGTTTCTGGAGGTGGCACTGGAGGTTCATGGAGGCCCTGATCCTTCTAGCCACATCCTCCCCTGATTCTAGCTGTGTGCTCCTGGGTGGGACTAGGAGCTCTCTAATGCTGCTTTTTCTTTTCTATTACACGACCCCCCCTTCATACTTTACAATGTTTGGGGAAACTGACATAACTGGAAAGTGTTGTACATGGCCAGTTCTTAGTTTTCCTCTTTCTCCCTGAGTCTGGGTCCTAGCAGCAGGAAGTCAGCCTTTCTGGATTGTGGGAGCTTTAGCAGCCTATGATTCGCCTCTTAATTTCATTGGGGGGGGGGGGGAATCATTTTACTTTTCAAAATAGTAGCCAAACTATCACTAGCCAGTCTTAATTGTCAAGTGATCTGAGACATTTCAGGACCTGTTGGTTTGCTAAACACTCAGTCAAAATGAACATGAATGAAAAACTAAAACAAAAGAGAAATTCCCCTGTCCTCCCTGCCTAAGTCCATTCTTTTTTTTTTTTAATTTTTGTACTACCCTGGAGCTTGAACTCAGGGTCTGGGCACTGTCCCTAAGCTTTTTGTGCTTAAGGCTAGCACTCTACCACTTGAGCCACAGCTCCTCTTCTGGCTTTCTGGTGCTTAATTGGAAGATAAGAGCTTCACAGACTTTCCTGCTGGCTTTGAACTGGGATCCTTAGATCTGAGCCTCCTGTGTAGCTAGGATTACAGGTGTGAGCTACCAGCACCTTTCTAAGTCAAAGCCTTGGTGGGAATTGTTGAGCCCTGGAGCAGGTGTGATGAATAACAACAAGGGCAAAAGCAGAGCCCACAGTTCATTTAACTTTATTTCACGATTGGTGTCTGAGTCTTTCTGAGGGTTGAAGGGTATCCTACCCTCCCATAGCGGCCTCCTTCCACCCAGGCTGCTCAGTGACTGGTAGCTGAGGCCAGGGCCGGGCTCTTCCTCTGTTGTAAGAACCTTAGTGCAGCTTCAACATGGTCTCTGAGATCCAGGGCAGGAGACCCCGGCTCAGTTCTCCTGGCTATGGAAGGTAGGAGAGGGGAATATGTGGCCTGGAGCTGAGGGGAGTTTGGTTGGTTTATGAAGGGCTCCCTCCTGGTGTCCATTTAGATTCTGCGTTTGTGCAAATCACCCAACATTGGCTCTGGTAGGAATGGGAACCTGTTTCGCTTTCAAGCTCACTGTAAATGAAGCCCTTTTGCAACCCACCCCCATTCTGTGCTCACGTGCACGGCCACCCATTTCCCTGTGAGTCTTCACCACGGTGTGAAGTCAGCTTTCTGTTACTATAACAAAACACCAGAGGGAATCAGCTTAGGAGGAGGATAGGTCTGTCTTGGTTCCTGGTTTCCAAGGGCCGTCCATGGTCCCTGGGCCCTGCTGTTTTGCCTGTAGTGTAACAGCAGGGTGGGTGGCACAGGAAGCTGGTATACCTCAGCTGAGAGGTGAAAGGAAGAGGAAGTCAGGAAGAGGCCACGCCCCCCCATGACATCATTTCCTCCTGCCAGGCCTCATTTTTCAAAGGCTTCTCCTCTTACTAGTGTCAGCAGTTGGCAACTAAGCCTTCAGCACCACATGGGCTGTGGGAGACATTGAATGCCACAATAGTGATCCTAGGAGAGTCAGAAGAAAGAAGGGAGGGTGGAAGCAAAGCAGGTAAGGAGGGAAGGGCCGCCACCCACTGCTCCCTTTGTGGCTTTCTCTTCAGCCATGATGGTCCCTGTTCAGTCTTGAGGGAACATCTTCCACCCATATATTAACCTGGTAACTTCGATTTAGACCAGGCAGAGGCAAAGAGAGAAGTAATTTTATAAAATAGTTGTGGCTCTGGCTTTGGCTAGACCGCACCCAAAGAACCTGGCCGTTCATGGGCTTCTGGAACTTTTTCCCCTGGTCTACCTTCCAATGGTGAGAAGTAGTGACAAGGCCAGGAAAGAACACAATGAATGAAGTTGACACCAGATGAGACTCCTGGTTTCCTTTCTTTCTGGCCAGTGTTGAAGACAGCTGTGTGCTTTGCTTAAGCCATATATACCAGCTTCTTTTTTAGAGTGGTGAAAGAAATATAAGCTGACTAGGCATGGTAGAGCAGGTCTATAATTCCAGGAATCTAGGAGAACGAAATAAGAGGATCACCATTTGAGGCCAGCCTGAGCAAAAGTTAATTGAGATCTCCTCCTCCTCCCCCCCCCCCCCCGCCACCAAAAGATAGAAAAGCAAAAGGACTGGGGTGGTTCAAGTGGTAGAGTGTTTTTTCCAGCAAGAGCAAAGACCTGAGTCCAATCCCGAGTTCCACAAAGGAAAGAAAGAAAGAGAAATAAGCAAAGGAAAGCAGGAAGGAAGGAGGGAAGGAAGGAGGGAAGGAAGGAAGGGCAAAAAGCACCCTTTCTGAAAAAATAGCTAAAACAAAAAATGGGGGGGGGCTCAAAGAGTAGCGCAGGGGATGGCGCATCTGTTCTGCAAACGTGAGCTCTGAGTTTAAATCCAAGTACCGCTAAACAACAATCTTATTATGATCTCTGATATTTTGATCTTAATAAATACTCTAGCTATATTGGATTTATAGTCTGTAGTAAAAATTTAAACGGAGAAGAAAGTAATGGTGAGATGGACTAAAGGAGGATTCATTACCACAGTTGGATAGTCACATTCTTTTTTGGGAAGTGACTCTCTTGATCCCTGGAGCTAGACAGCCCCCCGTCCTCATCCCTAGGATGCCCAGGTTGTTTGCTGTGTTAGCTACTGAGAGAAAGTCTCAGACTCAGGGCACGGCCATGACTGCACAGGTCCCTGGGTCCCCAGACCTCAAAATGATCCAGCCAGGCACACAGCAGGGCAGCACGAATAAAATCTTACCCCATGTGACCAGTGCATCTAGCCCATAATATTCCACCCACTCAAGGCCACCACCAGTGTCCTCCAAGAGAAAAGTTGCTTACAAACTTCAGCCAGCTTCAGAATCAAAGGATTCTGAGTTTTGAAATAAACTTGAATTCCACCCCCCACCCAAGGGGTTGAGTTCAATTTGTTCTAGAAAAAAAGGGAAAACAATTTAAGAGACTTACATTTTTTTTTTTAAAAAAGGGGTGGGGGGAGAAAATCCAGGAAGATTCTTTGACATAAAATGATTCTCAGCAAACAATTGTGCTGAGTTCAGCCTAAATGAATCAGAAACACATATATTAAATTTCCTTTGAAATCCACAGGGGGATAAAAATGTCGGGAAAGGGGGCTTTCACAGGATGCATTTTGCCAAACCCAAATGTTTGAGAACGAATTTGAGTGTGTTAAGGTTTGGCAAATCAGCCTTGGGTTCATCTATCCTGGCCTCACAG
The DNA here is from genome assembly GCF_024711535.1 of Dipodomys merriami. Lineage (NCBI taxonomy): Eukaryota > Metazoa > Chordata > Mammalia > Rodentia > Heteromyidae > Dipodomys > Dipodomys merriami. The sequence continues at coordinate 10,757,873 of NW_027204826.1, forward strand.
TGACAAGACTTTTTACCCCCTGCCCTTCAGCTGAGACCCCCTGTCACGAAGTGTCAATTATTGAAGAATCTCCCCTTGGATTTTTGCCACTATTTAAATCCTGGGGTAGAGACCAATGGTGTGGGGGGAGGGGTAGGGGGGAGGGGAGGAGTTATTGTTGGTTTACCACTCTCACGAGATTTCCCCAGTCTCACGGGACTTCCTGGGTGCTTTTCTGGTACTTAGGCCTTTGGAAGTATCCTATGGAATCTTTCTTTCTTTCTTGGGTTTTCTATAACTGGAAGTCTACAAAGCACATCCTGTCTTATCATATGTGTGGGTATGATAGGCCAGAATTCATTTATGTATCTATTTTTAATCTAGTTTTTTTCTTCCCGTATGGTATTTTTAATCCTAGATACCAGCTCACCTCTCCCAGGGGACCATCTAGATTGAGTGACTTAGGGTATGTTCTCATTTAGCATGCTTTTCATTACTGAGTATGTCTTCAAGCGTTCCATTTTGATGATGTTATTATACAATATTATACATCATCTTGTGTTTGTGGTATTTCAGTCAGGCATAGTTTATCAATTAAGAGACAATGGATTTGAAATGGTCTAATTTCTATTGGGAATAGCTAATAAGCATAAATATAAGAATGGAACACGGGGTTATAAACATGACATGGATTAAATGGGAAGCTTTTAAATTCTATAGATACTTCAGTGATTAAGAATTTCAGTCCATCTTCCCCTCCCTCCCCCCCCCCCAAAAAAAAAGTACTACCAACCTTCGCACCTGCTCTTAATGTCCAGGAATTCCCCTGTGCTTCCCCTATTGGCCACTAGATGTCAGGAGGCTAAGTTGAGTAGGAAGTGGTCACTAAGTGTTCCGTGACACAGGTAACTCCTCCCCCAACTTACAAATGAATGGCTGTGCAAATCTTACTGAAAGTAGAGTACCCCAAACCGATGGGGCCATAGTCACAATCAGCACTGCCAATCAGCACAGAGGCTAATCCCAAATAAACCAAAAACATTTATTCATTTATGCTGGCACTAGCGTTTGAGCTCAGGGTCATATTCTTGCTCAGCTTGCTTGCTTGGCTAGCACTCTGGTAGTCTCCAGACCAGCTTTTTGCTGCTTATTCTGAAGGTGGAGTCTCTTGGACTTTTCTTCTCTGGGGTTGACTTTGAACTGTGATCCTCTGGATCTCAGCCTCCCGAGTAGCTAGAATTATAGGTGTGAGTCAAAGGTACCTGGTTTCACTCATTTTCTTAGTAAGTCCCCAGATGGATCCTTAGTTCTGTGGATAGACAGATGTGGCTGTGGGCAGAATCTTTGTAAGCCTTTCCTTCCTCTGATGAAATCGGTAGAACAGACTCCTGCTCATCAAAGAGTCATTTGTAGGGTTAGTGAAAGTGGGTGTGGTGTACCTATTTTGTTTTGTTTTTGTTTTTTCCAATAAAGCAAATGAGAGGACATCACTACAGCCTGATTGATTTTTTAAAAAAAATTATTTGTATTTGAAAATGTTAAAAACAGAGGGGTTACGGTTACATAACTCCAGGTAAAGACTACATTTCCTTTTGGACAATGTCACTCCTTCCTTCCTGCGCTCTCTCCCCTCCCGGCCCCACCCACAAGTTGTCTAGTTCATTTTCAACACAGTGTCCAGTGAGTACCACTGCTGTGTTTGTTCACCCTTTGTCCCTCCATTTCTGTGCTCCCCATACTCTACCAGAGACATATAGGCAAACAAGATGAAAAGAAAACAGAGCCAGCCGAAACAAACAACCCAGACTGATTCTTGAGATAGCTGACAGCAAGTGCCACCAAATCCTGTCTTGCCCACCCTTGGCTTTCTGATCCCAAGTACCGGCCAGATTGTCGCCCCCCCTCAGCCCCTCCCACAGCATGGAAACTGGCCAAGACTTGGTGTTCAGTCTAGCAGAGAGAGAGACCAGAAGAGTTCCTGCTGGGATCTTTAGCAGCCTCATAAGTCTTCCTAGTTTGGGGTTTCTAAATAAATACCCCAACTTGGTCCTGTGTGATTCTTCTGGAGACTTCCCTACAAGGATTTGATCCCAGGCTATCTCTTTAGGCATTCCTTGGCACTGTCACACTATATAAAGAAGGATCATCCGAGTCTCCTGGTTGATTCGTTATGTCTGCTTTGGACAGGGGATAAACCCAACAAACCAGCCTGCCTCTGCTGTAATGTACACAGAACACACCTGGAATCTTAGCAGGCATGTTCGATTCCCAGGTCTGAGATGGAGCTCGGGCTTTGGCAGTTCTGACACACATCTCCCACGTGTCCTTCTCTACACTTGGCATCTCCTGGGAGCTTCGTAGCCATGCAGACTGTGAGGCCTGGCCCTAAGCCTGCTGAGACAGGATCTGCAGGTTCCCAGGAGCTCCAGGAGGCTCAAGCGCACACCACAATGGAAGAAGCTCTGGCTGATACTTGCCCAACAGGAAGCAGAACCCTGCCCCGCCTTGTCTTGTTAACACAATTAATAAGAGGTACATTTGTATCACACTGAATAAAAATGGCCTTTTTACTGACCTCCTAGGCTGGAGGTATGAGGTGTCAGGACACAGTAGAGGTTTGATCTGGTGCTGTTGGAGGACTGAATGCCACTTGCTGGTCTAAGAGCCACACCAAAAACTCTAGGGGAAACAGAACACAGCAAGGTGTTTACTCAGATCTACTGTAGTGGGACACCGAGAAGACAAGTGTGACCAGTGTCCTGACTCTGAGGAGGGCTGGATAGCTCAAGGGACCAAATTATTCAAGCTACAAATGTCATTTCAATAGTGGGCATGTTCCCCAACTGGGCGTTGGATGGCTTATTAGCAGGTCTGTGGCAAATATATCAGGAATTTGATGAATTCCTAATTAATTAAGATTCTACTCTCTTTAATTTAACTAAAGTTAAAATGAAGCCTTATGTTAAAGTAATTTAAAAAATTATCTCTTGTATCCTGGTGCTGGTTGGCGGCTCTCACTTGTAATCTTAGCTACTTGGGAAGCTGAGATCTGAATGACTGTTCAGAGCCAGTCCAGTAAGAAAAGTCTGAAAGACTTTGTCTCAGAAACAAACAAACAAAAAAAATAGTGCAAAGCCGGGCTAGAGGTATGGTTCAAGTAATAGGGCACCAGCTAAATCATCAATTCAAGCATGTGTGAGGCCCTGAGTTCAAGCTTTAGTACTGGGAGGTGGGTGGGAATTGTCTCCTTGTCTTTGCACCTGTGATTGGCTATTTATGGATGAAATGATGTCAAATGCTAGCTTAGAGTATAGTTCTGGTAGAAACCATAAACCTCCAAACTCTTGTGTGAGCAAATAGCCGGAGAGGGCCAGGGCCAGGCGCAGTCTGTGGCGTTAGAGTTAGACAGAACAGGTAGGCCTCTGGACCTCCTACACTACAGAGCCCTTGACACCCAGGCATGCGCTAGCTAACACACCTCCTGGTTTGTGTCCTGTGAGATGTGGGAGGGGGGCCAGGCACAGAGGCTCACATCTGTAATCCCACTTGGGATAAGGAAAATCGGAGGATTACGGTTCAAGGTCAGCCGGGGTAAAAAGTGCAGGTGACCCATCTCAACCAATAAAGCTGGGTGCCCTGACATGTGCCTGGCATCTCGGTGAGGTAGGAGATCGAAACAGGAGGACTGTGGCCCATGCCAGCCGGGTCAACGACCATGAGATTGCCTCTGAAAACTACCTTGGACAGAAAGGGCTGGGGGAGTGACTCAAAGTGGTAGAGCACCTGGCTAGCAGGAGGCGCTGAGTTCAAACCCCAGGATTTCCAAATGAGACATGTACGAAGCAGGAAGCTCATTCCTGAAGACAGGTCACGCCGGGCGGACGGCAGCACTTGGCCTAGTGCCCCCCACAAATGCACCACGTGTTCCCCAACTATGACAGTATGGAAATGAGACCACGGTGGCGCACCTGTAGCATGGCCTCTGAGAACTAGCACAGCCCCTTCCAAAAGTGGCATACAGAGCCACCTGCATCCCAAATCATCTTCTCTCCACCCCGGGCTGGTAGGTGGGCCACCCACTCATGTGGGGGTCCTGTTTCAGGGGATATTGATTTCTCAATGATTGACAACACTGACACTGTGAGGACGCACGGCTGTGTCCTGTCTATCAGGACTGCTGGACCCCTTTTTTATATTCTCCTTGTTTTATGTAAGATCTTTTGTCTGCATTACTTCTATTAAATGTTACAAACAGGCCGGCACTGGTGGCTCATGTCTGTAATCCTAGCTACTCAAGAGGCTGAGATCTGAGAATCGAAGTTTGAAGGCAGCTTGGGCAAGAAAGTCTGTGAGTCTCTTATCTCCAACAAACTACTCAGAAAAAGGCCGGAAGTGGTGTTGAGGCTCAAGTGGTAGAGCACTAGGCTTGAGCCAAAGAAGCTCAGGGACAGTGTCCAGGCCCTGAGTTCAAGCCCCAGGACCAGCGCACGCGCACGTATGCACATACACACACACACACACACACACACACACACACACACACACACATTATTACAAACACTCAGGTAAGTAGCCTGGCATCTCTCTGCCCACTCTTGTCCACTGACAGCCTTCTCTCATCTCTTAGATGATCTAGGAACTTCCTCCCTGCAGACCTTCGAGACTGAAGGAACTTCAGCCCACAAAACCCAATCCTGTTGTTGGATGGAAAAATACAGCCTTGTAACAATGGCACCACTGTTATTTTGGTTGGTGACACGAAAATGTTTAAGCTTGACCCTAACACCAGTTGCTATTGAAAGGTACTGCCTTGTACAAAATAACAAAGCAAATCCCAAACTGTCTGTTTATGGTTTAGCACGGTTCACTTCCTTAAGCCATAACTCGCATTGCATTCTTTCTCCTGCCCTACCCTGCGCCTGAGCGCTGAGGGGTGGGGGCTGGGCTCACTGGGAACTGTGTGTGTCCCAAACCAGATCTGGGCAAAGCAGAGCAGATCCAGGGTGGGCAAAGGGAACGTACACGGTTCCTGGAGACCTGCCCTGGGGAGCTCTGCTCCCCTTCTATAGTTGCTCATTTCACAAGGACCCTGGTGCTTTCCTTGTGCAGAGATTTATCTGGGGAAAAAACAATGAGAGAAGAATTAAGGGGATGTGTGAGGACTTGTGATCATCTAAGAGAATGATGCTTAGAATTGTTAACACGACGGCCAGAAGCAAGTAGAGGAACTGTGATTTGGGGTGATGCAGAATTGGTGTTCCCAACCCTCCATGGGGCCATCCCTCTGTCTAGTCATCTTGCTTCTGGGTGACAGTTTCCCGAGGACTCCCTCATTGCTGCAAGTAATAGATATAAAACACAGACAAGAGCCCAGTGTTGGTGGCTCATATCTGTCATCCTAGCTCCTCTGGAGGCTTAAATCTGAGGATGGTGGTTTGAAGCCAGCCCAGGCAGGAAAGTCTGTGAGACTCTTATCTCCAAAAACCAGCAAAAAAAACAAAAAGCTGGAAGTGAAGTTGTGGCTCAAGTGGTAGAGTGCCAGCCTTGAGCAAGAAAAAGCTAAGGGACAGTATCCAGGGCCTGAGTTCAAGACCTGGTATACAACACAACACACACACACACACACACACACACACACACACGTACATACACATGCATATTTGTGCACACACACAGACACACACACACAGATGATAGTCCATGACCAAGTCTGAGGCCATTATGGTGTCTTCTTGACATTGAGCCTTGAGAGCCAAAAATGTTTGGTATTTAGAAATGCAACTTTTGGGGGTTAACTAGGGGGAGATAAGGTTATGAGGGTGAGTCCCATGATGACATTAGTGGCCTCATATGAAGAGGAGGAGAGGCTTGAACAATCTTATTTTTGTCTCAGTACACAATGATCTCCAGACTCTGCAGTGTCTTTCCCAACTCCAGTTTCTTGGCTTCTGACTTCCCAGCCTCTGAAACAGTAAGAAGCATATTTCTTTTCTTAGTTAGTCCGTGGTGTTCAAAGCAGACAGAAACAAAGGGACAACGCGATTTGGACACCCAAGGATTCCTAGTTTGGCGTGTGGTGTGTGGAGCCTTTAAGAAGGCGGGGCTAAATGGGAGGCAGTTAGGTCATTGGGGCAGTGGCTTTGGAAGGGATTAAGGTAGCTCTGTGAGAATGTTTGTTATAAAAGAGTCAGCTGGACCCTGGACTCCTCTCTAGCTTCCTGTCTATCCATCTGATCTTTCCTTCCATGTTATTGCCATGGTATTCTCTGCCAGGAGGCCCCAACCAGAGCCAGTAACATGCTCTGAAGACTTTCATCCTCCAAACTGTGAGCTGAAAAAAACTCTTTTCTTTATAGATCCCCAAGTCCTGGGTATTTCATTATAGCCATGGAAATAGACTAAGGAGCTGAGCGAGGACAGGCTGTGCAGGTAGGGTGTCCTGGATTCTTTTCTCCACACTCGGGGGCACAGATGAGGCCCCTCGCCTCTCACAGCCTCTCCATCATCACCTATAACTTTTGGAGAGTCGCACATAACCCTGGAGTGAAACAGCTACACCCCCCAAATGATCCTATGAATGGCATCTCCGGGTGTCTCCATCTTCGTGCCACCCTGGGCCATGCTAACTGTGTGGGTTTGCTTGCTGCTGCTTTAACAAAAGAGCCTGCCAGGTGAGGCTGGCCTGGTCTGCTCAGAGGGATGGAGGGGGGACAGTCTGCTGGGAAGGTAGGCTGTCAGCATGTAGGCTCTGGCGGTCCTCAGAAATGTCCAGCTATGTTGTAACCCCGGATGGTTTGTTGTCTTGGGACTAGAATGCTGGGTGACAATGTTCTGGACTTTAATCTGTGGAATAGGGCAGAGGGGGAAAGAAGCAAAGGGGCTGAGGCCTAGGAACACAGATGGGTGAACAGGAGCTCCCCACACTAGAGGAAATGGAACCTCATCTTTCTTCTTTGAGTTGAGGTAGCTGAACGGAACAGGTGCCAGCTGGAGGGGGCACCCAGAGAGACCCCACCCCAAGCGTGAGTCTGCAGGCTGCTACCTATTCACTTGGTCTTTAAAAAAGAAAGCACAGCCTGGCACCAATGGCTCATGCCTAAAATCCGAGCTATTCAGGAGGCTGACATCTGGAGGCTGATGATTTGAGGCTAGTCAGAGAAAGAAAAGTTCTCTAAGGTTCCGTCTCCAATTAACCAGCAAAAAAAAAAAGCAGGGTTGGAAGCCAGGCACGGGTGTCTCACGCCTGTAATCTTAGTTTACTCAGGCCGCAGAGATTGAAGGATTGTGGTTCAAAGCTAGCCCAGGCAGGAAAGTCAGCTCACTGACTTATATTCAATAAACTACCAAAAAAACAACACAAACAAAAAATCCAATAAAGCCAACAACAACAACAACAAAAATCCTTCAAAGATTAAAACAAAACAACAACAAAAAACCTGGAAGTGGAGCTGTAGCTCAAATTGTAGAGTGCTAGCCTTGAGCAAAAAAAAAAAAATGTCAGGGACAGTGCCCAGTCCCTGAGTTCAAGCCACAGGACCGACACACAAGAAAAGCGGGGTTTGGGGGGCTTGGCTCAATCAGTAGAGCTTCAGCAGAGCAAATGTGGGCACAACTCCAAGATATAGATGTTTTCACAACGGTGATTCCCCAATCTCTTTGTTCTGACCTTGATCTTGAACTTAAATTCAACACATGAAGGGGGCGGCTAGATATGCTGGCCAGATAAATATAAAACATGCTGACCTTCTTCCCTTCTTCTCCTCCCCTGCTCCCTTCTTGGTGCCTTTCAACAATGGGGTTCACCAAGCTCATTTCAGGGAAAGAAACTGTACCTCAAGCTTGTTGGGATGGTGAGAAATCTTTGTTGTTGGGTTTTTTTTTTTTTTTTTGTTGTTGTTTTTTTTTTTAGGTTTCCGCCTGTGGTTTCTTTCCAAGGCTTCTCAGGCCCTTGGTGTGTCTTTGCCGGGCGGCTGCATCCCCGCTTCTTCTGGCTTGAGTCCTTAGCACATCTGCTGCGGGCTGAGTGCCCAATAATTGTCCATTAATGGCTCTATCCAGAGGCCCCAGCAGCGGCCCAGCTGGAGTAACAAGGCACTCCGTGCATTCCGGCCCTGCCTCTCTTCCCCAGCGTCTGTCTCCAGCGCTGGCCACAGAGCCACAGAAACGTGGGTTTATAGGAGAGCCACTTGATAATGTGGCCACCACAATGGCCCTGTCCTGCCAGCCAGCACAGCCCCAAGTATTTCTGTCTTGAGAATTTTCCATCCTTTTTTTGGGGTGGGGGAGAGAAGTGGGTCAGGAAATGAAGGGGGGGCAGGACAGGGGTATCTTTCTCTGGGAATGAAAGAGTATTTACACACCGCTATTAGAAATCCAGGTTGCTGTTCATAGTGGGTAAAATGTTTATAATTACACCCTGGAAAAGTGTGCAATAGAACTTTACATTTGCCTTAAAGCATTGTTTTTTAGGATCTGACATGCTTGGCTCCTGGAGAAAGCATGGCATTGCTCTAATGGACCACAGGCTAACGTAACATTATCCTTTCTTAAAACTTCATTGAAGTTGAGTCAGAATATCTTATATTCTGCTGTTTGGTTTGCACAGTACCCCATAGAATATAGATCAATTATTTTTTTGAGGGGGGGGAGAAGAGACATATGATAAAATGCCTTGTAAGTGATTTCATTCTTGATAATGTCCAAGAATGAACTCTTGGCTCCAATGGATCCTTTTGGTTCCTAGGCCTTTCCTCTCCATCTCCCCCCCCCCCACAAATAAAAAAGGCTTTTATTTCCCAGTTTGCTTGGGTGCTCGCTTCAGATCCCACCCAAAAGGGGTGGGAAGTAGTTGGAGGTTACAGATGGGGAAAATCATAGTTTTCCAGGGATCCTGACGAGCTGGGAATGGAGAAGTATTTTGCTTGCTAAGACTTCAGCTCACGGTGATCTCTTCCTTCTTGGCAAAATCCTCCCGCCATGTGGAGGATTTGCCAGCCAGGGCAGATCTCCAGAACCTTCTATCTTCTTGCACAGAAGCTTTCACTTTCCTCCTCCTCTGCACTATCTCCAGAGCCTTCTGGAACCTTCTACCTTGGCTTGTTCACATTCAGGACTCCCCAGGGTGAAAAGAAGAAAGGATTATATTTTAGTCACTCTAGAATTCTTGGTGGTCCAGAACATTCTAGAATCTATACTCAACCCCAACACTCTGAAGCTTCCAGAGCAATCTCCTAACTCCCTACCCAGTGCTCAGCCCAGCTCTGCAGCTCCACCCAGCTCTGCCTTTCATCCCCCTTCTTCCTGAGTCCATTTTTACCCCAGGCCCTGTGCTGCGTTCCTGGGGCTCCTCCAGCCATCCTGGGTCCTCAGAATGTGCTGGAGGGAGGACCAGTGACCTGGAGGCCCCAGTGAGGGGGAAAGGAGTTTCCTCTCAAGCACAACCACTATGGTCAATGCTGAGGAAGAAGAGGAAGAAGTGGTTATAGGGTGAGTGGTGAGTCAGGAAGCCGTAGCCCGGAGTCCTAGGGAGAAATGTAAGCTGTAGGCCGGGGATGTGGCTCAGCAGATGTGGCTCGGCGGGAGAGTGCTTCCCTGGCATGCATGAGGCCCTGGGTTTGGTCCCCAGCCCTAAAGGAGAAAGAAAGAAAGAAAGAAAAAAAAAGAGAGTGAAGGAAGGAGGGTGAGAAGGAGGGAAAGAAAGGAAGGGGAGATCAGAAATAAGGAGGAAGAAAGGAAAGATGGAAGGAGGAAAGAAGGAAGTAAAGGAGGGGAGGGCAAAGAAAGGAAATAGGAAAGAAGGAAGGGAAAAGGAAAGACTAGAGGAAGGAAGGAAGGGAAAAGGAAAGAAGGAAGGAAAGCAAGAAAGAAAGAGAAAGAAGAAAAAGGAAGGAAGGAAAGGAAGCACTGAAGGATGAAAGAAGAAAACAAGTAAAGGAAAAGGGAAAAATGAAGAAAGGAAGAAAGGAAATGGTGAAAGAATAAAGGAAGGAAGGTACTAAGGAAAGAAGGATGGTAGAAAGAAGGGAAGGAAAGAAGAAAGGAAGGAAGGAAGGAAGGAAGGAAGGAAGGAAGGAAGGAAGGAAGGAAGGAAGGGAGAGAAGGAAAGAGATTCAGGATGAGGGTCTCTGGGTCAGGGCTTCCCAGGCATGCTCTGAGAGATTCCTGGGGTTCCCCGCCCTGGGTCCGGGGCCCCAGGCATCTCCTCCTGGGCCTGGCTATGGGAGGGCAGTGGGGGTTGTATGTCCCCTGGCTCTTGTCCAGACACTGAGCCTATCTCGCAGGACCAACATTGGCTGCCACCCAGCTTCCCCCTCCCCCCAAATGCCACCAGCTGCCAGGGTTTTGTGTCGCAGGCCACTTCCAGATCTCGCTGGTGCTCCCCAGCCAGCTTGGCCAGCCTGGAAGTGAAAAATTGCTTCTCACAGGGGCCAGGGTGGGGGTGTTTGGAAACCACGCTGGGCATCACCACCCCAGGGTTTGCCCAGGGCTGTGACTCTCAGTCCCTGGTTCACAATAGGAGATACTGTGTCTTCTCCGAAGAAGTCCAGGAGAGCCGGGGAGATTTACTCTGGGGCATGTGCAACAACTCCGTGTGATTGTGTCCGACGGAGGCCTGGCTGATTCTACCCTCCTACCTCATTAGAAACGCCACAGGGCCCGGCTATGCCACAGAGGGGCTCTGGTGCCCTAATTCATCCGGCGAGGGCCAAGCATAGGAAGTCCTGCTAACAATGTGTCTTGGAGTAGAAGCGATCTGGGGAGGGGGCTGCAGCTTTGATGTGGGGGTCTGGCTCTGATTGGGGTTGACAGCGAGGGCCCACCAATGCCCAGGGAGGTGCTATAAGCCGGGATGGTGTTTGCGACGTGGGTCATTTGCACCTGGGTCTGATGAAGTTTGATGAGGTTTAACACATGCTTTTGTTCGGGGGGACAAAGGCCTTGTCCAACCTGAGCCGGGGGGGGGCGGACGCCATGGTGGCACTCTTTCCTCCCTGTCGCCTCTCGTCACTCTCCTTGTGGAAGTTTAATTAGGACAAAGAACGTTCACAGGCTCATTTCTCACTCCAGCAGCTTCCTAACACTTCCTAATGAGGACATTGGGTGGGGTGGGGGTGGCGAGGAAGGGCAGCGGGGAAGGGGAGGACGGTTGAGGGGGGCTGGGGGAGGGCCAGGGGTGCATGGAGTCCATCAGAAGAGAGGGGGGGTCGGGCAGAGGAAGCTCCAAACCACATCAGTTCCCGGGGGAGGCGGGGAGGAACTGCGGATTGATCTGGGAAGGAAAGAAAACAAAAACCAATCCTAACTGGTCTTTGTGTTCTGGGTGGGCCAGACAGTAAATTTCCCCTAAATTCTCCATGGTTCTGGAAAGAAGAAAGCAAAGGATCAATCGTTGTTGGTTTTGTGACTTTCGGAAAGAGTTCACAGAGGCGGTGACCTAACACCTTCCTTCCACTCCTCGGCCTCCCTTGCGGCATTCTCTCATCCACTGGCTTCTGATCCATGGGAACGCGAGGACTGGGCTGAACTCCCAACACTGTGAGGAACCAGGCTCCATCCTTTCCATCTGGGATCTGGGATGGGTTCTGCGGGGAGGGCTGGGCCTTCTGGAGACCACAGGATCCCACATTAAGGGACCTCGGTGGATATGCTGGCTGTGTTAGGCTCAAAGAGTCCCAAGAGTTGGAAGAAGCAGGCAAGAGATTCCCAGAATCTTGTCTACACCAGTCAGTACAAGTCAGGTTGTGCTGCAGCAACAAACACCCACACAGTATAGGTGCTTGAAATATACAGAGGTTAATTGGGTGCTGGTGGCTCATGCCTGTAATACTAGCTATTAGGGAGGCTGAGATCTAAGGATCACAGTTCAAAGCCAGCCCAGGCAGGAAAGTCTGTGAGACTCTTTATCTCCAATAAACCACCAGAAAACCAGCAGTGGCACCGTGGTTCAAGGACTAGAGCGCTAGCCTTGAGCTGAAGAGTTGAGGGACAGCATCCAGGCCCAGAGTTCAAGCCCTATGACTGACAAATCTCTCTCTCTGTCTTTCTGTCTCTCTGAGTCTCTCTGTCTCTGTCTGTCTGTCTCTCTCTCTCTCTCTACATCTATCTATCTATCTATCTATCTATCTATCTATCTATCTATCTATCTATCTATCTATCTATCTATCTATCTATCTACATGTACAGAGGTCAGGTCGATTTCTTCCGCCATGTGTCCATGTTGAGTCGTCTAGTATTTCTGTTCCAGACCACCCCCTCTTCTTGACCCCCAACCTGGTGGAAGACTGCCTCATCATTTGCTACACTCATCCCTTGCAAAAAGAGATGGTGACACTGTACTGGCTCATGAGGGTCTTTCCCAGAGGAGACACAATTCTGTCTCACTCAATTTCATTATCCAGGAAAATTACATGTGCATCCCTAACTTCCAAGGAAGGGAGATAGGCCATTCTGTCGTGTTTGGTTAGTAACCTAAGATGTTTGGTTAGTAACCGTGTGTAACAAATCACAAAATATGGAGGCTTAAAAACATAACCATTTGTTTTCTTACTAAGGAATCTGGGAGTGGCTTCAGCCGAATGCTTCTGGTTCAGCATCTGTCATGAAGTTGTGGCTAAAACACTGACCAGGGATGCAGGCCTGAATGAGTCCAGAACTTCCAAGATGGCGCGCCCATGCATGTTGCTTTTGGCAGGAAGCCTCAGTTTCTTATCATGTGGGTCTGTCTCCTGGGAAACCTGAGTGTTCATGACAGAGCAGCTGGTTTTCCCCAGAATTAGTGGTGAGGAAGGGAGAGGAAGAAGGAGAAAGGGAGAAAAAAATAAGGAATGTGAGAAGGAAAGGGAGAGGAAGAGAAAGGGAAAGGGAGAGGGGAGAAGAGAAGAGGAAAAAGGGAAGACAAGGAGAAGCAGGAAGTAACCGTTCCATTTATAAACTAATCTGGGTGTCACACAACATTTATTCTATGCATGGAAGTGAAGTACCAACCCAGCCCACACATAAGCTGCGGAGAATTCCACCCTACCTCCTGAAGAGAGAACATCCAAGGATCTGGATTCTGTCTTGAGGTTGGCACACTTGGACCAGGTAGCTGCCAACATACTGGGGTCCACCTATGGGGCTACTACTCCATCTCACCTCGATTCAGCTAGGCCCTTAGCCACAGGTAGGCCTTCTCCATCTGTCCCTGTCCCTTTCCTACTGGGAGGAGGGTAAAAACAATCGCCTGGCAAAGAAGATCAGAGAAACAGAGATCAAGATACACAGAGTCTGGTCTGGGACACCTCTTCCCTCGTCACCCAGCTTGCTCTGTCACTGGTGGACATGGCCTGTTGGAGCCAAGGCACTTTCCTGCCCCTTTGTGCAGAAGGTAGACAAACAGTTGAACTCCTTACTTCCCCTAATTCTCTTAGATGCCTGGGGGGCATCCTATTAGTCTCTAGGAAGATGGTAAACCACTATCCCATATCCAGAGTTCTAGGTAACACGCCAGGGGCCCGGAATATGTGGAACGCTCATCAGAGATGCTAGTCCATTTGGGGCCAGGGATGGAGAAGACACAGCAAAGGCCCTGCGGAAAATCCCCACAGGAAGTTGTTCAGGAGGAAGCCATGGAAGCAAGGGCCTGAACTGAGATTTGGTTATCTCTGGATGGCTCGTGCAGCAAATAGAAGCAGATTCTCAATTTAGAGAAGGAATTGAAAGATTATACATTTGAAAATGCCATTGCACTGTTTTTTATTTTAGAAGAGTTGTTCATGGCTAGAGGTATAGCTCGGTGGTTGACTGTGTCATTAGCCTGTACAGATCATTGGTGATGTGTTAGGACTCCATTCTCTCTCTCTCTCTCTCTCTCTCTCTCTCTCTCTCTCTCTCTCTCACTCTCATTCTCACTCTCTCTCTTTCCTTTTCTCTCCCTCCTCTCCTGTCTCTCTTTCCCTCTCTCTTTCTCTCCCTCCCCTTTCTCCCTCTCTTCCTCTCTCTGTCTCCCTCCCTCCCTCTCTCTGTCCCCTTCCTAGCTCTCATAAGGCGAACAGCGTTTTGCTTTTTTTTCTTTAACCACATACCTCCTGCCATAATGTTTTCAAGGTCTAAAGCAACAGGGTCATGCAACCCTGGGTCTGAAGCCATCAGTCAAAAATAACCCTTTCCTGTTTTTAAGTTGTTTGCATCAGGTGTTTTATCACAGCACTAGGAAGCTGACTAACACCAGCCCCAACCAGGAAGTCCCCCAAAATGTAGAACGGATAAATAAACTATGCTCTATTCACTCAAAGGTCAAGTTCACAGCAGTGGGAATGCCAAGAGGCCATCCGTACTGAGTGCTGAGCAGAGATAAATGAAGACTGTGGCTGTTTTGGTTGGGATGCAGACAAGAAGGGTCCGAGATGTGTGGAAATGGGTTTACTTCTTGGTGTTTGTGGGGTGACACGGGCATATACACAGGTGAGAAGCGGGGAAGGCTGTGGGAGGCTGGGGAGATGACTTAGTGGTAGAAAGCTTGCCTAGCATGCTCAAGACCCTGAATTCTATCTCCTTGAGAGAAGAGAAAGAAAACGATCTGAAAAACATGTGTTTTACTCTCTCTCCTTCCCTCTCTCTTTCTCTTTATGTTAGGTCTAAAAAGAAAAAAAATACTGAAATAATAAGTGACAGTTTGCTCAAATGTTCTGAGCTTTTCTGGAGCTTTCAAAAATGCTTTCTTAACAATAAAAGATTGATCATTCTAAAACAGAAAGGAGCCCAGTGCTGGTGGCTCAGGCCTGTCGTCATAATCCTAGCTACTCAGGAGGCTGAGATCTCTGAGCATCATGATTCAAAGCAGGCCCAAGCAAAGAAGTCTATGATAGACATCAATCTCTAATTGATTACCAAGAAGCCAGAAGTAGATCTGTGGCTCAAATGCTAGAGCACCAGCATTGAGGGAAAAAGCTAAGTGGGAGAGTGAGGTTCTGAAAACAGCATAAGTGTCACTTTGTGCTAGTGTCCTGGGCCTTCCTGCAGGAAGACACACATATATTTTTAGGGGTAGATGTCATTCCAGTTGTTGAGGAAGGATCCCCTGCCGGCCCCGTGCCCCTCCTTGCTCCTGAGAGGGGTTTGCTGCCCCTCTCTGCCTCACATTCACATAGCAGAACATAGTTTCAACTTTCTGATACTATCTTCTAAGCCCCGAGTTCTCATTATGGTCTAATTGCCTTGGCTTTTGGCAATAGGAAATGAATAGCTAAGTTATTGAAATTGATGGAAGAAAACTCAGGGAACAATTTCCTACCAGTATGTTTTCCTTTCTTTCTTTCTTTCTTTAATATTTACTGTTATTGAAAAGTTGATGTACAGAGGGGTTACGTAAATACGTAAGTCAGATAAAGAGTGCATTTCTTTTTGAACAATGTCACCCCTTCCCTCGCTCTCTCCCAGTTTTTCCCTCCCATCCTCACCCACAAGTTTTATATTTCATTTTATAGTGTCCGCTACTGCATTTGTTCACCCTTTGCCCCACTTTTCCTGGGCTCCCTTACCCTCTCAAAGACAGATAAACAAATGAAAATAAAAACAGCAACAAAGAAAAAAAAACCTCTTGTTTTCATCTCCTGGAGTTCATTTCGATAAATATTATTTTATATGGTCAGATGCACATAGCTATTGCCTACCACTATTTTTTTAAGGTTCAAAAAGATGGCTGCTCAGTCTCTTCAGGGTCATCAGGTGTGTTCAAAATTTGCCTAATTACCTATTTAAACAAGAAACCCCCAAAGGAACTAATTCAAGAAACAGCTGGTTTGATCCCTCAGATAAATAAAAATAAATGTGTGGATGCAAGCTATAAATAAATATGGTTACATTTTAAAGGGTCTAATTATGTATTTGCTTAAGGATTTTCTGCACAGCAGGGGAAAAAATAAGGCACACAGGATATTTCCCCCTGAAAGATATAAATATACAAACAAATAGGAAACACTCAATTTTTTTCTGACTGTGTAATAAATTCTGGCCAATAGGATTCCAGGTTTTTTGTTTTTAATGAATGCTAATGAGATTTTTGTTGTTGTTTTACTAATATTGATAGGGCTTTGGAAAGATCATCAGGAAGTTAGAGGTTATTTCCTGCTGTTTCTGCTGTGAGAGGTGGTGAGAGGCAGAAGAGGTCGGGGAGAACCCTCCTCAGAAAATGATAACTGGGGTGTCATTTCCCCCCAAATTAATGTACTTATTAAGGATGGGAAATTCCAATAAAACATAATTTCTTTGACTAAGGCCTTTTACAACTAGTCATTTACTCTTCATCCCGACCATTTCTTTTTCAGGAATGAAGAATGGTGGATCTTCAATGCTGTCTCATTGTTCCTGTAGGATATATACTCACTCAGACTGCAAGCCTGGAGAACGGCTGCCTTGAGAAACCCTGCCTGGCCCTGCTGCCGCTCTGTGAAATCCAATCCGACAGGAAAAAAAAAAAAAACCAAGAGAGCAAGGAAGATCGATGTGCAAACATCGGGAAACAAAATCTGTATATTTTATTTCAAAGGGAAACTCCTCATTAATGTCCCTTCTGAGCCCGTGAGACTGTGTTGAATGTCGACATACTTTTAATCAAGGAAATTGAACTTGCTTTAAAGTGGAATGAAGCTGCCCCAATTGCGTCTTACTAGAGAGATCAGCATAAATGAGCAAAAATACACCAGAGTCTGTGAAATCCAACACTGCACAGGAAATAATTAATGAGACGGCTATCATTTTAAGGGAAATGTTTGCGAAGAGACTCACTGCCCCCATCCCTAGTTTGGAAGTTAAGGGTGTGTGGGTTGTGTTTTATATAACTTTTATTTCATGTCTTAATTTTATTTTACCTCTTTTAAATTATATTTTACATATTGCTTTATTTTACATCTTTAAATAGTTGTACTGAAGTCTCAATTCGACGTATCAGTTTGTGAGTACAATGCATCATGATTAATGTCTCCCTTCCCACCATTCCCCCCAACCTCACCCGTCCTTTCAAATTACCTGCTTCCATTTCCACGCATGTACATTGACTATTATGACTGTCTGCACCCACTGTTTATCTCTCCTTTCATTGGCCCATCTTCTTGGAACCCCAAATCCTGAAAACACATTAAGGGGAATACATTTAAAGATTTAACCAGGCCTGGGCTCTGGGCCACATTTGTGTAAAAGATAGAGCTTCAAAGGAAGATTTTCTGTTCCTCTCAAAGCATACCTGTGCAGGAGCGAGTGTTAACAGCTTTATTAAAGTTTATTTGAAATTATTCAAAATAGCTAGAGCTCAACAGAAATGCATTTCTCAGTCTTCTGGAAGAAGAGTATTCCTGCTCGTCTTGAGCTCTGCCACATTCATCTGTGACTCATCTCCAAGCAGCCCTGGGATAGAGTCTAACAGCTCCACATCCAGCTTTGTGCTGGCTCATTGGAGAGAAGAGTCTCATGGACTTTTCTGCCTCGGCTGGCTTGAAACCTCCATCCTTGGATCTCAGCTGCCTAAGTAGCTAGGATGACAGGCTTGAGCCACCAGTGCCTGGGAGCATTTCTTTTTTGTGACTGCCTCATTTTGCATGGCAAAAATATGGAAGAAATGAAGCTAGCATTTTTTTTTGTCAGTTGTGGGGCTTGAACTCTGGGCCTGGGCACTGTCCCTCAGCTCTTCAGCTCAAGGCCAGTGTTCTACCACTTGAGCCACAGCTCCATTTCCAGTTTTCTGGTGGTTTATTGGAGATAAGAGTCTCACGGCCTTTCCTGCCCTGGCTGGCTTTGAACCAGGATCCTCAGATCTTAGCCTCCTAAGTAGCTAGGATGACAGGTGTGAGCCACTGGCACAGAGTGCTAGCTTTTCTTTTAGAATACTTTCTAAATATTTCAAAGCATAGATAGAAAGAGGATTTTGCTAGTTTCTCAGAGAAGCCATCACAAGAATAGCTGCCTGGTCTCGGCTAAGTGTCTGCCTCTTACACACACACACACACACACACACACACACACACACACACACACACACACACACACACACACACTCACAATCATTTCTGAGAGAAGGGGGCAAATCTCAAGCCTGCTACCTCTTGACATCTTTAATCCTGTCTCTTCTGTTCCCCATGTGCCCCCTGCCATATGCCCACAGCTGGATACAGAGACCAGATCGGATGGAACAGAGCCAAGACAAAGCATGGGACGGAGGGAGTGATCCTCTGAGGACAGGTCTGCATCACTCCCCCCCCACCATGGCCGCCCGGGGTACCATGGCGCAGGTGTCTGATCGCAGAACAAAGGCGCTTTTCTCTGTTGGTGTGAGAATGTAGCATCCTCGCTCGCTGCAGCTGCGTGAGGTTCTGCCAAGATGGTAATATTTGGTTACAGTAAGATCTGTCATCCCACAGGAAACTCAGCTGAGGTGCCCGTAATTTGACTCATGGAGTCACTGGGGGAACGGAAAACAGGGAGATGGGGTGGGAGGTTTGGGAAAGTGGGAGACCCCAGCTTGACCATGTAGTTGGCAGCTTGGCGTTGATATTCAAGACCTGGATTTACGATGGGCTCGTATGCTGGTAAACCCATTGTCTATTGAAAATAAAGAATAACCTTATGTCAGAAATGCCTCCAATACAGCCAACAAAAACAAATGCTGTAGTGTGGCATCATCTACATTAAATGCGCTCAGAACCCAGATCAGAGCATCAGTCTACCTACAGACCTGCCAAGTCATGGAATATAAGCACTGTCAATAGAGATCGCCACTGAATGCAGTTAATTAGGTTTCATTCCCAGTCCGTCTCTGCCCGCCACTCGCCTTACTGTACTTTTTCTCAGATGGCGTAGAAGAAAGCTTTTCATTTCACATGACAGCAGGGGAAGAGTCAGGTTGCTAATTTCTCTGAGCTGCATGAGTGTAATGACAGACAGAGGCTGGAAACCAGGTGGCATTCAAGACACGACTTGAAAGTCACTCTTCCACGGACAAGGTCCTGTGCTGGTGAGTGCCAAGGGCCTAATGAAAAAGAGGAAGCCAGGCACCCATGGCTCACGCCTGTCATCCTAACTACTCAGGAGGCTGAGATCTGAGGATAGTGGTTCGAAGACAGCTAGGGCAGGAAAGTCCAAGAGATTCTCATCTCCAAGTAAACAGCAAAAAGTTAGAAGTGGAGCTATGGCTTAAATGGTAAAGTGCCATCCTTCAGCAAAAAAGCTCAGGGACAGTGCTCTGGCCCTGAGTTCAAGCCCTAGTATAGGTACACACACACACACACACACACACACACACACACACACACACACACACACACGCACACACACACACACCTCTATATAAGTGCTAAATGTAGAGGAAAATATTCATGATACTTTTTAAAGAAAACAATACAATATGCAAGCAAGACAGTTACTATTTTTACCCTTCTTTGTTTTTTTATTTTTTTAAAAAATGACTAGATGTGTTTCAGGTTTGGTTCTGCTTTGTTTAAGACATACATTAGAAGGGCTTTTTTTTTCTTTCTCTCAGTACTGGGCTTGAACTCAGGGCCTAGACAACTCTCTTCTAGCTCTTTTGCTTAAGGCTGGTGCTCTACCATTTGAGCCACACCTTTTGCTGGGTAGTTGGGAATAAGAATCTCACAAACTTTTCTTCTCATCAGGCTGGCTTTGAACCATGATCCTCAGATCTCCTGAGTAGCTAGGATGACGGGCATGAGCCACGAGTGCCAGGTGCCTGGTGAATAATTCTTTAGCTTTTGTAACTAGTGCAGACAGCGTCCAAACACAAGCAGGCGGAGTCACGGCGTGAACTACAAACAAGTCATCCACTCTCCCAACTTGTGCTTCAGAGCCCGTCCGCGTGACTCCAGGGGGAGCTGCGCAGAAGCCACAGCTGCACTCAGTGTGTTTACCCTCCCTCAGCTGCCTGGCCATGGACCTGAGCCTCAGTTTCCTGATCTTGGAGATAGGAAGATGACTTTGCTTATGAAAGGCGAAGGTGGGTTTGGGAATCTTATGTGCCCTTTCTTGGTGTTACTGGGGATTGAACTCATACTTCACAGGCAGGTTCTCTACCACCTGATCCATACCTCCAGCCCCTTTTTATGTTGGTTATTTTCCAGGTAGGCTCTCGCTTTATACCTTGGTGGTCAGGACTGTGATTCTCCTACTTATGCTTCCCAGGGTTGCTAGCGATGACAGGTGCGCCCACTGTGCTAGCCACTGGTTGAGATGGAGCCCTGCAAACTTCTTTTTCACCCAGGCCCAGCCCTGCCCTGATCTCTGCCTCCTGAGTAGCTAGGATGACAGGATTGAACCACCACACCTGATGGGTGTGGACTTCTAGCAACAGCTTTCCCTGAAGATGTGCATTTCCTCCTTGTTGGTTAATGATGCAGCTGGAGATAGAAGACTTGGGGTTGGCTATAGAGCATCATGATGAGGGACTATCATGGGACATCACCATCCACTGTCTGCCTTTTTCTCCCCTCTGCTCTCTGCCTTGGGGGTCGGCTCTCCCCTTAATTTTAAAACAGGCTTAGAATTCCAAATGTGCACAGAGCTGAGGTATATTGGAAGATGTCACTAGAAATTATAAAAAGCCAGTTTCTGAAACCTGGTCAATTTGGAGGCAATGGTTTGAAACTTTCTTCTCTCTCTCCCCTGCCCTGTCCCTCTTCTTTTGTGGTGGTACTGGGGTTTGAACTCAGGACCTCATGCTTGCTAGGCAGGTACTGTAGCACTGAAGGCCTGCCTCTGTCTTTTGAGTTTAGTTCAGTTTTGAGGTAGGTCTGCATGCTTTTGCCCCTGATGTCCTGGAACCATGATCCTCCTGTTTGGTTGGGAGACAGTCTCGCTTTTGCTCAGAGAGTGAAGCTTCCAGTGCATATGGCTGATGTCAGGTGCTTAGCTTGATGTGTTCTGGGAACTGTGTGCAAACTTTCCATCTTGTTCATATTTCTGCCTGTGTTCCCTTTGGACACACAAGAGCCTTTAATGTTAGAAGCAAAGCTGTGGTTGTCCCTGACAGCCCAGGATGATGGTGGGAAGAGAAAGAGATTCAGGTGGTGAAGTTAGCAACAATGGGTGAAAGTAAAAGCCTAAAGTATGTCCCCTATAGCCCCAAACTCTCCCAGCCAGAGTTAAACAAAGCAGACAGGGGAAAGCAAGACTTCACAGCTGGGGAAGTACTTAAAAAGCTTCCATCTCTGATTGTTATCTGCTGCTGATTACCTGGTTTGGAAAGTAAGAGCCCCGTAAGCTCACACCTCTGAGGACGACATTAATCTCTGCAGAAATCCTAGCCACTAAGTCCAATGTGGGTGCAGCCGCTCAGGCTCCCGGGAGAATTTCACTTTTCCCTTTATCTGGGCTGTCCATCTGGGCTGTCAGCCTTGTCAAATACCTGCAGCCTACAGCCTGGAAATCAGAGACTTTGATGTTCTAAAAGACGCTTTATCTAGGGGTCATTTTCGCCAATTCTTACGTTATTGTGTAGGATACTCAGAGATTCAAAGAATGAGCGATGCCTTTGTCTATTAAGATCACAGCAATTTGCAAGCCTTCCTGAGGGATGGAATCTCATAAAGGGACTTTTGAGCTGCAGCTTGTCAACGGGACTGGGAACTGGTCTGGCCTTCGGCTCTCTGATTATTGAAAGCATCAGTAGGCCGAGAGAAAGGGCGATGGGCACGTGGAATTCCTCCTAGCGGGAGCAGAAAACCGCTCCACTTATTACTGGCTTACTACTCAACTTCTATTTTTAATTAAAAAGGTCATTTACGTACCTGGGGGAGGGGGTGGGGCGGGGAGCACACACTCTAATAGAAAGCCAGTCTTCCTTCAATCCTGAATTCCAAGCTGAATCCCCTTCTGTTACCTAAGGTATATGGGTATGAATATTGTAGTTTATACAGCCTGATCCTTCCTCTACTTTCTCTACCAAAACAATGGCCGCAGACTCTCTCAGTCTCCTGGATTCTCTAGTAGCTGTGGATAAGAATACGAGCTAGCCTTTTGTGTGTTTTTCTTGGCTTGGTACTTGAATGTATCTAGCTGTGTATCTCTCTCTAATCTATCTCATATTAATGTGTATAAATTGTCTGAAATAGTCAAGGCTATTTCAGAATGTGTCCAAAGTTTCGCTAACATTGTTGGCCATGTGCATAAACATGTCAGCTTTTGCTTTTATTTTAATCTTTAGGGGGTACTGGGGTTGAACTTGCTAGATCGACACTCCCCACCCCAGCCATGCCCCCAGCTCTGTTTTTTTTTTCCACTGACTACTTCTGAGATAGGGTCTTCCTTCCTACCCAGTAGGCATCTGAGTCACAGTCTCCTTTCTTTAGATACCAGTTCTTTGCTGGGATTGCAGGCAAGAGTTATGGCCTCCAGCTTCCTTCAGTGGAGACAGAGTCTCTGGGACTTTTCTGCCTCACTGGCTTGGAAACAGGATCTGCCCCCCCCCCCCGCCCCCACCGCCCATCTTTGCCTTACATGGAGCTTGTGGTGACAGGCATATGCGATTGCACCTATGGCTCAAGAAAGGGTCTTTTGAACGTTTCTGCTCAAACTGCCCTCTAACTGTGATCCTCCGGACTCAGCCTCCCACCTGACCCTGCTTTGGATGTTCTGATCAATTTTGGCATGCGCAGGAGGAACTGACTTTGAATACTTGTGTCCCTGAGATCCTCTCATTCTTTGTAATCGTTGTTCAGTTAATTCTCATGTGCATGTGCACACATGCATACAGGGGTGGGATGTGTGTGTGTGTTCAAGGAATGCTATTGTAACATCTGCAGATAATGAAAAGGGTACTTTCTTTCCTATTTTTAGGCATTTTATTAATCTTATCTAATTATATTCTCTTCCAGGAAGGAAGGAAGGAAGGAAGGAAGGAAGGAAGGAAGGAAGGAAGGAAGGAAGGAAGGAAGGAAGAAATGAAGGAAGGAAGTTTCTTTGGGAGTCATATATGCAGTTTCCTGTTCAAGATACAGAACTTCCGGGGTGTGGGCCGCAGTGAAGGGTGTGTAGGTGCTGCTCTGGGGGAGGGGCTGAGTGTGCAGTCTCCAGGAGGAGCTGAGACCCCCACTGGGGTCCCTCCTCAGGCCCCTGGAGGGCAGCTGTGGGCCACCCAGGGCTGAAGCTCTGGGTAGAAGTATAGCCTGGAATCCTGCAGTGTAATTGCTGGATTGCTCTCCAATTTAGGGTGCTGAGTGTGATATCAAAGGACCATTAAATCAGGGAATTAACCATGCAGGAAAATAAATGAGCTTTTTGTTGGATGAAGTTTGTTGTCCTAAAGGCACTGGAATAAATTGTTCACAAGAATCTGTTCCCACAAAGAGTCTACACAGGCAAAGACCAGAAGGAGTGAGCTGGGCACACAGCGTGTGTGTGTGTGTGTGTGTGTGTGTGCTTGTGTCCATGCTGGGTCAGCCATGCTCCAGAGGAACTAAGAACTGATTCAATGTCAACCGGCGCCAATTTATCGTGAGAGTGCTCATCTGGTCACGAACTGTCCAGGGATGGACAGAGGGGGCCAGCCTTGTGCTTAGAGAAAGCTAGAGCTGTTCCACAGGCAGGATCTGGACAGGGGTCGCCTGGAGCTGGTGATGGCTAGCAGCTTTAAGTTAGCATTGCCATCTTCCAGAATTTACTTTTGTGGATAATGGAGACTTTCTTTGGCTGTATTCTATGGTTTTCTTTTTCTTTCTTTCTTTCTTTCTTTCTTTCTTTCTTTCTTTCTTTCTTTCTTTCTTTCTTTCTTTCTTTCTTTCTTTCTTCCTTCCTTCCTTCCTTCCTTCCTTCCTTCCTCCTTCCTCCCCCCCTCTTTCCTTCTTCCTGAGTACTAGGGATTGAACTCAGGGCCTGGGTTCTGTCCCTTAGACTTTTCACTCAAGGCTGGCACTCTAATACATGAGCCACACGTCTATTTCCAGCTTTTTGCTAGTTAATTGAAGATAAGAGTCTTTCACATTTGTTTGCCTGAGCTGGCTTTGAACAGTGATCCTCAGATCTCAGCCTCTTGCGTAGCTAGGATTGCGGGTATGAGTCATTGCATATGACAGTCTCTTTTTAAAAATGTATTTTCTTGTAAAGATGCTGTACAGAGGGGTAGAGTTACATGATTAAGGTAATGAGTACGTTTCTTCTCAAACAGTTACCCCTCTTTTTCCCCCCCCCCCACTATCCCTTCCCTCCTACCCTTCCTCTCATCCTGCAAATTTCCTTTCTTTCCTCCTTCACTGAGACCCTTGTCTTGGCATCAATAACTTTATCTTTCTTGGCTTACTGTCTCCTTTTTTTTTCTTTTTGTTGGTTATGGGGCTTGAACTCAGGGCCTGTGTGCTGTTCCTGAGCCTCTTTGTGCTCAAGGCTAGTATGCTACCATTTGAGCCACAGGGCTACTCCTGGTTTTTTTAGTGGTTCATTGGAGATAAGACTCCATGTGCACTTTTCTGCCCAGGCTGGCTTTGAACCGCAATCCTCAGACCTTAGCCTCCTGAGTAACTATGATAAGAAGCATGAGCCACCGGCACCCAGTTACTGTCTCCTTTTTATTTTTATTGTATTTTTATTTATTTTTTTGGTTATGGAGCTTGAACTCTGGGCTTGGGCACTGTCCCTGTGCTCTTCAGCTCAAGGTGAGCGCTCTACTGCTTGAACCACAGCGCCACTTCCAGTTTTCTAGTGGTTTATTGGAGATAAGAATCTCATGGACTTTCTTGCTCGGGCTGGCTTTGAACCACCATCCTCAGATCTCAGCCTCCTGAGTAGCTTGGATGACAGGCATGAGCCACCGGCGCCCAGCTTCCTTTTTATTTTTTAAAGAACACATCTAAGAACACTCTCCATGACAGGAGAGTGATAGAGCTTTTCTTGTGAGAGGATCCAGGCACGCAGTGAATGGGATGTCACTCATCTCAATTTCAACATTTGGTGGATATAATGCACCTTGTCATAATTCGTTGGAAACCTCTGCTCCCTCTTTCTTGTATTTCTGATGGATTGTTCATCAAACAATGAACATCCACTATGGTGTGTTTTTCTTGCCTTCTTTATGACAGTATTGAACATTCTTTTGCTACCTAAAAGTCTTTCATGTGGAACATGGGTGTTTTTCAAGCCTCTGGCTTTGATAGTTTTCACCTTGCAAATTCCATCATGAGACAGCTGTCAACGGAGCCTCGTTCAAGTTCATGCTCTTTCCTGCCCCTCGTTATAACTGGCCGCTGATGCGAGACTGTCATTACACACAATGCTGAAGTCTGACTTTTCCGGTGGCTTCGGCGCTGGTTCCTAAAAGGCTTGTAGAGGGCCAGGGGGCAGAGCTCCGTGGTAGGGTGTCAGCACAGCGGACTCAAGATCCCGAGTTCAAATCCCACATTGCCAATAAAACATGGCTTACTGGTCCTCTGGTTCTAATTTTTAGCCGTATTTTATCAACCTTTACAATGAAGCCCTGAGACTTGATGGTAGTCTGGGGACCTTACACTGAGAAATTCTAGAGTAGTTTCTGAGTGACTTTCTGGAGGGAAAGGCGATAGAGACATAAGGACAGGTTGGGGGAAGGAAGTGAGAGCGAGCAGAGGGCGCCATCAGGAACTAATTGCTTGTTACGGATTTCTGGAACAAAGAGATTCACTCAAACGATGATCTTCTGAATCAAGCTAACACTACGCTAATGGATTTCCAAAAACATTATTCCATATGTTCCAGGAAAGCTATCTTAGGTCTCTGATCTGTCATCCATGCAGTGACATCTCAAAATACAGGATCACCAAGAAGCTTTCAGAATGCCAGTGCTGGCTGGCGGTCTTTTTTTAGAAGTATTCTAGAAGGTTCTAGAAGTTCTAGAGTATCCTAGAAGTATTCTTGTCTAGGAACTTTGTACTGCCACTGTGCTCTCTATTGGCTGGGAAGAAATCAGATAAAGTGAGCAGAAGACATTTGCCTCTGTGCCCTACAAAGCTGGTGCTCTAGTGGAGACAGCCTAAAGTGACAGCGTCCTCCTCCTCTTCCCCATCCCCTTACTGTCCAGTCCCTCACGATGGCGCCCCCAGGTGAGCCAGCACTGCTTTCTGCCTGACCATGCCTCCCTGACCACTGCAAGATGGCATCCATTGCCCCTGAAGCACATTCTGTTCTAAGGCACCCTGGGTCTCACACCAGCCCCTGAGAACAGACCTGGGTCAGATCAGTCTGGGGCTTTGATGCCAGTGGATGGTTGCATTGCCCAAGGAAGGGAGGACCACATGGCTCTAGGTGAATTCTCACAGTCAGAGCTCAGTGATAGGTGGTGTCCTTTCCCCCATTCCACCCCACGAGCCAATCACAGCACCTCTGGCTTTTATATGATTGTCCCCATGTCGATGCCTTAGTGCCTTGCTCAATTTTACCATGCAGCAACTCTGCAGCTCTTCCAGAAGTCTCTAGCCAAGAGTTCGTCCTCAGGGACAGCACAGAGGTGCCCACTGTACCCCCTGAACAGAACACTCTCAGCTGCTTAACCCCCCACTTCTCTCATACCACTGATGGCTGGTTCCTGGCTCAGCCTAGTGTCCTGTGGTTCTGTGTCCTCACACAGTGTGCCTGTGTTCCACTGTATGCCTCCAGCTTGGCCAGGATAATACACACACACACTAGGGTCCCGGCCAGAATAGAAGTATGTGGGGGGGGGGTCCCTCCACGACCTGGGTCACTAGCAATCAGAAGTCTCCTATCTTGCCTCTAAGGCCCCGGGAGACAATCTTTAAAAGACCACAGGCAAAAATCAGGATCTTTTTCAGTAGCTGACTGCCCAGGTTTATCTGCGGCCATCTGATTACACACTATATGACATTACCAAGCCAAATTAACCATGTTACCAACCCCACTCTGGAATCTGTCTTTTTGCTGATGGAAAAATCTGCAGTTGTACATTAATTAGAATAGGGAATTCTATGTTGCCTGAGAGAGGTTTAGCCCACAAAATCTGCCCCTCAGATGAGGGATGAGGGGGAGAGGGTGGTTCTCCACAATGAGTGTTTTGACTTGATTTGCTGGAGGAAGAAGTCATTTATGTCAGTGCATATCTCCTGGTGCTGCTAAGTCTGGCCCAGGATGAGGCAGAGCATCATGGTGATAGGAGATGAGACACAGCCTGTTCGCCTTGCAGGGGACAGGAAACAGCAGACACAGGAAGGGTTGAGGGCAAGATAAAAACCCACAAGGACATTCTCCCAGGGGTCCTTAAAGTAGATCCTACCCCGTATGTTTTACCAGTATGAGCCAGTGGGGTACCCATCATATTCAAACCATAGTTTGAACACCTTCTGTAAGGTGTTTAAGCAATCTGTAAGAAAAACAAAGAGAAAACAAATGAGTAGACATTTAAGCCTCACACATCAAGATTACACTAAATATAAATGATCTAAATGTGCTAGAGATTTCCAGAGTGGCTTAAAGATCATAATCTCACCACATGCTGTCTACAAGAGACTTCCAATGTACTCACATAGCAGTTTGAAAGTAAAAGTAGAGATAGGAAAATAACCTTGGTGTAGGAAGGCAGGGCACACCTGAGATCAGGTGCTAAGTCATCAAGGATATCATCAAGTTCAGAATCAGAGTCAAGATGACAATCTTAGGCTCCTATTATGAAATGGGTATTTGACAAATATTGTCATCAGCATGCTCACTCTTCATAGCAAAATATTTAAGGCATCTGACATCTTGTTCCATTGGTGAGGACATTGTTACTCTAATTCTTGACTCAAGTCTTGCTTAAGACCAGGCAGATGATCGGTACAGAACCAGGGGCAACTGCTAATCACAGGCAAGGCAAGTGGACAAACCAAGGAGACTTGTAAGTTGGGGCAATGTGTTCCAGCAAGTCTGTCAGATTTCTAGGCTGGATCCTGAGCCTTGTTCTGTCTCATGCTTTGCCCAATCCAAGGCTCTGTGTGTGTCAATGTGTGTGTGTGTGTGTGTGTGTGTGTGTGTGTGTGTGTGTGTGTGTGTGTGTGTGAAGAATCCCAAATATTCGATGATTCTTAGAACTTCTTGTTTAAAAATTTCATATAGTAATGAGGCTGTGCTTATATCTTTCCGAAAACAATTCTAACTTTCTGAATTAATTTACTTCAATATTTACAGATGAAACGGTATGATGTCTGGGTTGGCTTTGAAATAATCCAATGTGTGGGGTTGAAGGGGGGTGTTGGGAAGGGGGGGGTGTCAGAGATGAAATGGAATTTTCCCTGACTAAAAACTTGTGGAAACTGATGATTTGCTTATGTGAATCTATCCAGCCAGTCTCTCTACTTTCCAGTACATTTGGTCCTTTTTTGTATAAAATGTTTCAAAGAATGATAATTCCTAAAGATACCTGGAAAGGAAATAATCACGTGGGAAGTGACGCCCGGTTCCTACAATACTGGATGTGGGAGGGATGCTGCAGATGGATGGGCCAGATGTGTGTGAGTTTGAGATGATGCTGGATGTGGCCTGGCAGTGTTTCTACTGTCTGTTACAACACTTGTCTACTCAACCCAGGATGCTCAAATCCCAGGCCTGGGTAGGGCTGTGCCCAGCAGGGGTAATCCTTGCAAGAACTCTTTCTCTTTGAGGAGCTGGCAATCTGAGATAGGCACTCAACTCAAGCAGGCAAAGAGGACACAGGGCAGAAGCCTGTTCCATGCTGGGCTGGTGTCCTGTCCAAGTTTCATTCTCTACCTGCCCATCTTCCTAAGGCTACCTGGTGTCGTGTGTGTGTGTGTGTGTGTGTGTGTGTGTGTGTGTGTGTGTGTGTGTGTGTGTGTGTGTGTTGGTGCTGGGGCTTGAACTCAGGGCCTTACTCTTGCTTTTTTTTTTCACTCCAGGTTAGTTCTCTACCACTTGAGCCACACCTCCACTTCCAGCTTTTTCCTGGTTAATTGGAGGTAAGAGTCTCATGGACTTATCCCCCCATCCCCCAGGTTGGCTTCAAACTGGGATCCTCAGATCTCAACTTTCTGAGTAGCTAAAATGACAGGCTCTGTGCTCCTCTGACAGTACACAGTGTTTGACTGAGCTCCATTACAACACCATCTATGTGAACTCATCTGAAAGAATAAAAGCTCTTGTCCTGGGCAACATGGTCCAATGAAACTCCAAGGCAGCCACAGAGGAGGGGAGGATCTCCCTCTTTCCCACTCCAGTTTAAGCCTCCTGGTGTCAATCAAAGGCAGGCTGTGGGCTCCAGCCCAGGAAGCATCAGGGTAAACAGCCCAGACCCAAGGCCGATGGCCCAGATAAATGGACAATCTGGGTCTAAATGCCAGTTCCAAACCCAAAAGATGTCTGTGTAGCTTGCCCTATCATTTAATCCAGACAGAAAAATCTTTCTTCCCTACTGCCTCTTTATAAACAATGCAAAACGCTGTAAAATATACCTAATTATACTCAAGAAATGTGACAACCATAATTTTAGGTGTTAGAGGCCCACAACAATTTTTTGGGTAAATCTTATGAACTATATTCATCAATAAATGATGTGCAATCAAGCATCCTTAAGGAAAATTTTCTGTGTGTGTGTGTGTGTGTGTGTGTGTGTGTGTGCGTGTGTGCGTATGTGTGTGTGTGCGCACATGCACTAGTATTGGAGCTCAAACTCAAGTCCATATACTCTCACTTGGCTTTTTTGTCTCAAGGCTAACATTCTGCCACTTGAGCCACACTCCAGCTCAGCTTTTTGCTAGTTAACTGGAAATTCAGGGTAGTCCGTGGAAAATACAGTGACCAAGTTGGCTCAACTAAATCCAATGGTGGACACTGGATTTCAGGGCAACAGGAGCCAAATGTCTACTCAGCCATTAAAGGCAAGGCAGACACAGTAACCAAACCCTCACATCATCACCACAGCCTTTGATGGCAGAGTCTGAGCAGCAGGAAGGCCACCTTCTTCATGGTACTGGGGAGAAGTGGATGATGGTGTTCCTCCAAGTGAGAGACATCAGAAGCCTATCACATTCTGACTAGATCCGTGTAGACACAAAATTTTACTTACATCAAGGGAATAAATGTCTAATCTGAATAAAATGGCTCTTCAGTAAGTTCCTAGGCTTGAGCACATGTGTGTGTGTGTGTGTGTGTGTGTGTGTGTGTGTGTGTGCGCGTGAGCCAGACCAACCCAGGCAAAAAAGTCCTCACAACTGCACAGAGGGATGCTGGATGGACTAATGTGGACACCTCCCAGCCCAGCAAGAACAGGAAATTTCAAGTAGTGGACCTCAGGTGTACACTCTGGGTAGAGGTGTAGAGTAACCTTATCCTAAAAATGACCAGAGGAAAAACAGGACTGGAGATATGACTCAGTGGAAGTTGTACCAGCCTAGCAAGTGCAAGGCCCTGAGTTCAAACCTAAGTACTGCCAAAAGAGAACTATAGAACAATGTGTCTGGATTTTTAACACTTAAAACCAATTAAAAAGTTACTGAGTAAAGTGTCATTCAACTGAAAGAAAGCATAAAGATGATCCCTTTCTAAAGAAAAACTTGCTTTTGAATGTACACTCTTGGTTTCTTCATTTTTCAAAAGAGCCTCCAGAGACCATGTTATGAAACATGCTGTTGTGATTAAAGTTTGATTAAGTGTCATTTTCTTTTCTAAATATCTCCTTTTGCTATATTAGCTAAGGGTAGGTCCTCATTTTGGTTGATGAAATTCAGGGGTAGCTTTTTTCACCCCCTTTCCCGGCTCCAAAGCCATAGCCAAAACCAAAATCTGAAAAAGGAGGAAGAGGAGGGAGAGATATAATGGAGGGGTGAATGTGTTGTAAGTCTACTGAATGCATGGATGGAATTATCATAGTGAAACTGCTTTATGTTAGCAATGTCTGCTCAGTCAAAAATGGTGTGTGTGTGTGTGTGTGTGTGTGTGTGTGTGTGTGTGTGTGTGTGTGTGTGTGTGTGTGTGTGTGTGTGTGTGTGTGTGTGGTGTATGTGTGCCAGTACCAGAACTTGAGCTCAAGATCCTATATTCTGGCTCAGCTTCTTTTACTCAAGACAGGTGTTCTACCACTTGGCCCATACCTCCAGAACTGGCTTTTTTGATGGTTAATTGGAGATAAAGGTGTCTCAGATTTGTCTGCCTGGGCTAGATTCAAACCACAACTCCCAGATCTCAGCCTCCCGAGTAGCTAGGATTACAGGCATGCACTACCAGTACCCAGATTAAAATATTTTTAAGTGAATTGTCTCTCTCCCTAGCCTGCTTCTTCTCAGGATTCCGCCCCCCCCGCCCTACTTCTCTTTGCAAGATACTGACTCCTAGGCAAACACTAAACATGACTATCTCAAGCTAACTGCAAAAGTGCTGCCAGTTACTTTGAGGCAGCTGTTGGATCTGTGATTTCCAGAGAGCCCCAAGCTGAGCCCCGGCAGGAACAAGTAGGAAAGGTCTGTGCTCTTGCATTAGGCTTTCTTTAGAGGAAGTTGTCTAGGCCTTGTTGGCATCTGGTTGGATGCCAGGACACTTCTCATTTTACCTTTCTTCCTTTTATGCCAAAGGTAGTTATCTAAGAGAGATGCCACCTTGGACAGAAGACTTGAGGCCTACTGGATCAGCCCTGGATTGAGTCTCTCCTGCTTTCATTTTCCATATTTCCAGCCTCGGTGGCCAGAGGCCCCAAGCTGTCATCCATGTCTCCCTGCACATTGGCCATCTGCTTCCAAACCCGCTCCAATTAAACGGGAAGCAAACCCCCCTGGTGGTTGTTCACCGGGTCCCCCATGGACTGTGAAGTGGACATCTGATACCTGGCTGGGGGAAATGGATAAACACACTTTAGCTCAGAGTTACGTGTTTAACAAGTCCCTGTGTGTGTATTCAGTGTTCCTGGATGGTTGGGCTAGAGTTCAAAAAATTGACAGGAAATGGTACCTTCCAGCCCGGGATCCCAGGTTCATGCAGGGCTCCAGGATGGAAACTCAGACTTACACATTCCAGGTTGGTGGAGCATCCTTATACGTACGCAATCGCAGGATCTTCATCCACAGAGCATCCACAGGCTCCGATGGTGGGAGCTACATCCTTTATAAACAGCCAGTGTGGTGAACATAGCCCTCTTTGTATCCAGAGATGCCCAGTGGCCTCTGAGCACCTCGATTTAGAGGTGGACCACATCCCCTGGCTGCATCATGAGGATACCGAAGGCCAACAGCTCATGTAGAATTAGCCTGTAGCAGGTTATCACATATTCCTAAATTCTGCTTTAAGAGTAGCTGGGGAGAGAGGATTTTATAGGGCTTAAATAGATGTTGGGATGGGAACTTCTTTTTTTCATTCTGGTCCTGGGGATTGAACTCAGAGTTTGGTGGTCCCTGAGCTTCTTTTGCTCAAGGCTAGCGCTCTACCACTTGAGCCACAGTGCCACTTCCAGCTTTTCTGAGTCATTTATTGAAGATAAGAGTCTCATGGATCTTTCTGCCCAGGCTAGCTTCAAACCACGATCCTCAGTGTAAGGTATTAAGTAGCTGATGAAAAGAAGACCATGCGGTATTCAAGCAGGAAGAGAAGTTTATTTTATTTGGGAAATGCCTGCTCCACTGTGTATGGCGGAGAAGCACATGGCCAAAAAGGGGTGAGCCATCCTCGGGCCAGGACTTACCTAGTCCAGGGTTGGGGAGAAGGTGTGCTGGGGAGGGGGTTGGGGGGAGGGGAGGTGTGGCTACACTGGATGTTACCTTGGGGCCTGAGACCCTCCCAGTCCAATGGGATGTGTGACAGGGGTGGCCCAGGATGTGACCTCAGAGGAGGGGGGGGGGAGGGATAGGTGTGTGACTACTTCCAGGTGTGTCAGTTACCTAGGTGACTCAGGTACTGGGCAGAAACTTAGCCAAGAGGAGGGAGGAGTCTTCCTCCCCCCCCCCCCCCACTTTCCAGGGTGGACCTTATAATCAGACCTTGGCCTCCTGAATAGCTGGGATTAAAGGCATGAGCCACCAGCCTGGGTGAGAAGTTCTTAATGGAATCAATAGGTCTTTTGCTTGGTAGGAAAGGAGAAAGAGAGAGTTTGGAGTCTTGAGAAGTCTTGCTTGCTCACTTGCTCACTGGAAGATGTAGCAGGGAGTCTCCAGTCCCACCACGGCAGACAACCACACTTGACCAACCCCCTTCCTCCACGGAGTTGACTGTCCCCCCAGATTGCACAAGCCAACCTTTCCTCTAGTTGCAGGTCTGCAGGCCCAGGCTGAGCAAAGCTGGGAAAGGCCAGCTCTGGAAAATCCTTCTGTAGCATAGCGCCTCATGATCCTGCAGTCTGTTGCCAGGTGCAACTGCAGATTGGGAGAACATTCTAGACTCTCCCTATCCATTTGCTCTCTGCTACTCAGCCTCAGTGCAAAATGGCCACTGGCGGCCATCCCTAGGAAATGACAGGTCCAAGGCGCAATGGCTCACTGCACTCTCCCAGTGGGCTTACCAGGACTGGAGTCCTGTGTCTTGGTAGCTGTGAACAAGCTGGGAACTTCAAAGACTACGTTCTCCCTCCCTCCCTCCCTCCCTCCCTCCCTCCCTCCCTCCCTCTTCCTCCTCCTCCTCCTCCTTATTTGGCTTTGTTTTCCGATTCAGTTGTTGTTCTATCCGTACACGGTCACTCTTCCTTAATTTGGGCATCCTGAGAAACTTGTCTGGTTTATCTGTAAGGTTGAACACAGGAACAAACCGAGGCAGGAGGCATGCGAGGACACCTGGGCCTGCTGAACTTGTGGCCTTGTGGCGAAGGGGAAGTGGGTTCAAAACCTGGCTGCCTTCCATGTGCGGCAGAAAGTTGCCTGTCACGCAAGGACATCGCCCGAGGCCCAGGCCACCCGCCCACCTCCAGCCCGGGAGACCGAGACGCTGGGAAAGGCTCTCCGCACATATCTGCTCTGAGTCTAGCATCTTCCAGGGCAGGCAGCCGAGCGGCGGCCCAACAGGTGGGGACAGTGGCTGATTGTCTCCCTGAAAATCAAGCCGGTGAGATTGTGTGTCACAAGGGAAGGGCTCGGCGTCTGATCTCCATCCACGGTGATGGGGAAGCTGGGGGGGAATGGGGGGGCATGGGAGTCCAAACTTTCCAGCTGAATGGCTCAACAATGTTTATGTCCCCTGTGCCTTGAGGGTGGCTGACCCCTAAGACCCAGGGGGCTGAAAGCAGAGAGATCTCAAGCGACTGTTATTAGACCCTAGGCTGCGGGGGTCCTACCTGGTTCAGACAAGCTGAGGGCAGGTGTGCACCCATGGGCATCCAACATCACACACACACACACACACACACACACACACACACACACACACACACCATTCTCACTACCCTAGAGGAGGGGGACTATACCTGCTGAGATCCACAGAAATGACAAGATGAGGGGCTGGGAAGGTGGCTCAGTGGTAGAGCGCTTGCCTTGCATGCATGAGGCCTTGGGTTCGATTCCTTAGCCCCACATAAGCAGAAAAAAGCCAGAAGTGGCGCTGTGGCTCAAGTGGTAGAGTACTCACCTTGAGCTGAAGAGCTGAGGGACAGCGCCCAGGCCCAGAGTTCAGGCCCCACGACTAAAAAAAAAAGACAAGATGATGCTATTTCTTTCTTTCTTTCTTTCTTTCTTTTGGGGTCCGGTCGTGGGGCCTGAACCCTGGGCCTGGGCGCCGTCCCTTAGCTCTTCAGCTTAAGGCTAGCGCTCTACCACTTGAGCCACTGTGCCACTTCCAGCTTTTTTCTTTTTGCTTATGTGGTGCTGAGGAATCGAACCCAGGGCCTCATGCATTGCAAGGCAAGTGCTCTGCCACTGAGCCAACTTCCCAGCCCCATGATGATGCTATTTCAAAATAACTGGAAGAATCAGAAGAAATTTCCAGCACACAGAAATAACAGTTGGGAGGGGGGGAATTCTAATATGCTAATTGTCCTGTTTTGATCATAGCAGTTTATACATGCATAGAATGGTCATACTCTATCCCTAAACTCATATAAATATAACATGTTGGTTAAACAGCAGTTTTAACAGTGCTGGGGATTGAACTCGGGGGCCTTGCACATGCTAGGCAAGCAGTCTCCCATTGAGTAACTGCCCCAGCCTCATAGAAATGGTTTCAAAAAAGAAGAAGCCGGGCACCAGTGTAGCTGTGATCCTAGCTACTCAGGAGGCTGAGGTCTGAGGATCATAGTTCAAAGCTAGCCTGGGCAGCAAATCCGTAAGACTCTTATCTCCAATAAACCAATAGAAAATCAGAAGTGGCACTGTGGCTCAAGTGGTAGAGTGCTAGCCTTGAGCTGAAGAGCTGAGGGACAGCACCCAGGCCCAGAGTTCAAGCCCCACAGCTGAAGAAAGAAAGAAAGAAAGAAAGAAAGAAAGAAAGAAAGAAAGAAAGAAAGAAAGAAAGAAAGAAAGAAAGAAAGGAAGGAAGGAAGGAAGGAAGGAAGGAAGGAAGGAAGGAAGGAAGGAAGGAAGGGAGAAAGAAAACAAAAATAGAAAAAAAGAAAAGCTGGGAGCTGGTGGCTCAGGCTGGTAATCCCAGATCAAGAGTCTGACATCTGAGCACTGCAGTTTGAAGCCAGCTCGGGCCAAAAAGTCCCGAGAGACTCCAAAAAGCCGGAAGTAGAGGTATGGTTCCAGTGGTAGACCGCCAGCATTGAGTGAGAAAGCCAAGGGACAGTGTAAGGCCTGGGGTTCAAGCCCCAGTACTGGCACCAAAAAAAAAGGAGAAAAAAATCCAAAGATAACAGAATTTCTTATCAAAGAATATAAGCCTTCTTTGGAAACACCAACCCATCTTCTCCAAGTCTGAAATGATCGGTTCCTAGCTGGGAATCTTTTGTTTGCTGAGAACATCCTGGGATCTTCAGAAGTTCTAAAAGCCTAAACAGAATTCCTGAAATGCACGAACAGAGCAGAAACTACTGTTTCTTTGCTAGCAATTACAGCCTCTGTAAACCCCGGAGTCTTGGTTTTGGGGGACATCATCAGAGAATTCCAGCAGCGCTCACCCCACTCCCACTCCTACCCCACCTCCTTGGGACCCCAGTTGACACAACCAAATTGACTCTGAGTCCTTACAGATGCTATGGGTTTAGAATTGTTGTCCCTGGTCCCTCCCTTTTCTTCCCCCCGCCCCCACGCCCGGCAGCCACCCATTTCTTCATTTTACTCCACAAATACCAGGTTTTGTCCACAGAACAATTCATTTCTCTTAACTCTCAGCTCATCTGGCCCTGCCTGTACCCACTCCAGGCTGGGTCCCTCCCCTCAGCCCACCCAGGCCTGCCCCAGCCGGCCAGATGGATGGAAGGGTGCCCGGAGCCCGTGCCTCCTCCCAGCTTCCCCCTGCTCCCGCATGAGTATCAGTACAGACAGGGTCATTCTCCTCTGCCCCAGGGAGCTTTTCCTTTAGTCTCAGCCGCTCTGGGCCACCCTCTTCCCCTGTGTCCTCCTTCAACCCCCATTTAGCCATCCATCCATTTGGCCTCTGGGACAATCGTCCAGTGTGATTGATTCTTCCTTTGGATATGAAGCCTGGGTATCTCCTCAGACCTCTGTATCCTGTTTCTTTGGTTGTTTTTCATTTTTTGTTTTTTTTTTTTTTTTTTTATTGTTGGCCATTCTGGTGATTTAACTCAGGTCTGCCCACTTGCTAGGCAGGTGCTCTACCACTTGAACCACACCTCCAGACCTCTTTTGCACTGGTTATTTTGAAAGTAGGGTTTTGCTTTATGCCCAGTCCAGCCTTGGACTCCTTCTTGTGCTTCCTCATGCTGCAGGGGATGACAGGTGTGCACCCCACCCTCCGCTCCCTGCCCTGAGACCAACCGTTAGTTGAGATGGAAGCTTTTGAACTTCCATACCCAGGGTGCCCTTACACCCTGATCCTCCCTATCTCTGTCTCTAAAATAGCCACAAGCAGATAGGATTATAGGCTTGAGCCATTTGTTAGACTTTGCCGCCAGTAAGTAAAGGCAAAATCAGGCCTAGATAAAAGCTTAGATTTTTCGGGAATCAATTGTACCCCCGGCCCCCCCCCCCCCCGCTATGGTAAACATACTTAATGCAACTCTTCATTCGCCAGATTTAAATAGTGATTTGCTTCAGGAGAAACCGAATAGCATGTCCACATGGAGCTAGGCACGGCTGGCCTCACTTTACACCAGTGCTACCTCAACCAGTCCACTACTCACAGGCCAAGCCAGCATTAGACCCCAGCCTGCCCACAGGTGTCATCCTGGCACCTGTGCCATCTCGGTTTTATATGCAGTTGTGTCTGAGGGAAGTAGAAGCTCGTGCATTCCCAAGATGGCTGACTTCATCCCACCTGGGCGGTGGGGAAGGAAGGCAGCATGGCGCCTGAAAGGGACCAGGAATCTTGCTCCATGTACCTGGATACATAATCACAACACGTAGGACACAAGGGTTCTGGTTTCTACCAGGAGAACAAGAGCACCGAGAGAAGTCATGTTGACAGTGGTTATGGGTTGCTCTATGAAGAAATGGGTTGGTGTAGCAAGCTGTCTGTGCAAATGTACACTCAGAGACATCTGGGGGGCCGGGGAACCTCTCCAATGGTTTCTCAGCCCTGCTTACACAGCAGGATCCACCCCCTTCCCAGCACCCTCCCCCCCAAGTTACAAAGAAAGCAAGTGTGTTGTACGCCCTGCCCTCTGAGTCTGCTAGAATCCCTCTGGGCACGGGGCCCTAGGTGAGAGGACATGCTTGTGAGTTTCCAGATTCTTCTATGCATCAAAGATGGACAATCACACCCAGTGAGACCACACTGCCCTGATGGGCTTCAGCCCTGTCCCTGTGAAGCCAGGGGGCAGAAGGGGCATTGGCTGGAGGGGCTAGCCAGGTGACCTGCAAGGATCCTGAAGGGAGGGGTGGGAAGGACAAGAAGGTATGGGGACGGGGGTGGGGGGAGGGGAAACAACTCTTCTCTAAGAGTCCACAGATATAGACATGGGAGGCAGGTGGGTTCAACACAGGTGAGCTAGGAGCATGTGCCTGGCTTTATAGTGAGTGACTGGGCTGTGGTGAAGATACAGGCGGCCTGGGAGCAAGAGCAAGATGGATGATTCCAGATTTGAACCACAGTCTATTGGGCTGGATGTGGCCAGCTTGGCCAGGCTCCGATGAGGCACAAGAGCAGCAGGTTCTTGTATTCTCTTGTAGATTTAACCCTTTGGAGTCCCAAGCTGTCCCAGCTACCCTTGGGTTGCTATCCCCAATAGCTCAGTCTCCTTGGGTATCATTGGGGTAGCCAGAGCAAGTATAGTAGCACAAAGAGCCTCAGACACACAATATAAGACTGATGCCTCCTTCCCAGGTGTTAGTGGCTCATGCCTGTAATTCCAGCCACTTACGAATCTAAGATGTACGAACTGTGGTTTGTAGCCAGCCCAGCCAGACAAACCCAAGAGATTCTCATCTCCAACGAACCAGCAAAAAGCTGGAAGTAATGTGGCTCCACTGGTAGGCTACCATCCGTGCATGAAAAAGCTAAGCAAGAATGTGAGGGCTGAGTTCAAGCCCCTGCACACACCACCACCGAGAAAAATCTAATCAAATCACTGATGCCTCCTCTTTGGAAGGCAGGGCCTACAGCAGGCCCTTCAGTTCCCTCTGGCCCTTGCCTGCCAGCCATGGAGGTCCCAGAATGCCTTGCAGCTTGAACCACACTGCAGAGAGGCAGCTCCACCTACAGAGCTCTGCTTCTTCCTTTCCCGGGGATTGCCAGGACACAGCAGCTGGCTCTTGCCCTCCTCCCTCTATTCACCCACTTCTCTCTTGGTTCCATATTGTGAAAACAAATGCTCTTGGGATAGTGACAATTCATTAGAGAGATCTAGTGCAGTGATCACTGGCCGCCCATAGTGACCAAAATGGAAGGCCCAGCCCAGTAGGGTGACCACCCAGGCTAGGCCAGGCCTGGCCAGCTACTTTCACAAGGGCCTGGGTGAGGGATCACTCAGGGGAGCCAACCTTCGCTGCTGTTTTAAAACCTGTTGTTGGCTTTGATCTCAGGAGATTGGTTGTTTGAGGGTGACCTCTCTGCCTGTTCGCTGGTTCTTCCTGATCCTGGTACCATCTCTGCTCTGCCCTCCAACTGGTGTGTGTGTGTGTGTGTGTGTGTGTGTGTGTGTGTGTGTGTGTGTGTGTGTGTGTGTGTGTGTGTGTGTGTGTGTGTTTGTATTTCAACAAACTTCTGCTGAGCAAGTGTTGCTCTTGGTGTCTGGGCTGGGACAGGAGCTACAGAAATGGATGGGCCAGGCTGCAATCCTGTGGGGAGACCAGCTAGCCGAGACAAGCCTCCATGGGCTCAGGAAAGATGAGCAATCACTCTACTGGAGACTCCAGAAAGGCCGCAGGGAGGAGAGGAGGTTGGAATGGAGCCACAAAACACAGCGAAGATTCAGAGGCCTCCACGGAAGAGGGAAGGGCCTGGGAGGTGCAGAGTGCATGGTGTGTTCCGGAATGGCAGGTGGTCTGTCCATGGGGCCAGGCTGGGGCCCCCTGGGATGGTGGACTGTTTGGAAAAAGCATGAGTAAGAAGAAACAAGGCTCCTCCCTGACATCTTACCCCCTCAGAGGCCTCCCCGCAAGCAGTGCCCTGGAGTTTCTAGAACTAGATCTGTTTAGAATGGAGAACCACCACAAAGGTTGTCTAGCAGAATCCCTATCCACAGCAGGATCCCCGCTCTTCCACAGGCCAGGTCTTCGGTGTCCCCCCCCTTTCTTATGGGCCTGAAGGGGTGTGAGAAGAAGAGGAGACTCTTGGGGCTTTCCCAGGGTAAGAGTGGAAGAATGAGCTGCCAAAGGTTGCTTGGAATCGGAACTCGGAGCACACTGGGGCCAGCAGGGAAGGAAGGAACACAAATGAACTTCCTTTGGACAGCTGTGCCTACATGCTATTAAAAAAAAGTGTCAGATTCAATCACCCAGGTTTGGGGGCTGTGCACGCCAAACATCTGGATCTCTGGACAGGTCGCTAAGACGCCAGGATGTTGCACTTCCCACCTGGAGGCCTGAGTCATGCAGTGGCCTGATGGAGAAGGCCAGCACCTGGAGAGGCCCCGCCCCCTTCCTCCCAGGGTCTCAGCCCAGGAGGCCCAGCACGCATGCGCATGCGCTCTGGAACTCCCAGGATGGGAAGCAGGCAGGGCCATCCATGCTCAGCACTGGGGTAGAAATTGAGAGTTGGTGACTACAGCCCCTGATTGTCCTAGGCCTGGCTGCTCCGTGCTGTCCTGCCTTTCCCATGGGTCACTGGAATAAGGGATAAACTGCACATTTGCCCTTGATTTTGGCAAGTGGGACCAGTGTGTGTGTGTGTGTGTGTGTGTGTGTGTGTGTGTGTGTGTGTGTACACTAGGTTTGAACTCAGGCCTTGCACTTGCTAGTTAAGTACTCAGTAGCCCCTAGCCCCTTTTGTTGTTGTTGTTGTTGCTGGTGGTGGTGGTCCTGGGGCTTGAATTCTGGGCCTGGGCGCTGTCCCTCAGCTCTTCAGCTCGAGGCAAGCACTCTACCACTTGAGCCAGAGCACCACTTCTAGTTTTCTGGTGGTTTATTGGAGATAAGAGTCTCCCAGACTTTCCTGCCCGGGATGGCTTCAAACCATGATCCTCAGATCTCAGCCCCCTGAGTAGCTAGGATTATAGGCATGAGCCACGAGTGCCCAGCTTAGCCCTTTTTTTTTTTTGTCTTAATGATTTTTGAGATAGGATCCCATGGATTTTCCTCACCTCCCCCCCCCCCCCTTGGACCAAAATCTTCCTAACTGTGCTTCCAGCATAACTGAGATGATAGGTGTATACCACCACTATGCCTAGTTTGTTAGTTGAGATGGGGATCTCACTATCTTTTTGCACAGGCTTGCCTTGAATCCTGCTATGAATAGATGGAGTAGCTAATAAGCACAAAACTGAACCAATCAAGGCAGGCAAGAAGGAAAGCAGGCACTGGACCTATCCACCAGGCTCTCTCCCTTTTATCTGATCGTCTGGAGCTACACCACAGGCCATCAAGCTGCAAGAGAGTCTAGTAGGTGAATATACTTTTTGCTGGGCATATTGATACCCCAGTCAAAATTAGAATGGACTAAAAAAATGAAAGGAAAAAAACCCGAGCATGACTATGATGAAGATTAGAGCTGCGATTGCATTGGTGCATAGAAGCTGGATTTTGCACTGCTTGGTGGAGGTGGAAATATTTGGTCATGTCAATACTTCCCTGCCATTAAGAATGGTCTATATACCTGTACACCCATGTTTATTGCTGCACTATTCACAATAGCCAAGTCATGGAAACAGCTCAGATAACCTGCAATAGATGAGTGGACCCAAACATGTGGTACCTATACATGATGGAATTGTACACACCATGAGAAAGAGTAAGACTATGTCATGTGCAAGGAAATGGATGGACCTAGAACAAACCATGTTAAGTGAGGTAAGCCAAGTTCAGAGAGACAAATAGTGCATGTTTTCCTCTCATCTGTGGAAGCTAGATTTAAAATACTCTGGGACTTGATAAATGATACAAG
Organism: Dipodomys merriami; assembly: GCF_024711535.1. Taxonomy (NCBI): domain Eukaryota; kingdom Metazoa; phylum Chordata; class Mammalia; order Rodentia; family Heteromyidae; genus Dipodomys; species Dipodomys merriami. The sequence continues at coordinate 10,799,360 of NW_027204826.1, forward strand.
ACTTGTGAGACCAAAGTAGGATATTCTTATAATATAAATATTATAATGTACTATTACAATATAAATATTATATTAAATGATATTTATTGAAATGAACGCTAGGAAATGGAAATGAGAGTTGCTTTTTTCTTTGCTGCTATTTTTGTTTTCTTTTTGCCTTGTTTGTTGGGTGGAAGGGGGGTGTTGGTGGTGATGAGACATGGCTTAGCAAGTTCAAGAACTTGAATTCAAGCTCCAAAAACAAACAACAACGATGAGGAAATAATATTCCCCACTCAAATTATAAAAGAAACTCCGGATCTTCCCACATCCTAGAACTCTTGAAAAAAAAATCAGAGAAATATCAAGAAGAAATTCAGTCCCCACAATCGAACCATGCGGAAAGAAACCTGGTTCATGTTTGACTTAGATCCCTCTCGAATCTCCTGCTAGTCAGGACAGCTTTTGGAGCCTCAGTCTCCCGTGTGGAATTTATGAGTCCCCTTTGGGCCTGAGTGAGTATATCAGCTCCTTTTGGGTGGAATGTATTTTGAATCTCGAGAAGCCAGATCAAGAGCCTAAACCCAGAGACAAGCCACCTTCCCTTTCTCAGTCCCTGTCAAGATGTACAGTTGTGACTCTCGGGCTGGGAGCAGGATTTGCCTGTTTCCTAAATCACATTGAGGGTAGGGCAGTGTGGGAAAGAATTGATTTTCCAAATGGGATTTTTATTTGCCTTGTGTGGCCAAGCAAGCCTAGAGCCCACCGGGAAGGAAGTACACTAAGCTGGCTGCCTACAGACCAGGCCTTTTTAAAGTTTTTTTTTCTTTTAAGTTCAATTAGCCTGGGTGGGGGGAGGGCGCAGGGTCACTGGCTGCATGGTTTGTGGCTTGCTGTCATCTCAAACTCGTTGGCCATGATATCTTACAATTTGGAAGCATCAGTATTATTATTATTATTATAGTTTATTTTCAAATCTCATCCTGAAACAGACTGACTGATTCTGTTCCCCTTCCCTACTCTAGATTTTTCTTTTTTCTTTTCTTTTCTTTTGTGCTGGTAGTAAGGTTTGAACTCAGGGCCTTGTGCTCTCCCTTGGCTTTTTTTCCACTCAAAGCTGGGGCTCTACCATTTAAGCCACATCTCTACTTCCAACTTTTTTGCTGTCTCAAATCGTGATCTTCAGATCTCAGCCTCCTGAGTAGCTAGGATAACAGGTGTGAGCCATGGGTGCCCAGTTCCCCCACCTGCTGCCCACACTGGGGATTTTAACATTAGATTTTGATGCCTATAAATATGGGTACGTTGAGATATTTTTGCTTGAATTAGAGAGAATTAAAAGTGATATTAAAAGACAAGGACGGGGCAGGGCACCAGTGGCTCACACCTTTAAACTTAGCTACTCAGGAGGCTGGGATCTGAGGATTGCAGATCAAAGCCAAACTGGACAGGAAAGTACTTAAGACCCTTATCTCCAATTAATCACTGAAAAAGCTGGAAGTGGTGCTGTGGCTTAATAGGTAGAGTGTTAGGATTGAGCAAAAGGAACTCAGGGATAGCGCCCAGGCCAAGTTCAAGCCCCAGGATCAGCAAAAGAAGAAAGAAGAAAGAAGAAGGAGAAGGAGGAGAAGGAGGAGAGGGAGAGGGAGAGGAGAACAGATAGAATGAAGGACTATAAAGCATCTGCTCATTTCAGAGTGGCATTCATGAGGTTGGCATTTGCCCTAATTAGGCAGAATACAGTTGACCTTCCCTACTCCACACCCACAGTCAGCCAACCAAGGATGGAAAATATTAGAACAAGAAAACTATGTACTTACCATGTTCAGACTTTTTCTTGTCATTATTCCTCCAGCAATGCCATGAGACTGAGAGATAATGATCTGGAAAGCCTTCGTGTTATGCATTCTGAATAATCCAGAGATAGTCTAAAGGGGAAAGTCCTAGGCAAATACTGTGATAGTTTATACAAGGAACTGGAGCACCCACAGACTTGCATGTCTGCATGGGGTCCTGGATCAATCTCCCATACAGAGACAACTGTGTTTAAATGGCAAGAGTCCTGCCAGGTGCTGGTGGCTCACGCCTACGATCCTAGCTACTCAGGAGGCTGAGATCTGAGGATTGTGGTTCCAAGCCAGCCTGGGCAGCAAAGTCTGTGAGACTCTTATCTCTAATGAACTACCCAAAAGCCAGGAACTAGGAGTGTGGCTCAAGTAGTAGAGTGTCAGCCTTGAGTGAGGCATAGTGCTCAGGCCCTGAGTTCAAGCCCCAGTACCAGCACACACATGCACAACTTGCGAGCATCCTGAAAGTTCAATGTCTGTGGCACTGAATGTGGCACTCAATATACAGCTCCAGCTGGAGCTGTATATTGAGCCTATTTGTCTGGGAGGTAGAAGAAGAGCCACTGCCTCATAGAGCTGGAATGGAAGTCAGCTGGGATGTGCATGCAATAGGAAGAAATTCATAGCCAGAATTCCCAGGGACAGCTATTGAGGTAAGGTGCGGAGGGGAGGGGGGAGGGAATGTCCTGATTTATAGCATTTGCCAGTTCCCATGGTGTAAATGCTCCTGCCAACTTGACATCACTGGACACAGAATCAAGGTGGGCATTGTTGTACGATACATTTTATTATGGTCTTTCTATCATGGATATAAACCTAAGCAAACTGAAGAGGGGTAAAATCATTAGGGAAGTGATTAATTTGATGAGTTTTGAGTATTAATACCTTTGGTTTTTCGTGCAGTTGATTTCATTCAGAGTTTGTAATTCAACTTTCATAAAGAGCCGAGTTTCACGGGCAGCTCATAAAAATGTCTTCAATGTTAACAGTATTCTCCTTGATTGGGAGTGAGCCAGCCCCTGGATGATTTTTTTTTTTAAAAAACGGGGCCAGAGGGAACAAGGGGGAGGGGCAGATGTGCAATGTTGGAGGGGGAGGCTGGCATGGAGGAGCCCTGGGGAAGTCCCTCCCAGACTCAGAACCATGGCATGAAGATAATGAAGATATTGTTCACTTTTTTTTTTTTTTTTAAAGATAATCTCACAGTGTAGTCCAAGCTGGCCTCCCGAAGGCTGAGATTACAGGCATGTGCCTCCATACTCAGATTGTGTGGTTTCATTTTACAGGAGTGTAATCTTGGGAAGTGGGCCAAGCTGGGAAGGAAAAGAAAATGAAGAGGAAAATTAGAATTCTAGAACCTTTCAAGAGCATTTACACTCTGATTACTTTTAATGGCTGTTTGAAGGACATAAGTAACTCGAAAGAAGCTAATCATGAGTTGCTGAGTAGCCTTGCTGAAAGCATTGCTTTAGAAAGAGTTAAGAATAATATGCTATTTGTATCTTGTGTTCATAAGAAACCCTATATGGTAATGTCTCAGAGGAGTAGCAGGGTGGGGGCTGAAGAAGAGCCAAAGGGAGATTAGGCATGTTTATTGAATTAAGAATATCTTGAATCCACCATCTCTACCCCGAGGGCTTTTTGACTCCATGTTTATAAATATTTTAAAAAATTAGCCAAAATTGTTTCAATATTGGTAATTTTGGAGAAGAAAGTATTTTCTAGATTTAATTCCATCACAGTAATTTCATTTCATGATCATTTTCCATGAAGCAATGTTGGAATGAGGTCCTCTTTTCCTAATGTCATGTTTTTTTACATCACCAATTTTTTTTAAAATCAGAATTGCTTTCTTCTTTTTCTCCAGGACAACTAGAACTGGACTATTCAACTTACCAAGGTTCTCTTCTCCTTTTTCTTTGGCAGCCCTTTGCCTTAGATGGCTCTGATTCCAGATTTTAAAATCTTGGGAAGTTTCTGATTGGTTAAACCTCTAATTGGAATTCTCTAATTGGTCCAGTCTGTATTCTGTGTAAATTATGGACACAACAATCTGACCAATTGGGAGAGACATAATGATTTCTTTCATCCATCAAGAAGGTTTGGGTAAGAATCTTAGGAAACCCTGTATAAACCAAGCAGAGTTGGACAGAAGAAAAGTAGCCATCCATTATCGCCTTGATTACTTTCTCAAATTCCAAATTATAGCAGTTTAATTAAAAGGACACTGAATACCTATGCATGATTCCACACAGTGACCTTTCAGAGGACTGAAGAGGCCTTCTGAGAAAGGCCCCCAACCCCAGCATGCCAGGTGGGCTAGTCCTGGGCTCATAGAGACCGAGGGCAACTGAGAGGCTTTGGGGCTAGCTGAACTCAGAGCCATAGATGATAGATTTCCTCCAGAAAGTCCAAGGCCCGGACAGGAGGAGGAAATGGCAGGGTCATGGAGGTTGGAAAGCTTGATCTCTTCTGCTCATCAGCTCTGTTCCAGGAAGCCACGTGTCATCTATACACCAGTGACACCGGGGGCTGTCCAGCCGCCATGGGCGAACTGTACAAAAGACAGTAACAATGGCTTCCTCTCTTTTCTCTCCTGTAGCAGGGGGATCTTGGAGGGAGGGCAGGGAGCAGGGGAAGGATGACAGCACCAAACCCCCAGCAGACAAGCCAGGGTCCCTTTCTTACCCACAGTGTCTTGGTTTCATCTTCTGTACCATGGCCGTGTCAACCATCTCTACCTCATAAGAATAATAAGAGGTGGAGAGCAACACTGAACACTCTGTCGTCCGTAGCTCTCAGGAGCTGGCACAGGAACTCAGGACCACCTGGTCCCCTCCTCCACCTAGGCCTGGGTCCCTCGGTGACTCAGGATCCTGCCATGCTGAGCAGCAGGCCGGGGCTCTGCCTCTGGTGCTGGGCTCAGCTGGGCTGGGTGGGCCTTCTGGCAAAGAAGCAGGTCTTGCAGAGGCAGCCCCGGGGCCGGGCTGGGCTGCGGGAGCCCTTCCAGAAGGGCAGTGTCGTCATGAACTTGGCCCAGCACCCCAGGCTCCAGGGCCCGACACTGGCCGCACAACCAACTACCTCCATCAAGGCATCGATTAGAAAGGGTGACCCCCTTCCAACTCCTGGCCCCACAGATAGAAGGACACTCATGGACAGATCCTGTTCCCATGGTCCCTGAGAGCTCCTCCCTTAGCTCCCAGGTTCCTTCAGTCCTTTTCCTGGTACCCACAAGGCAGTTCTCCACCCCACACCATGGGGGGGGGGCAGGGGAGGAGAGGGTTCAGGATGGCAGGATACAGACACACAGGCCATGCCTTCAGTATCAATCAGATCTCATAGAGAAACCCCACAATGTGAGACCCAGAAGAACTGACCCATGTGCACCCCACGTCCAAACACATTACAGGCTCACACCTGTCATCCTGGCTACTCAGCAGGCTGAGATCTGAGGATCATGGTTCAAAGCCAGCCCGGGCAGGAAAGTCTGTGAGACTCTTATCTCCAATAAACCACCAGAAAACCGGAAGTGGCGCTGTGGTTCAAGTGGTAGAGTGCTAGCCTTGAGCTAAAGAGCTTAAGGACAGCACCCAGGCCCAGAGTTCAAACCCCAGGACTGACAAAAACCAACAAACAACAACAACAAAACTAACACAGGTCCAGTGGAATCCAAGTTCCACAACAGCATTCCAGAAAGACTAAGGCCCACCAGCCTCAGTGCCCCCACCCCCAGGGCATGGCAGATGGGCTCAGCCTGGGTCAGCAGAGGGGGCCCACCAATCTCCATCAAGTGCCGTCCATGTATCCTTAGAAGCTTCAACACTCTGACTGTGATTTATTTCTGTCCTGGTCTTTTAGCATCCTTCCTGTATTCAGGGGGGAGGACCAGCCAGGACGGGGAAGGAGGGGGTTCCTCAGTGTGCTATTCCCTGGGTTCTGACAGTGAGTTCTGACCCTGCTCTACCCAGCCCCTGGACAAACTGCCTCTAGCTGAGAGACAGAGGCTGCAGAGGAGGCTGGAGGTGAGGTCGTGGGGTCAGCACCCTGCCCAGCCCACCTGGGGGCTCCCCCCGGGAAGAAGTGGGGACCAGCTGCTTCAGACAGGCCCTACATCCTACCTTGGCTGGCTCTTGATTTCTGTCTTTTGGCTTGATCACATGCAGGGTGGACTTCTCCTGCAAGGGGTCTCTCAATGTCTTTTTTTTCCCTTTCTTATTTTCCCTGTGTCTATTTCTGTCTCCCTTCCCCATCCCCCCATTCCTCCCAGGGCTTATATCTAGGTCCCCCTCCTTTCCTTCCTGCCTCATGCTCTTATCCCACCCCCTTGCAGGTGTCTCCCAGGGACAGCTGTGGAACATTAGGGGCTGACAGCAATGCCGAGCCCCCACAGCCCTAAGGCGGATTTATGCCTCCCTGGGAGATGGACAGCTTTTCCGCTTGAATCCGCCAGAGCGCCCAGGTCCCGGGGCTTTGTGTGGACTTTGTCTCTGAGCCTGAATCCTCACCTGAGGCCCATGGACAGCTTTTATTTTTAGAAGAGTTCCCCGCCCCCCACCCCTGCTTCTCTATCAGCCCTGGGAATGGCTTTCTTGCACCCGTGCTGTTCCCTTCTTCTGAGAGACTCCATTTTCTATGCTGCCTCAGATGCAGGGGCTCAGAGCTGAGCCCCACAAGGGGCTGACGTACCCATTATAACCCCAAGGCGCAGCAGCTACTGGTTCCCATTTAAGCCAGACACCCTGGTCCCCGCTGCAGGGGGGCGGGGGTGGTTGGTCCTAACAGTAGGGATGGACCTGGAAGATTCCATCATCTCAGGCAATCCACCTGGCACACTTCTATTTGTAAGATGAGAGTGACCGAGGGCCCTCTCTCAGAGTGACTGCTGCAGCTGCAACCATTCACCAAGCCCTCAGCAAATGCCACGGGGATGGGCTCACCTTCCTTCCTGCCCAAGGTGGCCATGCAAGGCCCTGCACCCCCATTCCATAGTTGGAGACACTGAGGCTTAGAAATGTGAAATTACTGCCCCATGGCCTCAGACTCCCTCAACGCACACACAAGCAGAGCTGTGTTCCCATAGTCTACACTCAGGAAGCCCCCCAAATCTTTTACCCTCAGCCACCTGGTGACTTTTTTTTTTCTTGGTTGGTCATAGGGCTTGAACTCTGGGCCTGGGCACTGTGCCTCAGCTCTTCAGCTCAAAGTGAGCACTCTACCACTTGAGCCACAGTACCACTTCAGGTTTTTTTTGTGGTTTATTGGAGGTAAGAGTCTCACGGGCTTTCCTGTCCCAGCTGGCTTTGAACCTCGATCTTCAGATCTCAGCCTGCTGAGTAGCTAGGATGACAGGCGTGAGCCACTGGCGCCCTGCCCTGGTGACATTTTTCTTTTTCTCTTTTTACCACTGTGGACACAAACCCAAACTGGTTTCCCAGTACTCAGAAGGAGGCTAGCCTGCTGGTGGCTGTAAGTGCATTTGCAGCAGGAAGGGTTCACCTTTCAGCTCTTTCTGGCGTGGAAAAGGCCAGTGGAAAACTCAACCCTGCCCATCCTCCTCCCTCTCCATCCTCCTTGCAAAACGTGTTTGTTCACATGCTCACGGCCGGTCTATGGATTGGGCAGGCCTGAGGGCTCCTGGGAGGCATTGGGGGCCTGGGGTCGTGAGAGGAAGCCTTCAGCCAGGACTCTTTCACAGGAAAATTGATCTGCAGGCTCAGAGGGACTCGGGTTTGGGACTAAGTGAGCACGCTGTGTGTCTCAGTGTGAGGCAGAGAAAGGCAGGTAGAACCTCAGATGGTCAAGGCAAGAACGAGAAGCCCCAGAATGACAGGCCCCTCACTGAGGGCTGTAGGCAAGTGGAAAAGTTCTTATCACCAAACAGCCCCAGCAGAGCTCCATTCTTTATACTGGCTACAGGAAGGGATGAGGGAAAAGGAGGCCTGGGCCAGGGATGCTAGATTAGCCAGAACTTGGAACAGTCAAAGAATACAAACACATGTTCACTTGGTTTAGGCAATGAATAAATAAGTAAATAAATCTGCTGATTCATATTATTAAAGTTTAAGAGGTAGTCTCAGGTACAGCTACATGTAGCTGTTGTCCTGTTCTAAAGGAGCTGTTACTCTCTTGCTTAGCTTTCTTTGGCTGGGCTCCCTTCTCTGGAGAGTTCTTTGAAGGAGCATGCTCAAGCAGCTCTTCTGGGGGTGGGCGCTAGACATGCTCAGAGCTTCTGCTGAATCATATGCAGCAGGGGATGGGTGGTGCTGAGTGCTTTGGCCTACCTCACATCCTTCTTCCAGAGAAGGGGCAGCAGCGGTGGGCTAGAAAAACATGTGATGGGATTGTGGTGGGTTAAGCACCCCAAGGAAAAAGCAAGAGCTGATATCAAGAAAAGAGAAGCCAGGTGTAATCCCGGCTCGAATCCCAGCTACTCAGGATGTTGAGACCTAGAGGATTGCTGTTAGAAGGTAGTTCAGGCAGAGAACTCCCCGAGACTCTCAAAAAGCCAGAATGGAGGTGTGGCTCTGATAGTAGAGCACTAGCAATGAGCAAGCAAACCAAGTTAGAGTGTGAGGCCCTGAGCTGGAGGAGGAGGAGAAGGAGGAAGAGGAGGAGGAGGAGGCTGAGGAGGAGGAGGAGGAGGAGGAGGAGGGGGACGAGGAGGAGGAGGAGGGGGACGAGGAGGAGGAAGAGGAGGAGAAGGAGGAGGAGGAAGAGGAGGAGAAGGAGGAGGAGGAGGAAGACAGGGACGAGGAGGAGGAGGAGGAGGAGAAAATAAAAGACAGATCAAGAGGAAGGAAGAAAGGAAAGATAAACAAGGATTGGGTTCAGAAAACGTCCAGAGCATGTGACCTCATTTCTTCACAGTGCACCCCTGACTTCTGTGTCTGCCCTTCCACCCGCGCTCCACAGTCTTGCTTGCTATAGCAACTGGTATGTAGTTCTCCCACTGCGTTCTCCATCAAAGATGGTTTTCTAGGCCTTTCCCTGTCCTTATAAATGCTGGGATCACCTTGTTCACATCCACAAGGACCTTGAAGAGCTTCTTCCAGGAATTGTGTAAGGACTGCCATCAGTTTGAGTAGAACTGACATAATTTGGAGGTGTCTTTTTGTTGTTTTTGGTGGCACTTGGATTTGAACCCAAGGATTTGTGCTTGCAAGGCAGGTGCTCTACCACCTGAGCCACCACCCAACATGCTCACTTTTTTTGTTTTTGAGACAGTATCGTGTTTTTCTTTTTGCCCAGAGAGAGAGAGACTCTTCTCTGGCCCATCTCCAAGGCCATTTCTGCCAGGCTGTCACCACACCCATACCCAGGACACCCAGTGTCTGTTGCTGACCCGGAAGAGGTTGCTGGGGTCTGGCTTGCAGGGTCAGGAGGAAGGGAAGTGGGGAGGAGGATCTTGAAGTTTCCTTTCTAAACATTTAATTGGCAGCTCTTTTACAGGGCACAATGTGCCGGGTCGATGTATGTACACAATGTGCAATGTTAGCCGTTGGCATGTCCATCCTGTCCAACACATCATTTCGTAAGTGCGGGAACACTGAAAATGCTTTCTGTTAGCTAGTTCAAAATATATAACTAGTTGCTCTTAATCGTAATTGTCCTGCAGTGCTTAGAGCGTTAGGATGACCCCTCCCTTCTAGTTACACCCCCTCCCCCTTCCCTTCACCATCCTCCCCCCCCACTCCCCTTTATTCTCCACCTTCGTGAGACCTGTGCTTTTCCCTCCACATAGAAGGGGACCCCAGGGCCGGGCGCAGGGCCTTCCTCTCACTGGCTCTGGAAGGGAGGCCCAGTGCCAAGCTCCACCCTGGCCGAGGGGGTGGTGGCGCTGGGTCTGCTGGGATGGCCAGCTCCTCCTGGCAGTCATGGAGGATGCGCCCAGCCCCGCCTCCCTCAGCTCCGGCCTGAGGCTCCCTCAAGAATGGCTTGCCGTGAGTTTTTAGAAAAGGTATATTTTACAATTTTATTTCTGCAATGAGCACAGCACAAGGCCCTGAAGTACTGTGTCCCCTCCACCCAGCTTGTGGGATGACCTAGGAAACAGCACTGGGAGAGGGATGGGAGCACCCGCTTTCTCAAGCGCCAGGGATCCCCAGCCAGTCAGACCCAGCTGGGCTTTTGGGAAATCCAAGGAAAGTTCGAGAACCTGTGCTCTCCAGATCAGTTCTCACACCCGAGAGATGACTCACACAGGAAGGCTCACTCAGCTCTTGACAGTGGCTGGTCCAGATCCACGTACATTCTGCTGTGGAGTCTAGATATTTTGTGCAGAGAAAATGAGTGATAATACACAATCTCACTTGTATTGTTATGTGAGTGATGTATTCAGTGCTTGGTGTACACAACTTGTTCCAGGACACCCAAGTGCATGGGTATAAGAATACTGTAATAAAACCACACAATCTATGCACATTCTCTCATACACTATAACTGCTCTAGAGGACTTGATCATAAATGACATGTAAATATTGTGTTATAAATGTAATACCAGACGCAACCTAAGTTCTAGTCTCTATACAAAGGGTGAAAGTCTGTGTTCAATGCAGACAAATTATTCTTCTTTCCTTTTCTTACCTTGCTTTACTTCTCCCTCCCCAGTACTGAGGTTGAACTCAGGGCTTCACCATGGTAGGCAAGCACTTTACCATTTGAACCAGAGTTATTTGTGTCTAGTTTGCTTTTCACATAGGTCCTATACTAACTTTATCCTAACTGGCATTGGACCATGATCTTCCTGCCTCTGCCTCCTGAAGTAGCTAGGATTATAGGCATGTGCTACCATGCCTGGCTAGAGATTCATTTTTAATTGGAAAGTGGCTGAATCTGAGAATGCAGAACCTGTGGATATGGAGAACCAACTACGTGTGGAATGAAAACACATTGGAGATTATTGGGCCAAGTAAATTGAGGATTAAAATGAGCCGTTCGATTGAACTTTTAAAAATTGGCTAGGCTTGCACTTTGGGCTCACATTCTGCTTCCTTTGGACTGTGGTTTTCTGGTATGGCTTGCTCTTGCACATGGTGTAGGAAGTGAAGCCTTCTGCCCTCGATCCCAGAGGCTCACATCGGGGTGCTCACCATCTCAGCTTCCTCTGGCTAAAGAACTCCAGAATCATCAGAAGGCTTTTGCGTGCCGTGCGTCTTTGGATCATCCACCCAGTACTGTGTACACAGTACCTTGGCCTCCAGGAGATGCAGCACTTTTGTGCAACTTGGTGCAAGACTTAACACCACCTTCCATAGGGATGTCTTCAGCGTCTGCAGCGTGCTTCACCATATGTGACATTCCCACTGCTCTCTGGCTGGGTAATACTTATCAATCGAAGGACCAAAGAGTAGGACGCTCCACCCTCCCATGCTTCCAGCTTGCTACTCTCCTCCTACAAATGGTACCCAAAGGGACTGTCCTTTGCCAGCTACTGGCCACTTCCCAGGACTGTGGGCCCTGCTTACTGCCCTCCACAGGAAACCAGGTTAACAAGCACTAGGAACCCCCCTGCCCTAACATTCATCCAGATCACTCACAGAGCCAGGGCAGAGACCCAGACAAAGTGGGGGGTCCCCCGTGGGGAGCCCTTCTCACCCCTCCCTTCACTGCGGAGGTCACAGAAGGAAGGGCCACGCGGGAAGCCTAGCCTGGCCTTCCCCTCCCTCTTGGCCGAGGGAGCGTGGCTTTGCCATAGGATGGCTGTTGATCTGGGCTGGTGCATCGATGGCTCTAGCATGCTTTTTATCAAAGATGGCCGGCACACATCTGCTGAAAACAATCCAAGCTTCTCATCTCTCCAGTGACTCACAGAAAAGCGAGGGGATGAGGTAAGCGGGGAGGGCTGGGTGTGTCTGGCTCAGCTCACCCCCAAACGTCCTGTGTGCTTCCCATTCTCCTCCGTTGGTGGGTCCTATAAACATGGAGGTATTTATGCATATGCCAGGGAGAGTTCTAACCCCCAGCTTCCCACAGTTCCCAAGCAGTTCATATTTTATTCATGGTCGACACTCGTGATTTCCTTTCTGTGACATTTTCTGTCTCCTAGAACATTCCTCCTCCATCCCCAGGAGGGGAGAAATGCAAAAGAAGGTGTTTGGTTTATGCAGTCCTTGTCATCATCATCATTATTACTGTTATTATGATCATTTTCCTTAAAACATTTTCTATTTCTCCACATCTGACTTGGACTGCTTCTGGAAAGAAATAGGAAGTAAGTTGGGAACCTGGCAAAAAAGCAGAAAAACAATTTCCAGCCCCGTTTTCCAAAATTCCTTGTGGCTCCTTAAACCAAATGGATGTGTGTGTGTGTGTGTGTGTGTGTGTGTGTGTGTGTGTGTGTGTGTGTGTGAAGAATTGGGTTATTTTGCATGGTAAACAATATTTTTTTCTTTTCTTTTTAGCCTCTTAATGTGGGATCATGAAAAGAAGAGCAGCCTACTAATGAAAAAAAGCTGAGAGGGGAGAGGGAGGTTCGCAAGTTAGCAGCACTTCCCAGCTTACATAAGTAACATTCTTGCCGCATAAACATCTTGGCAAGTGCAGAGACTAAATCCCCATCCCACACCGCTGGCCTCAACCAAACTCTGTATAATAGTGTAAAAAAAAGTCTGTGGATGGTAATATTTTTCTGTCGAGCAACAAGTCATTAGTTCAGACAAAAGAATTTAAAATACATCTGCTCAGTTCTCGTGGAAAATATTACCTAGAGGAAAGCAAGGGAAGAAAGAGTAAGAGGGGAGAGTTGGAAGTTTCTAAGACTGCAAATAGAGAAATGGCAGCCAGGTACTAATGGCTCATGCCTGTAATCCTAGCTATTCAGGATGCTGAGATCTGAGGATCATGGCTCAAACTCAGCCTAAGCAGGAAAATCTGTGAGACTCTTATCCCCAGATAACCAGCAAAAAGCCAGAAGTGGAGCTATGGTTCAGGTGATAGAGCCATGATTTAAAAAACTAAGAGACAGCACCCGGCCCTAAGTTCAAGCCCTAGTATCTGCAGAATGAGGGGGCGGGGAGGGCCATATACAACCTTCTACCCTCATATTCTTTGCAGTGAAAAACCAAATTAAATTTTATTTAGCAAATGCTAACCAAAGGGTTAAATGATAATCACTTTTATTTTTTTCCTTCTCTCTGTGTCTCCCTTCCTTCCCTCCCTTCCTCCCTTCCTTTCCTTCCTTCCTTCCTTTCTCCTCATCTCTACCCCCCTCTCCCTTTTCTTCCCTTCCCATTCTCCTCCTCCTCCTTCTTCCTCCCCCTCAATCCCTCTCTCTCCCTCTCTTTTTTACCCATATTGGGGTTTGCAGTCGGAACACTCCCACTTTCTTAGTGTTCTCACTCAACAGCAGGTATTTACCATTTGAGTCATGCCTAAAGCCCAGCTTTTTGCTGGTTAATTGGAGATAGATTCTCACATATTTTTTTGCCCAAGCTGGCTTCAAAACTTGATCTTCCGGACCTTACCTTCCTGAATTGCTAGGATTATAGGTGTGAGTCACCTATGCCTGACATAATCATCATTTTAAAAAATGAATGGTTACTGAAGATTTTGAGTCAAAATTAAAATCTTTGCCTTAAAAAATCAAACTCCTTGACTTAAGACCAAAGCAGGCAACTGGTGGGTATGGACCCTGAGCTCTTCTGTGATTCATTCTGTATCACAATGTATCTTTGTTCATTTTTGTTTCCAAAGGAAGATGGGACTTGGAGAATATGACTGAATATGGTCTCATCACACACTGACAGTGGCATTCAGACTCAAAGACATGGTGACACCAAGTTGTGAAGAATTTCTTCTTTCTAAGCAATCAAGAAAGCAGTCATATTCCAATAAAACAAGTTTCCATGGTTTCTCCACTACAACGAATATTTGCTTTTCCCTCTTCACCTGCCACAATTAACAATCCTCAGGAAGAGATACCTCTGAAGTCTTAAGTTCAAAAAGTCAGAGGATCCCAATATCACAGAAATAACAGAGCAAGCAATCAGCACCCCTCCAACTGCCTCCCAAAGATCTCTAAGCCCAAATGTTTTCTCAGCACTGAGCTACCTCACCACATAGACAAAAGGAGGAAGCTTTCGAATCTCATTGAAGCCTCAAGAATATCACAAATTCAAAACTCATAACAAAGAATTGAATGAAAAGCAAAACCACAGGGCAATCTTATTTATTAATATTGATAGGAGAATGGTAGGGGAGAAAATCTAAGCACATAGAATATAACAAGACATAACAATACAATAAAATGGTGGTGTTTCTTCTAGGACTGTAAGTGTGGTTTGATAAAAGAAACCCAGTAGTGTCATTCACAAATCAACTCCAACAACTTTTACTACACATCATGTTCATTGGTGCTAAGGACTCAAATACCAGGGTGAACATATCTACTACCACCACTTCTGAATAAAGTTGTGTTAGAGTAAAAAACAAAAAAGCAAAAACAACAAACAAGCAAAAAAACCCCTCACATGGCCTAACTATATGCTGTCTAAAAGAAACTCACTGCTAATATACCAATGTGGACATGTTTAATAAATGGATAGCAATGAGCCAGGTGCCAGTAGCTCACACCTGTAATCCTAGCTACTCAGGAGGCTGAGATCTGAAGCCAGTCCAGGCAAGGAAAGTCCATGAGACTCTTATCTCCAATTAAGCACCAGAAAACCGGAAGTGGTACTGTGGCTTAAGTGGTAGAACACTCGCTTTGAGCTGAAGAGCTCAGGGACAATGCACAAGCCCAGTGTTCAAGCCCCATGACTGCACAAAGGATAGCAATGGGGATATCACACAAACATGAACCAAAAGGAAAACATAAGTTGTCATAAAAATATAAGACAAAGCAAAGAGAAATATAATAACAGGATTCATCCACCAAGAGGATATAATCTTACTGAAAGAATATGTGAACCAAAAACCTGATAAAACTAGGCCATATACCAGTGGCTCATGTCTGTGATCCTAGCTACTTAGGAGGTTGAGATCTAAGTGTCATGGTTCAAATCCAGCCCAGGCAGGAAATTCTGTGAGACTCTTATCTCCAACAAACAAGCAAAAAAATCAGAAATGGAGCTCTGGCTCAAGTGGTAGAGCACTAGGCTTGAGCTAAGAATAAAGCTCAGTGAATGTCTAGGCCTTGAGTGCAAGTCCCAGTACCAGCATTAAAACAAAACAACAAAAAACATCTGATAAGCTGGGCACTGGTGGCTCATGCCTGTAATCCTGGCTACTCAGGAGGCTGAGATCTGAGGATCATGGTTCAAAGCCAGCCCGGACAGGTAATTCTGTAAGATTCTTATCTCTGATAAACCAATAGAAAAACAGAAGTGGTGCTGTGGCTCAAGTGGTTAGAGTGCTCGCCTTGAGCTGAAGAGCTCAGGGACAGCGCCCAGGCCCAGAGTTCAAGCCCCAGGACAGACCCTCTGAAAAAGAATCTGATAAAACTAAAAGGACAAGTAGGAATAACTGGAGTCTGCAGCAGTCCCCTCTCAACAATTCCAAAACTGAAGAATCAGAAGATATAGAGAACTCAACACCATCAACCAACAGGATCTAAATGACATGAAGAGAAGGTGTCATTTTTGCCCTGCCACCACCTGCCTTCCATCTTGGCAAGGATTTCTCCTCAGGCCTGGTACCTCTCCAGGTCTCATCCACGTATCAACCAGGTTCTGATTGTTCTCAGGCCCCCAAGGCCTCCCTGTTCTCAGCCTCACAGCCATTTCAGAGACCCCAATCTGAGACTGTTTGCCCACCTTCCTGACTGCCTCGCTCCCTCCCTCCAGCCCACCAAAACTCGCATTAATTTGGAGGGCGAGAGCAACTGGACCTGACCTGTGTGGTGGGTCACGTTTTTCCTTCAGATCAGGCCCTCCAAGGGGATGCTCAGAGCAACACTCGGCTTCTTTTGGTATTCATGATCTTTTATACATCCCCTGAGGGGACAGATGCCAAGAAATAAGTGTAAATAAGAGATTGGTCTGGGGGAAAAGGCACTAAAGGCAAAAAACAAAACACCACCACCAACAAAAAAGGAAAACATTGTCTAATACCCCTGAGTATGACCCTGTCACACGAGAAGTTCCAACGATAAGGAAAGGAGAAGTACGTGACCAGATGATCACATCTCAGGGGATGAAAATCCTCACACACGTTAGCAACCCAAAATGAGAGCTGGAGGATGGACGCACAGCTTTAAACCAACCCGACAAGAATTTTGGACATGCTCCAAGACGACTTTAGGTAGTTGGGTCATCTCTCCACCATGGCTGACCTTTAACAGCAACCTGATCTGTATGTCCTGTAGCATTTCTGCTATAGGAATAAAGACATACTCAGGTCGCCACAGCCTTGCAGAACCAAGGCCAGAAGCCTGCTTCACCCAGGTGACTGTGATTGCCCTATGTGCTGCTTGTCTGTTGTCATACCACTGTCGATTTTTGGCAAAATGTAGCTGGTCCCCAGGCAAAACATTGCACTCAGCACTCAGGTATGGGATCCAAGCCATCGGGACTGGAGAGGCTGGAATTTCAAGGGCCTGGTGGAGGAAGCTCCCCTTAGGACTTCCCAGAATCTGACTAGAAATCTCCCCTCTGGGCTGGGAGACACCCACACTCTCCTCCCACTCCCCGCACGTTGCTCAGCGAATGCTTGAAATGGTTGATTTTATACGTCAGCGTGCTAGGCTGTATCCCCCACATATTTGGCCCAGCTGTATTCTAGATGCTTCTGTGATGGCAGAGTTTTTGTTGTTGTTTGGTTGGTTGGTTTTGTTGTTGCTTTTTTGTTTTGCTTCTAAAGATGAGATTAGCATTTAAATGGCCAGACTTTGAATAAAGCAGATCTCATTCTACGGAATAGTTGAACTCATCTATTCCATTGAAGGCCTTTAAAGAGTTTTCTAAGGAAGAGGGAATTCTGCCAAAAAACTTTTGGATGGATGATGAAATTTAGTACTTCCCCGAGTCTCTAGCCTGCTGCCTACTTGTGCACGTATGTAAACCAATTCTTTAAGGTATCTATGTAGGTAGATGTGAGACAGACAGATAAGATGATGGATAGATGATAGACAGATGGATAGATAGATGGATAGATGATGAGTGGATAGATAGATGATAGATAATAGACATCCCCTTTCCATCCTTCCATTCTCCATTCATTCTGTTTCTCTGGAGGACCTTCACACAATGCCCTTTGCTAGTCCATGCTGACATGTGTCCTTTGAGTGTGATGCCATTACTCTCTTCTCTTTGACTTTAAATAACAAACATGTCTTTCAACACACTTTAAATCGTTCAACTCTGCAGGGCCAATCAAGGCGCAGACTCCAGAAAAGATCTCAGGACAAAAATCCTAAATGTTCATGTGGTCCCCAGGGATGATCCTTTGTAGTATCAGGGGGAGAAATGTCTAGAATAAATGCCTGATTGACTCCGAGTGTCCCTTTTGATGGTGGTACTCAGAGAAAAGATAATCTGGACACTGAATAAGGGCGCTGTGAGCACCTCACATGGAACTTTAGCTTTTCACCAACCAGTTTACAACGGAACGCTTCTCCCATTGATTCCTTAAGTGTGAATCAATATTTAACTCAACAGGCCCAAGAACACTTTATTATTTATGTGTGTGTGTGTGTGTGTGTGTGTGTGTGTGTGTAGTGGGTCTTGAACTCAAGGTCTAGGGCACTGTCCCTCAGCTTCTTTTGTTATCTCTGGAACTCTACCACTTGAGCCCTATTTCTAGCTCTTTGGTGGTTAACTGGAGATAATGAGTCTTATGGACTTTCTTGCCCAGGCTGGCTATGATTCATCATCCTCAGATCTCCATTTCCTGAGTAGCTAAGATTACAGGTAAGAACTTTTGACACCTAACCCCAAAACATTTTAAATTGGACCACTTTGGCATGCCTGTAATCCCAGCTACTGGGGAGGCAGGGGTTGGAGGACAGCCATTTGAGACCAGCTTAGGAAGAAGTGGAAGATCTTATCTGCAAGACAAACTAGCAAAGCAAAAGGACAGGGGTTGGGGGTTGGGGGCTGTTGCTCAAGTGGCATTCCTGATTAGAAAGTGGTAGCCCCAAGTTCAGTCCCCAGACCAGGGAAAAGGGAGAGGGACAGAAAGAAATGTAGGGATCTTGCCTAGATTCTCCCTAGCTCTTCTGTTGCTGAGCCTAGATATTCTTCTCCCAGCCAGTCCTTCAGGATCCTGTGTCATGGCAATTACACTTTTTTTTTTCTTGTGCTGGTACCGGGATTTGAACTCAGAGCCTCACATTCTGACTTACTGCTCAGGGCTGGTAACTATACCATATCAATCCCATCTCCAGCTTTTTGTTCGTTCACTGGAGATAAAGAGCCTCAGGAATTTGTCTATCCAGGCTGGCTTTGAACTACCGTCCTTAGATCTCAGCCCCCTGAGCAGCTAGGATTGCAGGAATGGTATCCTTTGTTCTGTTTGTTGCTCACTCCAGTGAGTGGCTGCTTATGATCACTTGAAGAGGGAACATGCAAGGGTTCTAGTCCCCACCCCAACCTCCAAGCAGCACAGGAGAGGAGAAGGCTAAAGCCCCAGTTGCAGAATTCATTTCCCAGGCTGAGGTTGAAACCTGGAGACAGATGTGGCAATCCCCATGACCGCCCAGGGACAGTGGCAAGTCATGGGATGAACGTCACACCTCATGTAGCCCTGACATAGCCCTCTAAGAGCTGTTTTTTTTTTCTCTCTCTCTCCTCAGCTTACAAGTAAACACACTGAGGCTCAGAGATGTTTAGCAATGTGCCTGCTGTGACACAGCTTCTGCTCACCAAGTGTACTTCCCACTTCTCCCACTCCATCCATCTTCCCGAGCTCTAGGGACCCCTTGTCAGAAGGGCTGACAGAATTAACAAACATTCGCCAGAGCAGGACTTTCAGGAATTTATTGGGCTCATTAAGTCCCTAACACGTGTTTTACATTTCCTTCTCTGGGGCTCTGGGAACGGCTCACTAAATACAGCCCTGTAGGCAGCAGCTGTGGACACATCATTTTGGGGGATCTCAGTGACTCCCTTCAAATGGGTCCTCTAAGTCATTGTGGCTGCGCCTGGAGAGGAGACAGTGATGACTTCGTACCTCCTCCACCTTGCATCCGATGCACATGGACGCTTGCCTTAAAATACTCTGGGTCCCCTCTTCCAGGTGAACCAAGTTGGATCCTAGCAGCGCCCAACTTGTTCGCTGTGCAGTGACAGAGAGCCACACGCACCTGAGCCTAGATCCAAGTCCTCTGTGTCTTCCCAGAGAGTCTGCCGGCCCTTGTCCTTCCCTGCGTCTGGATCCTTTGGCTGTCACAGTCTGAGCCCACCCATTCCACTTCCTGATCTTTCAATGTTAGATCATCGTCTCCCCCCTTGTGAATGCAGAGCAAAGGAGAAGGAGGCCCAAAGCAGGACACAACACCTCCAAACACTTGAAGGTCTCAGTAGCCAGCAGGTGCCAGCCAACCGTGCCCACTGACTCCTGGAGTTCAATGCCATTTGTCTGTTCAATTTCTTAAGCCCTACAGCATCCATTTTCTCCATGCAGATAACCCAGGATGATGGAAAGGCCCAGAAGGGCAAGCATCTGGGCTTCCATGCTCTGGAGTGATGGGGAGCTAGAATGGCTCCCTCCTGGCCCCCGGAATGTGTCGTAGACTTGGCCCGTTGAGCCCTGGGTAGAATCTTGTCAAATAAGATGGTTATTGACAGGGTGATAGCACCATTTCCTTGCCTTTCTTCCCAGGGAAAGCTGTCCAGGCAGGTCCTCAGACGCCAGGGAAGAGCTTTGCATTCTGGGACAGAAGAGGCTGGAGGAGACATGGAGTCATCTTGTAGACCCCAGGGCATCCCTGACTGTGGCACCCAGTAGGACAGACCAGCCTCACCTTTAGTCTTCTGTCTTGGAAGTAATGTTACACAAATCCATGAGAAGCTCGCATGGGCTTTGATTCTCGGGACAGCAAGCCTCTTGTCCACATCCAGCTGGATACATGCCTAGCTAGGATCCTAGTCAAATGGATATGAGGGAAATGAGTGAACCCCTAACTAGATCCTGGTGACCATACAGGGCAGGACACAGGCTGGAAAGACTCTGCAGCAGTGTTGCTTCTGCAGAAGTAGTACCAGAAGAATCTTCTAGCTAGGAGCTGCCCTGTGGGAGCACAGTTTCCCTAATTCATTCATGTACAATTGCTGGCCGTGTTCATTGGGCAGCAACATGACAGAGACGAGTCAGTGGGTAGAGAATGGGCTGCCAAAACCTAAAGTGTCACCGGATGCTGGTGGCTCATGCCTATAAACCTTAGCTACTTGGGAGGCTGAGATGTGAGGATTGTGGTTCAAAGCCAGTCCCAGTAGACTCTTATCTCCAATTAACCAGAAGTTAGAAGTAGAGCTGTGGCTCACGTGGTAAAACACTAGCCTTATGTGGAAAAAAATAATAATAAGGGACAGCAACTAGGCCTTAAGTTCAAGCCCCAGTACCAGCATGGGGGTGAGGGAAAAGAAAGAAAAGAAAGGCACCACAAAATGAATTTCCCTACCAGGTAAATTGGGGAAGATAGCTCCCTCCACCTGCACCATATTCCATTAAGAAGCTGTCACTCCTGAGGATCATGGTTCAAAGCCAGTCCGGGCAGGAAAGTCCCTGAGATGATTATCTCCAATTAACCACAAAAATACTGGAAGTGGTGCTTTGGCTCAAGTGGTAGAGCACTCGCCTTGAGCTGAAGAGCTCAGGAACAATGCTCAGGCCCAGAGTTCAAGCCACATGATGATCACAAAGATGATGAAGAAGAAAAAGAAGAAGAAGAAGAAGAAGAAGGAGGAGGAGGAGGAGGAGGAGGAGGAGGAGGAGGAGGAGGAGGAGGAGGAGGAGGAGGAGGAGGAGGGGGGGGGAGGAGGAGGAGGAGGAGGAGGAGGAGGAGGAGGAGGAGGAAGGAGGAGAAGGAGAAGAAGAAGAAGCAGCTGTCACTCACACAACACACAGGTGACAGGTGACGGGGGTCTTGTCCTCAGGTCACAGACAGGTACAGCCTTGCTATGTGGACATGGTGGGCTGGCACAGCAGTGGAGGTGGGGTGGGGCTATACTATGTGTGAAAGGAGTAACGTCTGGGAGTCACCCACTTCTTGTCTGGTTGTACGTGGAAAGATGTGAGACATTCAACAATTTACATAGGGGAATTGTCTCAATAATAGGTAGACAACTCATCTCTTCTGGAATATCAGTGAGTAATTTGCCTTAGTATCTCTCTGTCAGTGAGACCTGAGCTCTGCCCATGAAAGGATTAGTCATTTATATAAATAAGGATACTGGCTGCTGGAGGAACTAGATTCGGTGAGTCCCAGGATGGGATTACTGAGAACTGAAATGTAACCAGAGAAACTCCTCACGTCACAGCACACAAGGGAATGGCCATTCATCCACCCACCCTCACACCTACTTGCCCATTCAACAACGAACAATGGTGAAGAATGGGCCCAGCATGACACCATTGCCATCTAAGGCCTGGCTTCTTCCCAACGAACCAATATGGCGCCCCTCTAGGACTCACTAGCAATTCCTTCTTGCTTCGAAGGCTTCATCGGGCTTGATCCCCATTTTCTTCTCACCCTGAACCTTTCTTTAAGCTCTTTGGATGCCCCTCTCCCCACCTCTTTCTGAATCCTCCCCTACCTGGAGGCTGTTTCCTACCCTGAGGATCACTTCCCTCTCCCTGTGGCCTCTCGGGGGAGGGGAGGACATGGTCTAAGAGAAGCTAAGGGGAGAGTGGGTTACAGAATGCGGGAGCCTTTCACCACGGCCTCCATTCCCATGGTCCTATTTCTGCTGTTGCTAATAAGCCCCCCCCCCATCTGAGCTCTCCATCTCTGCCCCTTCCTGCGGCTGTCACACCTCATCCTTCCAGTCCTCTGACTCAATGTCCCCATGGCCGTGATTCATTCTCCCTCCCAGTCCTCTAGGTCACCAGCCTCAGCAGTGGCTCCGGGCTCTCCTCTGCCCTTCCTCTATCTCAGGCTTCAGTTCCACACCCCCACAATGTACACCTCATCTACTCTCTCCAATATGATGATCGTCCCTTCCTCCACTGAAACTGCCCTGGCCAGGATCACCGCAATCACTTTGTTAACAGGCCTCATAGATGGTGCCTTCTTCCTCTGGACCTGGCCCACAGTGTCTACTTCCTCCTTACTTGACCCCTCACCTCTCACTTCCTAGGCCTTTCTCAAACTGAGTTTTCTCCTACTGCATTGTCCACCCATGCTGGCTCCTCCTTCTCTGGCCAGTGCTCCTCTGTTGGAGGGACTTCGCTCTCTTCTTGTCTCCATCTTGTTTTCTCAGTGACAAGATTCAGACTTCCCATATACTGGGGATCTTCCTTCCTTCCTTCTTCCCTTCCTTCCTTCCTTTGTTCCTTACTTGCTTTCTTACTTTCTTGTTTTCTTGCTTCTTTTTTGGTTGGTTGTGGGGTTTGAACTCAGGGCCTGAGAATTGTCCCGGAACATTTTCCACTCAAGACTAGTACTCTACCACTTTGAGCCACAGCTTCATTCCAGTTTTCTGGTGGTTCATTGGAGATAAGAATCTCATGGACTTTCCTGCCCGGGCTGGCTTTGAATCTTGATCCTCAGATCTCAGCCTCCTGAGTAGCTAGAATTACAGGCTTCAGAGCCACTTGCACCCAGCTTTATCCAGGGTTTCTAACCAAGAGATTTTTTTTTCTCCAGAACTTGATTGATATTCTTAAACCCACCGCCTTTTAGGGATCCCACCTAGGATAGATCTCAAATGGAACTGCGAATCCCCTCTTCTGCTGGGGGAAGCAAAACAAAACAGGCACACACGTTTATTATCACTCCTTCAGGCTGTTTTCCTGAGGTCATCCTGGAGACACCTCTAGCCATCTGTATCAGATGGGCTCATGTCCGTGGCATGGGATGATGGAGAAGACAAGGTGCCGTGTCCAGCTCCACCCCAGCCACGCTTCAGAACCTCTTCAGTTCTCTCGACTCCAGTCACCTGTCCACTGTAGCACAGACCCAATGTCTGCCCACGCTGGCCTTCCCCTCCCCCACTGGCAGTGTCCACCTCCCTGCAGAGAACACACCTGTCCTCTGCTCTCAGCCTGCCTGTCTTACTTAGCTCAAGGAACCATTGGACAATGGTGACCCAAGAATGGCCAGCCAATCTTCCAGTTCCTTGGGACATGATCCAAATCAGGCCCCAAGACCAAATTCTAAGATTTGAGACATACTAAAATGTGAAGCTAACCTGAGCACTGGTGGCTCACACCTGTAATCCTAGCTACTCAGGAGTCTGAGATATGTGACAGGAAAGTATGTGAGATTCTTATGTCCAATTAACCAACAAAAAGTCAGAAGTGGAGGTATGGTTCAAGTGGTAGAGCACCAACCAGCCTTGGGCAATAAGCCCTAACATTTACACACACACACACACACACACACACACACACACACACACACACACACACACACACAAATGTGACGCTAAGAGGGAAAGTCTTGGTGACACTATTTGAGTCTTGTAGCTAGGGCTCAAGTTATTTCTTAATTTTACAATTGTAGGGAATCAATAAACCTCCTAACTTACTTCTATCTAAACTAGTCAGTTATTTTACTCATAATTCAAAGAGCTTTAATTATACTAATTCCCTCCCTTCTTCCCTCCCTCCCTCCCTCTCTCCCTCCCTCCTTCCTTCCTTCCTGTTGGGTACTAATTTACTTGATAGTGATTTGTGAAATTCGCCATTATGCTCACACCATTGAAATGTTAGTGTATGGAGGCTGGAAGGGAACATGGACTGGCTGCCTTACTCACTTGGATTTGGGGGGTGTAGACTGACACCTCATCAATGAGAAAGCAGAAGATGAAATCTTCAAGGAAGATGTGTTTTGGGGGGCCACTCTTTCCAACCTAATGCTCCCCAATACGGGTGTACACCCCCCCCAACATGGTGTCTGTGGTCACCGTAGGCTAGGTGGACAGTGTTTTTGACCGTGGAGTGTGCCTGAGGAAATGACCCACTTCTTTGGGAGCAGGAAGCCGGTTGAGGACATAGTGATGGCCCAGAAGCCGGGCAGGCTGCTGAGAGTGGTTGAAGCAAAGTCCAGCTGCTCAGCTTCCTGCTCCCAGGCCAGGGGCTCTCTGCCAGCTCAGCCCTGTCATTGACCTCCGAGAAACTGTGGGTTTGGTGCCAAGGGTCACAGGGTCTCCTCAGAAGCACTGATCACATCTCCATCTGATGACAGAAGGTCAGGCGCATGGTCCTCAAAGCAGAGGTCAGTGGCCTCTCTACAGTAAACACTCAGAGTTTCATTAATTCTCTCCACAAACATTGATTGATGGCCAGGCCCTGGGCCAGTATGCGAGACAGAACCAGGCCTTGTGTCCCCTGCGCCTTCTGGAAGACAGATACCCGAACACACATTCAAGGAGGGGAGCTGGGGAAGTGGGCCAGACAGCCATACACTTGGCTGTGGACTGGCCACCATGCCTTGCAAGGAGGGAGGCCGTGGGCGGCTGTGCCCGCCACCACCTGGATAGTCTCCTTCCTGGCATCAGAGTGTTTAATCTTTAATAATTTAGACTCCCAGGATTAACCGGCAGAGAAAACATTCTGGGACTTTCCCTGGGCACAAGAATCCCTTCTCCGCTGGGCGCCGGTGGCTCACGCCTGTCATCCTAGCTACTGAGGAGGCTGAGAGCTGAAGATCATGGTTCAAAGCCAACCCAGGCAAGGAAAGTCCGTGAGACTCTTATCTCCAATAAACCACTAGAAAACTGGAAGTGGTGCTGTGGCTCAAGTGGTAGAGTGCTCACCTTGAGCTGAAGAGCTGAGGGACAGTGCCCAGGCCCAGAGTTCAAGCCCCATTACCAATAAAAAAAAAATCCCTTCTCCTCCTCTGTTCCTTTCCCTCTGCCCTTCGTCTTTATCCAAGAAACCCAGTGTTCTAAACTGGGGCCCACTGCATCTCCAGTGGGTGTGGGGAGGACATGGAGAAGGCTGTGCCTTTTAATGGCTCCAGACAGATAAGCAAGGGAAGGCATGGGAATGCAGTTCTTCCATCTCCGAAGGGTCGGAGTTTAAATCCTGAACTGGTTGCTTGGCCAGGATGGCATGAACGGACTGAAAGTTTACATGGAACCACACTGCCAGAAGCCAAGTTCCACGGTCACCACCTACAGACGTGGCCATCATTGGTGCCATACCATGTCCTTAAGAAGTCCCCACCAGTGGGATGTTAAGAGAAATGAGTGGGTGAATTCTTGTCTACTATCTGGAAGCTCACATTAGCGCTGGGTACTGCTATCACTGGCAGCGGTCCAGGCAATCACTGAAAAATGTCGAGTAGGTGCCTAGCAGATATGAATGTACCTTCTTCTACATTTTTCTGATAAGACAAAGAGTATAAGGAAGCTGGAATCTGCCATCTCCATTAAGATAACCAGCCCAGGTCTACTGGCAGGGGTAGGAAGGGACTGTCTCCCTGTTAGATGTAGATTGCTGGGTGGTAGTTTCTAGATTTTCTTTTTGCAATATCTATGAGGGTTGGGTCCCTCTGCAATTCTTGTAATCATAACAATAATAGTTTATCTTTGTTTCCATATGGTGTGTGTGTGTGTGAGAGAGAGAGAGAGAGAGAGAGAGAGAGAGAGAGAGAGAGAGAGAGAGAGAGAGAGAGAGAGAGAGAGAGTACTAGGGCTTGGACTCAGCAGTTAGGAGCTGTCCCTTAGCTTCCTTAGCTTTTTCTTACTCAAGGCTGGTGCTCTACCAGTTGAGCCACATCTCCACTTCTGGCTTTTTGATGGTTACTTGGAGCTAAGTCTCATGGACTTTTCAGCCCGGGCTTCAAGACTCAGCCCTCAGATTTCAATCCTGTGAGAAGCAAGGGTTACAGGTATGAGCCACTGACACCCAGATTCCATTTAATTTTTCAAGGTATCTTGTTTTATAAAGAAGCAGGAAGGAAGAGGCATGAGGAATGGCCCATAGTGACCATGGAAACTTGGTTGGCTGATCACCAACATCAGGGAGCTTGACCAGCCATCCATAGACACCTGAGGACACTCCTTGGCCCCGGTCTATTGGCAGATGGCAGAATACACACTTCTGCAGGTAGGAAAGCCAAGAAAGATGAGGTTCAACCATGCTTATTTGGTCCGGAAGTCCAGCTACTCCTTCTTACTAGGCACGGCTTTGCTGCCTTTTCCAGTGCATTTGTGGGGAGAAAAGGAGCAACACCACTGCCCCCACCCCATGAAAATCCCAGACACCACCTGCCACACACCCCCTGCCCCCAAGATACCTGTCCCGTGGCCTGACCAAGAGCTCACAGGGGAGGCCTGGCCCAGCATGGGGCACCTACTGAGCCCTCCTCTCTGTGACCACCACGGACCAGTCTCTGCTCTCCAGAGGGAAGTGAGTGCCACAGCCTGCAATGGACCTTGCACCTCGCTAGGGAATGGTCCGTGGAGGCTGACCAGCACCCCATTCCTCTGTCCAGATATCACGTGTGCCTGTAAGCAAGAAGGAGCCTCAGAAACCATCAGTTCCTATCAGCCTTCCCTTGGGCCCCCTCTGTAGCTAAGACTGAGATGTTCATCTACGTAGTGACACAGGCCCTGATCTGGTGCCATGTTGGGACTCCAGTTTCCCAGAATGCTCTGCTCCTCTGATCCCCTCTTTCCTCCTATATGACTCTGTGGCTGGCAAGGTCCTGTGGTGCCCCGGGGCTGCTGGGTCAGTTGAGGTGAAAGTAAGGCCATAAGGGGAGCCCAGGCCCAAACAGGTGATCTAGGTGTCACGGGGATGAGGTCTCCTGAGGAGAAGAACTTGGAGCATGAGTCACCACCCAGGCAGGAATCCTCGGGTGATATATATACACATATCGTCCTGCCTGGGAGGGCTGGGTGGGAGGATGAGAAAGGGCCATTGTGAGAGCCGCTTCCTGATAGGTGGTTATTACACCATGCAGAATCCCTCTAAGGGAATTCCTGTCTCCAGACAGCTCCCAGGCAGCACTGGGAAGTATACACACCCATGCCAACGTGGGGAGCCCGCAGGGGCTGCACGGAGGGGATGGCGTGCCATGCATCAGCACAGCAACCTACCAGACAAGTCAGCTCATCCCTTGACTAGAGATGATAAACAGGCAGGGAGGGGCCCGGCCCAGGCTACAGGCCAACCACAGGGGTCAGGAAGGGACCTGGACACTGAACCCGCCATGCAGAGAGAAAAGAGTGTTTGGAAATCCATTTGACTAGCAACACATCTGGGAAACCCTTTTCATCTTGATTGCCCTCTAAACAAATTAAGTAAAGCCCAGGGCTGAGAGAGATCTTCCAGGAGAAATGGAACCAAAGGGCCTGTCTTCAGCTACGAGATCATCTGGCTTCTGCTTGCTCACAAACATGGAGACCATTCTAGAAATTTTCTGGCCCCCACACACACGCTCGGCTCTTTCCACACACCCTTAGGATGAAGCAAGGCTGGCTCTGCTCGAGTGGGCAACCAACAGCCTCTGGGGAACCCAGGACCCGGTCTGTGTGGAACCCCACCCATGGCCCCGGTCTAGGCCAATGGGTGGGACTGTCATCATTCACCAGCTGCCTGGGACCTGGCCATCAGGGGGCAGTGAAGGTCAGCATCTGAGGAGAATACCCTCCTGTTGAGTCCTGGCTTCAGGATGTGGCAGAGATAGAGTCTGGTCGTTTTCACTTGTTCCCTCCTGCCCAGCTAGCATGAGCCAGAGCACATCTGTCCATCTGGAAAGGAGAGGCTGGACAGATGTGCGGGCAAGGTCCTTCCTAGCTGGAGATCAGGACATACAACAGGTACTCATGAATGAATGCTTACTGTGCTCCCAACACAAGCTTCCATCCTCCTCTTCCAAAACAAGGCAGCCGGCCCTCCGCACCTAGCTCCCTCCAACGTCTTGTGGCAGAGTGCCCAACCCAGGTGCAAACCGAAGGTGTTCCAACGAAGTTGAGTTCTGCCAATCTGGCAAGCTACCAAGGAATGCTTCTGGAAGGATCCATGGGACTTTCTGTGGCAGAAGAGAAAGGAGAGAAGACAAGTCTCAGAGGGTTTCTGTTGTTTGCAGAGTCCCCTGAAATGTCTTGCTCTTGACCAGGAGCCTTGTCTCACTCTGCACTGTACCCAGGGCCTGGCAGGATGCTCTCTCAGAAACCACCGCCCCATGAGGAATGAGGAGACAGGACAAAGAAGGACTGAGTGTTTATACAAGGAAGCTGGAGTCAGAGAAAACAAAGGGTGGGAAGGAAAACTCCAGGAAATTCAGGAAATAGACTGGGTACCTCAGAGCTAGTTTGGGCTTGGCACTCTCTCCCCACACATCCTTGGCAGCTGCAAGGCCACTACCTGTGGCTGAAACTTCCTGGTGAAGACACCAGACCACACCCACCACCCAGCATGGCTGCCCTGGAGTGCTGAAAGCAGCCCTTATCTCTGGGAGCTCACCAGGCTTCCCAGCCTCCTTTGCGGTTAGGCCAGGTCATGTGGCTGATTCTGACCAATGGCTTGTGATTCCCACCCCCCTCCCAGGACTGGCACAGCATTCTCCATCCTTGTTTTCCCTGCTTCAATGATGTAGGAGTCAATGGAGAGAGCCTGGGTCCTTGGTCACCAGGTGGACAGGAACCATTGTCATCTCTCATGGGCCCTGATGTGAGCTAAAAAGAGCTTGGTCATTACGAGTTTAATGTGTTACCACAGCATGGCATGGCATGGCCTTGTTTGGCCAATAACTTTGAGACAAATCTAAAACAGTAACAGGAATAAATAGCATTCAGAGATCTCTCACTACTTTTCATTTCACATTCACCATACCTCATTCTGTCTGAATGTTTGCTTTTGATTTTTGTGTGTGTGCTAGTGCTGTGGCTTGAACTCAGAGACTCTTACTCTTCATTAGCTTCTTTGGTCCAGGCTGATGTTACCACTTGAGACATGGTTCCATTTCTAGGGGAGTTAACTGGAAATAAGAGTCTCTGATTAATTATGGAGGCTAGTTGGAGATAAGAGTCTCGTGGATTTTTTGGAGGTTAATTGGAGAGAAGACTGACAGATTTTTCTGTCCAGATTGGCTTTGTGTGTTCTAGGCATGTATTACTTCATAATTTTAGAAAAAGCTAATAAAGATCTCCAGATTTCAGCCTCCTGAGTAGCTAGTATGACAGGCTTGAGCCACCAGGCTCACAATGAGGAGAGAAGAATTGCATTTTAGTTTTTAAAATATAAATTCTAGTTGGGTATAATAGTATACACCTGTAATTTTAGCATTGTGGAAGCAAAGGGATTTCAAGTTCAAGGTCAGCTTGGGCTCTAGTGAGATTCTGTGTCATAAAGCAATAAAATGAAATCAATCAGTGTGTGTGTGTGTGTGTGTGTGTGTGTGTGTGTGTGGCACACACACACACACACACACACACACACACACACACACACATATATATATAGAGAGAGAGAGCAATCTTTCCTTTGCCTCATACTATGGGGACATAAAAGTAAGTATGTGATCTGAACCCACACAAAGCAGCCTTAATAAGCAACAGGGAAGGTTACACCCTGAATTTTCTCTGGGGTGGGTATAAGAACTGAGGCTTGAAGGGAGATGTGGTTATTGGATACTTGACATGGAGCCTTGGGATTTCAAAAGAAGATAAACACGCAGGAAAAGAGAAAGCCATCTGACAAAAATACCATTGTTTTTCTAAGGAGTTATTTAAAAGGCATATAAATAAAAATATTTCACTGGATTGTCATTTGATTATCTTTATTAGCTTTTTTAAATTATGAAGTAATACATGTCTAGAACACACAAAACAAGCCAAAGATGATGAAGCAAATGTTAACAGTTCTGCACTTTGTTCTTTCCTATTGATTTACCAGAGCATTTTTGTGCCAATACCATACTGTTTTGTGAAAGCAATTTTATAGAAAGTTGTGGTTTCAACTGATGTCATTATTTTATCTACATATACTCTAGGGCTTTATTCTTTTGTTGTTGTTGGTCATGGGGCTTGAACTCTGGGCCTGGGTGTTGTCCCTCAGCTCTTCAGCTCAAGGCTAGTGCTCTACCACTTGAGCCACAGTGCCACTTCTGGTTTTCTGAGTGATTTATTGAAGGTAAGAGTCATGGAGTTTCCTTCCTGGGCTGGCTTTGAATTGGGATCCTCAGATCTCAGCTTCCTGAGTAGGTAGGATGAAAGGCGTGAGCCACTGGTGCCCAGCTAGGATTTATTCTTTATTTTATTTTCAAAGGACTTTTGTTCAAGGGTATACTATTGGGATTCCTTTTATTTCATTTTGTTGTTTTTATATATAGTTTTGCCATTATATCTCTTCACCATTATTCCATGCTCTGAGTAAATGTGTCAGTTTTTCTTTAATAGTTTTTTATAATCCTCTTTGGTAGATTTATTCTTATGGATATTGCAGAATGTTTTTCACAAACCTAAGTAGAATTTTTTCTATTTTCATGTCTAGCTGAATATTGTTGGTATAGAGCAGGGCTGTTTGTTTTTGTATATTTACCTTGTATCCAGCAAGCTTGCTAAATTTTCTTATCAATTGTAGGTTACAATTGGTATTTGGGGTTTTGGTACATAATCAACTATGCACTTGCATATAGACAATTTTGTCTTCAGTTCTGATATTTGTATTTCATATTTTGATTTTTATGGTTTATCTTAGTGATGAAACACATCAATTATAAAGTTGAATTATAAGCCAGGTGCTGGTGGCTCACGCCTAGAATCCTACCTACCCAGGTAACTGAGATCTGAGAGTCATGGTTCAAAGCCAGCCCAGGCAGCAAAGTCCATGAGATTATTATCTTTAATTATCCACCAGAAAGTGGCACTGTGGCTCAAGT
The DNA here is from genome assembly GCF_024711535.1 of Dipodomys merriami. Taxonomy (NCBI): domain Eukaryota; kingdom Metazoa; phylum Chordata; class Mammalia; order Rodentia; family Heteromyidae; genus Dipodomys; species Dipodomys merriami. The sequence continues at coordinate 10,830,122 of NW_027204826.1, forward strand.
GGTAGAGTGCTAGTCTTGAGCTGAAGAGCTCAGGGACAGTGCCCAGGCCCAGAGTTCAAGCCCCACAACAGATAATAAATACATACATACATACATACATAAAAAGTTGAATGACAGTAGAATATAATATTTAAAACAGAAGGAAGAGGAGGTGTGGCTCAAGTGGTAGAGTACCAGCCTTGAACACATACATACACATACAGATACCATCACCACACCACACACCGCAGACATTAAAACAGTTCTTCATATATTCACATTGGTTTGGATACTTTCATTTTTTATTCTAAATCCTTCTATGAAGCCACTTTGACTTCTTTTAGCAATTTTCTTCTGACATTTTCAAAATTCCTTCCTTCCTTCCTTCCTTCCTTCCTTCCTTCCTTCCTTCCCTCCCTCCCTCCTTCCTTCCCTCCTTCCTTCCTTCCTTCCTTCCTTCCTTCCTTCCTTCCTTCCTTCCTTCCTTCCTCTCTCTCTCTGTCTCTGTCTCTGTCTCTCTCTTCAGTATGAGGGCTTACAGGGCTTCTCATAGTCTCTTAGATTTTTTTGCTCACAGATGGTGCTCTACCATTTGAACTACACCTCCAGGCCAGCTTTTTGCTGGTTAATTAGAAATGGAGTCTCACAGACTTTCTGCCCAGGCTGGCTTCAGATGGTATCCTCTGGATCTCAGCCTCCTGAATAGCTAGGACTATAGGCTTGAGCCACCTACACTAACTTGCTATCTTTATTGGTTAGTGATATGCTTAGGTTGACTATTTCTAATTTTTAGGTTAAGATATGATCCACTGACTTATTACAGTGAGCATAAGTATTTAACACACTCTCTCTCTTTCTGTCTCTCTCTCTCTTGCTCTTGCTCTTGTGCCAGTTCCAAAGCTTGAACTCAGGGCCTAGGTACACACACACATACACACACAAACACAAACACATCACATATATTCTCATAGTCCTAATATGACCTTATTACAATTCACCAATTTTCATATTCACATAGTCATAAATATGCAAATTGTATCTGTGAGTGATATACAAACACCGGGCATCCTTCATTCGCTGTGCAGCTTTTCTTTCTCCTTGGCTTCCAATTTTTTGTTTTCTTTCCTTCTTTGCTTTCATGTGCACATATAATGTTACTGTCTTGTTTTGCTTAATTATTCATTAACATCTCTGAGTAGACTCCTCTCTCAATTCATTTAAACAAATCCAACATTCTCTCTCAGTTTTCTTTCTCATTTGAAGATCTATCATCTGTGGCCTTGGATCTTCCTATCCCCAATGTGAACAGGTGTTATCATTCTGGACATACTAAAATTTCAAAACAACTCAACTTTGCCTCACACACTGTGTTTTTTGCTCACTCATTTCTCATTTCCCCTAGTGTGTGTGTGTGTGTGTGTGTGTGTGTGTGTGTGTGTGTGTCTTTTGTTTTCCAGATTGATCCCCTGCATTAGAGAGAAGAAAAATGGTGAGAAGACTGTCATACTGATGGAAAAGTCTTCTTGTGAAGAGAGAAACATGAACAATTAGCCCAAAAAGGAGAAAAAAAAGGAGTTAGTGAAAGAGGGAAAATGTGGTCACCCAAGATAAGGAGACAGAGCAAAATAGAAGAGGGACGGGGGTGGGGGTGGGGGTGGAGAAAGTTCCCGAAGATCACACATGAATGAACTGGTCTTGGACAGAGAAATAACTTCCCACAACCATCGTCAGAGGGAAGCTTGAAAGACAACCTCCATTTCTGGGAATTTGGCTGACGAGATTATTTGAGTCAACTCTCCTTTTGCAACCAATTAAATGTACCAGATAAAATAGATGAAACATTTTTTCTCCCCAAAGTGCATCCAAAGGCTGGCTAAATATTAGATTTATGATATTTACCATTTGACAGTCAAAATGGACCCATTAACAACAAATTCATATGTTTCAATCCAATAGTAAGGACTCAGAGAAAGAAGGACCCCAAGAGAGAGCAAGAACAATAGTGGCGTTGCTTTTGCTCTGAGGGAACTGGCTGAGCCAGTAAACTTGAACTTGGGTTAGTCTTTGATAGTGAGGAGCCAAACCTCAGTCTCCGGGAAGTGTCTGGATCATGAGAATTCAGACCAAGAATTTGTACATTGATGGAGTCTTAATCTGATGGGATTCTTGGAAAGTAGTAGATGATTTTGCATATACATGGGGTCTAGAGGGAGGAAGGTCACTGTGGGTGTGTCCTTAAGAGATTGTGTCCCCCTGTTTCCCAGCATGAACAGCTCTGCTCCATTATACCCTCCACCATGATGCTCTGCCTCACTACTGGCCCCAACGTAATGGAGCCAGCCAACCAAGGATTGAGGCTTCCAAATTGGTCCTGGGCTCCCTTATCTCAGGTATTCTGTTGAAGTAACAACAGGCTGATTAACTCAAGCTGAAAAAGCTATATCCTCAGCATAAGAATGAGTCAGGAGTAATCTCTTCTTGTTCTAGTGAGGGAATGAAACAGCAGCTGCTAAGGCCCTGTTGCAGAGCAAACCTGACCACAGTCCTGCTCCAGCTGCCCAAATGTCAAAAATATTTTTAAAGCTTAAAAGAATTAGGTAACTCAGGCTGGGAAGGTGGCTCAGTGGCAGAGTGCTTGCCTCGCATGCATGAGGCCCTGGGTTCGATTCCTCAGCCCCATATAAGCAGAAAAAGTGGGACGTGGCTCTGGGGCTCAAGTGGTAGAGCCTTGAGCTCAATTGCTGAGGGACAGTGCCCAGGCCCTGAGGGACAGCGCCCAGGCCCAGAGTTCAAGCCCACAACCGACCAAGAAAAAAAAATTTTTTAAAAAGGATTAAGTAACTATAAAAAGTGACATCAAAATAGAACCAAATGGGTATTAGAGGGAAAGAAAACTAGTAAAATGTTTAACTCAGTAAGTAGGATTTATAAAAGATAAAGAAAAAGCCAATTTAGAAATTAGAATTTAGAAATGGGAAGCTAGGTCTGTTGAAATCACATAGAAGAAAGCAGTGAGATAAAGAAAGTTGAAGGGATACAGGAAATGCAGAGAAAAGACCAAAGTTCACAAATCAGAGGCATGGAAGGGATGGGAAGAAAGAGACAAAGTCAATACTTGGAGAGCTACTTCCTAAACAGTTTTCAGAACTGAAAAAAGTTTGGAAATCTGTTGGAATACATAACAAACCCGGTCTTGCTGTCAAATAGTTGAGGGTATTAGAAGGACTTGGGGAATTAAACATTTTATTAAACAAGAATCCTATCACCCCACCCCTTCGTTAAAAATCTAATGTCATCGCGATAACATGCTACAAAATCAGCCTCCATTCTGGATGGGGCTCAATGGCTTTCAGCCCAGCTCACAGGGCACGGGAGAGATTCTCTGGAAACAGCAATCTTAGGGTTCCTCTGAATTATCCCCAGAGAGCCATGAGACTTCATTTTTTAAAAAAAAAATCAGTATTTTTGTGAAAATGCGTAACTTCCTCAGAGCCCAAGGAAGAAAATCCCGCTAGGTTTGGGGCGCCAGAAAAACTTCACATTCTGAGTCTTGTCATGAGTTACAATCATTGTTCTGGGAATTTTCTCAGAGGTTAGTTTTTTTTTCTTTATAAACAAAACTACATATCATCCTTGAAGCTGTCTGATAGCTGGAATGCAAGCAGTCATCGCCCCTTTTCCTGGCCAAAGACTGATGCCCATGGTCCCTAAGATTTTTCATTTTCATCCCCCAGTGGGATGCTGCTCATCCAGGACCTCTCCGACCTGCCCCTCGATAGCTCACAGGTGGACCTCAGAGAGCTTCCTTCTCTCTGCCACAAGGCTGAGATTTCTCTCTGCCTAAAATAAATGAGGGCCAAGTTCATTGAGATGTCTGGCTCAAGTATCCGCATAGCTGGTTACAGCATGTTCCTTGTTTGCAAATTAACCCCGCAGTAAAGTTTACAAGATAAAGTTTGATGACCTCTTGGATAAAGACATGCAGACTCAGAGACAGTTTAAACAAACTGAGCTTTAAAAAAAAAGTCTCCCAGTCATCTTTCTTCTAGCTTCTCTCCATTTCCTCCTCCTTCTTTCCTGTTGGGAATATCAGAGCAGCAGATCCTTTTAGTAGATAGCTTTCATTCCCCACTGCTATGGTTTGATGTGGCCCTGATGGGAGAGTTTGGTGTTCAGTGTGGTAATGTTTACAGGTCACAGGACTTTTAAGAGGCGGGCTCTAGCGGGAGGCCTTTAGGTCTTTGGGGCTAATAATGTAGTTATTTGTTGATTTCTCAATCTTTCCCTCTGGCTTCCTTTCTTACCATGTGGCCTGTCCTTTTCATGTACCCCACCCACAATGACACGTTAGTGTCGTGGGGCCATACTGTTGGCAATTTCAGCTCCCAAAACTGTTGGATAAGATCTGTACATTATCCAGACTCGGGTACATTATTACAGTAACGAAAAATGGACTAACACACCCACCTGCCTTGAGCAGAGCCCCCCTGTTTCCCTTAGAGATTGGTGAGGGGGCTGTGTTCACTTTTGTCTTATTACCAGTGCCGCCATTTGTACTACTGAGTTCTTTCTCCCACAGATACAAGACTGCCTACAGCACAGCATGAGAGGAGGTAGGCGATGCACAGGCATGCTCAACCCCCTTAAGAGTCTGCTGTCTTCGGTGTCTGGACCCTCTCCTTCTCCTTGATCCTCAGCCTTCAAAGACTTCCCATTATCTCCAGGCTCAAGGCTAGACTTATTCTGCTGGTTTTCAAGGCTTTCCTTCATCTGACCCCAGTAACTGTTCCAGGACAACTTCCAGCACCCCGCACTAGCTCTCTTGGTTCTCAGGCTCGGGGGCACAGGGTGGTTGGGAATGTATGGAAACAGTTTTTGTTGTCTCAAGGATGGGGGTGACAACTGGCATTTAGTGAGAATGATCCAGGTATGGCCATCACTCTACAGCTCCCAGGGAAGTTTCACACAGAATAACGGGCCAATTCCCACCCGACCCCCGATGCCAGCAGTGCCCTGTGGACAACCACTGCTTGGCCAGGTGTCAGTACCTCACACCTGTAATCCATGCTACTCAGGAGGCTGAGATCTGAGGAGCTCAGTTTGAAGCCAGCCTGGGTAGGGAAGCCTGCAAGACTTTTATCTCCAATTAAGCACCAGAAAGCCAGAAAAGGAGCTGTGACTCAAGTAGTAGGGTGCTAACTTTGAGCACAAAAGCTCAGAGACAGTGACCAAGTCCTGAGTTTAAGCCTCAGGACCAGCACACATGCATGTGTAAACACTCACACACACACACACACACACACACACACACACACACACACACACACACACACACACACACACACACACACACCCCTAAACAAACAAAATAAAACACTGCTTGATTCTAACCAGACTTGTTCCCTTGCATTCATCAAACCCATTTTGTATACGCACCACTGCTGCTTCACCCTACCTGGTAGCTCCTTCTTTTCCTCCCCATGTCTCTGAGTTCTACCCATTCCATCATTCCGATGCAAACAGTTCCTCTAAACTAGTAAGCCACCATTAACACAAGAGTTAGCACAAAAGGCTGTTGGGCAATGGATGAAGATGCTGGCTGGAGTCACAGATTCAAGTTTGGGTTTCACTGTGTCATTAACTTCAGCCTTGTGGCCTGGTGAGAACCAGTTCCCCCAGCTATGTCTCTTTTCCTCAGAAGGTTCTGGAAGGGTTAAAGGCTACTAGGTAAGGAAAAGTGCCTGGCATCGCCTGCCTGTAGGCATTCCATTTGAGCTATAATTATTTTAATTCCCTTCCACATAGTAGTCTTTTTTCAATAAAGATTTGTAGAGCAGCTGTTTATCCCAGAGATCATCTAAAAGTTCACCATGTAGGCAGAGATTCTATTCAGTCACAGGAAGTGTCCTCGAAGAGGAGACCCTCACCCTCACCACCCCCACACACACATGAGGTAACCCCCTCCAAATGACGAAGTCACAGCACATGCCTGAGGAAACCACTGTCTGAGGGCTGTGTACAGCCCAAGCAAGAGGTCAGAGGAGAAATGGGCGCTGTAGCTTGCTCAGGGCAGTGTTCTCCCATCAGATGTGGATACGGGTGAGAGGTTGCGCCCTGTGACCCGGACTTCAGGGCCAAACCACTTCCGGTTCCTCTCAGCTGCTCCCTAGTCACTGTGGCTGTGTATGGATGAAACTGGAGTCTTTCTAGCTTGGCTTTGCACTGTGTTCTGGGAAGGGGAGTGTCTCGTGGTGGAGGAAGGGCTTCGTTGCACACGTATCTGAGGTTGTGAAGGGGACACACATATCCAGGGCCGTGTGTAAGGTTGGCAGATCATTGGCCTGAGGTCAATTGAGTCTCTGGTCCCTCTGAGCCTGCTCTTAGCAAATCACAAGGGACTGGGCTCATCAAAGCTGAGGGCGTAGTCAATCAGGAGCCCTTAAGAAAGGAAAGTGGGGTGGGGGTGTGGGGGGGAGGGTGGGTGGAAGGGATGGGAAGGGGAAACAAAGGAGGAGGCAACAATGTTTGATAAAAAATGTATTCATTATCTTGCCCATGTAATTGTAAACCCTCTGTACGCTATTTTCACAATAAAAAAAAAAAAAGAAAGAAAGGAAAATGGTGAGAATACACAGGAAGAGGTGAGACTCCTTCCTGACAACTTCTTGCTTTCCACAGTAGTCTAGAAAGATCTATAAAGAGGTGGCATGGTTTGGGCTGAAATTGAATCACCATTACAAGCAGATTGGGAGGAACTGGGCCTTTAAGAAATACTTAGGTCATAAGGACTCTTCCTATGCTGGATTAAAGCTGCGATCATGGGACTGGATTAGTTATCATGGGAGTGGGTTGTTACAGAAATGGGTCCACCCTCCTCAGCTCTCTTGGGTGCCCGATCTGCTCTCTGCCCGTGCAGTTGGCAGCCTCCTGCCTTCTGTCATTGGATGATGTGACAAGATGGCGCTCACCAGATGTGACACTTTGATACTGAACTTCCCACTCTTCCAGAACTATAAAAAGAAATGCTTTTCTTTACAAATGACCTAGGCCTGTAGCGTCCTGTTACAGCACTGACAAGAGCATTCCAAATGCCATGGAGACCTCTTGTGGGTCCCCGGCATTGAACGCACACCAGGAAGTGGTCACAAGCAGATGCAGCACAACAGACTGATAGAGCAGATGAAGCATTTTGGAAGGAACCAGCACTTGGCTATGGAAGTAGTACCCAGGGAGGTGTTTGGCTCAGGAATTACTTGGTGAGTAACAATAATGTTCATCAAGTGACTGGAATTGGCTTCCCAGCGGCTGTCCCTGCAATCGTTGGCAAAGAACACCTTAGATAGTGTTTCTTTTTCTTTTCTGGAACATCTGTCTTCCCTAGAATGCATCAACCTCTTGATCTATTTGCTCTTCAAACTTGGCCCATTTTGAGGATGCACGAACATTATACATCCTCTCTACTAAAACGTCCCTCTGGCACACAATTCGGAATGAATTTGAAAGGATCCAAAGCCAAGATATACACCCTGGCTTGGAATCTTTATGCTAAAGTGGACTCCACTGGGGACACATAAACTAAGATTGGGGTATGGGGCCATTTCCAAAGAACTTCCCTGTTGGGGGGCCCCCTGGTTTCTGCAAGCTGAAGAAAAGCAATCTAATTACAACAGAACAATGTCATTCATGCCGTGTAATTCCTCCATTTGCCCTGGGATCTAACCATATTTACCCACATTATTTCTTCCAAGAGCTTTCAAACATTTAAAATACAGCCAGGTATGGTGGCTCATGCCTGTAATACCAGCTACTCAGTAGGTATTATATGCATGTTTATGTGTATGTACATGTGTGTGTGTGTTTAACATAAACAAGATAAGAGTCACAGCATTTAGAATCTAAGGGAAGGAATTTTCAAGTGTGTCTAACCAGCTCCAACTCTGTGGATATCTCTTGGACTATTTGTTATTCCATGGTTGGACTGAGAGATAAAGCATGGAGAGAAAAAGAACATGGAGGGAGAGACATGAATGGAGACAGGGAGAGACAGAATTGAGGAACCAAATTCCCTCTACGTACAAAAAATGAGCAGGCCTCCCCAGGCCTTCCTCTGAGTTCCCAATATCCTCCTTAAAACAACTGAACATGGGCAGTTAGGGAAATCAAGTCAGACAAAGTCCCAAACCTCACTACCCCACATACCCAGGAGCTCCGGGAAAGCCCACGAGCATTTCCCAGCCTCTGCAAAGGGCCAGCGGTTTTGCTCATCAGCGTTTTCCTGGGGTAGAAACAATTCTTGCCTGTTTAATCCTTGAGAAGACCAGTAATCACGCCGCAATGCCCAACTGGCTGCCTTCAGTCAGCCAGAAGATACACTGCCAAGAATGCTCAGCCTGGACCAGCACGGACGCCCGTTGCATCTCCAAGTGTTCACAAACACTGAACATGGGAGAAGCTCATTCTTCTGGACTTTCCAGTCACCTATCCTAAGGGGGGAGAGAGAGAGAGAGAGAGAGAGAGAGAGAGAGAGAGAGAGAGAGAGAGAGAGAGAGAGAGAGAGAGAGAGAGAGAGAGAGAGAGAGAGAGAGTTCTGACACTGGGGATCGAACTCAACTTCAAGCCCTAGCTTAGCTTTTTTACTCAAGGCTGGCACGCTATAGCTTGAGCTTTTCTCCCTCGTCCTGCTTTTTGCTGGGCTGTTAGTGATAAGAGTCTCACAGACTTTCCTGCTGGGGAGGATTTTTGAGCTGTGATCCTCCGATCTCAGTCTCCTGAGTGGCTAGGATTACAGGTATGAGCTACCTGCAGCTAGCTGGGAAGGTCAAATTTATACAACCAAATTCACACCTAGAGAGATGCATAGGGAAAGAGGGGGAAGAGCCACACACCCTCTCCAGGCAACACGGGGAGAGAACGTTAAGGAAGATGTAGAAATCCTTCACCTGCTCACATGGCCTGCTTCATGGATTACAGTTTGAGGGCATCTGCTCATCTGAAATGGGCTTTTGCCAAGATGGATGATCATCAGCTGTCTTAGGAAAGGTGACCTGGAAATGGAGCAGGAATGTTGGTGAATCATGATTCGGTCACGAAAATCTGCACTAGACAAATCACTTTGCAGACGCTCAAGTCTCAGAGTGTGGGCACGGTCAGCCTTCATGACGAAGCATCAGCAAGCCCCAGACGTTCCTTGAAGATTCTCACGGTCCAAGGCAATTGTGGGGAGCATGAGAGTTTATCTCAGCAACAAAGACAAGAGACCTAAGACCAGAAAAGGAAGGATTCCAAGTCTCTAATTCTAGGATCCTCTTTTCAAATACCAAAATAACTAGCCAAGATCGAGAAGCTGTTCAGTAACCAGAGCTGCACTCAAGGAGGGAGATGAGAGGCTCTGATTCAATGAACCTGATCCAGGTGAATTCCACCTGCAGCCTTTTGGTGGTTACATGGAGCTAAGAGTTTCAGATTTGTCTGCCTGAGCTGGCTTTGATGCAATCCTCAGAGCTCAGCCTCCAGAGAAGCTAGGATTACAGGTGTGAGCCACTGGTGCCCAAAATTTTTATGGCCTTTTGGCTGACATGTTTGGTGTTGGGAATGTTTAAAGCCAGGAAACATGTTGTCCTTTGAGGAAGACTAAGAACTTCTGGTCTGCACAGTAGGATGACAATAATGTCCCGTGCTTTTCCAGTGTTTGAACACATGGATGTGCTTATCTCATTTTGAATACTACACAACACACACATGTAAGGAAACATCCTATGAGACCCCCTAAATATAATGTTTACATAACAACTTAAAAACTTTACAAAATCAAAGGACATAAGAAGGTAATTTGAAGTCGGTGTCTGTGGCTCATGCCTATAACCATAGCTACTCAAGAGGCTGAGATCTGAGGATTGAGGTTTGAAACCAGCCCAGGAGGGAAGTCTATGAAACTCTTATCTCCAAAGTAAAGTTGTTGCTCAAAGTGGCACAGAGATAGTGTTGAGCGCAGAAGCTCAGGGACAGTGTCCAGTGCCCTGGGCTAGTATAAAAAGAAAACAAAATTGAGTTATGTACATTCACCTGGCTCCAGGTGTAGTGGTGACATTTACTTTGTAAGCATTAAATTGTAAAACCCCAAACACAAAGGTTTAAGAGATTCCATACAGAACCAAAAGGCAGTGAAAATACTAGAAATGCAACCAAAGGGTCCAGGCAAATGCCACCATGACACAGGTCCTGGAAGGTGTGTATCTCTAAAAATATCGCATGGTGTTCCGTAGATAAAGACAAATATTTTATGATCATATGAGGATCAGATATCATGGATCCTCACGGCCCCCATGGTATCAAATATATCTGTCTGGCTGGATTCGAGTATGTTCAGTATGTCACTCCACGGGACGGGAAGCTTTCCTGTCGAAGCCATAAGTTGCTACTGAAGAAATCTGATTGCAGAATACCATGGGTTACGTTGGGAGCAGTGGGGAGCCTCACTGGACCTGGTGCTGAGGACACACCTGACATCAGATGACCTCCATATACTCACTGTGAACATGCCAAAAGCTCTGCAAGCCCAAGAGGAGGAGAAATGGAAAGATTCACAGGCGGAAACAAGAGCTAAGTGAATGACAACCAGGAAAAAAGGAGGATTGAAGAAACCACAACAGGAAGACCAGGAGAAAAACCAATAACAACAACAACAACAACAACAATAATAATAGGATTTAGCTCATGACTAGTTTCCCATCTATTTACTTAAGAAAACCAAGCTTCCATACACTCAGTTTTCTAAAGGATTTTATTATATACTTTTCTAACGTAATCTGCTACCTTTGTGGTGTGTGTGTGTGTGTGTGTGTGTGTGTGCGCGCGCGTGTGCGCGTGCACGTGCTGATCCTAGGGCTTAAACTCAGGGCCTGGCCACTGATCCTGAGCTTTTTTCCCTCAAGCGTTGTGCTCTACTACTTGAACCACAACTCTATCTCTGGCTTTTTGGTAATTTGTTGGAGATAAAAGTTTTACACACTTTCCTGCTGGGGCTGGCTTTGAACTATGATCCTCAGATCTCAGCTTCCTGAGTAGCTCAGACTACAGAAATGAACCAATGGTGCCTGACATTGCTGCCTATTTTTTATGATCGGAAATATGCTGATATACTTAGTTTATGAGTACCTTTTTTGCTTGTGTTGTTAAAATAATCATGGCAACGGTGATAATGATTTTAAAAACACCCATAGAGACACAGGCATCTTGAACAGATTTTGGCTCGCGTATTAGAGAATCAACAAGGCATAACTGTGCCTCTTGGGCAGTGTGTGTGAGGAGCCCCAAGGAGAGCTGTCCACACAAAGCCACCAGGTGGGTTTCCTGGGAGCTTGTCCCCAGAGAGGGCTCCCTGACCCCAGAGGCTGGGTGGGTGAGTCAGGTGACTCTACCTCCCAAAAGGACCCTGTAATTTTCAGTTGACTAAATGGGAGGGGGAAAAAATCAATACGCGAATCACCTTTCAAGTATTTAATTTAATTAGACAAGAAAAATGAGGCTTCTTTCAAAATTCTTCCTCGGCATTAACTTCTGTCACATAGCAGCCCAGGGTAATTGGGAAAAATGAAGCAATGATTATGGAGGCTTAAGCTTATTTATCACAGCCGGTGCACTTTCACAAAGTGAGTATGCTGGTGTTAAACCCTCTGCCCGAGAGCTCCAGGCCCTGCAGTGTCGATTCTGAGCCCCCTCTCTAATAAGCCATGGTTGTGGGGGGGTGGGAGGGGGAGGAAGGGCTTTGGTAATGGACACACAGTGGATTGGAGGAACTGCGTTGTTCCTAGGTAGCCGTTGTTTCCCCCCCCCCCCTTGCCCAGTGCATCTGGAATGTTAGGTTCATATAGAATGGTCAGGAGCTAGGGTCAGGGCTCTAGCTTCCTTAATCCTGGGCAGATGACCTGCACAGAGCCATCGATGTCACCAGTCACCAGAAAGTGGGACGTTAGGTCCAAACTTCAAATGCCCAAGTCAACAGATCTCGGTCTGAAGCGCCAGAAAACAAGCAGCGCTTATCTGTGGAACAGCCTTTTACCGGGAGCCAGGTGGAGCCCTGTGCCCTCTGGTCCACGCACTGGTCACCTGCCCTTTCTCTTCTCTTCAAGTCTGACACGTAGAAGGCCTTTCCTGACACTAGTCTTCTTCCACTGCCAGCTGGCAGCGCTGGTACAACGGGAAGGGCAGAAAGGAGCCTCTCCACATAAATCCGTTCTCACATCTCTGTGTTCTCCACTAAAACTAAGTTAACATCTCCAAGTACCAAGGGGATATTTCTCAAGACTCCATCTCAACCAGTGGCTGGGCAGGGTGGCACACGCCTGCTCTTCCAGCTACAGGAGAAGCTCAATGGCTAGAGACAGTGGTGAGCGTATCCCCGTCACCTCCAGCAACATAGGAGAAATCACAAGGAGGAGAATTACAGTCGAGGCCAGCCCAGGGCATAAAATGAGGTAGAGTGCCAGCCTAGCAAGTGTGAGGACCTGAGTTCAAATCCCGTACCAACCGAAAAACCAAGAACAAAAAGGAAAAAAGGAATGAGATACTCTGTGTGGGGCGGGCCTCAGACTTCCTGGAGCAGCAGCATCTGGTGCCAGGCTCCACTCTGAACCGAGATGATTTGGTTACGCGGGCAACATCGGCTGAACTCCCGCCATCCCCAGGCTGGCCTCCAGGGGCCCAGAAATGCCTTGGGGGAACTCGGACTTCTGCTAGATGTTTGTAGCGGTGTGTTTTCTATCTGCTATAGACATGGGGGGGGGTGATCTTAGGGCTAGATCCCTGGCAGCCCATGCCCTGGCACATGGGAGCGGAGGCAGGAAAGCCTCCAGGCTGTCTGTATTAGCATTTGGCATATATGTGTTATTTACAAGCTACAAAACAAAGGCTAATTACAATTTCCACAGAGGAACAGGGCTGCAAGTTACCAGTCTTGTCTGTGCCCAATGTTAGTTAAGTTATCAGAAAAGACAGTAGGAGACATGAAGGTATGGCCATGGCTGGTGGCAGGAGAGAGCTGTGGTCTCCGTTAACATAACACAGTCAGTCAAGGCTGGCCTGTAGCGTGAGATTCATGAAACACGGGCCCTCTGAGACCCACTGGAGAGAGCGCTAGCAAACCTGCACAGGTGCGTGGCTTCAGGACCATTTCATAGTGATGGTTGGATTTCTCCTCTCCTCTCCCCTCCCCTTTCCTCTCTTCCCCTCATCCTCTTCTGTCTTCTCTTCTCTCTTTTCCCTCTTTACCGAAGAATCTAAATGTTCTAACAGAGAGGGCTATGTGTGGTTCCCAACAGTCCCTACATCACCAGGGAACTAACTAGAAACCGGGACTCTTGAGGCTCCACCCAGATCCATTGCAGGCTGGGAAGGGATACAGGGATGTCTGAACAGCCCACCCAGGGCCCCCACTGCTCACTCACATGCACCTGCACTAATGGATAAAGAACAGCACCCTAAGTCCACATCTCCCTCCCCCTCCACTTTTTTAATGTGCTGGTACCGGGGCTTGAACTAGGGGCACAGGCTCTCAAAAGCCAGGTACTCAATGAGCAAGGAAGCCCCAGCCAATTGACTTCCAGACCGGATGGGACCCCCATGAACAAGCTCTGGAGAAACACAGGCAGGGGAGGCTGGGCATGCCCTGTAAGAAGCTCTCCTGTGCAGCCTAGGGTTGGGGGGTAGGGGACCCTGAGGCTCCTCCCAGTACCCTTATCCTACCCCGTCCAGGGTGTTTGCACTGATTTGAGGAATCTTTTTCATATCCTGCTTCTGTAAAGATAGGCTTTTGCTAAGCAGGCATTTTATTACTTCCCATTAAAACAGAAGGTGATTAAAGCACTTTTTAATTTTAAACAATTACTAAATGGAGCAGGAAGCAATGGAATCAGATAATCTCGGGGTAGGGCCCTCTGTTTTTTTTTTTTTTTTTAATTCCAACACCCTAATAGCTTCCTAAACATCAAGCATTTCCACGAAGCCAGCCAGAGATGCTTAATTACAGGCTCCCAAATGTTTCTACGGAATTCTCAAAGGAATCATGAGGATCCTTGGGTAATAGAGGGTTTGGATATGACATGCCAGAGCCTCTGTACCAGCCCTTTTATCTCCATGCACAAAGGTGCCCAGAAGAGAATGCAATGAGTTAAATGCCCGGGGGGCGGGGGGGGGGGGGGAGCCGGGTTCAGGGAAGAGGCAATGGGCCGAAGGAGTGAACTCAGTGCCAGCATTCCTTCCTTCCTCCTCTCTTCTCCTCAGGACTGCCCAGGGGCTATGGCTGCCCTGGGCTGGTTGCACAGTCCTCCCAGCTGGTGGCACCTAGATGACAGCAGTATCACCACTGCATGGGCCGTCTTCAAAGCCCTTTGTTTGGAGGCTAGGCATCGTCACCCCAGGAGCCACAGGGTAAAGGAGAGGGCCATAGATCAGCTTCCTTCCCCCCTCAGCTGCTGAGAACCAAGCACTGGGCGCAGGGCTGGAACTCAGGGGAGGTGGGGGTCAGGGGCGGGGCTTCATCCACCTCAAGGTGCCTGTGAGAAAGCTCACCTGGACAATGTGCAGCCCCAATGTGCTGGCGCAAAGCACTGCAGAGCCAAGGGAGGCCAGAGCCCTCAATGCTGCCACAAACGTGCCCACGTGAGAGCTGACCAGGGAGTCCATCGCCCAGCAACTGTGGGGGGCCACAGGGCGGAGAGGGAAGGGGGAGGGAAGAGGAAACAAAAGGCGATCCTACTGGGAGGACATTGCTCACCCGAGATTGGAAATCCCTGCGGCAGGAGGCAGGGCTGCGGTCACTCACGTGGACCTGACTCCCTGCAGGCTTCAGGCAGCGCCAGGAGGAAGGGTCAAAGGCCACTTGGAGCAGAAGCTCTGGAAGGTGGGGGACAGCTCCAGGGTCTGTTCTCCAGGAGCTCCTGGCCTCACAGACTTAGAGCAAATGGTTTAAGAACAACAGTAGTAAACTGGGCGCTGGTGGCTCACGCCTGTAATCCTAGCTACGCAAGAGGCTGAGATCTACGGATCACGGTTCAAAGCCAGCCCAGGCAGGAAAGTCCATGAGACTTTTATCTCCAATAAACCACTAGAAAACTGGAAGTGGCGCTACGGCTCAAGCGGTAGAGCGCACACCTTGAGCTGAAGAGCACAGGGACAGTGCCCAAGCCCAGAGTTCAAGCCCCATGACAGACAAAAAAAAGAGTAACAGTAGTGGCCAGGCACAGATGGCTCACGTCTATAATCAAAGCTAATCAGGAGGCTCAGATACGCACTCCTCAGTTTGAAGCCAGGCTCGGCAGTGAAAGACTCATCCCCAATTAACAAAAAATGCCGGAAGTGGAATTGTGGTTCAAGTGGTAGAGCATCAGCCCTGAGCAAAAAAAGGTAAGGGGCAGTGCCCAGGCCCTAAGTTGAAGCCCCAGTAACTGGGGTACATGCATACACACACACACACACACACACTGGGGTACATGCACACACACACACACACACTGGGGTACATGCACACACACACACACACACACACACACTGGGGTACATGCACACACACACACACTGGGGTACACACACACACACACACACACACACACACACACACACACACACACACACACACACACACACACACACACACACAAAACCCAGCAGTAGTTGGCCGAATGGCAATAATTTGTTCCTTTACCTAGACAGAAAATGACTGTAGCTGACATTTAGGCATTCTTCCAAAATGATATGGAGCTTTATTTGTTCCCAGGTAAAGAAGGAAAAACTTATCAACTCAGAAACTCAACTACTACTACAAAGAGTGTCTGTGTCTCTTAGATGTGCATGTCCTTCACTAAAGAGTTAAGGGGGCTAAAGTTACACAGGAAAAATCTAGAAGCCCTCTAGAGAAATCAGCAACAGTCAAGTACAGTAAGTCCCTGCCCTTCAAGTGTTATTTTCTGGTAAAAAAAAAAAAAAAAGAAAGAAAATGAAGCAATGACCTGACCTGTAATGATGGGAGGAAGAAAAGCAGCATTAGCTCAGGCTTGCACACAAGACAAACATGCCACCTGACAGAGAAAGTAGGAAATGGATGCAGATGGGCTCAGCCAGATTTCTCAACGTTAACTGAATTCTGCTGTCCACAGACACTTTCTCTCTGGTTGATCAGACTGTGTGTCATGGAAAGGCAAAATCATTTCTTTACAGGATACAAAAGACAGGACATTAGTATTAAGATAATTTCTAAACACACACACACACACACACACACACACACACACACACACACACACACACACACACACACAGCATTCCAAGTGAGGTCTTTAAGGTGCTAGAATCCACCAAGATTTAATTTTATACAGACACATAATTATTATAATTACTGTTTTCTTGTGCCAGTCTGGGGCTTGAACTCAGGGCCTGGGCACTATCTCTGACCTTTTTTTTTTTTTTTTGGGTCCAGTTGTGGGCCCTGAACTCTGGGCCTGGGCACCGTCCCTCAGCTCTTCAGCTCAAGGCTAGTGCTCTACCACTTGAACCACAGCACCACTTCCGGCTTTTTTCTTTTTTGCTTATGTGGTGCTAAGGAATCGAACCCAGGGCCTCAGGCTTGCAAGGCAAGCGCTCTACCACTGAGCCACCTTCCCAGCCCTCCATGACCTTTTTTCATCAAAGCTAGTGCTCTACCACTTAAGGCACAGCTCCATTTTTATTTGGCGGGGAGATGGGGTGTTAATCAGAGATCAGTCTTCAGGAGAGGGATGGGGTGTTAATCAGAGATCAGTCTTCATGGAGTTTCCTGCCTGGGCTGGTTTTGAAGCATGGTGCTCAAATCTCAGCCTCCTGGGTAGTTAGGATGGCAGGTGTGAGCCACCAGTGTTCAGCTTGTTTATTGATTTTTACAATAGAACCAAACATCTGCTTGATCAGATCCTTTACTTCTTGTGGCTTGTAGGTCTTCAGGATTGAACAATCATGCAGCTGGGAGATCCTGTGACTGAAAAACAAGACAGGCCAGGCAGAGCTGAAGTCTCACTGCAGGGTCCCTTAGTGTAGAACTCTCCTTAGGATGGCAGGAAACCAAATGCCAATAACAAGGCTGATTTTGTTGGTACCAGGGCTTGAACTCACGACCTCATGTCTGGCAGGCTGCAGCTCTACCACTTGAGCTACACCCTTATCCCAGGCTCAGGGTTTTGTTTTCACACAGAAGAGCTCTTTAGAACACTTTATGTTTTCCAGTGTGATTTAATAAGCGGCATATAGAGGAAAAAAAAAAAACCATGTGCCAGCTTGACTCTCTTCAGTGACCTGATAGGTAGTGACAGAAGTACAAATGATAATAGTTTAAGAAAAACCATCTTCCAGATGCGGAGGTAACAACGCCTGTAGTCCCAGCTACTTAGGAGGTGAACATCAGGAGCAAAGGAGAGCAAAAACCCCTTATTTCAACTAATACCAACTAGGTTTGGGGGTATATGCCTGTCATCCCAGCAATGCATACTACCCAGAGAATGTGAGAACTTACTCAGAAAGTAACTAAAGCCAGGCACCAGTGGCATATACATATAAAACCTTTACACCTCTGGAAGCTGTGATGTGTAGAAGCTTGGTAGAAGCCTAGGCAACAAAGTCCATGAGACTCCATCTCCTAAATAACCAGCAAAAAGCAAGGCAGGAGTGTGGCAGAGTGCCAGCTGAGCTGGGTGAATGTGAGGCCACCATTTAAACACTAGTGCTGTTAAAAAAAAAAAAGAAAGAAAGAAAGAAAGAAAAAGCCAGGATGTGGCTCAAGTGGTACAACACCTGCCTGGTCAAAACAAAAAGCATCTTTGTATCTTAGGAACCTACAACTCTGGCCTACATCGCAGTGTCTGGCCATGTGTTTATAGAGCCCAAGTCTTTATTAGCATGTAAACTCAAAAATTCAAACATCAAAATTGGTAAAGCATCATTTCTTCCGCTTAGAACAGTTACATAAATACAGGCAGATAATTAAAAAAACAAAAAAAAACTGCTTTCTTTTTATCTTGGGTAAAATGAGATGGTGATACTTCTTTTATTGAGTAGTTAATCTGTTTTATCAATAGCAAGGAAACTATTCTTGTAAATTATCTTTCAGCTGAAAAAACAATACCCTGAAATCATGTTGCAAAAGAAATGACTTTTAGCATTTCCAAGCAACAGAACGCTTTTACAAAGCTGAACTCCCCCAAGGACCATTACAAAGTCTCAAAAGTCCCAATCCCAATCTTGGCCTTTCATTGGTGCCAAATATTCCTAAGTATGTGATGAGGAAGGCTGCAATTCCCCACCCCCTTCCCACACAGGGTGCTGAATGCTCAGTGCTCCTTTGCCCAGGCACATCAGCATTCAGAGGATGCGGTCTCTCCTGAATCCAGTTGTACTTATGGTTATTCAAAGATGTAAGAGATCCAAGTTATTTTGCTTCTGTCTCCTGAAAGCCAATCAACTACCTCAAATGCACTGCTGTGATTGCACTGGCCTTTCCATGTTTAGAATCCTTGTTTGTTCAAGGTGAGACAGGTGATGAATGTGGCCCAAGATGGCTCCATGCTGGATCTCCAGGCGTGAGGCATGTGATCCTAGCTACTCAAGAGGCTAAGTTTGGGAGGATCATGGTTTGAGACCAATCCCAGGACAGAAAAGTTTGTGAGACCTCTCAACATAGAGGTGGATGATGTCATACACACCTATTATCCTACCTAAATGGGAAGCCTAACACAAATCTGCTATGCCCAGGACTATACCAGGGCAGGAAGTGAGACTGTGCACCTGAAAAACTAGCCAGCATTTTAAAATCAGGACCAGAGTGTGGCTGAGTGGTAAGATCACCTGCTTAGGGAGTACAACATCTCAAGAGTTCAAACCCCAGGACCACCATGACCCCAAATAAACCAAACTGGCTTTTGCCATGCAGGGTGGTACTGTTTGCTGTACCGCCAGTTCTTAGTGATCCAAATGCTAATAACTGATAAGATTTCTTTTTTCATCAGGCAGTTGGAAGTAATAAGACAGACTAGAAAGAAACTACGATTCCAAGACATTTTAAAAATCAGATTCAAAGTGTCTTTTTTTTTAATTCAAATTGACCCAAAGCAAAACATACATTACAAAGGCAGAACAAAATAAGATTATGATATAACACACGGGGCATTAGGTGAAAGCTAAATTTGAAGGCAGACAGCCGTATTCCAATCACATCTTAGGCTAATGAGCAATTCTGCAGGGAAGTTTAAAATTTCAATTTCGTAGGGTCCACTCTGGCCATTAAGCTCCACACTTGTGTCTATTTCTCGGGGTTTGAAACTGGTGACAAAGCCATGCTACTAGCCTCCTTCACGTGCCAGGTGTACACAGAATTTGCTAGAATTCACTGAAATGCTGTTCCAAACATGACTGATAATGAACTAAAAAAAGAGCAGAATGATCAAGTACTCCAAACTACAGAGCATGGGTTATTCTGTCCTAAGTTGTTTAGAAATATGGAATTAAATAGTCTCAAAAAAAAAAACAACCCACAACACTTACTCTGCTATACATTTATAAACACAAATATTTACAAAAGAAATAAACCCCTTTGTTTGCAAAAGATGAGTTTTGGAGTTTGTTAATGATTATAATCTTCTATGAGCTGGTGTCTTTGGTGTACTTTGCCAAATACAGTTTTATAAAAATTTAGTGCTAGACTTAAGAAATTTCCAAAGAAACACTGAAGAGTTGGCAGCAAGATCTGATAACGGGATGAATGAACACTGTGTTCAAAATTCTGAAAAACCCAATTGGCTAATTTCCTGAAAATAGTTGCTCATACCACTCATGTGACCAGAACAGAATGTGTCTCTGCCAATCAAATTCCAGTTCAAGTGCCAACCTGCCAGATCACCTGTGTGAATGCCCCACCATTACCAACTGTACGACATTTCCGTTGTTGTTAAATACAGTATGATTGGAATTTTTATTCACAGCAAACATAAAACATTCTTTTTAAGCTTTCAGATAAATCAAACCTCAGAACAATAAATAATGAAATTATACACTTCTTCATTAAATAGAATTTTCAATTTTAGGAAGAGCTCTCATAATTTTTTTTTTTTTTAAGTCACAGCAGCAATATAGAACCAAGAATTTACCTTGATCGGATCTTTTTACTTTAAGAGCTGACTCAAACTCAGTGGCTAACTTTGTTTGGAAACCTCTGAATGGCTGGGGAGAGAGTATCATTATATGATATAGTAGCTGAATAAATCAGTAACACTTATTGGCATTTGTGGAAAGAAGGCCTGGACAAATGGTCCATTGATTAAATCAGTGCTCAGAGTGCAGCCCTAGGCACCATCCTGCTTCCTGTCTTCCTGGGCTAACAAGTCCATTCTGGCCATCCCATGGTCCCTAATGCTGCCAATGTGTCTAAGCTCTGGCCTGGGTCTTGTTCTAATGGACTAAAGGGCCCTCTCTAGAGACAGCCATTAGGAACAGGTCAGACCGCCCATTGCTACCCCTCAGGCTCCAGCTACGGTTTGGGGGTGGTGACAAAATGAACACCTTTGCAAAAAAGGACCACATCTGTCATTCTCCAAATAACTCCCGGCCTGTTCGGCAACACGTGGTGCCTGGGTACAAGCAGATGGGGGCAATCCTGATGCCAGGTTTGAGCTGTACAGCCAGGAGAATGGTTCTGCTGGATGGGACCAGGCAGCACGGAGCAGGCTCCGCCCCGCTGTGGGCCGCCCGTAGCTGGAAGAGCTTTTGCACTTTATGACTGATAGCTAGCAATTCAGACAAGAAAAGGAGGAGCCCTTCCTAGGCCTTGTAAACTTTGGATAGCAGATAAACCAATGGCATGTGACTATTTGGAAGTTTTCCCCAGCCCGAAAGATAATGTGGGGACATCAGGAACTGTGAAAGGAACCGAATGGTGACTAAAGCATGGAGCCCATATCCTAGAACCTTCTCCTCTGCTTACCGAAGCTCTAGCCTGGCCATGTCTACGCTGCATGCACCCACCCAATCAGCCCCTCCAAATCAAATAACTGTCCTCGAGAGCTCCACTGAACCTAACTGTAAAACAGAGAGAGACTATTTAGTTAGCGTATTAGGAATCAGCCAGACTTTAAGAAATGTGCACCATTAGAGATTTTACCCTTAATAGAATCTATGTATATATGTATATATTACCAGGGAGAAGGAAATAAAAACACCAAGAAACCACTTCAAATGATTTAACCATTAAAGCCAAATGGTTTAACAAATAGCCTGGGCTATTTTTAGGGTCCATTCAACCATCAGAATATGCTATTCAAAGGGAAATAAAAGACAAGGTTTAAAATGGTCATTGTAAGAACATAGTCTGGGTTCTGTCAGGGCGACCAAAGTGCTGGCCCCGCTGTGCCGGGCCGGTGGGGAATGAGGAAGTGCCAGAGAAAAACATGAACAGGAGACAGCGGAAGGAAGTGTATTGCACTGGGTGATTAAAAAAAAACAAAACAAAAAAAACCAAAATACACTGGCTTTATAAAGTTATTTTCTTTCCCATTAATTTCTTTCAAAAGTACAATTCAACCAGAGACAGAAAGTCACAACACCATGTCTCAGAGTAGTGTCTTACAGTTAAAAATAATAATAATAATAAATTAAAAAACAAGAGCACACCAACAGGAAAAGCCGAGGTACTGGGTTTCTGTCATTGGAAAGCTACATTAGAGAGGACAAAAATAAAGAAGTTTGAAATAGCCAATCTGTCCTCGATTCAGAATGAATAAAGTGACTGCCATGACTTTTAAAAACTTTTCTTGGGGTGTTTTTAGTATGTAACCTGGGAACCCAACCCCATCCCTCCCCCCACACTCCCTAAAATCGACAGCAAACCTTGGTAAGTGTTCTGCTGGCTTTTAGTACCGCACTCACAAATAAAACCATAAATGTGTAAGGATAAAATTCTCCACTCCAAACCTAACATCACTTAGGAAGAAAGAAATCAAAACGAAACAAAACGCAATTTTCCTAAATGCAATATTGTATAGAAAGCTTGGACCTCATAAACTTGGACCAAGAAACCAAATTAAGACCTTCAAGCATGTGGTATGTTTATATATATAGATATGTATGTATGTATGTATATATATATATATATATAAAAATCCCCTTCTCCGAGGAAAACCAACGAGCTGAATAGACTCCCCCCCGCCCCCCGATGTGTATACCTGCTTTCTGACTTCATTGCAAATCAGAAATTGCATAGGATATACTTTGTGCAAGGCAAAAAAAAAAAAAAAAAAAAAAAAAAAAAAAGCGCCTTTTAAGTATCTGGAACATGAACTCCTCATCTTGCTCACAGTTGTGGCCTGTCAGATATCATCAAATTTGTGTTTTAA